>NC_060122.1:281751359-283213859 GCF_021461395.2 Schistocerca americana
CCGTTCATGCACTCAGCCAGTTTAGTTGTCATCATACCAATGTAAAAGGCTGTGCAGTGCAGGCATGTCAGCTGATAAATGACATGTGTTGTTTCACATGTGGCCCTGCCTTGAATTGTGTATGTTTTACCAGTAGCAGGGCTGGAGTAGGTGGTTGTGTGGGGATGCATGGGGCATGTTTTGCAGCGGGGTCGGTTACAGGGGTAGGAACTGCTGGGTAGAGAAGGTGGTCTGGGAATATTGTAGGGTTTGACAAGGATGTTACAGAGGTTTACCTTTCCCATGTTGCTTCATAACCTGGGTTGTGAGTAACTGAATCCACTTTCCCTTCTTCCCCTATTTTTCCCGTCTCTCCTCCCTGACAAAGGAACAAAGTTGCGAAAGCTAGGAAACATAAATTTTCTGTTCTGTTTTGTGTATCTATCATCTGTACTGAGCTGAGGTAAGTACTGGCCAGCCCCTCTATCTCTTCATTAATATTTGTTTCACGGCTTTACATGAGATATTCCATTAATTATTTTAATGTTTATTAAGGCGGCTTATGAGGTCAGTCAGTGAAATGGCTTATGACGTCAGTCAGAGAAATACAGGTGCATAAGAGTAAACTGAGCAGTGAAATCAAGAATTAAGGATATTAATGTATGTTTAGCACATGTTGGATTTATATAATTATTTTATTCATGAAACAAGCTTAGCTGTGAATGATGGTCCTACACACAATGTTCCAATAGAATCTCAAAATAGTTTCAGCATCACAGTTGCATGCAACAAACAGTTCACCACATCACCGTCTCTGTAAATTCCACTATGTTCACAGGTCAAAAACTGATAAACTGATGACTAGCTTCTGAATAATCTTATAGGTGTGATCCTACTTCTGAACTAAAACACGTGTGTGCCCAGGCTGTTCTAGCTCACCAGCACACAAAAGACCATGATCTCTACCTTTCATCTTTGTCCTGCATTTTGTCATGTGACACACTGCTCTTGTCAAATTAACATCCATATACCTTACCGCCAAACATTTACAAGCACTTGTCACAATATACAAATATTTAAACCAAATACATTACACAGTTCAGTATGTACTTATTCTATCACATAGTATTATATCTTCTTGTTACAATTATTTTCATTTTAATATATTGCATGAACCTGAGCAGCAATTGCTCATCAAAACAACTACTTTATTCTTTCTTGCCAATTTTGCGTTATTTATTCAGATCCTTCTACAATGATTAATGCATAACTTTGTTGTTAAATAAACATATGAAAATGAAACATTGGTACAAATTGTCCCCACAGAGGCTAATAGGTTTACGTATTTGTGGATGACTCCATTCTCTGTGCACAATTTCACCTGTTAAGGTTACAAGGAATTACACCAGCATTTCAGGGTGATGACCTTGTGTTGGTTATGGACTCCCATCCTAGTTCAAATTTGAGTAAACAAACAAGCAAATTTTTTTCACAGTACAGAGGACCCGTCAAAGTGTTGGGTCTCCCTCACCCAAAAGTGACATATTTAGGAGAACCAGACAATGGTAAAAAAAAGGGATTGTATAATATTGACATGTTAAAGAAATTGAAACCGCCAAGTGAATCTGTGACCTTTGCACAGATTTACAGCTGTTAGGTGTCTGAGTTAGCTGTTTTAGTATTTCAATCATTTTCTTTGAAACAGTTTCTCCTTCTCTTTCTAGTCCTGATCCTTATCTTAATTATATCCAACACTCTCATACCATAATTTTAGGTGAAAAGTGACAGGGTGATGATTACTATTCCTTTACAGAGTAACTTACAAGATTTCTCTTATAAATTCAGATACCATCAACAAAATCTGTTACAGTTATGATACTTGAAAATTCTAGGTCTGCAAGTAAAGCATGTATTATGTATGTTACAGAAAATGGCAATTTTATATCTTTTCTATGCTATGAAATAGTATAATTTGGTTTTGCCTGATTTTTTTAATTTAAGGTTACATATTATAAGCTAGTAGCAGCTTACGAGGATGATGACAATAGACTGATTTACTTGTTATGAGGACTGCTGGAGGAACGGCAGTTTGTTATTACTCCATACCACAATCCTTACAATAGGGTTATGTTAGGATCAATTTTCAGGGCCTGTCTGGGTAAAGCTGAGACAAGTTCATTCTATAGGGTGTGCCAACCACACTTCATCTTCCAGCTCTCAATCAAGAACCCATCAGGGAAGGGAGCCTGGGTAGAGGGATGGTATGGGATTCTATCTTTGGGGCTCTGTCTTTCTTTCTTCAAACCTAATGTAACTTCCGTCTTACTTTTTATTTTCCAACTTCTCCACTAGAAATGCCAATTCTATCCTCCGTGTTTGCACATTCAAACATTTCTATCACTGATACCCTTCTATTCTGCAGACCACATCATGGCAACTACAATCTACTGGAGTAGGATTGCATGGGGTAGTAAGACACATATGACAGGAAGACACTTACACAAATAACTGACATAGGATAACTGATGGAGTTGTTACATATATAAAGACAGAACACAAGTTCGCAAATGTTGAGACAAATAGATTTTGTAGTGATCAGGACACAGAAGTGTGTGGTGAATTAATACTGAAAAATAGTTCTTTTAAATGTAACTGTATACAGATCCCCACTGAGTAATCTTGATTCCTTATTATGCTACTGTCAGATAGCAGAAAACAGTTAATAGTCTGCACTGGCTTCAATGTCAATTATTTAAAGGATCCTGATATGAGAAATGATCTGGAAACTTTATTTGGATCCTACAATTTGATCTCAATAACTGACTTTCCATCACCATACAGTAGGATTCCAGTTGATAATGTTTTCTTTGGGAAGCTAAAAACAAGAAAATAACTGTTTACCCAGTACCAATGCTCTCACTGATCATAATGCACAGTTAGTTAGGATAGGTTCAAAATGGTTCAAATGGCTCTGAGCACTATGGGACTTAACAGCGATGGTCATCAGTCCCCTAGAACGTAGGACTACTTAAACCTAACTAACCTAAGGACATCACACAACACCCAGTCATCACGAGGCAGAGAAAATCAGTTAGGATACGTAATGTAAAGTCCTACAGTGTGAACACTCCTCAGTGGAAATCAGTTAAGAGTAATTAATGACTCCCGGACATACGTTTTTAAGAATAATTTACAAGAGATGACCTGGGATGAATTTAAAATGATCCAAATGCTAACATAAAATTTAATCTGTTCCATGATAAATTCCTATCATTATTTGAAAATGGATTTCCACATAAGATAACCATAAAGGGCATTAAACATCCATATAGAAAACCATGGTGTACTATAGGGATTAAAGTATCTTGTGAAATGAAAAGGGTAAGCATCTGTTGGCAAGAACAAGTAAGGATCCTACAGTAGCTGCACACTACAAATAGTACCCAAAATTAATAAGAAAAGTCTAAAAAAATTGAGGAACATGAACATGTCAGAAGTCATTAATTCCAAAAGCAGACTTAATTAATGCTATATGGAATGTATGAAATGAGAGAGAAGACAACCAGTCGCAGAAGAAGATAACATCAGTATGGAAGTGCACAAAAGATTTATTCTCATATAAGAAGCTTGGTTTTATATGAAATATGTAATGCATCACTAACTCAAGGCATTTTTACAGAGAGACTGAAACATGCCATTGTCAGTCCTATTTAAGGAGGGTGACACAAGAGATGCCAACAACTACTAACATGTGTCACTGTTGACACCATTTTCCAAAATTTTTGAGATTGTGATGTATTCTAGAATATAACCTCATTCAAGCAACAATTAAATTCTCAGCTACTCATAGTTTTGATTTCAGAAAAGTTTCTCTACTGAGGATGCCATTTACATGTTCACTCACCATATTCTACAGACCTTAAATAATTAGATAACACTGGTTGGTGTTTTCTGCGACCTATCTAAGGCAATTGACTGTGTGCATCACAGTATTCCCTGAGATAAGTTTTAGGGGACTGGTTGATGGTATAGCCCATCAATGTATAACATCAGATCTAACCAAAAGAATGCAAAAATTTGTACTTAGCAACTAAGTCAATGTAGCACAGGGACATTATTTTGTCTAAGAAGAAGTCATATAGGGGATTCCCCGAGCCTCAAACTTAGGTCCACTATTGTTCCTCATGTACATGAATGATCATCTGATTAATATACAACACACAGAATTAGTTCTATTTTGCAGATGACACTAGCACTGTAATCAATTCAAGCATATACACAGAAACAGAAGAAATGGTAAATGAGGTTCTTAAAAGTGTCATTGACTGATTTTCTACAAATGGTCTCACCCTCCATTTTGTCCCCCCCCCCACCCCCCACAGTAGCTGAGTGGTCAGTGCGACAGATTGTCAATTCGAAGGGCCTAGGTTTGATTCCCGGCTGGGTCGGAGATTTCTCTGGTCAGGGACTGGGTGTTATTTTGTCCTAATCATCATCATTTCATCCCCATCAAGACACAAGTCACCGAAGTGGCATCAAATCGAAAGACTTGCACCTGGCGAATGGCCTACCTGACAGGAGGCCCTAGTCACATGACATTTACAGTTTACCCTCTTTCTTAAGGAGACACAATATATTCAGTTCTGTACATATAGGGGTACTACACTAATGGTGACGAAATAATAAATAAACTTCATATATTTTTTTGTGTTTGTGTTTGTCAGTGTCTCTATCAACATACCAATGCTTTCGTTTGGTAAGTTAAATTATCTTTGTTTTTAGATATATTTTTCCCACCTGGAATGTTTCCCAGAAAGAAACATTCCACATGGGAAAAATATATTAAAAAAGATACTGTGACTTACCAAATGAGAAAGTACTGGTAGACAGACACAATAAATATGTCTGCTTGTGTCTGTATATGTGCGGATGGATATGTGTGTGTGTGCGAGTGTATACCTGTCCCCTTTTCCCCCTAAGGTAAGTCTTTCCGCTCCCGGGATTGGAATGACTCCTTACCCTCTCCCATAAAACCCACATCCTTTCGTCTTTCCCTCTCCTTCCCTCTTTGCTGACGAAGCAGGAAGCTTGAATTTTGTGTGTATGTTTGTGTTTGTTTGTGTGTCTATCGACCTGCCAGCGCATTCATTTGGTAAGTCACATCATCTTTGTTTTTTATATATGTAAAAAACAAAGATGAGGTGACTTACCGAACAAAAGCGCTGGCAGGTCGATAGACACACAAACAAACACAAACATACACACAAAATTCAAGCTTTCGCAACAAACTGTTGCCTCATCAGGAAAGAGGGAAGGAGAGGGGAAGACGAAAGGAAGTGGGTTTTAAGGGAGAGGGTAAGGAGTCATTCCAATCCCGGGAGCGGAAAGACTTACCTTAGGGGGAAAAAAGGACAGGTATACACTCGCACACACGCACATATCCATCCACACATACAGACACAAGCAGACATATTTAAAGACAAAGAGTTTGGGCAGAGATGTCATTCGAGGCAGAAGTGTAGAGGCAAAGAAGTTGTTGAAAGACAGGCGAGGTATGAGTGGCGGCAACTTGAAATTAGCGGAGATTGAGGCCTGGCGGATGACGAGAAGAGAGGATATACTGAAGGGCAAGTTCCCATCTCCGGAGTTCGGATAGGTTGGTGTTGGTGGGAAGTATCCAGATAACCCGGACGGTGTAACACTGTGCCAAGATGTGCTGGCTGTGCACCAAGGCATGTTTAGCCACAGGGTGATCCTCATTACCAACAAACACTGTCTGCCTGTGTCCATTCATGCGAATGGACAGTTTGTTGCTGGTCATTCCCACATAGAATGCATCACAGTGTAGGCAGGTCAGTTGGTAAATCACGTGGGTGCTTTCACACGTGGCTCTGCCTCTGATCGTGTACACCTTCCGGGTTACAGGACTGGAGTAGGTGGTGGTGGGAGGGTGCATGGGACAGGTTTTGCATCGGGGGCGGTTACAAGGATAGGAGCCAGAGGGTAGGGAAGGTGGTTTGGGGATTTCATAGGGATGAACTAACAGGTTACGAAGGTTAGGTGGACGGCGGAAAGACACTCTTGGCGGAGTGGGGAGGATTTCATGAAGGATGGATCTCATTTCAGGGCAGGATTTGAGGAAGTCGTATCCCTGCTGGAGAGCCGCATTCAGAGTCTGGTCCAGTCCCGGAAAGTATCCTGTCACAAGTGGGGCACTTTTGTGGTTCTTCTGTGGGGGATTTTGGGTTTGAGGGGACGAGGAAGTGGCTCTGGTTATTTGCTTCTGTACCAGGTCGGGAGGGTAGTTGCGGGATGCGAAAGCTGTTTTCAGGTTGTTGGTGTAATGACTCAGGGATTCCGGACTGGAGCAGATTCATTTGCCACGAAGACCTAGGCTGTAGGGAAGGGACCGTTTGATGTGGAATGGGTGGCAGCTGTCATAATGGAGGTACTGTTGCTTGTTGGTGGGTTTGATGTGGACGGACGTGTGAAGTTGGCCATTGGACAGGTGGAGGTCAACGTCAAGGAAAGTGGCATGGGATTTGGAGTAGGACCAGGTGAAAGTGATGGAACCAAAGGAGTTGAGGTTGGAGAGGAAATTCTGGAGTTCTTCTTCACTGTGAGTCCAGATCATGAAGATGTCATCAATAAATCTGTACCAAACTTTGGGTTGGCAGACTTGGGTAACCAAGAAGGCTTCCTCTAAGCGACCCATGAATAGGTTGGCGTACGAGGGGGCCATCCTGGTGCCCATGGCTGTTCCCTTTAATTGTTGGTATGTCTGGCCCTCAAAAGTGAAGAAGTTGTGGGTCAGGATGAAGCTGGCTAAGGTGATGAGGAAAGAGGTTTTAGGTAGGGTGGCAGGTGCTCGGCGTGAAAGGAAATGCTCCATCGCAGCGAGGCCCTGGACGTGCGGAATATTTGTGTATAAGGACGTGGCATCAATGGTTACAAGGATGGTTTCCGGGGGTAACAGATTGGGTAAGGATTCCAGGCGTTCAAGGAAGTGGTTGGTGTGCTTGATGAAGGATGGGAGACTGCATGTAATGGGTTGAAGGTGTTGATCTACGTAGGCAGAGATACGCTCTGTGGGGGCTTGGTAACCAGCTACAATGGGGCGGCCGGGATGATTGGGTTTGTGGATTTTAGGAAGAAGGTAGAAGGTAGGGGTGCGGGGTGTCGGTGGGGTCAGAAGGTTGATGGAGTCAGGTGAAAGGTTTTGCAGGGGGCCTAAGGTTCTGAGGATTCCTTGAAGCTCCGCCTGGACATCGGGAATGGGGTTACCTTGGCAAACTTTGTATGTGGTGTTGTCTGAAAGCTGACGCAGTCCCTCAGCCACATACTCCCGACGATCAAGTACCACGGTCGTGGAACCCTTGTCCGCCGGAAGAATGACGATGGATCGGTCAGCCTTCAGATCACGGATAGCCTGGGCTTCAGCAGTGGTGATGTTGGGTGTAGGATTAAGGTTTTTTAAGAAGGATTGAGATGCAAGGCTGGAAGTCAGAAATTCCTGGAAGGTTTGGAGAGGGTGATTTTGAGGAAGAGGAGGTGGGTCCCACTCTGACGGAGGACGGAACTGTTCCAAGCAGGGTTCAATTTGGATGGTGTCTTGAGGAGTCGGATCATTAGGAGTAGGATTAGGATCATTTTTCTTCGTGGCAAAGTGATACTTCCAGCAGAGAGTACGAGTGTAGGACAGTAAATCTTTGACGAGGGCTGTTTGGTTGAATCTGGGAGTGGGGCTGAAGGTGAGGCCTTTGGATAGGACAGAGGTTTCGGGTTGGGAGAGAGGTTTGGAGGAAAGGTTAACTACTGAATTAGGGTGTTGTGGTTCCAGATTGTGTTGATCGGAATTTTGAGGTTTTGGAGGGAGTGGAGCTGGAAGTGGGAGATTGAGTAGATGGGAGAGACTGGGTTTGTGTGCAATGAGAGGAGGTTGAGGTTTGCTGGAAAGGTTGTGAAGGGTGAGTGAGTTGCCTTTCCGGAGGTGGGAAACCAGGAGATTGGATAGTTTTTTGAGGTGGAGGGTGGCATGCTGTTCTAATTTACGGTTGGCCTGTAGGAGGATGCTCTGAACAGCCGGTGTGGATGTGGGTGAGGAAAGATTAAGGACTTTTATTAAGGATAGGAGTTGACGGGTGTGTTCATTGGCTGAGTTGATGTGTAGGTGAAGGATTAGGTGGGTGAGGGCAATGGATTGTTCAGTTTGGAACTGGTATAGGGACTGATGGAAGGAAGGGTTGCAGCCAGAGATGGGAACTTTGAGTGTGAGGCCTTTGGGGGTAATGCCAAATGTCAGACAAGCCTGAGAAAATAAAATATGCGAGCGTAATCTGGCTAGGGCGAAGGCATGTTTGCGGAGGGAATGTAAATAAAACTTAATGGGGTCATTGTGGGGGTGTTGTGAGGGTGACATGGTATTAGAAGGTGGAAAGTGTAACATGAGGTGAAATGAAAATGAAAATAAAAATATATGGGGAGAGATAAAGGTGAACCGGAAAGAAACTGGAGATCTGGAATGAAAAAAGGCGAAAAGGTGTTGGTTACAGCTGGGCTATGTTGGACTTGGGTTGGTAGACAACGATGTGCATAAAGGTTAGTTGGTTGTGTTGCCGCCAAAACACGTTAAAGGACGGAGAAATTCGGGAAAATTTCGAAAAAACTGCGTGTAGTATATTAAAAGGAGTGGTATTGTGGTGGCAGATTATGAAAATGAGGCTAACAATTGTCTGACGAAGAAATAATGGCGTTAAAACCTGTGGGAAGCGGCTAAAAATGATCAGTGATGTGGGAAAAACGGAAATGGAAATAAAGCGAAAGTTATTAGAACTGGCCGAAATGGTTGTTTAAAAGGTGAAAGGAGCTGTTTGTGAACTAGAAACGGTGGATATTATAGCGGCGGTAGTGCTGAAAGCGGCAAAAAAATTTTTTTGGTTATGGTTTGGAAGTGGGTTACGTATTATTGAGTATATATATAGGCGGGATAAAATAGTATAGCAGATTACGGTAAAAAGGAGAAGGTGAATACAAAGTGAAACTACTGGCAAAAACAGAAAGAGGAAAATAAGACGACAGAAAAGATTTCGAAATGCAACAGTGACAATAACAAACGTGATTGTTGGATTCAAATTAATGATATCAGTATAATGGAAGGAAACATTCCACGTGGGAAAAATTATATGTAAAAAACAAAGATGAGGTGACTTACCGAACAAAAGCGCTGGCAGGTCGATAGACACACAAACAAACACAAACATACACACAAAATTCAAGCTTTCGCAACAAACTGTTGCCTCGTCAGGAAAGAGGGAAGGAGAGGGGAAGACGAAAGGAAGTGGGTTTTAAGGGAGAGGGTAAGGAGTCATTCCAATCCCGGGAGCAAATAACCAGAGCCACTTCCTCGTCCCCTCAAACCCAAAATCCCCCACAGAAGAACCACAAAAGTGCCCCACTTGTGACAGGATACTTTCCGGGACTGGACCAGACTCTGAATGCGGCTCTCCAGCAGGGATACGACTTCCTCAAATCCTGCCCTGAAATGAGATCCATCCTTCATGAAATCCTCCCCACTCCGCCAAGAGTGTCTTTCCGCCGTCCACCTAACCTTCGTAACCTGTTAGTTCATCCCTATGAAATCCCCAAACCACCTTCCCTACCCTCTGGCTCCTATCCTTGTAACCGCCCCCGATGCAAAACCTGTCCCATGCACCCTCCCACCACCACCTACTCCAGTCCTGTAACCCGGAAGGTGTACACGATCAGAGGCAGAGCCACGTGTGAAAGCACCCACGTGATTTACCAACTGACCTGCCTACACTGTGATGCATTCTATGTGGGAATGACCAGCAACAAACTGTCCATTCGCATGAATGGACACAGGCAGACAGTGTTTGTTGGTAATGAGGATCACCCTGTGGCTAAACATGCCTTGGTGCACAGCCAGCACATCTTGGCACAGTGTTACACCGTCCGGGTTATCTGGATACTTCCCACCAACACCAACCTATCCGAACTCCGGAGATGGGAACTTGCCCTTCAGTATATCCTCTCTTCTCGTCATCCGCCAGGCCTCAATCTCCGCTAATTTCAAGTTGCCGCCACTCATACCTCACCTGTCTTTCAACAACTTCTTTGCCTCTACACTTCTGCCTCGACTGACATCTCTGCCCAAACTCTTTGTCTTTAAATATGTCTGCTTGTGTCTGTATGTGTGGATGGATATGTGCGTGTGTGCGAGTGTATACCTGTCCTTTTTTCCCCCTAAGGTAAGTCTTTCCGCTCCCGGGATTGGAATGACTCCTTACCCTCTCCCTTAAAACCCACTTCCTTTCGTCTTCCCCTCTCCTTCCCTTACATAGCTCAGACCACACGACTGAGAAAAAGTGCTGCTCTGATCATTAATGCTGCACTCACCTTTTCCAGCCAAGCAAACCTGCTGGTCTGAACATTGTATTTCCATTGGACATTCAATGGAGGGTGATAAAACAGTTATTCTGACCACAGCAACATCATTTTGGGAGTCCATTATCAAAGAATCCATGGAAATACACCTGGAAAAATGATGATGAGCTTGATAGCAGCTACTAATTGGACAGTGTCTGGAATCCTATCATCTCCATGGTTTGCTGTAATTGAAGATGTCAGAGTGTGACAATGGCCACACCGAGTCGTAATGCAATGGACAGCTGAGCCCCACTGTTCCACCAGTGAGTCTCCTGCTGCTGGGTAGTGATGTCTATCAGTCAACTTGGTTTTGACAAGTGTGGAGTACTCACAGTGCAATATATACCACAAAATGGAGGCCACCTACATCAGTCAACTTGGTTTTGACAAGTGTGGAGTACTCACAGTGCAATATATACCACAAAATGGAGGCCACCTACATCAGTCTTCAGTGGCTCACCTGAGGATGACTAGCAGATGGCAGGTTAAATATTGTGGAATGTACTGAATGACAACTGGATGCAAACCCAAAATATGTTTGAACAAATATGGCCTAGGCCATTAACCTACAGATGTTAAGTAGGAATGAAATTTTAAATTCTGTGTGGACAAGACTTCATGGACTGTCTTATCAAGGACATTGTAGCTCAGTTACACGTGGCTTGAAAGTGATGAACTACATATTGAAGAAATCAGATCCACCTCAGATGGAAGTTACACAAAATAGCTCAAGCCCAAAAAACTGGCCAAACAGCTGAGAGTTCATTTTCAATCAAATTAAATGTGGCAGCAGTCAGTTCTCCAACACCGGCTATGCGTGATGTCACACCACCTCCAGTGGGGGCCAAAACTACTGCACAGCCTGAATGACCTTGTGAAAAACCACACCTCTGTTGACAGGGGACTTCCACACCATTGCCCAGATTCAAACATTGTTTCCTTCACCATGCATATAGCTTGTGCCCCCACTGGTGCATAACATGACATAGGTGCAGGACACTTGCAAAAAGTGTATTACAGCAGTTCCAGTGTGTCCTAACCTATGGAAATAAACAAAGCGAGTGAGCAACCTAAAAAAGTGGTGGCTTCTCAAATCCAAACCAGAAATATACTTGAGGCACTCACTAACAAACATCCTGTGAGGTCACATTTGGACACAAGCGTTATGTGTCATTGCTAAACCAATATACTTACTTAAGTTTAGGTTTGCCTCCATTGCTGAGAGCCAAGAAACATGTTTTGACCTTTGGATGTCACAATGTGCCTTTTCTAGGATATTATCCATTTGTACTTACTCATAACCAAGTAACTTGTTTAGTAAATTTTCTGGTGGTCCTTGGCCCGAACAATGATTTTGGGGTAGACTCTTTCCACATTTTTGGATTTATGATACTTGAAACTTTGCACATCATGCTATTCAAAGGGCCTTGTGTCAGCTCAAAAACTGACTGTGGTAAAAAGGCCACTTATCACTGATTTCAAAACTCATGTCACTCTTACTGTGTTTATTCAAAGCCCAACCAGTGCTCTTGGCTCATGAGGACACTCTCAAAACACAGTTGGGTAAGTTCACTCATGAAGATGTGTTAACATCTATTCTCAGTAGACAATGGGCCACTTCCTTGTTAACAGTATACAACAGCAATGGCACCTTAAGATTTCCTGGTGATTTCACACCAACAATCAACACACAAGCTGAAGTGGAAATTTACCCTTCATCAATCCTGGATGAATTCTGCACTAAATTATGCCATGCCATTTTATTCAGTTACAACTCACAATCCAGAGATGTATTTTTATATCTGTTTGGATGAAGCACCCAAATTTACGTAGGGCTCAACATGTCACTGGCCTTTACCACAACAAATGGTAGCATTATAAATGGGAACTCTTCAGTTCTTGGTGTATTTCAGCATTTTGTGGTTCAATTAATACAGTGCATTCCTAACTGTGCTGCATACCTCAATGGTATTTTGTTTTGGTCACAGGTGCAATGCCAGAGCATCAGCTTCACAGCCTTGAGCTCTTGTTCCAAAGACTGGCAACAAGAGCACTTAATTGCAACATGTGTAAGCATTCTTTTACGCAACCTTCCTTTCCATATTTGGGGTTTAAACTCTCAGTAAATGGACTACAACCAATGAAGTATTATGTTGTGGCAATTGATAATATGCAGCCTCTCATGAATGTCAAAGATCTCTTATTATGAAACATTTATTGCAAATCTAGCACAACTCTTAACCACTGAACCATCTACAGCACCAAAGAATATGTTTTGAGTGGATACATTGCTAGTAACAAGCTTTCTAGGATTTGAAAGACTGCCTTGAGTGGGCACTGTGTATGACGTATGCTCCTGCTTTGCCTCTGGTAATAACAATGGAGACATCCTCACTCATTATTAGCAGAGTCCTGTAGCATAAATACTTTGACAGCACCAAGTATACTATGACATGTGTTTCTAAACTTAGTCTGTTTCTCAGCAACACTATTCTCTAATTGAGAAGAAGGCCGTCACTATTATTTACACAGTTCAAAATTTTGACTCATTCATTTACTTAGAAAATTCACATTGTCATGCATAATCTTAGGTTGTTCATTGTCTTTGAGCCCAATCATTGCTTACCAGACCAAACCACCTCCAGCACTGGGTACAGTATTTGTCTAATTTTCATTATTCTGTCCACTATCAAACAGGGACATTACATGCAGACACAAACAAGCAGTCCCAATTCACCATGTGACCAAACCCAGACTTCAACCAATATAAATTGGTATGCTTCCTGCTTGATATACTGATCTGGATTTGGTCATTTCCACCTTTCCCATAACATCACCTTATGTTGTGACTAACACCCACAAGAAACCAATGTTATGTCACATTGTTGACTTTATACAATGCGGATGGCAGGACATTATGCTTGGGACCAAATTTCACAGTTATTTAACATTGCACCATCAGCTACACTGAAATCAAGGTGTACTCTGGTGTGTCTGTTAGAAGGACCACTACCACCTCTTAATTCCTCCTTTATGGTGCAATGAGTGCTGTACCTCCTGCATACGGCCTACAGGGGATATACCAGATGAATAGTTTGGCATGATAACATGCAGTCTGATCAAATATTGACTCCGTCATTGCAGATGTGGTCCATCAATGGTCTGCACATCTGGCATAAGCTGCACCTGACTGGCACTTTTCTCTCTGGCTGATGCTGTGGAGCCATGGAAGTGTATCCACTTAGATTTTGAAGGCCCATTTTTGATCTCCATGTGGCTGGCCATCATCTAAGGAGTCTCAGGACAAATCAGTAGTGTCTGTTGCTCTGTCTCCTGGCTTTTTTCTTGGGCACCACTCCTGTTACTTGTGAAATCTCGATGTGTTTTGCATTGAGTTTTCAGAAGTTCAAGAGCCAGATCCCAGGCTGTGCTGAGCTCGTAACCAGTATCACAATTTTGAGATTCTCCATGGTCTTGATCTCAATAGACTCTTTCATGTCACTGTCCCAATATCTAGGGGTCTGTGTGACAATCTTGGTGTCATTGAAGTTCACCGAGTAACCGAGATATAGACAGTGTTCTGCTATGGCTGATTTCGTTGCCTGTCTGAGTCTGGTGTGCCTCTGGTGTTCTTTACACCTGATGTCCACAGTCCTGGTTGTCTGGCCAATGTATGACATCCCACATTCACATGGTGTATTGTGAATGCCTGGCTTCCATAACCCCTGGTCGTCATTTACATTCCCCAACATTGTCCCAATCTTAGTGGGCGAGCAAAATATGCTCTTGATATCATGTTTCATAGGTATTCTGCTGATCTTAGCAGAGATTGGTCCAGCATATGGCAAGTATGCCACACTCTTCGTCTCTTCTGGTTCTTCTACTGGATCCCGTATTAGCCTGGGTGGGTCAAAGTGCCTTCTGGATGTCTCTAGATGAGAATCCATTCTTGGTGAACACTGACTGTAAGTGTTCTTTTTCTATCGTGAAACTTTTGGGGTGTGACAGAGTATATGGTCTGTGGACTAGAGTTTTGAGCACTCCATACTTCTGTGCTGGATGGTGGCAGCTGATGACTTGTAGGTATAAGTTAGTGTGTGTCAGTTTGCACTGTACACACTGTGCCCAAATGTGCCATCAGCCTTCCTCTTGATTAATACATCCAGGAATGGGAGTTGTCCATCCTTCTCCAGTTCCATTGTGAATGTTATATTCAGGTGGCAGGAATTCAGATGTTCCAGAAAATCATCTAGCTTCTCCCTGCCATGGGGCCAAATGACAAAGGTATCATCCACATATCTAAAAAAACGACTTGGGTTGATATGTGGCGGATGTTAGTGCCTCCCCTTGAAATCTTTCCATGATTAGGTTGTCAACCACTGGAAATAGAGGGCTGCTCATTGCCACCCCTTCCATTTGCTCATAAAATTGACCCCCATATAGGAAGTACGAGTTCTGAGCACTCCATACTTCTGTGCTGAAACTGAAACTGAATACTGAATACTGAGGTTAGTACATGCCAGAATAAGGTGAGGAGAGCTCCATCAAACCACTCTCCAATAAGATCAAGTAAGTCATTCAGTGGTACTCATGTGAAGAGCCACAACATCATAACTGATCATTATGTCAGAGTCCACAATGTGTAGCGGCATCAGTCATTGTAGGAAGTCCACTGAATTACAAATGTGGTGCACACATTTGCCCAAGTGTGGTGCCAGCATCTTCTTTAGGTAGGATAGGTGGCAGTGCCGATGTTGCTAACAATTTGTCGAAGAGAAATGCCATTTTTGTGAACTTTGTGGAGTCCATACTGTCTAGATGGTATTGGCGCTTTGGAAAGCAGCTGTTGGATGACTTGTTCAGGCAGGCCCATCTCCTCTAGCAGGGCCCTGGTCATTTTGTACACTTTGTCCGTGGGGTCACTTGTTTGTTTGTATGAAGGATCCTCCAGAAGTTGTTGCACTTTTCTGTGACACTCTGTCTTCTGTAGGGTGACTATGGAGTTCCCTTGTCTGCTGGCATCACCCCAATGCTGTCATCCTCCCAGAGTTGCCTGAGTGCCAACCTTTATCACTTGAGATCTTGGATTTGGATGGCTTGGTCTAGGAGAGTGTCCTGCATGTCTCTCTATGGATCTCTACAGCCAAACTGGATAGCAGCCTGTTGGTCACCTACTAAACTGCACTGATGAAAGTTGCAACAGGTATGTTCCTAGGTGTCATTGCACAGTTGAGGCCCTTGCTGAGTACTTTTAAGGTGGTCTTATCAAGCTACTTGTAACTCATGTTGACCACTGTACACATTCTGTTATAATAAAAAAAATAATAATACATATGAATGAAAAAAAAAAATAATTTAAGGTACATTACAATTGCATTACTACAAATTTGTGCCTGTACAATTTTTGGCAAATCGGACTTCCTCCCTTACATTTCAATTGTAGATGCAGGCAGTAGACTTCAAGGACACCAGTGCATGTCAGAAATAAGAAAATACTCCTTACTTGGTTCCACTTCACTTCAATAAAAAATACTTAATACTTCTTTGATTTTGCAGTTCTCCAAACTGCACATCTTACCAGAACTTCTACATATGAGAGAGTGAGAAATGAAACATGTACAAAGAAAAATGAATGATTTTTTTTTCATTTGTCCGCACTTTACCACACATTGATAATTAATGTCTTTGCTGATGATATAGAGCACCAGACACTACAGAGCACTGTGACCCCAGAGAGTGGCCGAGCCGGGCATGGACAGTAGTGGGAACACCAAGGAGAAGCATGGGAGCTGTGTCTGGCAGGCACAGACTATGGAGTGAACACCCGATGTATTGCAGACCAACCAGGGAGGGCCCAGTACTTTACAGGCATAAATACTGGACTTGATCCACCCAAGGGGGGTAGGGTAGAGGGGTTTTGTGGGCGCACGACAGCAAGGTCTTCAGCGCCCGTTCAGTATCATAGTGAGACGGGTGTCAAGGAAAAAAAAAAAAGCTCAGAATATTTACATAAAACGGAACATAAAACACGGGAAACAATCATCGGAAAAGATGTGCTCACCCACACCGAAGCGTGGGATGAAGCAGGGCGTCAGCAGTAAAACATGGACAACACAGGAAGAAAACGAGAGAGGGGGTAAAACAATGTAGCAGATGGAAGTGGCCGGCTGACCGCAAGGAAAAAAAGGGAGGTGTCAGCCACTCTGCAATACACAGAGATGTGCACGCCACAAGCATCACAAAACGGAGGATCCTCCCGCCGTAATAAATAGCTATGCGTCAGAGGACAGTGCCCGATCCGAAGACGTGTGAGGGCCACCTCTTCCCGCCTGAGCAACCGACAGGAGGAACGCCACGGCCGAGTGGTTGACTTTACCGACCGCAGTTTATTGGCCGTCACCGCCAGCCATTCGTCCTCCCACAACTCCATGCACTTCCTGTGGAGTGCAGCGATGACTGACTGCAAGGGGATAGGACACTGGACCACATCCTGCTCTCTGCAGGCCTCCTTGGCAGCCCTATCAGCCTGTTCATTGCCCCAGATGCCGACATGACCAGGCACCCAGCAGAAGGATACCTCTTTACCCCGCTGTTGGAGCAAGTACAGTTGGCTATGTATCAGCTGGACCATCTCTTCAGTCGGGTACAGGTTCTGCAGCGATTGTAAGGCACTAAGAGAATCGGAGCAGAGAAGAAATCGATCGCCCCAAACACGATGCATCTGCTCCAGTGCCGTCAGGATCGCGTGGAGCTCCGCTGCGAAAACGGTATATTCAGCAGGGAGGCGAATCCGGGTAACATGGTCAGGGAACACCACAGAACAGCCAAGGAAATTCTCCTGTTTGGAGCCATCAGTGTAAACGACAGTGAAACCGTGATGCACATCTAAAATGTTAAAAAAAAGTGACTGGAATGTAAAATCTGGCGTGCCATCCTTCTTAAAACGAGTCAAATCTAAAATAAGTTTGGGTCTCCGGAGGAGCCAAGGTGGAGATCTGCTCCAACCGTGACGTAAAACACGAAGACCAGCCATAGACATTGCAGCGAGGCAATCCTGTGCGCGAATCCCATAGGGCTGCGTCGCACGTTGCCGGTTATGAAATAACCATGCCAGAGGAGGCTGAGCAACGGTATGGTATGCAGGTGTGTACGGTGTGGACAAAGTTTTATACGCCTGGCGTACCGTAAGTAGCCGTCGCCGCATATGAAGTGGCGGTTCACCAGCCTCTACACAGAGGCTTGGTATGGGGCTAGTTCGGAATGCCCCAGTGGCCAACCGCAGCCCTTCATGGTGGACAACGCCCAAAATCTTTAAGTACGAAGGCCTCGCAGACCCATACACCGTGCACCCATAATCGAGCCGAGATCGCACAAACGCCCTGTAAAAATGGAGCAGACAAGTCCTGTCAGCTCCCCATGTACTGTGGCTAAGACATTTTAAAATGCTTAAAGCCTGAAGCGACCGCCGTTTCAGGTCTTTAAGATGAGGTAACCACGTGAGCCTCAAGTCAAAAATGAGCCCCAGAAATCTCACCGTGTTTTTAAAAGAAAGAATAGTGTCCCTCAAGCGCAACTCAGGAAAGGTGAAAATCGAACGAGAACGGTTAAAAAGAACACATACAGACTTCTCGGTGGAAAACTTAAATCCACTCTTCAGCGCCCAGTCATCCAAACGCCTAATCGTAAGTTGCAACTGACGAGTTGTCGTTGCAAGGCTTGAAGAAGAGCAGAACAAAGAGAAATCATCCACAAACAAAGAACACTGGACAGGACTTTTCACCATGGACGTAATGCGATTAATAGCGATGGCAAACAGAGTCACACTTAAAATGCTACACTGAGGGACACCGTTCTCCTGCTCAAAGCAATCAGACAGGACGTCACCAATTCGGTATCTAAAATATCGTGGCGAGAGGAAAGACTGAATAAAAAGAGGAAGACAACCACGAAAACCCCATTCGTGAAGCTGCTCCAGGATGAGACGCCGCCAAGTGGTATCGTAGGCCTTCTCGATGTCGAAAAATACGCCTATAAGGTGATGACGGCGTAGGAAAGCTTGTTGGATAGCCGCCTCCAGGAGGGCAAGGTTATCGAAGGTGGAACGAAACCTCCTGAAGCCACACTGATAGCGACTAAGTAGTTGCCGGGATTCTAACATCCAGACAAGGCGGCGGTTGACCATCCGCTCCAAGGTCTTCCCTATGCAACTAGTGAGGGCAATACTACGGTAGCTACTTGGGCTCGAGCGGTCTTTCCCAGGTTTTAAAAAAGGGATTAAAACTGCCTCACGCCACGCGTCAGGAAAGTGACCCGACGCCCAAATGGCATTAAAAAGTGCGAGGAGGATTTCTTTGTTGCGCATTGTGAGGTGCCATAGCATACTGTAATGGATCCTGTCGTGACCAGGGGAAGTGTCACGAGCTCCAGACAATGCAGAATCCAGCTCCCACATAGAAAAAGGGCAGTTGTAAACTTCATGAGAGGTGAGCTGGAAGTTCAGACTACACCTCTCAGCAACCGCTCTATGGCGCTGGAAACCTGGATCCTGACTAGTTGTGGCAGTAACTGTCGCAAAATATGCTGCCATAGTCTGGGCAATGTCTCGCGGATCTGTGTGGAGAGTGCCGTTATTCATTACAGCAGCTATGGGGCACCTCCCTCCTCTGCCAGAAATTCTCCTAATGGTCTCCCACACAATGGAACTTTTGGTGGAACGATTAATGGTGTTCACGAACTTTTGCCACGACCTCTTCTTGCTCTCACGAATAATGCGGCGACATCTCGCCCTCGCCACCCGAAAGGCTGCAAGATTCTCAGCAGTTGGCCAACACTTGAACCGCCGCAGAGCCGCATGCCTGGTCCTGATTGCAGAGCGGCATTCGTCACTCCACCAAGGCACAGGTGGCTTTTTCCGGTGGCCTGTGGACTGTGGAATGGATGCCGCAGCGGCATGGTGGACCGTTTTGGTAATATGATCCACCCACACCTCAACATTCGCACAGTGTTCGAATTGGGCCAACTGGCTATAAAGTGTCCAGTCAGCTCCACTGAGTACCCATCGTGGTGGTCTCCTTTTGGGGCCCACGCCATCTGGCAGGTGAATCCAGATCGGGAAATGATCACTGCCGTGCAAGTCAGCGACCACTTCCCAGTGAGCACTAGCGGCAAGAGCTGGAGAGCAAAGCGAGAGATCAATGGCAGAGAACGACCCAGTCGCCGTGCAGAAATGAGTACTCTGTCCTCCATTGAGCAAGTAGGCACAGGATGACAGGAGAAGCCTCTCAATTGCTCTACCCCAGGGACAGGTAATTGCAGAGCCCCAAAGCACATTGTGGGCATTAAAATCACCACAAATAATGAATGGCTGGGGGAGCTG
This sequence comes from Schistocerca americana, assembly GCF_021461395.2. Classification (NCBI taxonomy): domain Eukaryota; kingdom Metazoa; phylum Arthropoda; class Insecta; order Orthoptera; family Acrididae; genus Schistocerca; species Schistocerca americana. The sequence continues at coordinate 281,771,161 of NC_060122.1, forward strand.
TGTAAGAAGGTCGGTGAGGGCCGCTTCATCAAGAGCATCATGTGGGGGCAAGTAAAGTGAACATACAGTCAATGGATGACGCTCGTGCACGGACACAGCGACGGCCTGTAGAGTCGTCGTAAGTGAGAGAGGCGAGGAATGGTAGTCCGTCCTGACGAAAATACCAACGCCTCCTCTAACTCTCTCTCCACGCAGGTCGTCCTTTTTGTGGAGTGTATAGCCTCGTATCTCAGGGGAGTATGATGGATGGAAATACGTCTCCTGGAGACAGAGACACAGTGGTCTACCCTGAGAAAGTAGACGAAGTTCCTCCACATGCGTCCTGAACCCTTGCAAGTTCCACTGGAGTATGGGAGCCATCTATGTTGGGGGTAGCACCTTCATCCTGTCTCTCCGACGGGGTGGGGAGACCGCAGCAGGTGGAGGGGCAGGCGTGGGACGAGATGATTGCCCCACACATACATCGTACTCCATCAACTCTGGGGAAGAGTCAGATGAAGCCTCGCGTAAAACAACATCCGCATGGTCAGATGGTTTACCACGGGATTTGACCCACTGGTGCTGCTGCATAGTAGCTTTCTGTGGCTTGGTGGACTTTGGGGGAGCGGATGTGGGAGTGGTAAGTGGCGCACTGGGCTTGGGGACAACCTCAGCTGTTGGAGGTGCGAGGGGCTGGACCAAGTCCGCCACTGTACTTTTGTCTGCCGTTCGAGTAGGGGCTACTGGCTCTGGAACATTGGCTGCGTTGAAAGTGCACTGACAGCTACAGGTGTTAGTGCCAACACTCACCACCTCAGTCTGCGTTGAGGCATCGACTTTTGGAGTAGGCTTCTGTACCAGGGATGCAAAAGATGTAGCAAATGTGGGAGGTTGCATCGACTTATAAATCTTCTTGGCCTCACCATAGGGGATACGCTTGGTTGTTTTTATTTCCTGGACCTTGCGTTCCTCTAAAAATATGCGGCAGTCCCTACTCCAAACAGGGTGGTTCCCAGAGCAATTAAGACATTTAGCCGGAGACGAGCAACCAACTCCTTCATGAGCAGCCTGACCACAGTTTCCACAAGTCGCATCGCCTTTACAGCCTAACGTGGTATGCCCAAAACGCTGGCATTTGAAACAGCGCATTGGGGCCGGGAAATAAGGCCTCACACTAAGGCGAAGGAAGCCAGCTTTAACATGTTCAGGAAGTGTTGTGCTACTGAAGGTCAGAATAAAGGAGTCGGATTTGACAAGAGTGCCATAAACCCTCTTCATGATGTGTTGGACATCAACGATACCTTCCGGAGCCCACTCACGTTGCAGTTCTTCCTTGGGAATATCAGCTAGATCCCGGCATGTCACACCTTTGCTATAGTTCAAGGTGCTGTGCAGTTCGGTGTCTATGGCATACTCTCCAAGGCATTTAGCAGATTGGAGGTTAGTTGCTTGCTGGGAAGTGGACGTTTCCACTAGCAAGGTCCCATTACGTAAGCGCTTCACCGATTTTAAGGAGCCACAGATTCCCTCCAATCCCTTTTGTATATAGAAGGGCGAAACCTTCTCGAAACTACCCTCCTTCCGTTTCACAATGAGAAACACATTCGGATTACCAGAATGCATTCTGTTACCTAAGACAGGACTTTTCAAAGAAGCGCCGGAGTCAGGGGGACTGACGGCACGGGCCCTCTTAAGAGACTGGGTGTTAGAACCTTCCAGCGGCCCACCCTTTCCGCTGGGAGGGAGAAAAGAGAATTTCGAAGGATCCATCTCGGTCCCACGAGCAGCTAGGGAACTAGAAGTCCACCTAGACAGAGCCCCACGTGCCTAGGTAAGCCTTATACAACTGAGGTGCGGCAGGTTCCCCAGAGGTTGCCCGCTATCGACTGTTCCACCTCAACAGCCATGCATCTCATCAGCGCGCAGCACACCTTGAGATTGAGGGTTTTTTTATAGAGGTTTATTCCATCCTCGCGATCCGGGCGGTCAAGCCAAGATCCCCATTCCCTGAGACACACAACATTCCACCGCCGCGCCGCACGGTGGTCGTTGAAGTATGCTTAGAGGTTACGGTGACAGGGGACTGGCGGCGCTTACCAGTCCCCAGCTCAGGAACCCCGGGGTCGCCAAGCCCGTACCCAGCAAATGAATGCTGAGCCCCTGGGGGCGATCCACCCAAGGATCATTCTCGGGTAGCACCTGAAGATGACAGCAAGTTACACCATCGAAATATCGTGCAAATATGACACTCACCCTTGTGATATCAGTTGAGGAGCTACACTCACCCTTGTGATACCAGTTGAGGAGCTACATGCTGTGTGGTAGTGGCACCAGGTCTGTTATCCAACAATGGCCACTACCCTCCCATACTGCATCCATATGACTTCACTGGCTGATGGATGACAAGGCAGTTGGTAGGACCCAATTAGCCCAACTGTGGCTAGAATAGTGGTGCTTATTAGCTCATAGATGTTTGAAGTGTGGTTCAATTGTACTGTCACTATAGTTATTGGAATTTCACTCACAGAAGTTCCTACATTTGATGCACATTAATTTGAGAATTTATTAAAAGGGTTCCAACTAAGGGTTGTATGTACACAATGTTCTTTGGACTATACAGATGCTAAACCTCCCAGACAGATCTGTGGGACAATCTCCATTGCCACAGGTCCATGAAGTGTAGTGTGGCCTCCACCTATGGAATTCTGCGGTGCTGTCTAACCCAACTTTGTCTCCACTAGCCTAGTTAGCTGCCACTTTTTTCTTTGTCCTTGGCAGATGTCTGATCTGTGGTTCCAATCAGCTATTATTGAGCCTTGTTTTCCATCAGCCTTCTACACTGATGCCCATGGACAATGAACTGCTGCCTTCTTTTCTGGCTGCTCCTCTGGGCGACAGACTATCTTCATTGTCTCCTCTGGTGATCACTGTGTGGGAAGTGCAATGATGAGGTTGGTGAGGGAGAGGGAGGGTGTTGTTAAATTGCCTGTGGTATTATTCTACTTGTAATAGACTGAAATGTGATATAACTTGGGTTGGACTTTCCTCGGAAATACAGACTTAAGATCAAGTACAAGCAGGTATGCAAAGAGCAACTTGGATTTATATCTCTTCTTGTGTCTAAAATCTATGTTTGTGGGTGTATACTGTCTTTTATAAAATGTGCTTTACACAAATTTGCTAAATAACAGGCTCAGGAGACTAGAGGCAGATGACCAACATCCAGCTGCAGTGAACATTACACTTACAAGTTAAGAAACAATTCACCTGTATTACTAAATAGTTATTAGACAAATTGATTGGCAGTTGACAAAAGTGACAAAAATGACATAAAATACCTACCTGCAAGAGGTTCTCAAGAGTGAAGTATTGTATATTCCTTTGTTTTTTCATTTACTGAACTGCATATCTAGTTGCAATAAAAAATGGTACATAACTAGTTTCGGTGCTTAGACTAAGTCCCATGTGTTCAGAACAGAATAACAGGAGCCTTTTAGTATGTACAAGTGTCCTATTTGACAAAAGGGCCCCTGTTGGTAAGTTGTGAAACACTTTAAAATGGCCCAATGGCCAAAATTGGTCATTTACACTGTTTTAGTGCCACTGTCATTCAATAAAATTACTGCTGTAGATGTACTGCAGTGAAGAAGAGATAAGAGTTGGAAAATTTAAGAAACTATTTTGTTACTTGTCACACAAAAAAGAACATTCAATAACATACTGCACTTATGTAAATAATTCTTAGGAAAAAATAGAGTTCACATTTAGAAATTCTGAGACTAAACTTCCTTTGAATAAGGAATCCGCAAATTGGTACCAACAAAATGCTATACATCTCAGTATGGTTAACTTTTTTTTTCTTAAATACTTGTATATGGAGACCCTCCTCTAGTATTACTTTTCCTCTACAGAAGCAATTGATACCAGAAATATCCATGAATTTTGAATAGTTAATATTATTTCAGCTGTTTTTCCAAAAAGAATTTCATATGATTTTGTACACAATGTATTATATTTCAGGCTAAAATCTGTAAAAGGAAATTAATTAATTTTCTTTGTTACAATTGATATGTAATAGGTCTCAATGTAAAGCAAAAATTACTTTTATAAAAAAAAAATATATATTTGAAATTATAAAATATTTGGCACACTTAAAGTTTCCATTATTAATTATGCAATCTAACCCTATTTATTACATTTATTTTGCTATTCATTTACAAAATAATAATATAAATTAATAGAAAGTCATTTGTCAAGATAATTTGCAAACCCTTTGGAATACTGTTATTACTGCAGAGTGAAGTAATAGTGGGCATGCTTCTGATGTGATCAGACATGTTTTTGTAATTTGAAATAACAACGTAATTTCAGCTTTGTTAAGGTGAACATTTAATAGACAGTGTGATACAGAAAATGTGAGAGAATAAATTATCATGAAGAAAACAAAAACTCTGAACATGCTTACTTTGAAACTTATTATGTCAATTGGAACCATGATAACCTAAATTTCAAAAATTTCAACTTCAAGAATCAGCCCCTAAACGTGAAGAACTGGAGCCAACTATGAGAAAAGAAGATAAGTAAAAAGGTTATTGTAAATCTTACTTCTCTCAAAACTTATTAAAAGAGTTAACCATAAAGACGGCGACAATCAACAAATGATGTGATGGAGGGGTAGATTACAAGTGGTGGCGTTGTTTGGGATCAATGACTAATAATTAAGTTTTGTCTGTTGCAGATGAAGGGAGAGTGATTTGTGTCATTTGCAGTTAATATATGAATGGATATCTGATCACATGAAGAAAGAAGACCGAGGGCTGCCCAACAAAGTAAATAGTATCAACAGCAAAGAGGTGCTACCAACAATAATGGACTGAGTCGAATGAAAGAGGACTTTACAACTACAACCAGGGACATCAAAAAAGAAAGATAAGTACAAACTATTTGTGAAGTTAGTTTGTTTGTGGACTTGTGCTTGTTAACAATATGAATAGAGACAAGGGTAAAAGTGATGTAGAAGTGAAAGTGTACGATCCAGTCAGGACATGTCCGAGCCAAGTGAAATTGTAGTCAGCAAAGAAACAGTAAAAACTGATATTTTGTAGTTCATTTTGACAAAACTAGAGGGAATTAAGACAGCTAATAACAAATTTAGTGCAGTTAATGATCAACTAACTGAAATAAGAACAGATAAAAATAGCAGATTTAGTGCAGTTAATGATCAGTTAACTGAAATAAGAACAGATAATGACAGCAAATTTACTTTACTACAAGGACAATTAAATTTCATGAAAACTCAAAACAATAATAAAATGGACAGGGTACAATATCAAATGGACCAACTTTGTAATCAAGATACAGAGATAAAAATAGGTTGTCAGAGGGGTTAGAAAGTGTGAATGAAAGGTTGATGTTTAGAAAATAACTTTATTGTTTTGGAAAATGAGCTAGTAGTCAAATCAGCAAGGAAATCAAAGAATGTTAATGAGATCAGCGATGAACAGAAGGCTGTAGCAGAAAAAATGGAACAAAACATCATCAGTTTAGACCAAAAAATTTTAAATGTTGAAAACAATACGTAAACTAACCTAAATGTTTCAGAACAAAAAATTTCGGCAGTTCAGGAAATGTGTAAGAACCAAAGTCTGTGTGCAAACAATGATATTGTGTGGTCCAACACTCCAATCAAAACTTTTCCATCAGACAATTTACATCCAGTGGATATTCTGCATCACTGTAGAGACAGTTTTTATCAGGCATGAATGACAATCAATATATTGAATTTGTTAAAATATGTCTTGAAGGCAATGCTCTATCATGGATATGTTTAAATTAAGTCAGTGGGAAACATATCAAAGTTTAAAGAAAAGTTTTTTTTTAAATAAATTTTGGTCAGAAGCGGAACAGGGTTAAATAAGTTTTGGTCGGAAGCTGAACAGGGGAGAATGAAAATTGAATTTTGGAATGGACCCAATTATAGGAATATGGAGGTACTTTGAAAGAGTTTTGTAAGAATCAACTTAAAAAATTAACACACCTTGACAAACCATTTGACAAAATGACCTTGATTGATGCACTTAAAAGGAGGTTACCAGAAAGTTTGAAGTGGGATCTAGTACATGGACCTGATGATTGTCTTGAAAAATTTGTACGATATATTGACAGGCTGAATAGGGCAGTAGAAAGAAATACGTACCATAATAATCAGAATGATAGAAATTACAATAGAAATAATTACAGAAACAGAGTCGTGTGAAGTTAGCACCCCTTTTTCGAGAAATATACATTTTTTTCAGAGTTCTTGATAGATATGGCATAGTTCTAGAGTTCTTTGTACAAAATTTCAATAGTTCTGCAGAATTTAGCGAAGAAAACAACAATATTCGAAAAAATTTTCGTATCGAAAACGTTCTTTGGCAATTTCCGCAAAATGTAAATAAGTACAAGAGTTCTGAGCACAGTTCTGAACAGAGCTCCAAGAGTTCTTTCGAAAATCCAAGTAACGTTTTTTCGTGCAGCTAATAGTTCACGAGATAATCGCATTTTAATGAGAAAATCTTTTCACTTACTGTGAAGTTGGCACCCTTTTTTTCAGAAAGATATATTTTTTTCAGAGTTCTCGATAGATATGGCATAGTTCTAGAGTTCTTTGTACAAAATTTCAATAGTTCTGCAGAATTTAGCGACGAAAACAACAATACTCGAAAAAATTTTCGTATCGAAAACGTTCTTTGGCAATTTCCGCAAAATGTAAATAAGTACAAGAGTTCAGAACACAGTTCTGAACAGAGCTCCAAGAGTTCTTTCGAAAATCCAAGTAACATTTTTTTGTGCAGCTAATAGTTTACGAGATAATTGCATTTTAATGAGAAAATCTTTTCACTTACTGTGAAGTTGGCACCCTTTTTTTCACAAATGTATACTTTTTTCAGATTTCTTGATAGATATGCCATAGTTCTAGAGTTCTTTGTACAAAATTTCAATAGTTCTGCAAAATTTAGTGACGAAAACAATATTCGAAAAAATTTTCGTATCGAAGACATTCTTCATCAATTTTCGCAAATTGTAAATAAGTACAACAGTTCTGAGCACAGTTCTGAACAGAACTCCAAGAGTTCTATCGAAAACCCTATTAACATTTTTTTTGTGCAGCTAATAGTTTACGAGATAATTGCAATTTAAGGAGAAAATCTTTTCACTTACTGTGAAGTTGGCACCCTTTTTTTCAGAAATGTATACTTTTTTCAGATTTCTTGATAGATATGCCATAGTTCTAGAGTTCTTTGTAAAAAATTTCAATAGTTCTGCAAAATTTAGAGACGTAAACAATATTCGAAAAAATTTTCGTATCGAAAACATTCTTCGTCAATTTTCGCAAATTGTAAATAAGTACAACAGTTCTGAGCACAGTTCTGAACAGAACTCCAAGAGTTCTATCGAAAACCCAATCAACATTTTTTTGTGCAGCTAATAGTTTACGAAATAATTGCAATTTAAGGAGAAAATCTTTTCATTTACTGTGAAGTTGGCACCCTTTTCTTCAGAAATGTATATTTCTTTCACAGTTCTTGACAGGTATGCCATAGTTCTAGAGTTCTTTGTACAAAATTTCAGTAGTTCTGCAGAATTTAGGGAAGAAAACAACAATACTCGAAAAACTTTTTCTATCGAAATCATTTTTTGTCAATTTTCGCAAAAATTAAACTGGTACAACAGTTCTGAGGACAGTTCTGAGCAGAACCCCAAGAGCTCTATCGAAAATCCTAATAACATTTTTCTATGGCGATAATAGTTTGTGATAAATTGATTTAATGTGGGACACACTTTCTCTACAGAAAATATAAATATATTCGCACAACAGTTCTGATGACAGTTCTGGACACCACGTGAAGAGTTCTATCGAAATTCCTAGTAGAATTTTTTAGTGCAGGTAATAGTTTAAGAGGTAATTGCAACTTAATTAAGAACCCCATAAGAGCTCCTACTGTGAAGCTGGCACCCTTTTTTTCGAAATATATATTTTTTTCAGAGTTCTTGATAGATAAGTCATAGTTATAGAGTTCTCGGTACAAAATTTCAATAGTTATGCAGAATTTAGCGAAGAAAACAACATTGTATAACAAAGCTGATTCAGGAACCCTTTCCTTTTGATACAATTCTTCCTGTTGCCACAATAAATCACTTGTGCATAGATTCCAACTGTACTGATCATTACAAAAATACAACCATTGACCAGCGGCGCACATTTCTTGCAGCGTTGTACAAAGCATTCGGATTATCCGCTGTGAAAATACTACACTTAACGCTATTTTAAAATTTACGGTGGATGGCTTCCGTTTATCTACAATGTCAGCATCTATCGAATTATCTTCATGCAAACATGATGCCTGGATCACTCACTTCCCCTTTTAGGTACGGAGGAAACTAGAGTTCAGTCTTGTGGAAGCCAAAAAAGGAAATGTGGGCAGCCCTTCTTTTACTGATAGCAAACTCTAGAGAAATCTCCACACTTGTTTTTCTTCATCATGCCAACAAAAGAAAAACTCTCCCTTCATAGCTCTATTATCATTCCAGTACTAGTAAACTAGTTGTCCGCTTTCACATTTCGACCTGACTGATATATAGGTTTACACAGTCACAGAACAACATCAAATTGTTTATTGCTCAGTTGGTAAATCCGTCTGGTTGCAACACAGCGTATATTTCCAAATTGTACAGGTAAAATACTTAAGAATCCACACTTAAGAATCCATACTCGTTTGTTTTGATTGATACATATTGGCGAAAACTGTACCTTCCACAGAATCCTTCCAGCTTCTTGCCTACTGTAACATTTTCTCCAAGGGTGTAAGATTTGTGGTAGTTGCGTACAAACACAGTAAATATTTCCCGAATAGCTGTTAGCTTGTCTAATTGTCTCCTTTCATCACGAATAGCGCGACTGTAAAATCTAAGGCTCTCCAGAATAAATTTGAAACGTTTTATGTTCGTTTGCGAGGTGAAATTTTTCAATGCCATCACCATCAGTTCCACACAGATCTTCCAGGCTTTATCTGTTACTTTTGTTAACAACAATTAAAAACAAGAGACTGATGAAGGCTTTCAATTCAATATCATCTATTGATTTTACCCCTCTCTCACGCTGAAATGAGGCTTTGATGCTCTCAAAATTCTGATTGGAATACAAAACTACAATAGACAAATATCGTTATCTATGAGGTAATTACAGCATCACAAATGCTGCTTTGGCTGCACCTATTGGTACAGGTAAATTTCGAATAATATTATGCTCTTCGAACAATACGCTTCGAATTTCTTCAACATTATCTAGTACTTCCCACTTAAAATAATAAAATTCCTATAAAATAACGCAACCAGGCGCAGTGTATTAATCTGATATTTGACGTTCAGACAGCGGACACTGACTATTAAACAGTTCAAACAGAATTTAAGTGCAGTTTTCATTCTGGATTAGCTTTGTACTACTTACTACGTTGATAAACAAATAAACTAATCGCTGAAATGAAATACGAAAGGGCACAGTGGATAAAAACGAGCAATCGGCTCATATCTCATCAAGAGAGCATTAGTGTCGATACTGACTCATACATACAACAATGAAAGGCACACATGAAGTGTATATTTTTAGAATCAGGAAGAACCAGATTAATTTTATCACGTAAAACAGTAATTGTTTTGAACTCTCATGACATCCAGGACCCACTAACAGCTAAAAATATGCCCATGACCCTCATGGATGAAAGTTATATTGCAACATCACAAGCCGCTAGGATACATAAAAACATGTGCTGTGTGTAACGAATAAATTTGAAATTGATGTCGTTAATATTGTTGCAAACATTTGTTCTAGTTAGAAAGGAAGTGTGGAAGTTTGATGAGTTACACTACAGCGAGAGTTAAAAGTCTTTACAATGTATAGAAACGTAAGTATATTTACTGAATATATCGTACAAACGAACTAAGTAGTATGTTTAAATCCTAATTCAATACATGACTGATAGAGGTGTTATAATGTTGAGGGGATACAGTATTAAAGTTAATAAGAAGTTCGAAATTTGTAAATAAGAACCTCGTTTATTTGGTCCTCAATAATCCGGATTTCCGGTTTATCCGAATTCATATTTTGTGTCCCTTGGTATTTTTCTCTTTTTTTTCTTATAACACGAAGATGTGTAGTCGGTGAGGTACATAGGCTGCTTATCACCAGGCTGGTAATTTAGTCTAGTACTGAGTGATAAGGAACTCGGAGTGTGTGAATGACATTGTTTCTCAAGTATTGTACATTAATACAACGGTGTATTGATGCCCATCAAGTAAGTTGCATAGTAACCACGCCAACAGCACTCCACCACAGCTCATTGTACCTCTGGTGCGATTCTCGACAGGTGTGACACCATCTGGTTAGTGGCGCATGTGAATGTATCTGCTCTCTCAGCCATCTGTTTGTTTTGCACTGACGAGCCTTCTCTCCTTGAATCATCTAAGCGTGCACATCCCACGCTTCCACCTACAGTTACTACAGTCAGTCTTAAGAAGGTATACTGGCATTTGTATAGTGCTGAACATTTAGACTTTTTGTATTTAGAGGAATATACATCCGGTTTTCGATTTTCGGTTTTCCAAAATAAAAGTGAGAATTTACGATCGTACTCATAGCTGTACTTCCAGCAGTACTTCATCTCCTGCGTTCCCAATTTCGTAGAAGTTGTCCTACGAAAATTGCAGAAGGAGCACTCCTGGACGAAAGGATATTGTGACGATATTCTTTGGTCACAGCCTGGGGTTAGAGACCCGGTCCGGCACACAGTTTTTATCTGCCAGTAAGTTTCACATCGGCGCACACCCACTGCAGAGTGAACACACAATCTATTTCATAATCTACTGGCACCATAAAAATGTTATGAGGGTTTTTAAAAGAACTCTTTCGGTGCTATCCAGAACTGGCAGCAAAAGGGTTGTGCCAATTTATTATAATGTAGACCAAGTAGGTCTCTCGAAAATGCTATTATCTCATTAACTGTTATCCCCACAAAAAATGTTATTACAGTTGTCGGTAGAACTCTTAGGGTCGTATTAAGAAATGCCGTCAGATCTTTTGTACGAATTTATTACTTTTACATGACAAAAGTGAGTCCCACATTAATTATCTCATATAATGTCATCGTCACAAATAATGTTATTATAGTTTTTGGTAGAACTCTGTGGGTGATATTCAGAACTGTCATCAGAACTATTCTACGAATTTTGCTATATTAGATAAAGTGAGTATCAGATTAATACAATTATTGTATAAACTATTATCACCACAAAAATGTTCTTATCATTTCCAATGCAACTCTTCCGGTGCTATCCAGAACTGCCAACAAATCTGTTATACAAGTTTATTTTTTCCAAACTGACAAATAATTTTTTACCATACCAAAATTTTGCCGTGTTATTGTTTTCTTCCCGAAATTCTGTAGAACTATTCGTGTTTTGAGCAGGGAAATCTAGAACTATTGCATATATATCAAGAACTGTGAAAAAAATTTATAGTTATCGTAAAAGGAGTTCAAACTTCACGGGAAATGCTCATAAGCATTCCTTAATAATGGCAGTTACTACGTAAACAATTACCTGCACAGAATATGTTACTAGTTTTTTCGATAGAACTCTTACAATGCTATCCAGAGCTGGCATCAGAGCATACGAACAGACATAATTTTTTTTTTTTGAGTAAGAGTGCCCCACAATTAATCAATTACCATACAAACTATTACAACCACAAAAAATGTTATTATGATTATAGATAGAAGTCTTGACGTGTTAACCAGAACTGTTCATCAAAACTGTTGAACGAATTTACTTTTTCTGTCGAGAAAGTGGGTCTAACATCAAAGCAGTTACCGTATAAACTATCATCGCCACAAAAAGATGTTATTAGGATTTTCGATAGAGCTCTTGGTGTTCTGTTCAGAACTGTTGTACGAATTTACTTTTTGCGAAAATTGACAAAGAATGTATTCGATACGAAAAATTTTTCGAGTATTGTTGTTTTTTTCGCTAAATTATGCAGGACTATTCAAATTTTGTACAAATAACTCTAGAACTATGACATTTCTATCGAGAACTCTGAAAATATATATATATTTCTGAAGAAAAGGATTCCAACTTCACAGTAAGTGAAGAGGTTCCCTAATTAAATTGCAATTATATCGTAACGTGTTAGCTGCACAAAAAATTGTAATTAGGATATTCTATAGAACTATTGGGGTTCTGTTCAGAACTGCCCTCAGAACTGTTGTCCGAATTTACTTTTTGCGAAAATTAATAACGAATGTTTGCTATACGAAATTTTTTTCGAGTATTGTTGTTTTCTTCGTTAAATTCTGCAGAACTATTGAAATTTTGTACAAAGAACTCTAGAACTATGCCATATATATCAAGAACTCTGAAAATAATATACATTTCTGTAAAAAAGGGTGCCAACTTCACAGTAAGTGAAAAGATTTTCTCCTTAAATTGCAATTATCTCGTAAACTATTAGCTGCACAAAAAAATGTTACTTGGGTTTTCGATAGAACTCTTGGAGTTCTGTTCAGAACTGTGCTCAGAACTGTTGTACTTATTTACAATTTGCGAAAATTGACGAAGAATGTTTTCGATACGAAAATTTTTTCGAATATTGTTTTCGTCGCTAAATTCTGCAGAACTATTGAAATTTTGTACAAAGAACTCTAGAACTATGGCATATCTATCAAGAAATCAGAAAAAAGTATACATTTGTGAAAAAAAGGGTGCCAACTTCACAGAAAGTGAAAAGATTTTCTCCTTAAATTGCAATTATCTCGTAAACTATTAGCTGCGCAAAAAAATGTTACTTGGGTTTTCGATAGAACTCTTGGAGTTCTGTTCAGAACTGTGCTCAGAACTGTTGTACTTATTTACAATTTGCGAAAATTGACAAAGAATATTTTCGATACGAAAATTTTTTCGAATATTGTTTTCGTCGCTAAATTCTGCAGAACTATTGAAATTTTGTACAAAGAACTCTAGAACTATGGCATATCTATCAAGAAATCTGAAAAAAGTATACATTTGTGAAAAAAAGGGTGCCAGCTTCACAGTAGGAGCTCTTAAGGAATTCTTAATTAAGTTGCAATTACCTCTTAAACTATTACCTGCACAAAAAAATTTCACTAGGATTTTCGATAGAACTCTTCACGTGGTGTCCAGAACTGTCATCAGAACTGTTGTACGAATATATTTATATTTTCCGTAAAGAAAGTGTGTCCCATATTAAATCAATTTATCTCAAACCATTATCGCCATAGAAAAATGTTGTTGGGATTTTCGATAGAGCTCTTGGGGTTCTGTTCAGAACTGTCCTCAAAACTGTTGTACAAGTTTAATTTTTACGAAAATTGACAAAAAATGTTTTCGATACGAAATTTTTTTCGAATTTTGTTGTTTTCTTCGCTAAATTCTGCAGAACTATTGAAATTTTGTACAAAGAACTCCAGAACTATGCCATATCTATCAAGAACTCTGAAAAAAATATATATTTCTGAAAAAAAGGGTGCCAACTTCACAGTAAGTGAAAAGATTTTCTCATTAAAATGCAATTATCTCGTAAACTATTAGCTGCACAAAAAAATGTTACTTGGATTTTCGAAAGAACTCTTGGAGCTCTGTTCAGAACTGTGCTCAGAACTCTTGTACTTATTTACATTTTGCGGAAATTGCCAAAGAACGTTTTCGATACGAAAATTTTTTCGAATTTTGTTGTTTTCTTCGCTAAATTCTGCAGAACTATTGAAATTTTGTACAAAGAACTCTAGAACTATGCCATATCTATCAAGAACTCTGAAAAAAAATATATTTCTGAAAAAAAGGGTGCCAACTTCACAGTAAGTGAAAAGATTTTCTCATTAAAATGCAATTATCTCGTAAACTATTAGCTGCACAAAAAAATGTTACTTGGATTTTCGAAAGAACTCTTGGAGCTCTGTTCAGAACTGTGTTCTGAACTCTTGTACTTATTTACATTTTGCGGAAATTGCCAAAGAACGTTTTCGATACGAAATTTTTTTCGAATTTTGTTGTTTTCTTCGCTAAATTCTGCAGAACTATTGAAATTTTGTACAAAGAACTCCAGAACTATGCCATATCTATCAAGAACTCTGAAAAAAATATATATTTCTAAAAAAAAGGGTGCCAACTTCACAGTAAGTGAAAAGATTTTCTCATTAAAATGCAATTATCTCGTAAACTATTAGCTGCACAAAAAAATGTTACTTGGATTTTCGAAAGAACTCTTGGAGCTCTGTTCAGAACTGTGCTCAGAACTCTTGTACTTATTTACATATTGCGGAAATTGCCAAAGAACGTTTTCGATACGAAAATTTTTTCGAATTTTGTTGTTTTCTTCGCTAAATTCTGCAGAACTATTGAAATTTTGTACAAAGAACTCTAGAACTATGCCATATCTATCAAGAACTCTGAAAAAAAAATATATTTCTGAAAAAAAGGGTGCCAACTTCACAGTAAGTGAAAAGATTTTCTCATTAAAATGCAATTATCTCGTAAACTATTAGCTGCACAAAAAAATGTTACTTGGATTTTCGAAAGAACTCTTGGAGCTCTATTCAGAACTGTGCTCAGAACTCTTGTACTTATTTACATTTTGCGGAAATTGCCAAAGAACGTTTTCGATACGAAAATTTTTTCGAATATTGTTGTTTTCTTCGCTAAATTCTGCAGAACTATTGAAATTTTGTACAAAGAACTCTAGAACTATGCCATATCTATCAAGAACTCTGAAAAAAATGTATATTTCTCGAAAAAGGGGTGCTAACTTCACACGACTCAGAAACAGAGATAATGGTAACTTCTATCAGGATCAAAGTGTCAATAGAGAGAGAAATTTTGAACACCAGCAGGGTAACACAGCTAACCATGGGCATTTTAATACAACACACAAACATAAAGGTAACTACTCAGGAAATGACAGTTCACTTCATGAAGGTCCACAGTTTTGGGGGAGGGGAAAAACAACAAGCACAGGAAACCCAAGTTACACTTGCAATTACACAATAATAACGGTGTTAATGATATGGCACATGTACCTCAAACTGAACAGAAGGAATATCAGCTTTATTGTTTATGTTTTGATCAGAAGTTTTGGGGCATTTTGTTTAATTATGGTGATGTAGGTGCTAATCATAAACCAGAATGTGAGAATAGTGAGAATTTTGATGCAGTATGTACTAATGAATTCTTCTCTTAGTCATAAAACAGTGTTATTGATGTATGTAAATCTGGTGCTGACTGAATTTGATGTGGACTAGGTGGTATTTTTTATGCAGATGTGAATGAGAACTGTGAAATAACTTGGGCTGGTAAGTCTGAGACTGGTACCTTATTGCAAATGAAAGTAGGTGAGGTAAGTGGCTTTGATAGAGATGAAACTTGTATTGTTAGAGATGTTGATGATTAGGAATTTTGGAGGAATATGATAATGATGAGTATCAGGTATTTGTGGAGTTTAAGATTAAAAAGTTTCAGAGTTACTTGTGAATGATGTGGACAATACAGGTAAGGTAAATCATGTATGTTATGCTGTAAGTGTGAGTCATGGAATATCAGTCCAGTCAAAACAGTTTTTCATTAATGTAGTGCAGAGTAATGATCTAAGCAGTAAAGGTGAGTTATCTGTGTGCCTAGATAACAAAGGTGAAAACTTTTTGAAGTTTTTTTGGCACCGGATTTATGATAACATAGATAAATGTGCATTCTCGAATAAGTTAGCTGTGGTTAGTCAAAATTTATACCCAAATTGGTGGAATGAAGTGAAAGAAGATCTAAGCAGGAAGTGTAAATTTGACAGTGATATATTTTGTGTTCCTTCTGTAATAAGTTATGTTAGTTGTGCAGTGGAATCGATTCATTGTGTTCAGTCTTTACCTGATAACATGAGTAACAAAGTAATGCTACGATACCAGTACAGTTGATAAAACCATGTAAAGACAGTGTGGATGTAGCATTTGATGAAACTGAAAGTGATCTTTTACATGAAGTATCTAACAACAGAGAAGATGATTCAGATTTTTGGTGTCCTTATATTAAGATTAGCATTGATCAGTGGGAAGGTAACTGTTTGGTTGAACAGGTAGTCCAATCTGAAGTATATCTGAATAATTTAGAGACAAGATCAGCTATTGTGAGAATTTTGTGACAATGTCCATTGTACGTGTGAAGACAAGAGGAGCTACTGGTAAGCAAAGCAAGTTTGTAAAATGTCAAGTACATTTAACTTTTAGTATCAAGACCTTCGAACATGGATGCATAATGATCCCTAGTCTGGAAGAAAATATACAATGTGTTTGCAGATTCATGTGACTATATAATTGTGTTTTGTTGGTCAGGAATTTAGTATGTAACATCATGTGATTTCTAATGTTCTGTCTTATATATTGACTGAGTTCAAGTCTATGACATACTATATTTATAAGTTCATACAACTACTGAATTATGTTTTGTAATAGATTTGTGTTTTATCACCTTACTAGTTCATTTTCCCATTGCATTTAACTCTGTTTATTAGAGTTTCATATATGAACGCTTTTTAATCCTATCTGACATAAATCCTATATTCTTGCTTTTGCAATATAAATATAGACAGTATATGCCATGTGATGTCATGAAGGTATTGAACAGAATATTTAGTACACAAAACAATGTTTAGGATTTGATGTGAATGCTAGACAGGAAGTTACCTATCTGTTGGACCGTGTGATGAGAAATCTAGGGAGGAAACTGAAAGGTGTGGATAGATCCACTCCCACACTACTGTACAGCTGTACCCTGCTGGACCAGCCAAGATACAAGAGATCACAGGCACTGGTTAATGTACTCAAGCATCTGTCAACTACATCAGAGTTGTGACAGAGGTTTGTAAATTATTAGACAAGAAATCATCCTGTATGAAGAATTCATGGAACACATCACTGGCATGGATGGTGTTAATCCACATAAATGTATGTTTTTTCAAGTTGGGGGTTTAAATTCCCAATACATTATGTAACTTTAAATCAGAGCATTTTTTTTTCAATTGTAAATGAATCTTCTAGGCCACTATGTATGTAGGTTAGTTTGTATGAACAATTAGCAAATAGACTGGAAGACATTACTAGTATAGACAGTATAACAAGATGTACACATGTCTCATTTCATACACTGATTTTGGTACTCAAGCTACTCGATTATGGCACCGCTCAAAGCTATTTATAACTCTGATTACCTGTATTTATACTGAGTATTGCAATATTGTATCTGAATGGAGCTTGAGTTGTTGGCAAATTCATGCTTAACTCTGATTTGGGAACCCCTGGTCATCGTGACTGTGTATGTGTGCTCAAGAAGAGTGTACAACTATTGATTGAGGCTAGATGCTTCCTATAATTACTCTTTACATATGATTGAAATTATTGATATGATTATGAACTTTATTCATTTTGTTGTGTCGAAACATTTTTTGCTGCTCTGTACGCAATGTGGTTTGGATTCATGGGTTGGTACCCATATCGTAAGCTTAGGCTCTAATATTTTTTTTTATTATTTTGTCCTTTCATGAATCAACATATCCTTAAATACTCTGGTTTCTGTGGCTGATTGGTTTTGTGATATATTCCTACTCATGATGAGTATATTCTTCTGGTCTATACTCATCGTTGTGAGTTTTTTCGAGTTGCCTCACTCATAGTACATTTAGGCTCTGAATTTTTTCTCTTCTCTTTTTAAGATTTTAAAAGTGTGACCTTATGTGAAGTTGAAATTTGTAATTCTAGTAATTTACATCATCTCTACACTTATTTCTTTAGTTTAGTGTTGTAATGTTGTAGTTTTAACTTTGTATTATTTGTCTTGTGACAGTATGTTCCACAGGTCTGTACTAGCTGCCAATGTAAAAAAAAAATTATTTTTTTAAAATATTTGACATTACAAAATATTTGACACACTTAAAATTTCTGTTATTAATTATGCAATCTGATCCTATTTATTACATTTATTTTTGGATTCATTTATAAAATAGTAATATAAATTAATATAAATTCATTTGTCAAGACAATTTGTAAGCCCTTTGGAATACTGTTATTACTGCAGAGAGAAGTAGTAGTGGCCATGCTTCTGATGTGATTGGACATGTTTTTGTAATTTGGAATAACAATGTAATTTTGGCTTTGCTAATGTGAAAATTCAATAGACAGTGTGATACAGAGAAATATGAGAGAATAAATTATCTGAAAATGCTTACTTTAAAACTTATTATGTCAACTGGAAGCATGAGAACCTATAATGTCAAAAATTACAACTTCAAGAATCAGCCCCTATACGTGAAGGACTGGATCCAACTATGAGAAAAGTAGGTAAGTAAAAAGTTTATTGTAAATCTTACTCCTCTCACAACTTATTAAAAGAGTGAACCATACAGATAGTGAAAATGAACAAATGTTGTGAGGGAGGAGTGGATTACTTATTTCAATTAGAGATAAAAGGCCTGTAAGCATCAGTAGTATGTGTGTCACTATGTAATAAAAAGGATAACATAGAAATCCGTGAATCCCTTCATGCTTACTGTATCTGAATGTAATACTGCTGGGTGCAATTTATTTGATTTCCTATGACTAATTAATTTCAGCCTATTGATGGCATGTATTCTCCTCTTATCCAGTACTCATATTTTGTTGTAAATATAGTGCATCTTATACACACTCACTACCATTACCTGAAGTTCATTTGCTGTTATCTTGGAAGATAATGTTATGAAGTCCACAGCATAGTCATCCTTGGGCAATTTAAATAGCAGCATATTCTGATAGAGAAAACTTTTACCAGTCCCTGCAGGACCCACAAGCAACATTGGCACTTTGTGATTTATATGTAACTCCATAAAGTAATGCATTCTGAAACAAAAAGAATTTCAAAGTTACTTTTCTCGTTTGCTCTTCATAAAGTTTCTAAAATACAAGGTATGTTAATATCATGTAATTCTTTCTTTGTATTCATTGTCCTGTCTTTAATAAAATCAGCAATATCATATATCACTAAATATATGACTTTTACTTAAAGTTTCAATTTAGAATGAGAACAACAAACTATTAAATACTTGAGCTAAAATTAAATTCAAAGAAATAGTGCCAAAAAACATTGCTAGGCTAAGTTATTAAAACGTATTCTGTATGTATCATTCGTAGCACTTGTCACAAGTTAAGGCTGAGTAACAAAACCACAGATGGCACTACCACAGCACAACATGACCAGACTTTTAATTCTAGGATGTAAGGTGTTGTGAAATATGGGACTTAGTAAACCACCTTATGAAATCAGTCAAAGACCTTAATAGTTGTAACACACAGACAAGAAAAATGTGTTACTTTTACAGTTGTGATTTCTAGACTAGAGATGCTGATAATGCAATCAGCAAACCAAAGTGAAGAAGATTAGAATAAATTTGTATTTTGTTCCATACATACACAGAGACCTCCAAAGATGCACATGTCATAAAACTAGAATATATGGTGAGAGAGAGAGAGAGAGAGCGAGAGAGAGAGAGAGAGAGAGAGAGAGAGAGAGAGAGAGAGAAAGTGATATGTGAATGTTCTTTCAATAGATCTTAAGTGAACTGGCCCACAATGGTGTGGAATAAATAAAAAAACCTGAAAGATTTTTCCACTTAATTGGTAATGATAATTTGTTACAAACTTCAAAATGTATGTACACAGAGATGCAAAAGTTAATTCATTGGTTACAGTAGCCATATATTATCAGACAGAAAGCAGTTTGCAGCAGTTATTTATATTTATCACATAAGAGCACTGAATACGTACAGAGGCCATACTTTGTGAAACACTTGCTTTATTTGATATTATTAATAACATATACATGTATCAGATCTATGTTCTATTAAGAAATTCATCAATGGAGTGTGTTGTAACATTTTACTTTGGTAAAGGGATGTGTTGCAGAACGTCTACAGTTCCGATGAATAATCGCCACTCAAGAAAGTACATTTTCTTTTAGTTAATTCATTTAGAATTGCATACTGCATGGATAACCTTTTGTTATCTGTGCATGTAAATGGTTTCTGGAATGGATGCAGCATTTCTTTGAGAAGATATGGCAATAGCAGCTGTATCATGCTTTGCTGTATGTGCTGTTTGGGCTATTTATTTCCCTGCAGTCTCACCTCAGCTCAGACACACATCAAATGCATTTCAGCAATGAGTACCATGACATTTGGCATACATTATGGGAACAAGAGATCAAGCTGAGCAGTTATTCTAAAGAGAACCATCAATCATGTTGTACTGAGAGCATGTGATGTCATAAATCATGTTCAAAGGTGAACACTGAATGAAGTGTTTGTATATTGTAACTGATGGATCAATATAATTTTATATGATTAGGAGTGCTTTCTATTAAATCGGTAGAAAGTGGAAGAAATGGAAAAGTACTTCTGGATTTTCAGCACAGGTACCGCTGCAGCAGACAAGAAGGCATCCATCAGAAGAATTACATGATGTAGGAGAACGATAAATCAAGAGGTATTGGTTCAGAATTTAACAGCATATAAGAACATAACCTAAACTCATACTCGACTCCACAAAAAATGAAATGCTTCATCTTGACAACCAAGCACAGAACCTATAGCTGAGACAGCGTAAGAAGCTCCCTGACTGCTCACAGCACTGTTGCTACCTTTCAACTGTGAAGTGATAATTACTACAATCAAATACAGTAGCTGCCTAGAGGGCTCTGGCAACACTGAGGTACTCCATAAAGACATTTACATAATCCCATTACATACTTGTTTGAGATGGGCCTGCAATTCTGCTGCACCTGTCCACTGAAACTGTCAGGAATCAACTTACATCGACTCAAAAATAGGATATTTATATTCTGGAAAATCAACATGATTGAGGTGAAAAGAAATTAAATTAATAATCAGTAACATCAGAAAAAGTTTTCTTAAACAGAGCTATTGCCCTTCGTAATGGGGTCAACATCCAAGATTATATCACACTGCACAAGTCAGTAGCAGCACTGTAGTGAAAAGGAACAAAAAAATTCATAGTTATGCGCAATCATTAGCTCCACTGACTACAATTATGTCAAAACAGAATGTAATACACCCACTAGTTGGAAAATCAGCAACTCTAACTTCTAAGGGCTGTAATTGGGTCATCATGTCCATGATGTTTCCCCAGCAGCTAACGCTAATCATGTCTGCTACGCATCCATCTACGGCATTGGTACCTTCAACCATGCTAATTCCTACAGCATCACAATTCGTATAGGGAAATTATCCAATAACCCATTGGCATTGTGATGCAGCAAGTTGCTCAAGTATTATTTGGTGAGCCCTATTTAATCCAAGGTGATACTCACTGATTGTAGTGGTGGTGGTGTATGTACTGTGTTGGTAGCCAGGAGTGGGTTTGAAAATCAGAGTTCTTACACTTTTTCAACAAAGTTTTCCCAGTACTTTAACAGTTGAGAACATACTATGATTAATCATAAATCTCTTATTACTGTGATTGTATTCCTATAGTGAAAAGAATCGTCGAGGATTATATGGAGTAATCTTTGACAAGCTGGAGCAAAGAGTTTATTAGGCAAATAGACACTAAACTAAATAAACTAGAT
This sequence comes from Schistocerca americana, assembly GCF_021461395.2. Taxonomy (NCBI): domain Eukaryota; kingdom Metazoa; phylum Arthropoda; class Insecta; order Orthoptera; family Acrididae; genus Schistocerca; species Schistocerca americana. The sequence goes on from NC_060122.1 coordinate 281,792,848, forward strand.
ACCAAGCTAGAAGGAACTAAAACTGAATTAGTGGTATGAGTAAAAGCTCATGATATTAATTTCAAAAAGACATTGAGTAAGACAAAGGAACAAATAATTGCCAAATTAAACAATAAACTAGAAATTACTAGCACTGATTTAATAGATAAGCAGGTACGGAAACTTGAAGGACATATTACTGAGCCTCAAAGAGAAAAAGTAGAAATTAACAATGAGGTTTCCAAATTACAAGCCATAATATCTGCTCTAGCACAGGAGTTACATTCTGACTTAACTAAACAATGTGACTAGAAGAGGCATGAAGTTAGTGAGCAGAAGAAGTATGTAAATAAGGATCTGAAAGAGAGTAAACATTTTGCTAAACAGGAATTTTTGAAAGTGTGTAAAAAGATCTCAGATATAAAAATTGAATTAAATATTATCAAACAATGTAAAATCCAGGATGGAATGTAACAAATTATGAAAAGGGAACTTGCACTCACTGTATAGTGGAGATGCTGAGTCACAGATAGGCACAACAAAAAGACTGTCACACATTAGTTTTCAGCCAATATGGTCTTCATCAAAAATAGACCACACACACACACACACACACACACACACACTCACTCACTCACGAAAACACAACTCACACACATACAACTGCAGTAAAGGTTGTGATGTAATTGCCATCGCAGAGTCTACTGTGGCAGCTTTGGAAGAGTGAGTCAGTGACTTAATTGAAGAAAAAGTACAAGATATATCTGAATCATCTGATTCCATGGCAGAGATAGGTAGAACTGAGGGTGAATTTCAGTAACACTGGGATGAACTGAACAAAAAAAAAGGAGAAGTGTCTGGTAGAGTTAATGGTGGAATTGAACCTGGGGTGTGGAATGGACTTATCCAAACTACTTTCAAAACTTAAACTGGAAACTGATGTTCATGCTACCTATCTTTTTAGGGGTGTATTCTAAATCCCTATGAAAGCAGTGTGATGATTCAGACAAGAATTTGATTTTGCCTAAGTTATTTGGAAGGGGTGCCACTGAATGGGGAACTATTCATCAAAAAGAATTCCCCCTATGGGATGATTTTCAGGAGAAATTTAAAATTGAAATATTGGCTGAAAAGTCCATCAGAAAAGTTAATGCTGAATTTGCTAGACCCCAGGTACTATAATCATAGTTGGGGTGGCTATAATAAGTACACTGAGTGGCCCCTAACTAAATCTAAATACTTGGATGATCCTGTAGAGGAGACTCATTTGGTTAAGGTATTGGTATGTAGGCTACCCAATCATGTAAGGTAATAAATATGGTATCTTGGATGGACAATGGTGAAACATTTATTGATATTTATTGACAGCCTGGGATAAATCAAACAAAAAAGAGGTAACTATATTTAGGAGGAAAACTCACAGTTTCATAATAACAATTGAAATTGTTATCCATCATGTTTCCGCAAAAGAATGAAACAAAATACTGTAAGGTACGGGAACATAATCATAAACTAATTCCGCGAAATTTTCATGTGGACAATATAGTGCTAGTCAAATATGTACATCCAAGTCCCCACCTAAAGAAAAAGATGAGTACATTTTTTCACAGTTAGGAAGACCCATTTAAAATAATATGTATTCCACACCAGAAGATAGCGTTTCTTGTAGATTCATCAAATAGCAAAGAAAAAGAGATTGGGCTTTAAAGACATGATAAAAAGATATGAGGCTAGAATATACACCTAAGGAAAGTCCATGTTCTACATGAAATATGTGTAGCAATGTCCTCAAGGCACCCAGTTGTCTGTTATACAATGTCCTATCTGCATTTCCATGTAGCAGTCTCTTATTCTTCATACTATAATCTTTTAAAACCATGTTATCTTTAACAATCCTGTGTTCATAACAACACAAAAGTGGCCATTTCTCTAACAGAAAAATGATATCTTGTGATAATAACTTAATATAATAAATACCATAACTACCATGATTACTACTTACATTTATGCTTAGTTAGCAAAATATATGAGAAATGTCATGTCCATAATTAAATTGCTCAAATGGTAAAATGCAAATTAACATCCATCTAGCCATTTGTGACTATGTCTTGCAGGTATTTTTACAGGCAGAAAATACAAATACAGTAACAATCAGAACCAACACTACAGAATTAACTAACCAATTCAAAATGCTGAACATTGGCATGTGATATTTTCAATATCTTATGAACATGTTACTTGTTCATAAGATATTGAAAATATCATATGCCCACGTTCAGCATTTGAATCTAGCTAAGTTCTGCTGTGTATTGTTTGTATAGATTTAATAAATGAAAGGTAAGGACACAAGTGCCTGAGTTTTATGTGGTTTTCATGATACAGGGAACAATAAGTGAATAAGTAAGAGTATGCAACAAAGTGAAATTTGCTAGTTGTTCTAAGGATGTGACTGCTGTTAGATAAAAGTGATAAAAATATTACGTATCTATACATGCTGCAGTGTATTTCCTATGATTCCTCATGCAGATGTAGTGGGCTAGTACACCTGTCGATATTTTGCAGAGTTTTGTACACTGTTCAATTGGTTAGTTGAAACATGGTATGCAAAGTATTTTGTATTAGGGATTTTTATATCTGCTGTGGTTGGTTAGGTTTTATGGTTGGACAGATATGAAATTTCATAGGGGAGGTTAGCTTAACTTAGATTAAGTAGTAAACATATCCTTTTTTCCTTTTCAGATTTCCTAGCTTTCTTACTAAGTTCAAACTTCTGACACTGCACACTCTGAGTCATAGAATGTTACCTTGATGTTTGTTACTCAATCTTTTCTCATGGTTACCTCCCATTTGGGAGATGCCTTCAGTACATCCAAATGGGGGACTAATTCATAATCTTTTGCCAATAGAGTGACCATCATGACAACTTTTCAGTTTCATGCCACAATTGTTGGGACACACCTTATTCATCTTAAATTCAGTGGTTTTGTTGCCTTTTACAACTTCATGCTATGAATGATTTTAATATTATGAAAAGTATGGACTGCTACTCACATTATAGAGGAGACACTGGATCACAGACAGGCCTAACAAAAAGACTGCTAAACATGTGAGCTTTCAGTTAAAAGACCTTCTTCTAACATAGATAAAAAAACACACATTCAAGCAAGCACAACTCATACACACATGGCCACTGGCTCTGGCCACAGAGGCCAGACACAGTGGTCATGTGTTTATGAGTTGTGCTTGCATGAATGTGTGTGTTGTCTACTTTAGAAGAAGGCCTTTTGGTTAAAAGCTCACATTTTTAGCAGACTTTTTTTGTACCTCTCTGTGACTTAATATCTCCTCTAATTGTGAGTATCAGTTTATCCTTTTCAGAAAACTGTCATTATTACATCCTGGATTTTCCATTATTTGATGACTTACACATTAATGCTGAAAGTATAGATGCTAAAAACTGAAAAAATGATGATGAAATTAAATAAATATATGCTTGTAAAAATAATTACAAAACTGAATAAATAAATGTTGAAATAAGAAAAATGATTATTAATTGAAAGAAACAAGTTTAAACACATCAGCAAGCTTGAAAATATGAGGAATATATTACAGAATCAGGCCAAGTAAAGACTGAACTGATTCCAAGAATAATTTCATTAAATGAACAAGTATAAATCATAAATGGAAAATTAGATTCATAAGTGAGTAAAAAATGGAATTTAGTTAGGTGGGATGTAGTGCAATTTACTGAAGTGACCACTAACTTGAGACAATTCCAAGAGTCTGCTGAGCAGGAATTTGCTAGAATTGAACTGTAAATTTCAGAATCTAACTAGGAACCCCTTGTGTCTGAGGTCAGAAAAGGCCAACGATATTTATGGCATCTGACACTCCATATATTGTCTGCCATGTAAGCACAATGGGCAATGATATTTATGGCATCTGACACTCCATACATTGTCTGTCATGTAAGCACAATGTAGGTTGCTAATGGCAACAGGGGGCAGGACTGGAGGTATCCTATGGTGAGCCCAGCATGAGGCTATGGAGCATAGCTTAACTGCTTAGTCAATGAGTAACTCTCAACAGCGCTACAGGGCTAGTGGTGTTGATAAAAAAAAGAACAATGGCAATGATAAACAAAGCAAATTTTGCATTATATCTAAAACAGCAGTTGCTGAAATTGACATTTCATTAGAAAGGAACCCAATGGATTTTACTGAGTGAGAAAGAAGTGGCAGATGAAATATTAGTGTTTCTGCAAGTGAATCAGTGGGATGTGTGTTGTCACTCAACTGTGCAGACAACATACATGAGGTATACAGTGATGAAGATAGGCACTTAAGAAGTGAAAATGATGCTGAAACAGGTGTCCAACCATGTAGTTCATCATCCTTGTCAGACAGGGAGCCACAAATCCTGTCTCCAGTGAAACATAGTAAAGGGCAATTGTTGTCCAAGGAGTGGACACTAAACATAATTATGTAGATGGAAGATCATAGACAGCATAGTAAAAACATTTATGATCAAATTTCAAGTAAGTCTGCACAATATGACCACATAGTGCATGAAAAAAACTGCAGATACTCATAGGAGGACAAGGCACACTTGTTACAACAATGGGTGTTTGTGCATTTCAAGGATGCTAGATACAATTTATGGGATGTGTATGATAGTGACCTACTATATCATGTCCATTAAATTGTGCATGGTATGGATTACAGTGATATCAAGGGAAACAGTGGATGGTTACATAACTTCAATCGGGGCTACAGAACTGGAGGACATAAAATAACACAATTTCAAATAAAGTGTCAACTTGACAATGCACATAAAACTGCAGAATTGGCTAAAAGATGTATAGATGACATAAATAAACTTATCACATTGTTCAGTAAGATTTTTAAAAATTCTGGGATTTGGGATTTGAAGAGGAAATGTGTATGAAAGGAACCCTGGAAATTAGTGGTACAAAGAGAGCTGTATGAAGGTCAGCTAACATCAATGCCTTAATGCATTTGCATATAATTATGCCAATTGTTAATCTGGATGGTAAATTGGCTGGAAAGTTATTTATTGTGGTGCAAGAAGTTATAGGTGCTCTGTCCCCTATGATTCTTTTTCATGTACCTGATTTTGCAAGGGCAGTATGGAATATTTATGTCAGAGCAAGCAAGAGTGTGGACTATGATATGAGCACTACTTTTGGCCTATAGCTGGTGAAAATAACTTGCTTTCGCTTGATTCCTGGTTGAATATAAAAATCATACTCCTTTAGAACAATAAATCCCTCCTGAAAAGTGTGTGACATTGCAGTTTATACACCTGAAACCACTGAACAAATTCAGCCTCTGAATGTTGTTTTTTCTGTGTCTATAAAACATATTATCACACTATTCTCAGCTACACCTTAAAGGATAGCCAATTTTACAATAAGTTTCATGACAGACTGTTTCAAATTTAGTTGCGTGCTATAATGTTGCATCAGTTATCATCACCCCTTTACACCAACACAATACAATAAGCATTTTTTAAGAGTGGATACCTAGCTGAATGTCCTGCATGGTTTGTAGCTCACATGTAAATTGCCTTCAATCTTGATGGTGCAAAACCTTTCTGACAAGGGAACCTCCCCATCGCACCCCCCTCAGATTTAGTTATAAGTTGGCACAGTGGATAGGCCTTGAAAAACTGAACACAGATCAATTGAGAAAACAGGAAGAAGTTGTGTGGAACTATGAAAAAATAAGTAAAATTTACAAACTGAGTAGTCCATGCGCAAGATAAGCAACATCAAGGATAGCGTGAGCTCAGGAGCGCGTTGGTCCCGTGGTTAGCGTGAGCAGCTGTGGAACAAGAGGTCCTTGGTTCAAGTCTTCCCCCGAGTGAAAGTATTACTTTCTTTATTTTCGCAAAGTTGTGATCTGTCCATTCGTTCATTGACGTCTCTGTTCACTGTAGTAAGTTTAGTGTCTGTGTTTTGCGACCGCACCACAAAACTGTGCGATTAGTCGACGAAAGGACGTGCCTCTTCAATGGGAACCGAAAACATTTGATCGCAAGGTCATAGGTCAAACGATTCCTCCACAGGAAAACACGTCTGATATATTCTATACGACACTGGTGACGGCATGTGCGTCACCTGACAGGAATATGTTGTCGACCCACCTAACTTGTACGCTTGGCGAATGGGTAAAAAGATTCTTCTACCTTTCCCGATTTAGGTTTCCTTGTGGATGTGAAAATCACTCCCAAAAAAGTGATGAAAACATAAGAGTTTGTGACATAAACTGAAAACAAAAAATTGAAATTTCCACCCAAGGGAAGACTTGGACCAAGGACCTCTCGCTCTGCATCTGCTCACGCTAACCACAGAACCAAGATGCTCCTGCACCCACCTTCTCCTTGATATTGCTTATTTTGCGCATGGACTACTCAGTTTGTATATTTTGCTTATTATTTCATAGTTCCACACAACTTCTTCCTGTTTTCTCGATTGACCTGTGTTCAGTTTTTCAAGGTCTATCCACTGTGCCAACTTAGAATTAAATCTGAGGGGGGTGCGATGGGGAGGTTCCCTCGTGAGCACTAAGGCATGCGATTTTTCATTTGGTGTTCATGGTGCAAGTTAACGATTTGCTTTGAACATTTCTTGAATGTTGGTAATGTCCATTTTGTAAACTGTAATACGTACACCACACAGAAGTTTGATCTCTGCATATACCAGACACTCATTTTCTCTCCACCCTCCAGAGTACATGGTGAGTCATAAGCAGATTATATTTTTTCTGCCATAATTATTAACACAACATTTTTGAATGAGCCTCACTAAACACTGAACTTGCGAACACACACTAAAGCAGTTCCTTGTAAGATTAAATGTGTTGGCCTATTGCAGCAATTAGATGGGATAATTATTTCAGATTCCTCTTTTACAAGATTAGAAGCATGACTGAATGACACAGTGTAACATAACACAAAAGACAAAACTCATTTAATAGATAACAGAAGAGGAATTTAGGAAAATTTGGGATGAATTGGAAAAGACTAAAGACATAGTTAGAAAACAAATAATAAAAAGAATTTCTAGTGAAATTTTGGATGGAGACAGGGAGAAATTTAACAAAGTGGTTCCCAACATTAAAAACTGAAAATTATTTTCTTAGAGATTTTTGAAAATCATCATCAAATTGATGGGATGACAGTTAAAAAGTAGATTTGGAAGAAAATGCAACAGGAGGGGAACTACACACTCAAAAGAGTGAAGTCATGAAGTGGCTTTGAAGAAAAATTTAAAAGTTTGAAAAGTAATACTGCTTATCTATTAAACAGGAAAACTTAGTGCTACAATTATTAAATCATCACTATTATACACCGTTTGTCAGAGAAGTTCCAGTACTGGTCTTCGTAATAATATAAAATTGCACTTACCAAGTAATTATCCTAACTCCTAGCAAAATAGTCCCCGTGGTTGTCTAAACACCAATTTGTCACAGCCCATTGGATGTCTGTGATATCTAGATGAAGCTTTCCTTTCAATGACCTTTCCATTTGCAGAAAGAAGAAAAAATCAGAAATCAAGAGGCCAGGTAAATATGGTGGAGGTGAGGTCACAATAACAGAATGTCTGGCCAGACATGCGGTAACAGATAAAGCGGTATGGGGTCTTGCATTGTCAAGCAGTAAGAATCACTACTGATAATTCCATAAATCTGGGTGGAAATCGTGTTAGGTCTGTTGGTTGATTTTGGAATAATAGTGATGGGAGACAGCTCAACAGCTAATAGCTAACACAAAGAGTATGAATCGGCATGATATTTACATAAAGAGAGATAATTCCTACTTGCAGTATTGGAATTAAAGCACGAATTCTTGTTGAAACTATATTGGTGCCCTGAACACTCTTCCTCACAATGGAAGAAGAATACAATGCAACATACCAATCTTGATGATTAGCAGATGTATATTTTTAGATGCCTTGCAGGATGGAAGAAATTACTGCTCCTATAAAACAATGTCTGCTTGTGTCTGTATATGTGTGGATGGATATGTGTGTGTGTGCGAGTGTATACCCGTCCTTTTTTCCCCCTAAGGTAAGTCTTTCCACTCCCGGGATTGGAATGACTCCTTATCCTCTCCCTTAAAACCCACATCCTTTCGTCTTTCCCTCTCCTTCCCTCTTTCCCACTGAGGCAACAGTTTGTTGCGAAAGCTTGAATTTTGCGTGTATGTTTGTGTGTTTATCGACGTGCCAGCGCTTTCGCTTGGTAAGTCACATCATCTTTGTTTTTAGATATATTTTTCCCACAAACACAAACATACACACAAAATTCAAGCTTTCACAACCAACGGATGCTTCGTCAGGAAAGAGGGGAGGAGAGGGAAAGACGAAAGGATGTGGGTTTTCAGGGAGAGGGTAAGCAGTCATTCCAATCCCGGGAGCGGAAAGACTTACCTTAGGGGGAAAAAAGGACAGGTATACACTAGCACACACACACATATCCATCCGCACATACACAGACACAAGCAGACATTTGTAAAGGCAAAGAGTTTGGGCAGAGATGTCAGTCGAGGCGGAAGTACAGAGGCAAAGATGTTGTTGAAAGACAGGTGAGGTATGAGCGGCGGCAAATTGAAATTAGAAATTAGCGGAGATTGAGGCCGGGTGGATAACGAGAAGAGAGGATATACTGAAGGGCAAGTTCCCATCTCCGGAGTTCTGACAGGTTGGTGTTAGTGGGAAGTATCCAGATACCCCGGACGGTGTAACACTGTGCCAAGATGTGCTGGCCGTGCACCAAGGCATGTTTAGCCACAGGGTGATCCTCATTACCAACAAACACTGTCTGCCTGTGTCCATTCATGTGAATGGACAGTTTGTTGCTGGTCATTCCCACATAGAAAGCTTCACAGTGTAGGCAGGTCAGTTGGTAAATCACGTGGGTGCTTTCACATGCGACTCTGCCTTTGATTGTGTACACCTTCCGGGTTACAGGACTGGAGTAAGTGGTGGTGGGAGGGTGCATGGGACAGGTTTTACACCGGGGGCGGTTACAAGGGTAGGAGCCAGAGGGTATGGAAGGTGGTTTGGGGATTTCATAGGGATGAACTAAGAGGTTACGAAGGTTAGGTGGATGGCGGAAAGACACTCTTGGTGGAGTGGGGAGGATTTCATGAAGGATGGATCTCATTTCAGGGCTGGATTTGAGGAAGTCGTATCCCTGCTGGAGAGCCATATTCTGAGTCTGATCCAGTCCCGGAAAGTATCCTGTCACAAGTGGGGCACTTTTGGGGTTCTTCTGTGGCAGGTTCTGGGTATGAGGAGATGAGGAAGTGGCTCTGGTTATTTGCTTCTGTTCCAGGTCGGGAGGGTAGTTGCGGGATGCGAAAGCTGTTTTCAGGTTTTTGGTGTAATGGTTCAGGGATTTCGGACTGGAGCAGATTCATTTGCCATGAAGACCTAGGCTGTAGGGAAGGGACCGTTTGATGTGGAAAGGGTGGCAGCTGTCATAGTAGAGGTACTGTTGCTTGTTGGTGGGTTTGATGTGGACGGACGTGTGAAGCTGGCCATTAGACAGGTGGAGGTCAACATCAAGGAAAGTGGCATGGGATTTGGAGTAGGACCAGGTGAATCTGATGGAACCAAAGGAGTTGAGGTTGGAGAGGAAATTTTGGAGTTCTTCTTCACTGTGAGTCCAGATCATGAAAATGTCATCAATAAATCTGTACCAAACTTTGGGTTGGCAGGCCTGGGTAACCAAGAAGGCTTCCTCTAGGCAACCCATGAATAGGTTGGCATACAAGGGGGCCATCCTTGTACCCATGGCTGTTCACTTTAATTGTTGGTATGTCTGACCTTCAAAAGTGAAGAAGTTGTGGGTCAGGATGAAGCTGGCTAAGGTTTTAGGTAGAGGTTTTAGGTAGGGTGGCAGGTGATTGGCGTGAAAGGAAGTGCTCCATCACAGCAAGGCCCTGGATGTGCGGAATATTGGTGCATAAGGAAGTGGGATCAATGGTTACAAGGATGGTTTCCGGGGGTAACAGACTGGGTAAGGATTCCAGGCATTCGAGAAAGTGGTTGTGTCTTTGATGAAGGATGGGAGACTGCATGTAATGGGTTGAAGGTGTTGATCTACATAGGCAGAGACACGTTCTGTGGGGGTTTGGTAACCAGCTACAATGGGACAGCTGGGATGATTGGGTGTGTGAATTTTAGGAAGAAGGTAGAAGGTAGGGGTGTGGGTTGTTGGTGGGGTCAGGAGGTTGATGGAGTCAGGTGAAAGGTTTTGTAGGGGGCCTAAGGTTCTGAGGATTTCTTGAAGCTCCACCTGGACATCGGGAATGGGATTACCTTGGCAAACTTTGTATGTGGTGTTGTCTGAAAGCTGACGCAGTCCCTCAGCCACATACTCCCGACGATCAAGTACCACGGTCGTGGAACCCTTGTCAGCCGGAAGAATGACGATGGACCAGTCAGCCTTCAGATCACGGATAGCCTGGGCTTCAGCAGTGGTGATGTTGGGAGTAGGATTAAAGTTTTTTAAGAAGGATTGAGAGGCAAGGCTGGAAGTCAGAAATTCCTCGAAGGTTTGGAGAGGGCGATATTGAGGAAGAGGAGGTGGGTCCCGCTGTGACGGAGGACAGAACTCTTCCAGGTAGTGTCCAAATTGAATAGTGTCTTGGGGAGTTGGATCATTAGGAGTAGGATTAGGAATCTGCCATACAATTTTATCCCGCCTATATATACTCAATAATACATAACTCACTTCCAAACCAGAACCAAACAATTTTTTCCGCTTTCAACACTACCGCTGCTATAAAATCCACCATTTCCAGTTCACAAACAGTTCTTTTCAGCTATTAAACAGCCATTTCGGTTAGTTCTAATAACTGTCGCCTTTTTTTCCATTTCTGTTTTTCCCATGTCACTGATCTTTTTTAGCCGCTTCTCACAGGTTTTAACGTCATTAGTTCTTCGTCAGACAATTGTTCGCCTCATTTTCATAATCTGCCACCACAAAACCACTCCTTTTAATACATTTGCACACAATTTTTTCGAAATTTTCCCGCGTTGCTCCACCCTTTAACGTGTTTTGACGGCAACACAACCACCTAACCTTTGTGCACATCGTTGTCTACCAACCCAAGTTCACCACAGAATCAACAACCCCAGCTATAACCAACACTTTTTCACCTTTCTTCACACCAGATCTCCAGTTGCTTTCCAGTTCACCTTTATCTCTCCCCATATATTTATATTTTTATATTTTTATTTTCATTTTCATTTCAGTCTCATGGTACACTTTCCACCTTCTAATACCATGTCACCTTCACACCATCCCCACAACGACCCCATTAAGTTTTCTGTACATTCCCTCCGTAAACATGCCTTCGCCCTAGCCAGATTACACTCCCATATTTTATTTTCTCAGGCTTGTCTGACATTTGCCATAACCCACAAAGGCCTCACACTTAAAGTTCCCATCTCTGGCGGCAACCCTTCTTTCCATCAGTCCCTATACCAGTTCCAAACTGAACAATCCATTGCCCTCACCCACCTAATCCTTCACCTACACATCAACTTAGCCAATGAACACACCCGTCAACTCATATCCGTAATAAAGGTCCTTAATCTTTCCTCTCCCACATCCACACCGGCTGTTCAAAGCATCCTCCTACAGGCCAACCGCAAATTAGAACAGGATGCCACCCTCCACCTCAAAAAACTATCCAATCTCCTGGTTTCCCACCTCCGGAAAGGCAACTCACTCACCCTTCACAACCTTTCCAGCAAACCCCAACCACCTCTCATTGCACACAAACCCAGTCTCTCCCATCTACTCAATCTCCCACTTCCAGCTCCACTCCCTCCAAAACCTCAAAATTCCAATCAACACAATCTGGAACCACAACACCCTAATTCAGTAGTTGACCTTTCCTCCAAACCTCTCTCCCAATCCGAAACCTCTGTCCTATCCAAAGGCCTCACCTTCAGCCCCACTCCCAGATTCAACCAAACAGCCGTTGTCAACGATTTACTGTCCTACTCTCGTACTCTCTGCTGGAAGTATCACTTTGCCACAAAGAAAAATAATCCTAATCCTACTCCTAATGATCCAACTCCCCAGGACACTATCCAAATTGAACCCTGCCTGGAACAGTTCCATCCCCCGTCACAGTGGGACCCACCTCCTCTTCCTCAAAATCACCCTCTCCAAACCTTCGAGGAATTTCTGACTTCCAGCCTTGCCTCTCAATCCTTCTTAAAAAACCTTAACCATACTCCCAACATCACCACTGCTGAAGCCCAGGCTATCTGTGATCTGAAGGCAGACCGATCCATCGTCATTCTTCCGGCAGACAAGGGTTCCACGACCGTGGTACTTGATCGTCGGAAGTATGTGGCTGAGGGACTGCATCAGCTTTCAGACAACACCACATACAAAACTTCCTGGCAGATTAAAACTGTGTGCCCGACCGAGACTCGAACTCGGGACCTTTGCCTTTCGCGGGCAAGTGCTCTACCATCTGAGCTACCGAAGCACGACTCACGCCCGGTACTCACAGCTTTACTTCTGCCAGTATCTCGTCTCCTACCTTCCAAACTTTACCCCACTCGTGACAGGATACTTTCCGGGACTGGATCAGACTCTGAATGTGGCTCTCCAGCAGGGATACGACTTCCTCAAATCCTGCCCTGAAATGAGATCCATCCTTCATGAAAGCTTCTGTAAAGTTTGGAAGGTAGGAGACGAGATACTGGCAGAAGTAAAGCTGTGAGTACCGGGCGTGAGTCGTGCTTCGGTAGCTCAGATGGTAGAGCACTTGCCCGCGAAAGGCAAAGGTCCCGAGTTCGAGTCTCGGTCGGGCACACAGTTTTAATCTGCCAGGAAGTTTCATATCAGCGCACACTCCGCTGCAGAGTGAAAATCTCATTCTGGACCACATACAAAGTTTGCCAAGGTAATCCCATTTCCGATGTCCAGGCGGAGCTTCAAGGAATCCTCAGAACCTTAGGCCCCCTACAAAACCTTTCGCCTGACTCCATCAACCTCCTGATCCCACCAACACCCCGCACCCCTACCTTCTACCTTCTTCCTAAAATTCACACACCCAATCATCCCGGACGTCCCACTGTAGCTGGATACCAAGCCCCCACAGATCGTATCTCTGCCTATGTAGATCAACACCTTCAACCCATTACATGCAGTCTCCCATCCTTCATCAAAGACACAACCACTTTCTCGAATGCCTGGAATCCTTACCCAGTCTGTTACCCCTGGAAACCATCCTTGTAACCATTGATGCCACTTCCTTATACACAAATATTCCACACATCCAGGGCCTCGCTGCGATGGAGCACTTCCTTTCACGCCAATCACCTGCCACCCTACCTAAAACCTTAGCCAGCTTCATCCTGACCCACAACTTCTTCACTTTTGAAGGCCAGACATACCAACAATTAAAGGGAACAGCCATGAATACCAGGATGGCCCCCTCATATGCCAACCTGTTCATGAGTCGCTTAGGGGAAGCCTTCTTGGTTACCCAGGCCTGCCAACCCAAAGTTTGGTACAGATTTATTGATGATATTTTCATGATCTGGACTCACAGTGAAGAAGAACTCCAGAATTTCCTCTCCAACTTCAACTCCTTTGGTTCCGTCAGATTCACCTGGTCCTACTCCAAATCCCATGCCACTTTCCTTGATGTTGACCTCCACCTGTCTAATGGCCAGTTTCACATGTCCGTCCACACCAAACCCACCAACAAGCAACAGTACCTCCATTATGACAGCTGCCACCCATTCCACATCAAACGGTCCCTTCACTACAGTCTAGGTCTTCATGGCAAACGAATCTGCTCCAGTCCGGAATCCCTGAACCATTACACCAAAAACCTGAAAACAGCTTTCGCATATCGCAACTACCCTCCCGACCTGGTACAGAAGCAAATAACCAGAGCCACTTCCTCATCTCCTCAAACCCAGAACCTCCCACAGAAGAACCCCAAAAGTGCCCCACTCGTGACAGGATACTTTCCGGGACTGGATCAGACTCTGAATGTGGCTCTCCAGCAGGGATACGACTTCCTCAAATCCTGCCCTGAAATGAGATCCATCCTTCATGAAATCCTCCCCACTCCACCAAGAGTGTCTTTCCGTCATCCACCTAACCTTCGTAACCTCTTAGTTCATCCCTATGAAATCCCCAAACCACCTTCCATTCCCTCTGGCTCCTACCCTCGTAACTGCCCCCGGTGTAAAACCTGTCCCATGCACCCTCCCACTACCACTTACTCCAGTCCTGTAACCCGGAAGGTGTACACGATCAAAGGCAGAGCCACGTGTGAAAGCACCCACGTGATTTACCAACTGACCTGCCTACACTGTGAAGCTTTCTATGTGGGAATGACCAGCAACAAACTGTCCATTCGCATGAATGGACACAGGCAGACAGTGTTTGTTGGTAATGAGGATCACCCTGTGGCTAAACATGCCTTGGTGCATGGCCAGCACATCTTGGCACAGTGTTACACCTTCCGGGGTATCTGGATACTTCCCACTAACACCAACCTGTCAGAACTCCGGAGATGGGAACTTGCCCTTCAGTATATCCTCTCTTCTCGTTATCCACCCGGCCTCAATCTCTGCTAATTTCTAATTTCAATTTGCCGCCGCTCATACCCACCTGTCTTTCAACAACATCTTTGCCTCTGTACTTCCGCCTCGACTGACATCTCTGCCCAAACTCTTTGCCTTTACAAATGTCTGCTTGTGTCTGTGTATGTGCGGATGGATATGTGTGTGTGTGTGCTAGTGTATACCTGTCCTTTTTTCCCCCTAAGGTAAGTCTTTCCGCTCCCGGGACTGGAATGACTCCTTACCCTCTCCCTTAAAACCCACATCCTTTTGTCTTTCCCTCTCGTTCCCTCTTTCCTGATGAGGCAACAGTTTGTTGTGAAAGCTAGAATTTTGTGTGTATGTTAGTGTGTCTATCGACGTGCCAGCGCTTTCATTTGGTAAGTCACATCATCTTTGTTTTTTTTTATATATATATATATATATATATATATATATATATATATATATATATATATATATATATATATATATATATATATATATATATATCTGTGTGTGTGTGTGTGTGTGTGTGTGTGTTTCTGGAGACACTGGAAGGTCTCAGATAGATTATATAATGGTAAGACAGAGATTTAGGAACTGTGTTTTAAATTGTAAGACATTTCCAGGGGCAGATGTCGACTCTGACCACAGTCTATTGGTTATGAACTGTAGATTAAAACTGAAAAAATAGAAAAAAGGTGGGAATTTAAGGAGACGGGGACTAGATCAACTGACAGAACCAGAGATTGTAGAGAATTTCAGGAAGAGCATTAGGGAATATGTGACAAGAATGGGGGAAAGAAATACAGTAGAAGAAGAATGGGTAGCTCTGAGGGATGAAGTAGTGAAGGCAGCAGACGATCACATAGGTAAAAAGACGAGGGCTAGTAGAAATCCTTGGGTAACAGAAGAAATATTGAATTTAATCGATGAAAGGAGAAAATATAAAAGTGCAGTACATGAAGTAGGCAAAAAGGAATACAAACATCTCAAAAATGAGATTGACAGGAAGTGCAAAATGGCTAAACAGGGATGGCTAGAGGACAAATGTAAGGATGTAGCAGCGTGGGGTAAGATAGATAGTACCTACAGGAAAATTAAAGCGACCTCTTGAGAAAAGAGAACCACCTGTATGAATATCAAGAGCTCAGATGGAAAACCTGTTCTAAGCAAAGAAGGGAAAGCAGAGAGGTGTAAGGAGTATACTGAGGCTCTATACAAGGGCAGTGTACTTGAGGGAAATATTATGGAAATGGAAGAGGATGTAGATGAAGATGAAATGGAAGATGTGATACTGTGTGAAGAATTTGACAGGGCACTGAATGACCTAAGTCGAAACAAGGTCCTGGGAGTAGACAACATTCAATTAAAACTACTGATAGCCTTTGGAGAGCCAGTCATGACAAAACTCTACCATCTGGTGAGCAAGATGTATGAGACAAGCAAAATACCTATAGACTTCAATAAGAACACAATAATTCCAATCCCAAAGAAAATAGGTGTCAACAGGTGTGAAAATTACCAAACTATCAATTTAATAAGTCACAACTGCAAGGAATTAACACGAATTCTTTACAAATGAATGGAAAAACAGGTAGAAGCTGACCTCAGGGAAGATCAGTTTGGATTCCATAGAAATGTGGGAACACTCAAGGCAATACTGACCCTAGGACTTATCTTCGAAGATAGGTCAAGAAAAGGCAAACCTACATTTCTAACATTTGTAGACTTAGAGAAAGCTTTTGAAAATCTTGACTGGAATACTCTCTTTCAGATTCTGAAGGTGCCAGGGGTCAAATACAGGGAGCAAAAGGCTATTTACAATTTGTACAGAGACCAGATGGCAGTCATAAGAGTTGAGGGGCATAAAAAGGAAGCAGTGGTTGAGAAGGGAGTGAGACAGCATTGTAGCCTATCCCCAATGTTATTCAATATGTATATTGAGCAAGCAGTAAAGAAAACAAAATAAAAATTTGGAGTAGGAGTTAAAATCCATGGAGAAAAAATAAAACTTTGAAATTTGCCGACGACACTGTAATTCTGTCAGAGGCAGCAAAGGACCTGGAAGAGCAGCTGTATGGAATGGACAGTGTCTTGAAAGAAGGATTTAAGATGAATATCAACAAAAGCAAAACAAGGATAATGGAATATAGTCAAATTAAATTGCTGCTGAGGGTATTAGATTAGGAAATGAGACACTTAAAGTAGTAATCTGGGGAGCAAAATAACTGATGATGGTCGAAGTAGAGATGATATAAAATGTAGACTAGTTATGGCAAGGAAAGAGTTTCAGATGAAGAGAAATTTGTTAACATCGAATATGGGTTTAACTGTCAGGAAGTCTTTCCTGAAAGTACTTGTATGGAGTGAGGTATGTACGGAAGTGAAACAAGGACAATAAACAGTTTGGACAAGAAAAGAGTAGAAGCTTCCGAATGTGGTGCTACAGCAGCATGCTCAAGGTTAAATCGGTAGATCACATAACAAATGAGGAGGTACTGAATAAATTGGGGAGAAGAGGAATTTGTGGTACAACTTGACAAAAAGAAGGGAATGGTTGGTAGGACTTTTTCTGAGGCATAAAGGGATCACCAATTTAGTGCTGCAGGGAAGCGTGGAGGGTAAAAATCATAGATGGAGACCAAGAGAAGAATACTCTAAGGAGATTCAGAAGGATGCAAGCTGTGGTAGTTGTTCAGAGATGAAGAAGCTTGCAGAGGATAGAATAGCATGGAGAGCTGCATCAGACCTGTCTCTGGACTGAAGACCACAACAACAACAACAACAACAACAACATGTAAACTGAATCAGTTACAGACACCACCAAAGGTAAATTAATGGGTTGTTTTATGGCAAGTATAATATTTTGATACATTATTAAATATTGGTATGAAACAAAGAAAGAAATACGCTCTTCAATTTATTAAGACATGTATCTTCATCTTTTTGTTTCGGAAAGCAGTAGCTTATGGACATATGATTGGATCCATCTTACCAGCATTGTTAAAGAAGTGTATTTTAAACATTCATTAAAAGTAGTATAAAATGTTATTAGAAAAGGAATATTATTAACATGGTTAAGAGGTCAACTACTATCTGTACATCATTTCACTTGCCACCAAGATCCTGAATCAAGAGGTTTGGTATGGTAAAGAATAATTTATACGGTATTCGGAGGAGCATTCCTGCATCGACATTGTCACAATCAAGACTAAACACAATGGAATTAATGTGAAGCAGTCCATATTGCAATTTATATTTATTGACCTCGAGTGTACTGACATTAAAGGTCTGTTTATATTGGTATCAGTTAAAGTCACCCAGGATTGAGCAGAGATTCATAAATTACCCTGAAAATTTCTTTCAATTATTCTTTCCACTCCTTTTTCCCCATTATTCAAGTAATTATTAATCCATTTCCATTGCCACACATACCTGTTCAGTGTGTTGCTAAGCACAGCCTTCCACTTAGTGAGTTTGTGCAGAAAATTTTTCGGGAAATAAGATTTTGCATTGTACTATTTTGTAATATGTCCAAGACAAAAAATAGACTAAAAATCACTGGGAAACACTATAAATTTTCCACCTAGTACACAGTTAAGTGGTACATAAATTTTCAAATGGCCAAGTCCATTTCAAGGACGTACACACACCAGGTAACATAAAAACAACATTTGTTCCTTATTAGTATTGCAAGCTCAGAAATAAAAGTAAAAAAAAAACTGTCCTGGAACTTTCCTAACAACAAGAGTAGCATAAGTTGGTAAGGTTTAAGAAATATATAGTGCTGCACTTCTCAAGATCAAAATATTTAGATGATTGGATAAATGAAAAGTCACATAGTGAAAAGTTTAATTCCCTACTTGCCTTACCAGGCTAGAAAAGAAATTTTTATAATGGGGTCATTCAAATGCAAATGAATTATTAACATTCATAGTCTGGATACCTTAAATAAAGGTCTGGAGGATTGTCTAGAGATGGAACAGCGGGAATATCTTCAATTTCATTGTCAGGATGAAACAAGATATTGTAAATTATGGAGGCAACCTGGTAGTAAGATGTGTGTCAACATAAGAATAAAGGCAGACTAGTTAGGTCAGGCAGTGCAACAAT
This sequence comes from Schistocerca americana, assembly GCF_021461395.2. NCBI lineage: Eukaryota > Metazoa > Arthropoda > Insecta > Orthoptera > Acrididae > Schistocerca > Schistocerca americana. The sequence continues at coordinate 281,811,566 of NC_060122.1, forward strand.
GAAGTGTAGATTGAGGATAATAGGAGATGGATGACAGAAAACACTGAACATTCTGGGGGAGGGGTCATGCCTTGGTATGTAATGGAAGAACTCTAGGCTGCAAGTTATAACATAGATAGCAAAGAGATTTATTGCATGGAATGGATGATTGGACTATAAAAATATAATTGAAAATTTTTAGGGAAATAAGATTTTGCATTTTACTATTTTGTAATATGTCTAAGACTAAAAATCACTGGAAAACACTCTACATTTTCCACAGTATGCACAATTATGTGGTACATAATGTTTCAAATCGTATATGAAACAATAGTATTTCAAGTGGACACAGAATCATTTGCATCAGTTATGAACTAGAATACATAAACACTGTTATTAAACTATTTCATGATAAAGTTATGACATATGGTGCACATGAGCTATTAATAAAAGGAACATTTTAAGTTGAAGTATAATTTAGTGACACAAATTTATTTTCACTCTTTAGTTTATTAAATACAGACCATATGTTTTGTCTAGGTGCTTTAACTCAGTTTGGATTCTCAGTTAACTAGAAAATCCTCTTAAGCATCTACCAGATTTCAGTCCAAGTATTTAATGAAATATGTAAAAAGTTCTGAGACCTGTTGTCCTCTGAGTTAAGCCAAGCAAAAAGATATACAGGTTAATGTTCATGTCAAGCCAACAGCCGTTACCTATTTTGTCCAAGCCCGACCTCTACTTCACATCCTCTGTGTCAGATTTAGAGTGGAAATTCTGCACACGGGAATGAAATATTATCGTATGTCTCATCTAGCTCCCGAGTGTCTCCTTTAGTATTTATTGTTAAGAAAATGGCAAATGGTTTCCTCCAATTGTGTGTGGACTGCAAGACAGTCAATTCTCAAGTTTTAGACACATTTCCATCACTCATCCCAAGTTTTATTTTCCAGACTAAACTGGAGCAAATGCTTCACTATGTTCAGTCTGTCCAGTAATAATTGACAGCTCCATTGCATCTGAAATCTCAATAGTCTTTAGTTTTAAAGACTCCATTCAGTTTATATCAATACCAGAGACTTGAATTTGCAACTTCCTGTGCTACAACCATCTTTTGGCAACATCTTTTATCTAGAACGTGCTTACATACGTGAACATCTGCAGAACACTCACATGCTATTCACTGTACTGTAGAATATAAGCCTCAAATACAATTTAAGGAAATGTAATTTTTCCAACAAACTGCAGAATATCTAGGTTCCAAAGTTGGTAAAATGAGTATTCTTCTCACCAGACAGCATGCACATACCATTGACTGCCCTCCTTGCAGTCTGTTGAAACTGCAATCCTTAGTGTGAAAACTAAAATATTATAGTACGTCCACTGCGAATATAGCACAGATATCACAGCTTCACAATGTACTCCAAAGGAAGGGAAAAGAGTTCGTTTGCTCAGAAGAGTGTGACAAAGCATTCCACATCCTCAAGTAAGAATTACTGTCTACACCTTGATAGTCTTGTACTTCCCATGGAATCCATTCATACCAAAGTGTGCTTGTCTCAACATGGCATCGGGGTAGTCTTCTCCCACCATGAACAGTATAGTTCTGAACACTGCACTGCATACGTGTCCAGGACTTAAAATTCACCCAGCTGAATCATATAAAAATACAAAAACAGGCCCTGACAATTATTTATACTGCACAAAAATTCCATGCCAATGTAAATTGTACCAATTTTCATCTCATGATGGACCACAAACTTATGATGGTGTTGTTCAGTACTCAATATTTCTTACCAGATAAGAAAGCTCATCGCTTACAGTGGTGACATCTGTCCTAATTATTATTATGTATCACATTGGATATGAACCTACAAGGCAACACACAAATGCTGATTGACTCTCTAGGCTTCTGGCTGGTTCACATCACATTTCTGAAAAATAGGTGGTTGTGTGTTTTAAGAATGACTTATTGGCATGCCACATGTTGGAAAAATTTTCTGTTACTTTCTCCACAATTGCACCAGAGATAAGACAGCTGATACACTTCTGCAAGTCTTGAATTGAGTGAAGTTCAGCTGGTTAGACAGCCACCTACAAGCACAAGTTGATCTGGTGTTGAAAGGCTACATTGCTTTATGGCACTGCTGAACAGTTCAACATGTTGTGCTACTACATGGCACGAAAAATGAGTCATACTGGGTGTTTGTTCGACTAATTACTTGCAATAAGCTGCTTCCTTTGCTACATTTGTGGTATTGTGGTGCCATCCAAATGAAAGTTCTTGCCAGATGCCATATTTCTTGGTCAGTAATATATAATGGTCCCACTTTTGCTATAGCATAATGTTTTGTGTGTTCCACAATATTTCCTCAATGAAACTGCTGGACATTGTCAGCTAGTGGTTATTTATTACTGCTCGCAAGTAACAACTGTGGTGTCCATGCTGTGATGTCTGTACAGAGCCATTATTTGGAAGTCCAGCATGTATGATAAGAGTAGCTTGTAGATAGATGACAGAAGTGTTTTCAGAGTGGGAGTCAAGATGTTGTGTTCCGCATATGCGCCAGGTAACCAGTGTTGCCATTGAATGTCGCTGTGGCCTGGAGTCAAACAAAAATTGTTTCTAAGTCAAACCTCCTCTGTGTTGTGGTGTAACCCATCTGAATTTCATATTTTTCTGGCAAACGCAGGTGCAGCTGTACTTAGTTAAATTCCTGAGCCCATAATTATTATGCTACATGCAGCACAGATTTGTATTGCTTCACACAGTTCCAGAATGATGAAACTGCAAATACAATCTCTGTCTCTTCATAAACCATGTAGTGTCTGGTAGAAAGGCAGTGTTCTGCTACTGCAGATTTATCCACTTGGCCCAGACATGTAACAAAAAGCCATCACCTGAAAATGTTGAGCAGTTGTCTCAAAGATATTTTGAGTAATGCATGAAATGTGATCTGGCCATACAATGAGCAAAACTCCTGGGAAAGCCTGATTAGTCATACAAAATAGATAAGGAGAAGATGGCCCACTCATGTTTGGATTGTGCTCCTCAACAAACCTCTCCCACAAAAGTTTTCTCACTGTGGGTTCATTCATCCTTGGGACTGAGTTTACATTGAAAACCATGTGACTTGTAGTGATGGATTAAATTTTCATATGTGAGTGAAACACATTTTACAATGGTACACACCACATTTAAGGCATTTATTCAAGTCTTTGCCAGCAAAAGTCTACCTTCGGCAGTAGTAGCAAGTAACGGTCCCAATCCACATCAAGCAGAGGCATTCTACAGAAGCAAAGACCACAATTAAGGGATTAACTCAAAGTCTTCACCATAAAATGTCTATCAAAGGCAATAGTAATTGATCATGGCCCTTAATTCATTTCTGTCTCCAGAACAGAGTTTTGTCAACAATGTAGCATCCATTTCCCTTACAACCGTAATCCAGTGGTGGGAGTAGAGTGGACGGTCTCCACTTTCAAGGAGAGAATTACATCAGTGATGTACTCAGCATTCACAGAGGATGCCGTAACAATATCTGAAGTGCTTACAGGGCCACATTGGTCACTGGGAATAATCCACAAAATCTTACATGACAGACAGCCATGGACAATCCTCTAGCAGGCTCACCATGAATTAGTATCAGCATGAGTATCATATTGACATTGTTTCCATATGTGTACTGTAGTATGGGTGCAAACATCCAGCCAGCAGCCAAATTAGGTACCTACCATGGTCAGTCAAGGCATGGCCACCAATGCTGAAGTCACAAAGACTAGTTGCCATACATTACACACTTCTCAGGAACACTCTTTCATTATATTCTTTGACTCAGACAACAGATTTCTCATCTATTACCATCATCATCTTCCCTCACTAGCAGCAGCAACAGCACTGACAATCATGCAATCACGCGTACTCTGCAGGTTTTATAGATTGGCATGCTGCACCACCTCCACAGCAGGCAGCTGCATCTTTCACTGACTCCTTGGCTGAATCTGCCAATTCTGATGATCAAAGCTTCTAGACCTCGTTGCTCCTTAAGATATCATCATGGAGCTGGGAGGCAGATTCACATGTAGCTTTTCAGAGCCAAACTTTGCTTCCAAAGGGCAATGAGAAAGACAAACATCAACCCATCATATTTGATGTATTGTCCCTTTTTCCATGTCAGATCTGTCCAAGTCAGCTGATTCTGACCCCATATACCATCTTGGGGGAGGGGTGATAGAGGGGTGGGAAGATGCTGTATCTATTAGCAACTGCAACAATGATCAGGTCTGTCACACAACAAAAGAATCTGTGCTCACACTAATACTGGACTCATAATTAATGTAAAGTGTTCTTGTGAAATGTCTTCAGTAAATGAAATGTGTTCAATAAATGAGAAGTGTACCATGTCTCATCACATATGCCTCATGAATTGTTGTACTGTATGTGATAAGACTCACTTCAAGTAACTGTTAGTCATTCCTTGATTTACTTCACTCACAGGTGGAGTGAGAGTAATGTTTCCATATGTCCCCTAAGCTCTGCCATCTTGCACTTATATCCTGATATTAAATATACAACTCAGGAAATAGTATTGTTTCCCACCCTATCATTAACACTCATTCTCTAAATTCACTCAAAAGTATGTGAACATTTTTCCTTTGCTCCATGAATTAATATTTAATTTCTCCAAGCACTTTGGTAACATTATCATGCACTCTAATGTAACGGATTATTATGTAGATGCAGTATTTCTTTTAGATATTCCTAGTCACACTTGTGATGATTTCCAACAATAAAATATGAAGAACAAATCACAGCAGAATTCCGAATGTACTTTTATAATTTCTTCCAATTTCCAACATTACCAAATAATTTGTGTTTATTGGGCTACATAACTATGTTTCAGCAGTTCACAAGTACTTTATATATGTAACAGAATTGAAAGATTTACAAATGATGCTGTAATTGTGCACTATTGAATCATTTTCATATTTCTCAAATACATACTGTTTCAAAGCAGGCTCCAGTTATTAGTTTTACCTCTCTTGATAAACATAATGGAAAAGATAACAGATATAGTCATTTATATTTTAACAGAATTAGTTCTATCTGTTCTCCATATGATGGTTCCTAACAGGACAGTGTCTTTGAAACGTCACACAATGAGCTGTCTGGTGACCATGTAATCCTGATGTCAGTAAGTGAAATACATTAACAATTTTTCTGAGTTTGTATTAAAAAAATTGGTTAGTGTCAGTTCTACTGGATACAAACATTTGTTTCTTAAAATTTTCAAGTTTTCAGATAATATGGGGTATAGCATGCTTTCTCTATCAGCTAAGGTATCCTGATAATTATGGTAATGATGGTGAAAATGGATACAAATCTAGATTTTTTAAAAAATATTTCACAGCCTACTTATTGTAATAGGCATGTACTGTGTCTGTCATGAGGAATAATGACTGTTTTTGTTAGTTATATGGTTTCTGCTTACCTCACGGAATCCATAGTTGGTATTAGAGTCTGTTGGAGGCTAATTCTTTCCTTGATTTCTGCTGTTCTGACAACTTCACTCCAATAATTCCATGCTCCTTTGCCTTTAAATGTGTATACTAGATCAATTAATAATCCTTCCTTTGGTATTGATATGTCAACTATCTCCAGAGACCTTGGAACTGGGTGATCACTTTCCAATCCTATACAGGAAAGTGTTTGTTTAAGACATGTATTTCGCGTACGGTAGTGAGAAAAGTCTGCAATTGCTATTGACAGTTTTAATCTTTCACACAGAAAAGAATTATTCTACAAATTTCAGCACTTATTCTATGGAGGACAAAAGAGAAGCATCAGTTTGCTAATTATCAAACACTGAGCTGTTTTTCTGATGAACTTAAAAGTGTGCAGCAGATATCAAATCTTCCCTAGCTTCGATAACTTTTCACTCAGTGTCTTATTCAAAAGAATGAGCCAGGAAACAAATAGAGAAAAATCAGAAAAAAGGAGAAAATGTAACACAGTTGATGGGGGAGGGGGGATGCACACTAGTCCCTTAGTCACAGAACTAGTGCAGGAAAAAGATCAAAAGTAACACTAATACTCATAGTGCATCTACATTCCGTTCTCATACATAAATTTATGCTAGGGGCTTAAGATGAACTTATATATACTGCAAATAGTTATTAAGGTTTGTTTTATATTAAAATGTAGGTGATGATGGCTTTTACACATGTATTAAAGTGTTTTCACATATGTCACAAAAAGATTGCAAAAGAAACACAATTATTACTTCCAAAGATATGTGTTACATGCCTGTGTGCTTGACATGAATAATGTAATCTTTACGCAAGGACACAGCCAAAGAGGCAAAGAGGGGAGGGCAGGGGAGGGGGGGGGTGGCAGGGGTTCCGGACCCTCCCTTATCACCTAGATGAAATTGCACACGAGTTAGCTCCTGTGTACTGAAATTGAAAAACATTTCGATTTTCAGTCATACAGTGAAAAAGGGATATGCACTATCAACAGTCAGCAAGGGAAATGATAAATTTGACAATGTATACATCCATAGCACTACTGGTTATTGCCCATCTCTATTTTTACTAACAGCAGTTGCTGGCCTTGCTTGAGTTCAGTAGTTGTTTTGTTAATCAGTTCAGTTCTTACCTGCAGTTGAGTTTAATATAAGTGCTACCATTTATTTTGTTGTGTTATGTACTGTCAAGATATTTTCTATTATGGATGTATTTCTAAAAAGAAAGGAGAGGAAATCTGATTCTGATTCTTCGACTAGCATTAAGGTAAGTTAAAAACATGTAGGCACTACTATAATAGCCTAATTACATATCTACAGCAGTTAAATGTCAGCACTGGTGACATCATTTGGAGGCTGGTAGAACTCTGTGGTTGCCATATCTCAGTATTTCACAAGGCGTTGGAGAGGTAAATATCATTAAAAATAACATTAGATTAAAATCAGTGTATAAAAGTACACTTGGATTCATCTGAGCCAGCCAAAAATTGTGTTGACCAACAAAAATATCACTTAAGTGGTGATTAAATTGTTCAATATTCTATTATTAATAGCCTAAATGGCAAAATATTGCCCAATTTGTTCACAAGAGCGGTACTCAGTTATGAAAAACAGTTCCAATATGGAATGTGGAATGATGGGGAGGAGTTTGTGGAATGGGGGAGGGGTATGTGGCGACAGCACATTCTATAGTTTGATCATTTATAAAAGATTTTCTCAGCGGGCTGCTTGAATTTGTCTGAGCTGACTACACACTGCATTCCTCCCTTGTCCTTTCATTCAGGATCTGTTTACACTTTTGTAATACTATAATAATTGAAGCTAGCTATTCGATGCATAATTAAATCTTAATATATGTTTGCTTTCATGTATTATCAAATGACTGAACATGCACTAGGAAAAAACATGTCAGAATTCAAATATTTGTTGTGATGCATTTTACTTTATTTTCAAACAATGTACAAAAACCACTTTTTTCAAATTCTCCACTGCTTTGAGGTAGTCTGGTGAGCTAGGAATCTCTGGATTAGGGAGGAGAGATGGTGCAACCCATCTGCCAGCAATCTTGAAAATGGTTTTCTGTGGTTTCCCATTTTTAATTTAGGTGAACACCAGGATTGGTCCCTTATTATAGGCCACAGCCAGTTCCTTCTGAAATATTTCTTACCTGAGAGACTCCAATTCCTTTGAAGATGCAGCCCTTCTGCTTAAATGGACATCGGTGAATCGAAGGCATGCCGAGCATCTCTTTGGAGTCTCCCAGTATTGATAGGCAATGCCATGCGATAAATAATAATCCAAATTCTCCTCATTTAGTCTCATCCATTTGTCTGCTGTGACATTCTTTGATGCAAAACATGATCTTTCTTACATTGCAAGAACTGAGAGATGCATACTTAAATGAGGAAATCTGGTAAAGAGTAAGGCCATCTTAGCCATTAAAAATTATTCTGTCTTCTCTGTTGAACACAGGTACCTTTATTCCAAAAGCCTTGTTGGAAATAATCACAGTGTCCCAAAAAAATTAGCACTTGTACATTCCTGATCACTTCCTCAGCTCAAATCCAGATTGAAAGAAGAAGAGTGTAAAATGACCTCGGAAGGTGAAGGGAGATTGGACCATGACTGCTTCTTACTGTTTCACTAAATGCAACACTCCTAAGTAATCAAATTATATCTCCGATTGGTGAAAACTCTAAGATTATTTTGGAATAAAGTGGTTTATCGTTCTTTAAGGAATGTTTCAGAATAAATGAAAAACATGAGACTTCTTAAGGTGCACTTTAACATATTGGATCCCATCCCCCCAATTGACAAAATACTGGCTACATCCTAGCTTTACTCAATAGAAGTTGTCTGGGTGGATGTGTATAATGATGCATTTGTACATAGCTTTGGCCAGCAATGTAAAACAATGCATTATGTCATACAAAGGGAATGTAGACTACAATGAAATACACACAAATTTGATAATGAAATTTACCTAAAGTCATGATATTAAATTCCAAAATATTTCATACATAATTACAAACTAAACTGACTGTTCAGTTTCAAAGAGTGGTTTGATGTAGTTCTCTATGCTACACCACCCAACAAAAGTCAGCTCATCTCTGCGTAAGTACTGCAACATGTAATGGTTAACTTTAGCCAAGGCTTGATTGCCACCTATAATCGCACCCGCCCTCCACACACACACACACACACACACACACAGACACACACACACACACACACACACACACACACACACACACACACACACAGGCGCGCGTGCACACACACTCCCTCTCTCTCTCTCTCTCTCTCTCTCTCTCTCTCTCTCTCTTACCAGTTTAACAATTCCTAAATGCTTTAATTCATCATACTGTAAATGCCTTACACATTCTTCACCCTAGTGATTCAGCCACTCTTTCTTTGTGAAATTCACAATGTAAGTAATACTAGTAAATATATTACACATACAACTCCTCTCCAGCACTGAAATATTTGCAACTAGCAGAAACTAGCAATCTGCATCTTAAACTTGAACCATAACAGAAAACCCTGGCATGTAGCTGAATGAGCATGCAATGACAGACCCATATGTGTCATGTAAGCTCAGTTTAACGCAATACCCAGCCACACTAGAACCATTATTGCTGCAGAGATACCAGTTCTGCCTACTACATTTTACACTCTGTATCTCACAGAATCAACCTCAAATTTACTAACATTTCCTTCATACAAGACTGTTTATGAACAATAATAAATTGTCATTATTTGTTACCCTACATAATGTTGTAATTTTAATTATCAGTACTTTATGCAAAACAGTATTACAGTTACAAGGAATGTATGTCTCTGAATACAAATATGCTGATGAACTGTAAAAAGAGCAACTAATACTCATGTATAAATCATCCCAATTAGTCTACGGTAAGAACTGTATAACAATTCAGTTTTTGTTCTTATTCTACAGAGAAAGTGAAGTTTTACCACCTCCTGCAGGGCTATTCTCAGACTTTTGGGTGCCAATATCTCTGTCCTAAACTTAATTCGGTTGTTATCTTTCATGGATAGCTTCTGAGTCATGTTAACCACCCCACATCAATAGTCAGCCCACAGGAAAAGTGATTGTTTTGGAATGAAAGTTAGTGCATGTGTTAATTCAGGGTATTGACTATTTCCATTCCAGCATGCATCCAGATTCATCCAGCCAATTCAGCATGAAGGATTAACAAACGTACCAACTCAATAAAGAAAGAAAATAACCAATTTTTAATTTGGTAATTACTGTTCCACATTCTGTGTTATATTCTTCAAATCAATAATAGATTCTACTACACACTTTTAAATGAAGCTAATGTGTTAATCCAGGGTATAAGCTAATTCCATTCCAGATTTCTTCCAAATTCGCCCAGATGTTTCGGCATGACGGAGTAACAAACTTACACAAAAACTCTCACATTTATAAGACATATAATGCCTGCTGCTCATGTTGGCTAGAATCCCAACATGAGAATCAGAGTATGGGGTCAACGAGTTCAGGATGACCATGCTCAATTCCATGCAGGATCTCAACAGCCTCATAAAGCTAGCGGAAGAACAACCAAACAGTTTGTTGTGACCTTGAAGGACTGTGCAGACACATCACATTGTGACCTTGAAGGACTGTGCAGCCACATCACAGACCTTGAGTCAGGAAACAGGCCTGTTTGCAGCAAGACCAGAATCCACACAGACCATGTAATGATGTCTGGAGGTCCAGTGACTGTCAGTATAGCATCTACTGTTGAGGCTCCCCTTGACATGGCAGCAGAAAGAGGTTTGCCAATGGCAGTGCACTCGACACATTTCTGGCTGTTAATTCTAGTGGCTGTGTCTTAGCTTCCAAGCCTCCATGACATATGCAAGATGCATCCTGGCCTTGCTGTTCTGACTCATCTTGATACAATGATACAGTTGCCCTGGTTCTCCAAATATCTCAATGCAATACATATGGTCATGGCTAATTGATAGTCTGGCTCACTACCACACACCAACAACTATGATGAATTCTGGGACTGAACCAAAGCATCATAGTATGACTAATCCATATATGTGATCAAAGATCAGTCAGACTCAATACCCAGCATGTTTAAAGCTATTGTTGCTGCCAGAATTTGTAGCTGTGTGTCAAAACGCTGCACTGAGTAAGCCACCAAATTATCTACAAATTTTATCAAAAGTTCTTCATAATATACTGAAAACACGCGGTAAGTAATATTTCATCATTTTCTATCTTTCTTGGTATTTTAATTTTAATATTTATTTATTTGTCATTAACCAAAGTAGACAATTTTAAATTTCCAGTTTTACATCAGGTTTAATATTTTACTACCCTGTCACCAGAAATTTGCTTAGTACTGTCATATTGATGTGGCACACTTGGAACTGGTAAGGAGGACTGTATACACTCTGTTATATGATTCTGTAGTTTTTTGCAGGCACTTCACAGTTTCAGGAATAAAAAATATTTTTTTTTAATTTCCTTCTGTAATGGATCATATTATTTTTTCTTTCTTTTTTTTCTTCATTCTCTGATTTTTATACACATAAAGCCAGACATGAATTAACAAATTTCTTTGTGCCAAAGATAATGTTTTCATACAAAAAAGGGAAGAATACATCCTTCAGCTGATTAATTTCTGTATGTTTACCTGTTTGTTTGTATAAGTGGTAACGGGTGGACATATGACTATCTCCGCCATGCCAATTTTGTTTGAAAATGTGTACTCCAACCGCATATTAAAAAGTGTTATAAAAGTTATCATGAATGCAAATTTTTTCATATATATATTTATGCCAATTACAGTCATCTGTTCATCATTTTGCCTGCACCGAGAATCCTTCATCATGAGGTTTGAAGCAGACAAGAGGAATTTGCATGAGCAGCAGAGGGGCGATCTGGTAACAGCATTGTCATAATCAGCTCTATGCCCAATGAAACTAATGAGAATGAGTACATAACTTTATATGATTAGTATTGATCTTAAATGTATAGCCCTTGAAGTCTGTTGCTATTAGTACCAGTTAATGTTCACCCAGGATATGTGTACCATCCATATTCTTTCAATTATTCTCTCCAATTAATTTTTTTGCTTATTCAAGCAGCAAATTATTAATGAGTTTCCATTACATTATTTGCCCCCCCATTCATATGACACTATTCAATGGCAACGGTTTAAAGGAGGGTGCCAAGCAGAATATGAACAGATCTTTCAATTGTTGAGATAAAAAAAAATGAGATAAATCATTTATTTTGAAAAAAACATTGAATGAGCAAATTAAAATTAAAATTCTGCCTACATACAAGATGTGCTGGAATGCTGATTTCAGCAGTTAATGTAGGAAGCTCCTACGCTGTATGCTTATATGGCTGTGCTTGGCACTGTCTCTCTGGCAGTAAATAGTTTCCTAACCAATTAATATCCTTTACAGAAAGCGCATTTCTAAACAAAAGACAAAAATTTGTATAAAGCCAACATTAACATGCAAGAAGATAAGTCATCAAATTCAGTAAGACTGTGTCACAGAATAATCAGGTTCATTACTGAATATGCAGATAAATCTACTTTAGTTGAAAAGTACCAGTACATACAAACTTTCCTTTTTGAAAAATTTTGTTCACAATTTTGTTAAAAACTATTCATCATGGGGTCAAAGGAAATGGCTATTGTTGAAAATCCATTACAAAATGTAAAATGCCAAGCTGTCAGAAATCTGAGCTTGGCAACAGTTGGAGGCAATGTGCCAACTTGTGAACTGGGCGATGGCTATCAAAAAATGATAACACTGGTAATATAATTAATCACAATGTCACTTTTATGACACTCAGTGAGACAATTTGTCAGTTCTCACCAGTAAACATTTTTCCAAATAGTGAAACTGAAGCATGTGACAGCAAATTCCTTTGATTATTAGCTCACAACATTGTGAATGCAAGAACAGGAAACAGTTCATAAAAATGATGTAAATACTAGTGACACACACAGTTTCACACAACTCATACAACTAATAACACAACAGTTTACAAAAAAGGACTTTCAGGAAAGTGTAACACAACAGTTTACGAGGCAACAGGAATTTCATGAAAGCATAACACAACAAATTATGGATATAGGACAACAGTTTACACTGCAAAATCAGGAATTTAATGATTTGGAGAATAGTATTAGTAAAAATTTTAGTGAGGTGAGCAAAATTATATGCACTGAATTACTGGACAAACTATCCAGAAAGTTGATAGAGCTAGGTAAGCAACTACAACAAGAAATAATTATTGACATATCCCACAGTATAGATTTGTTAATGGAAAAAGTATCATCCATAGACAATAAACAGGAACAAATTGCAGGTGAGTTAAAAAACCTTAGTGAAGCATATTCTCAAATTCAGGAGAACGAAATCCCAAATGGATGCATAGGTACAAATTGTGATGGATGCAGTCAGTAAGGTGCAAGATGTATGCAAAAACTTACCTACAGAAGTATAAAAGTTAAGTCGAAGAGTAGACCAGTTTGGTTAAAAGACAAAATTTGTCGAAAAACAGAGAGATAAACTATGTGCAGATGTAAAGGAAATAACTGAAAAGCTGAAGCCAGGATGCTGGATAAGGGCAGCACCCTTGATGAAAAGGTAGTGTCAGATTGCAAAATTTATATAGATACTGCAGAAGAAGCTCTAAAAGAGAAAGAAAGTCAACTTACAGCTAAAATAGATTCAGGTCTCAAGGAATCCGAGGAAAGGTTACAAGGCAGTGTTGCTAAAACTACTGACATTTCAAAACAACATTTGACAGAAAACAAACCAATGCTTTTAGACTGGTTACCACAATATGTGGGTTGCCCACGGAAGGAACATAGTGAAGGATGCAGAATGCAGCAGCACTTGCCAGCAGCTGTAAGTGTCAAGCAGGCACAATTGCCATGTGCTATGCCACAAGCAAACATAAACATACCTGACACTGACAGCATGAGGTATTTGTCAACATTACTTGCAGATGAGGGATTACTTAGGCTTTGACAATTTCCGATATTTACCTCTGGAGGGAAAAGAACATGCCCCATGGCCTTTATCAGAGCACATCAAAATGTTTTATCTCATACCTGGACGAAAGACCAGAAAATTAGATTTGTTGTTGGATACATGGAGGGTGACGTTTTGCTATGGGCTATGGACATGGCAGAACATTGCCACTACTATGAATAGTTTGAGAGAGTCTTTCTGGATAAATATTGGTCTGAGACCATACAAGAGAGACTTAGACATGAAGTATTCAACTCAGCTCCGTTCACTAGCAAACATGGAACCTTAAAGGGGTATTTAGAAAAATCTTTGAATAAAACCTAATACTGGATGAACCCAGTATCTCAAGTAGACATGCTGAAGATTTTAAAGAGCCATCTTCCTGCCCACATTAGGGAAAAACTCATTACCAGTCCGGAACATGACACTGAATACTTTCAATCTGTACTGGACTCAATAGATTTGATATACGAAGAGAGACCAGTACAAGTCTGTTAATACACAGATAATGCAATACAGATGGCAACCTTAACCACACAGAACAATTGAAATGGTAATGGTAATCACAACACCAACATCCGTAAATTCAACAGCAAATGTAAAAGAAATGGGCAAAAATTTAACAAACACAGCTACAATAGCAAGTAGCAAATGGCCGGCCTGTACAATTTGTGCAGATACAGGCAATAATCATCTGATCACTTGGCAAATGCAAAACAATACCAGACAGCTGAATAATCCACAAACAGTGGAATTCGGCCAGAAAAATAATGCATATATGCCAAATAACACGCAAAGCAAAGAGAATTTCAGTTGAGAGCCTCACAAGACATAATCAAACACCAACAGTCCATATAGCGGAAGTTACGCATAACTCAGAGACCAATGCCACCACAATGCCAGAAAACATGAACCAGTCATAGTAGGCCCCAATTCTGTGACCATGGAGGAGAGTGGGGGCACGAGATTGATCGGCACTTGTTTTATCAGATACAATCAAAGCAGGTATACTCTCTAAGTTGTATAATGTATAATAATATTAGATTTAGGATGTTGGAAATCACATTCCAGTATTTAAATGTTGGTTGATAAGGAAAATTCTTTGTTTTTATTGTTTTCTTATATGTTAAATGTGTAAACAATAAGATGTTTGGATGTAACAAGGAAGAATTTTACTTTTATGTGATTAAAGATGATGATACTCTAAATACAATGCTTCATCTTGTGCATGACCCAGTTTTAAACACAAATGAGCTTGTGAAATACATGGTAGCCCACTCACCATGGCATAAGTGGTATCAGAGTGATGCAGCGAAGCTCTTGCATGTCAGACAGACACAGCTGGAAGTGTTGGAGCAACAAAAACAAACAAGCCTTATGAGCCATAGGCTTCACTAGTACTTGTAAACCCTATTGCATAAACAGGGACACAGAAAATTAAGGGAGAGTCTATACTACAACTGTGACTATCTATACAATACACACATACAAAGATAAACTAAGAGATTATGTACACAGAAAGGGACCCTAAACTATGACATATTTACTGAAGTTACACTACCATATACATTATATCTATATACACACAATATTTACAAATTTAAGTATTTTAAGTACATGCACTAATTATATTTGATGGACCAGAAAGTCTTGCTGCAGGTAAACAAATGAATACAATATAAATGGTAAACTGAATAAGAATAAGAGGTCACACCATGCCTATAATACACTATGTCTTTCAGAGTTATAAGGCAAGTAGAGATGCACACATGACATTAAAAAAGTTTTGTGATAGCATGACTGCACACCAAAGAGAATGAATACATGGTTGAACATATGAAAAACTATTAGTAGCCACTGAGTCACTATACATTTATTTATGAAGATTTAGTTTTAAGTTAATGTTAAGTAAAAACATGGAATTTGAAAAAAGAAATCAGAACCAGGAGCTGGTACCAAAAGATGAACACAAGATGGCAACACTGGAAAAGGAATACCGACAAAAGAAACTCCAAGCAAAGAGAATTGTGAAAAAAGAAAAGGAGAAGAGTTGGGAAATATTCACCCAGAAACTAGAGCAGTATAGCAAAGGGAACCAAAAACTGCTATATTGGTTATTGAAAACTAAAAGATCTGACAGAGAAAACATAAAAATGATTAAAACAGAGGATGGGGATATTATCAAGGACATAGAAGTTATCAGAGAAGAGATGAAGAAATATTTTGAAATATTACTGAATGGGGAAGGTGCACAAGAATGTGACACCAAAGTCATTGAATTAGAGGAAAAGCTGGCACCAATCTCTTGGTTAGAAACTGAGAACTCCCTGAAACAGATGAAAAGTGGGAAGGTGGCCGGAGTAGATGAGCTGACGGCAGATATGATTAAAGCTACAGGAATCCATGGAATACAATGGTTACACTGGGTGCTGGGGGTGATATGAAAAGAAAACAAAGTGTCAGATGAATGGAAAAAAGGAATTATAATACCACTGTTCAAGGAAGGTAGTAGAAAGAAATGCGCCAACTACTGAGGAATCACACTGTTATCACACTACCTTAACATAATGGAAAAGGTCATAGAAATAAGATTGCAGAAAATTCTAGAACACCAATTAGAGGAACAACAGGATGCGTTCAGAAGTAATAGGGGAACAATAGATCTCATTTTCTCCCTCCATCAGTTAATGGAGAAATATTGGGAAAAGGAAAGGACTTGATAGTAGTATTTGCGGATTTGGAAAAATCATATGACACTGTACCAAGGGATAATATATGGGAATGCTTGAGAAAAAAATAATGTTCCTGAGTCATTAATTAAAATGTCCAGATGCTGTATGATGGTCATGAGAACAGTGTACAAATAGGAGGTGGAAGATCAAAATGGTTTAAGACAAACAGAGGTGTTCAGCAAGGCAGTTCACTCTCCCCTTTACTTGTCATTACACTTATGGACACAATCATGAAAGAAATCAAGGAAGAAGAAAATGAAGATCTCAACACTTTTGTTTTTGCTGATGACATCGCCATTTCGGAGAGATGGAAATGGAGGTTCACATGAGACTAGATTACTGGAACACAAAATTTTAAAAATTCAAGTTAGCTGTGAGTAGTAACAAGATAGTGTCAATGAAGATGACCAGGACAACCATACCTTGTCACATCAACTGGAGGGGGAGAAGGTTGAATGTGTGAAAAGCTTCAATTATCTGGGTAGCATCATATCATACGATGGAAGTTCCAAACTAGAAGTCTTAAACAGAATAACAAAACGATCTAGCTTCTTCCACCAAGTATGAAACCTAATCTGGGACAAGGAAGTCCCTCAAAGAGCCAAACAGACCATGTATAAAACTTATCTCCTGCCAGTCATGTTGTATAGTCTAGAGGCCTGTGTCATAAATAAGAGAGAAGAGAGTCAAATACAAGCATGTGAAATTAAGTTCCTTAGGTCAGCTCTACAAAAAACTAGAAGAGACAAAGTCAGGAATGATTATGTAAGGAGAGACCAGCAGGTGACATTGACTACAGAGGAGAGAACGAGTACTTTGAGATTGGAGCGGTTTGGTCATGTGAAGGAATGCACCCAAATCGAACTCCACGCCAGAATTTGGAGACGGAGGTACCAGGAAGAAGACCAGTTGGATGGCCTAGAAAGAGATGGACAGAAGGAGAGAAGTAACATGGGATGTAGTGGAGAGGGAAAAGCTATTTCAGAACAGAAACCAATGGAGGTATATCGTTCACAAAGTTCCTACCCAGACCACTGGAAGGAAATGCTGATGATGATAAAGTCTGCAACGATGCATCAACCTGTCCTAAAGTGAAGAAAGATAAATGCTTGTAGAGTTTTAGGTACCACATAAAAATAAGAAGGCCCACACAGCAAGACAAATACAGTTATAAGTTTATGATATGTATGAATGTGATAGTGTGTATGTATGGCAAGAAGAAAACAGTTGCAGTAATTCACATATCAAGATGCTGAACTAAGGTTGAGCGCTACCAAATAATCAAAGGGTTGAAACCTAACTGCTGTGAGTGCTGACTACCCCTGAAAGAGTCAAACACCTGATTTATATTGAAATTTGTATGCAAATTTGTTACTCATGTAAACACTGTTTTACACTTGTTGTACGTAACATGTTGTATTGTTGATACAACTCTGTAAACCTCAGAATATGAAATGGTTATCCTTTACACAATGAAGATAGCAAATAAATACTGCGTTGCACTTTTAAAGACTGAATAAGTATTTGATATGATCAGTATCACCAGATTTGAGTTGTGTTTGTAAACAACAAAGTATTTTGTTCTTGGGATCACAGTTAAGTTTAGTAACAAGATGTAACTGAGCACATTTATTCCATTCCTTGGAATTTCCTCAACCCTGGTAGTGTGCAGATCCTTCCTGGAGAATGTTAGAGAGGCGAGGCCATAAGTATTTATCTGAGCAGCATGTAGTATCTATTGCAACGACTACTGTTTACTCCTTTAATTCTTTGGAACTGATAAATATGCTTCGACAAGAAGTCACTGTAAATCGAAATGAAACATACACCAACTTATGTCATAAAGGAAAACAGGATCTACTGTATGAATGTTATGTAAAGAATGAGAGTAATATGTGTACTCATATAATTGGAATTAAACAATGTAACGAAATTGTAATTTGACAATATCTACTAAAACAAAACAATGAGCAATGGAAAGGGAAGAGAATATGTTGCAAAATACAATGTATATAGATGATGATAATGGCATGCCAACAAATGAATAGGATAATCGTATTTCGTAATTGTATTTATATTTTTTTATGTTATGTGTATAGTATGTGTTAAGAACACAACAGAAATTTTATGTAACATAATTGTATGAAATATGCTCAAAAACAGAGTGCAAAAACATAAAAAACCTCACTGCAAAGTGTTAAGTGTGCGTATGATATACATTGGTGTGAGCACTATAAACTAAAGATGACAATACTTCATATAACATGAACTTTCTGTGCTTGACAACATCATAAAAAATATGAATTTTCTGTGATCTACAATGTCATAAAAGTGGCAAGAAACTTACCTTGTTGACGGATGTTGGATGTACAGCTGGTGTCCCCACTGAATAAGTGAGAACAACAAGATAAAATAAATTCCTCGGTCCACTGATATGGAAACCAGTTGTCACAGCATCGATGATTTCACAAAGGATCATATTGCTGAACATGAACTTCATGAATTTGTGCAGTGAAAGCTACTGTAACTGCACAACATTGACACTCTGGTCTAGTATGAAACATGTGAGTGTGAGCTGGGACAATAATGTCTGTTGTGCTGTGTGCACATGCTTCACAAGCTGAATGCTGGGCAGATACTGATTGACAACAAATGGACTATGCAGTTACAGTAAGCACTTTGTTATAAAAGAAAACTTATGTGTGTATGTGTTAAAAGAAGCTGACTTGCGCATATAAATAGAAACCATACTGTAGTGCTTTGAGAATTTCTGTATAAATTCTAGAACCACTTGGCCTTCCTCCATCTCGAACACATGGTATTTTAAACAGAAGTGAGAGAGAGATGAATCCAACCTACTGCACATTGCATGTTTGTGTGTGCAGGTCTAAAAACAGGCACAAGCAAATTGTGGACGTGGTGGCCAAACGGCGGCCAACAAGTACCTGCTGTACGATCCACAGAGTTTCAGTGTATGTGTAGAGAAGAACAAGGAGAGTTTATTCTGTGCTTTTAGTGACTGTGATGATTGTTAAGGACAAATTAAGAAATGAAATTAGACTTTAAAGTAATTCATGTGTTAGACTTGCTAGAAGAAAGATATGTTCATAAAGTATGTGGTTGTTAAACTAATGCTATTGTACATGTATTTAATCGAGTCTAATACAAGATGAATTGGTTGATTTGCATACTTTCAATCATGAATTTGTCCTTTGTGCAAGTTGAAATACACCAAGACTAAACTAAAAGTATTCTGTGAGTATCCACTTTTTTCATTAGGAGATATATACATATATATATATATATATATATATATATATATATATATATATATATATATATATATATATATATATATGAATATAATAGAGGGAAACATTCCACGTGGGAAAAATATATCTAAAAAGAAAGATGATGAAACTTACCAAACAAAAGCGCTGGCAGGTCGATAGACACACAAACAAACACAAACATACACACAAAATTCTAGCTTTCGCAACCAATGGTTGCCTCGTCAGGAAAGAGGGAAGGAGAAGGAAAGACAAAAGGATATGGGTTTTAAGGGAGAGGGTAAGGAGTCATTCCAATCCCGGGATTGGAATGACTCCTTACCCTCTCCCTTAAAACCCATATCCTTTTGTCTTTCCTTCTCCTTCCCTCTTTCCTGACGAGGCAACCATTGGTTGCGAAAGCTAGAATTTTGTGTGTATGTTTGTGTTTGTTTGTGTGTCTATCGACCTGCCAGCGCTTTTGTTTGGTAAGTTTCATCATCTTTCTTTTTAGATATATATATATATATATATATATATATATATATATATATATATAGAGAGAGAGAGAGAGAGAGAGAGAGAGAGAGAGAGAGAGAGCGAGAGAGTCTGGTAAATTCCCTTAACCAGCAGTACTCTTTGGAGAAAAAGTTTTTGGAGATTGACGTAGCCAGCAATCCAGAGAAGAAACTTGGCAGTGCTTATCAAGTAAGTGAACTGATGTGACAGAGGTGTGAATCCAACTACACATTGATTCTTGTCATCTAAAGTGTTAGAATATAGGATAGCTCCAATGGCCAAAAATAAAGGCTAGGCCCAAACCGGCCTGAGGTTATCAACCCACAAAAAAAGAAATAATCTCAGACACTTTGCACCTGCAAATTATGTTGGTGCACAGTACATGTAAATCCAAACATGAATTAATGAACTGCTTTGTGCCAGAGATAATATTTTCATACAAAAAAAGAGAAGAGATACGCTCTTCACTTGATTAATTTCTGTATCTCCAACTGTTTGTTTCTGTAAGTGGTAGTGGGGGGACGTATGGCTAGCTCCACCATGCCAGTATTGTTTAAAAACATGTATTCCAACTGTATATTAAAGTTATTAAGAAGCCAAGATTATCCATGTATATATTTATGCCTTGGCACCTGTCTGTTCATCATTTCACACACAACAAGAATCCTGCATCAGGAGATTTGAAGCAGACATGAGGAATTTGCACGAGCAGTGGAGGGGTGATCCAGTAACAGCATTGTCATAATCAGCTCCATGCCCAATGGAACTAATGAGAATAAGTAGGTAACTTTAAATGAGCAGTATTGATCTTAAATGTATTGAAATTCAAGGTCTGTTGATAATAGTACCAGTTAAAGTTCATCCAGGATATGTCTATGGTTCAATTTCTTTCAGTTATTCTTTCCAATTCATTTTTTGATTATTCAAGCAGCAATTATGAATCAGTTTTCATTATTTACCTGCCCCACCCCATATGCCACTATTCACTTCTTACCTTAATTATTACAATAAGTGGTGGGTTTGAACAATACATGGGAATAAGAAGATTTACTGTGTTTATTCAAATTCCTTAATACTATTGAAACACTTATCAACTAACAATTTATGGAGGTGCTGCTTGAAAGTATCATTTGGTAAATTTGTCATTGATGGCAGTAGCTTGTTACATAGCTACAATCTTGTGTGTTTAAAACTACTTCGGATTTTGCAGGGTCTTGTAAATTCCACATCTAGTACTTCTGTTTCTAGTTTCATGGGAATGGATAGCTATTATGCAAGCTAATTTGGAAAAAAGACATGTTGTAATATAAAGGGAATGTACAGTCAAGATGTTGAAGTCTTTCTTTAAAATGCTTTTGACATGATACTTTGCTTGTAATTCCTGCGATTACTCTTATAGCTTTCTTCCTCTACAGGAACACTGAGCACCAGGAGATAGCCAGCAATGAAATACAAATATTAATAGTATACAGAATTTACAGCCTAGGGTACAAAAATTGTAACAAATTGTAGAAATAGAGACTAATGAGGTATTCCTAAACTTTGTTTCTGAACATTTGAGGATTTTTTGATTTCTGCATTTAATGTCCATCAGCAACTTGTTATACACTTCTGCATCAGGGTATAAAACATTTTGAATCCTAGAGAGGGATTCACAGTCTATATGACAATAATTTTTACTTCTAAGAATTGAGAGATGAAAACGGGAATGCACCAGAGGATCGCAATGGTAAAAAGGCAAGGCCTAGCAGAAATCCCTGGATAAGACAGTGAAGTTAATTGATGGAAGGAAAAACTGTCGAAATGCAGCAAAATGAAGCGAGTGGAGGAGAATACTAATGTCTTAAAAATGAGATAGACAGAAAGTGCAAAATAGCTAAGCAGTAAATGGCTAGAGGACAAATGCAAGGCTGTAGAAGCATATAAAACTAGGGGAGAGATAGATGCTACCTACAAGAACATAAAACAGATATTCAGAATAAAAAAGAAGCAACTGTATGAATAACAAGAGTTCGGATGGCAGCCCAATAGTAAGGAAAGAAGGGGAAGCTGAAAAGTGGAAGAATATATACATATATGGGAAAAATATATCTAAAAACAAAGATGATGTAACTTACCAAATGAAAGTGCTGGCATGTTGATAGACACACAAACAAACACAAACATATACACAAAATTCAAGCTTTCGCAACCAATGGTTGCTTCATCAAGAAAGAGGGAAGGAGAGGGAAAGACGAAAGGATGTGTGGATGGATATGTGTGTGTGTGTGTGTGTGCACGCGAGTGTACACCTGTCCTTTTCTCCCCCTAAGGTAAGTCTTTCCACTCCCAGGATTGGAATGACTCCCTTAAAACCCACATCCTTTCGTCTTTCCCTCTCCTTCCCTCTTTCCTGATGAAGAGGGAAACATTCCACGTGGGAAAAATATATCTAAAAACAAAGATGATGTGACTTACCAAACGAAAGCACTGGCAGGTCGATAGACACACAAACAAACACAAACATACATACAAAATTCAAGCTTTTGAAACCCACAGTTGCTTCGTCAGGAAAGAGGGAAGGAGAGGGAAAGATGAAAGGATGTGGGTTTTAAGGGAGAGGGTAAGGAGTCATTCCAATCCCGGGAGCGGAAAGACTTACCTTAGGGGGAGAAAAGGACAGGTATACACTCGCACACACACCCATATCCAACCGCACATACACAGACACAAGCAGACATGCCTTCATAAGAAAAAGAACACAGTAACATTGATTAACACAAGCAAGCACACCTCACATACACATGACTGCCATCTCCAGCAGCTCAGACCAGCATTCTGTTTAGCCACTGTTTCTCTTGCTTTCTACAATAATTTCCACTGATCTATGCAAAGAAAAACCAGATTCATAGTTAAATTTCTCATCCACTGTTTGTTTCCAGAATAGTGTAACTCAGTCAGTATTTACAGTTCTGTAAAATTTAATTTTTCTTTCTTAATTGAAACCCATTGATGGGGATGTATTATTGCTGTTATTTGAATTTTGCAGTCAGATAAACCATTTATTATGGGCTCACATGTATTTCATTAAAGGTAATTGGGCTCAGAAATAAATTATCAATCACTTTTGTACTATGTCCACCTGTTCTTGTAGTAAATCATACTGTCTCGGGGAAGTCAAATTTGTAACATCAATATCTCAAAATTCTTTTAACTGGCCCTATTCAAGATGAAATCTGTATTGAAATCTTTACATACAGTCATTCCCCAGTTATTTCTACCAAATGTTACTAGTACCACCTCCAAATGGATAATGAATTTTCCTGTTGTTTGCCTGAGGAGTGTAAGAACTGCAATCTTGTGTATTTACATCTGTTGTCGAAGTACATAACTCAAAGAGCTGGTCAATGCAGTATTCACTGAGACCTATGACATGAGACGTCATTCCAGTTTATGTTTGTAGCCACTCTGCTTTTCCTTGTACCAAGCCTGCAGCAATCTGATACAAATATGTATCTAGGTGCATCTCTTCTCCTTTAATTTATAGTCAGCTTTTGACCTCTTTTCAAGACACTATCCATTCCATTCAACTGCTGTTCCAAGTGCATCGTTGACACAACTATTTTATCATCGACAAACTCAAAGTTTTAAATTCTTCTCCCTCTTCTCTTTCCAAACTTCTACTTGGTTCCCTTCACAAAGGGCTCAACATACACATTCAATAACCTATAGGATAGGATAAGCTAAACCCTGTCACACTCCATTCTTGGCCACTGCTTCTCTTCCACTGAATATCTCTGTAGACATCAAGTAGAAATACAGTATTTTCATGGGTAATTGAAAGACTGACTCAAAGTGCCATGCTGTAGACTGATTAATTACCATGTGTTGACCATAAAAGCATGGAAGAAATACTTTTGACTATCGAATAATTATCAACTGTTATCAGCATCACACTTGTTTAGCAATCACTGCAGACTTCCTGCAATGATGTCATGTGCTATTTAAGCAATTAACCCAACTGGAGTGAAGTTATAATTTATACCAGCAGGAATCTGGGTAGTCCTTCATAGAACTGATTAACATTGTAAATCTAGCAAGTTAACAGTTGCAGGTCAACATATGTTTATTTTGTATTTGTGTGGTATTTTACTTCAGAGAAAATATTAAAAGTCCTCAGAAAGGCACTGGCCTCACTTACTACTTGAAAGTGGTCACTGGTTTATGCAAGCTATTGACATGTTAAGACTCTTCAGTTTTCCTGAGATTGATTTCTTTATGGTATTTGCTGCAGCATCACAGTTCATGTAGGTCTTTTAGATCCATAATGTTCAGAGAGACTTCCCAATTTTTTTTTTTTTAATAAGAGCGCATTATGTTACTTTTAGACTACAGTGAAACCCATACACCTTATCCTTTAAATACAGTCTGCTCCTTGTCCACGAGTTGGGATTAAATAGTACCAAAAAATGTTCTTTTCCAAACTCCCACAATCTTTTTAACCTCTTATAAACAATGGATATAGTAAATTTTTTTTTTTAAAAAAAAATCACAAAAACAAAGTAAATGCCTCTGATATGGTGACATTAGCAAGTCCCTTGGATCTGACTGCAATGATATTGGATAGCTTCTGCTTCATTTATGGTATCTGCATCCCAATCTCCAGCAGCAAACAGCTTTCTTCAGGCAAGCGTACAAATGTTAGATTGTAAGTCTTTCACACCACTGTCCATCAATCTTGCTATAGTTTCTTCTCAATGGCACAAAGCTTTCTTTTTCATATAGTCTATATAGTCTAATACCATCTGTGGTGTAACAAACACCTTTACGCAATCAGATGAAAGATGTTTCTTTAAAAATATTGTTTAGAGTGATAGCCTCTTGAGAATCATATGTGACTAATGTTGATTAAGAATAATATCATGATAGAGCCTGATCAGTCATGACGAAAACTTCACCTGGGTTTTAATAATGCAATGATTTATAAGAAAAGTAGCTGGCTGTTAATAATACTGTAATAAAATGTATGATGAGAGAAATGTTTACTAGCATGAAACATTGAAAACAACTTGGCATTTAAATTAATATTTGCTATCAATTTAAAGAAGTTACATTAACAAAGAAAGAAGATACCAAAAGGATGCAGTACCCTTTATCAATTAATCTGAATAATAAATATTTATCATAAAATGAGAATGTAAACTATGATACTCATCACTTGTAAACCAAGAAAGTATAAACTGAAACTGACTGACAAGATGTATGATCATTCAGGTTTTGTTGAGTGAAGAAATCCAGTATAGTCTCACAACAAATTTATTTTAGTAATGTTAACAATTTACTAAAAAGCACAATGTTATAGTAAAGTTGTAAGTAGTTAATTAAGATAATTTACACATCATCTTTCATCTTAGAGTGGGGATCTGTGATGTTAACAAGTTGTTCCAAGAAACAGTTGAATGAAGCTTAAGGGAAATGTCACACTATTCTGGGATGTTATGTGATTCACTATGAAAATATTGTTCTAGTTAATATGAGATTTGTTCACCCAATGCACAGAAATGTTTCATAACAGCAAAATAATACAGAAGAGCTCTGTAAAGGATATTTGTGTCATTTTGTAGCTGAAAATTGTAGAGCTCTCTTACAGCCCATGTTCCTCTGTAACAGAAAGCAAGTCACACAGCACAAAGAAACTATGAGAAGGTAACTACAAGAAAATGGTCAAGGTAAAAGCTCATGAACAACATCAGGTGACAGATCATTAGTGAAGTTGTTGGATCAGTTAACATACAACGAGAGCCTTTTAACACTTCGTTTTGGCTTCCAAGGTGAAGGATTCAGATAAGAGGGGCTGAAATAAGAGGTCCTTTGTGATAGTGGTAATAAAAGAAGACTTTCAAGAAATAACATAAGAACAAGTCTACTAGGTCAGTTGTGACTGCTGAGAGCAGCACCTACATGGCAGTCAACCAACACAACAGCAGTGCAGTTTCACTTTGCATGGTGGCAGCCAGTCACCTGGTGATAGTAACAGGTATATAGTGGCTCATCAAAACATTTCTGCACACACAAATGATGCATAAGTCATGTGGTGCAGTTAGCAGTGCAGCTCCAAGTAGAAAACTTCACTTTGAAAGGTAGCAGCCAGGCAGGTGACTACAGTAGCAGCTACATAGTCACTCATCAAGACATCACTGCATACACACACATGATGTATCAGCAGTTTGGTGGTTAGCAGTGCAACTCATTAGGTGAGCTGTACCAGCCCCAAGAGGAAAACTTTTTTGGAGTAATTAGTTGCAGAAGTGTTTTAGATAAATGTATGACTGACTTTTTGTGTTTGTTTCAATACAAAATCATAGAATATCAAAGTCCTTAAGAGTAGAGAGTATTAATATTACTAGACACCAATTACTAGAAGCATCATGGAAAATACTTTAAACAAAGTATTAGAAAAACTGGAAAAGTTAGAACATTTAGACGAGCTGTCAAACAGTACTACAAATTAAAAACACAAAGGGAAGAGTTAGCTAAAACGTAAACTCTCCAGAAACATAAAATCTCCAATATAGAAACACATTTAGTAAATTTAACTAAGAAGTTACATACTGAGCTAGACAAATCTTCTGTTTTGGAAGGCAAAAGTATAAGTAACCAAATCTCAGATACACATGGATATGTAGAGACACCTGAACATTGTATAAAGGATGTTTCAGAAGTGATGGTCAATATTCAGGGATATGACAGGAATGATCATTTGAAAC
Organism: Schistocerca americana; assembly: GCF_021461395.2. Classification (NCBI taxonomy): domain Eukaryota; kingdom Metazoa; phylum Arthropoda; class Insecta; order Orthoptera; family Acrididae; genus Schistocerca; species Schistocerca americana. The sequence goes on from NC_060122.1 coordinate 281,838,382, forward strand.
AAAAAAGTCAAGTAAACATGGGCTCTAAAACACATACTGTAAGAGCTATAAGCAATTCTTGATCTTCAATACTGTGAAACAAATCTCTTCTACTGCAAGTTCTTTGCTTTTCATATTTTGGGAAATGGTAGTATGGACCAAAACAAGAAAAAAAGTGCAGAAAACATGTGTTCTAAAATGTATTCTTTAAGAGCTAAGAGCACTTGTTCATCTTTGTTACTTTGAAACACAGCTCTTCTAATGATCAAGTGCTTGTAACCTTTAAGGTATGCATTTTAGAGCACATGTTTACTGGACATTTTTTTCTTATTTTAGTCCATAATACCACTTCCCAAAATATGGAAAGCAAAGAACTTGCAGTAGAAGAGATTTGTTTCACAGTATCAAAGATCAAGAATTGCTCACAGCTCTTAAGGTATGCGTTATAGAGCCCATGTTTACTTGAAATTTTTGTTTTGAATGATCGTTCCTGTCATATCTCTGAATATTGACCATTACTTCTGAAACACCCTGTAGAATTTAATGAAGTAGTTAGTGAGAGTAATGCTTTAACTAATTTGGAGGGATGGAAAACTGCATTAGTGGGAAAGAAAGTACAATTTAAAGATAAATCTGTAGCACACCTAGTTCTTAGTGGAGTACCATAGAAAGCCAAATAAAATTTACGTGTCACAGTGAGTATACAATTATCATAAACCTATGAATGAAAGATATTTATGTTGTCTGTTAAATGACAGACTGATTTATGATTTTGCCACATGTTAAGAAGGTAGGCTTATTCATAAAGATATTAAAATTACCACACTAAATTTAAATTTCATGGCAATAGTTTTGGAAAGCAAGTGAATATTTAAAGTAAGCTTAAGTCAATAATGAGTTTTACAAGGAAAGTGTCAGTTTTGACTGCAGTATAGCTCTGTAGCTCTGGAAAGTAGAACTATGAGTGGAGATATTCAAGGATATAATATTTTAAGTTTTGTGTGTGTGTGTGTGTGTGTGTGTGTGTGTGTGTGTGGTTTGAGGATCTTATGGGTGCTCAATTGCAAGGTTATCAGTGCTCTAACAATGATTAAAATAAACGAATGTATAAGAACAGAAACTGTCGTACATGCATGCACATGAAATGACTACGGAATTAGTCTATTGCACAGGCATTTTCACATGCACTAAAACCAGTGAGGAGGCAAGATAGCTAACCGAGAAATTAAAACAGAGGGAAAACAAAATACGGAAGAGCTAAAAGAACAGTACAGGGAAACGTGACTGGCTGACCACTTACAAAAAACTTGGGTGAGCCAGCCACCCAGTTGCCACATTAAAAACATCTCCCCAAAATCTTGTTAAAAATGTGGGACAATTCACAAAATTTTAAGTTTTATGGCAACAAGCACAGGAATATGGATATAGATGGATTATTAAGCCATGAATACAAATTATGTAAATTAACAGGTCATTTAATGTTTATTGGGAAAGTAAGGTTGATGGATGACTCTGTACTATATCAGCCATCTTACGGTACGTAGCTGTTCTGAACCCAACAGTGAGAAATGCGTTGTTTAACACATTGAGGGGAGATAAACATTTGATATATTTTTAGAGCCCAAAACCCAGTGGTGGTTAGGTGACCTTCTAATTGAGTACACATAGAGGCATTGCAATTGTAATGATACTCAAATAATCTGTGTCTGAATGGAAAAGGCTTTTGTTTGCTTCATAAGTTAATAATTAAGTGTTACTGATTTAATAATTGTAATTACTATTATTATTATTATTATTATTATTATTATTAATTCTTAAATGAAAAGATGCAAAAATTTATATATTTACAATGTCTGTTCTAAAATTCTGGAACTTTGTCCACAAAACTTTTCTGTGGTTACCTTTTACTTATTGTGTATGGCCTCCTTCAAAATACTCTCCTCTATGATTGATAAACTGCTCTCAATGCTGTATACATTTCCAGCAACTGTCTTGGTATATCGCTCACTGAACTGCATGAAGCAGGGCTTCGGATTTTTTTATCTTGTCTACCATTGCAAATATTCATCCTTTCCATAGGGTCTTCAACTTTGGAAATAAAAAAAGTCTGCAGGGGCCAGGTCTGGAGAGTATAGAGGATGAGGCAGCACAGTGATCTGTTTTTTGTGCAATAGCGATGCACCCACAGGGATGAATGTGCAGGTGTGTTTGAAATGTGACAGTCCAATTAATAGTGCATAAATATTAACCATAAACAGTAGTTTCTGACATAGAGGTATATGGAAATATGTACTTGTGAAAAAGTTATGAAGGAAATGATTACAGAATGTTAATTGCACTAATGTGTAGAAGTCTGTTAATTGGTAGGAACGTTTTATACGATATGAATCTCCTGTAAATAGTAAATATAGCAAGTGTATTGTTAACATTTGATACCTAAGTGTTTATACTTGCTTCAACTTATATAAAGATTAGAATTCACTCATATATTTAATATATAAGAATCTATGTAATCTTTAAAATGTAGCATTTGTTTTAGGCTGAGAGCTTTAATTGTTAATTAATTGTAGAAAAAAAAAAAATGCAACGGCCTTGCCGCAGTGGATACACCGGTTCCCATCAAATCACCGAAGATAAGCGCTGTCGGGCGTGGCCGGCACTTGGATGGGTGACCATCGGGGCCGTCATGCGCTGTTGCCATTTTTCGGGGTGCACTCAGCGTCGTGATGCCAATTGAGGAGCTACTCGACCGAATAGTAGCGGATCCGGTCAAAGAAAACCATTATAATGACTGGGAGAGCGGTGTGATGACCACATGCCCCTCCTATCCGCATCCTCAGCTGAGGATGACACGGCAGTCGGATGATCCCGATGGGCCACTTGTGGCCTGACGACGGAGTGCTAATTGAAAAATGGTTCTAAACAATGCCGAGGATTGTGTCTGGTTTTGGATTTTAGACAGAAAGCATGTAGCTTGTTGTGCATGATTTATTTCATTATTGGAAGTATATTACAACTTGTTTCAGATTTGTAAAGATGCTTTTAATTAATTTTAAATTATAATAAATGTTCAGTAGAAATAAAAAACAGGATTAATTATTTAAAAAAATAACTTTATAGTTATTTTTTTACAGTTACTGTTTCAGGACTTAAGCTGTGAAACCCCTAAGAACGTTATATGTTGTTGTGATACAAGAGCCATGAATTGTCTTGCCACATCTCAGGCCAATTCCTTCTCACATTCTCTTGCAAGCATTGCAACATGTCCTGATAGTACCATCGATTAACAGTCTCTCCCTGTGGCATGAATTCATAATGAACTAATCCTCCAAAGTCAAAGAAAGCTATCAGCATGGCTTTGATATTTTACCTGACCAGACAAGCTGTTTTTGGTCTTGTAAAACCTTTCCTCACCCATTATGAAAATTGAGCCTTGGTTTCAACATTGTAACTCTGGACCCAAGTCTCATCACCAGTTATGATTTCCTTACAGAACCTCTCATTCTCATTTGCATGATCCAAAAGCTCCTCATAGATTGCGAGGCAAAGGTCTTGGTGGACTTGACTCATGAGCAGTGGGACAGACTTGGTGGCAACATGATGCATTCCAAGATGCTGTGTCAGGGTTTCATGACATGATCTAACTGAAATGATAACTCTTCTGTCTTCAATTGGTATGCACAATTTTGCTGACATGAGCATTTTTAAACTGCATGAACCATTTTTAACACTGAGCATGGCTTAAGCACTCATCAAAGAAGGCTTACTGCATCATTCACTGTGTCTCTGTAAACGTTTTCCTGAGTTTCATGCCAAATTTAATGCACACGCATTACTCCTCTAACTCTGCCATCTCTAAATTCACAGTCCATGTGACACAACAATAGGACTGAGCAATAACTAACAGACATACAACAATGAAACTTCCAGCCATTACATATTAAACTCATGCATGTGCAGGGATGCCAACAGCATTTCACTCCAGCACACCATTGGCACGAAATTATGGATGTTCTGGAATTATTTGAACAGATCTCATACACAATTTAAATCAAAAGTTTAAGTATTTCCAGAATTTAAGGAATATTACTGAGATCCATTCATTTTTGTCTGCTCTAGTTGAAAGCTATGTGTTAACTGTAATTATTGGTCAATTGATAGAGCATAAACTCAATGTTAAAAAATAAAAAAATAAAAACTTGAGCATTAATGCACTGACAAGTATTCACATTACTAGAGCTAAATATTAAACGAATATTAGAAGTATTGAAGATTTATTTTTGTGATGCATATGGCACCCTTTATGTGGGTTCTTAGCATCACTAGAAATTGAAATGTTAAGAGAGTGTAGATTGAACTGAATGATGTTAGCAGATAATAAAATTTATGTACTACTTTTAGTTAAGTAAAGAGAGGAAAAAAGATGTCATATACACATTAACACTCAGGAGACTCTGCTACTTTGCAGATTAGGTGAACTCATGACCATGAGGTTCTGAATTAATTGCTTCATTACTTCTTATTTAGTTTCCCAGGGAGCAATTTCTTCCTCTTCAATTATCCTATTGTCTATAATTTATAACCCTCTCTTATTGTTCTACCTTACATCATGAAAGTAGAAGGCAAAGCCTGTTCTTTATACATAAAGAGTACTCCTAATGAAATAACGATTGTAAGCTCTATCTGAGTAAATGGGATTTTCTACCCTTGACTTTCTCTTATAAACAATGTTTGCATTTTGTATATATTTTATATGGGTGGTTTGGTCATATAATGTGTTAAATATGTACAGAGATACTTGTAATCAAATAAGTACATTTCACAGAGCTGAGGGATGGCAAAGGGTAATGCACAAAAGACATATTGATGAAGGCAATTGTTTCTTTCTTTTGGATACCTGGGTGAGAAGGCTGTGGGTATTATGACACACTTGTTAGTAACATCAATTACACAGCGAGAGAAGGAAGGTTGGCAATAGTAACACAAAAAGTGGAAGGTGACAAGAAAGCATAAATGGGATGGCAAGGAACATGAACTGTTTTGCTGAGGCCACAATACACCACATTAGCATTATCATCAATAAGAAAACATAGATTACTTGTATAACAGAAGAGGAGTGAAATTAATCTAAAAGACTTATGTTATCTCAGGAGAGTGTGCAATTGCTGCAACTGGAGATGATGGTATAGCAGCTGAGATGATAAAGTGGGGAGGCAACAAAGCAATAGACAACATGACCAACATAATTCACCAGATATGGAGAACAAAGAAGTTGCCAGAAGGATGGAAGAATGCAATTGTAGTACCAATACACAAGAAGGGGGACAACAGAGATGCAAATAACTACAGAGGAATATTGGTACTAGAGGTCAGATACAAGGTGCTCTCAAAACTATTGCTCAGGAGAGTAGAAGAACAGGTAGAATGTACAGCTGGCGACTACCAAGTGGGATTCAGGAAGGGAAGAGGTTATGTAGAACAGATATTTATCCTGAAGCAACTGATAGAACATAGGGCCTTAAAAAACAAAAACAAAAAATAATAACCTTCGTGGACTTCACAAAGGCGTATGACTCCATCAACAGACAGACTCTTGTTTTGATCCTGAAGAACAGAGGACTTGAAGGAACTACACAAGAACTCATAACAGAAATTCTGACAGACACAAAAGCAAGGGTGAGATTCAGAGGAGCACTGTCAGAAGAATTTGAGATCAAGATTGGTGTTAAACAGGGAGATGGATTGTCACCATTGTTGTTCAATATAGCACTGGACGAAAAGATCAGGCAGTGGAGAACAATAAATGAGGAAATGGGAATACCAAAGACCCATGTGGGGGACAAAAAGGACAACAGGGCTCAAGTGGACTGCCTAGCATTTGCAGATGACATAGCAATGGTAAGTGGGACGGAAAAAGACGCAAAGACACAACTCGACAACTTAAGTAAGGTAGCCATAAAGGTGGGACTGAGGATCCCCTATAACATGACAAAGACATTAAACACCACTGCAGACTGGGAAATACCAGAAGGCACTGTGCAAATGGTGGACAAATTTAAACACCTGGAAGAATTTATAACAGGAACGAACAGGAGCAGGGAGAATAACAGAGAGGATAAAGAAGATGAGGTCAGCCTTCTGCATGACGAGAGAGATATACAATAAAAAGAAAATATCCACAGAGGCAAAGGTAAGCCACTACAAGACAACACTGAGGAATGCAGTATTATATGTTGCTGAGACGATGACACTAGGAAGAAATGGGGCAGAACAACTAGAGAAAGAAGAGAGAAAAATACTGAGAAAAATAATAGGTCCCAAAAGAGGTGGAGAGAGATGGATGTGAAGACCTAGGGAAGAATTGTACTGGAACATGAGAACAATATCTGGGTAAATCAGACTCAAAAGGGCAAGGTTTTCTGGGCATGTAGTTAGGAGGAGTATAGACAGAATGACGAAGAGAGTGTGGGAAACAACAGGGAGGACAAGGGGAAAGACAGGAACCAAGTGGGTTGTTCAACTTTGGAGGGACAGGTTGGAATTGGGGATCAAGGTTGAAGGAAAGAAAAATTGAAGGAACAAATATACACTGACAAATATGCCGGAGATCAATGACAGAGAAGAATACAGGAAAATATTAGAATGTCACCAGCATGGCCGCCAGGAGAAATGGAAACTAAAGATCTTGGAAGAAGAGTGGGAGAGAAGAAGAGATAGAATGAAGAGGTTCTGGGAGAAGAAGAGGAAAATGCAGTCCATGAAGGGGTACCCGTGGTCCTACAGAGGCCGATCACAAGAAGAAGAAGAAGAAGAAGAAGAAGAATTATGGATATATTGTGATTTTTAACATAAGAAACAAAAACTGGTGGGCTGCTAAGTAAATGTTTCATACATCACAAGAATGAAAAAAGAAGAAATAGAGATCTACAGCTAACAAAGAGGTTTGCCTCATAGGATCTTGGCCTACATGCTTTAATATATGTAGCTCGTATACGCCCATATAACTGAAAAGAAAAATAATAAATCAAAGGTAGGCCTACATTTGTCTGTATTTCTCCATGATATTATAAGGTAAGCAGGAAGTAACACTGAGAACAATAAAATACTCTCATAACATATATGTGAGTTATGGTACTGTAAAAAGCATAAAGAAAGGATATATATGTTTTAATTAGCCAGGTAAAAATTACTAGGCTACAGAGAAATGTTGATGCAGTGAATTATAGAAGCAAGGATCATAAGCTGTGCAAACAATTTCAAATTTTAAGGTGGGATGGCCCCAATTTTGTATGTTTTTTTGTTTTGTTTTTTGGGGAGTAAAGGTTAGGCAGACCTGTAGGAGGGATGGACTATGCTTAGGTCAGGAAAATCCACAGATAGAAAGGCCAGCACCATTTCTTTACACAGAACAATTAAGAGAAGGAAACCAACATCACAAACATGACATTGTAAGTTCACAGCATCAGCCCAAAGGATGAGATGCAAGTGCAATTCTTGCATAAGGATGAAACTGTACAGTGACAGTTAGTCACACTGTTGAAGTGTTTTCCAAAGTAGTCAAAACCAAATGTACTTACACGGACTATGACTGATGATTTGAGCCTTTGTTTCCATGTATTGTTGACTTACCACAAAACTGGGTTTTGGAATTGTGGAACTGAGTAAAATATCAGCATGCATCTCCTTATGGTAAAAAAAGATTAAACCTTCTTCGTCTCAATAAAATTGAGACGATTTGGTTGTTAGGAGCTAATCATATGTGACTACTACTGATTAAGAATAATGAAATAATGAAAGAATCTTCTCACAGGTTTCGACAATGCAAAGATGTATAAGCAAAGTCATTGGCTGTTAATAATAATGTAATAAAATAGATAAAGAGAAAACTGTTTACTAGAATGTAATAAAGAAAACACCGTGGTTTTTAAGTCAACATCTTCTGTTAATTTAAAGAAGGTATATCAAGAACAAATGAAGATATCAAAAGGATATGATACCCTTTCTCAATTAAACTGAATAATGAATGTTTATCAAAAAATGAGAATGCAAACTATGATCTTATCACTGGTAAACCAAGAGAATATAAATTGAAACTGACTGATATAAACTGTATGATCATTCACGTTTTGCTTAGTGAAAAAATCAAGTTCAGGCTCATGAGACATTTATTTTAAAAGTGTTAATGATTTATTACAAATGTAGTGTTATAGTAAAGCTGTAATTAATTATTAAGATAATTTACATGTCATCTCCAATCTTAATGTGGGGATTTGTGGTGTAATAGTCTATTCTGAATATTCCTCACAATCAGATGAACGATGTACATTTAAAAACTTTCTTTAGGTAGTTAGTATCTAGAGAATCTCCACTGTGCATGTTTTATGTTGATGTAAGTGAATACATCACACAAGGAGTGTGGGAACAGGAAATCGACAAAGCGGATGGTGACTGAGCAACTCCCTGTGCCTTGAAGGGGCTGCTTATGCTTTGGCATCTTGGTTTGGGGGCTTGTTGGAAGGCAGAGAGGAAGAAGTCCAGCCTACAATATCAATACCCAGAAAAAGTTGAATGAAGCTGAAGAGAAATGTGACACTCTTTCGTGTTATGGTTAACATGAGATCTGACCACCCAATGTATGTAAATGTTTCTTAAAAGCAACAAAATACAGAAGATCTTCTGGTAAACCTTCCGGGATGTAAGGTCGTGGTCCATGAAACTCTTCAGCATGGACCACGACCTTACATCCCGGAAGGTTTACCAGAAGATATGTCATCCGGTCGTGAAAGCCTTCATACTAAAATACAGAAGAGTTCTTTAAAGGGCAGTTACATGATTTCATAGTTTGAATGAAGGTTACAGCTTTCTTACTGCCCTCAACTTTCTGCAAATAGAAATGAAGTTACATGGTGAGCGTTGGTGGCAACAAAACCTGGACCAAGGAGTTATGGAAGAAAGCAATTTGGTTGGATGCATTTTGCTTCACATTGTTTCCAATTACTGATGAACTTTATGCCCCAAAAGTGAAACATAGTACGGATTTGTTGACAGTTTGAACAGCCATATCATGGTATTGCAAGAGCCTCATGTTTCATCTGCAAAGTTGCATTACTGCTAAGGATTATGTGAACATTCTTGCTGATCAGGTCAACCTCATGGTACAATGTTTGTAGCCCAATAGTAAACAAGGTCCCAAGATGACAACTATCATATCTCCTCTGGCCACCACAGCCACCAGAGAAGAGTGTGTAATTTCTTTCCATGTCCACCATCGTTACCTGAACTTGCCACTGTTTTGGAGAAAGAATGTTATAAGGTTCCCTTGGAAACCAAGTAGCAGCCATATTTATCTACACCATGATGACTGGAAGCAGTTTTGAATGCCAACAAGCTTCCTATTGCTTATTAGGCATAGTAATGTATTATGTGTTTGGTGTGTCCATATTTTTGTCCAATCCTTATTTCAGATAAAGGATACTATACAAAATTTATACCAAAATTTTTTCACTGATAATAAGAGTAATATTTTTGTTGTGCTCAGACTTAAAAAGTCTAAGAAAACTGAGCAAAAGTAATTAAAATTTAAAAGCTTTCTCAAAAATAATTTCCTCATCAAGCTCAATTTATTAAAAACAATTGTCTATATAAATATCTACATCTATACTCCATAAATAATAACAAAGTGGTTGTATCACATATTGTGATTCTTTATATTCTTCTCTTAAATGGACAGTGGGTAGAATGATTACATAAGCAAATTTATGCTGGCTTGTAGTAGTCTAATGTTATCTTCAGAATCAACATGCAGGTTATTCAAAGTATTTACAGATTCTATCATAAAAATTGTTTGTAGGAATTTTTCAAGCAGATTTTTATGATATACTACATTTATTATTTCTATGGTCATTCAGCTGAAAATTTGAGAATTTCTGTTACACTAATCCACATGGAAAGCCATTTTCACTGCCTGAATTTCATATGTGTTAGGTCAAACTTTATAAAAGCCCTACACACCAGCTATATATCAGTACAGATTATAGTGTTAGGATAGCTGTAATGACCAGGACAGGTGCAGTGGCTGCTCCATTTTATTCTCTTGGAGATTGTTGCCGCCTAGTTGTGAACATTTAAAATTATTCAAGGAGACTTCTTTGTCTTTGTCATTGACTTTTGAGACATAGATACTTGATACTTGCACTCCTCCGCAGTGAAAATTTTTTCTGATGTAAGGCAGATAACAACACCGAAAGTGTCCCCCCCCCCCCCCAACCTCCGCCAAAAAAATTTGACAGCTAATTCATACAATGCTGGTAAAACATTATATTTTAGTCTTCAAAACCATGTGCATATGTTTATGTTTATGGATTGCCTAAGTTATGCAATTTTGTATTCAGAGAACATTTAGCTTGATGGTATCCAGATGGGCATAGTGGCCAGTTGCCTGATGACGCAAAGTGATCAAGTGGCAAGGTGCATTAACATAGTTATTTAGTCAGTTCCTTATTTTCAAGTTTTATGAATCATCTGCAAGTGTTTATTTTTTAAGGACATACAGATGTAATTTAGTAACTCCTCCCTGCCACCTTTTACACATTGCAACAAAAAAATCTTGTATGACACAGAAGGAGTTGTCAAGGAGAATTATTTTTCAGTTTGTTTTCAAATTTTTCTTTGCTGTCTGCCACACACTTCAAATCACTTGGTACACAATAAAAATCTTGGTTGCTCCATCATGCACCCTATTTAAAGACAACATTAGATGAATAATGCAGCATAACAAAAATAATTTTTCTACTAGTATTGTTATTATGTACATCATTGTTCCTTTTAAACTGCACTGGATCATTTACTTCACGATGGAAAAAATATACTGTGAAGCAGAAGTCAAAATACGTAAATCTCAAAACAAATGTCTACAAGATAATCATGGGTGAGCATCACACATTATTCTTGCAGCACATTCTTGTTCAATGAAGACCTTCTTTCTTAAAGATGAATTACCCCGCAACTTTATTCCATATGACATTATTGAATGAAACAACACAAAATACATTAGCTTACTGATTTGTCTCTCCCAAGATTTGCAATGATTCTCAGTGTAAATGTGGCTCAACTACCTTTGGAGTTACATCATTTTCCAGTTAAAATTCTCATCAATATGGACATCCATGAATTTTGTTATTCCTTCCCTAGTTATTATTTCCCCACCACATGTTACATGTATCACTGGTGTTATACCTCTAGATATGAAGAAAGAAATATGTTGTGTCCTTTTAAAATTGAAGGGGGACCGTTCACAAAAAACAATGCTACTTTGGAGAAATCTGTTTTGCCATTTCTTCTGTTGCTGAAGTATGCTTGGGTTGATAACAATACTAGTTTCATACACAAAAAGAGCAAATTCTGTTTGTTTTATATGAGATGGTAGGCCATTTTTTATATATATATATATATATATATATATATATATTTATATATATATATATATATATATACATATGAGGAACAACAGTGGACCTATAACTGAACCTTGGGGAATCCCATATGTGATTTCTCCCTAATCAGAATAATGTCTCTGAACTAAATTGGTTGAATTATGAAGTAGAACTTCTTGCATTCTTTTGGCTAGATATGACATTATCTAGCACTTGGCTGTACCATCAGCTTATGAAAGAAGATAATTCTCTCATGTAGTAGTGTGAAGAGAAATGATCTGTTGTTGAGTTTTTGAGCAGCACATCAAAAAGAAGAAGAAGGCAACAACGCATACACAGAAATTTGGAGAGAGAGGCAGAGGAGAGAGAAGAGAGAGAGAGATTTTCCAGTCAATGTTTGAAGTTGTCTTTTGGGATGAAGGTATACGGAATACTCAAGACAGATAGAAGAATAATCAGGAGAGTGTGATGAAGAGGAACCAACTTTTAAGATGGCGGCTACAGTAAAAGTTAAGCAAGTGTCCTTCCAGAAAAACTTAAATTTTGCCGTAAAAAAGAAATCGTGTGAAAATTGTAAAGACGAAATCAAGAAACTGAATGAACGCATAACGAGCTTACAGTTCATAATCGGCAGTTTGAAAACGGACATTTCGAAAATACAACAAGAAAATAGTGAACTGAACACGCTAAAACTTGTGCGAGATAGTTCGTCCGTTACGGAAAAGTGGTCAAATGTAAAGTGCAAAAACAGCAAGTCCAAAGTGCAAATTCGGAAAACCTGCGAAAGTTACGCAAGCTTTGTGCACGAAAACACATTTCAAGCACTTTCGATCGCCGATAGTGAAAATGCAACTTACAGTTCGCATGAACGTTGGGAAAAGCAAAATGGCACTTTGGGGAATAAGGTAAGAGAAGAAAATTTACTGACGCAAACAACTGTGAAGGAGGTCAATATAAATGTGCCGACCAAAAATTGTGTCGAAGTGTGTGGTAAAACAATACAAAACGATTTGCAAATTGTGAACTCCAATAACAGGAAACTGTTTGTGTTTTCAGACAGCCATGGTCGTGGACTTCCTAGTAAACTAAAAGAAACAACTGAAACATTTTCGTGTGGTATAGTGAAACCGGGAGCCCCACTTAGCGAAATTAAAAAAATGACCGAATCCGCAGAGGCAAAAAATCTGCATGATAAAGACTTCGTTGTACTTATGGGAGGCGCAAACGATGTCTACAAAAATGAAACATTGAGTGCAACGTGCGATCTTAAACAGTGTCTGAGGAACCTCACTCACACTAACGTAATACTTGTCAATATTCCGCATCGCTATGATCTTGTAAGATGGTCATGTGTTAACAGGAAAATAGAAAGTGCCAACAGTCAGTTTGCAAAAATCTGCAAACATTTTAAAAATGTGAAGTGCGTTGATATAAAGCAGTATTGGACGTAGATTCCACACGCAACACGGACTTCACCTGAATGGCTTGGGGAAAGAATATCTGACAAGCCTGATAACCAGGGTAATAAAAAACCACCAAAACAAATTCAAAACCAAAACGATAATTGCATTGCCATCGCCTGACTCCATTACGAAAACACTTCAAAAAAATTCATTAGAAACTTCATCAGCAGCAGCAAAACATGTAAAAAAAGACCAAATTTTAACAGAAAGAACAGTGGACATCGATTTCAACAACAAAAGAACTACTGTTCCTCATCAGCCAAGTATTATTTTAGACGAAAATAACAAAAACGAGAAGACTCCAAGTTCACAAGGAAACACAGCAGTAGTGGTAGAACCAACATTTGAAGTGTCAGAAACAGCACCACCATCAACAACAACAAATAGAAGGCTGTTGGACAGAAGAAATGCTGAGCCTCCTTCTCATCTCAACGATTTTTTATGTGTGGGCCCGAAGAAAAAGAAGGGACAACAGTAGGTAGTGTCAGGTGTCTCCTCTCTCCTGTCTCAAGGCAGGCTCCAATGGATTCTCAGTCAGGTAACAGCACTAATAGAATGAAAAAGCAAGAGGAAGGCATCTCTTTCTTTCATCAAAATATAAGGGGCCTCTTAAACAAAATAGATCAACTCCTTATTAACATTAGTGAAAAGGACAGTATAAATAATGCCCAGATTTTGTGCTTAACTGAGCACCATGTTACTGATAAATGTGCCTTGCCATCTATAGCAAGTTATACTTTAGTAACATACTACTGTAGGGAAAGTAAAGATAAAGGTGGAGTAGCAATTTATGTTAAGGATAGTGTAGCATACAAAGCTATAGATATTAAGAAATATTGTGTGGAACAACAATTTGAGGCATGTGCCACAGAAATAACAACTAAATTCTATCCAATAATAGTGTTGGCTGTCTACAGGGCTCCTTCAGGTGACATAAAAACTTTTCTGCATTCAATGGAACTCCTTCTGTCATGGTTACTTTCAAAAGCGAAGGATATTGTAGTATTAGGTGATTTTAATATAAACTTTTTGACAGAAAATAAGAATAAAATAGACTTTGAGATTGTGATGACCTTACTCAATCTGACTTCAGTAATAAATTTCCCAACAAGAATTACATCCGAGTGCCAAACTATGATAGACAACGTTTTTTTAGATGTAAATAGACATCAGAATTATATTGTCAGGCAGGTTATAAGTGGGCTTTCAGATCATGATGGACAAATTCTCACTATTTATGGCGTTAATCTGTTCAAAAAAGAATTTCCTCGATGGAAAGTCATAAGAGTAATTAATGAAAAGGCGAAAGGAACTTTCAACCACAGGTTGCAGCAAATGGATTGGTCTTTAGTATATAGCCATGATGATGTTGATACTAAATTTAACTGTTTTATAAATGAATTCTGTGCTCTTTTTGAAGAAATATTTCCCAAGAAATGGGTCAGAAACAGTGCTTCCAATTCTGTAAGCAAGCCTTGGATTACAAAAGGTATAAAACAGTCATGTAAAACCAAAAGGGAAACTTATGCTGCAATAAGATTCTGTAAAGATGTAGAAAAATGGGAACACTATAGAATATACTGTAAAATTTTGAAGAAACTAATACAGAAATCAAAAGCCCTTTATTATGAGAAGAAAATAGATAATTCTAATAATAAAATAAAAGCAATTTGGAGCATTGTAAAAAAAGAAACAGGAAGAGATGCAACAAGTAAAGAAGATATAAATAATATCAGATATGAAGGTATCCTAATAGATAACCCCAAAAGGGTGGCTGAGATTTTTAATAAACACTTCCTATCAGTATCTCAACAGATTGGTTGCAAGCCCGATGTTGATGAAGCTGTAACTCTTTGTCAAGCTGTATATTCTAACACAATTTCAGAAATGCACCTTAATCCTGTCACTGTAGAAGAAATTCAAAAAATCATCATGTCTCTAAAAAGTACGAATTCTGCAGGGGTTGATAATATATCTAGTAATTTATTGAAATATTCTTGTGTGTGGATAAGGGACATTCTCTGTCATATTTTCAATGCTTCCCTTCAGAAAGGTGTTGTTCCCAGTAGACTTAAGTATGCCATTGTGAAGCCCCTGTACAAAAAGGAGGATAAAGCTGAACTAACTAACTATCGACCTATCTCTTTGCTGACAGCTTTCTCCAAAATTCTAGAAAAGCTAATACATGTAAGAATTACTGATCATCTCATGAAGAATGGAGTTCTCAGTAAAAGCCAGTTTGGCTTTCAAAAGGGCCGTTCAACAGAAGACGCAGTCTACGCACTTGCAAATGAAGTTCTAGAAACCTTTAATGAAAAAATGCTAGCACTTGGTGTCTTCTGCGATTTATCCAAAGCGTTTGACTGTGTTGATCTCACCAGATTCTCTTGCAAAAAGCAAAATTAGTAGGCATAAGTGGTGTTGCAGGCAATTGGCTACAGTCGTACCTCCAAGACAGAAAACAAAAAGTTGTGTTGAATAGCTCGGGTGGAGTATGTGACACTTCCTCAGATTCTGAATGGCGTTCCATTACATGTGGAGTGCCCCAGGGCTCAATTCTTGGGCCACTATTATTCCTGATTTTTATAAATGATCTACCATCATGTACAAGCCTGCCGTGTAAATTTACATTATTTGCTGATGATACCACAATTTTTATGAGCAGTAGAACAGACAACAATCTTGAGGAACTCAGTAATCACATACTCTCAGATATGGTTAATTGGTTCAAGGTGAATGGTCTCTCATTAAATTCCAGTAAGACCAGCTTTATTCAATTCTGTACAAAAACAGAAAAAGAGAGAGAGATAAGTGTGACATGTGGTAATCAACCAATAGTCAGAATGGAAACAACAAAATTTCTTGGAGTGCACATTGACAAGAAAATGAACTGGTCTTCACATATTATTGATCTCTGTAAGAGGCTTAGCTCTGCTACCTATGCTTTACGGGTTGTCACTACATGTGTTGAACCTAACACTGCAAAAGTGGCCTATTATGGCTATTTTCATTGTCTCATTGAGTACGGAATTATTTTTTGGGGCAACCAGCCATTAGCAAGGAAAGTGTTCATTGCACAGAAGCGAGCTTTAAGAATTATATGTAGATTGCGCCCAAGAGACTCTTGTAGAAATAGTTTTCGTAATCTTAAAATATACACAACTACATGCCAATATATTTTTTCTCTCATGTGTTTTGTTTGTAAAAATATAGATATATTTCAACCAAATAGTAATTATCATGAGCATAACACACGGAGGAAGAATGACATACACAGTGAACTCAGAAATTTGAGCTTGGCACAAAAGGGTGTCCATTACACTGGAGCAAAACTCTTCAATGCTCTTCCTCCCGAAATAAAGACAAAGATTCATAACAACAGCAAGTTTAAGAAAGCACTAAAAATATTTCTGCTAGAAAAAGCTTTTTACAGTCTAGATGAATTTTTAACTAAATAAATTGTAGTATTTTAATATTATATAATACAAGTTGACATAATGCCACTACGAATTTTATTTAACCTGAGATCTGTATCTGTGTGTGCTCCGTATCTGTTTTCTGTAGTGTTTTAATAATTCTAAGAAAATATGTATTTTCTTTTTCTATTTTGCTGCCCAAAGAATTTACTGTATAAGTTTTTATATAATTATGTACTCAAATTTCTGTATATGCTATAAGATTATCAGACTGTATTTGTAAAAAACTGACTCGTTCCACGTCCTTGTGTATTCAACACAGTTGACCTATGGAACACGAAATAAATCAAATCAAATCAAATAAACAATAACTGCCAAAAAGTTGGACAGTCATGACTAGCTCCTAATGCAACCTTGATCAAGGAAATGGAACCAGTAATGAGCATACTCAGGAAAAAATTCATTTCGTTTTATGGACAACTGATCAGGAGGCCAGAAAACACTCTCATCTGGAAAGTAATACAAAAATTATGGAACAGTAAGAATAACATTAAATGGATGATGGAAATCAAGGAAGATATAGAGAAACTACAAGTTACTATTAATGACTTAAAAAACAAAACAGACAAAATCAAGGAACAGAGAAACAAACAAACCAGAGGGGAGACAAAGAGAAACAAATAAATAATGGAAATGATGATTTCATATGAAGAAAGAAAGGCCTGTCAAAATGAGCGAGTACTGAGGTAGCTGGAAACTGAGAAACCATTTCTATGAAACTGACTAATGTGGTCCAGTGAAGGGAGTAAAATGTAAATAATATTAACAAAATAATAAAGGTAAATTATTATACAGTTAGTTATATTTTAAAGAATAGTGTAGCATGAATCTGGAAAAAAATCAAATTTATCTTAAAAAATGCTGAATGACTTCCCAAAGTATTAAAATCTTCCTCGAAGTTTTAATATACTGAACAACATTACTAAGTCCATTGTCAAGACAAAAGGCTTCATTTATTTTTACATTTTTGTACACAGCATTTGACTGGAACTATCAGTCACAAGGTTTGGTTTTTACCATGAGTTTTCATAAAAATATGAATTATTATGAAAACTGCTGTTATTATTCTACGTTATGTAACTGGATAAGCATGTTGTTAAGTCATAGTATAACTCAATGATTAATTATTCAAGATAGAATTTCAACAGGAGAGCATTGCTAATATCCTTAAAGGTGAACAATACTTGTCAAGCCAGAGCATTGTAGCCGGGAAGACGGTAGATCTAATTTCATTAAGTATTTGAGCATACCACTTATTATGAGTAGATGCTGCTATATATAGAAAAAGATTGTAAATGGCCAGAATGTAGCAATATAAATATGTTTTCAACTTATGTGTTCTATCTTTGTTTAGTTGACACATTCCACATCATCAAGTTTATTATGATTATCATCTACAGAACATGTAACTAAGAGGCAAAACACTCAAAGTCAATCATAATCAGTATAGAGGTAATGTTTTAGAGCATAAATATCGTTATTTAATTGAGCTGTTTCTCCATGGTGACTATACAGACGACTGTAGCAGATCAAAGCACGTATATATCATATAGAGTGGTAAATGTTTGTAGTTGTTCTTTGGTTGCCGAAAGTAGCTTTTTTGTGGATATTATCTTTAAATTTACTACTGCAGACACATACTTCCTCTGTTTTTTGCCTCTAGTTCCTTTTGGAATACAAAGACACAACAATGGTGAAAATAAAAAATACAGAAAAAGAATAATGCAGTCCAATATCAGTTTACGTGCTGTATGAATTACATGAGTTTCTTACACTGGTTTCAATAAACCATCATGTTCAAATGACTGTAACAGTGAGAATTCACATCTTATCATATTAGACTGGTATAAAGTATCATAATGATGGAGTTCATCATATTTTTCATGGATGATGATATTAAATATAACACACTTTTAGTGATTTACATAGCAACAACATACGACTGTTTAGATTCTTTCCTTCCAATTCATTTCCATTATTTCCAACAAGAAGGTAAGCACTGGGTGATACTATATATGCACTCATTACTGTCAATGTCACTATTAAGGTCTCAAGTGAGTATAGTGACAGTGGAACATTGTATTTCCATATACATTGATGAGCCAAACTATTATGACCACCTGCTTAATAAATTGTTGAGCCAAGTCTGGAACACAATATAGCAGCAATTCTGCATGACATAGATGTGATGGCACCAGACATCTATTCATGTGTTACGCAATTTTTGGTTGGTTGTTTGTATATGTGGATCTGCCACCCACAAGTGTACCAGGTATATTCCATCAGGCTTACGTGAGACATATTTAGTGGCTAAGGCATCACTGTTAGTTCAAGATCATTATCATGCTCCTGAAATGATAGTGGGATAGTTCTGAGCTTGTGAGATTGGCAATTATCCTGTTGCTAGATGCCATTCTGACAGGAAAGGTATCAAACATGGGTGTGTGTTGTCTACTTTAGAAGAAGACCTTTTCTCTGAAAGCTCACATGTTTAGCAGTCTTTTTGCCATGGCTGTCTGTGACTCAGTGTCTCCTCTGTACTGTGAGTAGCAATAAATCCTGTTCATAATATGATTTTATTCCATTTGGGATTCTGAACTGTTTGATTTTGCCTAATAGCTTTTCTTCCACCCCAAAATCCAGTGCTGTTTTCCTCAGTTACAATTTTCTAAGGCATTACTTTAATCATGTCCATCCTTTTCTTTTTCTTCGTTCCTGTGCTTAACCTGTCACTGTACAAATGTGTGTGTGTGTGTGTGTGTGTGTGTGTGTGTGTGTGTGTTTGTGTGTGTGTTGTCTTGAGGCTGAAAGCTACTGTCATTATTTCAGCCGGGATTTTCCTACTTGATTTTGCTCTTTGTAAAAGTTGTTTATGTCAGTGGATGTAACCATTTGTATTCCAGATCATCAGTAACAATTTTCCATTCACCCTGCTGTGCAAGAGATCCCCCATGAAAAATGAGGGATTGTAGGACAATGTAACTTTTTGCAAACATTTGTAAGGACATACAGAAGGGAAATAGAGAATAAACCATTGAAACGAACACATTTTAATTTTGATATAAAAGGGTAACATTTGTCAGTTGTGTACCATGTCTACATCCCATTTGACAAATGTTGCTCATTGTGATGACCATCTGCAGGAACCACACTACAAACATCGTTTCACAATGGTTTGAAGTGCTTTTAGCTGTCATGACACAGTTCTTGCACTGCTTGAAGATGGCACATTGCATCCAGCATTCTCGCTGATGACAACAGTAACTTCTTCAATAAAAATATGTGGCACAATTAGCTGTTGGCTTCTTCCAGGAGCGATTCCCAAACTGCCAATTAATTTGAACTTCTGAATCATTCTTCAATTCTGGTGCAGAAAGAGGACCTGTCAATATTCCTTTAATGCGTCAGTATTCACAGACAGTGCAGTACTATTGCCATTGTTTTAATACAACAGCTTTACTAATACAGCCCTGCTTACCTTGTCCAGATGAGTGTTGACTATCTGCAATTGCAATGCACAGTGATGCTTGCACTTCAATCCTTTGTTGCTGTATCAGTACCAGTGCCTAGTGGCAAGTCATGAGACTAACACCACTAACAATACAAATTCTGCAGCACATGTCTGGACATCATTCCTACACGGTTCGATACCATATTTTAAATAGTTATCCATCAACAGGGCCCTAATGAGTGAAAGATAATTATAACCACCCTGCACATCCCTTTCCACACCATGTGCTTGCAATGCCACCAGGCGGCATGCAATCCTGTGGATGGCAGGGGTCATTTTACTTTGGCTCATCAGTGTGTAGTTTGGTGCACAGCACGATTGAAAGAAATCAAAGGACAAAAAATTGTTGAGGACATATTACCTTTCCAAATGCCTTTGTAAAATTCATCAAACATTACTCTTCCTTCATCATCAAGTACACTTGCGAATGTCCAAGAGCCACCAAAGACAAATGCTGCTTGCAACCAAAACCTTACATAGTTATTGTTATTACCATTCAGAACTAAAGCATCATCCATAAGCATCTCTATAATTTCAGACATTGTCCTGTGAACAAAAATATGTTTTTCAACAATATTTCTTATTATGAAGGTGAAAAGGTATACATATAGCTCCGTAACATTTGATGTGCAGGATGTTATCATATAAAATTTCAAAAGAATATTTCAGAATTTATTCCAGATCAATAAATGATGAAGTTAGAGAAAAGCTTGGGAGGCTATCTAAACTATTGCATAAAGTGAAGTCAGTGTTTGAAGTTGTTAGCAAAATCTTTGAAAAGTTCCTAAACAATTTATTCCAGATTTTCACATAATACTATAATAAATGGAGTCAGTTTTGATAGAAAACAGGAAAGTTGTATTTCTGGCTTATTGGCTCATGATTAGAATACAATTACAGAATCTGAATCATCCGAACTTCATAATCCTACCTACTTGCAGATTAAACCTATGTGAGTTAATGTTACTGAAGCTACTATCTTCACAGCAAGATGGACAAAAGGGAGGGTAGGGGGGGGGGGGGGATTTATCCAATCATTTTTAGGGAATTTAATTTTTTCGCAATAGCAATAAACGAAGCTCAAGATTAAAGAGGGAAGAAGTGGAAATGGACAAAAGGGATTGCAGAAGAAATGGATATAGAGAGATGGAGGGAAGAAATGGTACCCTAACAAATGGATGTAAGCTGCATATTTTATGTAAATATCTACATTATAATGTATAAAGAGGAAACATCATTAGAAAAAATCTCTAAAAGTTCTTGACTGGTTTACTTGGACAAGCAAACAGGAAACTTTATTAGTAAAAACCTCAAAATGTTCTTTCCTGATTTACTTCAACTTATTCCATTATACTCAAACAAATGATGGCTGGAAATAAGTCTCTTGGAGACAGAGACAGAGTGGTCTACCCTGAGAGAGTAGACGAAGTTCCTCCACATGCGTCCTGAACCCTTACAAGTTCCACTGAAGGATGGGAACCATCTATGATTGGGATAGCACCTTCATCCTGTCTCTCCTACAGGGCAGGGAGACTGCAGCATGTGGAGGGGCAGGTGTGGGGCGAGATGATTGCCCCACACATACATCGAATTCCATCAACTCTGGGGAAGAGTCAGATGAAGCCTCACATAAAACAACATCTGAATGGTCAGGCGGTTTACCATGGGATTTGACCCACTGTGGCTGCTGTATGGGAGCTTTCTGCAGTTTGGTGGGCTTTGGGGGAGCCAAAGTGGGAGTGGTAATGGCTGTACTAGGCTTCGGAACATCCTCAGCTGTTGGAGGCGCCATGGGCTGGCCCAAGTTTGCCACTGTACCTTTGTCTGCCGTTCGAGTAGGGGCTACTGGCTCTGAAACACTGGCTGC
This sequence comes from Schistocerca americana, assembly GCF_021461395.2. Classification (NCBI taxonomy): domain Eukaryota; kingdom Metazoa; phylum Arthropoda; class Insecta; order Orthoptera; family Acrididae; genus Schistocerca; species Schistocerca americana. Next base: position 281,860,110 of record NC_060122.1, read on the forward strand.
ATTGCAAGTGCACTGGCAGCTGCAGGTATTAGTGCCAACACTCACCACCTCGGTCTGCATTGAGGCATCGACTTTTGGAGTAGGCGTCTGAACCAGGGATGCAAAATACATAGCAAATGTGGGAGGTTGCATCGGCTTATAGATCATTTTCGCCTCACCATAGGGGATATGCTTGGTTGTTTTTACTTCCTGGACTTTGCGCTCCTCTAAAAATATTTGGCAGTCCCTACACCAAACAGGGTGCTTAACAGAGCAATTGATACATTTGGCTGGAGACGAGCAACCAACTCCTTCATGAGCAGCCTTACCACAGTTGCCACAAGTCACTTCACCTTTACATCCTAAGCTGGTATGCGCAAAACACTGGCATTTAAAACAGCGCATTGGGGTTGGGAAATAAGGCCTCGCACTAAGGCGAAGGAAGCCAGCTTTAACATGTTCAGGAAGTTTGGTGCTACTGAAGGTCAGAATAAAGGAGTCGGATTTGACAAGATTGCCATCAACTCTCTTCATGATATGTTGGACATCAACGATAACTTCCAGAGCCCACTCAGGTTGCAGTTCTTCCTTGGGAATGTCAACTAGATCCCGGCATGTCACAACATCTTTGCTGTAGTTCAAGGTGCTGTGCAGTTTAGTGTCTATGGCATACTCTCCAAGGCATTTAGCAGATTGGAGGTTAGTTGCTTGCTGGGAAGTGGAAGTTTCCACTAGCAGGGTCCCATTATGTAAGTGCTTCACCGATTTTAAGGAGCCACAGATTCCATCCAAACCCTTTTGTATATAGAAGGTTGAAACCTTCTCGAAACGACCCTCCTTCTGTTTCACAATGAGAAACACATTCGGATTACCAGAATGCATTCTGTTACCTAAGACTGGTCTTGTCAAAGAAGTGCCGGAGTCAGTGGGACTGACTGCACGAGCCCTCTTAAGAGAATGGGTGTTAGAACCTTCCAGCAGCCCACCCTTTCCGCTGGGAGGAAGAAAAGAGGACTCTGAAGGATCCATCTCGGTCCCAGGAGCAACCAGGGATCTAGAAGTCCACCTAGACAGAGCCCCGCATGCCTAGGTAAGCCTTATATAACTGAGGTGCGGCAGGTTCCCCAGAGGTTGCCTGCTAACGACTGTTCCGCCTCAACAGCCATGCATCTCATCAGCGCGCAGCACACCTTGAGATTGAGGGGTTGTTTATAGACGTTTATTCCATCCTCGCGATCTGGGCGGTCAAGCCAAGATCCCCATTCCCTGAGACACACAACATTCTACTGCCACGCCGCACCATGGTTGCTGAAGTATGCTCAGAGCTTACGGTGGCAGGGGACTGGCGGCACTTATCAGTCCCCAGCTCAGGAACCCCGGGGTCACCAAGCCCGTACCCGGCACCTGAATGGCGAGCGCCTGGGGGCTGATAGTTTAATGTTGCCAGTTGATGTTAGTGATGTCATGTCTGAATGTATTGGTGAAAATGACAAAGAAGATCTGATTAGTGATAAAGTATTAAGTGTAGTTAGTGACTATTGTAGCAAATGTCAGTATGGTGATCAAAAGTGTAAAGTATTAAGTGAAATTTTTCAAAGTGTGTACTCAGATAATGAAGTTGATATGAAAAATTTGGGACAGTGCATTGTGGGATTGGTCTGATGAATGCCAATTAGCTTTTGACAAAATTAAGAAAGAGTTGGTAGAAAGTGAAATACTTTATAGACCTGATTTATCATTATCATTTCGTTTGATGACAGGCAGTTGTGATTATAGGCTGGAGGTACACTTATTCCAAGAAAAGGAAGTTAATGGGGAAATAGAACATCATTCTATAGCATTTTCAAGTAGAACCTTACAAAAAGATGAGAGAAATTACGCGATAACTGAAAATGAGATTTGACAATTGTATGGGGATTCAAAAAATTTAAAAATTATTTGTTTGGGCATTAAGTCAAATTTTATACAGATCATAAAGCATTAACGTACCTACAAGAGTGCAAATTGTATCATGGGAGAACTACCAGGTGGTCAATGTTCTTACAGCAGTTCAAATATACAGTTCATTTTCTAAATGCAAAGGTCAATGTAATTGCTGATGTCCTCTAAGAATGGCAGTGGGGAATGGAAATCATAGTGAAAACAATGGTTAATGGAGAAAATTTAAAATAATGTATTTTAAAGATGTCAAAAAGGAAAGTGAAATTAGGAAAATCTGTAATCAATTGAGAAGATATCAAAATGGTGGTGATCATTGGAAGCTTGTTTCGAGTTATCTAGGGAAGAAAGGGCGTGAGAAAGTACAAATGTACCACCAGGTCTTCAAAGGTACTCTATTTTATAGACACAGCCCAGACAGTGACACTCGGAAAGTTTGCTGGCCAGATTCTCATACAAATACTTTGATAAAATACACACATGAAAGCTTCAGACACTGTGGTGCATTGAAATGTATTCAAAAGATACATGAATGTATATATTTTCATAATTTGTCTAGGAGACTTAGGACCTTACTTGCTCATTGTGATAGATGTCAAAGAAGAAAAGTTAGAAACAAAACCAAAAAAGGACTTTTACAAAATGTGGTATGACATAATCAGTTGGACTTGGTGCAGTTAGATTTGTATGGTCAACTTCCAAGAGCTAAAGGAGGGTTTCAATATATTTTTGTCATTGTGGATTTATTTTCTAAATATGTGAAATTTTATCCTTTAAAGAAAGCAACTAGCAAGAAAATAGCTACTAAATTTGTGAAAGATTACTTTATTAAAATAGGTACCGGTATACCAAAAGCAATTTTATCTGATAGTGGGAGACAATTTACTTCAAAATTTTGAAAGGAATTTTTAGAAGAATATAACACCAGACATATCTTAATATCATCCTTTTCACCTAAATGTAACCCAACTGAATGGTATATGAGAGAAATTGGAAGACTATATAGAACTTACTGTCAGAAAGATCATACCAATTGGTTAAATGATATCAATGATTTTAAAGATATTATGAATAGCTTACAACATACTCCCACTGGATACTCTCCTTATGAGATCATGTTTGACCAAAAACCACCTTACATAATCTAATAACTTACAGTGTTTCCAGCACATAAAAGTATAATAGCAACTGAAAGAGAGGAAGTAGTTAGAATGACCATGAAAGGTTATTATGAAATAAGAAAGAAATGGAATGACAAACAAATAAAAAACACAGAATTCAAAGTTGGAGATTTAGTTTCGACAAAAAGTTATACCAAATCTAAAGCATTAAACATAGAAATAAAGAAATTTTTTATATTTATATAGGACCATATGAAATTGTTGAAAACCCACATACAAATGCATACGGACCTGTATATTCTAAGTCTAACAGTTTATATGGACTCAGGAATGTTACACAGCTGAAATTATACAGACAGCCTTGATCACTCATATAACATCACAAGAACTGTTATTCCTCAGGAGGTTGCAATCTCTTTTTGTTATTTGGGGGTGGCGAACCCAAGGCTCTGAGCTGGTGTGACTATTTTCTTTTTCATGTCACATTTTCTCTTACTTTTCTGTACAAACTAATTACCTTCCACTATCCATACCATCCAAGAAATTGATACGTCACTGCTTAATGAATATATGGATAATCTCATTGTGGTGGTGACTTTATATTCTCATTATGCTGATAACTTTGTAAAAGGTTGACAAACAAAAAGAAATATTGGTCATCTCCAAAATTTTTTTTGCTATGGCTGGCTAGAAAATGTAACAATACTGATTGGCTGTTAAATATGAAAATACTCTATGTTATGATCTTGTCTCTATTACTCAATGGAATTATTGAATACTTGGCAAAAGTAATGGGGCAGAAGAGTTTCTGATTCCCAGGTTCTGAAATTCATACAATTTTTCTTTTAATGTTATTTCTAATGCCTAAATGGACATTATGGTCAGTCATTTTAAAAGTTGTTTAAATAATTTTCTTACCTTTAATACAATGAAACAGAGATAATATTTGCTACTTGTCTGGTATCAGTGTAAACTATACTATCTACAGTATAAATTTGAAAACTGAATAAATCACGGAATGATGTAGATAGAGAGGTAAAAACTGACACACATGCTTGGAATGACATGGGCTTTTATTAGAACCAAAAAAATACAAACGTTCAAAAAATGTCCAACAGATGGTGCTTCATCTGATCAGAATAGCAATAATTAGCATAACAAAGTAAGACAAAGCAAAGATGATGTTCTTTACAGGAAATGTCCACCATCATTCCTCAACAATAGCTGTAGTCGAGGAATAATGTTGTGAACAGCACTGTAAAGCGTGTCCGGAGTTATGGTGAGGCATTGGCGTCGGATGTTGTCTTCCCTAGAGATGTCAGTCGATCATGATACACTTGCGACTTCAGGTAACCCCAAAGCCAATAATCGCATTGACTGAGGTCTGGGGACCTGGGAGGTCAAGCATGACGAAAGTGGCAGCTGAGCACACGATCATCACCAAACGACGCGCGCAAGAGATCTTTCACGCGTCTAGCAATATGGGGTGGAGCGCCATCCTGCATAAACATCGTACATTCCAATAGGTGTTTATCAGCCATGCTGGGGATGATGCGATTCTGTAACACAATTGTCATGCGCAGTCATTGATTTTTTGGTGTCCAGCGCCAGTGCCATCTGTTGAACATTTTGTGAACTCCGGATTTGTGTGTGTGTGTGTGTGTGTGTGTGTGTGTGTGTGTGTGTGTGTGTGTGAGAGTGTTCTAATAAAACCCCATGTCATTCCAAGCATGTGTGTCAATTTTTACCTCTCTATCTACATTATTCCATGGTTTATTAACTTTTCAAATTTATACTGACTTTTTGATCACCCGGTAAATTTACGATGTTATGCATATTACTTTTAATGTTATATCTACACAAATCTGAAAACTGCTTAGTTATAGATATACCTCATGTATTACAAAATGTTTGCTAAGAGACACTGCAGATTGCAGCAAGCATATAATTCTTCTCTCCATGTGTTTATAGGCAAATCCATTTGGGTTCTAAATATTTTAATCTGAGACTTCTCTAGGCAAATTTTAGCCTGTAGTCTGATATTTAAATACTCAATGATAACTGATTTAATTTTATGTTGTTATATCACTTGTATGCCAATGGTCACAAACAAATACCATGTAATGAGTAAAAATTTGATGCTTGTCTGAAGCTCATGATAATTGATATTCACAAGTAGAGCTGTTATTCTTGCAGACATCTGTTCTCAAATGGAATCTGGATTATTCATTATTTATTACCTGGCAAGGAAAAGTATATATCATACCTTTCGAATAACTGAACTAACTATTTTGTCTCAACTCTTGATCCGTTCAAATGTAACCTGTGGTACTCCAGCCCTTGTCTCAACCTATGTTGTCTCATCTGTTGTTGCTACATCATGTCTAATGAGGTGATGATCAACAAGAAGTATATCAACTGATGAATGTGCAGTATCTGTTCTGGGGAGAACCTGTTGTTACTTAAATTTCCAATGAAATTTGGATTGTTTTTTTTTTTTTTTTTTTTTTTTTTTTTTTTTTTTTTTTTTTTTTTTTTTTTTTTTTTTTTTTTGTGGTTTTAGGGCGCAAAACTTCTATGGTCATTAGCGCCCAAATTTGGATTGTATGGATACATATGGCCATGTGGCTCACTGTCACAGCTAGATGATGCAAAAGAAAATTTTAGAAATAACTACATAAATAACTACATATAAGTTACAAGGACATGATGTTTTTGACAGTTGTTGTGGGTAAATCCTTCCATCCATCCTTGTAGTTTCCTGACCAGAAATACTCAAGTTCAGTTACCTTCTAAGGAAGTAAGAACATTGGTCACTCAGGTGATATAGTGGTTATGTCTTGATGTAATTTAACAGTTGAAAACTGACACGATTTATCCACGAAAGTTGATGAGTGCAAAGCTGACAACTAATTCTTGTCTGGTATGAAAATTGAATCTGGGTTAATTACTTTTTTTAATGAGTAAATGAATGCAATAGACAGTTAGGTGGATTAGGACATGAACACTGTTTTTTGCCAAAATTTGCTTCCTTTGACTAAGGAACATATTGTATTAAATTGATTGGAAACTAGACTTACATAAAATTTTGTACAATGTTATACTGTCACATGCAACATGGTTCTCAGTAACCACTCATTATCAATGTTCTCTCCCTTTCAAAAGAAATATATTTACTTTAATTAAATTTACAACTTATAGGAACAAAGTGAGAACTAGCAACATATTAGAATATATTATATCATGATATACTGTCACATGCAACATAATTCTCTGTAATCACTCATTGTCAAGGTATTCTCAAACTTACTTCTGTTTATTTATATAAGCTGCCACTTGAAATAATTCTGTTGCATATACTTTATGAAATAGTCCTTGGACTTTTATATATAAAAAAACTAATACTTTTCATATGCCTTGTCAGTTGAGAAGAGAACATATATGATACTTGAATGAGAATCCAGAAAATTAAACTTGTATATCTCAGACATGTATCAAACTTAATTTAAAATTTGTTACATCATTGTCTTTGTCATTTCCACACTTAACTTTCTGGTATTTAGCAAATACATTGATGTGAAAGGAATTTCTCATCATGAGGTGCACGTCGTCACACTTATATGATTGGTCCAAAGAGACATTCTACTTTGTTTATTTATTAATATGGAATATGCAATAACTTGATATGATACTTGTGTCCCTTATTTCTATATATTCATGTTTATGTATCAATTATGTTGAGTCTGATATAGATATCAGAGGAACTTTGAACTTAATGTTAAAATTTCCAGTTACCTTGTCTCGCAGAGTGCTATTGTTTACCCTTTGTTGATCAGTTAATAGGGAGTGTTGGGTGTTAATTTTCAGGGACTGGGAAGGTGAAGCTGTGGCAAGTCTGTTCTGTAGGGTATGCCGCGCACACTTCTCCCTCCGGCACCACAGTGAAGTACTAGAACAGTACGTGTCCTGGGGAGGTGGTGGGGGGGTATTCCAATCTTTGGGGTCTGTCATCTTTCCTTCTTCAGCGCCAACATTCCAAATCTTCAATTTCATTTCTTACTTCTCAGCAGAACACCAAACTGTCCACCTCTCTATCCATATGTATATGTCTGTATTGTTGAGGCCCTCCGCATTTACTGTGTCAGCTTTAATTAAGTGACTAAAGCCTATTTTATAGGAGGATCCGGGAAACAAGCTAGTGTTCCTGTGTTATTAAATGTAACTATGCTCTGTCATACTATATTATTTATTTATGTCTGATTTTGTTGTGTGTTGTCACCCAAGTGGTAAACATTTATTTATGAATTTTTTCTACTATATACTAGCACTAAAAGTTGTGAACACATACTTATCTATTTTTCTGCCATATACTAGCACTCAAAGTTGTGAACACTTACTTATATGCAAGTATGCTCTGTCATGTAAATATATTCATTTAAACATATAATTGTCGTGAGGAATGACTCACTCACACTAACATCTGACATTTGTTTCATGTATAATGCCTTATAATTGTCATAAGGAATGACTCACTGAGAATATTAGCAGTATGCAACCACACTCTTGATGTCTCAACACCACTATGTATTGACACATACTGTGAAGGAAGAGGCAGTGACTGTATTGTATTGGAAGTAATCATTATATGTTTGTAAGAACGTACATGAAGCATCAGAAGTGTCTTGCCAAATGAAAAATAGTAAGATTGGTCATTGGTCAGACATTTCATTCTACAAAGCAGTCAGCATATTGCAAATCTCAAGATTATCCATAAAGCAGTCTGCGTACTGCAATCCTCAAGATTTTTTACAAGACAGTCTGCATACTGTAAAGAATTATGTTTCAAGAATTAATCTACACTTTGTTACAATATTGTCTCGGATAAACCAAACAGCCTTGAGACAGCCTGTGTACTGTAACCTGATATTTTATGTAGTGAGATTAGTGAATTTACACTTAGGAATTTTATACTAGTTTTGAGACTCAAAGTTGCATGTTATCTCATACAGTTAAGAAATTATTTGTTCTTTCCTTGTAGTATTGCGTAATAATTTTTGCATAATGCTTCATATTAATTTACATATTTAACCAAACACAGGATTTATCTCATACCATAAGTAAAATGATTGTTCTTCCAATTAAAATGTGTACTGTTATGTAGATTTGTTAGAAAAGGTTTTGTTCCTACTTTCAGTTGCACAAATCCTTTTGGGGATGTTGAAACATAACAGTCAATAAAAACCCACTTAAAATGTACATTCTCCAGTCTAATACGGGATCACACATGTAAACAAAATGTCAATATGTAATATGCCCGAAAAAATTATAGCAACAAAACTAACTATTACATTGCAATTATGTTAAAGTACAGAAGCAATGTAAATGATAGGAATACTTTCTATGAATGGAGCCTCTAGTAATTAATAAAGTATGTAAATACATTATTGTAATTATGTATTCAAGAAGTTATGCTCGAATCAAATCACAGACACAGACTAAGTAATGTACTTGCTGTACAGGAGCAAACATACATTTATATACTTATTATCAGTTTTTAAATGCTTATTTTAATTGTTATTTAATCAAAAAACCATTTTAAACAATGCTGAGGATTGTTCGGAATTGTTTAAAAGGTATATATAGTGTCAGCCATATTGGCAGAGGTGGCAGTCTCGTTTTGGTGTTTGAGTAGTAAGCACGTAGCTGCTTCGTGTAAGTATGTTGTGAACTATTCTAATATTTCTCAAGATGTTAATAAGTAGCTTACTCAAATCAACTTTGATTTTGACATTAATTTAACTTAAATTTCACAGTTTATACAGAGAAACCCAGGATGATAGCGAATATGGATCTGCACATTTGTACGATGAGTACATGAAACCCCATTCTATAAAAAGTTATGCAGTTACAGAGTATTAGATTGATACTTTCCAGGCAGAAATGAAAAGAATGACAAAGGGCACTATAAGTCAAACTTCATCATCAGGTTAGCATAATGTCATAAGGTAAACAAAGGACTGTATAGCGAAAAGTAATGTAGAATAAACAACACAGAACAACTTATTATTACATTACAGTCTGACAACAATTCCAGTGACTACACAGGTGATTATGGTTGCAATTCAAATGTAACTGTTGTGGCTTCATAGACAACAGTGAAAGTGATTCAGAATAACAGGAATTCTTCCGTCAGTGGTATAGTGTGTTACCAAAAATTCATTTGTGCTAAACTGCTACCGTTTTCTCCGCTTATTTAGATAATATGTTACTTTTCAACATGTGTGTGATTGAGTGCATGTCTTAGCATATAATTTCTGATTATGATATTGTAACACATCAGTGTCACTACAGCAGCAGCAGCAGCAGCAGCACTGCCCTCCCTACTGCCTGCAAAGACGTTGTTGACAGTCAGTAAGTATACAAATAGTGTGCATACAACTATCAGCTGCAGGAGGATATGGTACAGCGAGTTCAAGCTGGCAGCTCTGCTCCCCACCACTGTCATCTATCAATTTTACAGTAATTTTAAATAGAGTACCAGCTTTTTGCATGCAAAGCAGCCACTTTGCAAAATTTCAGAGGACAGGGAGTACAAGGAGTGAGTAGAATTAACATTAAATGCACCAAATGCAATATAGTAGAGCAAATCAGAACACTTTTCAGCAATGGCAAAATGCAATATCATTACACTAATGGTGTAGTCAATGAAGTTTGAAGATTTCCATTACATTTTGCAACCATGCTAAAATACATTTTTTGGATTTTAGAGGCAGGACAATCAGCATATCTCAGGGCAGCGTTTTTTATGGGTAGAAATGACTGAGTACCAGTTAGCAAGCATTGAAGTTGAAAACATGGAAATCTGAACCCTAATGAAAGCTAACAAAATGTTACAAATACTCAATACATTAATCCTGGCAAATGGATAAATTGTGTGAAATTACAGAAAAAATCACATCTCTGGAGAAATTAACAGTGATTGTAGAAAAGTGGAAAAACTGTCTATAATTTTTTTTTTAAACTGGATGTCTGTAAAAATAACCAAGGATTGTGGAAATTTAGGAAAATGTTAATAAAGTTTTAGATAAACTGGGCCAATAATTTTTTTAAATAAGTGAATGAAAAAGATAAGCAGATGGAGAAGACACTGCATGAAAAATTTTCTTATGGAAGCTAACATGAGATGTTGCAACAGGCAGCAAAGCAAGGAGTGCTATCATTGAAATATCAGGAGTTCAGTGTCAAGAATGAACAAAGGTTCAACAAAGTTTCACAAAAGCTAGAAATCATGCAACCAGCTGTGGGGCATGGCCTGACTGAGGTGTAAACTGAAATAGGTTTGCAAGCTCACAAAGTAACTGCAAAGGTTGAGGAGAAAAGAGATTTTGTTCCTCAAATATGCATTGATATGGGGACAGCATGTGAAGTACTTACAGAACTGAAGAAGCAAACATGGGAATGTGAACAGAGGATGCTGTCAAGAGAACAGAGTTCTATGTTTGGAATCACTTCCAGATTTTCACTTGAGTATTGGCTCCAACATGAATGTAAGGCATAATTATGTTCCAACTTCACCTGTGATGAGTCAGAATACTAAGAGGGCAGAACATTATCTGGTTCCTTATATGCTATCACACAGAATGTTGTGCTACAGAAATTTCAATACCTATTTGGCAGGCAAAAGGAAATCCCATGGTGTTCACTTGCTCATCCAAATAACTTTTGTCACAGTCTTGAAGTGACATCAAAGAAACTGAGGAAAGGTTACAAGTTACACTAGAATACTAACAAGATGGAAGCAAGGAATGGAGTGGTTTTGTGATGCATGAAGGTACTGAAGCCAAGGTAGATATTGCATATGTATGTGAAAGAATCATCAAAGCCAGAGTGAAATGAGGCAATAACAGTCTGACAGTAATTCAGGAATGCAAACTGGGTTCCATAAGCAATGTGTCCAAATTCATAAAATATCAATTATTGAACATATTCAAACAACTGGTCAAACATTTTTGAAACAGCACCCTGCTGCGTTGATACAGTTCTGGAGATGGTGTTTCACACCTGGAGGTCTTTTTTCCCAATATTCACAGCGGTTCCGGTACATATACATCATGGTGGATGAAGCCTCTGACATAAAGTGAACAATAAGCATCATTTCGATATTTTGATCATGCAGTTACTCATGCATTCCTTCATTCCTTCTTTGGGGGGGGGGGATTCTGGGATTTGCCACTCAGAAATATGTATTTCCATCTCAAGGTCATACTCAAAAATCCATGACTCATCAGTAAAGACAAAGGAGTTTTAAAATCAGGATCATTTTCAGATATTTCCAATAGTTCTTGGTACCAGAGCACTCTCACATAATTTTGTTCATCAGGCAACATTTTTAGGCACCACTTTGGCATATACCTTTTTCAAGTTGAAGTCTTTGGCTACAATGCTATAAATGGTTGTTTTCATCATGTTTAGAGTTCCTATTATCAACTGATGACTCAACTGATGGTCAGAATTCAAAAAATCACGCAAACACATCACATTTTTGTTGATTAGGAAGGCTGATGGAAATTCAAGGTTCATCGGCGACCTCCTCTCAGACCTCCTTGAAAGGCTTGGGCCATAACATAAATTGTGTTTTGGACAATCAATCAGTCCAAAAGGGCTGTGGAATTAATGGAAAAATTTCAGTGGCAGATTTAGTGTGAAATTTTATAGTGTAATTCTGCTTCATAGAACATCCACCATCATGTGTTACATAAACGCAAAATGGAGTTCACAGGAACACATGCCCTGACTCTCAGCATCTCAGAACTGGCTGAAACTGGAACATTTTGAAGCTCACACTAGCTCATTAGGTTAGAAAGTACTGTGGTGTACTTCCACATAAGGAAAAAGTTGGCCACATTACTTATGGAACCCACCTCATATGCTCCACAGAAAGGATTTAATGATGATGAGAAAAGAAAGTTCCTCAACAGTTTCGTAGACCAACTACAAGAGGACAATATTATGATAACGGGGGATCTAAATGCCCAAGTTGGAGTTGATGGATCTGGCTATAAAGAAGTGATGGGGGCCTTCAGATATGGGGAAAGGAATATTGAAGGTGAGAATGTCCTAGATTTCTGTGCCAGAAATAACTGTATAGTAAAAAAACCCTTCTTCAAGAAAAAAAGGCAGCCATAAAAAACTAAGTAAGATGGGACGGAATATCTAAAACAGTTACTGACTATGAGTTGACAGATGGACAAATTGGAGAAAAGTGAGTGATGCAAAAGTTATTCTCAGTGAATGTTTAGATAGTGCCAACAGGCAGCATGAACACCAAGTACACACAATGCACCAAGAATAAAGGAGTCGAAACTAAAAGACAAGGAAAATAAAGAAGCTTTTCAAGATCAATAATTTACCCAGGAATGGAACTTGTTCAAAACAACATTAATGAATTGTGAAGCTGAAGTGTGTGGCAAAATGAGAGGATGAGTAAACAAGAAAGAAACTAGTTGAATGAAAACGTAAATGCAGCTATTAAAGATCAAAATCAAGCAAAGAAAGATAAAAATGCTGAGAAAAAAAAACAGATGTAAGACAACAGAAAAGTAGTTGAAATAGAGTAAAAACAGAGAGATAAGAAATTATTAGCAAAGAGAATTGTCAAGGAAAAGAAGGATAAGAGTTGGGAAAAACTCATATAAAATCCAGAAGAGAACTCTAAAGCGAATATGGAATATCAAAGAGTGGGAGATCAGACAAAAAGGATAATGATGATGTTGATGGTGAAAAAAAGGAAAGATAATATGACACCAGATGACTGGAAGAAAGGAATGGTCATATCAGTGTTCAAGAATGGGGGCAGGGAAAAATTACATTATTACCACACCATCTGAAGATATTACAAATGATCAGATGGAAGAGACTAAGAATAATGACAAGACATCACTTTGAAGAAGATAGACATGCTATCGGAGGCAACAGAGGACAACTGATCTAGTTTATGCCATTGAACAACTAATGAAAAAGTGCTAGGAAAAAGGAAAAGATCTGATAACCATTTTTTTTAGAAATAGAAAAAAACTATGATGGTTTTCCTAGGAGCAAAATACGGGAGAGTCTGCATAAACTAGAGTTTCAAGTTCTCTAATGCAAAAGATCTCCAACTGCTGTATAAATACTGCAAAAATTGAGTACAAGTAGGAAATGATAGATCTGACTGGTTCTCAACAAAAAAAAAGCATACAACATGGTAGTGTACTTTCTTCCCTACTTTTCACAATATTCATAGATGTAATTATTAAAGAAATTGAAGCAGTAGAATATGAAAATTTGAATCTTTATTTTTTGCAGATGATACTCCCATCTGGGGAGGGACAGAGCAAGTGGTTTAAAGGAAATTAGATTGCTGGACTAACAAATTCAATAAGTACACATTAGTAGCAATGAATGAGCAGAATGTAGAAAACTTAAGTTGTAATGGAATTATTGTAACAACCAGGGCAGTGCTAAGTTAGAAGCCCAAAGAGATTGTGGCAAGGTTCCATGCTCTTCTAACAAGCAGAAAGTCCAGTGTGGGATACAGTAATTTCCATAAACGCCGAACAAATAATATTCAAATCATACCCTGTGACAACCATGGCATTAGTATACTACAAGCGTGCAAAAAGCAATTTTTACAATATGTTATGCAAAAGAAAAAATGAGACTGAGTTATAAATGACTGCATTAGAAACTACCCACTCACTGCACAGCTGAAATGGTTTGGGCATGTGCAAAGGATGCAAGATATTAGAACTCCTAGACATTACTTGGAAATGACAGTACACTGTAGGAAACTTGTTGGACATACCAGAATAAGGTGGCTCAACCAAATATATGTAAACTTTCACCACAAAGCTTTAACTTTGCAAGTTATAAAAAGAGAAACATTTATAATAGTAGAAACAGATGGAGAGCATATTGTCCACAAAAGTCTTATCCAGCTCGCTGGTAGGCTACACGTACAATTATCTGGACTGAAATGTCAAGGATAAAATCAGTAGGCAGTTACATCTACATCTACATACAAACTCCACAAGCCACATGGTGCATGTTGGAGGGTACCTTGTAACACAACTAGCCATTTCCTTGTCTGATCCACTTGCAAATGGAGTGAGGGAAAAGAGGCTGTCTGTATTCTTCCATAAGATACCTAATTTCTCTTATATTGTCTTTGCTGTCCTTACACCAAATGTACACTGGCAGTGGTAGAATCATTCTGCAGTTAGCAGCAAAGCCAGTTCTCTAAATTTTTTCATTAGTGTTACACAAAAAGAACATTATCTTCCCTCCAGGGATTCCCATTTGTGTTTACAATGCATCTTTGAAAGACTCACTTGTACATCGAACCCATCAGTCACAAATCTAGCAGAACAGCTATGAATTGCTTTGATGTCTGGCTTTAATCTGCCTGGTGGAGATCCCAGACTCTCAAGCAGTGCTCAAGAATGGGCTGCACTAGTGTTATATGTAAGGTGATGCAGTTGTATGGGAAATAAAAATTGTAGGAACATATTTAAAATTGTAATTAGCTCAAATGAGGCTTTCTCAATACATACTGGAGTGAAGACGTGCGGGAATAGGTGCAAAAATAATTTTTAATCCTGAAATTTTGGATGCTGACACTGGAAATCATACACAATACTTTCAGAAGCATCTCAATAAGTTATAATTTTGGTAGCAGAAGTTCACATTATTAAAATTCTGAAGATGAAATTTACAATAGAAATCTGGCAGTTCTGGATTATAATCAAAAGACTTTCATGTCCTATTTGGATTGTATTGATGTTTGATGAAAAATCAAGGGCCACTACAGGTCACCACAATACATGAACAACAAGACAAGAAATGATCAAAGTGCACAGTACACTTGCTGAAAATTATAAGACACCATACTACAGCAGTGTGCCAAGGGAAAACAGTCACCTGCTAAGGATACACTACAAACATAATAACAAAGATGGAAATGGTTATTCCCAATGTATCTGACAAAACAGGCAAAATCATACCATCCAGTTTAAAAACAAAATCAATTACCAAATGGTAACAGACAAAGGCAACAATAGACTCAGGAGAACAAACAAAGAAGAAACAGTATTCCAGCAAATAACCCACAACAACTTGTTGGAAAAATACCACTGACAAACTAAAATCAGTTTTGTCCTGCTTTCTTAGTTAAGGATCTAGCAGAGTTTGAATCTAATAGGGTAGAACACTATAGAACTGATACCTGAACTACTAAATACTGGGCAGCATGAAGCAAAAAGAACAGCATAAGACAAATAACAAGACAGTACCTCTGAAGGTGCATGGTGTAATATCATTAACCATAACTGCTGCAAGTGCAGAATTAATTGTTTTCATCTGAATTATTTTTCAAGGTAAAGAGAGACAAAGCAGTTCTGTCGCTTGAAATTAGAAATGTAAAGAGAGTTGGGACAAATGGTGTGAAAACAAAGCCTGTGATATCAATAGCCCATAAACTTATTACATCTGGTTGGAACTGAAGATCAATCCTGGTTGTGTAAATCTTCTTGTTGACTGTATACTCAGCATCAATTTTTTTGTGAATATGGAGCCAAGATCGATTTTACCACAGAGAAACTTATTTTTTGTGTGGACAAGGAAGAGACACAAATCAGCTTGACAGAAATTACACCAGAGCATGAAAGATTTTGTGGACAAGTGCAGCCTATGGTAGCAGGCACCAAATAAGAAGTGTCATAAAATGAAATGACAAAAGTTACAAGAGTGGCATCAGTCAGAACAAAGTTTTGGATAAATCATGTTTAGACGAAGCAAGCAAAGTGGATTTATACAATGTCATGCTGCTACACTGTTGTATTTGAAGAGAAACCTGGAATCATCCATGGACATTAACATAGGCTATATGCATAGCCCAATAAGCTATTCAATATGCAACACTCAGCAAAGAAACATGCAAGATGCACGAGTGAGACTAGGTGCAAGGGCTATAAACAGAGTGCTACTTCTAGCCACAATGTGACCTGAAAATCTCAAAGTGTAACTGCAAAAATTTAAGAGTGAAATGTTTGTCCTGCATAGAATGTCTATCATCCTGTTGGCAGATACCATTACAGGAAAAGTCCTGAAAATGCACAATAGTCATGTCTGCTAAATGCAATTATCAATTTTGCATCCTCCATTTGGCTTAAATGTCAGTGCTGCAGTATTTATTGCTACACTAGAAGAAAGCTTTGGGACATGAGCTATTGTTAGAATCATTAAGTGCACTGGTGGTTATTGTCTCCTATTCCAAACTGAGAATGGCACATGGATCTACTGCACTGTGTACTGAAATATTAAAGAATGCAGGCATCACTACCAACATTCAGTTGTCAAGAGATAAACTTCTGGGATTCAATGTTACCCAAGATGGAATAGAATAGGATCCAAAAAACACAAGTGCAGTGAAAAATTTTTCCTGGCTGGACTATAAGAGACATTTAAAAAGTTTTGTTACACTGTTTTAATTTTTCTGATTTTTGTCAATGCAAGCTTAGATCAGTGACGTGCTACAGTAATTCTATGGTGATGATTACTTTTTCTTTTCCAAATTCTAGATCTGTTAAGAGACTTTACAGTTATCACAATCTTAGTGTACCTCATTGCTCATCTTTATAAATATTGAAGCCCCACTAAATTTGTATGCAGCATAAAGTTTGATACAACGTAAATGATGGATGGTTTTTCAAACTGTGATTCTCTAAGAGTAGCCCTACGTTATGTAGCCACAAGGGACATGATTGTGATAAATATGTTTCACTTGTTAAACATTTTGTGTATGACAAATATTTTCTTTTCATGTAAACATTCACACAGTAATAAGAAAAGTAAGTAATTTCTTGTTCCATCACTTTTTTATGAAAATATTTTATGATCTCTGACCAAGGTCAGCTAATGTGATAAAATTCCTTAAAACTGCCTAATTGATTCAAACAGCTGTTAATGAAGAGAAAAAGTTTTTGAGTGGTGGTCAGTGCTGTTAACACAGTGAGATCGCAATCCTGCTTGTGAACCTTTGACACTTTGGGCAAGTAAGGTTACAGATGCAGGAACATCAACTGGGTTCAAAGCCTAACCTAGAAAAGTTTTAATCTCTCACAAACTTCTCTTCATTCTGGAAACAAGCACTTTGCTGATGCTGTAATTCTTTCCTGCAGTTCTCCCATATGGAAGACATACATGGACCATGAGTCATGCCTGGATAGCTCATCTGGTAAGACCATTATCCACAACTGGAAAAGTTTGATTCTTAGCCCATGATTTTCATTTCAGCTTTCATAAAGATTGATAATAACACTCATTTCAAGTCAAAGTGATAGATTAATCCTAGGAAAAGAAAAGTACTGACCAAATTACATTATGACCTTCCTAATGAGTCAAATGCTGGAAGCACAAAAACATCACTCAAATTAAATAGCGCTTTACAATCCAAATCAAATTATGTTTTGTCATATTCTGATTGAAACTCACTTAACAAGCTGTGTTTCACCTAAATGCATCAGGATGTGGGTAGCTTCATTATGCAAAAACTTCATACACGGAGGAACCAGCCAGTCAAACATATCAGCAAATAGCTTCTCATTGTCTGCCATCCATCGAGGATTCTGCCTTTCTATCCAAGAATCTACAAGTGGTTTGTAACCAAATTCTTTATGGTCAATATGAATTAATCCACAACGTGTCACTACTGAAGGTGAAGCCTGCAAAAATAATCAATTAATATTAATTTCATCATAATTTAAGCTGTCTAAGAGTTAGTTTTTCTCTATTGTTATGAAAATACATTATTTTCAGTACTGATAATAAGCTGAATTATTGCCTGTAAATGGGTGACATTCAAATTTTGCATGTATGTTTTAATACTCAAATATGAATTCTTAAGGCTGGAACACAGTCTACATTTTATTGTGGAGACAACTATGCAGAAAAACACTGTTACTGTGACTGCTATTTTCAATGAAGAAAAAGTAAATGAAACTCCACAAGCCAATTTTTTTTATCATTATATTTACACATTTTTCCATGACTACTTTGAAGTCAGACTAGTTCATCTTCAGAGGTATCTACGTAACTTATTATTACTGTTCAGTACTTTGAACAACACTCTTAGTGATAACCTTCTGATGATTTTGTGCATGAGATTGGATAAGTTGAGCCATAGTTCTTGTCTGTGGTGGATGGAATGCATCTAACCCTTGTTAGCTATACTTTTTGATTGTTCTAATAAATTACCCACTGGCACTACTTTAGTCACATATGATGAAATTGTAACAAGCATAGGTTGTGGCACAAAGTAGCAGACAGAAAAATGTTCAGTTTCAAGTGCAAAAACCACATAAAGGCAATAAACAAGAGACCTCTGTTATGTGCAAACTTTAATTTCAGTAGTAGGTTGGGCTTTGTTGGCTTTAAACTGGTTATGAAATGATCAGGATACACGGGAATGACTCAAAGACTGACAACTATGCTATCTCAAAAATCCAATGAATATTGTGTGATGAGACTGGCTGTGGCTCAAGAACATAAGGCTTTAACTTGCTCTTTGGAAACTCCTTCTGAAAGTGAGGCAAAACATAATTCTGATCAAGAGTGTCATGCATTATCTCACTCACAGAGGATACTTCTATTCAATGTAGCATCACAGAAACAGAAATTTTGATAGGAAAAGGTGGAGTCGAGCAAATTTTTACACTGTGAATCCTGCTTATTCCTAACAGTTTAAAATTTCACTTCAAATGTGTACAGCTAATATTGAGACCATATTGTGCCACGACCACAAACAAAGCACAAGGCCATATGCTGTGTGCTGTGCTCATGGACCTTAGTGTTAGTTGCATTTTACAACATGGCTCTGTCCCATCAATGAAACAACCAAATTCTTCGTTCATGTCCCCAATCATATTACTTTAAGTTTGTGTAAAAAAAAAGCTTTCTAAGTCAAAAATAAATTATATGCATTTGAAGTCTCAGGCACAGCTATAAATAAATACACAGGGAATGCAGGGTTCCTCAGGCATTTAAGGAATAAATGTACACTCCTGGAAATTGAAATAAGAACACCGTGAATTCATTGTCCCAGGAAGGGGAAACTCTATTGACACATTCCTGGGGTCAGATACATCACATGATAACACTGACAGAACCACAGGCACATAGACACAGGCAACAGAGCATGCACAATGTCGGCACTAGTACAGTGTATATCCACATTTCGCAGCAATGCAGGCTGCTATTCTCCCATGGAGACGATCGTAGAGATGCTGGATGTAGTCCTGTGGAACGGCTTGCCATGCCATTTCCGCCTGGCGCCTCAGTTGGATCAGCGTTCGTGCTGGACGTGCAGACCGCGTGAGACGACGCTTCATCCAGTCCCAAACATGCTCAATGGGGGACAGATCCGGAGATCTTGCTGGCCAGGGTAGTTGACTTACACCTTCTAGAGCACGTTGGGTGGCACGGGATACATGCGAACGTGCATTGTCCTGTTGGAACAGCAAGTTCCCTTGCCGGTCTAGGAATGGTAGAACGATGGGTTCGATGACGGTTTGGATGTACCGTGCACTATTCAGTGTCCCCTCGACGATCACCAGTGGTGTACGGCCAGTGTAGGAGATCGCTCCCCACACCATGATGCCGGGTGTTGGCCCTGTGTGCCTCGGTCGTATGCAGTCCTGATTGTGGTGCTCACCTGCACGGCGCCAAACACGCATACGACCATCATTGGCACCAAGGCAGAAGCGACTCTCATCGCTGAAGACGACACGTCTCCATTCGTCCCTGCATTCACGCCTGTCGCGACACCACTGGAGGCGGGCTGCACGATGTTGGGGCGTGAGCGGAAGACGGCCTAACGGTGTGCGGGACCGTAGCCCAGCTTCATGGAGACGGTTGCGAATGGTCCTCGCCAATACCCCAGGAGCAACAGTGTCCCTAATTTGCTGGGAAGTGGCGGTGCGGTCCCCTCCGGCACTGTGTAGGATCCTACGGTCTTGGCGTGCATCCGTGCGTCGCTGCGGTCCGGTCCCAGGTCGACGGGCACGTGCACCTTCTGCCGACCACTGGCGACAACATCGATGTACTGTGGAGACCTCACGCCCCACGTGTTGAGCAATTCGGCGGTACGTCCACCCGGCCTCCCGCATGCCCACTATACGCCCTCGCTCAAAGTCCGTCAACTGCACATACGGTTCACGTCCACGCTGTCGCGGCATGCTACCAGTGTTAAAGACTGCGATGGAGCTCCGTATGCCACGGCAAACTGGCTGACACTGACGGCGGCGGTGCACAAATGCTGCGCAGCTAGCGCCATTCGACGGCCAACAAGGCGGTTCCTGGTGTGTCCGCTGTGCCGTGCGTGTGATCATTGCTTGTACAGCCCTCTCGCAGTGTCCGGAGCAAGTATGGTGGGTCTGACACACCGGTGTCAATGTGTTCTTTTTTCCATTTCCAGGAGTGTATCAAGAGGAAGTAGTTAGTATCCCGTTTCTAGAATAGGCCACTGAATGGTGTTCCTGATTTCACAGCACAAATAATTCATATTACATGCTTTAGGCCTGTAGAAGCTTTATTTTTGCTTGATAATAATAATAATAATAATAGCCCCATATGACATTATGAAATGAAAGTAAGTGATGTGTGCTAGCTTTTTTATTTTTATGCCATCTACCTCTGACAACATCTTCATTGCAAACAAAAATTTGTTTCAATGGATATTTTTCTAGATAAAAATATAAGATCCTAAGGCAGAATTACTGACCAGTGCTTACCATCAAGAGAAATGTTTGTGCTTCTGACAGACATATCTAAAAGTACATATGTAATCCTAGTTTGATCATCATGATCATCACCTGGCATTCCATGAGATGTTGTCTTTCATTTTCATGAAACTTCCAAATTTTTCACTGATCCTGAAAAAATGTAATTATGTTGTAATATCTTCATTTCTAGTCATGCCTCTTCTTGTGTAGCCCTTCATACTCTGCAAGAACCTCATTTCTATTGGCTGAATTTACTTTGTTTCTTTGTGGTAATGCAGCCTTCACTTCCATTGGATAGGACAGGAACTGCCATCACGTTATAGAATTTCATAGTGACGTCTTTTTTTAACTATATGACTCAAAGTTTTGTTAATGGTAGCACAAACAGCTTGGAATTTGTGTATTTTGTTTTCCATATCTGAGTCAAAATAAAAACTTCTATCAGAGGCTAAGTAAGACATGTGAGAAACTTGTTCTAAAAATGCATTATCTAAAACAATTTTTTAACTGATTGGTTATTTTCCTTTTACTAGAAAGTTTCAAACTGTATTATTTGCATATTTCAATCAGTCAGTATACTGATCTTTGCAGGTCATCTTCATTCTTTGAGTAACAAAAATATCTGCAAACAGGAGCGCAATCAGGTACACATCACTCACTATCTTAACTGCTTTGTTTACTTTAAATCTCCATTAATTACATTACATTACATTACATTTTTATTGGTACTTTTGATCATTTGTTGTACAAGGTATACAATATGATATTGGACAAGTCATTGTGATTTACAGTACATGTTTTTAAATCATACAAGAATATTTACATTGATTTAGGGTTAATATTATCACAACTGAAGGTTCACCTTCCATACATTATATTTAACGTTGGCAATAAATTTTTATGTTTCGAGATATTCATCTATACTATAATAACATTTTTGCAATAAATATTTATGGACAGCAGTTTTAAATTTTGAAGTGTCTTTTATTGTTTTAATGTTTGTAGGTAGCTTATTGTATAGTCTGTTCCCTGTTTGCAGTGGTCCATTCTGTTTTAGTGTTGTGTGTGCTTGTTGAATATGTATGTCCTGCTTTCTCCTTGTGTTATACAGGTTGGTTGACACAAGATAGTTGCTATTTTCTAAGATTTTCCTTACTTGTAAAATGTACAGAGATGGTAGTGGAAGGATATGTAGTTGCTTGAATAAGTGCTTGCATGAGATTTTTGATGCAGCATTTTCTATTGCTCTTACAATTCTCAAAGAAGAAAGAAGTCAATATAAACATTAAAATGAGGAGGCAATTCTCAACACCCTTATCTAATTGCCTGGTTAATAGCTATTTTTTCTAATAGATTTATACCTGTGTTTACTACAATGCAAGTGTTCTTACAACATCTTTTCACTACCTCTGTTAGGTGATATGGATGTCTACATTCAGGCATAATCTTCAATAGGCTGTCATGGCTCACATGATCAAAAGCCTTCTTGAGCTCTAGAAAGGTTGTATGAGTTTATAAATTAACTTCTCTGTGTTTTTCTATAACGTTCTTAATTACAAACACATTGTCCATGAATGAACAACCTGATCTAAATCTATTTTATTCCCCAGAAATAACAGCCTCTGTGATATTCTTCTTGTGGTTATTGACTATTTTCGAGTATAGTTTGCAGTCAGACTCTGTAAGACTGATGCCACAGTAGTTTTTATGGTAACTGCATTAATCTTTCTTGAAGAGAGAAACTACTTCTGCTTTGCACCAAGGGTCTGGGATCTTGCAATTCTTACTACATTCATTTATTAATTAGAAGTCTTTCATCTAGTGATAAATTCCTTTAATTAATTATTATGGCATTTATCCCAACCATTCCAGTACCTTTACTGTTCTTCATACCTTTCAAATCCCCTTGTATCACCTCCATAGTAATCGTATCTATTGCTTTATTGTCAATACAATCCTTATGTGTTTGTGACCGCATTGTCAACTATAAAATTCCAATGTTTCAGAGACTATTGCAAGACGCCTAAGTCCCTTTAATTGTTTATCCATTGCCACTGTGTATGAAGTTCAGTGAGGCAATCTCTTCTTCTTCCTTATTCAGGCCTTTCATGAGTCTGTGTGTGCCTTGCTGTATACCATGTATGTTGTGTTCTAAGACACAACTAAAGTGTCTTGGTCTGCCTTGCATGCTGTTTGATGAGCAGTCTTCCTTTTTATTTTGTATGTTTCGCAACTCTCTGATGTTGTCATTTGTAGAAACTTCAAATAAGCTACTGAATTTACTTGAATCTAAGCTGCTCTTTTTTCCAGTTTTCGAAATCCATAAAAATACCTGTGGCTTAGAATCGAGTGCAAAATAAGCAGAAGATTTGAAAAATGTTGGTAGGTGCCGCCACAACTAACATCTGCCATCAAATATATGTAGTGCTATTAGTGCTATACAGGCATGCTTTGCAGGCACAAAGATAAATACTGCTGCCAAAACCTCTGAGTCAACAAAAAAGGAGGGGGGGGGGGAGGGGGGGGGGGTAGAAGATGAGCTTTTTTCTCCACCCTGAGTTTTGACCACTGCATTTTCATACATTATCCAATATCCAATGAAGTAATAGAAATTCCGTATTGTTAATATTCAAATGTAGCAGCCTTCCAAATATATGTAGCAACAAAAATAAATTTCTTTACACAAAAATACCAACAATGCACAAGGCTTTAGGATTGTTGAATGAGTTGATATGCTGGGGCTCATTAAGATTTCACGTAGCGGCACCAATTGCTTTGTGGAATTTTGAGAAGTGTTTGCTGATATTAGTGAACCACAATGAAGTGCTTTCATTATAAGGCCAAATTCAAGAGGGGAGTTATTGCTCGGTTTACGCAGTCTGTTGCTATTAGACGCATATGCAGGCCATACAACACCTGCAGTAAAATGAAAATTAGAGGAAAGCAAAATGAACTTGGCAGTAATTCCAAGTGGGATGATGTCAATTCTGCAACCACTTAACATCTGTTTGAATAAACCATTTAAGGATAAGCTTAAACGCATGTACACAGACTGGCTTTTGAAAAGCGACAGACAACTGACGCCAACAGGACATGTAAAATACGCAAGTTTGTTGCAAGTGTGCCAATGGATTTATGATGCATGGAAGTGTGTTCCAAATCAGACTGTGCAACAAACATCTAAAAAATGTTTTATACCTCATGCACTAGATGGTATGGAGGACGATGCTCTGTAAGAAGAAATGAGCAACAAAGAATCAAGTGATAGTGATTCAGAATCATGACTGACATTTTAAACATTTCATATAAAATGTATTACAAACCTAATAAAATTTTGTTTTAAATTTCAGCGTTTAATTTGTAAGTTATTTTCATTGTTATTTTATAAGTGTTGCTACTCTGCATTGCACAGGATAGAAAAGATTGGAGAGTTGCCTCAAACCAGTCTACGGACTGAAGACAACATCACACTCTGCACTTGAACTGATCACTAAAAATCTACTACGAAAATCTGACTGGCAAGACTGATTGGGATGTATGTCAATATGACCAACTCTACATTCTGAATTTTTTCCTACCTGTGACCAGAGATGGTTGCTAATAGGAACTATTATGAATTGTGAATCACATGCAGTGTTCTCTTCACCATAAGAATAATATGAATGTAAACATTATGCCACGTATTCTTTCATGTTTGCTGCTATCTCATTTAAATCCTGTCTGCCTAATAAACTACAAAACTAGAGAGAGACAACAGCAAATGCGGAAGAATATACATATCACGTCATGTTTATATTCATATTATTCTTATGCTGAATAGTGACACAGTCAGAAATGAAGCATGCCAACTGACTAGATTTTTAAATCCAAGATGACTCTAATTTCTGTGCAGAATGTAATGTAGTAAAGAGTCATCTGCAAAGATTTTCAAACAGAGAAAAATTTTTGCTAAACTCTCGTTCAGAACATCTTCTATCATACGCAATCTATTATTTGGACCTTGTTGATCATTATCAAAAAAAGCAGCAGTGTAACAACAAATAGCAGTCTCTTGCCATTGTTTCACTATGAGATAATTCATTTCTTTTTTTTTATTGTAAGTGGTGGTAGCGCACACAAAAGCAAGCCATACCACGAGTGGTGACTGGTCACAAACACTCATTATCAGAATGCGACAAACAATGCATGACACAGTACAATAATGCATCTTCAGCTTAGAGTAACGTAAACACATATAACAAAGAGAACAGCACTTATCAGATCAAAGGATAATAAGCAATCGATTCAAACCAGATGAAGAAACACGAAAAAGGAAGGATACCCATATAAATATGGATGGAGCACCTGATGCATAGCAATGTCTACCTGGTGAAGCTTAAATGCCAAGCTTACAACTCGAACCAAACTACTGTACCTGTATCTTCAGCCATTTGACCTAAACTGTGTCTCATGTCCCAAATGACCAACTTTGTTTCAATTTGGAGGTGTGGTCTAAAACCTTTCTCGCCCCTTGAATTTTGAGCCTCGAATTCCAAGTGCAGTTTCGATTCAGGAAAATTTTTTTTCCTTGTTTTTGAGTCTCATTTTTCAGGTGTGGCTTAGATTTGAGTGTGGCTTAGATTCAAGTAAATATGGTACCTGTTTTCCTTTAATGGCCTCTTTAATTCCTGCATTCAAAATTCTGAGTCATCTTTTCCTGTCTATTTCCTTCCTTTTAAAAAGTGCTTCTGAAGATGCTTTGATGATGCAGTCCTTTAATAACATTTCATTCTATAACTTGTCTTTATTGATTGGTAGTGATGTAAGCTTTTCTTGGAGTCTGTGCTGTCTTTTTCGTAACACTAAATTCCAACAGGAAGTGTACTTTCAACAACTTGGGTTGCGGTTTTTTTAAGTTTCTTCGTTTTCTTCCATTTTGACAGTAGCTCCATCCTATTGCGTAAAAGGAAATGGTCCCTATCCATGTCACTTCCTCTATAAACACATATATCTTCAATGAAATTCTTCATTTTATGGTTACTAGCGTGTAATAAATCATAAATCTTGATAATGGTGCACTCTACTGGCTCATTTCCTTTGTAGAGCACCACTGTAAGCAATCCAATACTCTTTCAAATCTTTTCTTCCTTTTAGTGTATTATTACTGCAATGTCTATTTTTCTTTCTTTCAGTAATTGATTTAACTATCTCTGTTGAACCAGTCCTGTACTTGAAGCTTTTGTGAACCTTCAAAAAACTTTGCAATACCCCAGCTGTGTCAAGAGTACAGCATGGGTTAAAGCACATAATGGGACTGCCACCTTTAGGTATCGCAACTTGCATGATTTTATTTCGGGCTTGTCTCCTTTATGTAATCTAGCTCCATCACACCTCTGGAGCCCTCCCTACTCAATGCTGTAGGACACACATTGTTTGGCACCTCTGTTGAGACAACTCTTGCTTGGATGACCCTGCTAGTATCTATGCTACCTCTGGCAGAGCACTTGACCTCATCAAAGCACACAATCCTCCTGTCTGGTACTCACAGTGGCATGTTTCCCAG
The DNA here is from genome assembly GCF_021461395.2 of Schistocerca americana. Taxonomy (NCBI): domain Eukaryota; kingdom Metazoa; phylum Arthropoda; class Insecta; order Orthoptera; family Acrididae; genus Schistocerca; species Schistocerca americana. The sequence goes on from NC_060122.1 coordinate 281,886,506, forward strand.
GTCTTCTGCAATGCTGCCAACCCGCAACGTAGCATTGCTATATGGATCATTGCTCCAGCTCTGCAGGTGTACTGGCTGAAGTCGGCCAAACTTCACACAGAGATTTACTTGTGTTGTTTTCGAAGAACTTTATGTCGTCAAAGAACTCATTCTTTTATTTTCAATAATGAATTTTCTTATTTGTTTTGAACTGGTAATGGATTGGAGAACTTATATTTTTGAACATAAAGTGCTTGTGTCAATAAATTGATTTTTGAGTGTAATCAACTGACTTACTGTGAAAGTGCCTCAAGCTGGGATGCTTCAGAAGGTGCCTTTGGTAAGGTGGTAATCCTTGGGAGGGACTCTCCAGCCTTTCAGAACTACCAGATTCTTCCTTGGAGAGACAAAAATGATTGCTTGGTGAGGTTAAAATGGAAGGATAGGTCACTCAGACTTCACAATGACAGGGACCTGTCTGTTCTGAGGACAAGGAAAGACAAAGGTCTTAAAAACTGCAAATACAATCACCATTATAAACTGTCTAAAGGATTATTTTCAAAATCTGGGGAGACAACATAAGCAGACAATGATGTTCAGTTTGTTAGCAACTTATTCAAAGAATTTGTAAGATGGGAAGGAATGAAACACATTGCCACCTTGAAATTCACACATCTCCTAATCTGGACAAGTAAATAACAAATTAACAAATGAATAGGGCACCTGCGCCGCACACACTGCACTAACAGATATATGTGGGTACAAATGGTGGTAGATTTCCAAAGGACCATGAACACTATTCTGAAGTATAACAAGTTACTTCATAATAATGATAAGTTAACAGATGTCTCTCTTACTAAAAAATAATCTTTGTCATCTGCAACAAGAAATTTCACTAGTTGATAAATAAATGTGTATACACATATTGTCCAAAAATTCATTTTTAGGTGCTTGGAATTGATAAGCTGGACACTGCATTTCTCCAAAGAAGCTGGTTCCTACCATATGACACTTGTTGGGTTAGTGGATGATTCATGGAGATGTGCCGTTTCTTAGAGACATGCAGCGCTCCAAAGAATTCTAAGGTTGGTGACAATGAACAGTAACACCACGAGGACAGTAGAGGGATTCATCCTGCCTCTATCCTGTGATGTGAAAAGATTGCTCAGTTAATGTATTGAATGTTAATGTTTTATGAGCAAATAGCATTACAAGAACTGTTTCCTGTTGTAATATTGAGTCAATATATTTTGTTTCGACAAGAAGTAATCTCTCTTATTTTGTATAGTCCTCAGATAGTTTGGACCTGTGTTTTCAACCTTAAGATCTCAGCCATTGGAGATGAAGCCAATGACAAGGATAAGCACAGTGCCTAAGCACTGTATCTAAAAGAAAGGGACCTCAAGTGATTGTATTATGGTTCCTGTATCTTTTCAGCTCACATTCCTAAACTAACTACAAAGCACCTAAGGCAGAACATAGGTAACACTTCATATATGGCAACCATGTTGAATAACATGAAACCTGCAAGACAGAAAAGAGGCAGGGAATAACGAGAAAGAAAACAAGACTGCAGAAAAGTTATGGTGCAGTACCTAAGAACTGAAGTGTGACAGCAAGAAACTCACTCTCATAGTGGTAGTTATGAGCAGAACACAACAAAATTTTGTGTAAGAGACTAAACTTCATTTAAAGAAAAAAAATTACATGAAAATTGGGAAAAAATGAAGTATTTTTGACAAAACAGCTGAGGATAAATAAACAGGTTGTTCTTGACTATGGGATCAACAACGTATATTGACAGATATAGGAATTACTAACATTGGTTGCAATCAAACACTGATTGTAATCAATGGGGAAAGTTGAAAATTTGTGCCAGACAAGGATTTGAACCTGGGTCTCCTGCTTACTAGGTAGATGTTCTGATCACTGAGCCATCCAGACACAGTGGTCATCACAACTGCTCGGATACCATTTTCAACTTTCCCCATTGGTTTGAATCAATGCTCACTCACAACCAAGTTCTGTAATTCCTTTGTGCTGTAATTCATAATGGAAGTGCAAAAGAAACTGGTATAGACATGTTTATTCAAATACAGACATATGTAAGCAGGCAGAATATGGCTCTGCAGTTGGAAACGTCTATATAACACAAGTGTCTGGTGCAGTTGTTAGATCAGTTACTGCTGCTAGAATGGCAGGTTATCAATATTTAAATGTGTTTTAATGTAGTGCTATAATCAGCATATGAGTGATTGAACACAGCATCTCCGAGGTAGTGATGAAGTGGTGATTTTCCCATACGATCACTTCACGAATGTACCGTGAATATCAGGAATCCTGTAAAACATAAAATCTCTGACATCGCTGCAGCCAGGAAAAGATCCTGCAAGAACGGGAGCAACAACAAATGAAGAGAATTGTTCAATGTGGCAATCCTTCCACAAATTGCTACAGATTTCAATGCTGGGCCATCAACAAGGGTCAGCGTGGGAACCATTCAACGAAACATCATCAATTTGTGCTTTTGGAGCCAAAGGCCCACTTATGTGCCCTTGATGACTGCACAACACAAAGCTTTACAACTTGACTGGGACCTTCGACACTGACATTGGACTGTTGATGACTGGAAACATGTTTATGGTCGGATGAGTATCATTTCAAATTGCATTAAGAGGATGGACATGTGCAGGTATGGTGACAAACTCTTGAATCCATGGATCCTGTGTGTCAGCAGGGGACTGCTCAAGCTGATGGAGGCTCTGTAACAGTGTGGGTGTGAAATAATGCCTCTCGTGACTCAGTAGAAATAATTAATTATTTATATCAAAGGAAAGACATATTTTGTGTTAACTGCATCAATCAGGTAACGCTGATTGTCTGATCTTAATGCCAAATTTACTGTGATCAGAATGGTATTAACATCTCTGTTACTACTATAAATTATGATGTGGGACCGATTTTGCGCCCTCTATTGTTCTAGTGCTTTTCTGTTAGCCTCTTGAACTATCAGATTCTATCTTATCAGACATTTTAGCTGTAGTGAGCACTATTTCTTAATAGTTAATTATTATTTTTGTCTTATGACGTATTATTCATCGCAGTTACTGTGATATTATTATTTCCCACAAGGATTTGCTCTGCTGATGAGCATTCTAAGTTCTAAACAGGAAATATTAAACTTTATTAATGATAACTAATTTTTGCTGTAAGTTGGCAAATTCCATTGTGTTTTCTTTGCAGAAGATGTCTGCCATGAAACTTGTAAATGTATGAAATAATTTTTCTAAATAATAACCTGAATTGTTGAAAAAAAAAAAAATAAAAAAAAAAAAAGGGTTTTCGCAAAATTATTTCGTAGTTAGATCTCCAGTGTCTCAGATATTCTATATTTCATCATTAGTCGACCCCACTTCTGGACACTAATAAGAAAAAATACTTTTCTTTGCAAAGTTTTACCTTGCTCTTTAAAAGCTAGACATCATACAAACCAAAAATGATATATTTACCGCTGAATGACTGCTTCCAGAACTTTTGCTACAGAAACTACAAAAGGTAAATCTCATGTTGCTAACTTAACTAATAAAAGTTACTATTTACTACCAATAGAAGTCATCCCAATTATAAAATATTCTCTCTATTTAACAAGATTTAACATTCTTTCAAGTAATATAAATAGAAAGTTATATTTTATGGGCATGTGCAGTTGAAGTAATATGGGACACCTGATACATCCAGATACAACTCTGACAGGTGACATGTATGTAAGCATCATGTCTGATCACCTACATTCATTACTGTCCATTGTGCATCCAATGGACTTGGGTAATTCCAACGGGACAATGTGACACCCCGAATGTCCAGCATTACTACAGAGTGGCTCCAGGAACACTCTTCTGAGTTTAAACACTTCCACTGGCCAATAAACTCCTCAGAGCTAAGCATTATTGAGCATGAGGGGATGCCTTGCTACATGCTGTTCAGCTGAGATCTGCAACCCCTCGTGCTCTTATGGATTTACAGACGGCCCTGCAGAATTCATGGTGTCAATTCCCTTCAGCACTACTTCAGGCATTAATCAAAACCACTGCAATGTCATGTTGTGGCACTTCTGCGAGCTAGCAGGGGCCCTATACAATATTAGGCAAGTGTACCAGTTTCTTTGGCTCTTCAGTGTGTGTGTGTGTGTGTGTGTGTGTGGCACATTGCCATGGTTTTGACTAATGCCTGAAGTAGTGCTGAATGGAACTGGCAGGTATCTGCAATTTCATTCTCGCATTGTATAGCTTGAGTCAGTCCAAACAAATACTGATCATTACATCTCTTGTGTGAATCCCAGTTTCAAGAGAAGGTCTCAGTTTGTTTCCCTTTACGAGTAAAATGATTTTTAAATTGGAATTTTACATGACCATTTGATAGAGTGGTCCCACATTAGTCTAGTGCAATATTTGTTTTACTGATATTAATTAATTTGGAGAACAAAACACAAAGAATAATCTAGTATTTCAGCATCAACTGAGAAGCACTGTTGCGTGATGGAAGTAGTGGTAGTAGTCAGTGTGAGGCAAGAGAGATGCTGTCACTGCTGAAGTACTGGTTCTTCTTCGTGTTTTACTGTTCCTGTTAATACATGACACTAAAGCAAATATTGCATTAGACTAACTGGGACTGATTGGTGTGTGTGTGTGTGTGTGTGTGTGTGTGTGTGTGTGTGTGTGTGTGTGTGTGTCATGGAAAGGCTAGATTGCTACTCACCACAAAGACAGCACGGGGAGTAGCAGACATGCATGACGAAGAGATTGTTGCATTGAGTTTTTGGCAAGCCTTCTTCAGAAAGGAAAACACATGTACATCACACAATCAAGCACACTTCAGGCACTCATGACTGCTACCTCTGCCCACTCTGGCCAGAATACAACTCGCTTTGAAGAGAAGCGTCAATCCAGAGTGGGGTGGAGAAGGTGGAGGGACAGCAGGATACGGGTCACAGGAGAGAAATCAGCAATATCTGTCAGTGTTTGCAGGGATCAGATAGCAGCAGGACAAAGCTGCTAAGGACAGTATCATGAGGCTGTAACGAAGGGAGGGGATGAGGAATGAGAAGCAGAAAAGGAGAGGACCAGAGAAAGGGAAAAGACCAGTTGATGTGTTGGTAGAGAGCTGTGCACAATGGGGTTGAGGGGACATGAATTGTGAGGAGGTAATACAACAGAGGGGTTAGAAACTGTTGAATGAAGAGTATGGGGAAAATACACTGAGCCCAGGATGATTTCAGGTGTGGAGGATGTACTCCAAGGATAATTCTCATCTGCCCAATTGAGGAAAGCTGGTGATGAAGGGGAGATCCAGATGTCTTGTGTTATAAAGCACCTACAAAATAAATCATGTTATATTCAGCTAAATGTTGTGCAACAAGGGGTCTGCTTTTCCCTTGGTCATGGTTTGGCAGTGGTTGCCCATCCTAGTGATCAGCTGTTTGGTTGTTATATCTGTGCAATGATTGTTGGTTGGTATATAATGGCTGCTTTCACAGACGTCTCTGTCTTTGATGAGGTAGAACCTAACAAATACCCCTCTCTTTTCCCTTAACCCAACATGCAAACTCCCATACTTCACCCATTCCATCGTTTTTCCCATGTTACCATTAACACATATTTTTAATTATTTTTACATATCTGTACATATTTTTATGCGTATTTCTGTTAACCAGCTCACTCCACACCTACCTAAAGCCTTCTTTAGCCCATTTCCTATGTCATTTCCTGTTTCTGCTACATCCTCCATGCCACAATGGGCCCCTGCTCAATCTTTCAGCACAAGTTGAGAAAAGTATCCCTTTCCCTGGCTAAAATCCAGTTTCACATCCTCTTCCTTAAATGGTGCATAAACTATGGAACCCTCCCTAACAGCCTAACCATAAAAATTCCATTTTCTGGATCCCATCCCTCCTTTCACAATGACTTTCACCTTTTCAGCTTTCATCAGTCCTTGTCCTTCGCAAATTTGGTACTGCAGAAACACATCTCTATGGCACAGGCATCTCAGAACAACCTCTGGTCCCTCTGCAAGATACTGCTGCTGTGCAATCCCTACTACATACATCATATCTCTGAAACTGAATCCCTTGCACTCCACCACCTGGAAGAGCATTCTAACACCACCTCCATAAGTTATCCAGCCTGCTGACATCCTACAGCCACCTGGGGCCATCACTATCCAACCCTTATCCCACTCACAGTTTTCCTCTCATCAACACTCCATATCACCCAGACCCTGCCTAACTGACCTTTCCAACTTGCCACATTCCCAAAACTCCCTACTAACACTTCACTAAATCCAGAGCCAAAATAATTCCAGAACTATATTGTTAACCTCTCCACCTAAAGCCCCAACCCTAAAGGAATTTCAGTGCAATTCAGAAGTCTCACCTGCAGCCCTACACCAAAATTTAACCATGTTGGACTTATCAAAGACTTACTCTCCTTCTCCTGATCCCTGCACCACTGTCATTATGAATCCCAGTGACTACCTGGTGGAAAGCCTATGAAAATTGTCTGACTCCTCCACCTATAAACTCTACCACAGTGACACCATTTTGGAATCATAACCTCCAATTCTTGCTAAAAGCCTTAGACCCTTCCAAGAAACCCTCACCCCACTCTGAACCTATTTCCCTGCCCAAGTCTATGACAACCCATACACCCACCTTCTACGTGCTCCCCAAAATCCACAAACCCAAGATTCTAGGACTGCCCTTTGTAGCTGGTCATTGTGCTCCCACTGAAAGAATTTTGTCCCTCGCTGACAAACATGTCCAACCAATTGCCCAAAATCTAGCTGCTCACATCAAACATAATAGCTACTTTCTTTACCAAATCTCCATCATCCCCTCCCTTTTATCTCTTGGAGCCCTACTTCTTACTGTTGACATCACATCCTTTTACAGCAACATCCCTCATGCCCATGGTCTTCTTGCTATTGAACACTACCTCTCCCAAAGTCCTTCAGTCTCCACATCCACTACCTCATTCCTCATACATCTTACTAACTATATCCTGACACACAGCTACTTCTCCTCTGAAGGAAATCCATACAAACAAATCTGCAGCACGGCCATGGGCACAGCATTTCACTCTCAAACACTAACCTGTTTATGAGTCATCTAGAGGAAGTCTTCCTAGCCTTCCAAAACCCCAAACCTCTGGTCTCGTTCAGGTACTTTGATGATATCTCCATGATCTGGACTCAGGGCCAAGCCACTCCATCCTCATTCCTTCACAACCTCAACATCTTCTTTCCCAGCTGCTCCACCTGGTTCTCCTCAAGACAGCATACCACGTTCCTGGACATTAACCTCTTCCTCTCTGGTGGCACCAACCACACCTCTTTCCACACTGTTCAGTTAAATGTACCAACCACCAACAGTACCTGCATTTTGACAGGTGCCACCCCTTCCACATCAAAAAATCCTGCTCATACAGCATATCTGCAGAGAGGAAAAATCCACTGCACAGTATGCTGAAGGTCTTCCCAGACCTAGTCCAAAAATAGATTTCCCATGCCATATCCCGAACACTCCCCAATCCCAAAATTTGAGAAAGCAAAGTATTTCAGCACAATGGACCTGACTGCTGGATATTGGCAAATTAGGTTACACCCTGAATCAAAGAAACTACAGCATCTCTATTTGATGGGAAATCACACCATCCTAATGTGTTACCATTTGGACTAAATGTGGTATTGATAGTGCCAATGCCACAGCATAGGTTGGCACTACAAGAGAGGAAGACCTTTGCTGACCACAGCACCGTCTAGCTGACACTGTGCGGATCTATGAGCGCTGCTCCTATTTCAGCCAGTTCATGAAGAGTAGGCAGCCAAGAACCATAACTTTAGCTTAACTTGCTCTTGAGACTTCCTTATCTGGACTTTGGCTGCAGACCTACAAGCTCATCTGTACAAAGATACGTAATCAGTTGCATATGCCCATACACCAGTAAGAAACCTCTTTTACTTTACTTGAAGTACTTAGGTGCTTTACCTCACCTGCTCCTACTTGCTTCCTTTCATTGGCCCTCTTTGTCAGATTTCAGGAGCAGACCCATGCGCCGCCTTCCAGGTGGGATACAAAACAATTGCCGACGAGGATGCTGTTTTTTTTTTCTCTATGTGTTTTTTGGTCGGTACTGCTTTAACTTTGTCAATTTCCCTGTGTGAATCAGTGTATGAGTGCTTCCACCCTTCGCTATAAGATTTAAGTTTGTATCAATGACGGCTTCGCCATTGGAACAGGCTTCACTGTCCAATCTTTTACAGTGTCAGGCTCAGCAAATGACGCAGCTGCTTGCTGTTGTAAATGGACTGGTCACACTACAAACTGCAACTACTACAGTGACTCCGATGCCTCCGCCTGTACCACTGATGCCGACGCCTCCGATGCTGCCATTTCGTACCTTCAATCCGGATGTTGAAGGCTGGCCACAATACATTGCCCAGCTTGAGGCACACTTCGCAGCATACAACATACCAGGTACAGAGTGGCTTGCATTTTTCATTGACAATATGTGCAGTGTATTATACAATGTGCTCATATAATTGTTTCCCACCACCTGCCCATAAACTAAAACTTACGATGAAGTGATTGATGCATTGAACACACACTTCCGTGACAGTGTAAATGTGGTACTCCACCCTACAATATCTTTCATCTCCGGCATGGTCTACTAAATCTTGGTTAACAGACCTTCAGGGACTAACATCTGATTGTGACTTTAATTGCTCCTGTGGATGCACATATGTGGATATCATGATCAGAGGCACTATTGTGCAGAATGTGGTGGACCACCGCATCCACAAACAGATCTCACGATTTAAAAACCCATCTTTGCAGGCAGTAGTGGACTGGCTAGACAAACAGGATACCTTAGATATGGCTACTTCCACATTCGACATGACACTGGGTGTGTGTACTATGCCCTCCCACCCTGCCCCGGCACAGCGAGCCATGTGACGCCTCTCGTATGCAAGTAAACAAGTTTCAAGCCAGGCACCCACTAAGAAACTGAAATCATGTCCAAACCGCTTTTTTGCCCACCCACAGGGCAGTTGCCCATCCCATCAAGCACAGTGTTATCTTTGTAATAAGAAAGGAGATGTGCAAGCTGTGTAGTAAGTGAAACTCTAATTCACAACCTGTCTCCTATTCGCGTGACTCGCATGGGCATCACCACAATGGCAACCACCATGATCATGATTCACATCATCAGCCTATGGGCATTAATGCCATTTATTTACAGCCTTATGCTTTCCACACTTCTAAAGCTTGTCGTGTGAATAAACAAGTTTTGCCAGACACTTTCTCTTGCATTCAACATGATACGAGGAAACTTTTTGTGACTCTGAACATTTGTGGATGTCCTGTTCACATGCATCCGTTTCTTTACTGAACAGATCAACATATGAGTTGTTTGGTTCACCCCCACTTTGTCGTTCACATTCCATGCTGACTGCATTTACTGGACAGGAAATCTCAGCGCTCGGTGTGTGTAGTTTGCAAGCCATGTATGGTGCAACAACACGTACAGTGTCTTTCCATGTGCTCCACTCTAGTGATGCTACGAACATTTTTGGCATGGACGCAATTGAACATTTGGCCTCGCAATTCAGGACAATGTACTTTTGCATCAAAGCTAGTGACCATCCAGACAGTGTTGCCACATTATGCGATGATTTTGCTGAACTCTTTTCTGATGGCCTTGTTTGTGCCACAGACTTTACACTGCAGGTTGTAGTTAAAGACAATGCCTTGCCTATTTTCCGGCGCACACGCCTTGTACCTCACGCACTGCACGACACCGTAGCTGCTAAACTCAAGCATTTGCAAGACAGTGGTGTCATTGAACCTGTCTCTGCTGCGCTGTCAATGCATCTTCTCATGGCATTGGAGCGGTTCTCTTGCAATGCATTAATTCTGTCAATCACCTGATCGCTTTTGTGTCTAAGTTGCTCAATTATGCCCAGCAAAACTATTCTCAAATTGAGAAAGAAGCTTTAGCTATTGTCTATTGAGTGGCCAAGTTTCATGATTTTCTTTACTGTTGCAAGTTCTATTTGGTCACTGACCATAAGTCTTTAACGTAGTTGTTTCACAAATCACATACAGTTCCAGCCTGTACTGCACAAAAGTTACAACATTTGTGTATGTTTTTGTCTAACCACAATTACAAAATTTTGTTTCTGCCTATGGCCCAGTATGGCAGTGCCGATGCTTTGTCTCGTCTCCCTATTGGTCCTGACGATGAGTTTGATTCTTTCCACTTGCCATGCATGTTTATTGATTTGCAGGATAAGGAATTAGCTGATGGTTGTCTGGTGGATTTTCGTCGCACTGCTTCCACGACAGCCACCGGTGCTTCTTTGCAGATTCTTTTGCAGTATTTCATACTCAATAGCCTCCATCCACTATGCAGGTTCATGATCCCCTTGTGCGACATTACTTTGTGCAATGTCACAACTTGCCTGTACACCACAGTGTTATTTTGTTACGAACTGACAATGATCAGTCTCATGTGGTTGTACCTCATTTGTTGCAGTCAGAAATTCTCCAATTACTGCAGGCTGGTCATTGGGGTATAGTGCGGATGAAGCAATTAGTGTTTCATCACTGCACTTAGGTTGGTATTGATAAACAAATTGAGAATTTGCTTGCTAATTGTCGCTCTTCTGCAGAGCATCAATCTGTTCCCCACCAGTGCTTCTTTGCGTGGATGACTCCTACTGCACCTTGGCAGTGAATTCATATTGATTTTGCAGGTCCTTTCTGGGACACCCGCTGGTTGATTGTTATTGATGCATAGAGCAATTTCCCTTTTGTTGTGCCTATGTCTTCTACTACATCTGCCAGTACTATTCGGACTTTGACATCTGTTTTTTGCATTGAGGGCTTTCCTGAAGTTATTGTCTCAGACAATGGTCCCCAATTTGCTTCATCCAAGTTTGAAGTGTTCTGTGCTGCTAATGGCATTTTCCATCTGACCTCAGCCCCATTCCACCCCCAGTCAAACACTGAGGCTGAATGCTTTGTGTGTACCTTTAAATCGCAGATGAACAAGCTGCACATGCTGCACTCTCATGAGTGCGTGACATGGAATTTCCTTGCCTCCTATCGCTCCCAGCCCCGTGGCACCCTTTCCCCAGCAGAATTGCTACATGGCCGTGACCATCAGTAGCTCCTGCAGCTATTGCTCCAACTTCTGTGCGCACCCACTGCTTCACCTCGTTCTGGCTTGGTGCTGCATGCTTTGATGTTCTATCGCATTTTCTCTGGCAGGCAGAACTGGGAGTAGGAGCACACTGTTTTCCAGATTGGCCGTGCCTTGCTTTTGATTTCTGGTCCCTCCGGCACTGTCAAGCGACACTGGAACCAGATCCATTCTTGCCGTCCTCAGTTTTCTGACACTGGTTCTTTTCCGGCAGTACTGGATGCCTTGCAGCTTCTGCCGCCTCAGCCCACAACTCCACCGGTGGTACCACCACTCTACTGCGGGCGCTCCTGCCTCCGCGCTGATCCAGTCTCCTGCACTGGGCGAACAACTCTTGATGCCGCCACGGTCCCACTTCCGGCTGCTGCCGTTGCCACTGCCACTGTGTTCCTCCACGGTGCCGGAACTAATGGACACTGAGGCTGCCGTCACTCTACCACAGCTGTCAATGTCACTCATGGAGGTTGTTGGTCCACCTACTCATCCAAGTATACCCAGTGGTGGTGCGTGTCCTGGGCAGGTTTTCAACGGGGCATTTTCCTCACCCCTCACGAGCAATTCAGGGATGTGGGTGTGCAGCACGCCCTGGCAGCTCTCATGCCTGCCCCCTCAGTTGCGCTGCCCCTGGGTCTCTCCACCGGCTGTCGGAAGCCCTATTCCATGATGGTGTGCAGTTTCAGGAGGAGGGGGGAGGGATGTGGTATTGGTAGTTCTGATTCCACAGTGTAGGTTGGCACTACGAGAGTGGAAAATCTTTGCTGACCACAACGCCCTCTAGCCGAGACTGTGCAGCTCTACGAGCGCTGCTCCAATTTTGCCCAGTTCATGAAGAGCAGATGGCTGAGAACAACTGCTTTAGCTTAACTTGCTATTGAGACTTTCTTATCTGGACTTTTGCTGCACACCTACATGCTCATCTACACAAAGATACGTAGTCAGTTGTATGTGTCCATACACCAGTAAAAAACCTCTTTTACTTTACTCGCAGTACTGATGTGCTTTACCTCACCTGCTCCTACTCACTTCCTTTCTTTCAACCTCTTTGTCAGATTTCAGGAGGAGACCCACGCAACACCTTCCAGGTGGGATACAAAACTAAATATCTCGGTATCCATGTTTCTACATCGGAAGGTAGATGTTAAAGGATTTAATAATATACATGGATGAAATACTCATAATCTCATCCACCTGGGAAGAGCATTGCCTGACCTTGTGTAAAACCCTGAAAAGGTTTAAAGAAAAAGGTATTACAGTAAAAGTATCCAAAACTTTGCGAGGCAAGAGTTAAAGTTTTAGGGCATATTGTAGGGGTGCAAGGGATCAGACAAGAGTCAGAATGCATAGAAGCTATTAAGGAATGTCTACCACCTAAAAACATAAGACAATTAAAGGGATTCATTGGCATGGCCGGACAGTATAAAAGATGTATATGAATCGTGAGCTGAATGACCCAAGATTCTTACGTTTATTAAGGAAGGGAATACCGTGGGTTTGGGACTAAGAGGCCAATGATGCATTTGAAAATGTGAAAAAAGACTGGTAGAATCACCATCCGGTTATGGGTGAGCCATTTAAAATTTCAACAGATGTGTCACACTATGGTACAGCAACAGAACTTTTTCAAGGGGAGTGGGGTCTGGAAAGTACAAATCACTGAACTATAGCTTTTGCTAGCTGAAGTGTTAACAAACATGAATTAAACAATACAGCCATGTGAAAGAACTATTAGCAGTAGTATGGAGTATCCAAAAATTCCAAACATTAGTATGGGGGTCAGAGATCCTTTTTTAACGCGTAGTTGCTTATTAGATAGTAGATTAATGTGGTGGATGTTGTTCCTACAGGAATATGGCATTAAAATACAGTATGTAAAAGGTTCCGAAAATATTGTACCTGACACTTTGGCTAGATTACCTGTAGATATGAAAGAGTTAAAATGTACAGAAATATCTGGCGTAATTTTTGCAATTAATTTTATGACAGTAGAATATCCACACAACAGGGTACAAGAAATGGCTCAACACTCACCATGATGCCTACTTCACAGAAATATATGCTATGTGTATTAGAAAGTCTTTACCTCCTAATCAAGCAGAGAAATGGAAGGTTATACGGAATAATTTATTTTGGAGAGACAGTATAACATCTCAACGGTGGTTGATGGAGGACGAAATTGTGTGGTATGTCCATACAGGGTATGGACAATTTGGAATAAAAAAGTGTATAGCACACATGAACAAGTTTTATTATTTCAAGAAGCTAGGACATAAGGTAGCATCTTTAATTAGAACTTATGAAAGGTGTCATAAAGTAAAAGAGAGTAACAATCATGTTAGATACAAAATGTATCCAATCACTCCTCAGGCATTACATGATCTTACAGAAGCAGATTCCTTTGGACCAATGCCAAAACGGAAGGGAGGAGTATTATACATTTTTGTCCTCATAGGGTGTTGGTCTAAGTATGCTAAGTTGTATCCTATTAAGAAAACAAATACACCAACAGTGATCCACTGTTTGCAACAATACTTTCTCGAGGTAGGCAAACCAAAACAATTCCTCTCCGATAATGGATCACAATTTTTAGTAACGACTTTGAAGAATTCTTAGCATGGGAAGACATTCGTCAAGTATTAATTTCCAACTATAATCCGCCTTCCAACCAGTGTGAAAGAGTTATGAAAAAAATTGGGAAGTATGCCGTGCATACTGCCACGAAAAACATACGTCATGGACAATGAAAGTTAAAGACTTTGCGCTTATTTTAAATAAATTACCACATTTATCAAATGTATTAACACTTTTGGAAGTAACAGGTAAACTTTTCATGGGAGAACTCCTTATTAAATGTTTTACTTGGCCAGAACAACCTACTGCAGATTACCAACATAACCAAACAAAAGTTTCTAGGAACTTGGTTGAAAGAGCACAACAACGAGTTAGTAAATGTAACGAGAAGGCTGTGAAACCTCAGTATAACATTAATGACCTAGTTCTAGTAAAACAGCATCTTCAGAGCTCTGCCCTGAAGAAAGAACACAATTTTTTTCAAAAGTATGAGGGACGTTACCAAGTGCAAATGGTGGTACATCCCAAAGCCTTAGTTTTGGTAGATCTTAAACAGGATCAGTAAAGGAAAATACAAGGTAAAAGACATAAAATTGTATGTCCCCCAGGGACATTAACTTTCTGTGTTAACAAGTGGAGTGTCAACTGTCGGATCCCTAACTGTTTTCTGTGTTTCTTCTGTACTATTTTTCCAGCACCTAATTCCCTTCAAACCTTAAACTATTCTCTACTCTGTTCTTGAATTCATTAACTATCCTATAATTTTAGTATGCAGGAAACTGGATATGACTATAAGATTGAGACCAATTTAAGAGAAAAACAGATGAAAAGTGATCTCTAGACATGAAGTGAAATGAATAGAATGTTATATTAATGGAAAGTATAATATGATGGTACTATTTAAACTGAGTGATGTTGAGATGACATAAATTGAATACAGAATTTTTATGTGTGTATAAAAGTATGGTATAAACTGAATGACTAACCAGCTATGTTATCGTAGTGTATAATTTTCTATTTTTTATATAACACTTTATACGTTTTGTGAGTGGATGGGAGGGTTTGTATTAGTTTTGGAAGGGGTGGGTAGTGTAAGTACAAGCATGACTAACACTAAACACACACCACACCTTTCAGACAATCCTCGTATACAAGTGTGACTGATTCTTCACCATTTGCCATTCCATAGGGGCTGCTAAGATTTTTCTTCGGGGACTTCAAAGGTGAAGGTGAGAATGTTCGTTCTGTAGGAGAAGTTTAACATCATACCTCCTCTGGCTTCTCACTCAAGTACCGGAGAAGAAGGGATCCGGGGCAGGGGGATGGGAAGGATTTCCTGTCATTGGGGCTATCTTCTTTCTCTTCTTCAATCTTAGCAACCATTTCCACTTTTTCCTTTCTTACTTCCGATCTGAGTATCAGTCTATCTTTCCCTCTTTCCATATGCATATACTTCTATTGCTGAAGTCCTTCTTAGTTTCCATGAATTCCAATAACCTTCAATTTATTTCATATAAGTAGGCCGAAGAATCAGGCTACAGAAACACACTTCCACATGCACACACCATAACACAAAGGTGCAAACAATGAAAGTACAGATTAAAAGGATGTGAGAACCATCAAGTGTTGTAGGGGGAAAGAATGCGCACATAGAGAAATATGCACTCGTGGTTGATTATTATGACAGTTCTACAATGCCTAGTTACTTGGAAAAACTATCATGTAGATATTTATTAATATGTATATATAGGAAATATATGTATAAGAACAATGACAATTCTACATCACATGGGTACACAAGGATATAAAAACTATGATAATTTTACATTGAGTATACCTAAATAGGAAGCGTGAATAAGGAAAGAGAACATAAGCCAGAGAGGTCAGTCTAACAAATATTCTGATGACTTGTAGGATAGTGGGACTCTTATAACATAAGTTAGCACACTATATATTGATGTATGTAGGCATGAAGTAGATACTGGAAACGTAGATACTGGAAACAGAATCCTAATGAATCCTACATATTAGGAAAACTTAACCAGGTCACCATCAAATAATCGAGTTTGATGTCAAAATAGAGTGACAATAGAATAAATGAAAGATTATCAAGAGTTTATTCTAAATGAGCAAAAAGATCTATGTTGGTATGTATACCATTAGAACAGTATATGATATTAATTTAGGTAATGATTGTATAAAATATTGTGAGTTCGATTTAAGGGGGGAGGGGGGGAGGGGGGGCATATGTAGTGCTTCGAGAATTGAATTTTGGAGTAAATTCTAGAACCACTTGGCCCTCCACCATTTCGAACACCTGATATTTTAGAGGTGAGTGGGAGAAGCGAATGTGCCCTACTGTGCATTGCCTATTTGTATGTGCAGGTCAAAAAAAAGTTATGAGAAAAAGATGGACCCAGTGGCTGAATGGTGGTAGACAAGTACCAGCTGTATGGTCGACAGGGTTTCCGTGTATGGGTAGAGAAGAACAAGAAAAATTTATGTATTATTCTGTGCTCTTTAGCGTCTGAGTTGATTGTAAAGAGACTAATGAAGAACTGAATATAGATTTCTATGTCGATTCATGTATTGGACTTGATTGAGACTAGAGACTTTTGAATTACTTCATGTCTTGGCTATGAACGAAGCAAGGAATATGTTAGCTTGCAGAGGTTATTGTCTGTGAAAGTTGAAAATATAAAGTGACTGAACTGAAAAGTAATGTACGAGTACCCAAATTATTTCAAGAATAGGGCAGTAGTTTAATAAATTCCTCTAACCAGCTATAGTCTTGGAAGATCGACGTAGCTGATTACCCAGAGAAGAGGATTGGCTACATACAACATGCAAGTTAACTGATATGAGAGATGTGTGAGCCTTGCAACTCAATACCACACTGTCTCCTGACATCTGAAAAATGTTACAGATCCTGTCCAGTTGCCTCACACATGGCATTTAGTCAGTGACAGGGAGGTTTCTAGCCAGGTCAGTCTTTAGCAGCTCACTGAGAAACTGGGTGAATATGGTAAAGATTTATTTATTTTATTTTATTTATTTATTTAGCACCCATAGTATCATATTCATGATATTGGACTTGACAAAGTATAGAACAGCATAAAATATTACATATTTGCATCATGTACACATCTTTATAACAAAAACATTATTCTGCTTACATATATACACATAGAGGAAAATCTTGCGTAACCCCTCAGTTGATTTTAGTAAACTATTAAATACCAGTACTTTAGTTAACTAGGCATAGTAACATACAGCACAAAAGCTAGGTGCACAATTACATACATACATAAATGAAAGAAGTTTGGTTTTATCTAGGTATGGTTTATTACTATGTATTTTTGTTTAGAGAGTTATGAAGTAGATCTACAGATTTGAACAAAGTTCCAGGTATTCATTAATGCTGTAGAAGCTGTTGTTTGTTAGTAGAATTTTTAGTTCTTTTTTGAATGTATTTCTGTTTGGCATATTTTTGATTCATAAACAGCACTGTCCTGATATATTGATTTTCCGTGCACATCCCTGTTCCTTGTTTGATAATGGTGGATCTCACTATTCAAAGGTGAAACTTGATGGTTTTTAATGAAGCATATGCTTTCAAATATAAATATAGATGGTAAAGTCATGATTTTTAATTCCTTAAAGATACCTCTATATGCTGCTCTGTATACAACATCACTTATTAATCTTAAAGCTTTCTTTTGGAGCTTAAAATACTGCTTTGCAAAAGAGGTATTTCCCCAGAACACTATTCCATACTTCAGTAGGCTATGCATGTATGTGTAATAAGCACTTAACACTGTTTCAGTATTGCAGCAATCTTTAAGCACTCTTAATATGTAATAGTACTTGCTTAATTTTTTTGTTAAGCATTTCTACATATTTCTGCCATCTTAGATGCTAATCCACCCATAATCCTAAAAAATTTATGTGATTCTTTTGTTGAATTTGGCTATTCGATACTGTGAATTTAACATTTGTCCTACTTTTGTTCCTTGTATGGTTGAAGTTCATCCACACAGTTTTCTTGTGATTGATGACTAGACAGTTGTGTTTAAACTATTTTTCTGCCACTTCCGCTGTTTTATCAATTTTTTGCTGCATCTCATAATCATTCTTCCGTTTTATAATGAAACTGGTATCATCAGCAAATAATATGGAATCAGCTGATGAAAACTGTTGAGGTAGGTCATTAGATTAGATTAGATTAGATTAACACTAGTTCCATGGATCATGAATACGATATTTCGTAATGATGTGGAAAGAGTCAAATTTTCCAATATATGACATAATTAAGTTAATTTAACAACATAATTAAGTTAATATAATAACTATTTTATTGTTTTTTTAAAAAAATTTTTGTTTGTTTTTTTTTTCTTTTTTTTCTTAATTTATATCTAAAAATTCCTCTATGGAGTAGGAGGAGTTGTCATTCAGAAATTATTTTAATTCCTTCTTAAATACTTGTTGGGTATCTGTCAGACTTCTGATACTACTTGGTAAGTGACCAAAGACTTTAGTGGAAGTATAATTCACCCCTTGTGTGCCAAAGTTAGATTTAATCTTGAATAGTGAAGATCATCCTTTCTCCTAGTATTGTACTTATGCACACTGGTATTACTTTTGAATTGGGTTTGGTTGTTAATAACAAATTTCATAAGGATATATACCGAGAAGCTACTGTGAATATCCCTAGATCCTTAAATAAATGTCTGCAGGATGATCTTGGGTGGACTCCAGCTATTATTCTGATTACACGCTTTTGTGCAATAAATACTTTATACCTCAGTGATGAATTACCCCAAAATATGATGCCATATGAAAGCAATGAGTGAAAATAGGCGTAGTAAGCTAATTTACTAAGATGTTTATCACCAAAATTTGCAATGACCCTTATTGCATAAGTAGCTGAACTCAAACGTTTCAGCAGATCATCAATTTGTTTCTTCCAATTTAACCTCTCATCAATGGACATAACTAAAAATTTTGAATATTCTACCTTAGCTATATGCTTCTGATTAAGGTCTATATTTATTAATGGCGTCATACCATTTACTGTACTGAACTGTATGTATTGTGCCTTATCAAAATTCAGTGAGAGTCCGTTCACAAGGAACCACTTAGTAATTTTCTGAAAGACATTATTGACAATTTCATCAGTTAATTCTTGCTTGTCAGGTGTGATTACTATACTTGTATCATCAGCAAAGAGAACTAACTTTACCTCGCCATGAATATAGAATGGCAAGTCATTAATATATATTAAGAACAACAAAGGACCCAAGACCGACCCTTGTGGTACCTCATCCTTGATAGTTCCCCAGTTTGAGGAATGTGCTGATCTTTGCATATTATGAGAACTACTTATTTCAACTTTCTGCACTCTTCCAGTTAGGTACGAATTAAACCATTTGTGCACTGTCCCACTCATGCCACAATACTTGAGCTTGTCTAGCAGAATTTCATGATTTACACAACCAAAAGCCTTTGAGAGATCACAAAAAATCCCAATGGGTGGTGTTCAGTTATTCAGATCATTCAAAATTTGATTGGTGAAAGCATATATGGCATTTTCTGTTGAAAAACCTTTCTGGAAACCAAACTGACATTTTGTTAGTACTTCATTTTTACAGATATGTTAAGCTACTCTTGAATAAATTAATTTCTCAAAAACTTTGGATAAAGCTGTTAGAAGAGAGATTGGAAAGTAATTGTTGACAGCAGATCTATCCCCTTTTTATGCAAAGGTATAACAATAGCATATTTCAGTCTATCAGGGAAAATGCCCTGTTCCAGAGAGCTATTACACAGGTGGCTGAGAATCTTACTTATCTGTTGAGAACAAGCTTTTAGTATTTTGCTGGAAATGCCATCAATTCCATGTGAGTTTTTGCTTTTAAGCAAGTTTATTATTTTCCTAATTTCAGAGGGAGAAGTGGGTGAGATTTCAATTGTATCAAATTGCATAGGTATGGCCTCTTCCATTAACAGCCTAGCATCTTCTAATGAACACCTGGATCCTACTATATCCACAACATTTATAAAATGATTATTAAAAATATTTTCAACTTCTCACTTTTTGTTCATAAAGTTTTCATTCAATTTTATGGTAATACTGTCTTCCTGTGCTCTTGGTTGACCTGTTTCTCTTTTAATAATATTCCAAATTGTTTTAATTTTATTATCAGAGCTGCTGATTTCAGACATGATACACATACTTCTGGATTTTTTAATAACTTTTCTTAATATAGCACAGTAGTTTTTATAATGTTTGTTAGTTTCTGGGTCACTACTATTCCTTGCTGTCAGATACATTTCCCTTTTCCAGTTACAAGATATTTTTATACCCTTAGTAAGCCATGGTTTGTTACATGGTTTCTTACGAGTATATTTAACTATTTTCTTGGGGAAGCAGTTTTCAAATTCATTTACAAAAGTATCATGAAATAAATTATATTTTAAATTGGCATCAGGTTCATGGCACACCTCATCCCAGTCTAACTGCTGTAGGCTTTCCCTGAAATTTGCAATTGTTAAAATGTTGGCTGAACGTACTACTTTGGAGGACTGTTTAGTACTGCTGAATGGAGCTATGTCATATATTGTAACTAGGTGTGCACCATGATCAGAAAGACCATTCTCAACAGGCTGAGCATTTATCTGGTTAAACTTATCTTGGTCTATAAAGAAGTTATCTATCAGTGAGCTGCTATCCTTTACCACCCAAGTAGGTAAATCAATAACGGGTGTCAAATTGAAAGAACCGAGCAATACTTCAAGATCATTTTTCCTATTACCCTCTTTTAGAGAATCTACATTGAAGTCCCCACAAATAATAATTTGCTTCCCCCTGTCTGACAGATAGCACAACAAGGAGTCCAAAATTTTCAGAAACAGATGAAAATTTCCCGATGGGGACCTATATACAGTTACAATTATAAATGTGCCTTTATTTAGTTTAAGCTCACAGGCACATGCTTCTATATGTTTCTCTACACAAAACTTTTTTGTTTCTATACTTTTTGCACAATGATAACTTTTGACATACCGTATTTACTCGAATCTAAGCCGCACTTTTTTTCCGGTTTTCGTAATCCAAAAAACCGCCTGCGGCTTAGAATCGAGTGCAAAGCAAGCGGAAGTTATGAAAAATGTTGGTACGTGCCACCACAACTAACTTCTACCGTCGAATATATGTAGCGCTACGTGGGCATGCTTTGTAGGCACAATGATAAATACTGGCGCCAAAACCTCTGCGTCAGTAAATAATTTTTTTTTTTTTAAAGTGGAAGACGAGCTTTTTTTCTCCGCCGCGAGTTTCGACCACTGCATTTTCATACATTATCCAACGAAGTAAATACAAATTCCGTATTGTTCATCTTCGAATGTAGCACAACTTCAGTGTACTACGAAAATCTGACTGGCAAGACTGTTTGGGATGTTTGTCAATATGGCCAACTCTACGTTCTGAATTTTTTCCTATCTGTGAGAAGAGATGGTTGCTAATAGGAACCTGATGAAATTTGAATCACATACAGTATTCTCTTCACCATAAGAATAATACGAATATAAACATTTTGCCATGTATTCTTTCGTGTTTGCTGCTATCTCATTTAAATCCTGTCTGCCTAATAAACTACGAAACTAGAGTGAGACAACAGCAAACGCGGAAGAATATACGTATCGTGTCATGTTTATACACGTATTATTCTTATGCCTAATAGTGATACAGTCAGAAATGAAGCACGGCAAGTGACTAGATTTTTAAATCTAAGATGACTCTAATTTCTGTGCAGAATTTGATGTAATAAAGAAGCGGCCGCAAAGATTTTCAAACGGAGAAAATTTTCGCCTAACCCTCGTTCAGAACATGTTCTATCATACGCAGTCTCGCAGTCTATTATTTGATTCTTGTTGATCATTATCAAAGAAAGCAGCAGTGTAAGTAACGTCTCTTGCCATTGTTTCGCTAATGAGACGATTCCTCTCTCTCTCTCTCTCTCTCTCTTCTTTTTTTTTTTTTTTTTTTTTTTTTTTTTTTTTTTTTTTTTTTTTTTTTTTTTTTTTGCGCGGCGGTAGCGCGCACAGAAGCAAGCCATGCCGCGAGTCGCGACAGGCCGTAAACACGCACTATCAGAATGCGACAAACAATGCATGACACAGTGCAGTAATGCATTTTCAGCTTAAGAGTGACGCAAACACCTATAGCAAAGAAAACGGCACTTATCAGATCAAAGCAAAATAAGCAATCGATTCAAACCAGACGAAGCACGTGAAAAAGGAAGGGTGCCCGTATAAATACGGACGGAGCGCCTGACGCATAGCAATGGCCACGTGGCAAAGCTTAACTGCTAAGGTTACGACTCGAACCGAACTACTGTAGCTGTATCGTCATTCATTCGAACTAAATTGTGTCTCATATCGCAATGGACCAACTTTGTTTCGTTTTGGAGGTGCGGCCTAAAACTTTTCTCTCCCCTTGAATTTCGAGTCTCAAATTTCAGGTGCGGCTTAGATTCGGGATTTTTTTTTCCTTTATTTCGAGTCTCATTTTTCAGGTGCGGCTTAGATTCGAGTGCGGCGTAGATTCGAGTAAATACGGTATATGGCAACTCCTCTTTTCTCCATATTTTCTCTCATTACATGTGCCAAGAGCTCATATCCACTTACATTTTCCTTATCCATATCAGTAACAATGTGATGCTCAGACAGGCATAGTATATCTATTTCATCCTCAGCTTCTAAATCTTCTAAACAAACCAGAAGCTCATCTATTTAATCTTTAAACTCCCAATATTTTGATGAAATATGCTTACATTATTTTTAATTATACTTTTATGAGAACCTTTCCTTATTCTAACATTTACAGTACTCTCCTGTCTGAGTTTCTCATTGTGTTTAGGCCTAGTTCCTATACCAATCGTCACATGGTGTTCAAAGAAAAACAATGGTTCCAATACTGAGCACTGGGGCACCCCATAATTAACATTTTTGTATTCAGAATGGTACACATTTCCATCCTGAGAAATTTGTATCTTTGTTTCCTATCAGTTAAATATGACTTGAACCACTTGCAGGAAATACCACTGACACCATAATTGTACAGTTTTAACAGCAGTAGATTGTGATTTATAAGACTGAATGCTTTGGAAAGGTCCAAAAACAACCCACAGATCTGTTCCTTGTCCTCAATAGCTCTGTAAACAAGTTTTGGGAAACTGAAGAGAGTTATTTGTGTATATTTGCCTTTTCTGAAACCATTCTGTGCATTTTTGTTCAGGAAGTCTAGCAATCTGTCATACATCACTCTTTCAATTATTTTAGAAAATACAGTAATAATGATAGAGGTCTAAAATTTTTAATGTCAAATTTGTCACCACTCATTGTTACCTTTGTGTTTGGATTATATTTAGTGGTGATCAGGTTTTGGGCTACATTAATATAATGATCATTAAATATATTAGCTATTAGAAGTGGATCGTCAACAGTTTCATTTTTGTGTTTTATAATGATTTTTTTACTTGCACTTTCATGTTTGCCTGTATGATTATTAATAACTTTCCACATAGATTTCATTTTGTTGTTACCCTTTCTGATATATGAATCATTGTGCTTCCTTTATGCAGCAATTATAACTTCCCTGTGCTTTTTCATTTAACGCTTGGCATATGGTTTCAAGATAGTATTTTGCTTTGCACACTTATATAGCATTCTAAGACTTTCTGATGACTCTTTGATTTCACTTGTTATCCATGAATTTGATTTTTTGTTTATTTTCATTCTCTTCAGAGGGAATGAAATATAGTGGTATTTATAATATGAAAAGAACTTGTTGAATTTTATATCTACAGAACTATTGCTTTCCATGTCCCAGTTCACAATTTTTAACATTGAATTAAAGACCCTAATGCTGTCATCATTAACTAACCTTCTCTCAATATATCACCTGTTGTTGCTTTCTCATGAGATTTCTCTAAAGTCAATTCAACTGCTTGGTGATCAGAGAAAACTGTATCCAATACCTCAGATTTAAAGCCACATTTTGATTTGTCAATGAATATTAGATCTACAGTACTTTCACCTTTGTTGCTGTATCTGGTGGTATCTTCTAAGCACATGTACATATTGTATGTTTTTAGCATATTAACAAATTTTTGCAATTTTTACAGTTCTACTTGAAATTAATATTGAAATCCCCAAGCACAATTTTGTATTTTGACTGACTGTTTAGATAGTTCAGAAGACTTTCCAGATTTTCAGAGAATAATTCAAAATTGCCAGATAGGGCCCCATATATACATGGAATTGTAATTTTACTATCTGTTAGTTCACATACACAATATCCAAACTCTTTTTCAATATAGCAGACATTTATAAGCCTAATTACCTTTGATTTAATACCTGTTCTTACATGTATACATGTTCCACCCCCTCTGTATGTTTCCCTGCAAAAGCTGCTGACCAACTGGAAGTCTGAAATCCCAACTGCATATTTTTGTAGTTCTTGTAGCCAGTGTTCAGTTATATACAAGATAGAAATCTCCTTGAGTAAACCATTCAAAAGGACCTGATAAAAGAGAATTAAAGAATTATTCAGTTCTATGTGAGGTATGTTTCTTGCTTGGTTACTTCTTTGAAGAGTAGGCTCTAGGCTTTTCATTTCTGACCTGAATTTTCACCTCCTGGTGGTCCTGAACTTCTTCTTGGTTGTTTCCTTCTGCAGTGGATTGGACCATAAAATATTGTTCATATGTTGTTTGCATGCTAACTTCTGCCTGCTGCTTCGCCATGTTGATTTTAACTTCTGTCCACTCTGGTATGGCTTCCTCCTCAGTCTTTTTACATGCTGATATTGTCTTTTGTGCTGGTTCCCTGCCATTTGTTCATTTCACTGAAGGCATATTTACTGTAACTTTTTGGTTTCTTCTTCTGTTATTTTCGTATACGGTGGTGATACTGTCTTCTGTGTTGCTTCCTTGTCACTTGTTCATTCCATGGTATGCATATTTACCATCAATTTTTTGGTTTCGCCTTCTGATATTTTCCCATATTGTAAGCATATAGTTTCCTTGAGTGACTGATCTGCCTGTTGCAAGCAATTAACAGAGATCAATGATGGTATGGTGGGCTGAATCATGGCTGAATAATGAAAGTTCCTTCATAGTTTTTCCTTCCCTTTCAGCACCAAATGTAGCCTATGCTTTGTATAATCAGTCCTCCTTAAAAAGAGATTTACATCCAGTACCTTAGCATGAATGTACTGGGCAACATACTGTAGTGCTTCGAGAATTTACACATAAATTCTGGAACCACTTGACCTTCTGCTGCCTTGAGCACAAGACTTTTTAAAGGATGAGTATGTGAGAGAGAGCCTATTTACTGCAGTGTGTGCAGGATTGACGTTTATCGTGGGAAGACAGGAGCTGTGTGAGACAAGCAGCACCGACAAGTGTTTGCCGTCAGCACCACAGAAGCTGAGATGAAAAGCACAAAGAATAAGTCAGCCAGTCAGTCAGGCAGCAGTAGCCAACTGAGACAGATGCAGTAACAGGGAAGTAAACACTTTTGTGTCATTTAAGAGTTCCTAACCAGGTATCATCTGTGTGCTTTAATAGTTTAGTTTCTTGAGTATCTGCATATAACTTTAACATCTAATAGCCACAGTTCTCACGTTTTTGTTTGTGTCAGAAAGTAAACTGATTTTGTGATATATTAAAAGTTCCTAATCAGGGGCAAATTATTTAGTTTCACTTGAGTTCTTCAGTAGTTACGTTTTTGAATATCTGCATATTACTAGACACAGTTCGTGCGTTTTTGTCAGGGTCTACAGGAGAGTTGTGCAGCACATGCCGATAGTCCATTCATCTGAATAGTTTAGTTTCCCATGGTCTTCAATATGGACAGGGACTGCGATTGTTTTGTGTGGATGCGAGCCGAGTTGGTGAAACTTCACTCTCAGTTTCAGGCTGTGGTGGCTTCTGTTACAGCTTGAGGCTGCAGTGGATGGGCGTCACTGTTTTGGGCAGGCCGTTGGGATCCAATGGACGTCCAGCACGCCAGAGTCCTCCAATCAGTCCTCACCAGTGACAAACCCCAGTTACTGCTCGCACTGAGGCTGACCCCTCACCTGTGGCCAATTGGAAAGTCATCCCAGGGCGAAGCAGGCGGCGAAAGACTTCCCAGGCGGCCGCACGTAATGCCTCCTCGGTTTGTCTGACAAACAGGTTCCAAGTGCTGTCTGTGGCTGACACTGCCGCTAAGCTGGATGCTGTCACCAGTCCTGTTCCAGAGGAAACCATTCAGCCTGCAAGATCCGGGCAGTCACAAAGGGTGGGATTATTGATAGTTGGGAGTTCCAATGTTAGGCGCTTTATGGGGCCCCTTAGGGACTTTGGCAAGGAGGGTAAGAAAACCAGTGTGCACTCCATGTGCGTACCGGGTGGAGTCATTCCAGATGTGGAAAGGGTCCTGCCGGATGCCATAAAGAGCATGGGGTGCTGCCAACTGCAGGTGGTTGCTCACATCAGTACCAATGATGAGTGTCACTTTGGATCAGAAGAAATTCTCTCTGGTTTCGAGCAGCTAACAGAAGTGGTAAAGACAGCCATTCTCGCTTGCAAGATAAAAGCAGATCTGACCATTTGCAGCATAGTCGACAGGACCAATTGCGGACCTCTGGTACAGAGCCGAGTGGAGGGTCTGAATCAGAGACTCAGCCAGTTCTGCGACCGTGTAGGCTGCAGATTCCTCGACTTGCGGCAAAGGGTGGTTGGGTTTTCGGTGCAGCTGAATAGGTGAGGTGTCCACTATACGCAGAAGGTGGCTACATGGGTATCAAGGGCTGTGTGGTGTGGACCTGGTGGTTTTTTAGGTTTGAGGGTATCGGGAAAACACAAGAAGGGCTTCAGTCACAAAGAGTGCAGGCTGAACCCAGGAAGAACATAGATACAGGAACCATTGGTATAAGAGTTGTAAATTGTCATAGCTGTGTTAGGAAAGTACCAGAGCTCCAAGTGCTAATAGAAAGCGCTGATGCTCAAATTGTTGTAGGTACTGAAAGCTGGCTAAAGCTGGATATAAGCTCAGCCAAAATTTATGCGAAGAACCTAATGGTGTTCCAAAAATATGGGCTAAACACGGTTGGCGGTGGCTTGTTTGTTGGTGTCAGAAGTAGTTTGAGTTAGTATGGGCAGAGGTCATTGTAGGCAACCAGAATAAAATAATAATTGAATCCTTCTACTGACCTCCCATTTCAGATGACACAGTTGCTGAAAGGTTCAAAGAAAACTTGAGTTTGATTTCAAACACATACCCAACTCATACGATAATAGTTGATGGTGACCTTAATTTACCCTCGATATGTTGACGAAAATACATGTTTAATTCTGGAGGTATGCATAAAATATTATCCGAAATTGTGCTAAACACATTCTCTGAAAATTATTTAGAGCAATTAGTTCATGAACCCACGCGAATAGTAAACGGTTCTGAAAACACACTTGACCTCTTAATAACAAATAATCCTGAGTTAATAATGAGCATCAAAACTAATATAGGGATTAGTGAACACAGGGTTGTCATAATGAGACTGAATATTGTAATCCCCAAATCATCAAAAAATTTGCGAAAAATATACCTATTCAAAAAAGCAGATAAAAATTACTTGACACCTTCCTGACAGACAATCTCCACTCATTCTAAATTAATAATATAAGTGTAGACCAGATGTGGCTTAAATTAAGAGAGATAGTATCAGCAGCAATTGAGAGATTTATACCAAATAAACTATCAAATGAGAGAGCTAATCCTCCTTGGTACACAAAAAGGGTTAGAACACTGTTGCAGAAACAACGAAATAAACATGCCAAATTTAAACAGATGCAAAATCCTCAAGATTGGCAATCCTCTACAGATGCTCAAAATTTAGCGCGGAGTTCAATGCGAGACATCTATAACAGTTTCCGCAGTCAAACTTTGTCTCGCAACCTGGTAGAAAATCCAAAGATATTCTGGTTGTATGTGAAGTATGTGAAGTATGTTAGTAGCAAGAAACAATCAATACTTTCTCTGCATGATAACAATGGAGATACTATAGAAGACAGTGCTGCCAAAGCAGAGTTACTAAACACAGCCTTCCAAAATGCCTTCACAAGAGAAGATGAAGTAAACATTCCAGAATTTGAATCAAGAACAGCTGCCAACATGAGTAACCTAGAAGTAAATATCCTCGGAGAAGTGAAGCAACTAAAATCACTTAATAAAAGCAAGTCTTCTGGTACAGACTGTATACAAATTAGGTTTCTTTCTGAGTATGCTGATGCATTACCTCCATACTTAAAAATCATATACAACTGTTTGCTTGATGAAAGATCTGTACCCAAAGACTGGAAAGCTACACAGGACACACCAATATTCAAGAAAGGTAGTAGGAGTAATCCACTAAATTACAGCCCCATGTCATTAACGTCAATATGCAGCAGGATTTTAGAACATATATTGTGTTCGAACATTATGAATTACCTCGAAGGAAATGGTCTATTGACACGCAGTCAACATGGGTTTAGAAAACATCATTCCTGTGAAACACAACTAACTCTTTATTCACATGAAGTGCTGAGTGCTATTGACAAGGGATTTCTGATCGATTCCATATTCCTGGATTTCCATATTCCTGGATTTCCTGTACCACAAGGCTTTTGACACTGTACCACACAAGCAGCTCATAGTGAAATTGCGTGCTTATGGAATATCATCTCAGTTATGTGACTGGATTTGCAATTTCCTGTCAGAGGGGTCACAGTTCTTGTAATTGATGGAAAGTCATAGAGTTCAACAGAAGTGATTTTGGGCATTCCCCAAGGTAATGTTATAGGCCCTTTGCTGTTCCTTATCTATATAAACAATTTGGGAGACAATCTGAGCAGCCATCTTCGGTTGTTTGCAGATGACGCTGTCATTTATCGACTAATAAAGTCATCGGAAGATCAAAACAAACTGCAAAACGATTTAGAAAAAATATCTGAATGGTGCAAAAAGTGGCAGTTGACCCAAAATAACAAAAAGTGTGAGGTCATCCACATGACCTACTAAGGAGACTGCCTACACTACACTTGTCCATCCTCTTTTAGAATACTGCTGCACAGTGTGGGATCTTTACCAGACAGGAATGACAGAGTACATAAAAAAAGTTCAAAGAAAGGCAGCACATTTTTTATTATCACGAAATATGGGAGAGAGTGTCACAGAAATGATACAGGATTTGGCCTGGAAATCATTAAAAGAAATGCTCATTGTCCAATAACTTCAGGAAACTGATTTTGCTGTACGAGAAGACTTCACTTACAGAATGCAAGTGATTTTCAGATCAAATGAAAATGAAATTTTATTGATGAGTGATGAAGCTCATTTTCATTTAAATGGGACCGTGAATAAGCAAAACCTACATTACTGGGCTCCAGAGCATCCACACCTTATCCACCAGTGCCCTCTACACTCACAAAAAGTAACAGTCTGGTGTGCTCTTGGCTCTGTTGGCATTATTGGACTTTATTTTTTTGGAGATAACGGTCCACAGTTACTGTTAGTTCGGTTCATTACATTCATATGCTTGAAACATTCTCGAAACGAGAACTAAGAAGATGATGAATCCCTTTAAAATGCATTTGGTTCCAGCAGGATGGAACAACATCACACAACGCAAACAGTTCAATGACAGTTCTTAGATGCATGTTTCCTGGCCGTATTATCTCACATTTTGGCAATGTTCCTTGGCCTCCCAGGTCTCCCAATTTGTCAGTGTGTGACTTTTTTCTGTGGGGGTACCTTAAGAACTCTGTCTATAACCAC
Source organism: Schistocerca americana (assembly GCF_021461395.2). Taxonomy (NCBI): domain Eukaryota; kingdom Metazoa; phylum Arthropoda; class Insecta; order Orthoptera; family Acrididae; genus Schistocerca; species Schistocerca americana. The sequence goes on from NC_060122.1 coordinate 281,916,178, forward strand.
AAACCATGAAATTTGGACAAGTTGAAGAATGCAATCATTCAAGAAATTGCTGCCATCCCTGCAGAGATTTTAGTCCGCATGATGGAGGATTTTGAGAAGAGACCTGAGTCCTGCATTCGAAATGATGGACATCACCTTGATGACATTATTTTTCACAAATAACTTTGTTAACTAAAATGGCAAATAATGAGCTTTGATTCTGTAAAATAAATATGCATTAATTTTAAAGTTGGCTGAGTATTATTTCATTAAAAACCGTCCACCTCCCGTGTGTCACCCTGTATATATGGATCACCAAGCCCTATCCTTTTTAATGAGTAGTTGCTTATTACATAGTAGATTAATGCAGTGGATGTTGTTCCTACAGGAATATGACATTAAAATACAGTATATAAAAGCTTCTGAAAACATTATACCTGACGCTTTGTCTAGGTTACCTGTACACATTAAAGAGTTAAAACATATGGAAGGGATGGCGTAATTTTTGCAATTAATTTTTTGACAGTAGAATATCCACATAATAGGGTGCAAGATATGGCTCGAAGAATAACCGAAAACATCCATCATGATACCTACTTTAGAGAAATATATGCTATGTGTAACAAGAATTCCTTACCTCTTAATCAAGTAGGTAGGTGTAAAATTATAGGGCATAATTTATTTTGGAGACACAGTATAAAATCTCAACATTGGCGCATATGTATTCTGAAGTTAATGGATGATGAGATTGTGTGGTATGTTCATACGGGATATGGACACTTTGGAATAAGGAAATGTATAGCTCATATGAATAATTTTTATTATTTTAAGAAGCTAAAACAGAAGGTATCATCTTCAATTAGGACTTGCAAAATCTGTCAGAAGGTAAAAATAAGCAACACTCATGTTAAATACAAAATGTTTCCAATCAGACCTAAAGAATTACACGATCTTACAGCAGCAGATTTCTTTGTACCAATTCTGTAAGGAAAGGGAGGATTGTCATACATTCTTGTCCTCATGGAGTGTTGGTTGAAGTATGTTAAATTGTATCCAATTAAGAAAGCAAATACACTAACCGTGATCCACTGTCTGCCACAATACTTTCTGGATGTAGGAAAACCAAAATGGTGTCTCACCAATAATGGACCTCAGTTTGTTAGTAATGATTTTAAAGAACTCCTATCTTGGGAAGATATTCATCAAGTATTAATCTCCAACTATAATCCATCTCCTAACCTGTGTGAAACAATTATGAAAGAAATTGGGAAATTATGCTGCACCTACTGCTATGAAATACATACATCATGGGCAATGAAAGTTAAAGACCTTGAACTTATTTTAAATGAATTACCACATTTATCAACTGGATTAACACCTTTGGAAGTAATAGGTAAACCCTTTGTGGGAGAACCCCTTATTAAATGTTTTACTTGGCTGGAACGAACTACTGTTGATTACCAACTTAATCAGACAATAGTTTCTAAGAACTTAGTTGAAAGGGCACAACAACGAGTAAGTAGACATAATGAGAAAGCTATTGAACCTCAATACAAGGTTGATGAGCTAGTTCTCTAATACAGCATCTTCAGAGTTCTGCCCTGAAGAAGGAGACACATAAATTTTTCCAAAAGTATGAAGGACCTTACCAAGTACAAGGGGTAATACATTCCAAAGCCTTGCTTTTAGTAGATCCTATAACAGGATCAGAAAATGGAAAATACAATGTAAAAGGCATAAAGCTCTATATCCCCCAGGGACATTAACGTTCTGTGTTAATGGGCAGACTGACGTCCATCAGATCCCAAGTTGTTTTCGTTGTTTCTTCTGTGCCATTTTTTCATGCACCGAATTCCCTTCAAATCTTAAATTATCCTGTAATCTATTCTTGAATTCTTATACTATAATATTATCCACCTTTAGAAAAACACACCCATGTGGACGTGTGATAACATCACCCGATGCCTGTATTTGATTTGGTGTTACACATGTGTATGTTGCAAGATCTTTCATCACTCTAAAATCATTTCTCACTTCATTAGTAAGTCCAGTCATGAAGCACAAGTCAGGTATGAGACATATAAGTTGTTCAGTTTTCTCTTGATTCTGCATCCTTTTTTTTTTTTTACTTGGCTGACAGGCAATGGCTGCTGCAAGTCATTGATATCAAGGCCATACTGATCCTTGTAGTAATAGCAATAAGTGATCGTATCACCACTCGTTGTCTCAAATATGTCACATGGGCTTCTGTTGCATGCTACATCATCAACTCAATAAATTTTGTTGTTATATCAAGTCAGGACTGAAGCTCTTATTACTGGTTTAATAATATGCTTATTAGAAGCAATTGGATCCCAATTTGATATATCTGCAGTTACATCCAAAACAGTCTATGTTCTCAGTACTCAGCTGTTAGACGATCATGCCCGATAAGTATTTAAGTGACCTTCACACTCTGCTCTAGTCATCGGTGGTCTCGATTGTAATGCCTAGGCAGCTAGTCTTTCCCACCATTTGCATATAGTTAGGTCCTACTTTTGCCTAGCCAGCCAGTCTCTCCCACCATCAGTGTATAGTTAGGTCTTATTTTTGCCTAAGCTATTCTTTGAAAGTAATGGATGGATTTTACTTTCATTCCAATTGATCCGTAGTGAGGAGGTCCTCCAGGATGTAGAACATGTCTGAAAAACAATAATACATGACAAATATTTACAACTAAAACAAATAAGGTAATGTACCATTCCACAGGTCCCAAGTGGAATGATCATCATTTTTTAATGAGCACCATATGAAAGAGTCATTTTACAAATACTAGTGCACTGAACTTAAAATAAAAAAGTTTTCTTTCTTTTTTATAAGGTAATAATGTGTAATACAACTACTACAATACTTATTTACAATAAACACATTACTGCACTGAAATGGTGCAGAAGTTAGATTGTACTTACACACACACACACACACACACACACACACACACACACACACACACACACACATTTACAATGAACACATTACTGCACTGAAATTGTGCAGAAGTTATATTGTACCTATATATATACACACACGAATCAGTTGGTTCTACTGAGAAATTCATCAATGGAGTAGAAGGAATTGGCCACCAATAAATCCTTTAGGCTTTTCTTAAACTGGATTTCATTGGTTGTTAACATTTTTATGGCTGCTGGCAAGTTATTGAAAATGTGTGTTCCTGAATAATGCACACATTTTTGTGCAAGACTAAGTGGTTTTAAACCCTTTATTCTTATTTCTAGTATTTATTCCATGAATTGAGCTGTAAGATTGAAAAAGTGATATATTTTTAATGAAGGGATAAATATATTGGGAAGCAGTAGTTAGTATCCCTAGTTCCCTAAACAGGCTTCTGCAGGATGTTCTTGAGTTCACACCACTTATAACTCTTATTGCACATTTTTGTGCCTGGAAAACTTTAGCTTGGCTTGATGAATTACCCCAAAAACTAATCCCATATAACACTTTGGAATGAAAGTAAGCATAGTATGCCAGCTTTTTCATTTTTATATCCCCTATGTCTGACTCAATTCGCCTTGCAAATAGAGATTTGTTAAGATGCTTCAGCAGTTCTGTGGTGTGCTCCTCCTAGTTGAATGTCTTATCAAGCTGTAATCCCAAAGAATTTAACACTGTCCACTTCTTCTATCTGCTTGTCATCGTATGTTAGGCATATACTTGTGGGACACCCCTTACAAGTTCTGAACTGCATGTAGTGTGTTTTTACAAAGTTTACTGACAAAGAATTCGCTAGGAACCAGTAATTAATGTCCACAAATACTTTATTACCTGATCTTTCTAAGACTACACTTGATATGCTATTTATTGCAATGTTTGTATCATCGGCAAACAAAACGAACTTGGCATCTGGTAATGTTACTGATGAAATGTCATTGACATACACAAGAAAAAATAAGGGCCCCAAAATGGAACCTTGTGGGACTCCACATGTAATTAGTTCCCAGTTGGATGATGCCTCATAGCTTGATACATGTCTCTTTCTTAATAACACCCTTTGTTTCCTGCAAGAGATATAAGATTTGAACCATTTTGCAGTATTTCCTGTTACACTATAATATTCTAATTTATTTAAAAGGATATTGTGATTTACACAGTCAAATGCCTTTGACAGATCACAAAATATACCAGTTGCCTGCAATTTTTTGTCTAATGAATTAAGCACATTTTCACTGTAAGTGTAGATAGCCTTCTCAATATCAGAACCCTTTAGAAACCCAAAATGTGACTTTGACAGTACGTTATTTGAGATAAGGTGGTTATAAAGCTGATTGTACATTACTTTTTAGAAAATTTTTGAGAATGCTGGCAACAGTGAAATTGGATGGAAATTTGATGCTATTTCTTTATCTCCCTTCTTAAACTGTGGCTTAACTTCACCATATTTCAACCATTCAGGAAATATTCCACTGATAAACGACTGGTTACACAGATAGCTTAATATGTTACTTAGCTCAGAATCATAAGCTTTAATTTACTTTGTTGATATTTCATCATACCCATTAGATGTTTTTGATTTCAAAGTTTTTGTGATGGACATTATTTTTGCTGGGGTAGTGAGGGTCAAATTCATATTATGGAAGTTACTTGAAATGTCTGGTCTGAGGTATTCCATAGCAGCATCTACTGAACCTGACAACTCCATCTCTTCAGTAACAATTATAAAATGTTTGTTCAAAAGTTCTGCAACACTATACACATCTGTCACCAATGTATCACTTACTCTTAATGCTATTTGTTCCTCTTCATGTCTGGTTCTACCAGTCTCCTCCTTCACTATATCCCATATTGTCTTTATTTTGTTGTCTGATATGACTATCTTTTCCTTGTAATACATTTGCATTGATGTGTGTATTACAGTCTTTAATATTTTGCAGTATAGCATCAACATCGGAACTGTTTCGGATTGAGAGATACAGTTTTCTTTTTGTTTTACAAGATACCCCTATTCCTTGAGTAATCCATGGCTTCTTTGTAGACTTTGCTCTAACCTTGGTAAGTTTTGGGGGGGAAACAGTGTTCAAATAAGGTAAGCACTTTATTAGCAAAAATGTTATATTTTTCATTCATGTCATGAGCACTGTAAACATAAGTCCAGTGAATGTCTCTGAGGAGTGTCCTAAAATAATCAATTTGTGGCTTATTGATTACCCTCTTGAGCTCAGATTTAACAGATTTTATACCCTGTTCAGTATTAACATTTAACAGAAGGAACTGCATGTCAAGGTCTAAGAGGCCATTGACTATTGGTTTTGTAATATAATTTTGATCATTGGACTTTTCTATAAAGATATTATCAATGGCTGTTTGTGAGCAATTGTCTACCCTACTGGGGAACTTTACAGTGGGAATTAAGTTGAATGATAGTCTTACTAACTCAAATAAGTTCTTATTGGGAGAGTCTTTAAAGAAATCTACATTGAAATCACCACCAACCACTATTTCTTTGTTTTTGGTTGTTAAATGGGCCAGTACAGCTTCAAGGTGGTTTACGAACAGATTAAAATTACCTGCAGGTGCTTAATATACTCTTAATATTATGAAGGATTTTTTGTGAAATTCTACTTCTGTTGCACATGCTTCCATATGTTGTTCTAGGCAAAATTTATGAACGTCTATGTTCTTAAATTTATGACAGTTCCTGATTAATGTGACAACTCCTCCTTTCTCCATTTCTGATCTACAAAAGTGAGAGGCTAACCTAAACCCTGTAACACTTAAGTTCTTTACCAGTGGTCACATGATGTTCAGAGAGGCAGATTATGTCAGTTGGGTCTATGCAAACCTGGATGCAGATTAAGAAACTGTAAATAATATTACATTAATAGAAAATGGGATTTTTTTGGATCATTACACATTTGTGATAAAATGATAATTAATTTTAACTTTATGAGATGTGATGTGTAGGGGAGGGTTTATATTAGTTTTTGGAAGGGGTAGGTAGTGTAAGTACAAACATGGCAAACACAGAACACACACCACACCTTCCAAATGACCCTCACAAACAAGTGTGACTGCTTCTTCACCATTTGCCATTCCATAGGGTTTGCTAAGATGTTTTTTCTTTTTTGGGGGAGGGGGGTCAAAGGTGAAGGTGAGAATGTCCATCATTCTGTAGGAGATGTTTAACACCATACCTCCTCCGGCTTCTCTCTCAAGTACTGGCGAAGTAGGGATGTTGGGGAAGGTGAGTGGGAAGGGTTTCCTGTCTTTGGGGTTATTTTCTTTCTCTTAGCAACCATTTCTACTTTTTCCTTTCTTACTTCTCAACTCAGTACCAGTCTATCTTTCCCTCATGGTTTCCAACAACCTTCAACTTATTTCATATAAGTAGGCTGAAGAATCAGGATACACAGACACACTCATGCATACACACAATGAAACACGAAGACACAAATAATGAAAGTACAGATAAAAATGATGTAAGGACCATCAAGTGTTGTAGGGGGGAAGAATGTGCACATAGGGAAATATGCACACATGGCAGTTTATTGTGACAGTTCTACATCGCCTAGTTACTTGAGAAAATTATATAGATATTTATTAATATGTATACATAGGAAATATATGTATAACAACAATGACGATTCTGTATCACATATGTACAAGAGGATATAAAAACTATGATAATTCCACATCAGGGATACATAAGAAGGAAGTGTGAGTAGTTAAGGAGAGCATAAGCCGAGGAGGAACTAATGAGCATAAGCCAAGGATGAACTAATGAGCATAAGCCAGGGAGAAACTAATTGTTATAATTATTCACAAATGTCAGTTGAACATTTGTTCTGACAATTTGTAGGATAGTGGGACAAGTATAGCATAAGTATTATATATATATTGGAAGTGTAGGAGTGGAAGCATATTGGAGGACTCTAGGGGATTAAATGAAGTATTAAGAAGTGAGTGTTAAGTGTGAAACAGATTTAGTTTCCAGACAATACTTAATTATAGTGTACATAAAGGTGTGTACTAGGGAAATGACCTATGAGGCCTACTCATAAAGGATAAGGGAATGCACCCAGCTAGTAGTGGATATAAAAGGGTAGGTAGGCAGACCTAAGTAAGGCTGAATTATACCATGCAGATAGGGGCAACAAGAAGGGGATTGGCCTGTACCATAGGAAAATAGGAATCAAGAGGGGCGTACCAACAGAAACGGAAGGAGGGAGTGTACTGATAGCATCAACCCATATGTAACATATAGGTACTGTTCCAAAAGGGGAAATGGACAATATTGTGACAGAAGTCACATTTTATAGGGATTATTCTGGTAAGCTTGAATTTTATATACCACTAGCATTATTATGTTTCATGAGTGTCAGAATGAACAATTTCATTTGCCCAGAGTTCCTCCAGAATACAAACTACTATAATAATGATACTAGTCTATACTGAGGAAAAATAGTACAAAAAAATTAGAATACAGGATGAAATATTTAAATGTCCATGACACCTGGAATTTATGATTGGAGCTGAAGAGAAAGTCCTCCTCATTTATAAGTAAGAGTAATGTGGAATGATATCATAAATAGAGGCTTTTGTTCTAAAAACAAAGTAGAGTAAAGAATTACTGGAAAGACAACAATCAGAAGTCTGCTTTATAGAGTACAAAGATTTATGGGGGGGGGGGGGGGGGGGGGGGGGGGGAAAGGAATTTATGTATATAAATATATGCAGCAAATTATTAGTTTCAAATGTGGATTATTATTAGGTACGATATTAATGTACATAAATGTTATGTATAAAATACCACTTCTTCGACCTGAGGAGGGGGATATGTAGTGCTTCAAGAATTTACATGTAAATTCCTGAACCACTCGACCTTCTGCCACCTTGAACACTCAATATTTTAAAGTTTAAAGATGAGTATGTGAGAGAGAGACTATTTATTGTGCAAGTGTCTGTGTGTGCAGGACTGATGGTTATGTGGGAAGTCAGGATCTGTGTCAGACGAACGGCACTGACAAGTGTTTGCCACCAGCGCCACAGAAGCCATGATGAAAAGCACAAAGAATAATTAAGTAGTATTCGTTGATGTGTTAATGAATGTGGTTGCTGTAAAAAAAGAAAAAGACAAAAAAATGATTCTGAATATAGACTTTTAACTTACTTCATATCTTAGCACTGAACGAAGCAATACGCAGGGGACGTCTATAAATTATTTGGTTTTTAAAACCAGGCAACTGTGATTATGTTTAATTGTATCTAACGAGTGTCATCATAGTCTACTTACAAGAATTTGTATGTTTATGTGAAACTTATGGAAATGAAAATATACCTGAACTGAACTGAAAGTGTGAGGTTACCAAGTTATTTCTAGTGAGAGAGACAGTATTTGTGAGTTCCTCTAATCAGCATTATTTCTTTGGAGAAGAAATTGTGGAGTTTGACGCAGTCACATATCCAGAGAAGAGGATCAGCTAAAAGCTTCAAGTAAGTCAACTGTAGTAAGAGATGCATGAAGTTTGCAATTCAGCTTTTCACCGCTTTTCTTGTCACCAAAACCATTAGAATATTCCATCATGAAAGTGTTCATTTTGTGTATTTTGTTGTTCCAGGCTGCCCTGTCATATCTGTAGGGTACTGTAGACAGAATAACTTAAGTGTTCGTAGATTTTGTGAGTATCATGTTCACAGTGCGATGGTAATTTTGATATCAGATACTACATCATTTGTTCCAGCCAGCACAATAACACAGTCAAATTTACTGAAATCCTTTAACTTTTCTTCAATCTTATTAACAACATATTTCAACTGTGCATTTGGTTTGACAATGGCCATCACAGAATATCTTGGTGGAAGTGTCTGTTTTAATAAACTAGCACAGTGTCATCCATGATTATCAGATAGAAATAAAATCTTGTGTCTTGTATCTGCATGCTTTCCAGTACTTAAAACTTTGCATATTTTATTCACTGATTTTAAGAAGGACTGTGATTGTATACATCACAAGAGCCTGCTCAGCTGTTTAAGGGAGTTTGGTATGGCAGAGGAACTCATCAATATGATAAAGATCTGTCTGAGCAAAACGCGTGCAAAGATGAAAATGGGAAATCGTGTATCTGAGAAATTTGAAGTTGAGACAGGATGCAGGCAAGGAGATGGGTTGTCCTCTATCCTGTTCAACTTTGCCCTTGATAAGATTGTACACAAGACCTTCCAAGAGAATGAAGGGATTGAAATCAAAGGAAAGAGACTGGCATACTTGGCCTATGTGGACAAAATCTGTTTACTCTTTAGGTCTGAAGAGGAGTTGGAGCAAATGACCAGAGCACTAAAGGAAGCTGCCAGCAAATTTGGGCTAAACATAAGCAAAGCCAAGACAGAGTACCTAGTCATGACGCATGGTCTAAGTCAGACTGCTGGTCATCTACAATCACTGCAGGTCAGAGACCAGTCCTACAAGAGAGTGCATGAATTTAAATATCTAGGGGTACTTTTCACTGAGAACTCGTCATGTGAAGCAGAGATCAATGCCAGAATATAAGCAGGAAACCAATCTTACCACAGCCTAGCACTACTGCTTCAGTTCTGATATCTGTCCAGATGGTTCAAGATTCAACTGTACAGAACCCTGATCCAGCCTGTTGTTCTATATGACTGTGAGACATGGAGTGTCCAGAAACAGGACTTCCATAAGCTCATCATTATGAGAGAAAAGTGCTTTGGAAGATCTTCAGTCCAGTTCTGGACACAGACACAGGGGAAGGGAGGATCAGACACAACCAAGAGCTTGAGGAACTATACCAGCAGCCCAACACAGCAGGAACTGTCAAAGCCAAACGAATGCAGTGGGCTGGCCATGTGGCCTGGATGGAAAATCACAGATGTGCCTTGGAATCTCCTGGATTTCACATCTACAGGAAAGAGATCCCCAGGGAGACCCAAGAAGCATTGGAGGGATGGCCCCATGAAGATTTAAACCAAGCATCAATAGATGTGGAAGGATGGCAGATAGCAGCAAACGACAGAATACAGTGGAGGAGGTAACTTGTAGCAGCATGAGGTCCACTGGGAAGAAGATGAACGGGAAACTCAAAAAGTTTTTTTCATACCGTTTCACAGGTGTTCAATATGCCCCTCCTGAGATTCACAGAATATGTCAGTGCAGTATTCAAATTTTTCCAATGCCACAGCGAGCATGTCTTGAGTTACAGCTTCCACAGCTGGTGTTATGCGATGTCTCAGTTGTTCATAATGGAGGCACCTAAACAGTCTTTTATAAATTCCCACAAGAAATAATCACATATAGTCAGGTCCAGTGACCTTGGAGGCCACTAATGTAAGTCTGAATAATTTGGTCCAGTGTGACTGCTCCATTGTTCAGTAATTCTTTGATTTAAAAACTCCTGCACTTCCAGATGCCAGTGTGGTGGAACCCCATACTGCTCGTAAATAAAGTCATTCGAATCAGTCTCCAACTGTGGGAAAAGAAAGTTCTCAAGCATATCAAGATATGTGCTTCCTGTAACAATGTTCTCGACAAAGAAAATGGACCATACAGCTTTTCCCATGAAATGACTGTTCCACACCCCATATTCACAGATTACGACGGTTCATCTTTCCATTTAAGTGGAGTGTTGCCTCGGCTCTAAACACTAAGCGTGGAAGAAAACTGTCATCCTCCATCTTGCCAAGAACAAAATTATAGAACACCACATGTTGTTGTTTGTCACCTTCACAAAGGGCTTGCAGTAGCTGAATTTTGTATGGTATCATGTGTAAATGTCAATGCAACAAATGCCAGTCAGACATAGGGGGTATGTTGAGCTGTCAAAACTTCTTGGCAAATGGATTTTTGTGGACTCCTTGTGAAACTATGGCAGAAGCATTTGATGTCTGAGTCAGACACTTGGGGATGAACCAGTGATTTGCCTTTACACAAACAATCTGTTTCTCAGAATTGTTCATGCCGTTGCATAATGCTCTGTGCTGTACAAGTATCTGCACCATATCTAGTACAAAAGTGACACTGAACAGTTATTACTGAGATGAACTGCACAAAAATTAGAACACAAAATGCTTTCTGTTGTCCCAACACCAGTTGTACTAGACCTGAAGTGGGCACGCACTGCTGCTACCTAGCAGGAACCATGTATAACTTGAGAGTTTGCTCTTTCCAACAAACGTATCTCAAATAACATAATAATTGTGCTTTTTTTAAAATTGGATTATTCTTGTTGACACACCCTGTATAAAAGCCGTGATTCCTGATTTTAAAATAAGAGAATTAGTGTTAGTAAAATGTCATAGGTAGAGCTCAAAAAAAAAAAGTTTTGCCATCAGATTGAAGGATCTAATCAGAATCTTGATCTACCTCAATCATTTGTTAGTGCATCTACCATTAGTCATGTCAGAGGGCTCTATAAAGTGGATCAAGTAAACCATTTCATCATGTAGCCTGCGGGGTGTTTAGTATTCAACACATCAGGTGTCCACTGGCTACAGACATTATGGTAGACTAACTCCTAACAGATAATGTGTTGGTACCAAAGGTCATGTCAAGATCCTTTGCTATCAAACGAATGGTTAAGCACTGGTCCACCCTAACTGCATCATCAGCCTACCACTTATTGTGGCCATAATGGATGAGGATGATCTCCCAGATCAAACAATGTCTTGTGTTGAATCACAATCAACACAGAAATTAGCACATTATTCTACGATGGTGGTTTTGGACAGACATGCTGCCCCATACATATTCTACATCCCCTGATGGGTGTCTACCAGTGTTTCTCTCTCAGCAGCTAAGAAAAGAATAACAGCATGTTGGTCCTGTTTGAGTGCATTTGGTAATAATGTTGACAAAGGTCATATTTCCGCATTTATCGCACGCATGCTGGGAAGGCACGAATGCCACATTACTCCCTTGCCTGGTTGTTGGTGCTTATATATCTACATCACAGTCACACTGGATTGCAGACATGCTGCAGTAATGTTCTCAGATGGAAACTTCTTGATTGCCCCTTAGAGTTTAAAGTTTTGTTTGTGTGACCATCTGCTACCATCCAACAACACACATATACGAAGTGTGATTGGAAAGTTTTAAGAATGGGCTTGTAATTGTACAATGGTTGTATTTACATGCCACTGTGATGCATCTCCTTCAAAATATTCCCCTTCTGACTGAACACACTGACTTCAATGGTGTTTCCACTTTTGGAATCATTCCTGGAAATTTTTTTCCTGAAGTGCGTTAAGGACGCTCTGCGTATTTGCCTGGTAGTCTTCAATCGAGCCAAATCGCTTCCCTTTCAGTGAAAATTTCAGTTTAGGAAATGGGTAGGAGTCCACAGGGGCCAAATCAGGGGAATATGGCAATTGTGGAAACAGGAATTTTGAATTTGGTCGAAAATTCAATGATGGAGAAAGCACAATGAGCCAATGTCATGTTATAGCAGCCAACTCCTGTCTTTCCACAATGCAGACCTTTTCTTCTGCACCTTTTTGAGCAAACACTCAAGGACACATTTGTGGTATTCGTGGTTAGTTGTATGTCTTCCAGGGGTAAATTCATGATGCACAATACTGGTAGAATTGAAAAAAATCACCAACATTGTCTTCACCTTCGACCGACTCTGCCGTGCGTTTTTCGGTCGTGGTGAACCTGGAGTCTTCCACTGGTAAGACTGCACTTTGGTTTCAGAATCATATCCATGTACCCACAACTCATCACCTGTAATTATCCTATTTAACAAATATGAGTCATTTTTAGTCCAATTGTAAATTGTAAATTTGTGGGAAGATCTTATGGGACCAAACTGCTTAGGTCACCGGTCCGTAAGCTTACGCACTAATTAATCTAACTTAAACTACCTTACACTATGGACAACACACACACTCATGCCAAAGAGAGGACTTAAACGTCCGATGGGAAGAGCCGCGCGGACCATGACAAGATGCCTTAGACCGAGCAGCTACCCCGCATGGCATTAGTCCGATTAATCAGTTCTTGGCACACTTCAAGTCGGTAGTGCCTCTGGTCAATTGACAACACTTTTGGAATTTTGTGGACACTCAATGCATGTTCAGATCTTCAGTTAAAATTGACTGAGCTGCATAGAAATTTAAATTAAGTTCATCAGCCATCTCCCTAGTTGTAGGTCTACAATTACAGTGCACTAAGTCATGAACTTTCACAACATTTTCATTTGTTTTTGAGGTGGAAGGACAGCCGCCCCATGGTTCATCTTCAAATGATTCACAGCCATTTTTAAATCTGTTGAACCAGGCAAAAATATTTGACTGACTCATACAATTATCTCGAAAAACGGTTTTTAATAGTTCATAAGTCACAGAAGCTGATTTTCTGGTTTTAAAACAAAATTTCACACAAAATCATTGCTCCATTTTTACGTCTATTTTCATGCAGACAGAATCTGGCAACAAGTCCAACATACCCACTCTCAACCATCTGCCACAACAAACTGCATAAAGGAAACACAGTTTCCTGTCAGAGGGCATTCAAGGACAAGGCAATGACTCACTCTCCATGCTCTGTGTTCCTGCCTGCCAAACCAGTAAGCAGTAGTGGATTCATTCTTAAAACTTTCCAATCACACCTTCAACAATGAACAGTTGTCTCATGTCACTGTTTCAAATATCTATGATGTTTATAAGAAGGTAGCTTCGAATACCTGGAAGAGATCTCCAACTTCAAAAATTACAGATATGTTTGGATTCACAGTAATGACTTCACCAGAAATCAAGCAAAAATTCTTGTTGCAATCTACAACACTGTTCATACTTTCCATCCACAGTGCATCAAGTGGCCCATCAAGTACAATCCATTTCTGAGTGTCATCAGACAGATTACAAAATTCCCTGGAAAATACAGTAAATTTTATTATGGAATTACAAATATGAAACTGAATTTCATTTGACACACACTGCAACTGTTTGTGATTAAAATAATTTCAAGATAAGAAATTACAAGTTTTAATGATAAACACATTTTTTATTGAATAAATGCTTTATGGAGTTCTTCTCAATCAGTTTTATATGCACTCCCAAGATTTTGACTATTTCCTCCATCATTATAATCATCATGTTGAGTTATCCTTACGCTGTCTGACATTTTACTTAGTTGGTCAAATTATATCATAGATATATCATGAAGTCATGGAACTTACACATGCTACCAGAGATTATGTCAATGTTTCTAAAGAAAGGTCACAGTTGAATCACTTTAAATGATTAGTATAGCATTTTGTTTACAGAACAGCCACAACTGGGCCACATGATAAGACTGGAAATATCCACTTCAGTTGTGGTTTTGTTTTATTATAAACATGACTGGTTTTGAGAAAACTATATTCCCATCTTCAGGTGTACAAAATTACTGAAATATGGGAGGAAATATAGCATACATCTGTGTAGTATACATAGAATTTAAAAAAAGTAACTACCAGTGCTTATTCACTTAGAAACATAACCAAGAAAGTGCAATCAAGTTAGACAGTTAGAAAAGTGGAAACCCAGAAAGGGAAATGAAATGTATGGGTGCCTCAAACTATGTAAGTGAAAAACTAAGTAAAATTTGAAAGCACTAAAATTGAACAATAGAAGGAGGAACTCGTGTAGTCAGCTGCAAGGTGGTCACGTGCTGTGGAACAGGTGGATGTGATGGTGTGGTACTGAGTGGTATGGGCAGGCAACATGCCACAAAAGGTAAAGCAGCATCCAGTATAAGTGCTCAGAAAGAAGATCCATCAAGTGGCAGGAGAGGGAAATAAAGAACTATGAGAACTGACAGGTCCCAAACACATAAATAAAATTGAAATTAGGGTGAGAATACAAAAAAACAAAAAAAAGTAGTAAATTATAGTGTCATAATTAAGTTACTGATATTGTAAAAAAGATTAATAGTGATAAACTGGCAATAAACCATTAGTGCTAATGCCATGGAGTGCAAATATAGCAATGCTTGTTGCAAAAGTGATGTTCATAAAAATTGTTATAAAATGGAATTAGGAAAAGATACATAAAAATTAGAGATATTAATGCAGTGTGTGTACAGGTGTGATGATTCTTGGTTAATAAACAATATCTGTAAAAGAATCAAGAGAATTAAATGAAAATAAAATGGAAAAGGGACTGAGGGAAGAGGATGTAGATAGCACGGGGGGGGGGGGGGGGGGGGGGGGTACTACTATTACTAGTCTGGCATTAATAACAATATAGCATATAACTGTAATCTAAAAAAAAAATTGAACAGTAATAAAAAGGGAGTCAAAGGCAGAAATGATTAGTAATGATGTTCGAAGAGATTTTGGGATTGCAGCCAGCTGTTGTAAACTACACTGCACGATATTTCAACTGGACACCTGCCAGTCATCTTCAGGTGAGCCATGAAAGACTGACAAAGACATTTTCCGCTCTGCCTTATATAGCGCACTGATAGTATTGTCGTGCATGCATTAGTGTCACAGTGACAGCAGGACCACAACACTGCCCGGTTGCAGTGCCCTGGCTGGTGGAACTTCCAGGATCAGCTGTCTTAAGCATTGGCACTGGCTGCACTCATCAGAGTATTCTGGCATCTTTGTCTGGAGCAAATCTCTGAGGTGATGGGATTCCATGCATTATCCAGCAGGCAGCCGCTGTCAATTTTCATCAGATTTTCCGTGATGCGTGTTTCAATGGATTCTTTTATAATGAAGCCCCAAAATGATGTTGCTGTGGCCATACTTAATGTTTTATCATATTCTATTAAATGTATGTTGGAGATACAATGTTTCACAACTGCAGACTTGCTGGGTTGCAGAAGGCAAGTGCAACATTTATGTTCTGTGCAACATTCCTCCACTATGCGTTTTGTTTGTCCTATATAGACCATACTGCATTGGCAAGGTATTTTGTAAATTCCCACATTCTGCAATAATGAATTATCCTTCACCGATCCCAGCAGGTCCAAAATCTTAGATGGTGGGTGGAAAATCACTTTCACCTGATAATTACTAAGGATTATTGCTATTTTGAAGGAAATATTTGCAACGAAAGGAAGAAAACCTAGGGACTTTGCTGCCACGTTGTAGCGTTACATGGGTAATCATCCGAGTAGCCCATGAAATTTTTAAGCAATAATCTTGTCAGGATGTCCATTAAAGTCAGATATACTTTGTGTCACGTGAGAGTAGGAGAGTCAAAACAGGTAGTAATGCGTGACATCATCTCAAGTTGAGATTTTCTTGTAATGCAATCTTTGCTGAGCGATTGACACTGTGTAAGAATCAATAGGTAAAGAGTTCTTTTTTTTTTTTTTTTTTGACATAGCAGATCACAATGCTGCGTTATGCATGATTTTTTTTTTTTTTTTTTCTTTGAAAAAGATAATAACTTCTGAGTTGCTCAAGTGCGCAGACAAGTTGTAATCGAATGTTGGTCCTCTTTAATTTTAAAGAATTGACCTAAAACTGATAATCCATTATCCGGAGTTGGTTTGGAAAACATTCTAGAGAGCCACGGCCAAACTTTGTTATAAACAGATCGCACATTGACTTTGAAATAACGGTGCGAAGTACGAGATATGCAGTAGGCTATCGCACAGTTATAGTCATGTGAAGGATTAATTGATACTCCCCATAATTTCTTGACATTAACTTGGTAATAATTATTATTGAATTATTGAATAATTATTGAATAATTATTGAATAATTATTGAATAATTATTATTGAAAGTTATAGTAATCATTCTTGGTGCTTACAGAAAAATGGGGTTTGATTTACTGTTTGAATACGACATATACTTACTGTTTGAATACAACATATATTAATCACAGAATAGTCAATTGAGTGATACATTGGTTAGTAACCAATAAACAAATTGTAATGGGATTACTGGAATGATCATTTCAATTATTGATGACCACTACATGCACACCAGAAAACTAACTACTCTCATTGTGAATGACATTAGGAATGGATGAGTTTTGTTTCAGCTCCTTGGGATCAATAAACTTCATCCAAAGTTGGAACTTTGTAAACTGTGTCGTATTCCTTCAATTTAGTAGATCAATAAAAATTATAGGCTACACTACAATTTTCACCTTTTGAAAAAGTGAGCACTTACTTTTATAGAGAAATGTTTCAGCTTTAGTCATCAATTTTCCCAAAACGGAGATAAGGCTGACACTCACATATCATGATGATGATGTAGTGTACCACATATGTGCCCCCTTCTCTCTCCCTTTTGTCAAAACCCCTGAGATATAGCCATGGTACGATGAAGAAAGAAGGAAGAAGGAAGAGGGTTTCAACAGCTGAGGAGAAAAGAAGAAAATGACGATGATGGAGCAAGAGAGAGAAAGAAGGAGAGGGGAGGTCACATCTGGCACCCAACATGGGACCTGAGTACATTGCAGCACAGGAGACATCTGGTCATAACGTTCAACTTCGCACGGACCGACCAAATGAGTACTCGCTACTGAAATGCGGACCACAGTTACGAGTAGAGTAGTGAACTGAAACCTGTTATTGTATTCATTTGTGTGTGTTGTCACAACTTCGCTAGCAGCAGTGTGTTGGAAGATTTAATTTGTGAAAATGTTTACTCAAAGAGAAAGAGGTTTGAATAAGAGTATGAAAAATATGGATGTAGGGTATAGTGATAATGAAACAGGGTGAGGCTTTTCAGGAACTAAATGTGGGACAGACATTGCATGAGCTAAGAGGGGGAGCTATGAAATATCAGATGTGGGGGAGAGAGTACCACAAGCACAAGGTTTGGGTGAAAGTGATGTGCATGATACTGAAACAGATAGGAAGACAGTTACAACAGCTGGTGGCCCAAGTGAAGTAAAGGTACCCACTGGTGTGATAACAGACAGGGACATCAAGATATTGGATTTGTTGGTGGCACTAAACACAGACATGACTTCACTGAAAATAGACATGAGTTCATTGAAAACACATGTGGATTCACTGAACACAGACATGGGTTCACTGAAAATGGAAATGAGTTCCCTAAATGAGAAGTTTGAGAAATTACCACTTTAACTGAGATGGACAATTAAATGCTAAGTTCGAAGAATTTGAAACAAAGGTATCTAAGAATATCAATGATTTACATTTTGAACTTGTGGGAAAAATCAATGAAGTAGACAATGAATGTGATACTACTTCATAAGGGCATATCAATTTATCAAACAGAGTTGGTAATTGCGAAAGTAGTTGTCTGAAAACCAGTGTGCAGATCAAGAATCTGCCTGCAAAAATGACAGATTTTGAAAAAGATACCTGTAAGGGTATTGACAAGTGTTTAAAGGAACTGACTTCAAAATTGGAGGAAGATCTTAATGAAATGATTGAGGTTAAAAATAAGGAAATCGAGGAGAAATTTAATAATGCCCTCGATGTGAAACGATCTGAGCTTATCGAAAGGAAACAATCAGAACATGACGAACTTGTGAAATTGTTTACAGATGAATTTCAGGCAATTAAAGGAAGGGTAATTGAAGAATTGCCAAAGGGGCAAAGGGACACTAACTTTAAAATGTCCGAGTTAGTTCAGAGGTCATAACAAAATGTTTTGACTGATGATAACCATTCAGTTGACAAATCGGAAAGCAGTTGACACTGCAGTGAGAGTAAATGTAACTATGATGCCGTGGTACCTGACAAATTCTATGAAGGTAACGAGATGAACATGATCCATTTGAACAGAAAGGGTATCTATTGTCCCTAAAAGTTGAAATCAGCATATTTAAAATCAGGCAGTTTCCGACCTTTTCGACAGAAAAGGACAACATCCATCCAAAAATTTTCATAAATAACTTCAAGCGTACTTTCCCACGTAGTTGGTTGGAACAATATAAGCTCCAGTTCATCGTATCCAAAATCACAGGTGAAGCAGCACTGTGGGCTGCAGAAGCAAGCGAGAACTGTAGTACTTGCGCAGAATTTGGCCAGCTTTTCCTGTCAAAATACTGGTCCAAGAGGAAGGAACGGCTGTGTAAGGAAGTGTACCAGCACGAATATTATAACAGTAAGTGCAGCTCACTGCAACAGTCTTTCGAAAAATACATTAACAAAATGAGATACTGGAGCGAGCTTATCTCACATCGGGAAGTTATAAGCATTCCAAATGTAAGTTTGTCAACTCATATTCATGAAAAACTGACAAATGTTCCTGATTGTGATGTGGAAAAATTTTCATCTCTAGTTGATTCTATTGATATGATTTTGGAAGATGCCAAAGTTTGGAATAATAATCAATAGTCTGGTACACAGTGTAATGATGTGGGTATTAATAATCATGGTGGTGGTTGTAATGATGACAACAGAGTTAGGAAAGCTAAGCCTACACTACCAGAAAGAAAGCAAATGACGTCTTATGGCTATCATAAAACTAACAATGAAATCAATATAAACACGGTGCTTATTATACTAAGAAAATCTGTGGGAATAATGGTAATCGCATAAATTACTCGTATATCAATACAGGAAAGCCTAGTCATAAACCCAGACGTGATAGGTATCCAGAAGAAGTTCCTGATAGGATACAACTGTGGGCAGATCATCTGCAAGGAGCCACACCAGCATCACAACCACAAAGACCGATACCAATAAATGACAGACCACCATAATTATGGAGGGAACTAAAATGTTCGTATAGTTGAAGTTAATGAACCACTGATGAAGACATCTTCCAAAAGGTTAAACTGAAACCAGTCTCCAAAAGCCTTCCTAGGATGACTGGGGATGAAAAGGAGGGCAGGCATCTTTTTCAATAAAAGTATTGAGATATATTAATGATTTGGACTTAAGGGAAGAGTTGAGTGAAGAAGTGCTGAACATTTCCAACAAATGTGGCCAAATTTTACAAGCTGTGGTGCAAGCAGTAGTAAATGGTATTGATACTGAAGTCTTGATCGACACAGGTGCAATCATTATCATAATGATGCAAGATTGTTACAAAGAGATCAGCTGAGAAGGGAGAGTGTTAACGTTTCCTGTTACTGGATGCACTGTATCTGGTGCATTTGGTGCGGAAGCACAGAGAGTCTCAAAACAGGCACGAGTCAACATTATGATGCAGGGGGCTTCTATAGAAATTACCTTCCTGATCATTTCAAAAATGGCTATGCTTTATGTTTGAAGTTTGGATTCTTTGTGTGGAGCTGGAGCAGTAATTAATTTAAAGGAAGGAATGTGTATGCTGGACACCGGAAGCAAGATCATAACAATTCCTATGATGAAGGGCCAAGTAGTCCCGGAGTGATGTTGTATAAAGCAAATGGTTAGCTATATTGGTGTTAAGTGTGATATAGCAAATGAAATTTATTTTTTTGAATCTTTTGAAGAAGAGATAGATCAAGACACAATATGAGACAAAGCCTCTGAATCCAAATATCTGATGTCAGATCAGAGGGAAGACACTCTGCTTGTTAACTAATTATGCACCAGAATTTAGTAAACGTCCAGGAATCATCTAGGAGTTTGAGTTAGATATTCAAACATATCCTCATGAAGCTTTTTGTCACACTTCCTACTCTGTTCCATGGTGTAAGAGAGAGGCAGTAAAAGAAGAAATCACTAAGATGTTAGAGTGGGGAATAATAGAGCCCTCTAATTCTCCATATTTGAGCCCTCTCTTGGCTGTCTTGAAGTTGAATGGTGATGTAAGACTGGTTCTTGACACCAGGGAAATTAACACTATTTTTTCAGTACAAACGAGACCAGAGAACTCAAAAAGAACTTATTTATAAGTTTAATGGTACCAGCTTTTTGACATCCCTGGATATGAGGAGTTCCTATTGGCAGACGAGAATATCACCTGAATCACGGAAGTATGCTGCTTTTACCTTTCTTGGAAGAAGCTATCAATTCACGGTTATGCCAGCTTAAACATCAGCAGAGAAGTGTTTATTTTTGCATTAGATACCATACTAGGATGAGATCTACTTGACAGAGTTACTGTGTAAGTAGATGACCTTTTGATGGCAACTACGACTTGGGAGGAGCATCTTGATTTGTTAGAGAAAGTATTCATGAAGTTCTCAGAGTGACGGCGAATCTAACAAAGTCAAAATTCACCAATAATCAACTAAAGTTTCTCCAACACATAATTACACCGGACAGAATTATGCCCGACCCCAAGAAGATGAATGCCATCAAAGAGTGCCCGTATCCTAGAAGTAAAAAAGAATTAAAGTCTTTTTTGGGCCTCACTTCATTCTTCCGTCGATTTCTGCCAGATCAAATAATTAGCCAAGATTGCTTATTACAACTATCATGAAAGAATGTTACTTGGGAATGGACCCAGGAATGCAGCCAAGCATTTGATAAAATCTGTTGCGCTTTGACTAATGCACAACTCCTACACCATCCAAAAGTTGAACAATACTTTAGTATTGCAACAGATGCCTCAGAAATAGGCTTAGGTGCCACATTGTTTCAAATAGATGATCCGCATGACAGGAACATCACTAAAATTATAGGGTTTGCAAGAAGAACACTGCCTAAATGCAAGAGAGCATACTGTACCACAGAATTTGTGGACTCAAGAAGTTCAGATATTTTGTTTATGAGAAGAGGATTACAATATACTGTGATCATAACGCTTTATCCAATATCTTGATGGGTCAAATGTTTCATTCAAAGTTAAACTGATGGGCCCTGTTGTTACAAGAATACAACATTTCTTTGCAATACATAAGGGGAAAAGACAACATAATTTCTGATGCTTTCTCTCGATTACCAAAAAGGAGAGTGAATGAAGAAGAGGATGAGCTGTCTTTAAATTTTAGAATAATGGATGTATCAGTAAATTACTGTGAAGGACAAGTTTCAGAACTGTGTCGAAAGCTGCCACAGTTGCAAGAAGAAGACCTACGTTGGAAGACTATTAGGGATAAAGTCAAACATAAAAATCCTACTAATGCCAAATATCAATATACTTTACAATCTGAGGTATTATTTAGGAAAGAAAATAATGATGATAGCTGGAAAGTTTGTGTCCCAAAAGTTTATATAGAACCATTACTTTAGTATACTCAGCTGAAGTGGCTTCTAAATGCAAAACTAAGTTGGGTCAATATTGCTATTATCCGAACCTAGAGTGGGTAGTGAATAATATTCTGAAGAAACGCATTTTTTTCAAAATATGTCAAATTATATCCTTTGCAGAGTCTAAATGTCTGGACAATGTTAAGGAAGTTCATCATCAACTTCATTACTGACTATGGAAAAACAAAAATTATTCTAACTGATAATGCAGCATATTATACTAGTGGATTGTGGAAAAGGACTATGAAGGAACACCATATCAAACATATATACATATCGCAGTTCTATCCTTGTGGGAATCTGATCGAGAGACTATTTTGAGAATTAAACTGATTTCTGCGTGCACGTGTACCACAGTGACACTACCAATGGATTGATTGGCTGCCAGAATTTGAAAGGATCTACAATGACCTACCACATGGTTCTACTGGATATTCACCAAATCAAATAATGCATGGAAGAAATGAATCTCAACATTGGTTAGGGAACTGGCCCAGAATTCAAGAAGATGATCATATGCAAGGGGACATTCTGCAAAAAGTTTATGAGAACCTCCAGCATCAGGCTAAACTATGGAAAGCAAAGTTTGACAAAAGTGTAAAGATAGTAATCACATATACAGTTGGTTAGAAAACACTATTAAGAAATCATCCAAAACCATCCAGCAAGAAGAAACTTAACAAAAAGTGGGAGTATTTGTATACAAGGCCATACAAGATAATGCAGATACCACATGAAAGGAGTTGCATATTAGCTGATTGTGACTCAGATACCATAAAGTGTCTGTTTCGCCATACAGAAATTAAGAAGTACTTTCAGTAAGAAGAGATGGACAGTAATTTGGAAATAAACTGCAAGAAAGAAGAATAAAGAAGGAATTTGATACTGGGACACCATTAGTGGAATGGAGCCACACAAGTAGGACACAAGCATATCATGAATGCTGTTGTATATTGGTAGTATACAGTTAATTGGATCACAGATTTTCTGTTAAGAAGAGAAGAAATGCTGATGGACTTCAAGAGTGTTACTCAGAACAATGAAGAATTGATTTAAAATCTGTAAATATTTTTCTTAGATTTTTATACATTGTGAAGAATGTGTTATTAATAATAGTATTAAGATGAAAAATAATTACATATGTGTGTGTAGTGGTTCTAAAGAGAAAAAGGACAGGAATGATAAGAAGGAACATGTATATAGAAAAAGGAAAGGAGATCATCATTGATGAGAAGATGACCTGCAAAAGATCACATCGGTGAATTCATTATCAACTTTAGTGAATCTGGACACAAACTACATTAAGATATTTTTATGATTGTTCTGGTAAAATAATCATCAGTACAGTGGGAAATGGGAGGACGAGCATCATGTAAACATGAGAATGATGGAAATACTGGAATGGTTCACCAAAGTAATTTAGAACAGTGGAAGGTACAGTGCTGAAATTCATTAATAATGAGGATATCTTTTATTGAATTAATTTCAGATATTATCATTGAATAATTGTAAAGGAATATTAGAACAGATTATTTTAGCACATGCAACAACTTGTTGATAAACATGAAGTGTCAAAGATCCAATGCTGACACCAAAGAGTGCCAGAAGATGCACTATTGGGAAACAGAGATGTCCCAATCAGCCAAACTATTAGATAACCCGGCATTATAATCGGCCTGTTTAAAATTTGGAATCACTGATCAATGAGCAGCAGTACCAAAATCTTCGAATGATGAAGAGCTGAAGAAGATGACTGAGCTGTCTTTAGCAGCCTGAACAGCTCAGTGGCAGCCACTGCCTTGGTCATTTTTTTCATCTGAACTGGCTGCCATCCCTGCCTTGTGCAGTTAGTTAAAAAAATGGGCTTCTCAACTAATAGTGTTGTGAAATTAGTGCAGTGAAGTGAAAGTGTGATATTTTGTTATGAAAAATTTGGACATATCTCATGACATTTGTGGTTTATTTAATGGGCAAATCCTGTTAGGTTTGGACAGCTGAGGACAATGATGATGAAGCAAGAGAGAGAAAGAAGGAGAGCGGAGGTCACAAAGTTTTCCTCTTTATACACTTCCTGGTCCTTGGTTTCAGCTAAGAATGACCTGTTAATTTGCCAGGCCGAGTATCCATTGTAACTGAACACTGGCCTGGAATGTGCAAGCTCTTTAGGTAAACTATCTGCAACTCACATTGTATACAAGGGTTTTAAGTACTCTCATGGTTTGAAAAAGGTGATGGCAGCTTTAATAGAGCAATCACAAATCAGTGTGAGTGGGCTTACAGTAAACAGTGTGTCCCAGAGAGTCTTCACTCTTGCCTCTGACTAAAATATCCAGGAATGGGAGACAACCATCTTTCTCTAATTCCATAGCAAATTGAATGTTCTCATGAATGGAGTTAAGATGTAAAATCTCCATTAACCTATCTCCCCTGTGGGGCCACATTATGTAAGTATCATACACATACCTCCGAAGAACAGTTGGTTTAAGAACTGCAGATTCAAGTGCTCTGTCCTCAAAATCCTCCAAAAATATGTTAGCCACCAGGGGAGACAAGGGTCTGTCCATGTTGATGCTGACAGTCTACTTGTGACAAAGCAAGCTGGGATATTTTTACTTCCCCCCCACCCCCACCCCCCCACCCCCTTGTTTTGCCATCTGCCTCCTAAAAATTAATTTTCTCACTTTTAACTATTTGCTATTAACATACGTGAATATAATCTGCATTTTCATAAAAGAGAAAGGTTGGCCCTTAGTTTTAAAGAATATAACACAGGATCTAATCTTGTGCTTTGTTTTATGAATGTAATTGATTTTCTAATTTATTTTAACTATGCCTAGCAAGTATCTTTTGTTATAGGGTGAAATCAGCGATTGTTTTTGTAACTTAAATCCTATTGTTGACTTATAAACAAATATAAATTCTGTAATAATTGTAAACATTTGGAAGATGAAATGCTAGTAATCTTAAATTATCTATTTGGTAATCTTCGAAAACATGTTAGCAAAGTCAGCCCTTAATTAACTCCAAAGTAATTAACTGTTTCATCATCAAAAGTATTGTTTGTGTAGCTATATTTGTTAATTTCATGATTTTAATAAATAAGTTGGCTTAATCCTTGTAGTAGGAGAAACTGTTAAAAAGGAACAAATTTTTCAATGTATTCAGTTAATTTAAAGAGTTAAGTTTTATTGTAATTTTTGTAAATTAAGCATTGAACAATGTGTAGTTTCAGTACCTATTATTGTGAGAATATATAAGGGCCCCATTTTTGGTCACAAGACAGTTAGCTCATGGCCAACTTTCAGACGAGGAACCTGTGCTGGTTAGAACAACAACAATGCATCAACTTAATAGTGAAATAAGTGTTACACAATTAGGCCATGTGTTAAAATAGTGACAGTACCTGCCCCATATGTACTTTTCTATTCTTCAAGAACTGTGAACCTTGTGGTTATGTTTTTACTGCATATAGATATCCAACAGTAAACTATTGTAACAATATGTGGATGTTCACTTGCCAACTATTAATGAGGCTTATGGAAAGTTAAACAATAGTGCACTGGCCATATTAAATGTGTATATGGGGGGTTGTGAAAAGTGAAAGTAAACATCTGTGAAATGCAACTGTGTACCTGTCGGCTACATTATCTACCGTAGTCAGTGTCCAAATTACAAACACAATTTTTCAGCCAGTATAGCAACACAGTACGTTGACACCGAGGACAACAAATGAAGAAATAAAAATGGTCAAGCACTGGCACATGTTCAAAATATTGTTGGTTAAACATAAAGGAAAGAGCATACAGAAACAAAGCAGTGATGTCCGACTGAAACTGCTTATCAATTAGTACCAAGGAATCATATTGTAAAAAGAGATTTAACATCAAAACTCACTAAAAGTCTGTTGATAAATTCAGCAGCAGAGTTCTGTACATGATGTGGACATTTGCCAACCAATGGTCTCAGCAAGCAATCAAGATGTTTGGCTAAATGCACACTAGGTGATCAAAAGTATCTGGACACCACCAAAAACATACATTTTTCATATTAGGTGGATTATTCTGCCACCTACTGCCAGGTACCCCATATCAGCAACGTCAGTAATCATTAGACATCGTGAGAGAGCAGAATGGGGCACACCACGGAGATCACGGACTTTGAATGTGGTCAGGTGATTGAGTGTCATTTGTTTCATAAGTTTGTATGTATGTGAGATTTCTACACTCCTAAACATTCCTAGGTCAAAACTTGGATTTCATGGTTGAGCAGCTGTTCATAAGCCACACATCATGCCTGTAAATGCCAAACGATGGCTCTCTTTGTGTACGGAGCATAAACATTGGATGACTGAGCAGTGGGAAAACATTGTGTGGAGTGACGAATCATGGTACACGATGTGGCAATCTGATGATAGGGTGTGGGTACGGCGAATGCCTGGTGAACGTCATCTGCCAGCGTGTGTAGTGCCAACAGAAAAATTCAGAGGCAGTGGTGTTATGGTGTGGTCATGCTTTCCATGGAGGGGTCTTGCACCCCTTGTTGTTTTGCATGGCACTATAATGGCACAGACCTACACTGATGTTTTAAGCATCTTCTTGCTTCCCACGGTTGAAGAGCAGTTCGGGGTAGGCGACTGCATATTTCAACATGATCAAGCACCTGTTCATAATTCACAGCTGAGTGGTTACACGGCAAAACATCTGTGTAACTGACTGGCCTGAACAGAGTCCTCATCTGAATCCTATAGAACACCTTTGGGATGTTTTGGAATCCCGACTTCATGCCAGGCCTCACCGACCAACATCAATACCTCTCCTCAGTGCAGCATTCCATGAAGAATGGGCTGCCATTCCCCAAGAAACCTTCCAGCACATGATTGAATGTATGCCCATGAGAGTGGAAGCTGTCATCAAGGCTACAGGTGGGCCAACACCATACTGAATTCCAGCATTACCAAAGAAGGGCACCACAAACTTGTAAGTCATTTTCAGCCAGGTGTCTGGATACTTTTGATCACATAGCGAATGTGGGGGGGTCAATATCACTCACTACAGGCTTTAAAGGAAGACCTTCTTGGTGCACTTAAGGAAGGACTTCCTTAAGTCTTGATGGTACACTGCAATGTGGTCATAACCACTTGATGGTCTCTGAAAGCAACGAGGAAGAATTCAGGAGTGTACACGTCTTCTGTTGCACACATGCTGTACGATCATGATGAATCTCCCTGTACATAGTATCACTATGTACACCATACATCTTCTCCAAACATGAACCATGAGGTAACAGAACAGTTAAGTTACCTTTATCAGCCTACAGCACCACTACGTCCGGATCCTCTTGGAGATTTCATACTGGAGCCCTTTCTTCACAGGTTACATCAGTACATTGAGGAGAAGCTTTCATGAGAGCATGCTAAGTTTCCCTTCTTATTTCTTTGGCAGCATCCATAGGCAGGTGTCGCACAGCTTCTTCAACACCACTCACACTACCAAAGGTAGTGCTCTTGGTGTAGGAAGAAAATTGAGTCCTTTACCCAAAACTGACCCTGTAGCATCATCCAAATTCTTCTCTGCGAAGTTAACAATGGAACGTCATGCAGTTATTCCCTGCGGTGATGGCAGCTGCAGTACCAAATGATCAAATTTTGACATCTACCAAAAACTTGCATCCTTATATACCCAATCAAACTTGGCTGAAATCACTCCACCAACCCAATCCCGTGATACAGGAGAAATAAGTACTAAATTTTCAGCTGTTCTAAAATGGTATCCAGCCTTTGTCTCGTATTATAACAAATGCTCTCCTTAATAATACACGACTAGCCTTCTCTGTTATCTTCTGTGTAGTGGAAGTTTTAATAAAATGTGTCACTCTGCCAAATTCTGGTATTATGCCATGGTCCCTAAGTCTCTTTAAAAAACTTAGAGAACTTAAAAGTTATTCTCTCTTGTCACATAGCTTGTTGAAACTTTGAAACTTCTTACATGTGAGGCAATCTCCTCCCCATAAAGGCATTTGACGTGAAATTTAAAATTTTCCCAGCGAATTAAATGTTTAAGAGATTTTGGGATTGCAGCCAGTCATCGTAAACTTCACTACATGATATTTCAAATGGACACCTATCAATCACTTCAGGTCAGCCATCGAAGATTGACAAAGATGTTCTCTGCTCCACCTCATATAGCGCACTGAGAGTATTGTCACACATGTGTCAGAGTCCAAAGAATTCTCCTTTACTAGACAATGTGGTAAAGAATCTGCACACATGGTCTCCTAAACTGCCAAGGCTGTATGTATTGGCTTATACTCACAAATAAGGCATTCTGTTTGTGTTTGTGTGTGTGTGTGTGTGTGTGTGTGTGTGTGTGTGTGTGTGTGTGTGTGTGTGTGTGTGTTTGTTTGTGTGGAGGGAGGGGTGCTTAAAACACCATATCTTCACTTCACACAAGCCAATTGTTGAACACCAGTTTTGTTATCTCTGCCTCGAAGCTTCTGAAGAAATAAAACCTACAAAAGGTTGAAAACAAATCATAAATATACAGGTAGGCAGATGTGCCTTCAGAGAGGAAAATCAAGAGATTATGACACCATTCAAAGGCCACAACACTCCTAAGAAGTGTGATATAGCAACCAGTACTAAATCTCAGGCTCTTTTTTCCGCATGTAATGGAGTTATCTACATGATAATTCCATCTGCTAAAGGTTGCAATAATATCAACTTGGGAAAGAAAGCCAATGTGAACTTTATATGTCTACCAGAGGGCCTCATCTAAGATGTGGAAGCAGACTTGCTGGTGGCCATCGAGTGTGCAGGGTGCAGTCGTCTGCAAGTTGTGGCTCACATCGACACCAACGATGACTGTTGCACAGGTTCTGAGGCGATCCTCCATTCATACAGATGGCTGGTGGAGGTGATGAACACTGCTGGCCTTGCCTACTGGAAGCAAACAGAGCTCACAATTTCCAGCATCATTCCCAGAGTTGATTGGGGTCCTTCATTTTGGAGACTAGTGGAGGGTCTCAACCAAAGGCTTCATTGAATCTGTGATGGTCTTGGCCGCAGATTTCTGAATCTGTATTATCATGTGGGGATTTGTAGGACTTCCCTTGATAGGCCAAGGGTGCACTGTACAAAGGAAGCAGCTATTCAGGTAGCAAAGTACTTGAGGAGTGCTCATGAGGGTTTTTTAGGCAAGGCGGTAGTTGGAGGTGCTCTGATGAACACTTGCCACTCAATTTGCAGCAAGGGAAGTCATATGGAAATCAAAATAAAGACACCTCAACTGTCACAATTTTATCAGTAGACTATCAAAGTATTTGTAATAAAGTTCCAAAATTTATTGCCCTCCAAGAAAGTTCTCATGCTCAAATTATTATTGGGACCGAGAGCTGGCTGCAACCCAAAGTGGAAAGCTCTGAGATATTTAGCAAGTCATGGGACAAATATTGGAAAGACAGATTAGAGGCCGCCCAGTTTACCAATATATTGTCTCTATGGAGGTCAAAGTTTAATGTGACAGTGAAGTTGTCTGGTCATGTGTACCAGGTACAAGTGAAACTAAGTTAATTGTTGGATGTTATCATCAGCCATCAGATTCCACTGTGGCAGTTCTAGAGTCATTAAAAGAAAATCTATGGTCAATAGCAGGTAAATACTCAGATCATGCAATACTAGTTGGAGGTGACTTTCACCTGCCAAGTGTAGTCTTGGATGTCTATGGTTTCATTATGGGGAGTAACAATTGTCTTGAGCAGCTAGCATGGCAGCCCACATGCAATGGAAATATCACAGACCTAGTAGCTACAGACAGGCCAGACCTTATCAAGAACAGGGATTAGCAATCATGATGTCATTATAGCAACTATGATTACAAAAGTTAATAAATCAGTCAAGAAGGCTAGCAGAGTGTTTCTGCTAGACAGAGCAGATTAGCAGTTATTAACATCTTATTTAGACAGTGAACTGGCATCACTAAGTACCAATAAGAGGGATGTGAAGGAATTATGGGTAAAGTTTAAGTAGACTGTAAATCATGGTTTGGAGAGCTATATACCTAGTAAGTGGATAAAGTATGGAAAAGACCCATCAAGGTTTAATAATGAAATTTGTAAGATGCTGAGGAAGCAGAGGCTGTTGTACTCTGGGTTCAAAAGGGGACACACAAATAGCAACAAGCGAAAGAATGAAATTTTCACCCTGCAGCAGAGTATGCATTAATGTGAAACTTGGCAGATTAAAATGTTGTGCCAGATGGAGATTCGAACTCAGGACCTGAGTTTGAGTCTCAGTCTGCACACAGTTTTAATCTGCCAAGAAGTGAAGACAAGCAAAGGTTAGTAGAGATCTGTGCATCTGTGGAAAGATCTTTGCAAGATGCATATAATGACTAACACCATCACACCTTAGCAGAAGATCTGGCAGAGAACTAAAGAAAATTCTGGTCATATGTAAAATCACTAAGTGATTCTAAGGCTTCCAAGTCCATTGTTGACCAGTGCGGTGTGGCAGTTGAAGATAGCAAAACAAAAAAAAGAGTTTTAAATCTTGCATTTAAGAAGTCATTCATGCAGGAGAACTGTACAAACATACCGTCATTTGACCATGGGACAGACTCCTGTATGGACAATATAGTAGTAAGCATACCTGTGTAAAGAACCAACTTAAATATTTGAAAACAAATAAATCATCAGGTCTGGACGGAATACCAGTTCAATTTTACAAAGAGTACACTACAGCACTAAGTCACAAGCCACTGGAAAAAAGAGCAGGTGACTCCAGTATATAAGAAGGGTAAAAGAATGGACCTACAAAATTACAGACCAATATACGTAAGTTCTGTTTGTTGCACAACCCTTGAACACATTCTCAGTTTGAATATAATAAACTTTCTTAAGGCTAAGCTGCTTATGTCCCTGAATCAGCACGGTTTTAGAAAGTATTGCTCGTGCAAAACTCAGCTTGCCCTTTTCTCACATGATCTACTGAGAACTATTGAGGAAGGACAACAGGCAGATTTCCTCTTTCTAGATTTCCAGGAAGATTTTGACACAGTGCCCCATTGCAGGCTGTTAACAAAGGTATGAGCACATGGAATAAGTTCACAGATGTGTGAGTGGCTTGAAGACTTCTTAAATAATAGAACCCAATATGTTATTCTCGACTGCAAGTGTTCATCAGGGGCAAGGATATCGTCAGTAGTGTCTCCAGGAAATGTGATAGGACCACTATTGTTCTCTATATGCATAAATGATTTGGTGGACAGGGTGGGCAGGAGTCTATGGTTGCTTGTTGATGATGCCATGGAGTACGGAAAGGGGTCAAAGTTGAGTGACTGTAGGAAGATACAAGATGACTTAGACAAATGGCAGCTAGCCCTAAGTGAGGAAAAATGTAAGTTAATGCAGATGAGTGGGAGGGACTAATCTTAAATGTTCAGATACAGTATTACTAATGTCTAGCTTGACACAGTCAAGCCGTTCAGATATCTGGGTGCAACATTGCAAAGCGATTTGAAGTGGAACAAGAATGTGAAAACTGTGGTACAGAAGGCAAATGGTCAACTTCAATTTACTGGGAGAGTTTTAGAAAAGAGTGGTCCACCTGTAAAGGAGACCACATACAGGATTCTGGTGCAACCTATTCATGAGTATTGCTCAAGTGTTTTGGATCCGTACCAGGTCAGATTGAAGGAAGAAATCGGAGCAGTTAGGAGAAGGACTGCTAGATCTGTTACCAGTAGGTATGAACAAAATGTGAGTGTTACGGAGATGCTTTGGGAATGCAAATGGGAATCCCTGGAGGGAAGTCAGCACTCTTTTATGGAAACACTATGGAGAAAATTTAGAGAACCGGCATTTGAAGCTGATTGCCGAACAGTTCTATTCCTGCCAACACACATCATGCGTAAGGGCCATGAAAATAAGATACGAGAAATTAGGGCTCATATGGAAGTGCACAGACAGTCGTTTTTCCCTCGCTGTATTTGCGAGTGGAACCAGATGGGAAATGACAAGTAGTGGTACAGGGTACCGTCTGCCATGCCCCTTACAGTGGCTTGCAGAGTATTTATGTAGATGTAGATATACTGCACAGACTGGTACCTATCTTTTAATACAGAGATTAGATTAGATTAGATTAGATTAATACTAGTTCCATGGATCATGAATACGATATTTCGTAATGATGTGGAACGAGTCGAATTTTCCAATACATGACATAATTAGGTTAATTTAACAACATACTTAAGTTAATATAACAACTTTATTTTTTGTGTTTTTTGTTTTTCTTTATTTTTTATTTTTTTTATTTTTTTATTTATTTTTTTAAATTTTTTATTCTTAATTTATAACTAAAAATTCCTCTATGGAATAGAAGGAGTTGTCATTCAGAAATTCTTTTAATTTCTTCTTAAATACTTGTTGGTTATCTGTCAGACTTTTGATACTATTTGGTAAGTGACCAAAGACTTTAGTGCCAGTATAATTCACCCCTTTCTGTGCCAAAGTTAGATTTAATCTTGAATAGTGAAGATCGTCCTTTCTCCTGGTATTGTAGTTATGCACACTGCTATTACTTTTGAATTGGGTTTGGTTGTTAATAACAAATTTCATAAGAGAGTATATATACTGAGAAGCTACTGTGAATATCCCTAGATCCTTAAATAAATGTCTGCAGGATGATCTTGGGTGGACTCCAGCTATTATTCTGATTACACGCTTTTATGCAATAAATACTTTCTTCCTCAGTGATGAATTACCCCAAAATATGATGCCATATGAAAGCAATGAGTGAAAATAGGCGTAGTAAGCTAATTTACTAAGATGTTTATCACCAAAATTTGCAATGACCCTTATTGCATAAGTAGCTGAACTCAAACGTTTCAGCAGACCATCAATGTGTTTCTTCCAATTTAATCTCTCATCAATGGACATACCTAAAAATTTGGAATATTCTACCTTAGCTATATGCTTCTGATTAAGGTCTATATTTATTAATGGCGTCATACCATTCACTGTACGGAACTGTATGTACTGTGTCTTATCAAAATTCAGTGAGAGTCCGTTTACAAGGAACCACTTAGTAATTTTCTGAAAGACAGTATTGACAATTTCATCAGTTAATTCTTGTTTCTCAGGTGTGATTACTATACTTGTATCATCAGCAAAGAGAACTAACTTTGCCTCTTCATGAATATAGAATGGCAGGTCATTAATATATAATAAGAACAACAAAGGGCCCAAGACTGACCCTTGTGGAACCCCATTCTTGATAGTTCCCCAGTTTGAGGAATGTGCTGATCTTTGCGTGTTACGAGAACTACTTATTTCAACTTTCTGCACTCTTCCAGTTAGGTACGAATTAAACCATTTGTGCACTGTCCCACTCATGCCACAATACTTGAGCTTGTCTAGCAGAATTTCATGATTTACACAACCAAAAGCCTTTGAGAGATCACAAAAAATCCCAATGGGTGGTGTTCAGTTATTCAGATCATTCAAAATTTGATTGGTGAAAGCATATATGGCATTTTCTGTTGAAAAACCTTTCTGGAAACCAAACTGACATTTTGTTAGTACTTCATTTTTACAGATATGTGAAGCTACTCTTGAATACATTACTTTCTCAAAAATTTTGGATAAAGCTGTTAGAAGGGAGATTGGACGGTAATTGTTGACATCAGATCTATCCCCCTTTTTATGCAAAGGTATAACAATAGCATATTTCAGTCTATCAGGGAAAATGCCCTGTTCCAGAGAGCTATTACACAGGTGGCTGAGAATCTTACTTATCTGTTGAGAACAAGCTTTTAGTATTTTGCTGGAAATGCCATCAATTCCATGTGAGTTTTTGCTTTTAAGTAAGTTTATTATTTTCCTAATTTCAGAGGGAGAAGTGGGTGAGATTTCAATTGTATCAAATTGCATAGGTATGGCCTCTTCCATTAACAGCCTAGTATCTTCTAATGAACACCTGGATCCTACTATATCCACAACATTTAGAAAATGATTATTAAAAATATATTCAACTTGTGACTTTTTGTTCGTAAAGTTTTCATTCAATTTGATGGTAATACTGTCTTCCTGTGCTCTTAGTTGACCTGTTTCTCTTTTAATAATATTCCAAATTGTTTTAATTTTATTATCAGAGTTGCTGATTTCAGACATGATACACATACTCCTGGATTTTTTAATAACTTTTCTTAATATAACACAGTAGTTTTTATAATTTTTGATAGTTTCTGGGTCACTACTCTTTCTTGCCGTCAGATACATTTCCCTTTTCCGGTTACAAGATATTTTTATACCCTTAGTAAGCCATGGTTTGTTACAAGGTTTCTTACGAATATATTTAACTATTTTTTTGGGGAAGCAATTTTCAAATGCATTTACAAAAATGTCATGAAATAAATTATATTTTAAATTGGCATCAGGTTCACAGTACACCTCATCCCAGTCTAACTGCTGTAGGCTTTCCCTGAAATTTGCAATTGTTAAATCGTTGACTGAACGTACTACTTTGGAGGACTGTTTAGTATTGCTGAATGGAGCTATGTCATATATTGTAACTAGGTGTGCACCATGATCAGAAAGACCATTCTCAACAGGCTGAGCATTTATCTGGTTAAACTTATCTTGGTCTATAAAGAAGTTATCTATCAGTGAGCTGCTATCCTTTACCACCCGAGTAGGAAAATCAATGACGGGTGTCAAATTGAAAGAACCGAGTAATACTTCAAGGTCATTTTTCCTATTACCCTCTTTCAGAGAATCTACATTGAAGTCCCCACAAATAATAGTTTGCTTCCCCCTGTCTGACAGATAGCACAACAAGGAGTCCAAATTTTTCAGAAATAGATGAAAATTTCCTGATGGGGACCTATATACATTTACAAATATAAATGTGCCTTTATTTAATTTAAGCTCACAGGCACATGCTTCTATATGTTTCTCTACACAAAACTTTTTTGTTTCTATACTTTTTGCACAATGATAACTTTTGACATATATGGCAACTCCTCCTTTCTCCATATTTTCTCTCTTTACATGTGCAGAGAGCTTATAACCACTTACATTTACCTTATCCATATCAGTAACAATGTGATGCTCAGACAGGCATAGTATATCTATTTCATTCTCAGCTTCTAAATCTTCTAAACAAACCAGAAGCTCATCTACTTTATTCTTTAAACTCCCAATATTTTGATGAAATATACTTACATTATTTTTAATTATACTTTTATGAGAACCTTTCCTTATTCTAACATTTGCAGTACTCTCCTGTCTGAGTTTCTCATTGTGCTTAGGCCTAGTTTCTATATCAGTGGTCACATGGTGTTCAGAGAGGCAGATTATGTCAACTGGGTTGGGTGACTTTATTTCATCAATGCAATTACCTAGGACTGAGATACAACTTGGTGGAGATAAAATTTCTGGTGATTGGTGAAAATTTATAATTGATAGCTGTGATTGGTGATCCAATGTGCTAGAATTGTGCTGTTTAATTTCTTTCCTAAACTGAAGATTTGTTTCAATCCTGACCTCTCGTAGAACTTGACATCTTTCTGTCTTACCTATCCTAAAAAAGGTACTGCTCCAACACCTGTAACCACTGGTATTTTACCATTCATGGCAGTGCCTCCCCCCCTTAAATTTCCTGCTATTACCCCAGCCAGTTTCCCCTTCCCTTTCCTGTTGAGATGTAGGCCGTGCCTGGTATAGTCCCACCTATTGAGATAATCAACAGGAACCACACCAATATGAGTCCCCGCACCCGACCCAAGCAGCCGTTCCAACTCCAAATTAACTCTCCCAACAGAAGAGTCCAAATGAGGCCGGTCATGGCGTCTCAGGACAGATACAAACTCAACATTGGTGTGTCTCGATGCCGACGCAATCTTTACCAGGTCACACTCTATACTGTATCCAGGATCTCTGTCGATGTTGTTCCCTGGCCCTCCCACAATAACCACGGTGTCTTCCCTGGTAAATCCTTTACAGAGTGAACCTAAATCCTCTGTCACAGGATCCAGACTAGCACTTGGTTTGAAAAAATTTGTGACCTGGTATTCTGGTCCTAATTCCTCCTGCAGAAGTTGGCCTACACCTCTGGCATGAGAACTGCCTAACAACAAAACTTTCTTCCTTTTCAATGACTTTCCTACATTCTTTTTCAATTTCCTATTGAAAGTTTGTTGTGTCCTGTCTACACCTACCTCTGCTTGAGGCTCATCAGTTTCTAACTGAAGCAACAGGTCAAACTTATTTTTGACATTCACCAAAAAACTGTCAGACTTAGTTCTAGGCCTGTTCCTTCTGCTACCTGTTGCCACTTCCTACCTCTCTTTGCCCTTCTCCCTCCTTAACCTGTCCAGATCTTCCCTAGCCTGATCCAGCTCAGCCTGAAGGGCAGCAATTTTCCCCTCCTGTTCCACTATCTTCCTATCTCTGCTGCAAATCCTACATAACCACTGATGAGCCTGATCCACTTTCCCAACACCCACGCCACTGCAGTCCCCCCAGTGAAAAAAACTACTGCAACCATCACACCAAACCCCGGAACTAACAATTCTACGGCAAGTCAGGCACTTCTCACTCATGGCAAAAATAATACTTCAGCTAGAATAAATCAATTAAATTACCGAAAATCAAAAAAGACGTTACAAGAATTAAGCCTATTCACAAAGTTGTGCACTTTAAAAAAATGTAAAAGTGTTGTATTGTTTGACTGCAGAATTAATGACTCACAATTGCAGTCACATGAGACAAATATGTGACAGGAACAATGTGTAGAGATTTGTAGTGAAATGATCCTTTAGACTCAGTTGTACGTAAAGTAAGTGGCAGGCTGTAATTCATTGCCGGGTACTGGGAAACTTTATTGTACTTACAAAAGAGATGTATATAGTGGATCTAATATTAAAAGATTCCATGCTGAGTACTGATGTTCAATGGTGTCACTACATGTGCAGTTCAAGTGGCACTGCCCCTCTCCACTGACAGCGTGTATAAGTGGACAAGGAAAAAAAATCCCCGGATTTTTCCCAGATTTCCCAGTTAAAAATACACTTTCTCCCAGATGAAAATATGTATTTTCTGTGTTAAGTGACAGTATATTTTCCCGTATCAATCCTTTGAATGGTTATGGTTTTATACATGAGCGTAGAATTTCCCAGCACTTTAGAAAACGAAACTTGGGAGAAAAGACACGTTTGGAAACATCTTTGATGTGCAGCAACATGTCAGCTGCGTATTTTCATATTACGAAAGTATACATTGGAATTCTACCGCATGTTACTTTCCGAATCATTGAAATCAAGATTGCAATGCGCATTTGAAAACCAGTCATAGCTCATGCCATGTGATCTCACCAGCTGATGGCAGTGGATATTCAGAGCCTAGAACACGTGATGTAGTCAGCCAACAGCAACATCACTGTTAAGTAGCACGAACACACAAACAGGGAAAGTTAATAGTTTAAATTAATATACATGGTGTTGCTACAATAAAAGCAAAGCTTCCACATATAATATTGGTCTCTAAGGTTAATAAGCTGCAAGAGAAGTTAAGCTTTCCCATATAATTTTGATCTTTTTTGCGCGTGTTACACTTAAGATATATCACACAAATGAGCCAGTAAAATTTTTCATAATGGCATAAATGTCTGATCTTCTGGGTTCAAAATTCTTCTAAATGGCTGGTCATCAAAGAGTTGATTTTTAAATGAGAGTCAAATGCTCTGTGATTTAATAAATTCATGGTACATTCTTGCACAAGTTCAACTTACGTAAAAGAAATTTACTTTGAAAGTAATACTTTTCAAACTACCATTTGCAATATTTTCCCACAACCTGTTAAGAAATAGGTTCGTTTCAGCAGTTGCCAGAGCGCACAGTAATAGGCGACACCGCGCTCGCGCAACTACCATGATGTAGGAAACCTGTATGTATGTAAGTGTAAAATATTAACAGAACATACATTATGTCATAAAAGAACCAAGACATCAGAGGATACTCCAAGAGCATCGGAATTTCGTGAACCATACTAAAATGAGCACATTTAAAGTGCATACTTAAGTGCACATTCGTATGTCCAGATTCCCAATGAAGTAGATCTCGACCTGACATTAAGCTTTTCAGTGTGGGTTTCGGGATGTAAATTTTCTTGGAGCACCAGTACTGTATTATATCATGTTTCGTTCTTTATTATGGCAAAATGCCATATCTGCTAGAAGATTAAAACATGCACTTGAAATGCAGTGAACAGCTGAAACTAGCCAGTACTGTGGAATTAAACATTTCGTTTCAAATACATTGACTGCCTCTGTGGAAAATGTTTATAAAAGTCAAATTTCTTTAGCAAACAGACAAAAATAACTTCATTGTTCTGCAAGGCGATTAATGCTTGACTGTCAGAAACATGGAAATAAATTAAATCTGAAACTAATGGCACATTTCAGCCTTGCGTAATTACATGAATGCATTTTAATTCACTTGATAGCTCCCGGCCACAGATATCCGTTTTGTTTTCATTTGACATGAGAGTAAACGAGGGGGAAACAGCAAAATGACTATACGTAAACACGGGTCACTTGGAGACTACACACTTCCTCACTGTAACTCAGACTGCTCTGTGCATCAGCCCCGGATCTACGATATTTGCGAACCGGGTCAATACTAAAAAAATCGAATTTTCAAAAATTTGTTCATCTTGTAGCACATATCATTCTGAAAAGTCTGAAACATAAAACATGTGTTCGAGGAAATGTTAAGATGTATTATTTGGTCTTACACTCTGTGGAGTTGAAATGTGTGTATTTTGTAATGGAGTCATCAAACTATATTCAGGAGAGTGGAAAATGAAACGTCCTGTGGTGCCTCTCCTACTCCCAGTTGGCCAGTTTGACAGCCTGCCCCTCTTAAAAAAAAACTCATTAATAGCAGATGGGATTATTTGTAATTGAGAGAACAAGAACTCTTCATAAAATTTGAACTATTTATTGCCTATGAGCTAATAACTTGCTGTTTTGTGTGATATAAAATTAAATATGGGATACATAAAACCAATAAAGACAAGAGATAAGCAAGACATTACACATTTCTTCAGTCCTTAGCTCCTAGCATTTTTTCTCTCTCATCTTACTACAGCTTTACATGCATGCTTTCCTTTCTGCGAAACAATCTATTACCTCATCAAGGTTTGTCAAATGTTTAGCTACATGAATAATCGAAATGTTGTTATCTAATACTGAAAAATCTGTTAACACAAGTAATATCCAAGACTGGTGTGGTTTCTCAATCTGATTGCTTGTTTTTTGTCACTGTCTGCTACATAAAACAAAATAGGCCTTTCTAATGTTGTAGCAATTTTGTAACACACACCAAATAAATAAAACTGTTTTCGCACAAACGGCCATTTTTGTAACACAACAGAATATAATTCATGAAGTATCAATATCAAATGGCTATTAGGCCTACTACAAGCAAAAAGCTTTATGTTAGAAAAAAGTGTCCTAATTCATTGATACGCATCAGTTTCTCAAGCATGAGATCCAAAAGTAATATTGCGAAATTTTTATATAAATTTGGAATCGTCTTATTCTTCCATAATTTGTGTGATTTCCCCATTTCTTCTCCTTCCTTGTTCTAACAAGCAATCTTGTCATCAATTCTGTAGCTATTCCTACCATTGTCAAAATTTGTTCGCCGATTAACTTCATTAACCTTGCCAGAATCACAGGTTTAGTTATCAGGCGAGTATTTTCCTGTTAGGTGCTATTACGTTTTCGTACAACACGTTTGCCGCTTTACTTCCAAAATAGAACTTATGCGGCTGCTAGCTGGGGACTGTACAACTGCTCCTTACTAGTATAGTGATCTGGCCTAAAATTTTCTGTCAAAATTTCATTTTCTTGCATACACTGTTATTCCTGTCAGTGGTTTATTTCCATTCTGGTAGTCTGAATCTATAGATTTTGCTAGTAATTGTAACAATGCTGATCATTCGCAAACCCAATCAACCACATAATCAGACAGCTATTGGCATTCATCCATTCAGCTTTACTCCGCTCAGCTCGTATAGCCCCGTCCCCTTTTGTCTGTGGAAAGTTTATTTCTAGATGCGACGAGTATTCTCCTGACAGAGACATCACGCAATCAAAAATAAATTTATGATTCATTCAGAAATCAACTTAAAATGTGTTCAAAAAGTTAAAAACCAACAGGGAAGTGTTTCAAAATCATATGAATAAATGTCCGCTGGACGCCAGGCGCTTTGTGAAACAAGTTCTTTTCCTCTGGAATATGAATTTGGCGCATCCTTTTCCCAGTAGCATCTAGCTGCTTGCTGTGACTGCTTGCACAACCAACAGCCACATTCCTGTAGCCAGAAGTGAGAGAATCTACAACTCAAACGCGGCTCAACTGCGCATACGCATGAGCCCGCTCGTAAATCTAAAATGAATCTAATGTAAACAGTTGTGACTGCATGGTCTTCCTAAAGCCTTTGGCACATTTTGATGTTAGCAGATGCTTGTATGAGCACTGTGTGTCATCGTCGTATATGGCGCATTTCCTTTGCAAATTAAGTTATTTTCGTTTTTTTTTTCTCGTTTATGTTTTATTGTTGAAGTATTATTCTGCAGTAGCAGGATACAGTAACATCCTTTGTTATAGTATCGGTTCTTACCCATCAAAATTACGAAAATTTAACTGAAAACTAAAACAATGAAAAATTCCCGGAATTCTAAAAAATACCCAGATTTTTACCGATTTTCTTCTGGATGAAAAATTCCCGGGTTTTTCCCGGATCTCCCGGTTGTCCTGGGGCGTATACACCCTGACTTACCAACCACTGCCTATATCTGAGCTGCCATAGACAGCATTTAAATGAAATCTGCATGCCATTGTCATTACCTACCTTAAAGCTCTCATCTTACACTACTGGCCATTAAAATTGCTACACCAAGAAGAAAGGCAGATGATAAACAGGTATTCATTGTACAAATATATTATACTAAAACTGACATGTGATTACATTTTCATGCAGTTTGGGTGCATAGATCCTGAGAAATCAGTAACCAGAACAACCACCTCTGACTGTAATAACGGCCATGATACACCTGGGCATTGAGTCAAACAGAACTTGGATGGTGTGTACAGGTACAGCTGGCCATGCAGCTTCACAATGATACCACAGGTCATCAAGAGTAGCGACTGGCGTATCATGATGAGCCAGTTGCTTGGCCACCATTGACCACAAGTTTTCAGTTGGTGAGAGATCTGCAGAATGTGCTGGACAGGGCAGCAGCCGAACATTTTCTGTATCCAGAAAGGCCCATACAGGACCTGCAGCATGCGATTGTGCTTTATCCTGGTGAAATGTAGGGTTTCACAGGGATCGAATGAAGGATAGAGCCACGGGTCATAACACATCTGAAATGTAATGTCTACTGTTCAAAGTGTCGTCAATGGGAACAAGAGGTGACTGAGACGTGTAACCAATGGCACCCCATACCATCACGCTGGGTGATACTCCAGTATGGCGATGGCAAATACATGCTTCCAATGTGCGTTCACTGTGATGTTGCCAAACATGGATGCGACCATCATGATACTGTAAACAGAACCTGGATTCATCCGTAAAAATGATGTTTTGCCATTAGTGCACCCAGGTTCGTCATTGAGTACATCATTGCAGGCACTCCTGTCTGTGATGCAGCATCAAGGGTAACCGCAGCCGTGGTCTCCAAGCTGATAATCCATTGTGTTGCAGATGTCATCGAACTGTTCGTGCAGATGGCTGTTGTCTTGCAAATGTCCCCATCTGTTGATTCAGGGATCGAGACATGGCTGCATGATCCGTTACAGCCATGTGGATAAGATGCCTGTCATCTCGACTGCTAGTGATACGAGGCCATTGGGATCCAGTACGGCATTTTGTATTACCCTCAAGAACCCACCGATTCCATATTCTGTTAATGGTCATTGGATCTTGAGCAACGAGAGCAGCAATGTCACGATACGATAAACCACAATCGTGATAGGCTACAATCCGACCTCTATCAAAGTCGGAATCGTGATGGTATGTGTTTCTCCTCCTTACATGAGGCATCACAACAACATTACACCAGGCAATGCCAGTCAACTGCTGTTTGTGTATGAGAAATCGGTTGGAAGCTTTCCTCATGTCAGCAAATTGTAGGTGTCACCGCCAGAGCCAACCTTGTGTGAATGCTCTGAAAAGCTAATCATTTGCATATCACAGCATCATCTTATCTTCCTGTTGGTTAAATTTCATGCCTGTAGCACATCATCTTCATGGTGTAGCAATTTTAATGGCCAGTAGTGTAGATACCACCACACTCTGCCTATTGACTTCTGATTTGAACTACAATCTGTACTCTGCTCCTGCCAGCTATTGATGAGACAGGACATTCTTGGACGCTCACAACTGTGTAATATTAAATCCCCTAGCACAAGTTTCCCAGTACTTTGTAATTGCATGTTTACTGAGTTCAATAAATTCAGCTTGCTATGATATAGCTTTGACAAGATGAATTTTTGGGCTTGTGATGTGCTTATGGACCCAGAACTACAACACAGATAGCAACAACTGTTTCAATATCATCAGCAACAGTTGCACCCTAGTATCAATAGCAGCAGGAAGCCAAACATCACAAGCAGTTCCAATTACTGCTTGCAGCCACATCTCAGCTTGTAGTTTCACCAGATTCTGCAGTCTCTGGCTAAAGCTCTGGAGAGGGAAATTTACCTGTCTCATCTTCAGCATTACTTTTCAGCTTTTAAAGTA
The DNA here is from genome assembly GCF_021461395.2 of Schistocerca americana. Classification (NCBI taxonomy): domain Eukaryota; kingdom Metazoa; phylum Arthropoda; class Insecta; order Orthoptera; family Acrididae; genus Schistocerca; species Schistocerca americana. The sequence continues at coordinate 281,959,027 of NC_060122.1, forward strand.
AATTTACCTGAGCAGAAATACTCATCATTTTTCTCCTGGATTTCTACCAATATTTTCTGATTGTTATGTAAACTGAGACTTTAGATGATCCCAGGATCTTGAATCCCGCTGAAATTTGTGATTTATTGTCAGCTTATACCATTAAGTAGAAATGTGTAGTCATGTCCAGGCTTACAAGATGGCAGATTTAAAAGGTTTAAGCTGCCATTGTCAATCTGAGTGTGACAATCCTCCACACAGGCAACTGTTAACAGATTCACTATCACAAAATGTCATAATTCACTTGTCCATAAATAATGAGGTCAGATCAGCAGCTCTAAAATTGTCTGATGAAAGTTTTAAAAGAAGTTGCTTTGTCTCAGGGATATAAGGTATTCATGACAGTGAAATGAAACTTGTAAGATAGTTCACAAAGTACATCATAACAGTCTACAAATCATATTTTCATTCATTTCTTATCTCTGAAAAATCAAAACAAGCAGCAGGCTGTCCTGCATCAGGATCATACAGCAAGTAATTCCACTGCTTACATAAACAAACAGTTTACCACCAAGGCAACAGACAATGAACTCATTATCTGTATCCAGCATCAAATTCTTTTTAGGGTCCAGACCTTGACTGGAAATTGCCTTTATCGACTGACTTTTTCACACTCTTTCTTAGCAAAATAATCCATTTAACAGAAGACAGTGTTGCTTATGTCAGAGAAGAGGATATTTGCATAGTGTAAGCCAGGGTGTGGCTATAAAAACATTAACAGCTCTAATTCCCTAGATTGAAGTTACTTCAAACCCAGTGGCAGGAGTGTCACAGAAGCTGGTGATTCAATGGTTGATAGAAGCCTATAACTTTTCTTCAATATCTTTGGTGAAATGAAACATATCCATGCAAACTAGGGTGTCCAAGCCTCTCACCTCTGCAACATGAGAAATACTTTTGATCTGGATGCTTTTATCACATTTGAGCTCTTGGTCTAGGATAATATTAGCCTGATATCTCAAGCCATTTCTTTTCAAGGTACAGACATCTTTTGCAGAGGATTCAACAGGTTTTATGTAGAACACATTTGTTAAAATTCAAATACAACTGCTCCCATCTGCTTCACTGTTTCTTCTGAGTCTGTTCGGTCCCGCACCTGTTAAGGAGGAAATAAAGGATGAACTAGAGAGGAAGCTGCAGGAGTTATTTTTATCACACCAGTAACGGGTAGTTCATGAAGTATGTCACTGGAAGTCATTCGCAAAAGTAGTTGAAAACTCTATCTCTTGGTGGTTTTAAGGCCACAGAGAATTTGTAGTCTTTTGTGGGTTCCTCACTACTTTTGTGGCAAGAGGATTTGTTTACCACACTAACAGACAGTGAATGCATTTCTCACATAGACTTGTTGGATAAATACCTGTAGTTGACACTCAGTAGAGAGTCACAGCAATTATTATCAGTTAATCACACATTAGAATCTTGTTTAGAAAACAGGGTGTATACGTGGACAAGGAAAAAAATTCGCGGATTTCCTGGTTAAAAATCCACTTTCTCCCAGGTGAAAATACACTTTTCCTCTGTTAAGTGACAGTATACTCTTCCTCAGCACAGTAAAACTCATCAATCCATTGACTTTTATGGTTTTATATACTGACTTAGAACTTCCCGGCACAAAACTCAGGGGCGAAAAACACGTTTTGAAAGACCTTTGATGTGCAGCAACATGTACACTGCACATTTTCATATTATGAAAGTATAAATCTGAATTCCAACAAACACCGCATGTCGCTTTCCGAAGCATTGAAATCGAGATTGCCTGTCACAACTCATGTCACGTGATCTCGCCAGCTGACGACAGCGTAAGACAGGTGATGCAGTCAGTCAATAGCAAGATCACTCTTAAGTAGCGTGAACACACAAATAAGGAAAGTTAATGGTTTACATTTATATACATAGCATTCACATAAGAATATTAATAAGCTGGAAGAGAAGCTAAGCTTCCACACATAATGTTGATCTATTCTGCACATGTTACACTTTAAGATACATCACACAAATGTGCAAGTAAATTTTTAATAATGATGTAAATGTCTGATCTTCCAGGCTTGAAATTCTTCTAGATGGTCGTCCTCATAAAGTTGATTTTTAAATGAGAGTCAAATGTTTTTGTGATTTAAGAAATTCATCGTACATTCTCGCACATAGTTCATCTTGCATAAACTGAAATTTACTTTGAATGCAATGCTTTTCAAACCGCCAATCGCAACATTTTCCCGCAACCTATTAGAAATAGGTTCGTTTCAGCAGTTGCCAGAGAGCACCAGATAATGGATGTCAGCACGCTTGCGCAGCTATGATGACACAGGTAACCCAATGTTCCTTCGTGTAAAACATTAAAAGATCTTACATTATGACATAAAAGAAATAAGACATCAGAGGATACTTCAAGAGCATCGGAATTTCGTGAACCATACTAAAATGCATAATTCGGCGTAAAGTGCACAGTCGTATGTCCAGATTCAAATGCAAATTTTCTTGGAGTACCAGTACTGTATTATCTCATGTTTGGTTCTTTATTGTGGCATAATGCCATACGTGCATTTGAAATGCAGCGGACAGTTGAAACCAGCCAACAGTGTGAAATAAACACTTTGTTTCAAATAAATTGAGTGCCTCAGCAGAAAAGATTTAATAAAAGCCAAATCTCTTTAGCAAACCGACAAAAATAACTTCACTGTTCTGCAAGACGATTAATGTTTGACTGTCAGAAAGGTGGACATAAAATCTGAAACTAATAACATATTTTAGCCTTCTGTAATTATGTGAACGTATTTTAAATCATTTGCAAGCTCCCGGCCACAAACATCTGTTTTGTTTTCATTTAACGTGAGAGTAAGAAACAAGGAGGAAATAACAAAACCACTGAACGTAAACACAGGTCACGTGGAGACGACCCACAACTCAATCTGCTCTGTGCATCAGCCCCAGATCTACGATATTGCCAAAGTAGGACAATACTAGATAGTGGCACCCAGCCACACTTATGTAACCAGATGAAACTGCGCATGTCCTAGAGCCTGCCTGCAACTCCTCAAACGGATCTAATTAGTTGTCACGTCACGCTCATCGGAGGCAATTTGTTGTTATGAACTTATGAAGCATTGCATAGTCTTTCTAAAGCCTTTGACACACTTTGCTGTTGGCAGACACTCGTCTGAGCACTGTGTTTTGTTGTTGTATATGGTGCATTTCCCTTGCAACTTAAGTTTCATTTCCATTTCCTTTTTTTCTCTCGTTCACATTTTGTTACTGGAGAATTATTCTGCAGTAGCAGGATACAGTAATATCCTCTGTTAGAGTATCAGTTCTCACCAGCCAAAATTACAAAAAATTAACTGAAAACTACAACAATGAAAAATTTCCAGAATTCTACACAATTCCCAGGGTTTTCCCGTTTTCTCCCAGATGAAAAAATTCCTGGGTTTTTCCTGGATCTCCCAGTTGTCCCGGGACATATACACCCTGAGAAAAGAATCACCTTCCCTTTTGTAGTGTTTTTTGAAGTCTGTACACATCTGAGCCTTGTTTCATTGTGTAGTTGTTTTAACTCTTTCATGACCCACCTTGCACTTGTTTTGCTGAATCTGAGTTTTTTTCTGCTAATGTTATGAACTGCACCAACATTTACTGCAACTGTTTTTGCAATATGTTCAACTGTAACTTGTTGATCGTCATGAATAATGTCATCAATGAGTATTTCAAGTGAACATTTTTTATAACAATTTTCACTGTTCACAAAACTTTCAGCATACTATAAAATCATTCAAGAAAATATTTTATCCTCATAAAGCAAAAAACTGATTACTGAATGTTGTTTAACTAATGTGGAAACATCAAGTTGGCAGGAAATCACTGAAATAATGCAATATTGAGCTTATATGTAAGAAAAACCAATTCGTATCTGTCTTTTATTCACAGTTCATCCCAGTGATGCCCAACCTTAAGTCATAAAAGCACAAAATTCCTCCTACAAACTGTTTCATTTCTACATAAGTTGGTCTCTCTAATTATTGAATGCCCCTCATATATAGACCACCCCTAACCTTCAGTAAATTCACAGCAGTATAAAATTCCTTTTTTAAAAAAACCCACACTACCTAACAGTAGTACCAATGAGTAGAGAATGGTATAAACCCTTAGCCAAGTTTGTTGTTTAGTTAATTAAATCTACGAAATACTTAGATCACTGCTTACTATAAAGGAGATACACTGGCTTGCAGGCAGGCACAATGAAAAAACTGTCACACATTTAGCTTTTGGCTAAAGTCTTCTTCAGGAAAGAAAACAGACACAATCACAGAAGCAGGCACACCTTATGCACACATAATCACTATCTTGGATAGCTCCAACGAAAATGTCATTCTGTTATCTATTTGAGAATGTTTGTCACCTATTTGTTTATATTTTTTGTTCATATCTGCTTCTTTTGTTCCATGTGAGAAAATATTTCGTTCATATGTGCTGCCTACTGTGAAATTACTTGTATTAATTTTGTTGATTGTGTGCAATCATCTGCACCATTGTTCGTAAAATAATATTTTCCCTTCTAAGAGCCCCTGTGTAAAACTCCTAGCAGATATAAACATAAAAGTCACAAAATTGGTATTTTACACTATATGATAATAAATTATTTTCTATTTTCTCATATCCTTTGTTAACAAATTAAATTCGCTCCAATAGTTTTCTTTCTAACTGAACAGTGTTTGACAAATTGACTTTGTAACTGGGTGTTCATGTAAGTACTCCACTCTTACAACCAACAAAATTAACTGAGAAATAACTTCACATTATATTGTATCTTAAAAGGTCCAAACTCATCACATTTTAATAAAATTGCCGCTGCTGAATATAGTTTGCAAGACACCAATAGCATCTACATCCAGCTGTTGCCTCTGCATATTGCCTGCATTGCCAACTTGACTCTGGTCGCCATTGCTATTTATTGTCTAGATGCTTATAGTGTAGTTGCTGCTTTGACTGCTGACAATGGTGCCTGACCACTTTATATGGAAAAGTCTATTGTGGGTTGCAAGCCACCAATCTTCATTACATTTGACAGAGTGTCGCTATTGCATACTTTACTGCTTCTTCTACAAACTAATCTTCTGGCACATTGAGCTCACAGTCACAGATCTTGTAATGCATGCAGATCTTCTGTTATTTGGTTTCCACAAGCAATGTAAGAATAAAATATTCTTGACAAATATGTATAATTGTGTTATTATATTTTAAATGTTCTTCACAACTGTTACGTGTTTGATAACTTTTAATGGTGTTTTTACCATCTTGTTTAGTTTCCTGACAAGAGCTTGTTGATTTATTATTATTATTATTATTATTCGTTACAGTCAACTTTGGACTACGCTAAGCATCAGTCATTTCTTGTGCTTTTTCTTGCGTTCTTCCCAGTACTTCTTCATTTTTTCTGAGTGGGCTTCTTTACGTTCTTGCGACCAGGTTGTTCCCGTCTTCTTTGATTGCGTTCGGTCTTTGAATCCCTGTATTTTGTTGACGGCATTCCTATATTCCATTCTGTTGTAAACTGTCTCTGGTATAATGTTCATTTCTGCAATGTCTTCTTTTACTTCTTTCAGCCAGTTGTTGATTTATGTTATAAAGAAAATTTCATTTGTATTTCTTCTTTACAAATAACACATATTTAAAATTATTTTCATTTCAGAAATACAGCACTTAATAACTTCTTGAGGCAATAAGTAAACATTTATATCACTTTTCCTTCTGAGCTATAGGCCTAAATATTAAATACACATAAACTACAGCACATAATCATAGATTTCCAGTATATATGTTAAGTAAGCTCTTAAATCACTTCAGATGAGACCTTAAGTACAATATTAGATTGTACTTTCCACCAAAAAGATATTGGTAAGTCTTTAGTTTTCTTACTGGGTGCACTTGTCTAAGGTTGCTTACTGTATCAAAGTTCTCAGACACACAGAGATGTTTTTTGTACTCAGTTGCCTTCCACAAATAATGAAATAATCTTCAGTCTTAAGCCTGTAATAGGATCAAAGTCTGGATGCAAAAGGGTAATAAATTCTTGCAGTAAACTTCTTCTTTGTAATTTTCATTTTCTATTGTATTCCTCAACTCAAACTTCTTGCTTTTGTATCTAACTCCAGATTACGATGTGACAGGGCTCATGAATATAAAAATGTTCTAAATTCTTGATACAATAACATATTAAATTCCCACATCAAGATTATTCACAGTTACTTTCATCTTGTAATTTGAGTTTCAATTTGATCCAAATTTGTATCTAACTCTGGGGCTGCCATGTGAGAAGGTTCTGTGTGACGAAATCACGAAAAGTTGTTCTTGAATTATATTCCCTTGTAATATATTAATTAGTTTATTTTTCTACTCACTTCATCCAATGAATTTTCACTGAGCTGTACAACAGTTTTCATTCATTGGAGGAGCTTTCACAAGTGCACTTTCATTGTGGATATGTAGTAAGACTCTAACAAAGTGGACTCCTCCTCATTTTATCAGTACATCTTTTCTTTGATATACACTTTCCAAGGTTATTCTCACTGCTGCCATCTCCAAAGGGCCCCTTCAGTGACTATGCAGTGTTGGAAACTCCATGACATACTCCAAGACCTATACTTCAGTGTAGCATATGCTTTAGTACAGCATCAATAAGCCATATGATTACTCATTTACATGTGACAACCAGGCTATAGAAGAGTTCACAACTCTGATGTAGAATGTAAATATCCCAAATTCAACTATGCAAAATTTTTGTACCCTCATAAACTGGTGATTGGCATCTTGTGAATTGTCGTCTGTCAAAAACTATTCCATCTGGGGCACACTGGTACCAACGTTATAACATTTATACTCATTAGTAAAACTGTGGCTCAAAGAGTTAAATTTCACAGTTGAAACTGAAAAATACTGATATTCGCTGGATGTGTCAGTGGGCATAAAATATCTTCTAAATGAATAAATTAAAGAAATGAGTGGGTCTCATGCCTATCTAGCTGGAAGGCACCGTCACAGTTGATAATATCTTCTGATAAACATATTTGTACAGTTAATGATTTTTTCCTTTGTGGGGAACTACAGTCATTTAGAACTATTCAAAAGAATTTTTTGTCATCTCCCTGTAAATTACTATTCATTTATCTCACACAATCTGACTACATTACATGCTGTCATTGAAATAACATATATATTTTAAGGTCAGGAGGAAAGAAATATTGCATGGTCATACTGCAACCATTCTATGTCCAGATACTACAGTTTTCTGCACTGGTTATAAGTCCAAAGAATCAGTTGTCCAAGAGGATGTCCTAAAGACTGCAGTGATTAATACTCTTAAGCCAATACCATTATCAAATTCTGTTCCAGTTTACTGTCAAACATGAGAATGGTAACATATTATCAAGCATGCCAACAGTTTCTTCTTCTAACTGGCTGAGGAACTTGCCCAATCTGTGCTAGGTTTCACAGTCACTGTGTCATGGGTAATCACTTTGACAGTTAGGGGTCCACCTGTGGCCTACATAATGTGCATTGTTACTTGCAGGTAGCAAGAGCAATTTCATAGAACCACCAACTCAGCTTTTTGGGCCTTTTTTGCCATCTGCTACTACCTGACCTCAGCTTCAGTTAAGGTCAGAAGGAAAATAACACTGGATGATCATACAGCCACCACTTCACTTCCAGATTCTACAGCTTCTCCACAGATACATGTGGGAATTGCTAGAATAAATTTTGCTAGCACCAAATCTACTGTCTGAGCACAAATGCTGAAACCATACAATGTGTTCACTTTTGCTCTGAATGCATCCATCAACAATTAGACTCAATTTAGATATTTTCACCACAGCCAAACACCACTGAACCTTACAGGAGACACAGCATCAATTTTGCAGCCTCATTCTTAAATGAAATGTGACTGCTAGCAGATGACACCATCTTCAAATTTCCTTTAGTGGTACTGTTGCGTAGTAATCTTATGTAGGCTGTGATGTCAGTAATTTCTAATATTTTTTCTACTGAAGGGTTTTTGCAAGCAATAGTACCCAACAAAGGGTCATAATTCATAACCCTAGACTTTCAGTCATTTTGTGCCCAGAGCAACAATAAACATTTACTTACCATGCTATTCCTCCCATCATCCAATGAATGGAGAACAATGAACAGGTGTGTATGGCAGTTGCCTGTACATTCATATTTCTCAGTATTTACAGGGCAAAACCAATGGACTTTCCTGCAATGTGGCCACATGGTTGGTGACCACAATCTTACCACTCCTACAAAGACCAGCACCTCAGATGACTGTTTAGCACCACAGCAGGGTGTTCTACAGAAAAGCACCATTCTGAGCCTGAACCTTTGGTTAGCACTTAGACTGTCGTGAAGCAGTTGTCACTCAAATGCTTGGTCACCACATGTTCACCACTGAGTCAGACAGAGGTTCTTTGAGATGACACAAAGCATGCCTGGTGTCAGGTACAACCATCACCTGCCATAACCACCACCACAGCCATGCCATTGTTGCCACTGCCATGTCCACCTTTTGAACTTCAGTGGCTGCTGGCACAACCACCATAAGTTCTACAGCCAACTATCCCAGCCTGGCATGTCTCCTAGCTCTGACCAGCAGCAGCCTCTACAGCCTCCATGTTGCCACTGCCAATGCACCAGCAGCACAGTCTCTTTTGGGGGCTTCTGACAATCAACACCCCACCATCAGCACAGGTGCCTTCAAAGTTTGCCAGCCTGATGGAGATTGCACTGCATCTGTCATTTGCAGTGCATTCTTGATACAAGACCAGGCAAAACTGGGTCAATGCCATCCACCCCATGTGCTCAATTTGAGGGGGAGTGATGCTTAATGGATCTAATGAGGATGATATTATGGAAATAATGATAGTCTGCTGAGCACAGTGACACTGCAAGTTCCATTAAAGACTATGAGCAGGTGGTTGCAGAACATTACATGCCCCATCTCTGAGCAGCTGCTAATCATTTACACACCCAAAACTCAAGGCCATCGAATGACAAGTGTCAATAAACCAGCTTGTAAATCAGTTAAACTTGAATGAGGAGTCTTGCTTTTTCTACAACTGAGCCCAGACTTAGTACATTAGACTGTGATATGCCTAGACCAATGGAAGCTCACTGGACTGTCACTTTGAAGATGGGAAGTCCACATAAAAAACTCTTCAATGGAAGAGAGCAGAGGTAGTAAGTTACACCATTGCCTGAAAATGGTAAAAAACTCTGAAAATGAAAGACAATACATTAAAAAATGAAGAATTATCCAAGAATGCTGTAACTTTGTTCTGTAAAAATTTCTCTCTTTTATTAGAAGAGAAATAAACAAGAGATCATTCCTTCCTCATTGGCCCTCATAGTATAATGTGGCAACTGTTGGTAATCTTCTCAAAACAGATGATGATCTGATATATCTCACTAGACAAATGAAACATTCATCAAGGTTCCCTTACATTCCTTCACTTCAGGTGGAAAAATGCATTGGTATCTTGTCTACTATAACAGGGTATGGTAAAGGAGATATATGGATAAAATATTATGGTTATGTGTAATACTAAAAGAGAAAGTAGCAACAACTATAATTTTGAGTCCATTTATGGAACACACATACCTAAACATTGCAGAAATAGTTCCATCTTCCCATCTGTATGTAACTGGGTTAGTATGGCCATATAACTGTTCAATTGTTAATGACTTTGGGTTGATTATCCTTATTTCCACATCAACATTTTTGCCAGATTCATTAGAAATTTGAACAACTGTTTGTGCTAGAGCCTGCAGTAAAAAAATTACACAGAACAAATAAATAGATGTATGTACTATACATTATGTATTCATTCTGCCCAGTCAAATTACCCATAATGAATAAATAGATTTGTGTATCATAAATTATATGTCTTCATTCTGTCCAATCAAATGTGTCAAAATTTGCTTTCAGTTGTTTCATTCATACGCATGACACCAAATATGTCTTGATGCAGTTGTTGATAATAATAGTTTTTATTATTAACATAGGCTTTCATTATTAAATACAACAACATGGGTATTTTTGAGAACATCTGTGTCACTTTTAGAAGGTTTGTGTATGTTATAAACAGTTGTTAATCAGTGTAGTTAACATGTCTGCTGTACTGTGCTTTTATGATAACTATATGTATGTTATAAGATGAATAAATCACTATTCATAACATAACAAAGTGGCTGTAATGTCATTGAATACAATGTTGCTCTAATATATTGTATTCATTTACCTCCCACAAAAAATTAAATGGTATAAAATTCATCATGATAAATTTCATTTCATTTCATTCATTTCATTTCATTTTATTATCTTCCTGTACATCATTTACATGATGTAGGAATTCTCACAACAAAGTTATCATACTAGTACAAGTACTACAGACATAATAATAGAATATCACTTTCAAGGCATTTTTTAAAAGTATAAATTTAGACATATAAATTAAAATTTTTGGCAATAAATTTACATACAATCGAAGTACTCATCTACGTCATAGAAAGTTTTGCTTAAAAAGTAATTTTTAAGCTCAGTCTTAAATTTTACTTCATCTATTATTGCCCTCATGTACACTGGCAGAGCATTGTAGAGTTTTATTCCAAAATAACTTACATGCTTTTGGGTTTGTGTTGTCCTTACCTTTTCTACATACAAATTCTTACGAGTTCTGGTATTATAATTATGGCAGTCCTCATTTGTATGTAGATTTTTCATATGTGCTCTTGTACACAGAATGCTTTTAAAAATATACAGTGATGGTATTGTGAGTATTTGCAGTTCTTTGAAAAGGGGCCTACAATGAGTTCTTGGAGAGTTATGTGTTATGATTCGTATAGCTGTTTTCTGAAATTTGAAGATATCTGTTAAGCTTGATTTAGTTTTACCCCAGAACACTATGCCATAAGACACAATGGACTGAAAGTAAGCAAAATACACTAGTCTAGCACAGTCTGTGCTGCATACTCTAGATAATATCCTCAATGCAAAACATGGCAAATTGAGCCTGTGGGATAAGTACATCTACATCTACATCTACATCTATACTCCGCGAGCCACCTTACGGTGTGTGGCGGAGGGTACTTATTGTACCACTATCTGATCCCCCCTTCCCTGTTCCATTCACGAATTGTGCGTGGGAAGAACGACTGCTTGTAAGTCTCCGTATTTGCTCTAATTTCTCGGATCTTTTCGTTGTGATCATTACGCGAGATATATGTGGGCGGTAGTAATATGTTGCCCATCTCTTCCCGGAATGTGCTCTCTCGTAATTTCGATAATAAACCTCTCCGTATTGCGTAACGCCTTTCTTGAAGTGTCCGCCACTGGAGCTTGTTCAGCATCTCCGTAACGCTCTCGCGCTGACTAAATGTCCCCATGACGAATCGCGCTGCTTTTCGCTGGATCATGTCTATCTCTTCTATTAATCCAACCTGGTAAGGGTCCCATACTGATGAGCAATACTCAAGAATCGGACGAACAAGCGTTTTGTAAGCTACTTCTTTCGTCGATGAGTCACATTTTCTTAGAATTCTTCCTATGAATCTCAACCTGGCGCCTGCTTTTCCCACTATTTGTTTTATGTGATCATTCCACTTCAGATCGCTCCGGATAGTAACTCCTAAGTATTTTACGGTCGTTACCGCTTCCAATGATTTACCACCTATGGCATAATCGTACTGGAATGGATTTCTGCCCCTATGTATGCGCATTATATTACATTTATCTACGTTTAGGGAAAGCTGCCAGCTGTCGCACCATGCATTAATCCTCTGCAGGTCCTCCTGGAGTACGTACGAGTCTTCTGATGTTGCTACTTTCTTGTAGACAACCGTGTCATCTGCAAATAGCCTCACGGAGCTACCGATGTTGTCAACTAAGTCATTTATGTATATTGTAAACAATAAAGGTCCTATCACGCTTCCCTGCGGTACTCCCGAAATTACCTCTACATCTGCAGATTTTGAACCGTTAAGAATGACATGTTGTGTTCTTTCTTCTAGGAAATCCTGAATCCAATCACAAACCTGGTCCGATATTCCGTAAGCTCGTATTTTTTTCACTAAACGTAAGTGCGGAACCATATCAAATGCCTTCCTGAAGTCCAGGAATACGGCATCAATCTGCTCGCCAGTGTCTACGGCACTGTGAATTTCTTGGGCAAATAGGGCGAGCTGAGTTTCACATGATCTCTGTTTGCGGAATCCATGTTGGTTATGATGAAGGAGATTTGTATTATCTAAGAATGTCATAATACGAGAACACAAAACATGTTCCATTATTCTACAACAGATTGACGTAAGCGAAATAGGCCTATAATTATTCGCATCTGATTTATGACCCTTCTTGAAAATGGGAACGACCTGCGCTTTCTTCCAGTCGCTAGGTACTTTACGTTCTTCCAGCGATCTACGATAAATTGCTGATAGAAAGGGGGCAAGTTCTTTAGCATAATCACTGTAGAATCTTAAGGGTATCTCGTCTGGTCCGGATGCTTTTCCACTACTAAGTGATAGCAGTTGTTTTTCAATTCCGATATCGTTTATTTCAATATTTTCCATTTTGGCGTCCGTGCGACGGCTGAAGTCAGGGACCGTGTTACGATTTTCTGCAGTGAAACAGTTTCGGAACACTAAATTCAGTATTTCTGCCTTTCTTCAGTCGTCCTCTGTTTCGGTGCCATCGTGGTCAACGAGTGACTGAATAGGGGATTTAGATCCGCTTACCGATTTTACATATGACCAAAACTTTTTAGGGTTCTTGTTTAGATTGTTTGCCAATGTTTTATGTTCAAATTCATTGAATGCTTCTCTCATTGCTCTCTTTACGCTCTTTTTCGCTTCGTTCAGCTTTTCCTTATCAGCTATGATTCGACTACTCTTAAACCTATGATGAAGCTTTCTTTGCTTCCGTAGTACCTTTCGTACATGATTGTTATACCACGGTGGATCTTTCCCCTCGCTTTGGACCTTAGTCGGTACGAACTTATCTAAGGCGTACTGGACGATGTTTCTGAATTTTTTCCATTTTTGTTCCACATCCTCTTCCTCAGAAATGAACGTTTGATGGTGGTCACTCAGGTATTCTGCGATTTGTGCCCTATCACTCTTGTTAAGCAAATATATTTTCCTTCCTTTCTTGGCATTTCTTATTACACTTGTAGTCATTGATGCAACCACTGACTTATGATCACTGATACCCTCTTCTACATTCACGGAGTCGAAAAGTTCCGGTCTATTTGTTGCTATGAGGTCTAAAACGTTAGCTTCACGAGTTGGTTCTCTAACTATCTGCTCGAAGTAATTCTCGGACAAGGCAGTCAGGATAATGTCACAAGAGTCTCTGTCCCTGGCTCCAGTTCTGATTGTGTGACTATCCCATTCTATACCTGGTAGATTGAAGTCTCCCCCTATTACAATAGTATGATCACGAAACTTCTTCACGACGTTCTGCAGGTTCTCTCTGAGGCGCTCAACTACTACGGTTGCTGATGCAGGTGGTCTATAGAAGCATCCGACTATCATATCTGACCCACCTTTGATACTTAACTTAACCCAGATTATTTCACATTCGCATTCGCTAATAACTTGACTGGATATTATTGAATTCTTTACTGCTATAAATACTCATCCACCATTGTCGTTTATCCTATCCTTGCGGTATATATTCCATTCTGTGTCTAGGATTTCGTTACTGTTCACTTCCGGTTTTAACCAACTTTCCGTTCCTAATACTATATGCGCACTATTTCCTTCAATAAGAGATACTAATTCAGGAACCTTGCCCTGGATACTCCTGCAGTTTACCAATATTACGTTAACTTTTCCTGTTTTTGGTCTCTGAGGACGGACGTTCTTTATCAACGATGATAATGTCCTCTCTGGTAAGCCGTCAGGTATTTTATCGTTTCGCCCAAGGGGGGGTCCCTCTAACCTAAAAAACCCCCGTGTGCACGCCACACGTACTCTGCTACCCTAGTAGCTGCTTCCGGTGTGTAGTGCACGCCTGACCTGTCTAGGGGGGCCCTACAGTTCTCCACCCAATAACGGAGGTCGATGAATTTGCAACCATTATAGTCGCAGAGTCGTCTGAGCCTCTGGTTTAGACCCTCCACACGGCTCCAAACCAGAGGACCGCGATCGACTCTGGGCACTATGCTGCAGATATTAAGCTCAGCTTGCACTCCGCGTGCGATGCTGGTTGTCTTCACCAAATCAGCCAGCCGCCGGAAGGAACCAAGGATGGCCTCAGAACCCAAACGGCAGGCGTCATTTGTTCCGACATGTGCTACTATCTGCAGCCAGTCACACCCAGTGCGTTCAATAGCTGCCGGAAGGGCCTCCTCCACATTACGGACGAGACCCCCCGGCAAGCACACCGAGTGCACACTGGCATTCTTCCCCGACCTACCTGCTATTTTCCTGAGGGGCTCCATAACCCGCCTAACGTTGGAGCTCCCTATAACTAATAGGCCCGCCCTCTGTGACTGTCGGGACCTTGCCGGAGAATCGGCCACTGGCCCAACAGGCGAGGCATCCTGTGGTGGCTCGGAAACGATGTCATCACCACTAGGAAGCACCCCGTACCTGTTGGAAAGGGGTAAGGCAGCTGCCACGCGGCCAGATCCCACCTTTGCCTTTCGGCCAGGCACGCACGAGCCCACCACTGTCCGCCATTCACCCTGGAGTGATGGCTGACCGGTAAGATGCTCACTGCCGGAAGACGCAGCGACATCAGGGGTTCCATGTGATTCCAAGGCCACCGAAGTAGGCATAGGTCTCACCACAGTTGCCCCAACGCCACTACGAGCCGACGCCTGCGCCTCGAGCTCGATGAGCCTAACAGACAAAGCCTCCACCTGCCCCCGAAGAGTGGCCAATTCTCCTTGCGTCCGCTCACAATAACCACAGTCCCTACACATGACTATGTTTACCCTACTCTATACGGTGACAAATTCCCAAGATAATCTTCTGATGAGCTACTCTGATAATCAAGAAACACTCACTGAAATACGAGACGCGAAAACTACGCTAGGTTTTCCCAGAAAAACTATTTAAAAGCTAAGCGCAGCAAATAAGTACAAAAACGCTTTATACAAACTTGAGATGGTCTTTCCAGCTTAAGTTTTGATCAATGTGCATGCCCAAAACTTTGTGGATTGTACACTCTCTATCTTCTTATTCATTAGTTTTAACTGGAGGTCCATATCTTGAGTTGCTTTGCCATACTGTATATAATTTGTTTTACTTAGATTAAGTGTTAACTCATTAGCATTAAACCAATGTTGAATATATTTCAGGACTATATCAGTTGTGGTGGTTAATGATTTTTTATCATCACTTACAATTATGCTAGTGTCATCTGCGAACAACATTATTTTGGTAGAAATATTAGGATTTTTTTATGTCATTTATATAAAGCAAGAATAATAAGGGACCAAGAACACTGCCCTGTGGGACACCTATTTCCAATTGCTTTGCATATGAGACCCACTTGATTTTCTGATTTTTATGCTCTGCGATGATTTCTAGCACCTGAGTTCTATCTTGAAGGTAAGATTCGAACCACTGCTTCACATCTCCCCTTACACCTATTGCCTCCATCTTGTTTAACAGAATTTTGTGATTTACTGTATCAAAAGCTTTAGACAAATCTAAGTTAATTCCCACTACACATTTTTTAGTGTCGAGACTCCTGACAATCTCTTTGGTATAGGCATGGATAGCTGATTCTGTGCTGTAGCCCGAGCGAAAGCCATGTTGATTGCAGTTTAGAAGTTTGTGAGCATCTAAGTAATTTATGAGTCTGGTTTTCATTAATTTCTCTAGAATTTTTGAAAATGATTGGAGAAGGGATATTGGTTTATAATTTTCTACCTTGTATGGATCTCCTTTTTTAAACAGAGGTCTAACGTTAGAGATTTTCAACCTCTCAGGAAACACACCTTCGCTGAAAGACAAATTGGCAATATGTACCAGGGGCTTTATAATTTGTTGGGCAACTTTTTTTATTATTGACACAGGCAATTCATCCACACCTGCAGACATTTTTGATTTTAGACTCTTTTTCACCTTTAATATTTCGTTATCATTTGTGGGAGTTAACAACATACTACTGTCTACTTTTGGGGCTGGTAATTTCTCATGTTTAGTAAAGTTTTTATTTAATGACACTGGTACACTTAAAAAGTAATTGTTAATGTAATTTGAGAGAGTTTCATCTTTTAATTCAATATTTTCACTATTTCTGAGTACTATTTCCTGATCCTTGAGGCCCTTACCTGTTTCCCTTTTCACAATTTCCCAAATAGTTTTTGATTTATTGCCTGATTTTCTTATTAATTTATCATTACTTAGTAATTTTGCTTTTGTAATTACTTTTCTATACATTTTTTTGTAATTTGTTACATATTCTTTAAATTTGGGGTCAGTCCAACTTTTCAGTCTATAGTTAAGCATTTTCATGGTCCTGGAGGAATTTCTAATACCTGTTGTGATCCAGGAGTTAGCATGTGTATGTCCATATGTGTTTGTTTTGACAAGTTTCTTAGGAAAACACATTTCAAAATTCAACATAAACAGGGAAGAAAAAACATTATATGCAGTGTTTGTGCTAGTTTGTATCAGTACTTCTGCCCATGATTGGTTAGTCAGTGTATTTATGAAGTGACTGCAACTATTTGTGGAGAAGGTTCTTTTGTACATTTGGCATGAAGTATTTTTGGTCACAGGGGCTATGGGAAATTTAAGGATAAGTGCATTGTGATCAGATATTCCTAGGTCAACATTTATTACATCTATATCTATGACATCTATATTTGTGAAGATATTATCTATGAGACTTTTTGAAGAGTTTGTTATTCTTGTAGGGTTAGTTATATGTGGATACAAATTAAAGCTATGTAAAACATTCAGGAACTGATCTTTGGATGCACCTTCAGTCAATAAGTTGACATTAAAATCTCCACTTATAATTACTGTTGATTTTTTATGATGTAATATTTTGAGCAATGCCTCTAACTTATTTCTAAAAATTTCAGGATCACCACATGGTGATCTGTACACTGACATTATTATTAATTTACTCTTTTGCATATTCAACTGTATTTCTGCAGCCACAAAATGTTTTTCTTCATTCAAGGATTCAGTTACAGTCATATTTTTAACCTTTACTCCAGGTTTTACATAAATGCAAACACCACCATGTCTTGTTTCCTTCCTGCAGAAATGGGTTACTAATTTGTATGGGGAAATGCAAATATTTTCTAGTTCATAACTCATGCACCAATGTTCTTGAATGCAAATACAATCTATACTAGCTTCACTTACTGCAATCTCAAGTTCTAATATATTATTTTTAATGCATTGTATGTTAAGGTTCATTATTTTTAAATTATTGAAATTAGATTGAGAGGAGTTTGTACTCATGTTTCCCAATGTTAATGGCTGTTCCTTGCTGAGGCTGGGTACCAAAAATCCTTAAGAATTACACGTTTCCTGCTCCTTGTATTTCTTACCCCTGGACGTGCCACCATACTTCTTGTATCTGTAGTTGTAGCTGCTGTTTCAGTGGATGCTGGAGGTGTTTCTGAAGCTGATGATTCAGTGGATGTTGGAGATGCTGCCAGTTTTGATGCTGAGTCTGGTTTTGTAAGTGATGTTCCAATTGACACTGGAACTTTTGCTGAAACTGTATTTTCGTTTAAATCTTGAACTACAGTTGGCACTGACGTTACTGTGGACGTTGAAGCTGCGTATGAAGCTGATAAAGTAGAGATGTGAAATAAATACTACATCCAGAAGAATAAAGCTGAGATATCTATAACCTCATAACATTATTCTTTTACGCTGATCAAAACACAAAATGTTACTGAAACAAAATCACTTAAACTTTGTTAATTTGGTGCCACTGAATACCAAACATAGGTTGAGAATCACATATTACCTCTCATTCTCAGATTCCAGTCATTATCTGTAATTATATTTTTTTCATTAAATATTAGCCTTCACAAATAAGTAGTTGGTAGCATAGCCTCACCATCTCCACACAAATTGACACTACAATAACCTCTGTAGGTACTGCGAATTAATTTATACTAATTTTCAAAGTTGTAAAGTCCTTTTTGAAACACCCTGTACTACCATTACATGATCAGATACATGACCTGTATGTGTTCATCCTGTGATCTACTACTACCTCCATACCTTCCAAACATCTACCTCTATACCTTCCAGACCACTGTGAAGTACATTGCAGAGGGTACATCCCATTGCACCAGTGATTAGGTTTTTTTCCTGATCCAGTCACTTATAGAGCACAGAAAGAATGATCATTTACAAGGCTCTGTGTGTGCTGTAATTAATCTGATTTTGTCCTCACAATCTCTATGTGAGTGATATGTAGGGGGTTGTAGTATAGAGCCTTCATTTAAAACTGGTTCTTGAATCTTTTTAAGTAGGCTTTCTCAGGATAGTTTACATCTGTCTTCAAAGAGTCTGCCAGTTCAGTTTCTTCAGCGTCTTTGTGACACACTCCAACAGGTCCAGCCAACCAGTGACCATTCATGTTGGCCTTGTCTGTATGCATTCATTATTCCCTGCTAATTCTGCTTGGTATGAGTCCCATCGACTGTTGTCCCAAGAACAAGTTCTGACAGTTGTTCCAAATTAACGGGTTAAGAAATCACTGGACAGACAGATGGGATTCCATGCATAAGAGTTTAATGGAGAAAGACCATATACTGTTAAGACTGATATGTTAAGCATAATTTATTGAGAAAGAAAGACTGTCATTTATACTTCGTAAATGTGGAATGAAGAGACAGAAGTCACAAATGTATAAGCATGGCAACACACCTAGCAGTCACACACATTTCATAGTATTTGATGTAATGATTAGGAAAAGGGGCCCTTGAGAGATGTCGTGAGATTAAGCCATATGAGGAGGGATTCCAAGGCGATGACAACCACAGGAGGAATATTGTAGTGCAAATATTAAGGAAACACAAAGTTGATAGAGCTTAAAGTATATGAAAAGTAGCCTTATAATTTTAATGTAGATAATGCATAGTCACAATGCAGCCCACTGTTAAAGCTGTTCTTGAATAAAGGATGAGTTAGTTGATGTTTGTAAGCAGTTGAAAATCGTCTGCCTACTTTCAAAAGTTGGCATTGGAGTGTTGGAAGAGCTCCTGAGAGTCATGTATGTGCTACAAAAGGTACCTCAAATTCTATCTTCTCCTGTGTATTCTGACTCCTTTGTCAAAGGTCTGGGATCTGTCATAACTAATCCACTTCACTTCATGTGATGCGTAAATGGTAGATCTAAACATTCTGTATGTAATAGACAGAGATCAAGAGATCAGGGAAGCCTCAGAGTGTTATGCTGATCCCCCTAACCAACAATTTTGAGTTGCTGCCTGTCACTGAAAGTGAAACTGAGCCAGTGGGACTCACTTAACCTGTTATTGGGATATCAGTGCTGTCACGTGTCAAGAGGAGGCAAATGCAAAAAGGATAGGCATCACTTATTTGTTGGCAGTTCAAACATATGGCATATAAGTGTATCCCTTCAGAAAATGGCAGCAATGAACAGGAATGAAAACAAGGTGCACTCAGTTTGTACCCCTACAGGCTTTGCTCAACTTGTCGAAGAGACTATTCTGGCAGCCACTGAGGGAACAAGTTACAGCCAACTGCAGATTGTGGTGTATGTTGGAACAAATGATGCCTGTCATCTAGGGTCTTAGGTCATACTTAGATCATTGAAGCAACTGGCAGAGAATGTTGAGAACACCAACATTGCACACAGAGTTCCAAGAAAGCTCGCAGTTTCCAGCATAGTCCCCAAAACTGATTGTGGCCCCCTTTTTCTGAGTCAAGTGGAGAAACTGAACCAGAGACATTAAAGGTACTGTGACTGCCTGAACTTGTAACACAGGATTGAGAACTGTATGGTCCCCATAATGGGTCAGAACTGATTCTGGTAGCAACTGTGTCTGGGGTGAGCACAAGCACCTTTTAGATCATCTTACTCTTCATCCAGTCTAGACAATGACAGCTGTAGAAGACTTAGAAGTATAGATGAAAGATACTAAAAAATGCCCCCTGCAGGCAAGAGTGTTAAAATCCTAGTAGTTAACTGCTGAAGCATTCACAAAAAAAATGCAAAAAATTGAAACATTCCTGAAAAGCAGTGAAGGTCACATAATACTAAGTGCAAGAAGCTGGTTAAAAACTGAAATTGATAGCACTGAGATTTTTGGGGAAAATGTATGCATATTTCAAACTGATAGGTTAATAGGATATTTACATTGTGGTTTTGTCGCTATTGATGAGTATTCAAGGCACTTGGTAGGGTGAGTGGTGATGGTGACAGGCTGGTGGGACACAGTAGACACACTGATGATCCAGAAACAATATTTTACTACCTTCAGATGTGCAATACATTGTTAGTAAATGTGAGGTAGACATGTCCCACTCCAGCGGCCCAGGCCAGTGAAGGCTCACAAGTGGCAGCTTCCACCCAGTCAAGAAAGAACAGCGTCAGCACCCAGTGATGGTGACATCAGGCAGAGTGACAGTCAATTAATTGACAGCGGCCCAGAGCCTTGATATGAGTGACACTCCATGTTGTGCTTCAAAAGCATTCTGCAGTCACAGAGAACTACACTTAAGTGGCTCATGCCCAGCGACAACCATTGCAAAAGTGAAGGAAGATTGTTTCGTGCAGGACACAACTTGCTACTCCTGGCAGGATTTATACAACAGGTCATCAGTGCTGCACTGCCATGTCCTGCACGCATACTCAGTGCAGGAGGAGGCCGGCCCAGCTCAGTTGCGAGCCAATGGCTGCAGTGGGCAATGCCCAATTGTCTTGTTGTCTGGCATGGCCCTGGAGGTGTGGTGGTGCTGCTGGACACAAAATGCCTCTGCCTCAAAATCCACTACTATTTATATGGCTCTGTTACACTAAAATCCTGCACACAGTCACATAGCTTTTAACAAGGGTCTTGCTCTGGTGTGGTGACTCCATCCTGCCTGCTCTGCCTATTGCTGCTGTGCGATGCAGTTTTCCACTGAGTACAGCAGACCCATTCCACAATAATTTGTTTAGCTGTTACTATGGCCCATATGATGCCACATTATGTTTACTGCTCAGCTGTAGCTTGATGCTATGCTATGCTGTGGCTTCTCATGAATTATTCCAAGTTCTACTAAAACTTGATAAAGGCACTACAGTACCCCCCACCTTGGGAAGACCTGGCCCCTCCGCTCTTGCCTAGGACTGGTTCATCACTGTAATCACTTTCAGCTTTATACTAGGCTATTAACTAACTCATCCTGTGTTCAAGAACAGCATCAACAGCAGGGCTGCATTGTGGCTATTCATTGTCTACATTGCACTGTTTTACAGGAGAGTGGACAAATAACTTTAACTAAGTCTACAGTCTATCTTTTAATCTGCTGAGTTGAAAAATTACTAATTTCCTATTAGAACTGACAAAAATATACAGAATGAAACTTCTGTTAAGAAAACAAAACATATTTAGTAAAAATTACTAGATTCCTAAAACTTTTTGAGATCACTTATAGTTATAGTTGCTAACAACCTCGAGAAAGGAGCTAATTTACAATAAATGCAGACAATATATACTCCTCTTGAAAGGGAAAAGTAGA
This sequence comes from Schistocerca americana, assembly GCF_021461395.2. NCBI lineage: Eukaryota > Metazoa > Arthropoda > Insecta > Orthoptera > Acrididae > Schistocerca > Schistocerca americana. The sequence goes on from NC_060122.1 coordinate 281,980,795, forward strand.
TGTAACACAATATGTTAGTTATGATATGTACTACAGTAAATAAATCACAAAATCCAATTTACTATGAATTAGTCTGCGCACAAGGCTATGGTAACTTCTGTAAAGTCTCAGAAATGTACATTACACATCTTCCAGCCAGCTATTCAGTAAAGAAGAGTGGCTGCAAATTTCAAGTAAGTCACCCCATAAAGAAGTGGAAGGTGGTTTGGGGGAATAAGCTGATATAAACCAGATCCACAGTCACATATAAAACACATTTACATAAACATAAAATGAAATATCTTCCAAGGCTTGACTTATTTTCCCAAACCACATGTAATTTGTTTTATTTACACTTAAACAATGGAAACTACAGGCTGGAATATTAACAATATTAGGAAATGGATAGACTGTGACTCAACCCAAAGATGACACATCGAGTTGTAGACAAACACAACAAACACACGCGCACACACACACACACACACACACACACACACACACACACACACACACACACACACACACATATTTACACAAACAAGCACACTGTAGTGATTCAACAATATCTGTGTAAATTCTAGAACCACTCAGCCTTCTACCGTCTCGAACACACTATATTCTAGATATGAGTGTGGGATGGTAGAATCCTACCTACTGTGCGTCACATGTTTGTGTGTGCAGGTTTAAAATCAGTTGCGGGAAGAAAGGAGATGCGGCGGTTGGACGGCACCAACAAGTACCTGTCGCGCAATCCATAGATGTTTTAGTGAGTGTGTAAGGAAGAACCATAGAGTTTATATGCAGCTCTGTGCTTATTTTTTCACTGAATATTGTTATTAAAACAAGAACAGTTGAAAAGTACTCTTGTAGACTCTTGATGCAACTTTGTTAGAGGCAAGACTCATTTTATGATTCATGTTATGAAGGTCATGGTACCCAAGCAAACTTTCTTTTAACTGTAACTCAATTTGTTTCTAATGTCCGACTGTACGAGAGAGTCGCACGAAGTTACATATTCATGTGGAAAGTGAAATTTTTATTGTGTCTGCAGGTAAAATACATCAATAGTTGATGAAAAGTAAAGTTTGTATGTCTACATATTTCATAAGTAGAAAGAGTCTGAAAATTCCTTTACCTAGTATTATTCGACGGAGAAGAAGTCAAGAGGGTTTCCAGCAGCCAGCTATTCAGTAAAGAAGAGTGGCTGCAAATTTCAAGTAAGTCACCCCATAAAGAAGTGGAAGGTGGTTTGGGGGAATAAGCTGATATAAACCAGATCCACAGTCACATATAAAACACATTTACATAAACATAAAACAAAATATTGTTATTATTTTAAGCATTTTGAATATGGGTTTGCAGTGTGTCTGTGGAGGACTGTATATTGGTATTTGGACAGCCCTCTTCTGTAACAAAAGATTTATTTTAGGCAGCAAGTGTGAAACCATAAAATATTATTATATATGTTCTCGGAGATTGAAAACAGCCAAAGTATGCAACCCCAGCACCCTCCGAGGTACAAACATTTTCAAGATTTCTAAGAGAAAACAGGCTGAATTGAGTTTCTGTCCAAGTTTTATTACTTCATCATTAAAAGTTTTCATCAACATGAACCCCAGTGATTTTTGTGATGTCATTCTGTCTATGGCTTTGTCAGCCAACACCAGAGCAAGATTTACATTTTGACTTATTTTCCCAAACCACATGTAATTTGTTTTATTTACACTTAAACAATGGAAACTCCAGGCTGGAATATTAACAATATTAGGAAATGGATAGACTGTGACTCAACACAAAGATGACACATCGAGTTGTAGACAAACACAACAAACACACGCGCACACACACACACACACACACACACACACACACACACACACACACATATTTACACAAACAAGCACACTGTAGTGATTCAACAATATCTGTGTAAATTCTAGAACCACTCAGCCTTCTACCGTCTCGAACACACTATATTCTAGATATGAGTGTGGGATGGTAGAATCCTACCTACTGTGCGTCACATGTTTGTGTGTGCAGGTTTAAAATCAGTTGCGGGAAGAAAGGAGATGCGGCGGTTGGACGGCACCAACAAGTACCTGTCGCGCAATCCATAGATGTTTTAGTGAGTGTGTAAGGAAGAACCATAGAGTTTATATGCAGCTCTGTGCTTATTTTTTCACTGAATATTGTTATTAAAACAAGAACAGTTGAAAAGTACTCTTGTAGACTCTTGATGCAACTTTGTTAGAGGCAAGACTCATTTTATGATTCGTGTTATGAAGGTCATGGTACCCAAGCAAACTTTCTTTTAACTGTAACTCAATTTGTTTCTAATGTCCGACTGTACGAGAGAGTCGCACGAAGTTACATATTCATGTGGAAAGTGAAATTTTTATTGTGTCTGCAGGTAAAATACATCAATAGTTGATGAAAAGTAAATTTTGTATGTCTACATATTTCATAAGTAGAAAGAGTCTGAAAATTCCTTTACCTAGTATTATTCGACGGAGAAGAAGTCAAGAGGGTTTCCAGCAGCCAGCTATTCAGTAAAGAAGAGTGGCTGCAAATTTCAAGTAAGTCACCCCATAAAGAAGTGGAAGGTGGTTTGGGGGAATAAGCTGATATAAACCAGATCCACAGTCACAGTCATCAGAATGTTAGAACATGGGGACCCCTCAGAACGAACACGTGATATTTTATACATAATCATTATGCAAATAATATCACTAATAATAACATTTCATGTCTTAACAGTATACATTTCTTACATATGTTAATGTACATATCTTTGCTTTCCATAACAATTGTCTGTCCTATCTTGAATAATCTTTTGCATACCGTTCCTCAACTCTTTTCTTATTTTACTTTGTCATTAAGACATGAGCGTTTACTCATGGTTTTAGTCAGCTTTACAAATTTTCAGGAATTATGAGGACTCTTTTCCTTTTCTTTATTTCCTCGCACCCCCCCCCCCCCCCCCAACCCCCACCCCTCCACCCACCACAAAAAAAAAAAATCGTAAACTCCAGGTGCTTATGAAACGCGAACAAACTATTTTCTATTCTTATCTTTTGTACTATGTTTTTCTTAGTATGTACTATTTTCATTATTTGTAGCTTGGAGGAACTCTGAATGGAATGAAAGTGATCTTTTGACTCTTATTTAGTTCCACAAAACACAATAATGATAGTTGTTCATAGAATTCACACTTCCCAGAATAATCCCTATAAAATTTGTGACTTTTGTCATGATACTGTTCCCTTCTCCTAGGATCAGCACCTATTCCTTGCTTGTGGGTTGACCATATGAGACGACTTCCTCTTTCCATTCTGGTAGGTATGCCCCTTACAAAACATTCCTTTGTTTTAGGTCACTGATAGTCCTATCTCCATGCAGGTACGCATGCCCTTTATACTTAGTGAATGCCTAGTATGCCCCCCTTATCCTTTCTGAGTAGGCCTCATGGTTCATTAGCCTGGCATATATTTCTATGTACACCATAACTAAGTATCTTCTGGTAAAAATATAAATCTATTTTAAACTTCACATTCATTCTTTACTGTATCATTTACTTCCTAGAGTCTTCCTCTACTTATCAACTTCTCTATTTTCAATTGATACTATGTCTACATATACTATTTACATCTCACTATCCTTCAATTCATCAGAGTAGTTATTACATTGACATTTCTTAATGATCAAGATGACTAATTCTGCTCCTACTTACGTTTTCTTTCTTTGTTCATACCTCTCTCTTATTTATCCATTACTCATTATTACTTCATAGTTGTTCATTATATATGTACACCTCTTCTTATGCATATTCAATGTAGAATCGTCATAGCTTCCTATATATGTGTGCATATTTCCATATGTACACACATTTTCCCTACAACACCTGGCAGTTAAATCACATAAGAGGAAGCCTGTCATGATGTATCATGACAGGCTTCCTCTTATGTGATTTAATGGTTGTGTAGAAGTGTATATTTATGTATATGTGGATGTGTGTTTGTGTAGTCTGATTCTTCAGCCTTCTTATCTCAAGTTAAGATTTAGGTTTTTAGTAACCATGGAAATAAGGAAGGACTTCAGCGATAGAAATTTGTGCATATGGAAAGAGGGAAAAAATAGACAGGTCCTCAAATGAGAAGTAAGAAAGGAAAAAAAAAATAGATATGGATGCTAAGATCAAAGAAGAGAAAGAAGACAGCCCCAAAGACAGGAAACCCTTCTCAGCCCCCTTCCCAAGGATCCCTACCATTCAGGTACTTGAGTGAGATGCCAGAGGAGGTTTGGTGTTAAATTGTCTCCTACAGAATGGACTTGTCCCACCTTCACCCTTTGAGGTCCCCGAAGGAAATCCTAGCAATCCTATGGAAATGGCAAATGATGAAAAATCAGGCACACCTGATGTAAGGGTTGTTTGAAGGGTATGATGGGTGTTTTGTGTTAATCATGATTTATCTGTTCTCGTAAATCATGCTTTTAGCTACAATACCCACCCCTATCAAAATTTATACCAACCCTCCAATCTACAACACATCTCATAAAAGGTATCAAATACTCTATACAAAATTGAAAATCTATACACTATGGTATAACAGTTGTTTTGCTAGTGACATCTTGTTATATTTTCCACAAATACAATACTCTGTTTAGTTTCTTTCGTCTAGATATCACTTTTTTCTGTGATTCTCTTAAGTTGTTCTCCATTTCATAGTTATATCCAGTATTCTAGGCAATAAGATTACAGAATAGTTCTAGATTTTAAAGGAAGTCAATGCAGGAAACTATTTGGAAAAAACACCGTAAACAACTTGGGATGCGATGGTCATTACTCCGCCCGTCAACTTAGAATGTTAATGTCCCTGGGGGATCTACAATTTTACATCCTTTACATTATATTTACCATTTTTTTCCCTGCTCATTTTAAATGCCAATTGAAATATTTCATTATAGTACCCCAAGTATTATTAGAATGTTTTGGGTCCCATAGATCTAATATTAACTTTTCCTGAGCACTGTCAGACCAGTACTTCTCTTTAAATTTCTTTTGAAAGTTTCCCCAAGAAGAAAATTTCTCAATATTTACTGCTCCCCATTCTGAGGCTTCCCCTAGAAGGTACCCCACAGCAAATTCGGTATTCTTGGAATCTTCCCAATTTTTGGCAAAGCTGGATTAAATCTTTTTAAGAAATGGGTCGGATGTTGTAGTACTTCAAGAATTTCCATGTAAATTCTAGAACCACTTGGCCTTCCTCCATCTCAAACCCACGATATTTTAAATAGAAGTGTGAGTGAGATGAATCTGACCTACTGCGCATTGCATGTTTTTATGTGCAGGTATAAAAACAGTCACGAGCAAAATGTGGACGCAGTGGCCAAGCAGCAGTCGACAAGTACCTGCTGTGCGATCCATAGTGTTTCAGTGTATGTGTAGAGAAGAGCCTGTGCTACTCTTTGCTGGTTTAATGACTGTGATGATTGTTAAGAACAAATAAAGAAATGAGATTAGACTTTTAAGTAATTGATGTGTTGGACTTGCTAGAAGCAAGTAATATTCATAAATTCCGAGTGGTTCTTAAACCAACTCACTTATGAATGTTAATTTAATGTGTATCTAAAGCTCCAAATATGAGTGAAATATGAGAAGATGGACGTATGTACATGTGAAATGTGAGAATGTTATTCTGCATAATCCAATACATCGTTAATTGGTGAAAACATAAAGTTTGTATATTTACTCCACACGTTCTAGCTTCAAAAAGCATTAGAATGTGGTGACCGGTGAAAGAGGACCCAAAAAAATGGGAATTAGAGATGAAAACAAGAAAACTGGATGTTGCATGTTGCCATAGCAACTGTGTATAACAAGACAAGAAAACCGTTACGAGGAACTTGATTTAGCCAAGAAATCAAATGAAAAAGAAAATTTGTGAATGCAGCAAAGGGAAATATGTAAGGAAGTAATGACATTAAAAGAAGAGAAAGAAGACCTCAACATATTTGACTAAGAAGATATACAATGAGAATAATTCAAGTAAGAAGATACAGTGTGGGGAGTTTACAGCTCTCACACACATCGCAGTGATGCCCACGTAGAAACCAACAACTGACGCCAACCAGACCAATTGCTGTTGACCGGTGCTGATTCTACATCACGCTGATGCCGATGCAGAAACCAGCAACCGACGACACCAGCACTAGTTGCTGTTCACTGGGGCTGATGCCACACCCGCTCACCAACACAGCCTAAAACTCTAGACCGGGTAAGCATAAAACAATGACTGTTTGAGTATAAAGTTGAAGAAACTGTTCAATAGGCTATATTTGTGTATTTATTATACTTAGAATTTTTTTTAATGCTTACTAGATCTAAGATAGGTAAAACCATGGAAAACGTACAGTTAGTTGGAGAAACTTCAGAACAAGCCATGGCTATGAGAATCAGTAGAGAAATAACAGACTGGACTGAGATAGCAAATTTAATTAAAGCACGAAGTGCAGCTTCAAATGCTCAAATTGTGACTTTAAGTGAAGAACTAGATGCTCAGAGGGCAGATTCAGCAGCTTTAAGAAAATAATTTAGTGAAACTTTAAATTCTAGATTAAATGCTCAGAACAAAACTCTAAGGAAAGATATAGGTTTGGTATATTCTAGTTTAAAAGCTCAAAATTAAGTTCTAAATGACCAGAGTGAAACCTCGAATAGTCAAACAACAAATATAGGTTTACTACAGACTGAATTTGAGACACAAAATAGTAAAGCTGAAAATTTGAAATTAGATTTAAAGAAAGAATTAACGAGTTCTTTAAACGTTCATATAAATCAACTATTCACTGACTTTAGTCAGAAACAGAATGATCAAATGCAAGATTTAGTAACAAGGTTAGAATTTGACATTGAGGAAAAATGTAATAAGGTAGAAACCAAAATCAATGAAAAATTAAGATCATTTGAAAATGTATGCAGTGTTAAGTTTGATGCTGTAAAGCAGAGATTACATACTGTAAGAGAGAGCGTCGATAATCAAGAGAAGTTGATACCAATTATCCAATCGCAAATTACAGGTGTGAATGCATGAGTAGATATTGTGGAAAGAAATTTCAGAGAGAAACTAGTGAACTCCGACATTATAAATATAAATAGTTTGGAGGGACAGGTGGAAGAACTAATAGATTGGAAAGTTTAAGAGAAAGAAACATCTGGGAACATATCACCAATTTTATCTTCTGAACTTAGTGATAGCAAGAGAGGTATGGATGACCTATGGAGAGAATTCAAACTTATCCAAGATAGAGTAGAACACAGAATAACTTCACCTAATGTGGTGTTACGTAGTCAAGTGGTGATTGTTTTGCAAAGGGAAAAATGTCCAAACAAATGTAAAGAGAAGTATTGGTATGCACTTACTCAGTGTGAAGTTACTATCAGAGCCATGGGATCTGGGTGGAGTCATCTATCTCCCAGGGACATTAACGTTCTGTGTTAACAGGCAGAGTGATGACTGTCGGATCCCGAGTTGTTTTTGGTGTTTCTTCTGTAATAAAATTTTCCTTCACCAAATTCCCCCAACTTCTTACACTATTCTATCATCCCACGCTTAGAGGTTATTAGAGAAACATACCAGAGAGAAATTGTGATTATGTGATCCAATATTGCTCCTGGTATGTGACTGCGTCATCCTTGGTTATTAGAGGGTTGTGCCTGCTAGGAACTTTGACTGCATCATCCTCGGTTGTTAGAGGGTTGTGTCCACTAGGAATCTTGATTGTGTCTTCCTCAGATATTCCAGGGGTGCCCCTACCAGTCCTCAAGACTCGTCCCGGCTAGCCCCAACTTATCCTGACTTTACTAGGCATCAACATGAGGTGAGAACTGGTATGCATACTATCCCTGAAATAATATAGATTAAATCTGTTTAACCAGCCATTTTCTCGCACAGTTTCGATTGTAGTGTTGACAGCAGCTGATGTGGTCTCCATGTATAGTTAGGTTTTATTTTTGCCTGAATTAGTCCTTGTAAGTAATCTCTTCACCAGTTTTCTGTGCAAATATTTAGGCAGAAGTCTGGGTGAAATCAACATCATTAAATTTGTATATTCTATTAATATGAATCATAATTACAATGATTCCAAAAATGGTTTTCTTGAAAGCTACCTTGTAATCCTATTTTGGTCACATAGTTCCAAGTAATTAGGGAGAACCATACCTGGCACAACAGATAAATCATGACTAACACAAAACACTCATCACACCTTTCAAACAACCCTCACAAACAAGTGTGCATGATTCTTCACCATTTTCATAGGGTTGCTAAGATTTTCTTCAAGGATCTCAAGGGTGAAGGTGGGAAATGTCCATTCTGTAGGAGATGATTTAACACCATACCCCCTCTGGCTTCTCACTCAAGTACTGGCGAGCTAGGAACCCTGGGGAAGGGATGTTGGGAGGGTTTCCTGTCTTTGGGGCTGTCTTCTTTCTCTTTTTCGATCTTAGCAACCCCATCTACCTTTTTTCCTTTCTTACTTCTTGTTTGAGGACCCATCTATTTTTCCCTCTTTCCATATTCATCTACTTATATCACAGAAGTCGTTCCTAGTTTCCATGGTTTACAATAACCTACAACTTGTCTTCAGATAAGAAGGACAAAGAATCAGACTACAAGAAAACACTTCTGCATATGCACAAAGAAATACGAATACACAAACAATGAAGTTACAGAATGAAAGGATGTAAGGATGTAAGAACCACCAAGCGTTGAAGGGGAAAAAGATATGTGTACACATTGTTTTTTAAGTGACAGTTCTACATCGTTCCTTTTTTTTCTTTTTTTTTTGTGTATATACACATTTATACAGAGGTAAATGTATATATGAAGAAAGAATGGAAGCAATCAACTCATGCACTGACAGAGATAGGAGCAGGAGAGCTTGTGGAATAATTATAAAACAGTGATAAGCAAGGTTGCAGTTAATCATGATAATCATTTAAGAAAGGTCAGGGTAGCAAACACTCTGATGAAGTGATGAGTCATAGAGTAGTGGGACTTGATCGTTATGTGTAGACATAGTATCTACTAATATTATAGAACTTGAGAAGTGGAAGAGGACTCTAGGGTACTAGGGGAGGTACTAAGAAGTGAGAGTGAAGTGTAAAATAGATTTTATTTTTACCAGGAAATACTTAATTATAGTGTACACAGAGATGCATACTAGGGCAATGAACCATGAGGCCTATTCATAAAGGATAAAGGGGATGTACTGTAGTGCTTTGAGAATTTCAGGGTAAATTCTAGAAACACTCGGCTCTCCACCATCTTGAACACCCGATATTTGCATGATGAGGGTGAGAGAGCCTCTTTACTGCGCCACACATATCTGCGTGTGCAGGAGGGACAGCTGTCATGAGAAGCCAGGAGCTGCATCTCATGAGTGGCCCCGACAAGTGGTTACCAGCACTGCCTTGGAATTTATATCAAAAAGTCAAAGAGTGTTTGTATAATGTTCCGTGTTTGTGGTGTCATGAGGATTGTTACAGAGACAGATGAAGTTTGTAATGTATAGAGACTCTTACTTCATGTCATGGCTCTGCATGAGGCAGCAAGTATGTATTTGTATGGGTGTTTTGTCAATTCTGACATTTATCTTGGAACCAGTTGGCTTGCTGGAGCTTGTACAGAATAATTGTTAATTTGGAGATGAGAGTTGAAAATATATTGCTGTTGAACTGAAAAGATTCTACGGGTACATGATTTATTTCAAGAATAGAGAGTTGGTTAATATTACTCCCTTTAACCTGATACAGTCTTCAGAGAAGAATTAAACCATGAGAGTGACATAGCTGATGACCCAAAGAAGAGGATCAGCTGCACGCACAACGCACGAGTTGACTGGAAGAGACATGTGAGTCATGCAACCCAACACAGCAGTGTCTCTTGTCATCGAAGAAAGCATTAGAATGTGGTGACCAAATGACAGGACTCAAAGAAAAAAGCGAAATTGTAAGCCAAAGATGGGAAGAAGATATTTGATTGCCATAGCAACCAGGCATAACAAGACTGAGAAACTGTTTCGAGTAACTGCATTGTGTCTACTGAACCAAAGGAAAAAAGTTCTGAGTGCAACACAATATAAGACAGGAGAAGATAATAACATCGAAAGAACGAAGGGAAGATCTCAACTTTTCGATTAAGGAGATTTGGATGTGGGGAGAAAGCAATTCTTGCACCCGCAGTAACCAGCCACCGATGTCAAAGCAGTAACCAACCAATGACGCTGATGCAGTAAACTGCCACCAATGCAGTAACCCACCACCGTTGCTGACTGTAATGGCTGCTGTTCACTGTTGCTGACTTCGTGTCCGCTCGCTGATGCCGCAACCTACGTTCCATGCTGCCGGCACCTGTACTATTCACTGGTGCCGATTCTACACCTGCTTGCCAACACAGCATAAAACTCCACGCTAGGTGAGCAAACAACAATAATTGTTCGAGTAGACAATTTAAAAAAAATAAAAAAGAAGAAACTTTTCAAGGACTATAGTACTGTAGCTAGTACATTTAGATGGGAAGTTGTTTTAGATGATCACTACACCGAAAATTAATAGGGATATGGATAGCAGTCAAAAAACAGAGGAAATTTCAGAACCAGTCATGGCTATGACAGTGAGTAAGGAGGCACCAGACTGGTCCGAGGTAGTGAATTTACTTAAAGCCCAGACAGCAGATTCAGCAGCTCTAAGAAAAGAACAAAGTTATCAAAATGCTTCTTTAAGAAAAGAACTAAATGCTAAGTTAGATGATCAAAGAACAGATTTAAATGCTAAAAATGCCTCTTCAAACCAAGAACTAAGTGATCAAAGTCTTAAGTTAGATTCAGTAAATACACAATTGAACATCAAATTAGATGCTTAGAGTGAGGTTTTAAGTAGCCAAAGCAAAACCTTGAACAGTCAAGCAGTTAATATAGTTTTGATAAAGACTGAATTTGACTCTTTAAATAATAAGGCAGAAAATCTGAAATTAGATTTAGAGAATGAACTCACCAGTTCTTTGAATACTCACACTGAACAACTATTTACTGAGTTTAACCAAAGACAGGATGAGCAATTTCAGGATTTAACTAAAAAATTAGAATTTAACATTGAAGATAAATGTAATAATGTAGAAATTGGACTTGTTGAAAAAAATGGATCATTTCAAAATGTATGCAATGTTACATTCGATGCAGTAAAGCAAAGGCTGCATGCCTTAAAAGACAGCATAGAAAGACAGGACAGGATGATCCCTATTGTCAAATCACAAATTGCAGGTGTCAACACTCGAGTTGATGATGTAGAGAGAAATTTTAAAGAAAAACTGGCAACTTCAGACATCCTAAATATAAGGATGGAGGAACAGGTAGAGGAAATGATAGACCAAAAAGTGGCCACGAGAGTAACCTCTGACAACATGTCTCCAAATTTGTTTTCTGAACTTAACAATACCAGGAGATGTATGGATAATTTGTGGAAAGGATTCAAATTTATCCAGGATAGAGTAAAAAACAGAATAACTTTACCTGATGTTGTGTTACCTAGTAAAGTGGTGATTATTTTGCTGTTGGGAATTTTTCACACAAAATTTAATGACACATACTGATCTGTGCTTGCTCAAGTGAAGTTATCAGAACCATGGCATCCGGGCAGGGTCACATATATTCCCCAGGCACATTAACATTCTGTGTTAATGGGCGGAGTGACGACCGTCTGTTCCCGAGTTGTTTTCAGTGTTACTTCCACATTAGTTTTCCTACACCAAATTCCCTTCAGATCTTCAACTATTCTGTAATCTATTCATAACCTCTTAAACTATCCTATCATGTTAGTATTTAAATGACCAAATATGACTACAAGATTGTGATTAATTTAATAGAATCACGAATAAACAATGATCGCTAAACATAAAATGGCACGAACAGAATAATATTCTGGTAGAAAGTATATCATGATGATACTGTGTAAACAGAGTGACTTTAAGATGGAAGGAAGAGAATAGAGCATTATATTTAAGAATAATATAATATGAAGTGAATAATGAAATAACTATCTTGTCCTAATGTATTATTTTCTATTTCTATAGAACATTTATACCTTTAATGAGATGTGATGTAGATGGGAGGGTCTGTATCAATCTTGAAAGTAGGTAAAGACATGACCAACACTACACACACACACACACACACACACACAAACACACACACACACACACACACACACACACACACACATCCAAACTCACCATATTTGCTGTTCCATAGGTGTTGCTAAGATTTTTCTTTGGGGGCTTCAAAGATGGAGGTGAGAGCGTCCATTCTGCAGCAGATGTTTAACATCATACCTCCTCCGGCTTCTCACTCAAGTACTGGTGAAGTAGGGATCCTGGGGAAGGGGGGTGGGAAGGGTTTTCCTGTCTGTCAGGCTATCTTCATTTTCTCCTTCGATCTTAGGAACTATCTCTATTTTTTCCTTTATTACTTCTCATCTGAGTACCAGTCTCTCTCTCCCTCTTTACATATGCATATACTTCTATCACTGAAGTCCTTCTCATTCTCCGTGGTTTCCTATAACCTTCAACTTATTTCAAATAAGTAGGCTGAAGAATCAGGCTGCACAAACACACAGCGACATACACACAAAATTACTCTTAGATACAAACATGAAAATTACAAGCTAGAAACCTTAAGTGATGTCAGAACCACCGAGGGATGCAAGGGAATAAAGACATATGTACATCTGGGTAGATGCACATGTTGTATGGTTGATATATGACAGTTCTGCATCGCCTCTTTTTTTTCTTTTTTCGTTTCTTATATATTTATACATAGGTATAAGAACAGAGACGGTTCTATATTGCACGAGGAAGTGTGAGAAATGAAGAAGATTAGAAACTAAGGAAGAACTAATTAGCATAAGCCAGGGAGGAACTAGTGGTGATAAATATTTAGGAACATCAGTTGAATATTTGTTCTGATGATTTGTAGGTTAGTGGGACAAGTATAGAACAAAGAAAGGTATGATATATTGAGTTATATATAAATATGAGGTTTGCTGAAAGCGTAGAAGTTGAATAGTAGTGGAGGACTCTAGGGGATCAAATAAGGTACCCAGAGGTAAGAGTGAAGTGTGAAGTAGAATTGAATTTTGCCTTCTCACAAAGGATAAGGAGGGCACACCCAGCTTTTATTGAATAAAGAAAAGGGCAGATAGGCAGACCGAAGAGAGGCTGACCTATACTGTGCAGGCAGAGGAACCAAGAAGGGGATTGATTGACCTGTACCATAGAATATAAGAATAAGTAAGGGGCACACCTACCAAAACGGAAGAAGGTAGTGCATCCATAGGAGTAACCTGGAGGTAAAGTATAGGTACTGTGCCTAAAGGGAAGGACAGTATCGTGATAGAAGTCACACAGTTTTATAGGGATTATTCCGGTAAGTTTGGTTTCTTTACATCAACAGCATTATTAGGAGTTATGAGTGCCTGAAAGAAAACGTTCATTTTTTTCACCAGAGTTTCCTCCCGACCATATGTTACTATAGGAAATGAGACTGAAGAAATATAGTTTAGAGAATTATACTACAGAAAGGGTAAATCAAAAGTCTACATCACTTGGAGTTTGTGATTGGAAACCAAAAATGTTGTCCGCACAATTCCTAGATGTAAAAGTACTAACTCCTACATCGGGTGACATGCTCAGATAGTTATTGTCGAAAAAACAAAACCAAGAAAAGGAAAATCTAGAAATTAAGTACACAAGGACTAAAAGAGATATATTCTATATTGATGAAATATAAATTAGTGTTGTGACAGATATTAATGTACATGATGAATATGTGTAAAATATAATGTTTTCGAGCTAAGGGGGGGGATATGTACTGCTTCGAGAATTTCGGGGTAAATAGTAGAAACACTTAGCTCTCCACCATCTCAAACACCCCATATTTTAATGATGAGGGTGAGAGAGCCTTTTTACTGCACCACACATATCTGTGTGTGCAGGAGGGACAGCTGTCAAGAGAAGCCAGGAGCTCTGTCAGACGAGCGGCCCCGACAAGCGGTTACCAGCAGTGCCTTGGAATTTATATCAAAAAGTCAAAGAGTGTTTGTATAATGTTCCATGGTTTGTGGTGTCATGAGGATTATTACAGAGACAGATGAAGTGTGTATTGTATAGAGACTCTTACTTCATGTTTTCACACTGCATGAGTCAGCACATATGTATTTGTATGGGTGTTTTGTCGATGCTGAGATTATCTTGGAACCAGTTGGCTTGCTGGAGCTTGTACGGAATAATTCTTATTTTGGGGATGAGAGTTGAAAATATATTGTTGTTGAACTGAAAAGATTCTACGAGTACATGATGTATTTCAAGAATAGAGAGTTGATTAATGTTCTTCCCTTTAACCTGATACAGTCTTCGGAGAAGAATTAAACCATGAGAGCGATGTAGCTGATGACCTGAAGAAGAGGATCGGCTGCACGCACAATGCGTGAGTCAACTGGAAGAGACATGTGAGTCGTGCAACCCAAAACAGCACTGTCTCTTGTCATTCAAGAAAGCTTTAGAGTACCTGGCATTTGCTAAGGATATAGGGCAGGTGTACCTACATAGAGATAGGACGACCTGTGGCCTAATGAATAGGGATGTTTTATAAAGGGGTATACCTACCACAACAGAAGGAGGAAGTGCACTCATAGGGTCAACCTGATCCTAGAGGAAAAGGACAGTATTGTAACAGAAGTCCCACATTTAATAGGAATTATTCTGGTAAGTTTGAATTCTATATACGACTAGCTTTATCATGTTATATGTGAGTTTACAAGGGTTGAAAAGGAGACAGTTTTATTTTTCCCAGAGCTCCCCCAGACTACAGACTACTATAAATAGTGATACTAACATGTATGAAGGAAAAAATAGTACAAGGAACTAGAATAAAGTACTCAAGTGTCATGAACACCTGGAATTTATGATTGGATAAAGAGCAGAAAAAATGAAAAGAAAATGAAAAAAAAAAAATTGGCCCTCACAATTTTTAGATACTGAAAGAGCTAACTCCAACATTGATTGAAATATTCATGTTTTATAATTTGAGTAAAGTGGAAAAAATAAGGAATAGATAAATAATAAGAAGATGGGTATTCATGGTTATTAAAAGAACAAGGTATACTGTTGAAATACGAAATGTTATTATATGTGAAATGAATGTACATAATGATGGTATATAAAATAGAGTGTGTTCAATCTGAGTGGGGGGGGGGGGGGGATAAATACTACTTCAAGAATTTCCACATAAATTCTAGAACCACTTGGCCTTCCTCCATCTCGAACCCACGATAATTTAAATAGATGTGTGAGAGAGATGAATCTGACCTACTGCGCATTGCATGTTTGTGTGTGCAGGTCTAAAAACAGTCACGAGCAAAATGTGGTTGCGGCGGCCGAATGGAGGCTGACAAGTACCTGTTGTATGCTCCATAGAGTTTCAGTGTATGTGTAGAGAAGTACTCATGCTATTCTTTGCTGGTTTAGTGAGTGTGATGATTGTTAAGAACAAATGAAGAACTGAGATTAGACTTTTAAGTAATTCATGTGTTGGACCTGCTAGAAGCAAGACATGTTTATATTTTCTGGTGGTGTAGAGAGGGCACAACAAACTTTCAGTAGAAAGTTGAATAAGAATGTAGGGAAGTCAGCAAAGAGAAAGAAAGTTTTGTGGTTAGGTAGTTCACATGCCAGAGGTGTAGGCCAACTTTTGCAGGACCAGTTAGGATCAGAATACCAGATCACAATTTTTTTTTAAACCAAGTGCTGGTCTGGGTCAGGTGACAAAGGATTTTACCAAGGAAGACACCGTGGTTATTCTGGGTGGGCCGGGCAATAGTACTGACAGATATCCTGGGTACAATATAGAGTGTGACCTGGCAAAGGCTGCATCAGCAACAAGATATACTGGTGTTGAGTTTGTGTCTGTTCTGAGATGCCATAACCGACCTCATTTAAACTCTTCTGTCAGTAGAGTTAATTTGGAGTTGGAATGGCTGCTTGGGTCGGGTGTGGGATCACATATTGGTTTGGTTCCTGTTGATTCTCTCAGTAGGTGGGATTATACCAAACATGGCCTACACCTCAACAGGAAAGGGAAGGGTAAACTGGCTGGGCTAATAGCAGGAAATGTAAGGGGGGCAGGCACTGCCATGAACAGTAATATACCAGTGGTCATAGGTGTTGGAGCAGCACATTTTTTAGGATGGATAGGATAGAACAAAGTCAAGTTCTGAGAGAAGTAAAGATTGAAACAAACCTTCAGTTTGATAAAGAAATTGAACAGCATTATCCTAGCACAATGGATGAGTGAACACAGCTGTTGGTTAAAAATTTATAGCAATAGGCAGAAATTTTATTTCCACCAAATTTCATCTTGGTAAATGTGAAATGCCAACTATCTTTAGTGCATCAAAATAGTGAATGGCTTAGAAGTAAAATTAATGAACTACTTATGTGCATTGAAAAATTAGAGTCATCGAACCCAGTTAATATAATCTGCCTCTCTGAACATCATGTGACAACTGATATAGATATGTTAAACTTTACAGAATTTAAGTTAGCCTCCTACTTCTGTAGACAAAAGATGGAGAAAGGAGGAGTTGCCACATTATAGGGCATGATGATAGGTAATCTAAGCCATGGCAGAGGATTTAGTTCAGTTGTTCCCGTTCAGGGCAGTCCTGGGTGATGAAGGGGACACTCCTTTGTGGCTGGTTTTTGGGGGTGGTTGGAGGATTGGGTATGTGGGGGGATCTCCAGAAACAGATATCCTGTGCCATTTCCCCTCACATGTGGGCACTAACTTTGGCGCCACCAACAGTCTTCACACGTGACCAGAATTTCTTTGGGTTCTGTGGTAGTTAGGTAGTTAGTTTAAAGTTCCACAGATCACTTTGCATGAGAGACCTTAGTGATGTGGACAAGTCACTTTACATTTACATTACAAGCTAATTTGTGTGCATGGTTAGACACTGAAGTGCCAAAGGAACTGGTATGAGCCTGCATTTTCAAATACAGTGATATGTAAACAGGCAGCTTATGGCACTGCAATCAGCAATGCCTATATAAGACAACAAGTATCTGGCACAGTTGTTAGGTTGTTTACTGCTGCTACAATGGCAGGTTATCAAGATTTAAGTGGGTTTGAACTTGGTGTTATAGTCAGAAAGCAAGTGATGGGACACAGTATCTCCGAGGTAGTGATGAAGTGGGGATTTTCCCATACGACCATTTCATGAGTGAACCATGAATATCAGGAATCCGGTAAAACATCAAATATCTGACATTGCTGTGGCTGGAAAAAGATCCTGCAAGAATGAGACCAATGACAACTGAAGAGAATCATTCAGTGTGACAGAAGAGCAACCCTTCCACAAACTTCTGCATACTTCAATGATGCTGGGCCATCAACAAGAGTCAGCTGAGAACCATTCAATGAAACATCATCGATATGGGCTTTCAGAGCTGAAGGCCCACTCATGTACCCCTGATGGCTGCATAACACAAATCTCTATGCCTGGCCTAGACTCATCAACACTGACATTCTATTGTTGATGACTGGAAACATGTTGTCTGGTTGGACGAGTCTTGTTTCAAATTGTATCGAGCGGTTGGACATGTACGGGTATGGAGACAACTTCTAGAATCCATGGACCCTGCATGTCAGCAAGGGATTGATGAAGCTGGTGGAGGGTCTGTAATGGTGTGGGGTGTGTGCAGTTGGTGTGATATGCAACCCCTGATATGTCTAGATATGGCTCTGACAGGTGACATGTACCTAAGCATCCTGTCTGATCACCTGTATCCATTCATGTTCTTTGTACATTCCAACAGTCTTGGGCAAATCCAACACGACAATGCAACACCTCACACATCCAGAATTGCTACAGAGTGGCTCCAGGAACACTCTTCTCAGTTTAAACACTTCCACTGCTCATGAAACTCTGCGCACACGAACATTATTGAGCATATCTGGGATGTCTTGCAAAGTGCTGTTCAGAAGAGATCTCCATCCCCTCATACTCTTCTGGATTTAAGGACAGCCCTGCAGGATTCATGGTGTCAGTTGCCTCCAGTCCTATTTCCAACATTAGTCCAGCCCATGACACATCATGCTGCGACACTTCTGCATGCTCGTGAAGACTCTACACAATATTAGGCAGGTATACCGGTTTCTTTGGCTCTTCAGTGGGTTTTGAACATGTGCATGGTTTCTTTCCTTCCCCAAAAAGAAAATGGATACTGTACAAAGATGTTGTGAGTTAGTAAGACCTAGCCACTTACTTTTCACATTTCAATAATAGATATTCTTGCATAGAATGGAAGGAGTTGTCAAGGAGAAATTTTCTTAGTTTGTTTTCAAATTTTACTTTGGTTTCTATCAGGCATTTTATATCACAAAGTTTTGTTATGGCATTGTGCACATCTTTTTGTGATAGACAACCTTTATGTGGAGTAATGAATGTCATTTTTCTTTCTGATTTGTATTTATGTTCATCATTGTCCCTTTTGAACCATAGTGGATTATTTACAACAAACTGCTTGAGGGACTAAATATACTGTGAAGCAGTAGTCATAGTGCCCAACTCCTTAAACAGATGTCTACAGGATGATTGTGAGTGAGCACCACATATTATTCTTACAGTACATTTTTGCACAATGAAGACTTTCTTTCTTAAAGATGAGTTACTTCAGAACATTATTCCACGACACTACTGAATGGAAATTGTAAAATATGTCAACTTAGTAATATATCTCTCACCATGATTTGACATGATTATAAGTGCAAATGTGGCTGATCTAATTTGTTTTAGGTGTTCCAAAATGTGCTTTTTCCAATTTAAATTATCATCAATATGGATACCTAAGAACTTTGAAGTTTCCACCACATTTATTATTTCCTCAGCATGTATTACAATTATCATTGTGTAGTACTCCTAGATGTCCAGAGCTGAATATGTTGAGTCTTTTTAAAAAACTGGGGGTCAGACCATTCACAGGAAACTGGTCAATCATACTTTCAATAGCTTTGTTTACCATTTCTTCTGCTTCTTTACATATCCTTGGACTGATTACAGTATTAGTGTCACCTGATTACAATACTAGTGTCATATGCACTTTTTTTATATCAGAAGGAAGATTGTTTACAGACATTAGGAACAATAGTGAACCAAAGACTGATTCTTGGGGAGCTCCACAAGTGATCTGTCCCCAGTCAGAATTATGGCCCCAAACTGTATTAGTCAAGTTACTAAGAACAACTTTCTGCTTTTTGTGAGATACAACAGTATCCATTGGTTGGCTGTATCATCACTCCCATAAAATAATTTACTTAGGAGAATACTGTGAACCACACAGTCAGATGCCTTAGATAGGTCACAGAAAATACCAACCAGCACTATTTTATTATTTAATGATTGTAAAATCTCATGAGTGAACAAGTAAATGACATCCTGAGTAGAGCAACCCTTCTGAAACCCAAACTGCAATTTTCTGCAGATATTGTTGCTGCTAAGGTGAGATACTATAGAATATATCACCTCAAAAATTTTGGAAAATTTTGTCAGCAGTGAAAAAGGTCAGTAGTTATTCATATCTCTCTTATCACCTCTCTTGAAGAGAGGCTGAACAATGGCAATGCCTTGAATTAGTGATGTGTTACATATTTCATATAAAACTGGGCTTTTTATATGGGAAAAAATCTTTAGTACTCTACTGGAAATAGCATCAAACAAGATAAGCTTTTATTTCTGAGAGAATGTACAATTCTCTTAATTTCAGAAAGAAAAGTTGGTGATACATTCACATGAGTGAATTCTATGACAATACCTTTTCCAACATACTGCTGTGAGTTACCTCTTGTGCTGTTTGTCCCTATTCTTTCTACTGTATTTAAGAAATGGTTAGTAGATGCATTTGCTACTGCTGAATCATCATTTATAGCCCTTTTTATAGCCCTTCCATTCAGTGTAATCATGAAGTTATTCTGTTCTGTGGCTGATTGTCCTGTCTCTCATTTCACTACATATCTTATGGCATTAAGTCTGTTGTTGGAATTACCATTTTTTGACATTATGTGCATGTTCCTGGGTGTTTTTTTCTTTTTTTTTTTTTATACCTTTCTTAGTAACTGTGTGTAGTTTCTGGAGTGTGCAATTACTGCAGCATCACCACTTGTTCTTGCCACAGGCTACATCTTCCTTCTCCTTTCACAAAATACATTAATCCCTCTAATGATCCATGCATTTTTACATAGCTATTTAGTGTTCTTTATGATTAGCTCATGTGGAAACCTGTTTTCAAACAATGATATGAATTTATCATGGAACAGATTAAATTTCACATTAGCATATGGTTCATTATAAATTTCATCCCAGTTCAGCTCCTGTAAACTGTTCTTAGAAACATTTGTGCTGGAGTCATTAATTATTCCAATTGATTTACAATTGTGCATCATGATCTGAGAGAGCAGTTGTTACTGGGTGAACAGTTACTTTCTTCCTCTGAGCTTCACCAAAGAAAACATGATCAATTAGGGTTCTACTGCCTTTATCCACTCATGCTGGAGAGCTAATTACTGAGATCAAATTGTAGGATCTAAATAAAGTTTCCAGATCATCTTTCCTATCAGAATCCTTTAAGTAGCTGTCTGACATATAGCACAGTAAGGAATCCAGATTCTCATAAACAGTTCAAAATTTCCCAGTAGGGATCTACATAGTTACAATTAATAGTGAACTATTTTTCAATATTACTTCACAAGCACATTCTTCTTTGTGTTGATCACTGCAAAACCTACTTGTCTCAGTGTTTTTGACTTTGTGTTCTGTCTAAATACACTCCTGGAAATTGAAATAAGAACACCGTGAATTCATTGTCCCAGGAAGGGGAAACTTTATTGGCACATTCCTGGGGTCAGATACATCACATGATCACACTGACAGAACCACAGGCACATAGACACAGGAAACAGAGCATGCACAATGTCGGCACTAGTACAGTGTATATCCACCTTTCGCAGCAATGCAGGCTGCTATTCTCCCATGGAGACGATCGTAGAGGTGCTGGATGTAGTCCTGTGGAACGGCTTGCCATGCCATTTCCACCTGGCGCCTCAGTTGGACCAGCGTTCGTGCTGGACGTGCAGACCGCGTGAGACGACGCTTCATCCAGTCCCAAACATGCTCAATGGGGGACAGATCCGGAGATCTTGCTGGCCAGGGTAGTTGACTTACACCTTCTAGAGCAGGTTGGGTGGCACGGGATACATGCGGACATGCATTGTCCTGTTGGAACAGCAAGTTCCCTCGCCGGTCTAGGAATGGTAGAACGATGGGTTCGATGACGGTTTGGATGTACCGTGCACTATTCAGTGTCCCCTCGATGATCACCAGTGGTGTACGGCCACTGTAGGAGATCGCTCCCCACACCATGATGCCGGGTGTTGGCCCTGTGTGCCTCGGTCGTATGCAGTCCTGATTGTGGCACTCACCTGCACGGCGCCAAACACGCATACGACCATCATTGGCACCAAGGCAGAAGCGACTCTTATCGCTGAAGACGACACGTCTCCATTCGTCCCTCCATTCACGACTGTCGCGACACCACTGGAGGCGGGCTGCACGATGTTGGGGCGTGAGTGGAAGATGGCCTAACGGTGTGCGGGACCGTAGCCCAGCTTCATGGAGACGGTTGCAAATGGTCCTCGCCGATACCCCAGGAGCAACAGTGTCCCTAATTTGCTGGGAAGTGGCGGCACTGCGGCACTGCGGCACTGCGTAGGATCCTACGGTCTTGGCGTGCATCCGTGCGTCGCTGCGGTCCGGTCCCAGGTCGACGGGCACGTGCACCTTCCGCCGACCACTGGCGACAACATCGATGTACTGTGGAGACCTCACGCCCCACGTGTTGAGCAATTCGGCGGTACATCCACCCGGCCTCCCGCATGCCCACTATACGCCCTCGCTCAACGTCCGTCAACTGCACATACGGTTCACGTCCACGCAGTCGCGGCATGCTACCAGTGTTAAAGACTGCCACGGCAAACTGGCTGACACTGACGGCGGCGGTGCACAAATGCTGCGCAGCTAGCGCCATTCGACGGCCAACACCGCGGTTCCTGGTGCGTCCGCTGTGCCGTGCGTGTGATCATTGCTTGTACAGCCCTCTCGCAGTGTCCGGAGCAAGTATGGTGGGTCTGACACACCGGTGTCAATGTGTTCTTTTTTCCATTTCCAGGAGTGTATATGCAAAAACTCCTCCTTTTCCCATACTAGTTCTGCATGAGCAAGCTGCAATAGAGTAATCTTTTACATGTAACTTATATAGCCCTGTGGTAATGTGCTGCTCAGACAGGCAAAAGATGCCTATTTTGTCAGAGTTCTCTAAATTTTCCAAACAGACAAGCTTTCCTATCCTGTTACTCAATACTCTGACTTTCTGATGAAATAAGCAAATCTTATTCTTCTGTGCATTCTTAAGCATTTTGTGGGGCTCTTCTGTTATTTTAATTTCTTCCAAAGCAGTGTGCCTGAATCCTGGTTTAACATTACAGGATAATTTAGAAAATCAAACAATGGAAAATCCACAATGGAATGTAACAGTATTGTGAAAAGGAAAGTTGCTATTCACCATATAGCAGTGATGCTGAGTTGCAGATAGGTACAACAAAAAGACTGTCACAAATATAGCTTTCATCCAGTAAGGCCTTTGTCAAAGTTCAACGACAAACACACACATACACACTCACACAGACGCAACTCACATGCATGTGACTGCAGTCTCAAGCAACTGAAGCCACACTCTGAGCAGCAACATCAGTACACGATGGGAGTGGTGACTAGGTGGGGTTAAGGAGGAGGCTGAGCAGGGATCAGAAGAGATAGTAGGGTAAGGATGGCGGACAGTGACGGGCTGTTGGAGAATGAGCAGGGATGAGGTGGAAAGAGGGTAGGGCAGCTATGTGCAGTTAGGAGGTTAGATTGTGGGCAGCCAAGAGGGAGGAGGGGGGGGGGGGGGCTGGGAGGGGGGATAGCAAAAAAGGAGAGAGTAAAAAGACTAGGTGCAATGGAGGAATGAGGGTTGTGTAGTGCTGGAATGGGAACAGAGAAGGGGCTGGATGGGAGAGGACAAAAAAAGGTTGAGGCCAGGAGGGTCACGGGAACATATGATATATTGCAGGTACAGCTCCCATCCGCCTAATTCAGCAAAGCTGGTGTTATTGGGAAGGAACTAAATGGTACAGACTGTGAAGCAGTTATTGAAATGAAGGGTGTCATGTTTGGCAGTGTGCTCAGCAACAGGATGTTCCACTTGTTTTTTGGCCACAGTTTGTCAGTGGTCATTCATGTGGACAGACAGTTTGTTGGTTGCCATGATCACACAGAATGCAGCACAGTGGTTGCAGCTTAGCTTGTAGATCACATGACTGGTTCTCCATGTAGCTCTGCCTTTGATGGGATAGGTGACCAGACTGGAGTTAGTGGTGATGGGAGGATGTATAGCACAGGTCTTACATCTAGATCTATTACAGGGCATGAGCCATGAGGTAAGGGGTTGGGAGCAGGTGTTGTGTGGGGATGGAAAAGTATATTGTGTAGGTTTGGTGGATGGCAGAATACCACTGTGGGGGGGGGGGGGGGGGGGGGGGGGCAGGAAGGATAGGGGCAGGACATTTCTCATTGTAGGGCATGACAAGAGGTAGTTGAAACCCTGGCGGAGAATGTAAATCAGTTGGACCAAACCTGGGTGGTGAGTTACAAGGAGACTGCTCGTCTGTGGCCAGCCAGACAGTGGGACTATGTGAGGTGGTGGGAGACTGGAAAAAGTAAGGCACAGGATATTTGTTTTGTACAAGGTTGGGAGGATAATTACAGTTTGTGAAAGCTTCAGTGAGACCCTCAGTATATTTTGAGAGGAACTGCTCATCACTACAGATGCGACGACCATAGGTGGCTAGGCTGTATGGAATAACTTGTTGGTATGGAATAGGTGGCAGCTGTCAAAGTGGAAGTACTTCTGGTGGTTAATAGGTTTGATATGGACAAAGGTACTGATGTAGCCATCTTTGAGGTGGAGGTCAACATCTAGGAAGGTGGCTTGTTGGGTTGAGTAGGACCAGCCACTGGGGACACCCCACTGTGGTCAGTTGCTATGTCCCCATTGACAGAATCTCTGCTCTCATAGACCAGCACCTTCAATCTATTGCCCAGTACCTACCCTCCTATATAAAAGATACCAACCATTTCCTCAACTGACTCTTCACAGTTCCTGTCACTTTACAACATGGTGCCCTGCTCATCACTATTGATGCCACCTCCCTTTACACTAACATCCCTAATGCCTACGGCTTTACCACTATTGAACACCACCTTTCCCAATGCCTGACAGATTCCAAATCAACAACCTCCTTCCTAGTCGCCATGACCAACTAATTACTTCTCCTTTGGAGGCATTACCTACGGCTATGGCCACCTGCATGGCACCTACTCATGGGCCATCTAGAGTAATCCTTCCTAAACACCCAGAATCCTAAACTCCTCACCTGGTTCAGATTCATTGATGATATCTTTGTGTTCTGGATTGAGAGTGATGGCACCCTACCCGCATTCCTCCAGAACCTCAACAACTTCTCCCCCATTTGTTTTGCCTGGTCATACTCAACCCAAAAAGCCACCTCAAATATTGCTTCAGCAGTGCCTCCATCCATATCAAACCTACTAACCACCAGAAATACCACCACTTTGATAGATGCCACCCATTCCATACCAACAAGTCCCTTCCTTACAGCCTAGCCACTCATGGTGAACAGTCCCTCTCAAAATACACCGAAGGTCTGACTGAAGCATTCACAAACTGTAATTATCCTCCCAACCTTGTACAAAACCGATCTCCTGTGCCTTACCTTTCCAGTCCCCCACCACCTCACCAAGTCCCACTGTCTGGCCACAGAAGAGGATTCCCCTCATATCTCAATAACACACGGGTTTCGATTACCTCTTGTCGTGCCCTGAAATGAGAATTGTGTGCCCACTAACCTTCCCACCCCTCCTACCATGTACCATGGTATTCCGCCATCCACAGAATGTATGCAGTATACAGGGTGTCACAAAAAGGTATGGCCAAACTTTCAGGAAACACACAAAGAAAGAAAATATGTTATGTGGACATGTGTCCGGAAACACTTACTTTCCATGTTAGAGCTCATTTTATTACTTCTCTTCAAATCACATTAATCATGGAATGGAAACACAAAGCAACAGAACGTACCAGCGTGACTTCAAACACTTTGTTACAGTAAATGTTCAAAATGTCCTCCGTTAGCGAGGATACATGCATCCACCCTCCATCGCATGGAATCCCTGATGCGCTGATGCCGCCCTGGAGAATGGCGTATTGTATCACAGCCGTCCACAATATGAGCACAAAGAGTCTCTACGTTTGGTACCGGGGTTATGTAGACAAGAGCTTTCAAATGCCCCCATAAATGAAAGTCAAGAGGTTTGAGGTCAGGAGAGCATGGAGGCCATAGAATTGGTCCGCCCCTACCAATCCATCGGTCACCGAATCTGTTGTTGAGAAGCGTACGAACACTTTGACTGAAATGTGCAGGAGCTCCATTGTGCATGAACCACATGTTGTGTCGTACTTGTAAAGGCACATGTTCTAGCAGCACAGGTAGAGTATCCCGTATGAAATTATGATAACGTGCTCCATTGAGCGTAAGTGGAAGAACATGGGGCCCAATCAAGACATCACCAACAATGCCTGCCCAAATGTTCACAGAAAATCTGAGTTGATGACGTGATTGCACAATTGTGTGTGGATTCTCGTCAGCCCACACATGTTGATTATGAAAATTTGCAATTCAATCGCGTTGGAATGAAGCCTCATCCATAACATTTGCACTGAAATGAGGATTGACACATTGTTGGATGAACCATTCGCAGAAGTGTACCCATGGAGGCCAATCAGCTGCTTATAGTGCCTGCACACGCTGTACATGGTACAGAAACAACTAGTTTTCCCTTAGCACTCTCCAGTGACGTGGTCAACGTTACCTTGTACAGCAGCAACTTCTCTGACGCTGAAATTAGGGTTATTGTCAACTGCATGAAGAATTGCATCGTCCATTGCAAGTGTCCTCATCGTTCTAGGTCTTCCCCAGTCGCGAGTCATAGGCTGGAATGTTCCGTGCTCCCTAAGACGCCAATCAATTGCTTGAACGTCTTCCTGTCGGGACACCTTCGTTCTGGAAATCTGTCTCTATACAAACGTACCATGCCACAGCTATTGCCCCGTGCTAATCCATACATCAAATGGGCATCTGCCAACTCTGCATTTGTAAACATTGCACTGACTGCAAAACCACGTTCGTGATGAACACTAACCTGTTGATGCTACATACTGATGTGCTTGATGCTAGTACTGTAGAGCAATGAGTCGCATGTCAACACAAGCACCAAAGTCAACATTACCTTCCTTCAATTGGGCCAACTGGCGGTGAATCGAGGAAGTACAGTACATACTGACGAAACTAAAATGAGCTCCAACATGGAAATTAAGCGTTTTTGGACACATGTCCACATAACATCTTTTCTTTATTTGTGTGTGAGGAATGTTTCCTGAAAGTTTGGCCGTACCTTTTTGTAACACCCTGTATTTGTCCATCTCTACACAACCTCTGCTCCCAAGCTTTTACTTAATGGCTCGTACCCCAGTAATAGACCTAAATGCAAGACCTGTCCTACACATCCTCCCACTACCAACTACTCCAGTCTGGTCACAGACATCACCTATCCCATCAAAGGCAGGGATACCTGTGAAACTAGTCATGTGAGCTAAGCTGCAACCACTGTGCTACATTCTATGTGGGCACAACAACCCACAAGCTGTCTGTCCGCATGAATGACCACCAGCAAACTGTAGCCAAGAAACAAGTGGACCACCCTGTTGCTGACCACACATCCAAACATGACATCTTTCATTACAATGACTGCTTCACAGCCTGTGCCATATGGAACCACCCCAGCAACATCAGCTTTTCTGAATTGCGCAGGCAGGACCTTTCCCTGCAATATATCCTATGTTCTCATAACCTTCCTGGCCTCAACTTTCCCTACTCATTGTTCTCTCCCATCCAGCCCCTTCTCTGTTCCCGTTCCAGCGCTACACAGCTCTCATTCCTCCATTGCACCCAGTCTTTTTACTTCTCTCCTTTTCTGCTAACACCCCCCCCCCCCCCCCCCTCCCCATCTCTCCACTGCCATCCGTCTAACCTCCCAACTGCAGCTATATTTGTTGCGACTGTCTTTTTGTTGTGCCTAACTGCAACTTAGCATCCCCACTAGTTGGTGAATAGCAACTTTCCTTTTCACAATATTGTAATGTAGAAACTTTTCTCAGAGTTAATTGATAAAGAGATATTCACAAGGACAGAAATGGATACAGCAGATAAAACCATTGTCACCAATTCAGTAATTAATGTACAAGCACAAAATTTTGCCACAACTAATGTGATAACAAATCATAATGAGGAGGAACATGTTGGTGAGTCAGACAACAACCGTGAGTATTATTTAAGCTCACCTATGACTGAGGTTAGCAGAGTCGTGATTAATGACATGACTTTACTTACAGTAGACAAAATAAGTTCACAAATACGACCGGGAAGCATTTTTTCACATAAGACTAGTGAAAGGTGCAATAGTCCAGATTCTAGTAGGTCTAAAATTTGTTTTGGGTGAAACGGATCCAAATGTAATCAGATACAACTCAGTAGGTGTTCTAAATTAAAGCCCAACATTGATACAACTTATGAAATGGATGATGAAAACTCTTAATGATTTTAGGCATGAACAAACACAAAAAATTAATGAACAAATACAAAACTTTAGTGGATCTAACACAAAAATTTAATAATTTAACACAAAAAGTTGAAGATTCTTCAAAAAAACAAACACAAACATTTAATGACTTAATGAATCATGTGACACAAAAATTTGAGAAACTTTCAAACGAACAAATGGAAAAATTTGATGACTTAAGTAAAAAGTTGCACACTGACATGTCAAATCATTTAATATGTAAGTTGTCCAAAATGGAAAATGAGTTAAAAGTGGAGTTATTCACAGGCCTGTCTATGGAGATAGATAATCTAGGTAAAAATGTATCATATGTTGACAAGGCACAGGAGGAAATGAAAGATAAGCTGAAAAATGTGAGTGACACAGGTTAAAAAGCAGGTGACTCACTCACAAATTAATACAAGTGGAATGGAGGCCCAAGATACCATTACCAAGCTGCAAACTATATGTAAAGATTTGCCTGAGGAAGTACAGGAACTGTCCATAGAACTGAATAATTTAAAACTGAGCAGTAAGTTTGTACAGAAAAACCAAGAAAGAATTAATAAGGATGTAAACAATTTAATGGAGAGACCCGATTTAGGAGTACTAGAACAGAAGGTAGTATAAGAGCAGAAGACCTATGTAGAAGGGGTCAGAGAGGTAGTCAAGGAGAATGAAAATGAATTAATTGCTGGGACTGAATCAGGTTTAAAGTTAGCATAAGAAAAATTGCAGAACAGTTTAACCAGTGGTATTGATATCACATAGGACCCACTAATTGCTAACTATCAGGTACAGTCAGGCACAATAGAGAGCTGAAATGCCTATCCAATGATTACCACTGGACGTTCAGGTGGAGAGGGAGGGGAGTATAAAATGCAATGGGCACTGTCAACATCAATATCATCTGCACCTGCATATGTGGAGCATACCCATGTGTTGCTGAACAATGCAACTGCAGTAGTGGATGGTACCTCCTGTCTGTCTATTCTCCTGAAGGAAACAAGGAGTAAGCAGCCTTTGTATGTGCGGACAGTAGCTATGAATTTAGTGTCTTGACTTTTGGGTTAAATGTGAGTGCAGGAGTCTTCATTAGCTCATTAGGCAAAGTTTTAGGTCTAGAACTACTTGATAATGTCACTGTCTACATAGATAACTTTCTAACAGCAACATTTGCCTGGAAAGAGCATTTGTGACTTTTGGAACATGTACTATACCAATTGTCAGAATATGGTATTACATCAAATTTAAAGAAGTCTGAATTTAGGAAGGAAAAGGCCAGATTCCTAGGACACATCATATCACTCCAAGATATTTTGCCAGTTCCAGTGTAACTAGATGCAATCAGTCATTTACTCGTGCCTCAGAAGAAAAAACAACTCAAAGGTTATCTGAGCTTAGTGTCTTTCTTTAGAAAATTTATTCCTGACCAGTTGCTGAAAAGTGATGCCCTGTTAAACTTGTTACAGAAGAATAACTCATGGATATGGACCAATCAGTGTCAAACAAACTTTGAAAACATGAAAGAAGCCCTAATCAATGCATCACCTGGACATGTCACAAGAGTTTTGTTTAAGCACTGATGCATCTTCGCAGGGTCTGGAAGCATGCCTATTCCTAATCACAGACAGATGGACCACAAATACCCAAGATAACCATCTTTGCAAGCAGAACTGTTACTGAATGTAAGCAATCAGATTTAGTAATGGAGCTCAAAGCTCTCTCTATATTGTGGTCTTTTTTTAAAAAAAAAATTGAATATTATTTGTGAGGAAATACACCAAAGTCTACTGTGACCACTAAACACTTTCTTTTCTCTTGATTTGAAAACTGCTGCACAGGACAGCCAGGGGGTGTCTTTACTTGCAGGAATTCAGTTTTGAGGTAGTGTATATTAAAGACAAACAAAACAAAATTCTTGCCCCTTGTTGAGGCTATCCCTAGGGTTAAACAAATTTTTAGAACTCACCAAATAGAATTCTAAAATCCATGTCCCACTTACGCAAGACAAAACACACCAACCCTATTATATAAAAATGTGTAATAACCTTGCACAATTGCAAGAAGATCCGCACTGGAAAAAGGTACGACTCAAACTATGTGAAGCAGATGACGATAATAACTTAAAAAAGTTTTATACTATAAGATAAACGCGTACTGCTACTTTCATAACAGGCAGTGCCGAATCCTCCAAATTATTTGAAAATGTACTACTTGTCAGAAGACCGAACACTCCAACAAATCAAAATTACTTGAACTACATCCAGTAGTTCGCACAAAACCTTTAGAATTAGTATCATTGGACGTTGCCAGTCGTTATCCAAAAGGAAAAGAGGATTAAGTATTTTATTGCCTTGTTGTTGTTGTGGTCTTCAGTCCTGAGATTGGTTTGATGCAGCTCTCCATGCTACTCTATCCTGTGCAAGCTTCTTCATCTCCCAGAACTTACTGCAACCTACATCCTTCTGGATCTGCTTAGTGTATTCATCTCTTGGTCTCCCTCTACAATTTTTACACTCCACACTGCCCTCCAATGCTAAATTTGTGATCCCTTGATGCCTCAGAATATGTCCTACCAATCGGTCCCTTCTTTTTGTCAAGTTGTGCCACAAACTTCTCTTCTCCCCAATTCTATTCAGTACCTCCTCATTAGTTATGTGATCTACCCATCTTATCTTAAGCATTCTTCTGTAGCACCACATTTTGAAAGCTTCTATTCTTTATTGCCTTATATTATTTTTTTCCAAGTATGTTAAGTTGTATGCAGTGAAGTCAGTGTCTGCCAGTTCTGTTATTAAGTTGCAGATACTGTAAACTGATAATGCATCATACTCCACAGGTAATGAAGGAAGGAATTAATGAGCAGAAATAAAATAAAACATATACTCGCATCATGATTCCACCATGAAGTAAACCCCAATAGAAAGAACGAGTAAGGAATTTAATAGATTTATATGCTGCTATACACCACAGAAACATACAAAATGGATCAAGTTATTTCACAACTTCAGCAAATCATTAATAACTTACCACATACTTTGACAGGTATTGCACCTACTGCATTAATGTTTAAGAAATGAAGTATGGACAAGTGGGAAAAACCACTACCGAAAACACCCAAGTGAGATACATCATCTGCAGAAAAATATGCCAAACCTTGATTAATGTAGCAGAAAAGGCCAAGCAGAGAATATGGGCTTACAACAGAAGATTAGGGCACAATGTACAATACCATATAGGGCAAGAAGTACTGTTGTGAATGCACCCAAAGTCTACCAAACTTGGAAAACTTAACCACAAGTGGCAACTCTTATACACTGACCCATTTTTAATTACATTAATTCCTCATCCAGGATCGTATAGAATAGCTTACCCTATAAGTGGAAAGGATGAGGGTCTAAAGTAATTTGTACATTTTTGGGTTTGATGAAAGGTTAAACAGACTCATGAAGTTATTGTGCTTAAGTATAGTGAAAATATTTCACTAGAAATTACGAAAGATGCTCACTTAGTTTTAAGTTAAGTTTCTCTGTTGTTGATTATATATGTGTAGCTAAAAATAAGATAAGTCATTAGTTAAGATTTTGTTCACTGACAAAAGCAAGTTGTGAAATAAGTAATAAGTGGAGTTTAATTGTGATGCTGTGAATTCACTTCTAAAATATATACACTTTCCAACCACAAATTGATAAATGTGGTGGGGAGAAATAAGTGATGTAGCATTATGATGAGAGGCAATGCGCAAGTGCAGTAGAAATTTGCATCACTGGACAGTGACCTCAGTGCGTGTATGAAGACAAAATGTATCCAACATGCTGCTTAAGACATCAGGCACTCAGCTAACATTAGTGTCTGTACACCAAGTAGAGTATACCCGAAAAATTAAGAATATAAATTGATTATTAAAATAAATACTGAGGCCTACACTAACAAGAATAAAACAAATAGAACAAAGGACAACTAACATAAGGAAATATTTACATGGAAGGAAAGAAAATGAACTAACTACAGGAAGATATCTACACACTAGGTAACTATTTGCAACATATACACAAAAATCTACATTATGGTTATATATAAGATAAAATACGATCTTTAGTATAGGAAATCTGTGAATACCATAAAAAATGAACAGTTCTATGGATATGCTCATGCTGAATGTCCTTGTATGAAAATTTCTTTTGACACAACTTTTGTATTTACATATACTGATATTATAGTACACAAGAGGTGTATCCTACTGGGAAAATTATAAATTAAGTACACTGAAGTACAATCATGATAGGTACTTTTAAGCAAGAGACACTAATAAACTTGGACAACACATTGATGTTAGAATTTTATCTATAATGCTGCAGATACTGAGTAAAGATGTGAATCTTCAGGTTTTCGCGGCGCAAAGACTGCTCCATTAAATTTCGGGAATGCAGCCGCATAAATTCTGCAGAAGCAGAAATCCTGAAGAAGCAGAATTTATGCGGCTGCATTCCCAAAATTTAATGGAGCACTGAGTAAAGAGTTTGTCACAAAACACAAAGAAGCATTCACAGAGAATTTGGTCAATTACTGAGTGATGTTCAAATATTGTATTTCAGCAGGAGATGATAAATACTTCTTTCCATTCCTTATCATAGCTCCCTGTAGATTCATAGACCATCTTCTGGTAGAAGTGAGAGAGGTGTACCTAAACATAGTTATGGTTACTTGAGTTTTAAACACAAGAGTGAAGTTCTCTATTCCTTTTTTTAGCAATCTGGAACTACAAATACTTGAGTTAAATTAAATGATGGTAGTAGTTCATGCACACCATCAGATTGCATATATGTATACTGTTTTTTCAGTCCTGGCATGTAACACAGTCTGCTACTTATTTATGAAACAAAGACTACACCATGAGTTTAAAAGTTAAAGGGAGTACTAGCCCAGCACAAAAGTTGTAAACATAAATGATTTATTTCTGATGAACATTAATAAAAAAGACCTTGTCACAGAAATGTTGCCTTGTGAATTCTGAATGCAACAACAACCTCTTAGATGTTGTTCACTTGTATTTAAATATTGTTATGCATGATGTAAAAGTATTACGAGAAGGAAAGTTGCTACTCACCATATAGTGGAGATTCTGAGTCGCAGATAGGCACACCAAAAAGACTCTCAAAATTAAATCTTTCGGCCATTCACCTTCATCAACAATAGGCACACACACACACACACACACACACACACACACACACACAACTGTCTCAGGCAACTGTGGCTTCTATGAACTGAGGGTTTCTGGTTACATCAGGAGGAGAATCTGGTGGTCAAAAGAATGTTGTTATAATATTTTGCCCAACCTTGACACTGACTCTTGTCCAAACAATTGCGCATGCAGCTTCAACTGTTATCTAAGTGGTTTTGAGTTTCAAAAAGCTTTCTGTACCTAGTATTACCTGAGCTTCACTGATTTTGAGGAGGCACTTTGTATGAACGCTTTGGCTGTTAACGATTAGAATACTAATAATCTCTCTCTCTCTCTCTCTCTCTCTCTCTCTCTCTCTCTCTCACACACACACACACACACATACACACACACACACACACACACACACACACACACACACACACACACACACACACACACACACAGTTACTTGGGTAGCTGCCTCTGACATGTGGTGAATATCTGACTTGCTTAGGTAGCCCTGCATCTCTCAACCCTATGGTGCAAGTCCACTAAGTCACAGCCTAGCTCATCACAGAAGCCTCAGAGACTCTGGTTCAAGCCTTCCATACAATCAAGACCCAGAGGGCCACTATATGTTCTGGGAATAATGCTGCAGATTGTGAACTCCATTGCAACTCCATGAGCAAGGCTGGTATTCTCAACCCACTCTGCTAGTCACTGGAACCATCAAAGTATGACCTCAGAGTTGAAATGACTGGTATAATTTGTTCCAATGTGCAGCAAAATCTGCAGGTGGTTGCATCCTCCTCCCTCAGTAGCAGCTGGAATAGCCTCTTCAACGTGCTGAGTGGAAATGTTAGATTTGTGAAATTTGGCCAAGCAGAAATATCACTACAGTTGTCATATCATTTGTGAAAATATGGTCAAAGCAGTCCATTTATGCAAATAATTATCATCACTGGTAAACTTCAGACTATCAGTAACAAGCAAAGAGAAAAATAAGAGCTGCAGTTTATATGTACTATCTGAAATATCACGTACCCTTCTTAATCACCATGTAAAAAAGACTTTTGTATCAAAAGCTTTGTAGGCTTACTTTAATCATGCTGCTCTTTCCAGTGAGAGATTCTCCAATTAATATAACTCCATTGTGCACTTGCATTGTACTGTACATCTGCACAAGCTTCTTCATAAAAACATCACAGCTCTGAAGATTTAGCATCTTACAGGCCTGAAGGAAGAAATTTTCCCAATCATAGATTTATTGGAAGAACTGACACTTCAGCTTACTATTTTTTTTTCTTTCTTAGTTTCAAGAAAGACTTATGAGACTTCTCACCTCAGATGCTGCATTTAGTATACAATCAGAAACTGGTTTTTGTGTCACGTCACCAAAAATGTTTCTAATAATATCTTCAAATAAATATACATCTCTTGGAAGCAGCTTTGAACTATTTTCTGTTTTCAATGCTTCTACAAGCAGTATATTCTCTTCTTCATCAGGGAAATTTATTTTTTGTTGCTGAGCTAGTAATAAAGTTGTTCGCAGGGCACACAGACCTGTAGACAAATAACAATATGTTTCAAATGAAATACATTCTAATTAGAATACAATTATTCCTCATAAATTCCTGAGGTAAAATAATTATAGAAGACCTGCAGTACACTATCAATGAAACTTCGCTTCAAGTAGACTGTATCTGACATTTTCATAGGTAAGTGAAAACAGAACATCAAGCTGGGGAATAGACAATGTAGCACCACGTAGAACTTATACATTTTGACATATGTCAATTGTTACACTGTTTTTTGAATTACTGACTGTAAATCTGTAGTATCCAGTTATAATCTACTATGGTGAAAGATGTGTTACTTACAACTGAAAATGCACTTATTACTTTTTGTACTGCACAAGAGTTGTTATAAGAAAATTATTGGTGTTAAAGCCTCTTTGTACAAGAGTATAAATAAAATGAAATAAGTGAGTCCTACAGAATATACCCTTAATTATAAACTTTCTTGGAATATATATCTGGGGCAGGACCTGTGATTACTTTATTATGACTACTCAATCACTGGCGCAAATTGGCACATGTTTTGACAGACTAAAATATGAGAAATATGGTCCACAGATTTTCAACTGGAGACATTCTAGGTGAACAGTGAGGTCATGGGACAAATAATAATGCATGGTGTGCAAATAAAGATAAAAGGTGAGAGACCTTGTGGTAAGCATTATCATGTTAGAATAGCATGCCAGGGCAGCACTGCAGGAAATGTCCTCTAGTCAATGAATACCCTTGATACATCAATAAGGTTTGTACAGTACAAGAAGGAATATTGTAAATTCCAGTCCATAATTCTGGGATGAAAACAAGCTGGTACTTCCACACCCACTTTTCACAATGATGTCACTTCCCAAGTTAAACAAGTTGAAATTCAATTAAATGAATATGATTAAATGAAAATGCTGTCACAAACAGCTCAACATAATTAGCAAATGCATCCCTACTGTACTATCTAGTGGCAAATAGAAGGGAATATAAATAACGACAGTTTCAAAAGCCTCTCACATGACATGGCTTTGTAAAGTACTGACAGGTGCCTAGAATTAATAAATGTGTTGCATTTATGTTTTGATGTAGTGACTATTACTAAATGATCTGGGATGGCTCTAAAGTGATTCTTATTGAAAGATGTGTGACAGTAGTTTAGGAGCCGGCCAGTGTGGCCGGGCAGTTCTAGGTGCTTCAGTCTGGAACCGCGCAACCGCTCCGGTTGCAGTTTCGAATCCTGCCTCAGGCATGGATGTGTGTAATGTCCTTAGGTTAGTTAGGTTTAAGTAGTTCTAAGTTCTAGGGGACTGATGACCTCAGCTGTTAAGTCCCATAATGCTTGGAGCCATTTGAACCAGTAGTTTAGGAGAGAGAAATTCCGTTTCAGTTGTGTGACTTAGTGTTTGCTGAGATCTATTTTCCTTCATTTTTGCAATGTGCATTTTATGTATTTTATCAGGTTTTTTTTTCACTGAGGGCTTGCTTCTTCCATTTTCATGATGCACATTTTATGTGATTGTACCAATGTATTTTCACCAATACCGTTTAATGCATTTCTTTTGTAGAGTCTTTGAGAATGGTGTAATGACAAAATGTGTAAGGCAGTATAAAATTAATAAACACATTGGCCCATGAATATCAGTTTTTAAGAGCATTAAAAATGGCTACAGCATATAACACAGCATTTATGCATTTTGCTGCTTACAGTAGTGTGCTTCACAGCGTTGTTGACATATTCAGGTTTTTTTGCTGACAATTGGTGCCATGCAAATATGACACTTAAATAGTTTTGTAGCATGACTAACAAAATGGACACAATCAATTATACAAAAATGGGCATCCATCTGTAGTTTGTAGTAGTCACTGAAAGGTCACAATTTCATTTATGAAACACTCCAACAGTATGACTGTTAACTTTTCACTACTCATATGTTGAATGATCCACTAATTTCCAATCTAAATTACAAGGATTGAACCCCGGTGCCCTGCATTTGAAGTCAGATATAGTGGACAGTGTAATGGATCATATCATTTTCTATTTTTTCTTCATTCTTTACTTTTTATACATCTAAAACAAAATGTGAATTAACGAATGGCTTTGTGCCAGAGATAATTTTTTTTATACAAAGAGAATAGACACACTCATCAGTTGATTAATTTCTGTACGTTCAACTGTGTTGTCTCTATAAGTGGTAGCGGGCGGACCTTTGACAAGCTCCGCTGTGCCAATTTTCTTTAGAAATGGGTATTTCAACTGCAAATTAAAAGGTGTTGTAAAACTTATTAGGAAGGCAACTTTATTCATATATATATATATATATATATATATATATATATATATATATATATATATATATATATATATATATATATATAGAGGGAAACATTCCACGTAGGAAAAATATATCTAAAAACAAAGATGATGTGACTTACCAAATGAAAGTGCTGGCAGGTCGACAGACACACAAACGAACACAAACATAAACACAAAATTCAAGCTTTTGCAACAAACTGTTGCCTCATCAGGAAAGAGAGAAGGAGAGGGAAAGACGAAAGGATGTGGGTTTTAAGGGAGAGGGCAAGGAGTCATTCCAATCCCGGGAGTGGAAAGACTTACCTTAGGGGAAAAAAAGGACGGGTATACACTCGCACACACACACACATATCCATCCACACATATACAGACACAAGCAGACATATTTAAAGACAAAGAGTTTGGGCAGAGATGTCAGTCGAGGCAGAAGTGCAGAGGCAAAGATGATGTTGAATGACAGATGAGGTATGAGTGGCGGCAACTTGAAATTAGCGGAGATTGAGGCCAAGTGGATAACGGGAAGAGAGGATATATTGAAGAGCAAGTTCCCATCTCCGGAGTTCGGATAGGTTGGTGTTAGTGGGAAGTATCCAGATAATCCGGACGGTGCAACACTGTGCCAAGATGTGCTGGCCATGCACCAAGGCATGTTTAGCCACAGGGTGATCCTCATTACCAACAAACACTGTCTGCCTGTGTCCATTCATGCGAATGGACAGTTTGTTGCTGGTCATTCCCACATAGAATGCATCACAGTGTAGGCAGGTCAGTTGGTAGATCACGTGGGTGCTTTCACACGTGGCTCTGCCTTTGATCGTGTACACCTTCCGGGTTACAGGACTGGAGTAGGTGGTGGTGGGAGGGTGCATGGGACAGGCTTTACACCGGGGGTGGTTACAAGGGTAGGAGCCAGAGGGTAGGGAAGGTGGTTTGGGGATTCCATAGGGATGAACTAAGAGGTTACGAAGGTTAGGTGGACGGCGGAAAGACACTCTTGGTGGAGTGGGGAGGATTTCATGAAGGATGGATCTCATTTCAGGGCAGGATTTGAGGAAGTCGTATCCCTGCTGGAGAGCCACATTCAGAATCTGATCCAGTCCCGGAAAGTATCCTGTCACAAGTGGGGCACTTTTGTGGTTCTTCTGTGGGAGGTTCTGGGTTTGAGAGGATGAGGAAGTGGCTCTGGTTATTTGCTTCTGTACCAGGTCGGGAGGGTAGTTGCGGGATGCGAAAGCTGTTGTCAGGTTGTTGGTGTACTGCTTCAGGGATTCCGGACTGGAGCAGATTCGTTTGCCACGAAGACCTAGGCTGTAGGGAAGGGACCGTTTGATGTGGAATGGGTGGCAGCTGTCGTAATGGAGGTACTGTTGTTTGTTGGTGGGTTTGATGTGGACGGACGTATGAAGCTGGCCATTGGACAGGTGGAGGTCAACATCAAGGAAAGTGGCATGGGATTTGGAGTAGGACCAGGTGAATCTGATGGAACCAAAGGAGTTGAGGTTGGAGAGGAAATTCTGGAGTTCTTCTTCACTGTGAGTCCAGATCATGAAGATGTCATCAATAAATCTTTACCAAACTTTGGGTTGGCAGGCCTGGGTAACCAAGAAGGCTTCCTCTAAGCGACCCATGAATAGGTTGGCGTACGAGGGGGCCATCCTGGTACCCATGGCTGTTCCCTTTAATTGTTGGTATGTCTGGTCTTCAAAAGTGAAGAAGTTGTGGGTCAGGATGAAGCTGGCTAAGGTAATGAGGAAAGAGGTTTTAGGTAGGGTGGCAGGTGATCGGCGTGAAAGGAAGTGCTCCATCGCAGCGAGGCCCTGGACGTGCAGGATATTTGTGTATAAGGAAGTGGCATCAATGGTTACAAGGATGGTTTCTGGGGGTAACGGATTGGGTAAGGATTCCAGGCGTTCGAGAAAGTGGTTGGTGTCTTTGATGAAGGATGGGAGACTGCATGTAATGGGTTGAAGGTGTTGATCTATGTAGGCAGAGATACGTTCCGTGGGGGCTTGGTAACCAGCTACAATGGGGTGGCCGGGATGATTGGGTTTGTGAATATTAGGAAGAAGGTAGAAGGTAGGGGTGCGGGGTGTCGGTGGGGTCAGGAGGTTGATGGAGTCAGGTGAAAGGTTTTGTAGGGGGCCTAAGGTTCTGAGGATTCCTTGAAGCTCCGCCTGGACATCAGGAATGGGATTACCTTGGCAAACTTTGTATGTGGTGGTGTCTGAAAGCTGATGCAGTCCCTCAGCCACATACTCCCGACGATCAAGTACCACGGACGTGGAACCCTTGTCTGCCGGAAGAATGATGATGGACCGGTCAGCCTTCAGATCACGGATAGCCTGGGCTTCAGCAGAGGTGATGTTGGGAGTAGGATTAAGGTTTTTTAAGAAGGACTGAGAGGCAAGGCTGGAAGTCAGAAATTCCTGGAAGGTTTGGAGAGGGTGATTTTGAGGAAGAGGAGGTGGGTCCCGCTGTGACGGAGGACGGAACTGTTCCAGGCAGGGTTCAATTTGGATAGTGTCTTGGGGAGTTGGATCATTAGGGGTAGGATTAGGATCACTTTTCTTCGTGGCAAAGTGATACTTCCAGCAGAGAGAACGAGTGTAGGACAGTAAATCTTTGACGAGGGCTGTTTGGTTGAATCTGGGAGTGGGGCTGAAGGTGAGGCCTTTGGATAGGACAGAGGTTTCGGATTGGGAGAGAGGTTTGGAGGAAAGGTTAACTACTGAATTAGGGTTTTGTGGTACCAGATTGTGTTGATTGGAATTTTGAGGTTTTGGAGGGAGTGGAGCTGGAAGTGGGAGATTGAGTAGATGGGAGAGACTGGGTTTGTGTGCAATGAGAGGTGGTTGAGGTTTGCTGGAAAGGTTGTGAAGGGTGAGTGAGTTGCCTTTCCGGAGGTGGGAAACCAGGAGATTGGATAGTTTTTTGAGGTGAAGGGTGGCATGCTGTTCTAATTTGCGGTTGGCCTGTAGGAGGATGCTCTGAACAGCCGGTGTGGATG
Source organism: Schistocerca americana (assembly GCF_021461395.2). Classification (NCBI taxonomy): domain Eukaryota; kingdom Metazoa; phylum Arthropoda; class Insecta; order Orthoptera; family Acrididae; genus Schistocerca; species Schistocerca americana. The sequence continues at coordinate 282,020,764 of NC_060122.1, forward strand.
TGGGAGAGGAAAGATTGAGGACTTTTATTAAGGATAGGAGTTGATGGGTGTGTTCATTGGCTGAGTTGATGTGTAGGTGAAGGATTAGGTGGGTGAGGGCAATGGATTGTTCAGTTTGGAACTGGTATAGGGACTGATGGAAAGAAGGGTTGCAGCCAGAGATGGGAACTTTAAGTGTGAGGCCTTTGGGGTTTATGCCAAATGTCAGACAAGCCTGAGAAAATAAAATATGCGAGCGTAATCTGGCTAGGGTGAAGGCATGATTGCGGAGGGAATGTAAATAAAACTTAATGGGGTCGTTGTGGGGGTGTTGTGAGGGTGACATGGTATTAGAAGGTGGAAAGTTTAACATGAGGTTGAAATGAAAATGTAGTAGTGTTTATTGTCCGTTTTATTGTCCACTTTCAACACTACCGCTGCCATAAAATCCACCGTTTCTAGTTCAATAACAGCTGCTTTCACGTATTAAACAACCATTTCCGCTAGTTCTAATAACTTTCACTTTATTTCCACTTCCGTTTTTCGCACATCACTGATCATTTTAGCCGCTCCCCACAGGTTTTAACGTCATTATTTCTTCGTCAGACAATTGTTAGCCCCATTTTCGTAATCTTTCACCACAACACCACTCCTTTTAATACGTTTTTTTCGAAATTTTCCCGAATTTCTCCGTCCTTTAACGTGTTTTAGCGGCAACACAACCACCTAACATTTATGCACATCGCTGTCTACCAACCCAAGTTCACCACAGGATCAACTTAACTAACACTTTTTCGCCTCTTTTCATACCAGATCTCCAGTTGCTTTCTAGTTCACCTTTATCTCTCCCCATATATTTTTATCTTTCATTTTCATTTCAACCTCATGTTAAACTTTCCACCTTCTAATACCATGTCACCCTCACAACACCCCCACAACGACCCCATTAAGTTTTATTTACGTTCCCTCCGCAATCATGCCTTCACCCTAGCCAGATTACGCTCGCATATCTTATTTTCTCAGGCTTGTCTGACATTTGGCATAAACCCCAAAGGCCTCACACTTAAAGTTCCTATCTCTGGCTGCAACCCTTCTTTCCATCAGTCCCTATACCAGTTCCAAACTGAACAATCCATTGCCCTCACCCACCTAATCCTTCACCTACACATCAACTCAGCCAATGAACACACCCATCAACTCCTATCCTTAATAAAAGTCCTCAATCTTTCCTCTCCCACATCCACACCGGCTATTCAGAGCATCCTCCTACAGGCCAACCGCAAATTAGAACAGCATGCCACCCTTCACCTCAAAAAACTATCCAATCTCCTGGTTTCCCACCTCCGGAAAGGCAACTCACTCACCCTTCACAACCTTTCCAGCAAACCTCAACCACCTCTCATTGCACACAAACCCAGTCTCTCCCATCTACTCAATCTCCCACTTCCAGCTCCACTCCCTCCAAAACCTCAAAATTCCAATCAACACAATCTGGTACCACAACACCCTAATTCAGTAGTTAACCTTTCCTCCAAACCTCTCTCCCAATCCGAAACCTCTGTCCTATCCAAAGGCCTCACCTTCAGCCCCACTCCCAGATTCAACCAAACAGCCCTCGTCAAAGATTTACTGTCCTACACTCGTTCTCTCTGCTGGAAGTATCACTTTGCCACGAAGAAAAGTGATCCTAATCCTACCCCTAATGATCCAACTCCCCAAGACACTATCCAAATTGAACCCTGCCTGGAACAGTTCCGTCCTCCGTCATAGCGGGACCCACCTCCTCTTCCTCAAAATCATCCTCTCCAAACCTTCCAAGAATTTCTGACTTCCAGCCTTGCCTCTCAGTCCTTCTTTAAAAACCTTAATCCTACTCCCAACATCACCTCTGCTGAAGCCCAGGCTATCCGTGGTCTGAAGGCTGACCGGTCCATCGTCATTCTTCCGGTGGGCAAGGGTTCCACGACCGTGGTACTTGATCATCGGGAGTATGTGGCTGAGGGACTGCATCAGCTTTCAGACACCACCACATACAAAGTTTGCCAAGGTAATCCCATTCCTGATGTCCAGGCGGAGCTTCAAGGAATCCTCAGAACCTTAGGCCCCCTACAAAACCTTTCACCTGACTCCATCAACCTCCTGACCCCACCGACACCCCGCACCCCTACCTTCTACCTTCTTCCTAAAATTCACAAACCCAATCATCCCGGCCGCCCCATTGTAGCTGGTTACCAAGCCCCCACGGAACGTATCTCTGCCTACGTAGATCAACACCTTCAACCCATTACATGCAGTCTCCCATCCTTCATCAAAGACACCAACTACTTTCTCGAACGCCTGGAATCCTTACCCAATCCGTTACCCCCAGAAACCATCCTTGTAACCATTGATGCCACTTCCTTATACACAAATATCCTGCACGTCCAGGGCCTCGCTGCGATGGAGCACTTCCTTTCACGCCGATCACCTGCCACCCTACCTAAAACCTCTTTCCTCATTACCTTAGCCAGCTTCATCCTGCCCCACAACTTCTTCACTTTTGATGACCAGACATACCAACAATTAAAGGGAACAGCCATGGGTAACAGGATGGCCCCTACGTACGCCAACCTATTCATGGGTCGCTTAGAGGAAGCCTTCTTGGTTACCCAGGCCTGCCAACCCAAAGTTTGGTACAGATTTTTTGCTGACATCTTGATGATCTGGACTCACAGTGAAGAAGAACTCCAGAATTTCCTCTCCAACCTCAACTCCTTTGGTTCCATCAGATTCACCTGGTCCTACTCCAAATCCCATGCCACTTTCCTTGATGTTGACTTCCACCTGTCCAATGGCCAACTTCACACGTCCGTCCACATCAAACCCACCAACAAACAACAGTACCGCCATTACGACAGCTGCCACCCATTCCACATCAAACGGTCCCTTCCCTACAGCATAGGTCTTCGTGGCACACGAATCTGCTCCAGTCCGGAATTCCTGAAGCATTACACCAACAACCTGACAACAGCTTTCGCATCCCGCAACTACCCTCCCGACCTGGTACAGAAGCAAATAACCAGAGCCACTTCCTCATCCTCTCAAACCCAGAACCTCCCACAGAAGAACCACAAAAGTGCCCAACTTGTGACAGGATACTTTCCGGGACTGGATCAGATTCTGAATGTGGCTCTCCAGCAGGGATACGACTTCCTCAAATCCTGCCCTGAAATGAGATCCATCCTTTATGAAATCCTCCCCACTCCACCAAGAGTGTCTTTCCGCTGTCCACCTAACCTTCGTAACCTCTTAGTTCATCCCTATGAAATCCCCAAACCACCTTCCCTACCCTCTGGCTCCTACCCTTGTAACCACCCCCGGTGTAAAACCTGTCACATGCACCCTCCCACCACCACCTACTCCAGTCCTGTAACCCGGAAGGTGTACACGATCAAAGGCAGAACCACGTGTGAAACCACCCACGTGATCTACCAACTGACCTGCCTACACTGTGATGCATTCTATGTGGGAATGACCAGCAACAAACTGTCCATTCGCATGAATGGACACAGGCAGACAGTGTTTGTTGGTAATGAGGATCACCCTGTGGCTAAACGTGCCTTGGTGCATGGCCAGCACATCTTGGCACAGTGTTACACCGTCCGGGTTATCTGGATACTTCCCACTAACACCAACCTATCCGAACTCCGGAGATGGGAACTTGCTCTTCAATATATCCTCTCTTCCCGTTATCCACTTGGCCTCAATTGCCGCTAATTTCAAGTTGCTGCCACTCATACCTCACCTGTCATTCAACATCATCTTTGCCTCTGCACTTCTGCCTCGACTGACATCTCTGCCCAAACTCTTTGTCTTTAAATATGTCTGCTTGTGTCTGTATATGTGTGGATGGATATGTGTGTGTGTGTGCGAGTGTATACCCGTCCTTTTTTTCCCCTAAGGTAAGTCTTTCCACTCCCGGGATTGGAATGACTCCTTGCCCTCTCCCTTAAAACCCACATCCTTTCGTCTTTCCCTCTCCTTCTCTCTTTCCTGATGAGGCAACAGTTTGTTGCGAAAGCTTGAATTTTGTGTGTATGTTTGTGTTCGTTTGTGTGTCTGTCGACCTGCCAGCACTTTCATTTGGTAAGTCACATCATCTTTGTTTGTATGTTCATCATTTTGCCCGCACTGAGAATCCCACATGAGGAGGTTTGAAGCAGATGAAAGGAATTTGTGTGAGCAGTGGAGGGGTGATTCAGCATTGCCAAAATCAGCTGTATGCACATGGAACTAATGAGAAGAACTTTGTAATTTTAAATAATGAATATTGATCTTAAATGTATTGACACTGAAGGCTATTGATATTAATACCAGTTAAGGTTCACTCAGGATATGTGTAAATTCCAATTTTTTCAATTATTCTTTCCAATTTTTTTTTTAATTATTCAAGCAGCAATTATTAAACTGTCTCCATTATTTTGTCTCCCCACTCATATGACATTATTCAATGGTGACCATTTAAAGGTCTGTGCAAAGCAGAATATGAACAGACCTTTCAATTGTTGAGATAAAATAATTTTTTGAGATAACTACTAATTCATTTTATTGTTACAAGAAACTAATGAGACTTTTGTTGTATTTGTTACATATCCATGAGATTGGGACCAATAAAAACTAGAAACTGCAGATAAAAATTAAATTCTGCCTACAAATGAGATGCACCAGGAATGCTGATTTCAACAGTACAGGGAGGCAGCTGCTACAATGTATGCTTATGGGCTTGATGCCACCTCTCTTCCAGTAGATAATCTCATTTCCTTCCAATTAATATCCTTTACAGAAAGTACATTTCTACAGAAAAGACAAAAAATTGTATAAAGTTATCATTAAAGTGCAAGATAAGTCATTCAAATTCCATGAGACCGTGTCAGAGAATAATCGGATTCATTAGTGAACCCACAGATAAATCTGGTAGAAAAGTACTGATACAAAAAAATTTCATTTTTGAAAAATTTTGCTCATAATTTTGTTAAGAACTATTCACATTGGCGTTAAAGGAAATGGCCAGTGTTGAAAATTCATTACAAAATGCAATATGCCAAGGTGTCGGAAATCCGAGCTTGGCAAAAGTTGCAGTTAATGCGCCACCTTGTGAACTGGCCAATGACAACCAAAACAAAGAGGTTGGCATTCCACTATCAAAAAATGATGACACTGGTAATATAACTAAACATGATGTCACTTTTATGATACTCGATGAGACTATTCCTCAGTTCACACCAGGAATCATTTTTCCAAATAGCAAAACTGAAGTGACAGTCAAAATTCCTTTGATTATTTCTTCATGATGTCATGAACACAAGAACAGGAAACAGTTCACAAAAGCAATGTAAATACTATGAGACACACAATTTGACACAACTCATGCAACTAACAACACAACATTTTACAAAACAACAGCAATTTCCAAAAATTGTAACACAGCAGTTTACAAATCAACAGGATTTCAGCAATGTGTAACACAACAACTTAAGGGTATAAGACAACAGTTTATACATCAAAATCAGGAATTTCACAATTTCAGGAATAGTACTAGTCACCAGTTCAGGGAGGTGATTAAAACCATACAAAGTGAATTATCGGATGAACTATCTGGGAAGTTGACAATGCTAGGTAAACTACTAAAACAAGAAATAATTACCGTCATGAAACTTCCTGGCAGATTAAAATTGTGTGCCAGACTGAGACTCGAACTCGGTCTGGCACACAGTTTTAATCTGCCACAAAGTTTCATATCAGCACACACTCTGCTGCAGAGTGAAAATCTCATTATAATTACTGACATGTCCCGCAATATAAATATGTTAACAGAAAAAGTCATCCATAGACAATAAATGGGACAACTTGCAGGTGAGTTACAAAACATTAGTCAAGCATATTCTCAAATTCAGTAGATGCCATCCCAGGTAGACATATGCAAAACTTACCTACAGAAGTACAAAAGTTGGGTCTAAGAGTAGACCAGTAAAGTTTGGAGTCAAAATTTGCCAAAAAAAACAGAGAGATAAGTTACGTGCAGATGTATAGGAAATAACTGAAGAAGCTGAAGCTGGGATGCTGGATAAGGGCAGCATCCTTGCTGAAAAGGTAGTGTCAGCAAAACTTATGTAGATACTGTAGAAGCAGCTCTAAAAGAGAAAGAAATTCAACTTCCAGCTAAAATAGTTTCAGGTTTGAAGGATGTAGAGGAAAGGTTGCTAAAACTACAGCCACTTCAAAAAAACACTTGACAGAAAACAAATCCATGCTTTTAGAGAAGTTAGATACTTTCACTGGTTACCCACAATATGTGAGTTGCCCATCAAAGGAAAACAGCGAAGGATAGAGAATGCAGCAACACTTACCAGCAGCTATAACTGTTGAACAAGCACTGTTGCCATGTGCTACACAACAAACATAAACACACGTGACACTGACAGCGCAGCATGTTTGTCAACATTACTTGCAGATGTGGGATTACTTAGGCACTGACAATTTCTTACATTTACCTCCGAAGGAAAAAGAGCAGGCCCCATCTTCTTTATCAGAGCATTTTGAAATGTCTTACTTCAAACCTGGAATGAATCCCAGAAAATTAGATGTGCTGTTGGATACACTCAGGGTGACATTCTGCTATATGCTACAGACATGGCAGAACATTGCCGCTACTATGAACAGTTTGAGAGAGCCTTTCTGGATAAATATTGGTCTGAGGCCATACGAGAGAGGCTCAGATGTGAAGCATTTTCAACCCAGCTCCATTCAATAGCAAACATGGAAGCTTAAGGGGCTATTTCAAAAAATATTTGAATAAAATCGGATACTGGATGAACCCAGTATATCAAACAGATGTGCTGAAAATTTTAAAGAGGCATCTTCCTGCTCACATTAGGGAAAAACTCATTACCATTCCAGAACACGACCCCAAATACTTCCTACCTGTACTGGACTCAATTGACTTGATATACAAAGAGAAACCAGTACAACCCAAGCCTGTTAATTTGCAGATAGTGCCACAAAGATTTATGGACCAACATGTAAACAATAGATTCATAATACAACATGGATGGCAACCTTACTCCACACAGACCTATGGTAACAGTAATGGTAATCACGATGGCAATGGGGAAAGCCATAAATTCAAAAGTAGATATAAAAGAAATGGGCAAAAATTTAATAAAAACAACTACAATGGGCAAGCAGCGTATGGCCAGCCTATACAATATGTATAGACACAAGCTACTGGCAATAATCAGCCAATTGCTTGGCAAGCGCAAAACAATACCAAACCAGTCAAATAATCCACTGACATCAAAATAACACAAATATGCCGAATAACATGCAAAGGCAAAGAAATTTCAGTTGAGAGCTTCCCAGGATACTCTTTGGTGTAATCAAACACCGACAGTACATATAGTGGAAGTTATGCCTAACTGAGAGACCGATGCCACTGCATTGCCAGAAAACTTTAACCGGTCACTGTAGGCCCATCGGAGGAGAGTGGGGGCACAAACTTGATTGATAATTCCTTTATTAGATATTATCGAATTAGGCATACCCTCTAAGTTGTATATATGTATAATAATATTCAATTTAGGATGCTGGAAAATCACATTACAGAAGTTATGTTTTAGTTGATAAGGGAAATTTTTGTTTGTGTTTTTTCCTATATGTCTAATGTGTAAATGTTAAGATGAATTTATGTAACAAGGAAGAATTTTACTTTTAAGTGCCTAGATATGACGATACTCTAAATACAGTGCTTTGCCTTGTGCGTGACTCAGTTGTAAACAAATACATGAACTTGTGAAATGCACAGTAGCAGGCAATGCAATACACATCTCACTGCAACATAAGTGGTATCAGTTCGATGCAGCACATCGCAGCATATGCTCATTGGGTAGCAAACTAGTCAATAAACCGCAAACGCGTGCACACCAGACAGACAGCTGAGAGTGCTGGAGCACCCAAAACAAACAAACCCTATGAGTTATAGCCTGCACTACCATTTGTAGAGCCTATTGCATATTTATTTATTTATTTATTTATTCCATGTGGTCTGATGGTACGCAGTGTGTTGCAGATGTCGGAAAATATCATTTAACATTGTTAGCATATATTAACATAGGCCTATAGTATCCTAATGTATTATATTGTTCAATGTCTTCAATTTAACACAAACAGAAAGATTACTAAACAGTGACACAACAAATATGAATTCACGGCTTTGCTAAATTTTATGTTGTCTCTGATGGACTTAATACTAGTGGGAAGATTGTCGAACAGTTGGAGGCCCACGTGGAAAGCTCCCTTTTTACACAGTTGAGTGTTTGTACGTATAAGATGCAGGTTTGCATTTTTCCTAGTGTTGTGTTCATGTATTTCATTATTTTTTACGACTTTGGAGTCAGTTGGCACTATGTGGTTTCTGAAAAATTTTAGAGTCTCAAGAATGTAGAGGCAAGGCAGTGTAAGGATTTCCAACTTTTTGAAGATGGGTTTGCAGGAGTCTCTGGATTTGCTCCCAGTAATAATCCTCATTGCTCTCTTCTGGATTCTGAATGTGCTCAGAGCAGTTGGAGAATTTCCCCAGAATATTACACAATATTTTAGGTGGGCTTGTATGTAGGCGTAGTACGCACTGGTTAATGTTTTCAGGCTAGCACATGTTTTCAGTACACTCAATGCATAACAGCCAGTACAAATCCTGGCATTTACCTTTCCTGTATGTGCATTTCATTTCAGGTTATCTTGCACCCACAGACCCAGGAATTTGAAAACAGTGTCGGTATCTATTGACTGGTTATTTACAGTGACAAATGGCTGAGAGGAATTTGCATTTTTTGTTGTGTGAATGTTCATGGAAGCTGTCTTTTTGGTGTTGATAGTTAATCTGTTGATTTTAGCCCAGTTGCTGAGTTGTTCAGTGGCCAGGTTCACAGCTTTTTGCACAGCCTCTGTATTCCCCCCTTTGAGGAGTACAGTTGTGTCATCAGCAAATATTATTGTTTTGTGTGCATCAACATTCAGGCTCAAGTCATTAATATACAGGAGGAAAAGTAGGGGTCCCAATACTGAGCCCTGTGGAACACCTTCCTTTACAGTTTTATTACTTAATAGTATTTTGGTTATTGAGTTGCTTTGTCTATTAGTATATCTCATGCTGACTCTCTTCATCTGATTGGTTAGGAATGTAGCAATCCAGTTGTTTGCAATTCCTCTGATACCATAGTGCTCTAATTTTTCCAGTAATATTTTGTGGTCAACAGTGTCAAAAGCCTTTGACAGATCCAGAAATATGCCTGTTATGGGTTGTTTTCTATCTAACAGTTCTTAGCGTATTTATGCAATCATATACTGCAGTTTCAGTAGATCTGTTGCTTCTGAACCCATGTTGAGCTAAACTTAGTAAATCTTTTTTTTTTCCAATGAAGTCAATCATTTTTTTTGTACATTATTTTTTCAAAAACTTTAGAAAAGCAGGATGAAATTGAGATAGGCCTGTAGTTATTCATATCTTTATTATCACCTTTTTTGAAGACAGGTATTACTTTAGAACGTTTCAGAGCTTCAGGGAAGATACCTGCCTGGAAAGAACAGTCACAGAGGTGAGTTAATGGCTCAGCAATTGTGCGTTCACATTTTTTGATTACAGCTGCTGGGATACCATCAATTCCAGCTGAATATGAATTTTTTAACTCTCTGAGGGCTTTTGCAACATCATTTGATAATGAAAATTGACTCTGCACATGTGTGATATTTTTGGTTTGCTGGTTGGTAATTTGTGTTAGGATTATTTTGGACCAATTTTTCAGCTATGCTCATAAAGGAAATTGTTGAAAGAGTTCACCTCAACTTCAGGATTAGATATAGATTCATTGTTGAGTTTGATTTCTATGTCAGTGTGTGAAGCTTTCATTTCCCCTCTTTCCCTTTTTAAGATATTCCACATTGTTTTTACTTTATTGCTGGATTTGTTAATGAACTCATCATTCTGCATCCTTTTTGCTTGTCTTATCACTATTCTTAGGATACATGTGTAGTTTTTATAGTATTCTGTTAGTTGGGGGGGAGTCACTACTTTGTTTACATAACATGTGGAGTATTCTTTTATGTTTGCAAGAGATTTTGTAGCTGGTGTAATCCAACTCTTGTTTCTATTATTATTATTATTATTTATTCTTACTGATTTTTGTGGAAACAAAGAAAATTAAGGGAGAGTCTATAATGCAACTACGACTATCTACACAATACACACGTTTAAACATAAGCTAATGAATCATATACATGGAAACAGACCCTAAACTACATCTTGAAGTTACACTACTATATATATTATATCTACATATGTACAATATTTACAAATTCAAGTAATGAAAGTACACACATTAATTATATTTGATGGGCCACGAAAGTTTTGCTGCAGGTAAACAAGCGAGTCCAGTATAAATGGCAAACTGAATACGAGAGCACACTATGCCTATAATACACTTTATTTTTCAGATTTACAAGGTAAGTTAAGACATCCATATGCCACTAAATAAGTTTTGTGATAGCATGACTCCACACTGAATTGAATGAATACATGTTTGAATGTATGGAAATGGTATTAGTAGCCATCAAGCCACTGTACACTTATCTATGAAGATTTACTTTTAAGTTAGTATTAGGTTTTTCTTCCAGGGAATGATGCATCAACACATCCTAAAGTGAAGAAACATAAATGCTTGTAGTGTGTTAGGTACAATATAAAAATAAGAAGGACTGCAGAGCAAGATAAATATAGTTATAAGTTTATGATACGTATGAATGTGATAGTGTGAAAGTATGTGAAGAGAAAAACAGTTGCAGTACATCACATATCACGATGCTGAACTAAGGTTGAGCACTACCAAATAATCAAGGGGGGGTTGAAACCAAACTATTGTAAGCCTTGACTATCCGTGAAATCATCACACACCTGATTTACATTTAAATTTTTATGCATGTTTGTTACTTATATAAACACTATTTTATGCTCATTGTACGTAACATATAGTATTGATGATACAACTCTGTATACCTCAGCATATTAAATGGTTATCCTTGATACAATGAAAATCACAAGTAAATACTGAGCTGCACTTTTAAACACTGAATAAGTATTTGATATGATCAGTATTGCCAGATTTGAGTTGTCTTTATAAATAACAATTATTTTGCTCTTGAGATCACAGTTTAGTAATGACATGTAACTGAGCATATAAATGCCCTCTATGGAATTTCCTCAACCCTGTAGTATGTAGATCCTTCCTGAGAAAAGCTAGAGATGTGAGGCCATGCGTAGTTCTCTGAGTGGCATGTGGTATCTATTGTTTACTTATTTAATTCCTTGGAATTAATAAATATGCTCCGACAAAAAGTCATTGTAAATTGAAATGAAATGTATGTCTATTTATACCATAAAGGAAAACAGAATCTATTACTGTATGAAAGTTACAGGAAGAATGTATAACCAAATGAGACTAATATGTGTACTCATATAATTGGAATCGAACAATGTAACAAAAGCGTAATTTAAAAAAATGTACTAAAACAAAACGACAAGCAGACTATAATGTATATAAGCTACAATAATGGCATGTCAGCAAATGAATAGGATAAGTGTATTTTGTAATTGTATTTGTATTTTTTTATGTTATGTGTATAGTATGTGGAAAAGACATGACAGAAACTTTATGTAATGCAACTGTGTGAAAGACACTAAAAAATATACCAAATGTGGCTGCAAAGTGTTAAGTGTGCAAGTGATATACGTGGGTGTGGGCACAATAAACTAAAGACGGTAATACTTCATGTAACATGAATTTTCTGTGCTTGACAGTGTTGTAAAAACATGAATTTTCCATGCTTGACAATGTTGTAAAGGCAGCAAGAAACTTACCTTGTCAACGGATGTCCTATGTATGGCTGGCGACCCCACTGAATAAGTGAGAGTGATGAGATGAAATAAATTCCTTGGGCCACTGATATGGAAACCAGTTGACACTGGACAGAAGATTTCATGAGGGATCACGCCGCTGAACACGAGCTTCACAAATTTTTGCAGTGAACGTCCACTTGCTAAACTGGGTGGTAATATGCTCATCTCCCATGCAAGCGGGCCCAGGTTCAATTCCCGGATGGGTTGGAGATTTTCTCCACTCAGAGACTGGGTGCTGTGTTGTCCTCATCATTATTTCATCATCATCACCAGCGTGCAAGTCACCCAATGTGGCATCAACTGAAATAAGACTTGCACTTGGCGGCCGAACTTCCCCAGCTAGGTGCCTCCCAGCCAACGATGCCACAGACTCATTTTCATTTCCATTTTGCAGTGAAAATGCATGACATGGACACTCTGGGCCTCACATTGAACATGTGAGCACAAACTGGGACGATAATGGATACTGAGCTGCGTGCAAGCTTCGCAAGCTAAACATTGGGTAGATGCTGAATGACAACAATGGGATTATGCGGTTACAGCAAGCACTTTGTTAGCAAAGGAAACTTATGTACAAATGTGTTAAAAGAAGCTGACATGCTCATATAAATTGATAACTATACAGGATAACTCCAATGGCTGAAAATAAAGTCTATGCCAATACCAGCCCGTATTGTCAACTCTCAAAAAGGGAAATAAGCTCAGACCCTGTGCACCTCCATATGATGTCAGTGCATCAGGTATTTGGACTTATTTTGAAAGATGTTAAATCAAACTTATTACTTCTAGACTCAATAGAGTGTAATTCATAAATACACTAATTCATTTTGATATATTCACTGCATCTACTTCAGTTACACACTTTCTTCTAAAGAAGTGCTTCATAGATTCAGATATATGCTGGCAAATGGCAATGATTGCCAGCCAAGTATGTGTTGGTAGTGCATTGCTATATTGTACTGTGAAGTGTAGTGTAGTGTAATGAAGGGTATGTTTGAGTGTAATGTGGGCAGTGATCAGTGGTGTGATATAAATGAGTAGTGTTAAGGTAACTTGCCAGGGAACAGCTGGAAAAACAGTAAGAATTTTCATAAAGTTTATGAGGGTCTAACTACATAATGTGAACTCTGAATACAAAGAAATTTTAGGACAATGAAAGTGTTTTAAGGATGAGTATTTTGGTATAAGAATAATCAGAATAGCTTTGATATAAACTTTATTATATAAACATTTATGTCCTTCAGTAATTTAAAATTTTTCCCGCCTGTCCTTGTTTGAAGTCTATAGACTTATTAACTACTTTTCTTAGATGCTTAAAACTCGAGAACCCATTTTTTCCTTCCTATTTTCAAGGAATCAATTGCCATCAGTGCTTGTCTCATATTGAAACCAGGAGTTACTCCCAACAACTCTAAAACATCACATCTGCTAACTGCCCCATCATTAAAGCAAACAACTGCATCTAATACACCTAATCTCATGGTATTGAAATCAATAAACACATGGTTGAAACATTCATTAACATTTTGTGTCTTACCATGTAAGCACCATGACAATAGTTTAGTGGCTTAATAGTTTATGGGCTTAATTGCTTCCAATATCTCAAATGTCAGGGAGTGATAGTGTACATAAGTCTCACCATTTGCTATTGCTTTTTTGTATCCACACCATGTGTCTACACCACTGTCGAAGAGAGCATGTTTTGGATGCTCATCCACAGAAGCAGGTAGAACATACCGCTTTCTTCATGACCTTAATATTGTCTCGATTCCTTCTTATGGCTACACCATAATAGAGCTGCAGCTTGTCCACCTCTTTCTTAGTAAGATGACCAAGACCACCAATTTGTTTGCCATCACTTAGCTTTTTCCCCTTCATATGATTTATTAGCTTACAAAAAGGTGTGCCCATCCTCTTTTGGACATGACCAACACACACTAACTTTTCAATTTTTACAGTACTTCCATAAGGCACATTTTCCAACACATTTGCAAACCTTTTGCAGTCTCTGTCTCCAAGATGCTTCACATACTGATATATATTTAAATTTGTTTTTGTTTCTGATGTCCGAATCGATTCATTTAACCACCAGTTTGTGCACAAAACTCTAAATATTGATTTAAGATGGGAAAAAAATTCGAATTTATAAAGCAGATTCACTAATAAGTGACCTTAAAGAGTATTTTTTGATAATATGTTGTTGAAAATGCTTAAATTTGTTAATTTTCTAAAAACTGTTTCCTTTTTCAATTAAGTTGGTATGTCTGTCATTTTTAATGACCTATAGATGAATAAACAACAAGGTTGTCAGAGAAAGTCTGAAAAGGCTGTAAGGGTGTTGCAGGGGAGATTGTACTGAGAAATAACTGTTAGAAAAACAATTTTAATCCTGTAAATTAAGTAAATATTCATTAATTCTGTAAATATAAGTAAGTATTCATTAGAAGGGAGAACTGAATTATGTCCAGCATGTATAAAGATATCAAGTGATGGTATTTTTATATAGACCCCAATTGGAAACTGAAGTTTTTTCAACGAAGTTTTGTGACGTGATAGAGAATAGTTTTATGTCACATATGAGTAAGTTAGTAATTATAGGAGGTTTCTACTTTAATGTATTAGCAGATAAGTTATACACTGGAATACTGAAATATACTCTGCTTGAATATATTGTGATACATGATAAACACTGCAACCAGGGAGACAGAAACATGCCAGTCTGCAATAGATAGCATAATCATTGGTATTCGTCTTTATGTTCTTACATCTACTGTTGTTATAAGTGCTTTGTCAGACGATCATGCTGTAGAACAAGGTGTGAACATAAAACAGGCCCCCACACACAGCTGCTATAAATATGTTAGGATGAATACAGACCAAAATATAGCTCATCTGAATAATATGCTAAGCACAGTAGATTGGAACAATATTATAACAACGCATTATGGCAAATTCTCAAATAAATTATACTAAATTCTCAACCAAGCCTGTCCATTAATAAAAAAGGGAATTCAGTCACATGTTGTAGCCCAAAACTGGAAATCAAGTTCAGTCAGTGAGGGTAGAAAAATCTAAGATAGTGCGGGTATGCTATGTTAAATGACTTGAGCAATAAAAAATTAAAGAAGAGTTCAAAAAGCATTAGAAATACTATACAGACCTCCTAAATTCTGAAAAACAGAAACATTTTGAAAATGTCTTTCAAAACTCAAATAATCATGGCAACTAGTAAATAGAGAAATGGGTAAATCTGGAAAATATAAAATAGAAAATCACTTGTTTATAAACAGTACAATAGAAACTAATCAGAATAAGATAGCAGATCTATTTAACAATTATTTTGCCTCTGTTGGTTCCAGCATAAACAATCAGCTCAAAAATCCCAAATATAAATTCAAAGGATCGCCAGTGTCAGGAAGTACATTTTGACACCAACAAGTGAAGAAGAAATAATTAAAATAGTGAGTAGCTTGCAGAATTCTCATGCAGCAGGGTAAAATGGTCTTAGTCTGGACACTCTTAAGAATTGTATTCACGAAATTGAATCACTTTTATCAGGGGAAACAGAAATCAAATAGAAAACTTTTGACCCATATCTGTTCTTCCACTAAAATCGGAAATCTTTGAGAGAAGTAATACATGTAAAAATCAGAAACTTCCTGGAAACCAAAAAGTGACTTGTAAGGGACAGTATGGGTTTGTCAAGGGGTCAACCACCTTTACAAGCAGCATCTAACTTAATTGAAGAAGCCAATAGACAATAAAGGATGTGCCATCTTTCTAGACGTACAAAAAGCATTTGACTGCGCTGATATGACCACATTGCTGGCCAAACTGCGGAACTATGGCATTTATGGCACAGTGATATCAAAACTGAAATCTAACAGACTTTTTTACTGAAGTTGGTCATCTACCATAAAATTTTCAATAGTTTGACATTATATACAAACCTATCAGCTCTATAAATTTCAAATTATACATTTGCAAAATTTGTAGTAGTTTGACATTTACACAGAAGATGGAATTGTTGGATGAGTACTTTCCCTTTCATTACAAATGGACAGTGACCTGCAGTGGCATCTCATAATTAGATTAGATTAGATTCAGCTTTCATTCCATAGATCCAAAAAATGAGACCATTCTCATGGGTGTGGAACAAGTGAGAAAGTATAACATAAAAAAGAACATGAAACATTGGAATTTAATACTGAGTTCCTTGATCATTTGTCAGGAGATTGCCAAAACATGTGAATACATTATAGTAAACTGGAACTGATAATGTTTACAGAATTAATATGTTGTCAAAAAGAAACACAGTTATGCATTTATAATAAAGTTACCACAAACAAAATGCCTAATCTTGATCATTGTGACCAAGTGATGTCAAAACTGAAATATAACAGACTTTTTTTACTGAAGTTGGTCTTGCAATCCCTGTGAAGATATTCATCTATAGTATAGAAGGAGTTGCCTATCAAAAAGTCTTTCAAACTCTGTTTAAATTTTGTTTACCCGAAACCAAGTATTTATTGAAAATGGATGTTCCTGAATATTGGACCCCTTTTTTGACCAAGGTAAGTGATTTTAGGTCTTCATCTAGACTGCACTTACTCTTTCTATTGATACTATGTATTGAGCTATTTGTTGGAAATAGAGACATATTATTTGCAACAAATTTCATTACGGAATAAATATAATGTCAAGCAATGGTTAGAATAACCAGTTCCTTGAACAGGTTTCTACACGATGTTATTGAATTTTCACTACAAATGAATCTTATTACACACTTTAGCTCAGGTGGACGAGTTACCCCAGAATATGATCCCCTATGAAATTATACAACGAAAGTAAGTGAAGTATGCAAGATTTTTATATTTATATCTCCTACACCTGACATCATTCACATTGCAAATACAGACGTGTTTAGGTGCTTCAGCAATTCTATAGTATGCAATTCCCAACCAAATTTATTATTGAGTTGTAATCTAGAAATTTAACCCTATCAATCACTTTGATCTGCATGTCTTAGCGTGCTGTATACATGCTGGAAGGAAATGTCTTACAGGTTCTGAGCAGCATATAATGGTCTTCTCAAAGTTTAAGGATAGATAATTCAGTTTAAACCATTTATTAATGACAGTGAAAATTTGAAATTTGATTACTTAAGAGAATGCTGTGATGCACACAGTAAAAGGCTTTTGACAGGTTACAAAAAATGCCAGCGGCCTCTAATTTGTTATCTTATGAATTAAGTACATTCTCATTCTATGTGCAAACAGCCTCCTCAATACCAGAATCCTTAAGGAACCCAAATTGTGACTTGGACACTATATTATTTGCAGTCAGATGCTTAAGAAGATGCTTGAACACAGCCTTTCTAAATATTTTTGGAAAATCCCTCAAAAGTGAAACTGATCAATAGTTTGACAGTATCCCTTTACCCTCCTTCTTGTAAAGAGGCTTGACTTCAGTATATTTTACCCAGTATGGAAATGTTCCCTTGATAAGAGATTGATTATACAAATTGTAGTGATTCGAGAATTTCCTCATAAATTCTAGAACCACTCACCCTTCTACCATTTCAAGCACTTGATATTTTAAAAATAAGTGTGAGAGAATGTACATACTGTGCAACACATGTTTGCACGTGCAGGCTGGAAAGGAGTCACGAGCACAAGGTAGTCGCGATGGTCAAACAGCATCGACAAGTGTTTGCCACTCACGCCACAGAAGCCGTATTGTAGGAACAAGGAGTGTTAATGTCGTTTACTATTGTAACAAGAAAAAAGAAGAACGGTTGAAACACTGTTAATTGTAATTGATGTATTGAATTCGATAGAGGCAAGACAAGTTCATAAATTATGTGGTTGTTAAACCAACTTTATTGCAGACGTATTTTATCGAGTCTAACACGAGACGAATTGGTTGACTTGTATACATTTGAATATTGATGTGAGAAATGGTGAACATGTTATTTGTGGAAATTGAAATACATCAAGACTGAACTAAAAGTATTCTTCATGTACTAAATTACTTCAAAAGCAGAGAGAGAGAGAGAGAGAGAGAGAGAGAGAGAGAGAGAGAGAGAGTGTCTTATAAATTCCTGTTAACCAGCAGTATTCTTCAGAGAAGAAGGTTTTGGAGACCAACCAAGCTAGTAATCCAGGGAAGACGATCAGATGCGAGAGAGGTGCGAATTTTGCAATCCAACTTCATACTGCTTCGGGTCATCTACAGTGTTAGAACGTGGCGGTCAGTGAAAAGGACTCGAAAAAAATGGGAATTTTGAGAGGAAATTGAAGCAGAAGATATGATGTGTTGCCATAGCAACCAGGTATAACAATACAAGAGAACTGTTTTACGTAATTGGATTAAGTCCAGAAATTAAATAAAAAAAATTGTGAATGCAACACAGTGAAAGATGTTCAAAAGTAATAACGTTAATAAAACAGAAAGAAGACCTCGGCATATTAGACTAATAGGAGATACGATGAAATATAATTCAACTAAGACGATCCAGTGTGGGGAGCGAACAGCTCTCACTTGCATCGAGGGGACACAGATGTGGAGACAACATCTGATACCACCGGCACCAGTTGCTGCTAACCAGCGCTGATTCAACATCTGCACACCGACGCCAACGTGGAGAGCAGCAACCGACACCACCGGCACCAGTTACTGTTCACAGGTGATCATTCCACACCTGCTCACTGAAGCAGCCTAAAACTCTACGCTGGATGAGCAAAAAACATTAATTGTTCGAGTATAAAGTCAAGGAAACATACCACTAGACTGTATTACTGTAGTTATAATACTTAGAGTTAATTCATTAAATGATCACTAGATCAAAAACTAAGAGAAATATGAATAATACACAGAGAACTGGGGAAACTTCAGAAGTAGCCATGGCAATGAAAGTGAGTAATGAGGTGGCAGACTGGTCTGAACTAGTAAATTTGATCAAGACTTTAAATGATAAAATAGATAACCAAATTGCAGATTCAGCAGCTTTAGGAAAGGAACTAACTGCTCAAAATACTTCCTTAAGAAAGGAACTAAATACAACTTTAAATGCTGAAACTCTTAGACTCAGTAAATACTCAATTAAATGATAAAATAGATGACCAGGTTGCTTCTTTGAGAAATGAATTAAGTGCAACTTTAAGTGAAAAACTCGATGCACAGAGCACTAATTTAAGTAGAGAAATACACGGTGATAAACTCAATAAATTTTAAATTGGATGCTTGAGATGAGATTTTGAATAAAAACCTAGACTTAATAAACTCAATGAATTCTAGATTAACACCTCAGAATACAACTTTAGATATTCAAAAACAAGTATAGGTTTGTTGCCTGTCAAAATATATGCTCAAAACAAAGAATCTAGTAATCGATGCAAAGGATAGTTACTTTGGAGACTGAATGTGACGTCAAATATAATAACGAAGAACCCGATCTTAACGAAAAGTTAAAATCTTGTGAAAATGTGTGTAATGTTAAATACAATAATGTAAGACAGGAAATGATTACTTTGAAAGAGAGTGTAAATCAGTCTATGGAATTAGTGCCAATAGTCCAATTGCAAATTGCAGGCATTAACACACAAGTAAATAATGTAGGATGCAATTTCAAAGAGAATATATGCATCTTTGATATTAAAAGTGTGTGTAGCTTGGAGGAACAATTTGAAGAAATGATACATCGAAGAGTTGTCACGAGAGTGACCAGAAACGTTTCAACTATTGCTTCTTCCAAACTTAATAATACCAGCAATGTTATAGGCGACTTGTGGTAAAGGATTCAGATTTATCCAGGATACAGTAGAAAATAGAATAACTTTACCTGATGTTGTGTTACTTAGTAAAATGGTGATTGTTTTGCTGTGGGGAGACTTCCACACAAAATTTAATGAGAAGGACTGGTCTGCACTTGCTCAAGTGAGGTTAATGTCAGATCCATGGGATCCGGGTGGAGTCGCATCTTTCTCCCAAGGATGATAACATTCTGTGTTAAGGGGTGGAGTGACGACCATCGGATCCCGAGTTGTTTTCAGTGTTTCTTCAGTAATAAAATTTTCCTGCACCGAATTCCCCCAACTTCTTACACTACCCCCCTACTTCTTATACTATTCTGTCATCCCCCGTTTACCGTTTATTAGAGAAACATACCAGCCAGTAATTGTGATTACGTCACCCAAAACTGCTCCTGGTACGTGACTGCATCTCCTTGGCTGTTAAGTCAGTTGTGCCTGCTACGAATTTTGATTGCGTTGTCCTCGGTTATTCCAGGGGTGCCCCTACCTGTCCTCATGACTCGCCCTGTCTTCCCCAAACTTATTTTGACTTGCTTGGCAGTGACATGAGATGGAAATTGGTGCGCACATTAATGCTGAGGCAAGATAGACTAAATCTATCTAGCCAGCCAGTCTCTCCCACTCTTCATGTATAGTTAGGTTTTATTTTTGCCAGAATTAGTCTTTGTAAGTAATTGATTCACCAGAATCAGTGCAGATCTGTGGGAAGAGGTCTGGGTGAAGTCAACGTCAGTAAATCTATTAATATGAATGATTCCAAAAAATAATTTTCATGTAAGCTGCCTGGTAATCCTAGTCCTAAGTAAATAGGGAGAACCATACCTAGCACATAACTTTTGAAATAATTTCCGAATTCATGAGAATACCATTCTCACACTGATTGTAGGTGATCGAGTTAAAGTAATTGAAGCATAATTTTCCTCGTAAACTTAATGGAATATTATATTTTTGGAAAACATAGTATTATATGACTAGTTAAATTACTGTGATAATTGAATATATAATTTTATACTTCATACAGAATAATTTATACCTTTTATGGGATGTGACATAGATGGGAGCGTTTGTATCGATTTTGAAAGGGGGCGGGTAGTGTAGGTAAAAGCACGATTTACACTAACAGATAAATCAGGACTAACACAAAACACACATCAAACCTTTCAAACAACCCTCACAAACAAGTGTGTCTGATTCTTCACCATTTGCCATTTTCATAGGGTTGCTAAGATTTTCTTCGGGGACCTCAAAGGTGAAGGTGGGAATGGAGACGATTTAACAACATACCTTCCCGGCTTCTCACTCAAGTATCGGCAAGTTAGGGGTCCAGGGAAAGGGAGTGGGGGGTTGGGGGTGGGGGGGGGTGGGGGTGAAGGGTTTAAGGGTTTCCTGTATTTGGGGCTACCTTCTATCTCTTCTTCGAGCTTAACAACCACATTCCCCCCCCCCCCCCCCCCACCCCCCAACCTTTCTCACTTCTCATTTGAGGACCTATCTATTTCTTTCCCATATCATCTACTTCTATTACAGAATTCCTTCCTGGTTTCTGTGGTTTCCAATAACCTACAACTTATCTTCAGATAAGAAGGCTGAAGGATCAGGCTGCACAAACACACATCAGCATACACACAAAGATACACGGGTATGCAAACAATAAACTACTGACTAGAAACCTGTAAAAAGCTGAGAACCATCAAGTTTTGTGGGGGGAAGGTATGTGTACATTGGAAAATATGCACACATTGTTGTTTACTGTAATGGTTCTACATCGCACACACACACACACACACACACACACACACACAGATATATATATATATATATATATATATATATATATATATATATATATATATATATATATATATATATATATATCCCGGGAGCGGAAAGACTTACCTTAGGGGGAAAAAAGGACGGGTATACACTCGCACACACACACATATCCATCCACACACACACACACACACACATATATATATATATATATATATATATATATATATATATATATATATATAACAGAGGGAAACATTCCACGTAGGAAAAATATATCTAAAAACAAAGATGATGTGACTTACCAAATGAAAGTGCTGGCAGGTCGACAGACACACAAACAAACACAAACATACACACAAAATTCTAGCTTTCGCAACCAACGGTTGCTTCGTCAGGAAAGAGGGAAGGAGAGGGAAAGACGAAAGGATGTGGGTTTTAAGGGAGAGGGTAAGGAGTCATTCCAATCCCGGGAGCGGAAAGACTTACCTTAGGAGGAAAAAAGGACGGGTATACACTTGCACACACACACACATATCCATCCACACATATACAGACACAAGCAGACATATACAGAGGCAAAGAGTTTGGGGCTGTGTAGGTGAAGGATTAGGTGGGTGAGGGCAATGGATTGTTCAGTTTGGAACTGGTATATGGACTGATGGAAAGAAGGGTTGCAGCCAGAGATGGGAACTTTAAGTGTGAGGCCTTTGGGGGTAATGCCAAATATCAGACAAGCCTGAGAAAATAAAATATGCGAGCGTTATCTGGCTAGGGTGAAGGCATGTTTGCAGAGGGAATGTAAATAAAACTTAATGGGGTCATTGTGGGGGTGTTGTAAGGGTGACATGGTATTAGAAGGTGGAAAGTGTAACATGAGGTTGAAATGAAAATGAAAATAAAAATATATGGGGAGAGATAAAGGTGAACTAGAAAGTAACTGGAGATCTGTTGTGAAAAAAGACGAAAAAGTGTTGGTTGGGTTGGTAGACAACGATGTGCTAAAAGGTTAGGTGGTTGTGTTGACGCCAAAAACGTTAAAGGATGGAAAAATTCGGGAAAATTTCGAAATAACTGCGTGTCAATGTATTAAAAGGAGTGGTTTTCTGGTGGCAGATTATGAAAATGAGGCTAACAATTGTCTGGCGAAGAAATAATGACGTTAAAACCTGTGGGAAGCGGCTAAAAATTATCAGTGATGTGGGAAAAACGGAAATGGAAATAAAGCGAAAGTTATCAGAACTAGCCGAAATGGTTGTTTGATAGGTGAAAGGAACTGTTTTTCAACTAGAAACGGTGGATTATATAGCAGCGGTATTGTTGAAAGCGGAAAAAATTTTTTTCGTTGTGGTTTGGAAGTGGGTGACGTATTATTGAGTATATATAGGCGGGATAAAATTGTATAGTAGATTGCGGTAAAAAGGAGAAGGTGAATACAAAGTGAAACTACTGGCAAAAACAAAAAGGGAAAATAAGACGACAGAAAAAATAAGACGACAGAAAAGATTTCGAAATGCAACAGAGACAATAACAAACGTAATTGTTGGGTTCATATTAATGATATGAATATAATAGAGAGAAACATTCCACGTGGGAAAAATATATCTAAAAACAAAGATGATGTGACTTACTAAACGAAAGCACTGGCACATCGATAGACACACAAACAAACACAAACATACAATTAAAATTCTAGCTTTCGTAACCAATGGTTGCTTCGTCAGGAAAGAGGGAAGGAGAGGGAAAGACGAAAGGGTGTGGGTTTTAAGGGAGAGGGTAAGGAGTCATTCCAATCCCGGGAGCAGAAAGACTTACCTTAGGGGGAAAAAGGACGGGTATACACTCACACACACACACTTATCCATCCACACATATACAGACACAAGCAGACATATACAGAGGCAAAGAGTTTGGGGCCTCTTTGCCTCTGTATGTGTCTGCTAGTGTCTGTATATGTGTGGATGGATATGTGTGTGTGTGCGAGTGTATACCCATCCTTTTTTCCCCCTAAGGTAAGTCTTTCCGCACCCGGGATTGGAATGACTCCTTACCCTCTCCCTTAAAACCCACATCCTTTCATCTTTCCCTCTCCTTCCCACTTTCCTGACGAAGCAACCGTTGGTTGCGAAAGATAGAATTTTGTGTGTATGTTTGTGTGTCTATCGATGTGCCAGCGCTTTCGTATGGTAAGTCACATCATCTTTGTTTTTTATATATATATATATATATATATATATATATATATATATATATATATATATATATAAATAGAGGGAAACATTCCACGTGGGAAAATGTCTAAAAACAAAGATGATGTGACTTACCAAACGAAAGCGCTGCCAGGTTGATAGATACACAAACAACCACAAACATACACACAAAATTCAAGCTTTCGCAACCAACGGTTGCTTCATCAGGAAAGGGGGAAGGAGAGGGAAAGACGAAAGGATGTGGGTTTTAAGGGAGAGGGTAAGGATTCATTCCAATCCCGGGAGCGGAAAGACTTACCTTAGGGGGAAAAAAGGATAGGTATACACTCACACACACACACACACACACATATCCATCCGCACATACACAGTCACAAGCAGACATTTGTAAACGAAGAGAGTTTGGGCAGAGACCTCTCCAAACCTTCCAGGAATTTCTGACTTCCAACCTTGCCTCTCAATCCTTCTTAAAAAAACCTTAATCCTGCACCCAACATCACCACTGCTGAAGCCCAGGCTATCCGTGATCTGAAGGATCCATCGTTACTCTTCCGGTGGACAAGGGTTCCACAACGGTGGTACTTGATCGTCGGGAGTATGTGGCTGAGGGACTGCGTCAGCTTCCAGACAACACTACATACAAAGTTTGCCAAGGTAATCCCATTTGTGGTGTCCAGTCAGAGCTTCAAGGAATCCTCAGAAACTTAAGCCCCCTACAAAACCTTTCACCTGACTCAATCAACCTCCTGACCCCACCAACACCCTGCACCCCTACCTTCTACCTTCTTCCTAAAATTCACAAACCCAATCATCCTGGCCGCTCCATTGTAGCTGGTTACCAAGCCCCCACAGAACGTATCTCTGCCTACGTAGATCAACACCTTCAACCCATTACATGCAGTCTCCTATACTTCATCAAAGACACCAACCACTTTCTTGAACGCCTGGAATCCTTACCCAGTCTGTTACCCCTGGAAACCATTGATGCCACTTCCTTATACACAAATATTCCACACGTCCAGGGCCTCGCTGCAATGGAGCACTTCCTTTCACGCCGATCACCTGCCATCCTACCTAAAATCTCTTTCCTCATCACCTTAGCCAGCTTCATCCTGACCCACAACTACTTCACTTTCGAAGGCCAGACATACCAACAATTAAAGGGAACAGCCATGGGTACCAGGATGGCCCCCTTGTACGCCAACCTGTTCATGGGCCCTTAGAGGAAGCCTTCTTGGTTACCCAGGCCTGCGAACCCAAAGTTTGGTACAGATTTATTGATGACATCTCCATGATCTGGACTCACAGTGAAGAAGAACTCCATAATTTCCTCTCCAATCTCAACTCCTTTGGTTCCATTAGATTCACATGGTCCTACTCCAAATCCCATTCCCCTTTCCTTGACGTTGACCTCCATCTGTCCAATGGCCAGCTTCACACGTCCGTCCACATCAAACCCACCAACAAGCAACAGTACGTCCATTATGACAGCTGCCACCCATTCCACATCAAACGGTCCCTTCCTTACATCCTAGGTCTTCATGGCAAACGAATCTGCTCCAGTCCCGAATCCCTGAACCATTACACCAACAACCTGAAAACAGCTTTCGCTTCCCGCAACTACCCTCCCGACCTGGTACAGAAGCAAATAACCAGAGCCACTTCCTCATCCTCTCAAACCCAGAACATCCCACAGAAGAACCACAAAAGTTCCCACTTGTGACAGGATACTTTCCGGGACTGGATCAGACTCTGAATGTGGCTCTCCAGCAGGGATACGACTTCCTCAAATCCTGCCCTGATCTTGGTCTGCCACAGGATACAGCAGACTCTCACTTAAACAAATTTCAATGCAGCAAAAAAACAGCTTATTCTGTTTAATGAAGTTCAGACTAACAAAGTTTTTTGTGAAAATATACTACTGTTGAGTTTACTTTATCTCTTGTTATGGGTACCAATGAATGATGCTGCTCTATTCTCATGACATCTAAGAAAAAATAAAAACAGCTACATTGTATATAGATAGTACTATCTCTAGAATTAGTTCAATTGGAAAGTGTATGTTTAAAGGGTGATTCATATTAACATTTAAAAACCTCCAAAACTACGTAGATGATGCTGAGATAAGTAATTTAATATAAGACACATGGGGTCACAAATGTCAGTAATTACATGTAAAGCAGATGAAAAATGTAGAACATGTGTTCTCACCAAATGAAGTACCTCAGGACACAAGGAGCATTTGAGTCTGTCGAACTGTTGATTTGATCTGATTTATTTCATGTTCCATAGGTCCAACTGTGTTGGGTTCACAAGGACGCGGAATGAGTCAGTTTTTTTACAAATACAATATGATAATCTTATAGGATATACAGACATTTGAGTACATAATTATATAAAAATATATCTAAAAACAAAGACACTCGCACCTGTCCTTTTTCCCCCCTAAGGTAAGTCTTTCTGCTCCCGGGATTGGAATGACTCCTTACCCTCTCCCTTAAAACCCACATCCTTTCGTCTTTCCCTCTCCTTCCCTCTTTCCTGATGAGGCAACAGTTTGTTGCGAAAGCCTGAATTTTGTGTGTATGTTTGTGTTTGTTTGTGTGTCTATCGCCCTGCCAGCGCTTTCGTTTGGTAAGTCACATCATCTTTGTTTTTAGATCTATTTTTCCCACGTGGAATGTTTCCCTCTATTATATTAATTAAATAAAAATTTATACAGTGAATTCTTTGAGCAGCAATACAGTAAAAAGAAAATACATTAAAGCACTACAGAAAACAGATACAGAACACACACAGATACAGAGCTCAAGTTAAATAACATTCTTAGTGGCATTATGTCAACTTGTACTATATAATATTAGGTTTGTATCGATTACCAAATGGTGCAATTAAAATCTTCTTTGAACAACTGGAAGATATAATCCAGCACCTCTCAAAAACATATGCTTATTTGATCATTATAGGAGATCTGAACATAGACACGAGTAAAAATACAGACAATACTAAGCATGCATATACAATCTAAAAATAAAAATAGATAAACCAACCAGAGTAACAAAGCATAGTTAAACTATAATTGATCATGTAATAACAAATATTCCTACATGCTATTGTGACACACAGATAATAAACTCCATATTAGCAGACCATTTTCCAATCATGATAGACATAAATATAAAGACTAGTGATTCAGTGGAGAAGATATGGGAGATGAGAAGACAGAACTATCCACATAACATAAATCTGCTAAAAAAGATGTTTGAGGCAGAAGACTGGGAAACAATATATGCAGCTAAAGATGCAAACAACAAATGGAACCAGTTTTTTTCTTTATTCAATTATTATTATGATGTTACATGTCCTGTTAGTAAAAGGCTTGTCAAACAGCAACAAAAAAAGTAAAGCTGGGTGACTGGGGAAGTAATCCATGCCAGAAATAATGTGAGAGTGTATTATGACCTCTCCAAACAAAAAAATACTGAGGCCTACAACACACTGTATAAAATAAAAAAGAAAGAGTACTGTAGTTTTATCAGAGAAACTAAAGCATCATTCATCAAGATGTCTATACATAAGGGAAATAACTACTCAAAAGGTTTATGGTCGTTCATTAATGAAGAGAGAGGAAAAGTAACAAATCGGGCAGAGGACATCTGCCCACTGATGAGTGGGAAAAGCAACACAAACCCTCTAGAAATAGCCAATACTTTTAACAGATATTATATTACTGTAGCAGACAAATTAATTAGACAAAATAAAACAAATGCAGTAAGTAAATTGTTGAACCCACACATACAAATCATACTATGGTTTTCATACCTACAACAAATACAGAAGTGTCAAACCTAATAAAACAACTTAAAATTAAACATTCATCTGGCTTGGATTGTGTCACATCACATCTCATAAAGGAATGCAGGGAATGTATATTAAAACCATTGACACACATGCTGAATGCTGCGATAGAAGAAGGTATATTTTCAGATTCACTGAAAGTAAGTAAAGTGAAGCCAATATTTAAGAAAGGGAACAGGGATGTATTAGGAAATTACAGGCCAATATCATTGATCTCAACATTTGCTAAAATCTATGAAATGATAATATAGAATAGAATTGTAAGTTTTATAACAAAGTACAGTATACTGCATTCATCTTAACATGGTTTCAAAGGAGGGAAGTCAACACAAACAGCATCAACAGATATAATTGAGCACATTCTTAATTTACTTGACGGGCAACAAAAGACTTGTGGGATTTTTATGGACCTATCTAAGGCATTTGATTGTGTGAACCACTCAAATTTAATGATGAAATTATATCAGTATGGAATTAGAGGAAAATGCTATGACATACTTAAATCATACATTACAAATAGGAAACAATGCACAGAAATCAGACATACTAGTGGGGGAAGTATAACAAACTACAGATCAGAATTACAAACAGTTAAACACGGTGTGCCGCAAGGGTCTGTGCTTGGACCAATACTATTTATACTCTTCGTAAATGACTTCCCTAGCTATATAAATCAGAAACTTATAATGTATGCTGATGACACAACAATCATTTGCACAGCTGACACAAAGGAGGAGCTTGAGAGGGAAGCACTCCTGACTATCGAAAATGCAAATAAATATTTAACACTAAACAACCTGTTTATGAATCAGTCTAAAACAATGAATGTAGTATTTCAGACCAAGCATAGTGAAAACTATAATATAAATGTTAATATAAATGGAAAGACTGTTAAAGAAGTAACCAGCACAAATTTTCTAGGAACTATAATAAACAAACATTTGGCATGGGGGGGCACATAGATCCACTGTGTAAAAAGATAAACACACAGATCTTCATCATGCATAAAACAGCTAAGACTGTGGATGGTAAAGTCCTCAAATCAATGCATTATGGACTTGTCTTCCCACATTTGTCTTATTCAGTTCATATATGGGGAAGTGCACAAGCTGGCTACCTAAAAAGAATATTCACAACTCAGAAAAGGGTAGTGAGATGAATTGCAAAAATACCACCAAGACAGACCTGTAGGCAAGCTTTTGTACACTATAATATTATGACAGTAAATTCACTGTAGATATACCAAAGCATAATGGCGGCAAGGTCAAGCGATAAAAACCTCCTAAATAAAGATGTACACAAACACGGTACAAGAGGAAATGAAAATTACTAGATGATAAACAGAAATATAAAACTGTCTATGACTGCCCCAGAAGAAGCAGGCAAACTCCCCAAAATCATTAAAAAAGAAACAGACCTAAAATGTTTTAAAAATCATTTGATACTATATCTCACAGAGAAATGTATATACAGTTTCAGTGAATACTAAGATGGTGTTTAAATATGTTATATCGTTACTGAAATGTACCTTTAAAAATTGTCATTTCTGTTTGTTGTTTGGATTTGTGTGTACATATAATGAGAAACATGTAATACCTTTGTATGATTATGGACTATTTCTTTTTAATTATTTGTTGCATTTATATATAACGAAATCAAGTTTGATGTTAATAGCCTATTGTATGGCACACCCAATACTCTCAGCTGGATTCCATGGGCAAAAAATAAATAAATAAATAAATATTAAAATTTTACAATTTATTTAGTTAAAAATTCATCTGGACTGTAAAAAGCTTTTTCTAGCAGAAATATTTTTAGTGCTTTCTTAAACTTACCCTTGTTATGAATCCATCTTTATTTCAGAAGGAAGAGCATTGAAGAGTTTTGTTCCAGTGTAGTGGACGTTAAGCTCAAATTTCTATGCTCGCTGTGTATGTCATTCTTCCTCCATGTGTTATGCTCATGATAATTACTGTTTGGTTGAAATATCTCTATATTTTTACAAACAAAACACATGAGAGAAAAGATACGTTGGCATGTAGTTGTGTATATTCTAAATTTTTGAAAGCTATTTCTACACGAGACTTTTGGGCACAATCCACATATAATTCTTAAAGCTCGCTTCTGTGCAATTAATGCTTTCCTTTCTAGAGGCTTGCTGACCCAAAAAATAATGCCGTATTCAATGAGTGAGTGTAAATAGCTGTAGTATGCCACTTTTGCAGTGTTAGGTTCAACACATGTACTGACAACCCGTAAAGCATATGTAGCACAGCTGAGCCTCTTACAGAGCTCTATAATATGTGAAGACCAGTTCATTTTCTTGTCAATGTGCAGTCCAAGAAATTTTGTTGTTTCCATTTTTTCTATTCGCTGATTACCGCATGTCACACTTATCTCTCTCTCTTTTTCTGTTTTTGTACAGAACTGAATAAAGCTAGTCTTAGTGCAATTTAATGAGAGACCATTCACCTTGAACCAATTAACCACATCTGAGAGTATGTGATTATTGAGTTCCTCAAGATTACTGTCTGTTCTACTCCTCATAAAAATTGTGGTATCATCAGCAAATAATGTAAATGTTCACGGCAGGCTTGTGTTTGATGGTAGATCATTTATAAAAATCAGCAATAATAGTGGCCCAAGAATTGAGCCCTGAGGCACTCCACATGTAATGGAACTCCATTCAGAATGTAAGGAAACATCACATACTCCAGCCGAGCTGTTCAAGACAACTTTTTGTTTTCTGTCTTGGAAGTATGACAGTAGCCAATTGCCTGCAACATCACTTATTCCTACTAATTTTGCTTTTTGCTAGACAATCTGGTGATCAACACAGTCAACGCTTTGGATAAATCACAGAAGACACCAAGTGATAGCATTTTTTCATTAAGGGTTTCTAGGACTTCATTTGCAAGTGCATAGACTCCGTCTTCTGTTGAACGGCCCTTTTGAAAGCCAAATTGGCTCTTGCTGAGAACTCCGTTCTTCATGAGATGATCAGTAATTCTTACATGTATTAGCTTTTCTAGATTTTTGGAGAAAGCCATCAGCAAAGAGATAGGTCGATAGTTAGTTAGTTCAGCTTTATCACCCTTTTTGGATAGGGACTTCACAGTAGCATACTTAAGTCTACTGTGAACAACACTTTTCTGACGGAAAGCATTGAAAATATGACAGAGAACGTCCCTTATCCACACACTAGAATATTTTAATAAATTACTAGATATATTATCAACCCCTGCAGAGTCCTTACTTTTTAGAGACATGATGATTTTTCGAATTTCTTCTACAGTGACAGGATTAAGGTGCATTTCTGAAATTGTGTTTGAATGTACTGCTTGGCAAAGAGTTATAGCTTCATCAACATTGGGCTTGCAACCAATCTGTTGAGTTACTGATAGGAAGTGTTTATTAAAAAACTCAGTCACAGTTTTGGGGTTATCTACTAGGGAACCATCATATCTGATTTTATTTACATCTTCTTTGCTTGTTGTATCTCTTCCTGTTTTGTTTTTTACAATGCTCCAAATTGTTTTTATTTTATTATTAGATTTATCTATTTTCTTCTCATAATAAAGGGCTTTTGGTTTCTGTATTAGTTTCTTTAAAATTTTACAGTATAATCTATAGTGTACCCATCTTTCTACATCTTTACATAATCTTATTGCGGCATAAGTTTCCCTTTTGGTTTTGCATGACTGTTTTATACCTTTTGTCATCCAAGGCTTACTTACACAATTGGAAGCACTGTTTCTGACCCATTTCTTGGGACATATTTCTTCAAAAAGAGCACAGAATTCATTTATAAAACAGTTAAATTTAGTATCAACATTATCATGGCTATATACTAAAGACCAATCCATTTGCTGCAACCTATGGTTGAAAGTTTCTTTTGCCTCTTCATTCACTACTCTTATGAATTTCCATTGAGGAAATTCTTTTTTGAACAGATTAACATCATAAAGAGTGAGAATTTGTCCAACATGGTTTGAAAGCCCACTTATAACCTGCCTGACAGTATAATTCTGATGTCTACTTACATCTAAAGAAATGTTATCAATCATAGTTTGGGACTTGGATGTAATTCTTGTTGGGAAGTTTATTACTGATGTCAGATGATGTATGGTCATCATAATCTCAAAGTCAATTTTATTCTTATTTTCTGTCATAAAGTTTATATTGAAATCACCTAAAACTACAATATCCTTTGCTTTTGAAAGTAACCCTGACAGAAGGAGTTCCACTAAATGTAGAAAAGTTTATGTGTCACCTGAAGGAACTCTGTAGACAGCCAACACTATTATCGTGTAGAATTCAGTTATTATTTCTGTTGCACATGCCTCAAATTGTTGTTCCACACAATATTTCTTAATATCTATCGCTCTGTATGCTACACTACCCTTAACATAAATTTGCTACTCCAACTTTGTCTTTACTTTCCCTACAGTAGTATGTTACTAAACTATAACTTAGTATAGATGGCAAGGCACATTTACCAGTAACATGGTGCTCAGTTAAGCACAACATCTGAGCATTATTTACACTGTCCTTTTCATTAATGTTAATAAGAAGTTGATCTGTTTTCTTTAAGAGGTCCCTTATATTTTGATGGTGCTCAGTTAAGCACAACATCTGAGCATTATTTACACTGTCCTTTTCATTAATGTTAATAAGAAGTTGATCTGTTTTGTTTAAGAGGTCCCTTATATTTTGATGAAAGAAACAGATGCCTTCCTCTTGCTTTTTCATTCTATTAGTACTGGTACCTGACACTAGAGTCTGTCTTGAGACAGGAAGGAGAAGACAGTTGACACTATCTACTGTTGTCCCTTCTTTTTCTTCAGGCCCACACATAAAAAATCATTGAGTTGAGGAGGAGGCTCATCATTTCTTCTGCTCAACAGCCTTCTCATTGTTGTTGTCGATGGTGATGCTGTCTGACACTTCAAATGTTGGTTCTGCCACTACTGCTCTGTTTTTTTGTGAACTTTCAGTCTTCTCGTTTTTCTTGTTTTCGCCTCAAATAATATTTAGATGATGAGGAACTATAGTTCTTTTGTCGTTGAAATCGCTGTCCACTGTTCTTTCTGTTAACATTTCATCTTTTTCTACTTGTTTTGCTGGTGCTGACGATGGTTCTAATGCTTTTACCTCGACGTGTTTTGGTTATGGAGTCAGGCAATGGCGATGCAATTATCGTCTTGTTTTTTAATTTATTTTGGTTGTTTTTTATTACCTTGGTTATCAGGTTTGCCAGATATCCTTTCCCCATGCAATTCAGGTGAAGTCCGTGTTGCGTGTGGAATCTACATCCAGTATTGCTTATATCAACGCATTTCATGTGTTTAAAATGTCTGCAGATTTTTGCAGACTGATTGTTGGAACTTTTTATTTCCCTGTTAACACATGACCATCTTACAAGATCATAGCGATGTGGAATATTGATCATTATTACGTTACTGTGAGTGAGGTTCCTCAGACACTGTTTAAGATCGCGCGTTGCACTTGGTGTTTCATAATAATAATAATAATAATAATATTTATTCAACATCGAATATTCAAATACAATCCCTAGAAATAATACAGTTTCAGGACATCATACAGATTATTCTTCTGAGTACGTCAGTTTATAAATTACAAACTAAAGATTTGTTTGTATTAATAAATTTTACATTTTGATGCATTTTACATTTGGTAGTATACAATCACAATATTACAAATATTGTAGTTATCAACATTATATTAGTTGTAGGTTACTTAAAACTATGAGCTTGACATATTTATGAAGCACTTTTAATACAGATATAATACTCGTCTAGGGAATAAAAAGGGTTTTCAATTATAATTCTTTTTAGCTGATCTTTTAATTTGTTAGTAGGAAGGGTTGTGAGACTTTTTGGTAGGGAATTGGCTAGCTTCAGACCAGCATGAAGCGCTTTTTTTTTTCATATAAAGCTGTTATGAGGCTATTTACATGGTATCTGAACTTTTGCCTTTTATCGTACTGGTGTACGTCACAGCTGAAATTTGGATTTATTGTTTTCACAAGCAATAAACTTTCAATATGTATACACCTATAATGGTAAGCACACCTAATTTTGGGAACAGATTCCGACATGATTCTCGATGTTTGCACCACAAATAATTCTGATAACTTTTTTCTGTAGTATTAATAATGTGCTTAGGTTGGCTTCAGTTGTTGCACCCCATATTTCTACAGCATAGTTTAAATTTGATGAGAATAGGCCATGGTAAGCAGTTTTTAGTACACACATGTCCTTACAATATTTGCTAATCACATTTATAGTGACACACACTCTTTGACAGCTTACATGCTAAGGAATCGATATGCATGTCCCATTTTACATTGGATTGTAATTCCCAAGAACCTTGTCCATTTTTCCTTTTTTACAATGTCATTTCCTATGGATAATTTCATGTCAAATTCTATTTGTTTCCTTGTGTTAAATTCCATCAATGCAGTCTTTGAATCACTTACATTTAGATGGCTTTCATTAAAATACTTGACTATTTCATTAATGATATGGTTATAACAGAGGGAAACATTCCACGTTCCCTTAAAACCCACATCCTTTCGTCTTTCCCTCTCCTTCCCTCTTTCCTGATGAGGCAACAGTTTGTTGTGAAAGCTTGAATTTTATGTGTATGTTTGTTTGTGTGTCTGTCGACCTGCCAGCACTTTCATTTGGTAAGTCACATCATCTTTGTTTTTAGATATATTTTGACTATTTCATTAGTTACACTGTTGCACAGCACCTCCAGACTCTCATAGTCTTTGGTTTACACACTATTGATGTGTCATCTGCATACAATATTTTTGTACAGTTAGGAGAACAACACTGTACGTATATCAGTAAAATAATTCAAGAAAAGAAAGGATCCCAAGACAGAACCTTGAGGCACTCCATATTTGATATCAGTAAGTTTAGATTTGTCTAGTGGGCTCGTTTATCAGAAATGTTAAGTTAAATTGAGCTAGTATTAGCATTAGTTTTTTTAGATACAGAGTCATTGGACAGCAAGTCAACGTTTATATCTCCAGTTAGTATTATGTTAACCCAGCCATTTTTATTGCAGTGTTTACTGTCAATGTCAACAAGCTGGTCATAATAACATCGAAGAAACTATCTGGGCTACCAGATGGGAGGTCTGCATTGGCCTATGATAATTAAGTTCTCTTTCTCCCACTTAAAATTAATTGCAGCTAGTTCTATTACACCCTCAATGCTGAAAGCACTTACATCTATTAGACTATAATTACTACCACTGGCTGCAAAGATAGCTACCCCACCACCACGTTTCTCTTTTCTACTGAAGGCAAAAAAAAAGATGATGGAGAGTGGCTTACATACACTAATTAGCTCATCTGTGTACCAGTGTTCACTTATAACTAAAACATCAGGGTTATCAATTGCTGCAATGGTATCCAACACGTTGTGCTTATTACCAAGGCTCTGAAAGTTCTGCTGAATTAATTTGAAAGTGAGTTTGGATTGTTGAACACTTGATGGACGTGTCACCCTAACAGACTGGTTGTTTTTAAGAGTACAAGGGTTCCGATGTATGATATTAGGGCTAAGTTTCTCCTGCTGGACCGTACAGGGAGATTTAGAGCTACCAGGCTGTCCAGGAGGGTTTACAAGTTTCCCTGGTTTGTCAGCTGTAGCTCTTTGTGTGGCAAGTCCTGTTTGGGTGGGTTGTGCCATTCTATAGCATTGCACTTATTTACACTACTTTGTGTGATGTTTCATCTGATTTCATCAATAATAAATTTACTCACAATCTTTTTACCTCTCTTGTTCACATGCATACCATGAGTTGTGTGCAGGTTTCTATCTAGGGTTCTGACGTTTACCAAAGGCGCATTGCGAAATTTGTTACATATTGTTTTAAGCCTAGCATTTGTTTTATGCACTTCCAAGTTCACAATAGATTGGTCTAATAGATCATGTCTCTGTGGAATGTTAACGACAATTACTTTAGTCCTGGTCAACTTACCGAGTGTTGCTTTCATGTGCTTGATAGCGTCATTTGCTTCGTTTTTAGCCACATCATTTCTACCACCAATGATAACGACATAACCATTTACTGAGAACGATTCACTATCTTGCACACACGGCTTCACTACAGCAGAAAGAGGTGCACAAGGTTGAATGTGAGCCACAGCTGTGAAGTCACCTTGGATGGGCTATTTGCGATGTTTTGAGCTATTTCGCCACCATGACTGTCTCCATATATAAGAATCCGGCCCTTCTTGTACTTCTCGCTTCTTCTACTGCCGGTTTGGAACAGTTTCTTGCACACACTTTCGTAGATTACACTGTCATTTCTTTCACGGATTTCACTGTCGTTACACTGAACATTTTGTTTATGTTCACTCACTAAGTTAGCATTAATACATGTGTTTGGGACTTGACGTTTTTTGAAATTATCACTGGCAATTTTTTTACAGTTTGAATGGTTATTTTTAGTTTGCACGGGTTTCAATGCTGCAACTTCCGCTATCGGTATTTCGTCAAGAATCTGATACCTGATTTGAGTCATGATAGTCGGAAGGCACTCCTTGGTTTTTGATTTAGGCCTACTTCTCGTTCAACAGGCGCTGCCGATTAATTTCGTTTACCTTTTTATGTAGTAATGTAACCTCAGCTTTTAAACACTGATATCACTTAATAAATCTTCCACTAATGCTGAGAATTGGCACTTACAGTCACATCTTTTTGCGTTTGTAATTTTGCCTGAGTTTTTAAGGCAGCACTAAATACAGTTCCAGCTTGTAGTAAATTCATTGTTTTCTTTCACTGATGAGTCAATTTTTGCACATCAAAAAGGAAACGAATTGTTGTATTCGTTGCATGTAATTTCAGTTTTCAACAGTTTTTCGCACTTTCTACACTTTTTATCGACTAAAGAAGTATTTTTACACGAGCTAAGAACTGTTTCACTACTACTTGCCGCCATCTTTTTGTAGATGTCGTTTGCGCCTCCCAGAAGTACAACGAAGTGTTTATCGTGCAGATTTTTTGCCTCTGCAGATGCAGTCATTTTTTTAAATTTCTCTAAGTGGGGCTCCCCGCTTTCACTATACCACATGAATATGTTTTAGTTGTTTCTTTTAGTTTAATCGCAAGACCACGACCTTGGCTGTCTGAAAACACAAACAGTTTGCTGTTATTGGAGTTCATAATGTGCGAAGCGTTTTCTATTGATTCACTAAACACTTCGTCACAATTTTTGGTTGGCACATTTACATTAACCTCATTCACGCTTGTTTGCGTCGATGAATTTTCTTCTCTTACCTTAGTCACAGCGCCTTTTTGCTTTGCCCATCGTTCATGCGAACTTTAAGTTGCATTTTCACTATCGGCGGTTGAAAGTACTTGAAATGTGTTTTCGTGCACAAAGCTTGCGTAACTTTCGCACTTTGGTATTGCTATTATTGTGCTTTACATTTGACCACTTTTCCGTAACGGACGAACTATCTCGCACAAGTGTTAGCGTGTTCACCATTTTATTGTTGTGTTTTCGAAATATCCATTTTCAAACTGCCGATTATGAACTGTAAGCTCGTTATGTGTTCATTCAGTTTCGTAATTTCGACCTTACAGTTTTCACATGATTTCTTTTCATTGCAAAATTTATGTTTTTCTCGAAGGACACTTGTTTAACTTTTACTCGAGCCGCCATCTTAGGCATAGCTTGTACTTGATCAGCACAAACCAATTAAAGTATTGATGTCAGTACATTAATAGTCATGGGTGACTGGAATTCGGTAGTAGGAAAAGGAAGAGAAGGAAACGAAGTAGGAGAATATGGATTGGGGTTAAGAAATGAAAGCGGGAGCCGCCTGGTAGAATTTTGCACAGAGCATAACTTAATCATAGCTAACACTTGGTTCAAAAATCAGGAAAGAAGGTTGTATACATGGAAGAAGCCTGGAGATACTATAAGGTATCAGATAGATTATATAATGGTAAGGCAGAGATTTAGGAACCAGGTTTTAAATCGTAAGGCATTTCCAGGAACAGATGAGGACTCCCAACACAATCTCTTGGTTATGAACTGTAGATTAATTGATGAAATGTATGAGATAAAAGAAATTATTCAGATAGTGAAGGGAGACGTAAAATTTAATAGTCATGGGTGACTGGAATTCGATAGTAGGAAAAGGAAGAGAAGGAAACGTAGTAGGTGAATATCAGTGGCGTAGCGTGGTTGTAAAGTTTGGGGAGACTCTACAGTTATTTTAGGGAGACAAAATAGTACAATAAACAATAATTTAAACAAATGAAACAAAATGCATCAAATAAAACAATAATTTAAACAAATTAATCAAAATGCATCAAATAAAACAACAATAACAGCTACTACTACCACTACCACCACCACTGATAATAATAATAATAATAATAACTTGTTCAAGAAACGATGATAAATTTGTAGAATTCCAGCAGCAAGAGAAGAAGCACTTATATTTTCTTGTACACAGGTGCAATACGCCTGTCTTTTCTTTCCATGAATAAGCATACGGGGTGTTACAAAAAGGTACGGCCAAACTTTCAGGAAACATTCCTCACACACAAATAAAGAAAAGATGTTATGTGGACATGTGTCCGGAAATGCTTAATTTCCATGTTAGAGCTCATTTTACTATGTCTCTTCAAATCACATTAATCATGGAATGGAAACACACAGCAGCAGAACGTACCAGCGTGACTTCAAACACTTTGTTACAGGAAATGGATTCCGTAGAAATGTTGGAACACATGAGGCAATACTGACCCTATGACGTATCTTAGAAAATAGATTAAGGAAAGGCAAACCTACATTTCTAGCATTTGTAGACTTGGAGAAAGCTTTTGACAATGTTGACTAGAATACCCTCTTTCAAATTCTGAAGGTGGCAGGGGTAAAATACAGGAAGCGAAAGGCTATTTACAATTTGTACAGAAACCAGATGGAAGTTATAATTGTCGAGGGACATGAAAGTGAAGCAGTGGTTGGGAAGGGAGTGGGACAGGGTTGTAGCTGCTCCCCAATGTCATTCAATCTGTATATTGTGCAAGCAGTAAAGTAAACGAAAGAAAAATTTGGAGTAGGTATTAAATTCCATGGAGAAGAAATTAAAACTTTAAGGTTC
This sequence comes from Schistocerca americana, assembly GCF_021461395.2. Classification (NCBI taxonomy): domain Eukaryota; kingdom Metazoa; phylum Arthropoda; class Insecta; order Orthoptera; family Acrididae; genus Schistocerca; species Schistocerca americana. The sequence continues at coordinate 282,059,545 of NC_060122.1, forward strand.
ACCAATGACATTGTAATTCTGTCAGAGACAGCAAAGGATTTGGAAGAGCAGTTGAAGGGAATGGAAGTGTCTTGAAAGAAGGATATAAGGTGAACATCAACAAAAGCGAAACGAGGATAATGGAATGTAGTCAAGTTAACTCGGCTGATGCTGAGGGAATTAGATTAGGAAATGAGACACTTAAAGTAGTAAAGGAGTTTTGCTATTTGTGGAGCAAAATAACTGATGATGGTCGAAGTAGAGAGGATATAAAATGTAGACTGGCAATGGCAAGGAAGGCGTTTCTGAAGAAGAGAAATTTGTTAACATCGAGTATAGATTTAAGTGTCAGGAAGTCGTTTCTGAAAGTATTTGTATGGAGTGTAGCCATGTATGGAAATGAAACATGAAGAGAATAGAAACTTTTGAAATGTGGTGCTACAGAAGAATGCTGAAGATTAGATGGGTAGATCACAGAACTAATGAAGAGATATTAAATAGAATTGGGGAGAAGAGGAGTTTGTGGCACAACTTGACTAGAAGAAGGGACGTGTTCTGAGGCATTAAGGGATCACCAATTTAGTATTGAAGGGCAGCGTGGAGGGTAAATATCATAGCGGGAGACCAAGAGATGAATACACTAAGCAGATTCAGAAGGATGTAGACTGCAGTACATACTGGGACATGAAGCAGCTTGCGCAGGATAGAGTAGCATGGAGAGCTGCATCAAACCAGTCTCAGGACTGAAGACCACAACAACAACAACAACAACAACAACAACAATCAAATCTAATGCTAGATGAATCGGTTGACTTGCAAACCCTAAACTAAAAGTATTCTGTGAGTATCCGCTTATTTTAAGAGTAGAGAGAGAGAGAGAGAGACTCTGATAAATTCCTATAACCAGCATTATTCTTTGAAGAAGGAGGTTTTAGAGATCCATGTAGCCAGCTATCTAGAGAAGAAGATCAGCTGTGCATATCAAGTAAGTTAACTGATGTGAGAGAGGTGTGGATTTTTCTTGCAATCTGAAGTTACGCTGCTTCTTATAGTCCCACAGTGGTAGAAAGTACTGTCTGAAAGAAGCTGCATAAATATTCAGTCAGATCTGGATAAAATTACAAAGGGATGTAAAGACTGACAGCTTGCTTTATATGTTCACAAATGTATTATTGGGCACTTCACAAAGTGAAAAAATGTATTATCCTATGACTATAATATCAGTTAATCACTGTTCGAATTGTCCAACTTGTACAAATATTTGGTTGTAACACTTGGTTGCAATATGAACTGGAATGATCACATGGGCTCAGTCATTTGTAAATCAGGTGGTTGACTTTGGTTTATTGGTAGAATACTGGGAAAGTGCAATCAGTCTACATAGGAGACTGCTTACAAATCACTTGTATGATCAGCTCTAGAATATTACTCAAGTCTGTGGGATCCATATCAAATAGGACTAACAGGAGATATTGAATGTATACACAGAAGGGTACCACAAAAGATCACAGATTTGTTTGGTCCATGGGAGAGCGTTACAGATACACTGAAGGAACTGAATTGGAAGACTCTTGGATATTCTTACATATCTCTGGAAGACTCTTAAATATCCCAAGAAAGTCTATTAACAAAATTCAAGAACTAGCTTTAAATGATGACTCTACAAACATATGATAACCCGCATGGTATTGGTCACATAGGGATTGTGAGGATAAGATTAGCATAATTCCTGCATGCACAGAAACATTGAAACAGTCATTCTTCTTGCTCTTCAAACTGAATGGAATGGGAAGAAACTCTAATAACTGGTACAATGGGATGCATCCTCTGCCATGCACTTCATGGTGGTTTGCAGAGTATAGTTGTAAATGTAGATGTAAAAAGGAAAAACACATTCACTATTCACATACAAACAGAGACACAGAGCTCTCTGGATTGTTGTGTGTCACAGATTGTGTGCCGTCTGCTGACGAAGTGCATCTTTTCCTCTGCCATTGCATTTGACGCTGTGAAGGTGACATGCGACCAGGAAGCAAGTGATCAGGCCATTGTTGCAAAACTACAGGACAGTAAATTATTGAGAAACATTAAGTGAAACGTATAATGGAAAATACCATAGCACTACAGTTTTACATTGTCTAATATCATGTAGGGCCCCCGCAAGCACACAGAATTGCCACAACACAATGTGAATGGTGGGCTCCATGCAGTTCCCAAGTTGTGCAGTGACCGTAAACAATAAAATTACCAAATATGCAGCAACCAGTCACAAAATAATGTTTTATTTATTCACTTTTTCACTATTCAGAGGTCAAACGTAAAGTTTTACCTCTGCTTAAGACAGTATTACTGCTCAGGGCACATATTGGTTGAAAGCACCGATTATGGCTGTTAATCAGTTGAAATCGATTTGCAAAAGTGAATAAATAAAACGACCAGGCAAATGTTTCCGGTCATAAACAGTCCAGTGTCTGTGTTGACAGGCCCAGGTGAGTTGTAAATCTTTGTGTCGTGCAGTCATCAAAGGTATACGAATGGGCCCATATCAATTATGTTTCGTTGAACGGTTTGCACCCTGACACATCATTGAAAGCTGCAGCAATTTGCAGAAGGGTTGCACTTCTGTCATGTTGAATGATTCTCTTCAGTCATCATTGGTCTCATTCTTGCAGTAACTTTTTCTGGTGCAGCAATTTTGGTGATTTGATGTTTTACCGAATTCCTTATATTCAATGTGCACTCGTGAAATGGTTGTATGGGAAAATCCCCACTTCATCAGTAGCACTATGTTCAAACTTATTTAAATCTTGATAAGCTGACATTGTAGAAGCAGTAACCAATCTAACAACTGTGCCAGACACTTGTTGTCTTATATAGGCACTGCCGACCGCAGTGCCATATTTTGCCTGTTTACATATCTCTGCACTTGAATACACAAGCCTATATCAGTTTCTTTGGCGCTTGGTGTAGTTTGGATAAAGAATAAGATATGGAACTAGGATGAATTATCCAAAATTCAGGTCAAGCGGTAGAGTTTTCAATGTAATTTGGCAGGGACCAAATAGCTAGTACAAATTAACTCAATTTTTGGTTTATCTGATTCCTAAGTAACAAAGGTCTATCATATTGTGTCCTGCCAGTATACACCCTCTGTCTATGCCCATTCATCCTCACTGATAACTTGGTGGTTGCCATACCAATATAGAAGGCCAGCTATCCCAAGTGTGGTGGGAAAAATATCAACTTAATTGGACCTAAATTGAAGGCATGATTTTAGGAAGTCATAACCATGTCAAAATAGTTGATTAATAAATAATGGTAATCAGCGTAAGGCATTGGTGGCTGGGAGACCCCTTGTGGGGCAGTTCGACCGCTGCTCCACAAGTTCTTTAACGCCACAACAGCAACTTGCGAGTGAATGAGGATGAAATGATGATGAAAGACACACAACACCCAGTCATCTCAAGGCAGGGAAAAATCCCTGACCCTGCCAGGAATCGAACCCCCGACCGAATGCTCGGGAAGTGAGAACGCTACCGCAAGATCACGAGCCATGGACAGTTGATTAATACATTCATGACCATGGTACATTTGAGTAACAAGACGTGCACACCTAAGTCAATTTTTGGAAGGAACAGCAGTAAAAGGATTGGGTGTGATGGTCCACGAAATCTGCTTTTCAACTAGGCTGGTGGAGTAAATACATCCAGACAAAACTCTTAAATAATGAGAAGTGTGAAGTCATACTACAAAACATCTGCAAAAATTTTGGTTACAGGATAAAACAGAGAATCTAAAGGCTGTAAATTCAACAAAACACTTATGGATTACAGTTACAAATAACTTAAACTGGAATGATCACCTAGATAATGTTGTGGGGAAAGCAAACCAAAGACTGCAATTTATTCAGAGAACTCTTACAAAATGCAACTGTTTACTAAAGAGACTGCTTACACTACACTTGTCCACCCTCTTCTTGAGTTGTGCTGCCTCGTGCAGGACCTGCATTAGACACGATTGACAGCCAAGATTGAAAAACTTCATAGCAGGGCAGCTTGTTCTGTATTATCACAAACTAGAGAAGAAGATTCCATGGTCATGAAGTGTGAATAGGGGTGGAAAACATTAAAGCAAGGACGATTTTTGCTGCAGCATTGTTTTCTCATGAACATTTAATCGCCAACTTTTTCCACAGAGTGTGAAAATATTTTGGTGCTGTTTACCTACATAGGAAGAAATGATCATCATAAGAAAGTAAGAGAAATCAAAGCTCACATGGAAAGATTTAATTGCTTGTTATTTCGGCATATTTTTCAAGAGAAATAGTTTGATGGTGGTTCAATGAACCTTCTGCCAGGCACTTAATTGTGAATTGCAGAGTAATGATGTAAATGTAGATATAGATGAAAAGGTGAAAACAACGGTACATAGCTGTAATGAGTGTGCATCTTGGTTGCCAAGGCTGTATGGGAGGGAATGGTTCATACAGAAAGGATGGCAATTCTCAAAATTAAGTACTGTTGCTTGTTAGTAGGTTTATTGTGAGCAGAAGTGTTTAACTGTCCCCCAGAAAGGAAGAAATCAACATCAAGGAAAGTAGCATGTCTTCGGGATCAGACAATGTGAAACAGCAATACATAACTCCTTAGACATTAACAACAGTTTTCAAATCATGGTAATTCTATGATGTTCTGTTTAACATTTTAACTAGCACAACAACAGTGGTCCCACACAAAGGATGAGCTCCTTTACTCCTCAAATGAAGAGAGAATATAATTCCATCATTACCGCACTTGAGGGTTGGGATAGACATGAAAAAAATCTAGACATCCCTGATAGTTGCTTTGAAAGACATTATAAAACCAAAAACAAAGTAAAACAGATCTGAGAATGCCTGATATAAGTTTGCTCTGGATAACAAATAAATCTGTTCAAGGTCTGAAAAATGAAAAGTTTTGCATACAAACACCTAAAATGTTTTCTGAGAAACAATACAAATGATGAAGAGTATGCCAAATAAGCAACCTTTTAAATATATAACTATATGGATTGCCTGGGTATTCATTTTGATGAGTTTCTATTAGAAATAAAAACAAAAAACGAATTGTGTTTGTGGTATAATATTAAAGAATTGTTTTCATATATTCATGAAAACACATTTGGAATTATGAAACAGTCACACAAAGATACCAGACAGTTTTTGTACAGGGCACAGTCACTTTGCATGTTTACAACATGATTTTGTATACATCTCTATGGCAATGTCTCTTCATAGCTCTATAGACGGCTATTGTCTTTGAATAAAGCTGTTTATGCTTTGCAGTTGGAAACAGTCAAAAGTGCTGCCAAGTGTCAGGGATTTTCTCGAGTTGATTCAAATGCAGAAGACTTTTAGCAGTGAAGAATAAATTCAATAAAACTTCATGCTGGATACAGCATTTTTCTTCACACATCTCAATGTTTATGACATTGTGTAGCAAAGATGTAATAAACTGAAACATCATGCATGATGCAGCAGTTTTTCATGTTTCCCAGTGTTTAGGATGTCATATCTCCAGATCTATGAACCATACAGTGATGTAATTTTGTAGGTAAATTCACCAGAAAATGTGGATATTATCTCCAAAATGTGTTGCAAGTAGAGTTAGCAGCAAAGAAGTAATAAATTGAAATCTCACGCACAATGCAGCAGTTTTTCATGCATCTCAATCTTAATGATGTCATACCTACTGAGCTATGTGTGGTACCATGACATGCATCTAGTACCATATTTGGATACTGTCTGCAAAATTTATTGTGAATAGAGTTCGTAGCACAGAAGAATAAACAGAAAGGTCATGCATGATGTGGAAGTTTTGACCCTCTCATTCTGAAATCTGAGTCAAATGTCCCTTGCTTTTAACCTTTAGTAGCATATCCCTCTCTTCTCTCTACGAAAGGAACTGTTAGTTCTGAAAGTTACGCAGTGTGTCACTTTTACTTTTGTATGTCTATTGGCAGTATGGGAAGTAAGGGTAAATTGGCCAGGGTGAGAAAAGTGGTCACTGCATATTTTTTTACTCTGGACACTGTTGCTGACTATCGAGAATTGGACAAACTATTTCTAATACACCTTCATTATAATCAGTGAGTTTGACAGAGGAAGCTTGTCCCATTATTTTTTCATACAAACTTTTCTGAATTTCAGATATCTGATGTAAGATAAGTCATCATATTATTCTTGCCACATCACTTAAACACACAGCACCATACGTACCCCAGTTTAAGATGACCTCGATTATAAGACCTCCTCTTTTTTTCAAGGGGTTACTTGAGAAAAATGTTTTTAACATATTCTGACCAATCAAAATTACAAACTACTGTTCTACGGACATAAAGTATCTGACTAAAAAGTTAACATTATACCTATTCTAAACTTATACCATTTATTGGTTGTCTACATTTTGATAAAACAAGGAAAAATAAGTGAAAATAAATGGTTTACAATAATTTGTGTATCATTTTCTTTTCTACATTTTTGCTTACTAACCCTGTCATCTGTGGTGAGACTATTTTTATTCATTATCATCATCCTAACTGAACAGCTGTGAAATTTGTGTCTTCTTTGTCACAAATACTTGGTTGTTTCTTTTGAATATGTTATAGTTACTGTGGGACCAGAGAATACAGTTGTTTTTATTGTTTACATATTGGATTTCACTTCTGTACTGATGTGATAATGTTACAATATCACCTGCTTCCAAATATATCATCTGGCAGCCGCTATCTCATTGGCTACATAGAAACAGCAGTTGACACACTCTCTTTCATTCCTGTCATATGTAATGGTAACCATCAACAACATTACTGCATGGAGCATGTAAGTACACCACTGGCCACTATGTAGACTTCTACTGTCTCCTGCAGAAATGATTACTAATGTTCCGAGTCTTTGTCTAATTTCAAATTCAATTCCTTCCGACTATAAATGGACTCAGGCAAACTGCAGCTCTAATTTGGTAGATGCTCTTAAAAGCCCAGGTACATGGTGTACATGCCTGTGGCCGGAAACATGATGTAATGTGCTGACCACTCATTACTGCACTCCCACACTCAGTTACTGCCCTCCCCATTCTCATCTAGATCTCAGCCAAGCTGGTATGAGTAATCCCTCTCCAACCCTTCTGTAGTGCTTTGCTTGAGCAACTGTGAAGCACAGACTCCAATATACATAACAGCAGCAACTAATAGATAAATACAAGTTCATAATCATTGTTCAGTCCAGTTCTCAAACATCTGCTCCTCCCGTAATCTACTGATGTCCTACGGTACTACTCTATCTCTACGGGTGTGTCTTGCTGCTGTAATTTATTCTCACAATAATTACAGTCAGTTTAATACAAATGATTTAATTTGTCAGACATTTCATTCTGCATTAACTTTCCTTCTTGTTTCACCTGAATGTCACCATCATGTTCTAAAGCTGATTAAAAGCTGGTGATGTATTTACCCAGTATTCTAATATGTGAACCATGACTGAATTTCTCATTTACAACACACTTAGTGAATCATTACAGTCTCTCATAATCAAATAAAATACTGATCTGGGTTCAGAATAAAGTAATATTTTTTGAAGGACAACACATCCATTTTTGCATGTTACCTTTTAGTTAAAAATCAACAGTGATGTTCATACATGATATCCATAAATGTATGAGAATTTTTATCAGAAACCGGTTCAAATGCAACAACAGTTTGTAAGATGACAGAATTTAGTGCGATTTTCTCCTGTGCTTCACAAAATTGTCAAATTTTAAGCAGAGCAATAGACTGCTGTAGTGACTAGTTCATAGTTTCTCGTATATCCTTTGCACTAGCACGGCACATGTCAGATGTCACATTATTGTTCAAGCAATGTCGATACTGTATCGAGCACTATAGAGTATCAGAAAATGTTAAACCTGTTCGAATACAAGTATCATTTGTCCCTCCAAATTCTTCAAAATAAATATGCATGGATGTCAATATGCAAAGCTTCATTTGTAAATGAAAGATGACCCCTATATACTCTATTAAACAACATAAAAATGTTAACATCAGCAGCAATAGTTTAACCTGTGAATATAAGATGACCTCATATTTTTTGAATGACGAATTTTGAAAAAAGACTTGTCTTACAATCACATACATAATGTAATACTTTTTACGATATCAATGTTTAAACAACATCTTGTTGCTTACATTCACAGTTTCTTGTTATTTCTTTCAGTTTGATAGTCTGTCAACCATTAATGCTGACATAGCATCCAATTGAGAAAAGTGGCTGCACTAATCATTGAGAAAAGTAACTGAGGTACTTAACACAAATCAACTAGTTACTTCCACATATTACACATTATACTACTGATTTACTTCTAATCCCTTCACATACACAGCTATTGTCTGTCATTCTATATCTTTTTGATGATTATTAAGAAGAGCTCTAGGGAAAAAAATAGTGATGCAATAGGTGGCAAAAAAAAAAAATCATGGGAAGCTTATGGAGTGTCTTCAGCAAAAAACAAGAACAAGAAATCTCAATTATGTTTTTGAAATGGAAAAGTGATTTTATGAATTTACAGATTGGCATTCCAGTTGGCACAAAATATTACATCATTTTAGCAAAGAGTTGGAGATGGCAAGCAAAAACAAGATTCTAATATTAATATCTGGTAACCTACCTAAATGGATTACCAATTAGTTTTTAATAAGGCCAGCACAGACAAGTTCTCTGATATTCTTAAGACAGTGCATCTGTAATGTAGATGAATCATTAACACTGCAGACTAAGGACACAATTGTATTTGCACTTAAAGGAAGATGGCAAGTAGAAAGAGGTTTGCTATTCACTTTTGGAGTACATATGTGTGTACTGGTCACTTCACCCCATAAGCTTCAGATAGTGGCCACTATACAAGGTTTCAGAAAAATTATTATAGGTCCTATTCAATACATATTTTTTCATCAGTGTGAAATGTTAGATGAGTAGATCCAAAAAATTTAAGTGGCAAACTCGTGTCACTAAACAATGGTTGGTAAAAATTCAGTTTCCCTTAAACTGGCCACTTTATTGCACATTCCCCAACTAGAGGTAAGTACAGGTTATCAAACCTGTCTCAAATTTATTAGGTTCATCAACTGCATTTCTCTTTTATATGACACTTTTAATGTTGTTTGTCTGCTAACAGAAACTGATGGCCTGATACAAGTAAATTAATGGTGTTGAAGTATTGTACACATAGGAGAAATGAGTCAAACAACTGTAGACCAGTTTGGTAGAATAGACTTACAGTAACGCCCTTTCATTAAATATTACATTCAAGATATGCTGCACTGATGCAGTAAACAGAACATTTTTGACCTACATAAACACTAGACACCTCTGTCCAGTAAAAAACCACTAGTTTCAGCAGCTGAGACAGACATATATCTCATGCCACATATCTTCTATGTGACACAAATTTCAGCAGTGACATCCTTACATCAGGCACATAATTGTCATCCTGTGGCACTTCTGTTCCTTCATTTTTTTCACATGATGCCAGAAAAAAATAAAAAGACATAAACAGGGAAAACTGTCATCAGCATTCACCTATATAGTCATTTCAATTAGACTCACTAATTAATATTATTGACAAAGCTCATAGGGTAACATCTGTAACCTATAATGCAAAGTTAACAACAGTTACAGGAAACAACAGATGTTTCATAAACATCACACCTAATTTATACAAAAATAGCAAATAAGTTGATATTTCAAAGATTACTGCATTATACTAGACAGAAATACAAACCAAAGTCATAATGTTTTTGTGATGAAAATATTTCATCACACAACTTATACACAGTTGTTAACTTCAGTGCCAAACTTCCTGCTTCCTTATAGCCATACGAAAATAACAATATTTGTGCAATTTGTGACCATTCAGGAATAACTGTTGCTACACCTCGGAGGAAAACCTGAAAAATTAGTAATACCTGAATTACAATTTTCACTTACAATTAAATTCAATATATTAAGTAGTCTGAATGTGTCCTAACACACTATTGTTTAATGCTATTAGACTGTGATGCCCACAACAAAATTAATATACATATGACTGGAAAAATTACCAGTATTCTTACATAAAGAAAGCCATGTTATTAGTCTATGTATGAATGGTAGGAAAACAAAACAAAGTTAACATAGCCCTCAAACTCATCTGTCAAAGAATGTTGCTGTTACAATTCCCTGACCATATTCACAAGGTACATTTCAGATAAGTTGTCTCACAAGTTTTGGTACCATAAGCCTTCACACTCCTGTATTTCATACCACAATTGTCATGACCAACTCACTCACCCTGGCTGCAAATTAATTTTTGTAACATATTAACTAACACTTCCAGATTTTTGCTGTTTGCGGAGGATAACACTGAAAGTTTAACATACATCAAAGCCATCCTACTCCCGCACAAAACTCTTTCAGCTGTGTTATCACTGTTATTGTTGTAGTTGTTGTTGTTTAGTCTGAAGAGTGGTTTGATGCAGCTCATCACACTACTCTATCCCGTGCAACTCTCTCCATCTATGTATAACTACCAAAAACTACATTCATTTGCAGCTGCTTACTATAGTCAAGATTCAAGCCTTGGTCTCCCTCTATAAGTTTTACTAAAACACTACCGTACATACAAAAGGTAGATTGGGCTGAGGCACACAGGGAAAGAGATGTTAATGTATAGGTCATCATCATCATCTGGAATTTGACATTCACTAATGTATAAAGAACTACTACTGGCTTTTACATGCATTATCATATTAAGCTACATGCCTCTATGTTGCTCCTGCATGTCTTCCAGTGTCCTCTCCTCACTCTTCCTTTAGGTAGTCTTTTTGGTTTGGTTAAGATATTAAGGATTTCCAAATAACTCTTTTTGAAAATAGTGAACTGTAGTTTATTTATGTCATAACATATTCTTATTGAGTCAATATTTAGGTGGAAAACAACACTATGAAACCTTGTATTGCAAAGGAAATAACACTGAGGAAGAGAACCTAATACTCAATTCAGTGAAATCGAACCTGCCATAAAGCTTTTGAAAGCAAAAAAGCCTCAGGTATAGATGGCATTTCCAGAGAAATGCTGACTGATATATGGAGGAAGGCATACGTGCTTTGCAATTAATGTGTAATATGGCATGAAACAGTGGTGAATGGCCTAAAGACTGGACTACATCTGTTCCAATTCCTCTTCACGAAAGAAGATACATGCTCCAGTTAATGAGCCACAGCATTAATATCGCATGCTAGCAGAGTTTCCCTGTATATTATTAGTCAATAGCTAAAGAAATTTCTGCAATCTTAGATTTCTGCTGGTTTTGTGACAGGTATAGGTGCCTGAGAGGGACACAGGAATTTGCCACAGATAACTGCATCTTTTTTATTTTTGTGCCCCTGTCTGCATTTGTTGTCTAGATTATACAAAATTCCTTTGATTACATCATGAGGGACAATTTTTCCATGTGCTCAATGAATTTTCAGTTCCAGAACACCTAATATCATTAGTAAATGGTCTTCATTAACAGTCATACTGCAACCAAATAGGTGGATGGAGAATACTCTTGAGTTTTTTGATGTGAAAAAAGGAGTCAGACAAAGTTGTATACTGTCACCACAGCTCTATAAAATCTAGGCAGACTTACATAGTCTGCCTAGGGACAAACTGGATGGCTGAGACGGTGGAATTTCAGATGGTGGTACACAATATACACTCCTGGAAATGGAAAAAAGAACACATTGACACCGGTGTGTCAGACCCACCATACTTGCTCCGGACACTGCGAGAGGGCTGTACAAGCAATGATCACACGCACGGCACAGCGGACACACCAGGAACCGCGGTGTTGGCCGTCGAATGGCGCTAGCTGCGCAGCATTTGTGCACCGCCGCCGTCAGTGTCAGCCAGTTTGCCGTGGCATACGGAGCTCCATCGCAGTCTTTAACACTGGTAGCATGCCGCGACAGCGTGGACGTGAACCGTATGTGCAGTTGACGGACTTTGAGCGAGGGCGTATAGTGGGCATGCGGGAGGCCGGGTGGACGTACCGCCGAATTGCTCAACACGTGGGGCGTGAGGTCTCCACAGTAGATCGATGTTGTCGCCAGTGGTCGGCGGAAGGTGCACGTACCCGTCGACCTGGGACCGGACCGCAGCGACGCACGGATGCACGCCAAGACCGTAGGACCCTACGCAGTGCCGTAGGGGGTCGCACCGCCACTTCCCAGCAAATTAGGGACACTGTTGCTCCTGGGGTATCGGCGAGGACCATTCGCAACCGTCTCCATGAAGCTGGGCTACGGTCCCGCACACCGTTAGGCCATCTTCCGCTCACGCCCCAACATCGTGCAGCCCGCCTCCAGTGGTGTCACGACAGGCGTGAATGGAGGGACGAATGGAGACGTGTCGTCTTCAGCGATGAGAGTCGCTTCTGCCTTGGTGCCAATGATGGTCGTATGCGTGTTTGGCGCCGTGCAGGTGAGCGCCACAATCAGGACTGCATACGACCGAGGCACACAGGGCTAACACCAGGCATCATGGTGTGGGGAGCGATCTCCTACACTGGCCATACACCACTGGTGATCGTCGAGGGGACACTGAATAGTGCACGGTACATCCAAACCGTCATCGAACCCATCGTTCTACCATTCCTAGACCGGCAAGGGAACTTGCTGTTCCAACAGGACAATGCACGTCCGCATGTATCCCGTGCCACCCAACGTGCTCTAGAAGGTGTAAGTCAACTACCCTGGCCAGCAAGATCTCCGGATCTGTCCCCCATTGAGCATGTTTGGGACTGGGGGAAGCGTCGTCTCACGCGGTCTGCACGTCCAGCACGAACGCTGGTCCAACTGAGGCGCCAGGTGGAAATGGCATGGCAAGCCGTTCCACAGGACTACATCCAGCATCTCTACGATCGTCTCCATGGGAGAATAGCAGCCTGCATTGCTGCGAAAGGTGGATATACACTGTACTAGTGCCGACATTGTGCATGCTCTGTTGCCTGTGTCTATGTGCCTGTGGTTCTGTCAGTGTGATCATGTGATGTATCTGACCCCAGGAATGTGTCAATAAAGTTTCCCCTTCCTGGGACAATGAATTCACGGTGTTCTTATTTCAATTTCCAGGAGTGTACTTGTCTATCCTTACACAACCCCTGCTCCTAATCGCTTACCTCATGACTCATACCCCTGTAATAGACCTCGATGCAAGACCTGTCCCATACATCCTCCTACCACCACCTACTCCAGTCCGGTCACTAACATCACCTGTCACATCAAAGGCAGGGCTACCTGTGAAACCAGTCATGTGATTTACAAGCTAAGCTGAAACCACTGTGCTGCATTCTATGTAGGCATGACAACCAACAAGCTTCTGTCCATATGAATGGCCACCGACAAACTGTGGCAAAAAAACAAGTGGACCACCCTGTAGCTGAACATGCTGCCAAACATGACACCCCTCATCTCAACGACTGCTTCACAGCCCACCAACACCAGATTTTCTGAATTGCGCAGGTGGAAACTTTCCCTGCAATACATCCTACGTTCCCATAACCCTCCTGGCCTCAAGCTTTGTTAGTCACTGTCCTCACCCATGCAGCCCCCTCCCTGTTCCCTTTCCAGCACTACACAGCTGTCATTTCACCGCCACACCCAGTCTTTTAATTTCCTTTATTTTTATTTCTCTCATTTCCGCTACTTACCCCCTCCCCACTCTGCACCTTCTCTCCTACCCTCCGTCTAAACTGCAACACTTCACTGTCCGCCACTCCCACCATACTACCTCTCCCCGCCCCAGCCTCCTCCTTACCCCCACCCAGTCGCCACTCCCATCATGCACTGGTGTTGCTGCTCGCAGTGTAGTTTCAGCTCTCTGAGACTGCAGATATGTGTGCAAGTTGCGCTTGCATTGTGTGTGTGTGTGTGTGTGTGTGTGTGTGTGTGTGTGTGTGTGTGTGTGTGTGGGCACTTGCACGCATTTGTGTGTGTGTGTGTGTGTGTGTGTGTGTGTGTGTGTGTGTCTGTTGTGTCTACTGCTGACAAGGGCCTTAATGGGCAACAAAGCTATGATTGTGTGAATCTTTTTATTGTGCCTATCATGGCTCAGCATCTTCACTATATGGTGAGTAGCAACTTTCCCTCTCTCATATTGTTATGTTGTATAGGCATATTCTCTGTAAATCTGTAGCCCTCCGTTGGCAGGTTTGGATCATAGGTGTGCTCCATACTGTATGGAACTCGTCAAAAAGCATGAATACTATTTGTATTTTACTGCTGTTCTATTGATGTATGTAAAAACACTGCAAATGTTTGTATATGTTATGCTCAAATATAGGACAATATTGTCTCAACAACTGAGGCAAACCACCTCCTGAAAGGCTCCACAGTGTAGTACACCTTTATTTCTTGCTTTTAATCATAGAATTTTGTCAAAGTTTATATATTGTTTTGAAAAATGTTCTGATTAACTTGCATTATATGTTGCAATGCTCCTAAGTTATACTCTTGCCGCAGCTGATCAGCACTGTCATTTCCTGTTTTTTAACATAAGAAACTGCACTCCAATTGTTTTAAATTCCACTTTTAGACTAATGTCATCTTTGGATGTATAATACAGACAAGCACAGTATGTATGTATTATAGTCTTATGTTACTGTGTAAAAGACTGCTGCCATCTGGTATTACACCCTAATAACCTACAGTCCATTTATTTTGTCAGAATTTTTCTGAGTTTGTACCACAAATTTTTTATTGCACAATATATTGCATTACACTGGTGCATCTTCTTCAACACCTCTGGCATGTTCTGTTTGTTATAGTGATATTGGATTTTCCATAAAGAATATTGATTATTAGACTGATTCAATATTTAAAAAAGAAAATTTTATTACTTTTTCAAATTTGAAAATGGCAGTTTAAATTGATGAAACTAGTTATCTATGTATGTATTTATTGCGATCTTGGCAAATAAAAGTTCTCTAGTAAGAAGATTACATTTCTGAAATTCATAAATCACTCTCCTGCTGCCAATGTCAGTTTACCATAAAACATACATCTTTGAATCTGAGTTCCCTTTCCATGGATCTATGGAATTTGATTCATGCAATGTGACAATAAAAGAACAGATATGCATTAATGGATGGCCTGGAGGTTTCGTAAACGTTATCTGCTTGTTGCAATAACATTGTAGCATATAGTGCAGTGAGTGTCTACAAAGCACTAGCATCAATCTTTAAATTTTAAGGTCACCAGGTGTTCGCTAATGAATACATATGAGTTTTATTAAGATAATTTTTTCAGTGATGTTGATTACCTAAAGTTTCTATGTCCTAATAATCACTTTTTCACTTCTAAACATACATCTATAGCATTTGGGTCAATGCATAAGTGTATATTAACTTATGTTGTGAATACTATGTAAATAAGAAAAATAAACAGAAACAGAAAAAAGAACATGATGAAACAATGGGGATGACAAAGCAAAAAACTGATCAATACAAGACAAGGAAATGTAAATAAAATAAAAGTTATGTACGAATCTTAGAGATAAATTCAGCAAATATCACTGAAAACAGATAACAAAGCTACAAGCACAATGAATAGAGGAAAATGAGGAATGGTAGAAAACCTTCATGTTTTGCAGTTTCAGATTTCTCTCTCTCGAGTATTAAGGAAAGGATTGAGAAGTGAAGAAATGTTGTTAGTTCACAACCGTAACTATGAATGATGCTATGGTATGTACTGAAATTTATTCCACTTAATTTACAACTAATACATTTGTAAAAAATTAAGATCTCTGTACCCCACTCAACTAATTCACAACACAGACAGACAAAGAAGACAACATTGTATCTTTTCAAAAAGGCTTTAACAGTGTTCATGAATTTCTACCAGCACAGCATTAGTAAGGAGTATGAAACTGAAAACATAAGTTACTCGAATATCTTCTTATGAAATTTGAGCTGTATGCTTCACAGTCTTCAAGTACTCTATTATCATAAATTATTTGGGACTGAAAATTACAAGAAACAAATAATTCACGCTCCAACAATATAAATTATACAGCTATGTGTGAAACCTGTAAAAGTATTCATTAGTTTACTGAAAGATAAGAACATAAATTACAACTACAATTTTTCATAGACACTTATTTACAAATCTCAGATACTAAAAGTTAATATGAGGCATTACAAATCATACAATACCCTCAAGTTTGCAGGTAATGCAGAGCATGTTTCACACTGTACATCCACAGTAATGCACAGAAATCCAGTGGTTTTCAAAGGAAGTTCAAGACCTTCAAAAATGACCGCTTTCATATTTGATTGAAGAGCATGGATAACTGCACTTGTGTGCTGAGCCAGAACAGATATTACTTCTACAGCAATTGTGTTATAGTTATCCAAACATATCCAAGCACCTGATACTGCCACACCCTTGAAAAACTGAAAGAAGAATATCAGAGTATTAAATGGAATCTAATAACATTGCTGATGGTTATCTTAATGAATATGAGCAACAAAAATCCTAAAAAAGTGTCCTTGGTCATATAACATCCAGTAAATTCTGTTTGCAAGAGTGCTACACAGATTCTGCTTCAGTGAAATTCAAGTTTCAGGACTGTACTATAGATGTGTTATTTTGAAGTATTAGACAGATTACACTACAGTGCAAGCAATGATTTCACACATAAATCAATCTAAAGGACAACTGTGAATTCGAGTTTTTGTCAGAGTGATTTGTGTACTATGGTAGTGTTGGCATCTTACTGACAACATACATGAAGTACAATTTCAGTTGGTTAACACCAAATATCAAAGTCCCATTGTCAATAACATCTGAAAATAACTATATCTAAAAAGACAGTCACAAAACACAAAAAATACACTTTGCTGAGATGCAGTTTGATGGCTTAGCAGATAAGTAAAACACCACAAATACAAAGCTTACAGTTCAAACCCAGAAATATAAGTTTTTTCCAGAGATACACCTGTTAAAACACTAAAACTTTAGGTGATCAGCTTATTATTTTACACTGGAGATACTGACATTAATGACCAATAACAAAGGAAAACTATACACCCAGTAAATAGTGAGGTGTATAAAAAAATAAAATGTAATAACCCAATTCATGGCTAATCACACAACTCAATTGAATGTGAGTTTAGGATTCAATAATTTTATGTCTGTTCATTTTCTTTTGTCACAAGTGTCACCTTTCTGGAGCAAAACTACAGATCTGACAAACTACATGTCTTATGGAAGAAGAAGTGTTAGTAGTGGTACAGGGTGACACACAGAAGACAGTCAGCTTTGAACTGCGTAGTTCTGAGAATGCGGTGATGGGAAAACATCATGGTGGGGATGGTTCCTTTCCACACAAGATGCTGTTTCAATTACAATGGAGCAGTGGGACTTGCAATACCGTTTATTCATCTACGACAGTCTTTTACAACTAGGCAGAAAATGTTTTGTATACAGTTTAATCTCAATCAACACAGAGTTGTTCTGAGCCATAACACAGGCCACAGATGGGTGGACACTTCACTGGGAAAATAATGGATAAGAAGCATACAAGCCTAAGACATGGTGCAATGATGCCAGATGCCCAGTAAAGTGATAGTCAGATGTCCAGTATGACCAGCTAGATGTCACGCTAGTGAGCCAGGAATCAGATGTGAATTTCTTAGATGAATTTTGCATACATTAAAATTCCATTATTATGCAAAAACAAAGCCAAATGATTTTGCTGTACCTGAAGACTTTGCTTGTAGGATAAAAGTGATTTTAAGTGATAATGTGGTTTTATTGATGAGTGATGAAGATAATTTTCATTTAAAACAGAATCTGCATTACTGGGCTTCTGAGCATCCACATCTTATCCACCAGTGTCCTTTACACTGCCAAAAAAGTCAGAGTCTGGTGTGCTCTTGCCTCTTTCATCATTATTGGATGATTTTTTCTTCTTTTTTTTCACAAAGAAAACCAAGCCACAGTCTCTGATAATTCCACTCAGTACTTTCATATGCTTGAAACATCCTTGAAACCCAAACTGAGACAGTGAAGAATCATAGTATGAAGGCTTTCACGACCGGATGACATATCTTCTGGTAAACCTTGCGGGATGTAAGGTCGTGGTCCATGAAACTCTTCAGCTCCTAACGTTTCGTCCAGTGCTTCGCTGGACATCTTCAGAGGGGTGTTTCTCCTCCGGTGAGTCTTGCCGACAGTCGGCACTTTAAAATGTGTTTGGGTCTAACAGGAAGGCCATACATCACACACCATGAACACTTCAATGGCATTTCTTCGACACGTTTCCTGGACAGATTATCTAACGTTTTGGCAATGTTTCTTGGCCTCCCAGATCTCTTAGACTTATTGGCGGGTGACTCTTTTCTGTGGCAATACATCAAGAGCTATGTCTTTAACCACAAACTAAGAAATTTTGACCAGCTGAAGAATGCAATCATTCAAGAAATTGCTGCCATCTCTGAAGAGACAATGATCTGTGTAAAGGAGGATTTGGGGAATTGTGCATTTGAAACAATGGACATCAGCTTGACAACATTATTTTTCGCAAATAATTCTGGCTTACATTAAAAGGTAAGTAGTAAGCTTGGATTTAATGTTGATAAACATACATTAATTTTAAGATTGACGAAGTATTCATATTTAAAAAGTGTCTGTCTCCCATATGCCACCCTGTACTATCAATCATAAACCATTTACAGTAATAATTTTCAGTAAATTTCAGTAAATACTAAACAGTAACAGAAAACATCTACTTCTATAGCTCCAAGTGGAACTCAGAAATTAGAAATCTGTTAGCTCATAAGTCACTCCTGTGGTCACAAAATTCTTTAAAGTCTTTTGCATTGTCCTATACACAGGTACACCAAAATTTGCTTCTTAGATTGTTATGGTCAGCCTGATGAATTGTAAACACTTAATCTGTAACAGTTTAACCATGAGATAGGAGCTCATTCCGAATAAAAGTGGCACCCTCACATTTTTATTTAACCAAAATACAGAGAATCTCTTCTGCCAATATAGATACACACACTTTAGTGAGTAATGTGCTTAATTGGTTTGTAAACCATTTTTAGTACAAAAGGAAAAGCATGTTACAGGACACACCAAATGGTGATGTTAAGGATTCAGAAAGATGATACAGTGATAAAAGTTGCAAGGTTTAATGTAGTGTGATGACAGGTGAACACATAATTTCAGAAACAAAAAAGTACAAAACAGTTATCTTTATTCACAGCATACTATCAATTACTCCTACAGCTCAACAAACAAATTCACTATTTTTGTTTCAAAGTTACATTTCTGTTTAAGTTAAATTTAAATGTTTCTCTACATATTGCAAGGAATTATAATGAAAACAATTAACTGTAAGTATGGCTTTAAAAGCCAAGTAAGGATATATGTAGTTGATGAAAAACGAAGGGGGAATCCTATCACCTATTAAATGGAGAGGAAATCCTGCCTATCAAAGTATACTATAAACTTACTTTGTCATTAAATTTTTAAATGAAATGAATGATTCAAATGGAACAGATTATTATGAAGCAAGTTTCTCTTTAATGCAGCTCAGGATGATTTTCAAACACATCTTTCTGAAACCTATACAGAGATAGAATCAGTGTTTGGAGTAGTAGTGGAAATTAGTATTCACA
The DNA here is from genome assembly GCF_021461395.2 of Schistocerca americana. Classification (NCBI taxonomy): domain Eukaryota; kingdom Metazoa; phylum Arthropoda; class Insecta; order Orthoptera; family Acrididae; genus Schistocerca; species Schistocerca americana. The sequence continues at coordinate 282,079,266 of NC_060122.1, forward strand.
AAATCTGTGCAACAGTCAGATTGGAATGAACATAATGCTCAGATGTTGACGCTGTAAGACATATCTATAAGTAGCTGAATCTCTCATTAGCGTCATTACTAGAAGGGCATTCTGTTAGCAAAAAGGTGAATGGCCTTTCAGATCATGATGCACAAATTTTAACTCTAAAAGATTTTTGCACTGCAACACATGTTAAATATAGTTATCAACTGTTTAGGAAATCTGATCCAGTTGCTGTAGAGACCTTTGTAAACCTTAGGAACAAGAGTGGCAAGATGTTTATAGCACTGATACAGTAGGTGATAAATATAATGCTTTTCTCAAGACTTTTCTCGTGCTCTTTGAAAGTTGCTTTCCGTTAGAACATTCAAAACAGGGTACTAGTACAAACAGGCAGCCTGGGTGGCTGACTAGAGGGATAAGAATATCTTGTAGAACAAAGGGGCAATTATATAAAAATGTTAGAAACAGGCAAAATCTAAATGCAGCAGCCCATTACAAACAGTATTGTAAGGTGCTTAAAAATGTTTTAGGAAGGCAAAAAGTATGTGGTATGCAGATAGAATAGCTAAGTCTCAGGATAAAATTAAAACCATATGGTCAGTTGTAAAGGAAGTGGCTGGTCTGCAGAGACAGGTCAAGGATATACAATCAGTGCATAGTGGGAATGTCCATGTTACTGATAAGTTGCATATATGTACAGTACTTAATAATCAGTTTCTGAATATAGCAGGTGAACTAAATAGAAACCTAGCCCCAACAGGGAATCATATAGCACTCTTAGAAAAAGTGTTCCGAGACTGTTACCTGAAATGCTCGTCCATGATACTGACAAGAGGGAAATTGAGTTAATAATTAAATCACTAAAGACCAAGAACTCTCATGGAAATGACAGGGTATCTAGCAAAATACTGAAGTATTGTTCTATGTATGTTAGCCCAGTACTTAGCCATATCTGTAACTTTTCCTTTAGCAGTGGTCGGTTTCCTGACGGATTAAAGTACTCGGTAGTGAAGCCACTTTACAAAAAGGGAGACAGGGATAATGTTGACAATTTTAGACATATTTCAATGCCATCGATGTTTGCTAAAGTTATCGAGAAGGTAGTATATACAAAGTTACTGGAGCATTTAAATTGACATAATTTGCTGTCACATGTAGTTTGGTTTTAGAAATGGTTTAACAACTGAAAATACTATATTCTCCCTTCTCTGTGAGGTTTTGGATGGATTAAATAAAAGGTTGTGAACACTAGGTGTTTTCTTTGATATAACGAAGGCTTTTGACTGTGTTGACCACAAAATATTACTGCAGAAGGTGGACCATTATGGAGTAGCTTACAATTGGTTCGCCTCTTACTTTAAGAACAGAAAGCAGAAGGTAATTCTCAGCAATATTGAGAGTGGTTGTGATGTTCAGTCCCAAAGGGGCACTGTTAAGTGGGGCATTCCCCAAGGGTCGATGCTGGGGACACTGCTGTTTCTTATTTATATAAATGATATGCCTTCTAGTATTACAGATGATTCAAAAATATTTCTGTTTGCTGATGACACCAGCTTGGTAGTGAAGGATCTTGTGTGTAATATTGAAACAGTATCAAATAATGTAGTTCATGAAATAAGTTCATGGCTTGTGGAAAATAATTTGATGCTAAATCACAGTAAGACTCAGTTTTTGCAGTTTCTAACTCACAATTCAACAAGAACTGATATTTTGATCAGACAGAATGGGCATATTATAAGCGAGACAGAACTGTTCAAGTTCCTAGGTGTTTGGATAGATAGTAAGCTGTTGTGGAAAGCCCATGTCCAGGATCTTGTTCAGAAACTAAATGCCGCTTTATTTACCATTAGAACAGTATCTGAAATAAGTGACAGTTCAACACAAAAAGTAGTCTACTTCGCATATTTTCATACGCTTATGTCATATGGTATTATTTTTTGGGGTAATTCTTCTGATTCAAAAAGGGTATTTTTGGCTCAAAAACAGGCTGTTCAAGCTATATGTGGTGTAAGTTTGAGAACCTCTTGTCGACCCCTATTCAATAGTCTGGGAATTCTGACATTGCCTTCACAGTATATATTTTCTTTAATATCATTTGTTGTTAGCAATATTAGCCTATTCCCAAGAATTACCAGCTTTCACTCAGTTAATACTAGGCAGAAATCAAATCTGCATGTGGAATGCACTTCCTTGACTCTTGTGCAGGAAGGAGTGCAGTATTCTGCTGCATCCATTTTCAATAAACTACCACAAGAACTCAAAAATCTTAGCAGTAGCCCAAACTCTTTTAAGTCTAAACTGAAGAGTTTCCTCATGGCTCACTCCTTCTATTCTGTCGAGGAGCTGCTGGAAGAGCTAAAAAATTAAGCAAATTCCAGTGTTACATTGATGATTTTCTTTATTTAAACTTACGACTTGTCACCTGAATATGTTTTTTTATATTTCATTTTATCTGTTTCTACTATCGTGTTATAATTTCATGTATTGACTCGTTCCATGACCATGGAGACTTCTCCTTAATTTGGTCCCAACAGAACAATAAATAAATAAATAAGTAAAATAAGTAAAGAGCTATTTGCATGGTGATCGATTTGCATAAATATGGTAGATGCATCAAAGTGGTTACGTTTCACTAAACGCACTTTGAGTGAGACAACAATTTCCATATGAGAAGACTGTATTATTTTGCTAGTGTCTAAAAGTATGCATGATATCTAGTATGAAGTGAAAAAAGTCCCAATACCAAGAAATAATTAATGTAGAGTAATAAAATTTAGGGAATACATTTGTCTAGGTAACATTAAATGATTTGACGTTGCAAGTTCACAAGCCCAAGAAAAGCCAATCCAAATGTGAAATGCTGATACCTTAATAACTGGTGTAATTGCCAGAAGGTTGCATGCAAGCATGCAGACATACACGAATAGTGTCATACAGGTGCTGTATGTCAGTTTATGGGATGGAGTTCAATGCCTGTTGCAACTAATCATAATACAAGGATGATTAATGCTGTTTGTGGATGAAGCTGGAGCTGTTGTCCAATGATGTCCCATATGTTCTTAACTGGAGACAGATCTGCTGCTTGAGAAGGCGAAGGCAACATGTCAATACACTGTGGAGAATTTTGAATTACTTCAGCAGTATGTGGGAAAGTGTTATGCTTTTGCAAAACACCCCATTGAATGCTGTTCATGAATGGCAGCACAACAGTGAAGTCACAAATGGTGATGGTTTGGGATCAGTGAACTGCATGCTACAGGGTTTCTGACTTGGAGCTGTCATTGAAGTAACTGATTTGTTGTGTCATTGTGGTGCCCCTGCTGCTACAATTGCTGCTACAGAAGCAACATGATATATCACATCCATAAGTCTAATATGACAGTTATCCCTCTTGGTAGTGCAATGTGTCCATCTGAAGCCTGGTCTTCTTGTGAAAGTACCTTGTGCGACTTCTGCTGCCAGCACTCATGTACAGTGGGTACAATCCTGCCATGTCTATCTGCACTATTGCAGAAGGAATCAGTTTCTCGTAGCCCTATTTCATGACCTCGTTCAAACACAGTGAGCTGTTGATTAAGGTGTCTTCATCATCTTGACTACCATAAACTCACTATGCCCAGTCTCAAAGGTAACTAACACTCACGACCAATGCAGGGCATATTTAAAGCAAACCTGATTTGCATCCTCACAGAGGCACTACTAGTGCAACTCTTATTCAGCTCCACCAAAATTTGAATAGACATCATCTTTCAGACATAGAAACACACATGCTAATCTCTGGTCATCTCACACAACTCCTTCTTGGTATTAGGACCTTTTGATATATATAAATGGGATAACAGAAATAGTGGGAAAAAGTGAAGTTCATTGGCAGGAGAAACAGGGCTTCTAATCAGGTGAATACAGGGTTATAAATACAAAATCAATTAAGCATAATGCAACAGTAGGTTTAATAATGATTAAAAAATTAGGAATGCAGATGAGTTACACCATGAACAGCATAGTGAATGCATTATTGTAGCCAAGACAGACATGAAGCCCACACCCATCACAGCAGTACAAGTTTATATGCCAATTGACTCCACAGAGATTGAGGAGATAAAAGAAATTTTTCAGATAGCTAATGGAGCTGAAAAATTGATTGTCATGTGGGACTGGAATTCGATAGCAGAAAAAGGAAGAGAAGGAAAAGTAGTGGTCTGAGGGAAAGGAATGAACGAGGAAGCTGCCTGCTAGAATTTTGCACAGAGAGTAATTTAATCACAGCTAACACTTGGTTTAAGAATAATGAAAAATGTTTGTATATGTGGAAGAGACCTGGAGACACTGAAAGGTTTCAGATTGATTGTATAATTGTAAGACTCAGATTTAGGAACCAGATTATAAGTTGTAAGACATTTCTAGGGGCAGATGTGGCCTCTGACCTCAATTTATTGGATATGAAGTGCAGATTAAAATTGAAGAAACTGCAAAAAGGAAGGAATTTAAGGAGATGGGACCTAGATAAACTGAAAGAACCAGAGGTTGTAGAGGGTTACAGAGGGAGGGGACAATTGACAAGAACAGGAGAAAGGAATACAGTAGAAGAAGAATGGTTAGCTTTGAGAGATCAAATAGTGAAGGTAGCAGAGGATCATGTAGGTAAAAAGATGAGGCCTAGTAGAAATCCTTGGGTAACACAAGAGATATTGAATTTAATCAATTAAAGAAGAAAATACAAAAACGCAATAAATAAAGCAGGTGAAGGTGAATACAAATGTCTGAAAAATGAGATCGACAGGAAGTGCAAAATGGCTATGCAGGAATGGCTAGAGGACAAATTTGAGGATGTAGAAGCTATGTCGCTAGGAGTAAGATAGATACTACAGGACAATTAAGGAGACTTTTGGAGAAAAGAGAACCATCTGTACGAATATCAAGAGCTCAGATGGAAAACCAGTCCTAAGCAAAGAAGACAAAGCAGAAAAATGGAAGGAGTATCTAGAGGATCTTACAAGGGAGATGTACTTGAGGGAAATATTATGGAAATGGAAGAGGAGAGAGAGGAAGAGGAGAAGGGAGATATGATACTGTATGAAGAATTTGACAAAGCAGTGAAAGACCTAAGTTGAAACAAGGCCCCAGCAGAAGACAGTATTCCATTATTAATGCTGATAGCTTGGGAGAGCCAGTCATGACAAAACTCTTCCATCTGGCAAGCAAGATGTTTGAGACAGGTGAAATCCCCGCAGACTTCAATAAGAAAATAACAATTTCAATTCCAAAGAAAGCAGGTGCTGACAGGTGTGAAAATTACTGAACTATCATAAGTCACGGCTGCAAAATACTAACACAAATCCGTTACAGAAGAATAGAAAAACTGGTACAAGTGGACCTCATTGAAGATCAGTTTGGATGCTGGAGAAATGTACGAAGATGCGAGGCAATACTGACCCTACAACTTCTCATAGAAGATAGCTTAAGGAAAGGCAAGCCTATGTTTATAGCATTTGTAGACTTAGAGAAAGCTTTTAGCATTGTTGACTGGAATACTCTCTTTCAAATTCTAAAGATGGCAGCGGAAAAATAAAGGGGGAGAAAGGCTATGTATACAGAAACGAGATGACAGTTACAAGAGTTGAGGAGCACTTTGGGGAAGCAGTGGTTGAGAAGGGAGTGAGACAGGGTTGTACCCTATCCCTGATGCTGTTCAATCTGTATATTGAGCAAGCAGTAAAGGAAATAAAGGAAAAATTTGGAGTAGAAATTGAAGTCCAGGGAGAAGAAATAAAAGCCTTCATGTTTGCCTATGACATTGTAATTCTGTCCGAGACAGCAAAGGACTTGGAAGAGCAGCTGAACGGAATGGACAGCATCTTGAAAGGAGAAATAAGATAAACATCAACAAAAGAAAAAAAGGATAATAGAATGTAGTCAAGTTAGATCAGGTGCAGAGGGAATTAGATTAGGAAATGAGATACTTAAAGAATTAAATGAGTTTTGCTATTTGGGAAGCAAAATAACTGATGATGGTCAAAGTAGAGAGGATATACAATGTAGATTGGCAATGGCAAGAAAAGCGTTTCTGAAGAAGAGAAATTTGTTAACATCAAGTACAGATTTAAGTGTCAGGAAGTCCTTTCTGAAAGAATTTTTATGGAGTGTAGTCATGTATGGAAGTGAAACATGGACGATAAACAGTTTAGACAAGAAGAGAATAGAAGCTTTTGAAATGTGGTGCTACAGAAGAATGATGAAGATTATTGGGTAGATCATGTAACTAATGAGGAGGTACTGAATAGAATTGGGGAGAAGAGGGATTCATGGGACAACTTGACTAGATGAAGGGATCGGTTGGTAGGACACATTCTGAGGCATCAAGGAATCACCAATTTAGTATTGGTGGGAAGCGTGGAGGGCAAAAATCGTAGAGCACTATGCAGATTCAGAAGGATGCAGGTTGCGGTAGTTATTCGGAGATGAAGAGGCTTGCACAGGAGAGAGAAGCATGGAGAGTTGCATCAAAATAGTGTCTGGACTGTAGACTACAATATAAGTGTATATACACCTCTCCGTATACTTGCAGATGAGACAGATAAAGTAACATAACTTCTTGGAAATAAAAGAGGATGGGAGAAGTTGTTGCCAGAATTCTTCAAGTTGTGCACCAGAAATTGGATCTCACATGGTGTGAGGTCACCATGATGATAGCACCAAATGGGGCTCACCCTGCAACATAAGCCAGGAGAAGATACAGGCTAAAAAAGTGTGTGACAATCAGCAGGTAGGTTACAGAGCACTGTGGTGGTATTCCTCATTGCAACATGGTCCAGAGACAATGTCTGGATGACATCACATGGAAAAGAAATATTGGGAAGCTGGAAGAAGGATGAAGTGTGACAAACGTAGCCTGGGGTTTGCTATTGCTCACAGCATTGTTTCCTGTGTGTAGGGAGTACTTTGAACCACAGGCACTTCAGTGCAAAGGAGAGGATTTTGTCAACCACAGTCAACTACAGTGGCAGGTGTCCACTACTTTGTGCAACAGGCAATAAAGGCTTCACATCAAATAGTGAGTCCAATTGCAGCCACAGTCAACAAGACTACAAGGCACAGAATCTCACCTGGACAGTGGCACAGCAACAGCAAAAATGTGTGACAATCACATTCTGTCTGATGACCAGCACATTGTGTTGTACCGACACCAATACATCAGTAGCACTGACTGCAATGGTACCCAGACTATAGTGACTGGACTAATGAGGAGTGAAGTCATATGCTGTTCTTGGATATGAGTAAATCCTGTCTGAGTAGCGATTTTTTATGTACCCTCACATAGTGAGAGGGGGGAAAACATAGTGTACCCAGGAACACTATTGAACATTATCGTTCCTGTGGTCTAGGCATCATGTTGTGAGGAAGCATAAAGTTGCATGAAGGTACTGACCTCCATACCTTGGAACACAGTACACACACTGATCAGTATTGTTATGACGCTGTACTCCTTCCCCAAGTCTGTCTTTTAAAAGGGTGCAATAAATCCTGAGCTCATTTTTATGGATGACAATAGCGATTAGTGAATAGTGTTTTATTCATCTCATAACATACAATTTCTAATCATATGATTAGTGTACAGGAGACACGTTAAAAAAATGGATAACACAACTTAGGCCTAATTGTTACAAAGAATTTAACATTAATATAAACTTTTATTTTTCTTTCCTCCCTTTTGTGAAGGACAGCTACATATACACACAAGACTATATGTAAATTTATCCTGCTCAAATGTTCAGTTCATCTTTCACGAACTACTCAACAGTGTAGTAGCAGCGTTTGAAAAGTATATCATATAACTTTGTTTTCAGTGTCTCTAGGTCCATACTCAGAACATTCTTTCCTTTTAGCTTGAATTTTCATTGCCATATACTCAGGAGACTGCGCATATAGGTTTAAGCGATGAGTGGGAAGCATAAAATTGTCTTTGTTTCTTGTGTTATAAGAGTGATTGAAACAGTTTTTCTCGAATAACTCTAAATTGCTATGCAGAAAGATGATAATATCATAGATGTATAAGGAGGGAACTGTTAATAACTGTTGTTTTTCCAATAGTGGGCGACATGATGTCCTTGGATGGGCAGTACACATGTTCCTTATTATTCTTTTCTGTAACTTTAGTATGCACAATATATTGCTTGAATGTCCCCAAAAAATAATACTATACCTTACAATTGATTGAAAGTATCTGTGGTATGCAATTTTCCTTGTAGTCACATCTGTTGCATCAGCTAATATTTGCATAGCAAATGCAAAGCTACATAATTTGTTTAACAGGTAGTCAACACGTTTATTCCAATTTAAATTTTTTATCTAGGTTTAACCCTAAAAACTTCACAGAATCTACTTCTTTTATATCCTGATTTTTATGAGCTATTTTCATTTCTTGGGGCTTTGACTGTTTTATTCTGAACTGGACCATGTGGGTTTTGTGGATGTTCAGTCTGAATCCATTCAGTTGAAACCATGTTTCTAGTTTGTTCGTTGTGTTTATTATGTAAAGAGGGATGTTTTCTGGCTCCTGGTTTTTGATTAATACAGATGTGTCATCTGCAAATAAAATCAATGAAGCATTTATATTGTTCGGTAAATCATTAACATAGAACAAAACCAAAATAGGCCCTAGAATCAAGCCTTGAGGGACACCTTGGGCTACTGTTTTCCATTTTGAATAGTAATTTGCTTTGCTCCATTTTATGAGACACTCACTCTTTGTTTCCTATTTGATAAGAATGAAGTAAGTCAATTTAGAACATTACCCTTGATCCCATACTTGTCAAGCTTATAGATGAGCTTTGCATGATTTACAAAGTCAAAGGCTTTTGTGAGATCGCAAAAGATTCCTGATCTTGTCGATAAACTTGTTAATTGCATCAGTAGTACTTTTGCCACGCTGGAAACCAAATTGGATTTCCGTAATAATATCATATTTCTCCATAAAATTTCGAATCTGCATAGCAGCAGCATTTTCAAATATTTTTGATAGGACTGGAAGGAGAGAGATGGGATGATAGTTCCCCATATCCTCTCTTGACCCTTTTTTGAGCAACGGTTTTACTTCTGCATACTTCAGCACCTCTGGGAAGCTTCCTTATTCAAAGGATTGGTTTATTATTTTAGATAGTGGGTATCCTATTATTTTACACACAAATTTAAGAACTTTTGATGGTACTCCATTCCAACCTGCAGAATTTTTGTTTTTTAGTTTTAATATAATTTTTTCTACATCTATTGTTAAAGCTGTTTTGAATTTTGTGAGGCATTCAGAATTAAGATTTAGTCCAAAGGAACATACACTGTTCTCATAATCTGTAACATTAACCTCTGGTTTCACTACATTAATGAAGAACTCATTGAAGCATTCTGAAATTTGAGCCAGATTTACAATGATCTTGTCTTCAAGCTTAATTGTACTAATTCCATGTCTAGAGGCTTTGATACCTAATTCGTGTTTTACAACTGACCACACTGCCTTTGATTTATTCTCATGTTTTAAGATTAATTTATTATTTGTCATTTGCTTTGCTGCTTTCACAACTTTCTTAAATGTACTTTTGTATCGTTTAACATACTCAATAAATTCAATTTTTTTTATTATGTTTTAGTTCCTTATGTAGCTGCCTTTTCTTAGCACTGGGGATTTTTATACCTTTAGTGATCCATTTTAATTTTGTGATTTTATTAAAATAAGTTTTTTGTGGAAACATTTCATTGAAAACACTTAGAAAATCCCTTAGAAATGCTTCAAAACTTGCTGTGCATGAAATATTTTTATCAAAGTGCCATTCTGTCTCCTTCAGCTTATCATGGAACAGAGTCAAAGTTTCTTGGGTGAAGATCCTTTTTACATAAGCTTTTTTACATGGGACTTCTCTGCCTGCTCTGGGTAGCTCAATGAAGAACTCTGAATGTAAGAAATTCCTAGATATAGACAAACTTTATATCCATCTTCAAATATGTAATTTGTTAAAATATTGTCAATTCATGTAGCTGACTGAGCATTTTCTCTTGTAGATTCAGAAAAATTTAATTTGAAGTCATATTTTTTATTAAGTCTGTAAATTTTAATACCTCACATGTTTCATTCAACACATTGATGTTGAAATCAGCAGCAACTACAATTTTGTTCCTCTTTTCTTTACTGAGGTAGTCTAACAAACGCTGAAATTTACATAGGAAATGCTCATGTTGTCACCTTCCCTGGGATTCTATAAATTGATATTATAACGACATTTAAGTCCTTTAATTCAACACAGCAGCCCTCAACATTCTTCATTAAAACAACTGAAGTCACATCTTACATGGTAGTCTAAATCAGAATGAATGAGTGTGCATGAACCTCCTCATGACTTATTTATCCTACCAAAGCTGGTAGCTACCTTGAAGTTTTCAATTTTATTTAAGATTTTTATGGTCTCACTACTAAGCCAGTGTTCATATAAACAAATTACATTAACATTTAGAAATTCAGATAAAAAACTTGTAGTTCATCTAACTTAGAGCTTCTGTCACATGAGTATTCAGCACTTAAACCATTTATATTACAATGCATTATATAGTTACTACTAAGATCATCAGTTTTATTTTTTAAAGATCTAATATTCAATAATGAGCCATCCTCACAAAAGAGTAGGTCTGGATTCATCTGTAGCAGCTGATCAGCTTGCTCACTGGGCTTGTACATTTCTTTGTCACTTTGATATTGTGTACTTACATCCATAGTTACATTCTTGATGGCACTGGATCTGGATGGTGCTGAAGTGATTTCCCTGGTGCCAGGCATAAAAAATCACTGCTCCTCTCTGGAGCTTTCCTTGTTCTGGATGACACACGTACAGCAGCTTGTTTGTCTTTCAGTATTTTTGGAGCTTCCAAAATTTGTGCTTCATTCCTTTTTGCCTTGAACCATTTCGTAATTTGAGTTTGTTTCCCAGCTTGAATCTTACTTTCTGGCCTATTGGTTTTAAACCTTTTTGTGATTTGACACTGATTGATGGCCACATAAAATTGATGGCCACATCAAACTGTGCAGGTTGAGGAGCTCTTGGAATGAGAGGATCCTCAGCAACTGGACTTGCCTGCCCATTACCCCAACTTAAATCCCACTGAACATGTATGGGATGCATTGGGGAAATGTATTTGCAGCATGTCCACATGCACCAATGATCCTATCAGGTGACAACAGTGCTGGTGGGGGAATGGAATGCCCTACAATATGAACTTATCAACATCATGGCCAGCCTGGGAGCACATTTCAGAGCATTTCCATCCGTGGTGAACAAAAACCCTATCAAGTACCATGTCTTACCTTTTGTAATGTCCAGGGGACCATCACAATAATATTACTGTAGTTATTATCTTTAAAAATAAGACTCATTCATGTTCATCAGATTGCTTATTTCTTTCTGTTACCTTCTGTATGTAGTGTAGTGTACTGTAGCATTTCTTGTTATGCATGGTCCAAGTTTCACCAAGCTATGTTACTTGACGATGACACATCACGTGTAAGTTACTTTCATCCTTATTGCTCACCAGTGTATGGTATTAGCACTGAAGAAAAGCTCCTTTCCAATAGATTCTTGTTATATTCGAAGTATTCCCAAAGTGAGAGTCTGAGTTATTTTAATTAGCCTTGTAGGACCTTTATTCCAGGTTATTGACTGATAAGATTTTACGTATACTTAATGTTCAATAAGTTATGTCGTGATGTGGTATGAACTAGGTGACTAAGTGGCTGTGGTCTTGCACCAGCTTATTGATTACTTAAGTAGATAAATCGTTCTCACACTTACTCATTTATGGGGCCAGGATATGTGAAGGTACAGGGTACACTCAAAGTTGGGCATAAATGAGAAAGTGTGCTACAATTCAATAATAAACTACTGAAATAAAGCAATTACTGGTTAAGGTTGTTGAAACAATTCTGTGGGTATTGGTGCTATTACATTTGATGTCCTCCTGTGACAACATGCTGCTGCTGGAGACCTCAATTCAGCTTGATAATACATAATCATAGAACCTCCAGAATGGAAAAATACTTAAATAAGGAGAGGCAACCTAACCACCCCCCCCCCCCTTTTTTTTCAAGAGCACACACATACAAACATACAACCACACAGACACCCAAACATACACATCTGTGGATTTGTGATTGCAGCAAGGGTGATTATTGACTATCGATTATTAACAGCAACTGCCTGGACAGATGGAGGTGGGGAAAAGGTACAGGGTAGGGACGGATGCTTGGGGCAAGGAGGGGGGTAGATCTTCTGCAGATGACTCAGCACAGCTGCCGAATAACAGAAAAGGGATTCAGAACATAGAGCATATAAGAGACAGAGAAAGGAAGAGGATGGGAGAGAGAAGGGAAAAAGGGAGAGGAAGGAGGTGATCAAGAGGGAGACAGAGAGAAACAGGGGAGATGGTAAGGGGGAGGGGTGGAAAAAAGGGGGAGAGAGGGAGGGAGGGAGGAAGGGAGAGAGAGGGAGGGTGAGAGAGAGAGATAAGGGGGAGCAAGGGAGGGAGAGAGAGAAGGAGGGAGAGAGAGGGAGGAGGAGAGAGAGTGCCTCCATGGGGGGGGGGGGGGGGGGGGCGGGCTTGTGGTGCAGGCAGAAGGAAGCAGATGATCTGGAGATGGGGATGGAGTGATGTTGACTGAAGAGAGAAGGGTCCATAACACAGATGGCAACATGTCTGACAAAACTCTGACCCCTGCAGAAGTCTCAGCACTTTCAAAAGGCTTCCCCTCTAGCCAAAAACCTAAATTCAACAATACTTAACTTGCAAAGGGCCTTCTTTCCTTTACCTTTCTATGCAGTGGAAACAGTTCTTTCCCACACATCCCACTGCAGCAGCCAATCAAATCCTCCCCCCCCCCCCCCCCCAAAAAAAAAAATGTGTTAAACTGTCCCAACACCCCAACAACGGTGAACCTCCTCCCCTTCCCCCTTCCACAGACATCCCCTGGTTACCTTATAAGAATTCTTCACTTCCAATGTGCGCTCACCTTCCTTTCCTAAATTGATCACTAGTAAATCCAACAAGATTTCTCTAGAACACGCAGCTGTACATAACATAAAAACCAATCTAGACCTTACTGAAGAAAGAAGGGAAACAAAAGTTGTTCAGCAGAAGGCATTTTTACATCCCATTGCTGCACTGCCGTCGATTTTTGTTTGGAAATATGATCTTATTAACCAATTGGCCTTTTAGTCTGCTTCTTTGTTTGTTTGTAAGTAGTCCTGTTTTCGAAAATATTCTTTCACTGGGAACAGAAGTTGCAGGTATTACAAGACTTATTTTGCCACGACAGCTAGACCTGGGTAGTTGTTTTTATTTTTTTTTTCCAGTAGTGTAAAGGATTATCTGTGCGTTATAGGTACGGTTCTTCCAAATATTGTTGTACCTTCAGGTCTATGCTATCACAACTGCTTTTCATTAGATTTTTACTGGAAACCTCTTCATCGAAAGAAGCCCATAAGGAACTCCTGGCATTTTGTACGAAATGGTACTCATGGCTAGTGTCATTAGCAGGCAAATGATTAGATTGTACGGTCTCTACCACATTTGTGCACTCTGCAATTAGGCTTGCAACGGCATGTTTTGAATGAATGAGATTCGTAAATGGTAACGTTTAGAATCTTGGGTCAAGACCTGTGGCAAAGGCATGTACTTTGTTTGTTTATATTAATTGTAGCCAGGATATTAGTGAGTTGTGCAGATGTTGCTCTAGCTCTTGCGCTGTCGTGATAGCCCACTTCCCATTGCATATGGTTAGGATTAGCTGTCTGATTATTGGAATAGCTTTCGAAAGAGAGGTATAGTTTTCAGTTGAAATTTCACTTGTTACCACTTCAAATGACTCCAGTAAACATAAACATTAGTTCAAAATTCGCCACTCGTCAGCTGTGAGGTTCTCTACACCTGAATACTAAAATGATAAACAGGCTGCACTGCATTTCTTTTGCTGCACTAGATGTTGTAGCATATAAAACATATTGTTCCATTGGGTTTCAGTTTCCTGAATCAATTTATGAACAGGTTTTTTCATTAGATCCTGGATCTCATGGAGTTTTTCATTAGCATTGCAACATGTTTTAAAATGGCTAACAATTTCTCTGGCCTTTTCCCACATTATGCAGAGCTCACTGTTGCTGTTCAAAGAACTTTTCACAACTAAATTGATGGTGTGTGCTAAACAAGGCACATGTTGCATCTAAATGTTGCCACTGTGAATAAGTTGAACGGCTGCTGTCATGTTACTGGCATTGTCAGTTGTGATGCTTACAACTTTGTTTTCAATGTTCCATTTTGAAATCACATTATCTAATGCCTCACTAATATTTAGCGCTGTATGCTTTTCCGGGAAACGGAATGTCTCGAGAGCTAAAGCTTTCAGGCACCAATTATTGTTAATTAAATGACCAGTTACAGCAATATATGCCTCACTATTGAGTGAGGTCCAAATATCGGTTGTTAAAGAAACAAAAGTAGAGTGTTCCACGGCCAAGTTTACAGCCTCTTTCTGTTTATGGTAATCGTCCTCCATCATGAGACGCAACTTTTTTCGATTTGGTATCGAGTATTGTGGGTCCGACAGTGAAACAAAACATCGAAAACCAGTGTCCTTGATGACTGAAAGCGGTTAAAAATCATCTGTTATCATGGCCACTGAAGTCAGCGTCATTTACAACGGCGGCTGAGTTTAGGTTCGTTCTGCGCATCTGACATCACAAAACACAGTCAGCCAATGAACAGAGAACGACGTTGCCAGAGCTCGACTACAGTGCACAGCACGGACAAGTGTCACCAGTTTTAGAAACATTCAGTCACAAATAAAGTAATTGAACAAAAGCAATATCTTGATAGCAGACTTTCTTTTATAGAAAGTTTGGAAAAAGCATTCTTTATACCAACTGCTTCATATTCTATTAATTAATTAAACCAAACAAGCAATAAGCCTCCTAATTCAGGCGATAGCAAGGAAAGGTGTCTGTATCATTCTCACTAACCACTTTTTCGCAATAAAGAACAGCGGTAATTGTTCATTTCCTATTGTACTTCGACAAAACATGAGTAATTCATAGTCATACCAACAGTGTTTGTCGGTGTTTTGCATTATGTTTTGAAGACCTCCATGAGGTCTCATAAATGATGAGCTGTGTTAGCGTAATGGTTATAGTGTATGGCTGCTAAACGAAAGGTTCAGATTTCAAACCTTGTTTGGTGCCTAATATTTTCTTTATTTAAAAATAATATTGAAGTCTCTTACTTCATTAATTTTATTCATTTGAATGTAATTTTTTTAAATTTCTAGTGGCAACTAAAATCGACCATACAGAAAGTACACGCTATGGACTTTTACCTCTGCAAACTCTTCAGACTTTCATGCAATGGTTTACTACATCTAATGCTGCACAGTAACTGCATTGAACATCGAAACAAAATTAAGTCATTTATGGGGGGAAGGTAGCAGTCAACAAGATGTGTAAAAATCATATTTTTGAGCCAAATAGTTTTTGTGAAATTGAATGATAAAGTGTGTCAAAGCAGTCGAAACACCATGTGTTTGCACAGGTGAGCAAAGCAGTGATGACAAAATCGCGCACAGCGCAGAATGTGGGGAGCACGTCTCTGTAGCAGCGAAAGGGTTGATGCGGCCGTGGTGGCTTTACTTCATAAACTGCGTGCTCCCCCCTAAACATAGGTTTGCGAACTATACTATGGCACTGCTTCTCTTGGCGCATACAACTGGCAACGCAGCAATCTCCCACGTCTGGGCGGGCATGCGCGAACCACCAAGATAAAAGAATTGAACTATAGTGCTTCATCTAGCTGTTGTTGCCATTTACTTCCCTCTATGAAGAGAAACGTAAGATTTAGATCAGGGCTCCTGCAAGGGGATACATTATGCTCGACAGCTAGTCCAATAAAATTACATATAAAATCGTGCAAAAGCTAGGATAGTATGGGTTTGATTTTGTGGTATGTTGTATGTTATCGGAGTATGATTAAGAAAAAATCAATGTTTTTTAAGCATGGCAGACTGCTTCGGACACTATCTGAACTTTTGCATGGAATTCACCATTTGTACCATATGTACCTGGATATATTGTCTGCCTCGCACTATTGGAAGAATGAGCCTCTGTATCCACGGATATCACTGTTTTATTGCTCGATAAATTGTGCAGTTTAAGATGTCTAATCATGCCCATTGTATTTTTTGATACATTATGGTGGTTTTAAGAACAAATGTTGCAAGTAACATTATCCCCACCCTCCGTAAAGTATTGCCAGTACCATGATGTTCGTTTTTGAATGTCCATATTGATTTGAAAAACAACTTTAGTCAAATGAAACCTGAGACATACTAGTTACGAGCACAGCAAGCAGCGAGCATGTTTGTCTAGCGGTGGTATTCAATTAATAAAACAACAGCGGCGTGCAGCAGCACACACCGCCAAGCTGTTTCTTATGAGCTTCTCGAATATTGCTGGAGAACTAGAGGCTCGAGGAATTCTCGGTGCACTCGAGTCGCCATGCCTCGCCATCCCATCACTGCCTCACAACAGCAATCCTTCACACTCCTGCCTTTTATCTACACCCTAAACTCCAATAAACCCTGCCCAACATGTACCAGCTCTGGTCATCCCATTGTGACTGGGTACAATGCTCCCACTGAATGAACGTCTGGATTTGTTGACCAACGGCTCCAAACTATTGTGCAGAACTCCAGTCCTACATTCAAGACACTGCACTCTTCCTTCGCCACCTTTCCATTGTTCTTGTTCCATGACCACCATACTCCTTGTTGGTTACAGTGAATGTGATGTCATTATACACCAACGTCCCCCATTCTCATGGCCTTGTGGCTATGGAACACTACCTTTTCCAATGACCTACTAATACAAATCCATTACAGATCTCCTAATATTCCTACCCAACTACACACTGATTCACAGTTATTTCACTTTCAAATGCCAGATCTATAAACAGATCCAAGGTACTACCCTGAGTACTTGTACGGCACCAGCCTAACTCAACTTATTTCTGGTTCATTTGAAGGAATCTTTCCCATCCAACCAACACCTAAAATTCTTGTCTTGTTCACACTCATTGGTAACATTTTCATGATCTGGGCTCATGACAGGCACAACTTTTGCTTCTTCCTTCATAACCTTAACACCTACTCCCAAATCTCTTTCACTCAATCATTCTGAACTCAAAAAGCCACCTTCATGAACGTTGATCATAACCTCTCAGATGGTTCCATAAGAACATCTGTACGTATTCAATGCACCACCCACCAACCCCACTTTGAGAGCTGTCATCCATGTTATGTCAAAGGGTCTCTTCCTGACAGCTTCACCACCAATGGATGCACCATCTGCAATGGAAATCAGGAGTTGTCTACATATACTGATAACCTTACCAGAGCCTTTGCTTATAGGCAATATTCTATCCAGCTCATCCATAAATAGATCTCCCACACTATCCCCTCCTCTGACACCAATAACCCTGTTAAACATCCACCAACCAGCATTCCTCTAATCGCCCAGTATCACTCTGGCCTTGAAAAGTACAGCTACATCTTTCACCAGGACTCGGATTATATTCCATCCTGTGCTAATATGAGTGATGTTGTACACAAAATCATACCCATATCATCTAAAGTTAGTGTCCGCTGCACACCCAACCTACAGAATATCCTTGTCCATCCCTAGGCCAATCCCACTTACAATTATAACGAGTCACCTTCCTCTAACATCATTTTTTTTGTAAAGGTATAAGTAATTCTTTTGATTTATACACATAAGCATAAAATCAACAGGAATGAGAAGTATTACACCACGAAAGTATAAACAGAATTAACTTATGGCTCAGCTCCGCATGCTCAGCAATATGCACTGAAGACAGTAGTAGGAGAGGAGGCATTGACCTGTGCACATACACAACAGACTGGCAGAGGCGATATGTACAAGTACCTAACTTAAATACATCTACTGTCTAAGAACTAAGGGACCTACTGATATATGTACAAAGTGTTGCAATTTTTTCAGTACATTTGCTACTCCATAATGTCACAATGACATGAACCATGGACCTTGCCGTTGGTGGGGAGGCTTGCGTGCCTCAGCGATACAGATAGCCGTACCGTAGGTGCAACCACAACGGAGGGGTATCTGTTGAGAGGCCAGACAAATGTGTGGTTCCTGAAGAGGGGCAGCAGCCTTTTCAGTAGTTGCAAGGGCAACAGTCTGGATGATTGACTGATCTGGCCTTGTAACAATAACCAAAACGGCCTTGCTGTGCTGGTACTGCGAACGGCTGAAAGCAAGGGGAAACTACAGCCGTAATTTTTCCCGAGGGCATGCAGCTTTACTGTATGATTACATGATGATGGCGTCCTCTTGGGTAAAATATTCCGGAGGTAAAATAGTCCCCCATTCGGATCTCCGAGCGGGGACTACTCAAGAGGATGTCGTTATCAGGAGAAAGAAAACTGGCGTTCTACGGATCGGAGCGTGGAATGTAGGTTAGAAAATTGAAAAAGGGAAATGGATAGGTTGAAGTTAGATATAGTGGGAATTAGTGAAGTTCGGTGGCAGGAGGAACAAGACTTCTGGTCAGGTGACTACAGGGTTATAAACACAAAATCAAATAGGGGTAATGCAGGAGTAGGTTTAATAATGAATAAAAGAATAGGAATGCGGGTAAGCTACTACCAACAGCATAGTGAACGCATTATTGTGGCCAAGATAGATACAAAGCCCACACCTACTACAGTAGTACAAGTTTATATGCCAACTAGCTCTGCAGATGACGAAGAAATTGAAGAAATGTATGATGAAATAAAATAAATTATTCAGATTGTGAAGGGAGATGAAAATTTAATAGTCATGGGTGACTGGAATTTGAGTGTAGGAAAAGGGAGAGAAGGAAACATAGTAGGTGAATATGGATTGGGGGACAGAAATGAAGGAGGAAGCCGCCTGGTAGAATTTTGCACAGAGCACAACATAATCATAACTAACACTTGGTTTAAGAATCATGAAAGAAGGTTGTATACATGGAAGAACCCTGGAGATACTAAAAGGTATCAGATAGATTATATAATGGTAAGACAGAGATTTAGGAACCAGGTTTTAAATTTTAAGACATTTCCAGGGGCAGATGTGGACTCTGACCACAATCTATTGGTTATGACCTGTAGATTAAAACTGAAGAAACTGCAAAAAGGTGGGAATTTAAGGAGATAGGACCTGGATAAACTAAAAGAACCAGAGGTTGTACAGAGATTCAGGGAGAGCATAAGGGAGCAATTGACAGGAATGGGGGAAATAAATACAGTAGAAGAAGAATGGGTAGCTTTGAGGGATGAAGTAGTGAAGGCAGCAGAGGATCAAGTAGGTAAAAAGATGAGGGCTAGTAGAAATTCTTGGGTAACAGAAGAAATATTGAATTTAATTGATGAAAGGAGAAAATATAAAAATGCAGTAAGTGAAACAGGCAAAAAGGAATACAAACGTCTCAAAAATGAGATCGACAGGAAGTGCAAAATGGCTAAGCAGGGATGGCTAGAGGACAAATGTAAGGATGTAGAGGCCTATCTCACTAGGGGTAAGATAGATAACGCCTACAGGAAAATTAAAGAGACCTTTGGAGATAAGAGAACGACTTGTATGAATATCAAGAGCTCAGATGGAAACCCAGTTCTAAGCAAAGAAGGGAAAGCAGAAAGGTGGAAGGAGTATATAGAGGGTCAATACAAGGGCGATGTACTTGAGGACAATATTATGGAAATGAAGAGGATGTAGATGAAGATGAAATGGGAGATATGATACTGCGTGAAGAGTTTGACAGAGCACTGAAAGACCTGAGTCGAAACAAGGTCCCCGGAGTAGACAATATTCCATTGGAACTACTGACGGCCGTGGGAGAGCCAGTCCTGACAAGATGTATGAAACAGGCGAAATACCCTCAGACTTCAAGAAGAATATAATAATTCCAATCCCAAAGAAAGCAGGTGTTGACAGATGTGAAAATTACCGAACTATCAGCTTAATAAGTCACAGCTGCAAAATACTAACACGAATTCTTTACAGACGAATGGAAAAACTAGTAGAAGCCAACCTCGGGGAAGATCAGTTTGGATTCCGTAGAAACACTGGAACACGTGAGGCAATACTGACCTTACGACTTATCTTAGAAGAAAGATTAAGGAAAGGCAAACCTACATTTCTAGCATTTGTAGACTTAGAGAAAGCTTTTGACAATGTTGACTGGAATACTCTCTTTCAAATTCTAAAGGTGGCAGGGGTAAAATACAGGGAGCGAAAGGCTATTTACAATTTGTACAGAAACCAGATGGCAGTTATAAGAGTCGAGGGATATGAAAGGGAAGCAGTGGTTGGGAAGGGAGTAAGACAGGGTTGTAGCCTCTCCCCGATGTTGTTCAATCTGTATATTGAGCAAGCAGTAAAGAAAACAAAAGAAAAATTCGGAGTAGGTATTAAAATTCATGGAGAAGAAGTAAAAACTTTGAGGTTTGCTGATGACATTGTAATTCTGTCAGAGACAGCAAAGGACTTGGAAGAGCAGTTGAACGGAATGGACAGTGTCTTGAAAGGAGGATATAAGATGAACATCAACAAAAGCAAAACAAGGATAATGGAATGTAGTCTAATTAAGTCGGGTGATGCTGAGGGAATTAGATTAGGAAATGAGGCACTTGAAGTAGTAAAGGAGTTTTGCTATTTGGGGAGCAAAATAACTGATGATGGTCGAAGTAGAGAGGATATAAAATCTAGGCTGGCAATGGCAAGGAAAGCGTTTCTGAAGAAGAGAAATTTGTTAACATCCAGTATTGATTTAAGTGTTAGGAAGTCATTTCTGAAAGTATGGAAGTGAAACATGGACGATAAATAGTTTGGACAAGAAGAGAATAGAAGCTTTCGAAATGTGGTGCTACAGAAGAATGCTGAAGATTAGATGGGTAGATCACATAACTAATGAGGAAGTATTGAATAGGATTGGGGAGAAGAGAAGTTTGTGGCGCAACTTGACCAGAAGAAGGGATCGGTTGGTAGGACATGTTCTGAGGCATCAAGGGATCACCAATTTAGTATTGGAGGGCAGCGTGGAGGGTAAAAATCGTAGAGGGAGACCAAGAGATGAATACACTAAGCAGATTCAGAAGGATGTAGGTTGCAGTAAGTACTGGGAGGTGAAAAAGCTTGCACAGGATAGAGTAGCATGGAGAGCTGCATCAAACCAGTCTCAGGACTGAAGACCACAACAACAACAACAAAACAATGTCACAATATTTCATGTGTGAGTCTTATAAATTCATCAATATAATCTTCAGGAATACACACATATGCCATTGATCAGGTTTTTCATGTTTCCTATGAAATAAAATGCCCTTGTACTCCTAATACCATTTACATACCTTCATTTTGCTTAAAGTGTTGCATGACTTGATTTCAACTGTGCTCTTGCTGTTGTATAATTTTGATTTGCTTACAAAAGTATGGTAATCAGACTGTTGTGCTGTAGCTTGCATTAATAATGTTTTGATTTCTGCATCTTGTTCTGTTCAATGAATACCTCTAAACCTAATGGTAACCTAGATACGACATTTGGAATAACATTTGACTTCCTTTAACAGAAATGATGTAAAGTGCAATAGTTTTCATGTTAAAAGAAATTACAGTGACTGAAGGTCACAGTAAACTTTGGTATTCTTACACCACAAAAAATATCCAAACTTTTTAAATGCCCATATTACAGCTAAACATTTCAATTCCGACACAGAGTAAGATCTTCTTGCTTCTGATAATGTTTGACTAGCAAAATTGATGACCTTGGGTAGTTCTTTACCTTCTTCTTCTCGCATCTGGAATAAGCATGCCCCCAGCCCCTGTGATGAGGCATCTGTGCATAGACAAAAATCCTTGGACATGTCAGGGTGGCTAAGAATGTTTACATTGACTAATGTCTACTTAATGTTATTAATGTCCTCCTGACACTTATCATCCCATAGCCAAGGCCTATTTTTTCGTAGCAAGTTGAGTAATGCATCACTGTTCATCAGTTTCTGTGGTACAAATTTATGAAAAAAGGATGCTAGTCCTAAATAAGCTTTTATTTGTTTTTGATGCCTTGGAGATGGACAATTGGGTACATCAAGTTTTTTTCAGATCAGGTTAGGTACCTTGTTCTGACATAACTTGTCGTAAAAATTTGACTTGTTCCTTGCCAAAACTAGACTTTTTTTTAAAAATTGGCTGTTACTCTGTATTCTGCAAATCATTGAACTACCTGTTCAATCAGCCTGATATGCTCTAACCGAGGTGGCTATTAGCATGTTGTCTACATAAATAGTGACTTTGCTAAATAATTCTGGTCCTAAGACCTTGTCGAATGCAGATATAAACATGCCTGTGCCAATGTTCAGTCCAAAAGGTAGAACATGGAATTCGAAACTTCTGCCACCAGATGTAGGAAACTGTCGATATCTCATCAAACCTTCGTCAACAAAAATAGTTGATAGAACACGAGTAATTTTCTGTTGTATTTATGTTATTGTAGTTACCTGTAACCCCAGTTGGTAATTGCTCAGGTGTTGGAGTTGACAGGCTGGATAGGACAGCAGAAAGAAACATGTACATAATAACTGAAATGATGAGAGACCAAAATGGTAACAACTACAGAAACAGAAATACTGGTAACTTAATCAGGGTCAAAATGGTAATAGAGACAGAAATTTTGAATCTCAACAAAACAGGAATATTGGGGATAACCATGGGAAATATAATAGGAGAAACAATCATAGAGGCAACTATTGGGAAAACGGTTGTCCACAGTTTTGGGGCGAGGAGACACAAGAAGTACAGGACCCCCCAATTTACACGTACATTTAGACAATAATAATAGTACTAGCAATGTAGCACAGGTATCTGAAGTTGAACAATGGAACGTCAGATTTCTCATTTATGTTTTGATGAAAAGGATTGGAATACTATGTTTAATTATAATGATGTAGATACTAATAATATACCAGAATGTGAGAGTAATGAGAATTTTGACATAGTGTGTACTAATGATTTCTTCTCTTGATCAAAAAACAGTGTTGTTGATATACGTAAAACAGGTAATAACTGTATTGGATCTGAATTAGGTAGTATTTTCTTTTTATGTAGATTGAATTAGAACTGTGAAATGACTGAGGTTGGTAAGTTTGAGACTGGTAGCTTATTGCAAATGAATGTAGGTGATGTGTGTGACTTTGATGGTAATGAGACTTGTGTTGTTAATGATGCTATTGGTGAAGTAGGTTTGGAAGAATATTGTGATGGTGGTGATGATGATGATGGTGGTGGTGGTGAGTATTAGGTTTTTGTGGAGTTTAAGAATAATGAAGTTTCAGAGTTATTTGCGAATACAGGTAAGGTAAGTGATGTTTGTGGTGATGTAAGTGAGAGTCATGGAATACCAGTCCAGTCAAAGCAATTTTTCAATAATGTCATGCAGAGTAATGATTCAAACAGTAAATGTGAGTTATCTGTAAGCCGAGAAAATAAAGGAGAAAATTTTTTGAAATTTGTTTGGGACCAAATTGATGGTAATTCTGGAATAATTCTGGAATAATTTAGCTGTCGTTAGTCAAAATCTGTATCCAAATTGGCGGAATGAAGTGAAAGAAGATCTAAGTAGAAATTGTGCTTTTGACAGTAAGGTATTTTGTGTTCCTTCTGTAATGCATGATGTTTATTGTGCTATGGACTCCATTCAGTGTCTTCAATATTTACCTGACAGCATGTGTAACCAAAGTAATGTTATGATACCAATAAAGTTGATGAAACTCTGCAAAAGGAGTGTATACATAGAATTTGATGAAATTGAAAGTGATCTTTTACACGAAGTGTCTAATAACAGAGATGATAATTCAGATTTTCGATGTCTTTACATTAAGATTAAGATTGATCAGTGGGAAGGCAACTGTTTGATTGATACAGGTAACCTGATTTGTTGTATATCTGAACAATTTAGAGATGAGATCTGGTATAGTAAGAATCTTGTGGAAATCTCCATTGCACATGTAAAGATAAGAGGAGCTACCGCTAAGCAAAGCAAATATGTTAAATGTCAAGTACTGTTAACATTTAGTATAGAGGTCAAGATATATGAACATGGATGCTTAATGACACCTAGTTTAGAAGGAAGTATTCACTTGGTTTGTAGATTTATCACACTATGTGATTGTGTTTTATTTGCCATGAATTTAATGTGTAAGATCATGTAGTTTTATCTATTGATTGAGGCAGATGATGAAAAAACAGGGGGATAGGAGGAAGTAGAGACAGGATTGTAAAGGTAGATTTTCTAAATTTGAATTACGAGATCTTGTGTTGGTGAAAGCGAAAGTGTTGATATACATGATCCATAAGTATCTGATTTTTGTTTGTTTGTTCTTTTTTCCATTGCCATGAATTTAGTGTGTAAGATGATGTGATTTTTAGAGTTCTATTTTATCCATTGACTGAACTTAAATCTAACTATAGATTCATAAGACTATATAACTTCATTTTGTTTGTCTGGAATTTAGTACGTAAGATGTTGTGATTTTTAAAGTTTTGTCTTATCTGTTGAGTGGGTTGAAATCTATGATACATTATTTAATTATGCTCTGCAATAGATTTGTTCTTTAGAATTTAATACATATATCACATGAGACTACATGAGTAGATCCTTTTGCAATTTTAAAATGGGAAAATATTCGTAATTTGGACTGTAGAAATTAGGAATAGTATCTGAGCATTTCTGTGTGTATTACCCTATTAGTCCATTTTTATTGCATTTTACTCTGTTTATTAATGTTTCATATGTGAACAATTTTTAATTGCTCCTGACATAAATCCCACATAACTGACTATGGAAAATATCCAAGGAGAACATATCAAGTGTGATGTGAAGGAGGTATTGAACAACATATTTATACAAAAAACAACATTTCAGGATATGATGTGAATGCTAGACAGGACGTTACCTAATTGTTGGAGAATGTGATGATAACTCTATAACTCTAAGGAGAAAGCTGAAATGGAATGTGTATTGTGACTGATATTAGTTAATTGTTATCCAAAACTGCTAAAGACAGTGTTATTCACCATAAATGCATTTTTTTTTGGTCTCTTTTTGTTTTGGAGGGGGGGGGGGGGGGGGGGGGGATTGACTCTCCAATCATTATGTAACTTCAACTCAGTACGTATTTTTTTTTTATCAGCTGTAAATGAATTTTCTGGCTCTTTGTGTATGTTAAGTTACTGTGGAAGGAATTTACTAATACGGACAATATAATAAGATGTATACATGTCTGCTTTCGTACTCTGATTTTGGTTCCCAAGCTACTGGCTTGTATCATCATTCAAAGCTAATTTATGACTATCTTTACCTGAATTTATTCTGAGTATTGCAGTATTGTATCTGATTGGATCTTGAGTTGTGGACTCTGTTTTGGGTACCCCTGGTCATCGCAACTGGGGGAGTGTGTACTCAAGGAGAGCGTACAACCACTGATTGAAGGTAGATGCTTTTCACAGTTAGCCTTTGCATATGATTGAACTTACTGATAGGATTACGAACTTTATTCATTTTGTTGTGTCAAAGCATTTTTTGCTGGTTTGTACCTGGTGTAGTTTGGATTCATTTTTCCATTATTTTGTTCTTTTATGAGTCAACACATCTGTAGGTACTCTGGTTGATGTGGCTGATTGATTTTGTACAATATGCCTACTCATGATTGAGTATATTCATCTTGTCTGCGCCCATCATTGTGAGTTTCTTGAGTCGGCTCACTCGTTGTACACTTAGGCTCTGAAATTTTTTCTCTTCTCTTTTGAAGGTTTGATTGTATAGATCTTAACTTTAAATTTATAAATTCCAGTAATTTACATTCTTTCTATAATTATCTCTATAGTTTAGTGATGTAATGTTGTAGTTGTATTATTTCTGTTGTGACATTATGTTCCACAGATATGAAAATCTGAATGCCATTTCCTGATATATGTATAGATTATGATTTTTATAGTGGATATTTTTCGTATGTTCTCTATAATATGTTATGTATCAGATACTTCTATTACATCCATCTGCTACCTGTATTACAATAATAAAAAATGGATACGTACATCATTAAAATGGAAAAATTAAAGGACAGTGCAATTCCATTATTATTAAATTTTCTGTGTGTACGAAATTGTGCTATTATTCATTCACTTCACCTTGCATTGTTCCTCTTTTCTTTCTTCTGTGTCCATCACTATATATATTTAAATTATATTTGTCATCCTCTGAAAGCTTCTGATTCTTGGTAATCGTGTGAAAATATGTCCGTGGCCTCCCTTTCCTACATTTCAATTATAGATGGTGGCAGCAAACTCCACGGAACACAGTGCCTCTCAAGATGATATAAAACATGAAGGAATTCACCCCAACTTGGCCTTCACTTCACTTCAGTAAAAATACTTAACACTGTTATTAAGTCTACTCTTATTAAAAATCACATATAAAACAAAACACTCAAAGCACATCATACTCTGAGCAATACATCTTAACCATCATTTTACATACGAGATAGTGAAACAAAAATCATGTATGAAAAAGTGAATGTTCTTTTTGTTCATTTGTATGCACCTTATTGCACATTCATAATTTTTGTCTTTGCCAACATTTGGTCTTTGATTCTGTCATTATTACTGTTTCATTTTTTAATAAATTTTAAGTTTACCATATGGGGGGGGGTCTTTCATTATGTACCTACACAATTTCCCGCACACTTTAGGTTGACATAGTATGGAGACGTACAGTGTTTTTGCAGGTATATAACTTATATTTACATTTGCCAATAGGGGTTGATACCCTTTGTCAGCTTCTCTTTTATTTAAGGGAATGGATATGTCAGCTTATCCTATGTATGTTCGAGTTCTACAGGAAATTAAAAGGTTACTTACATAATATGATAGTTCATTACATATTCGAATTTACATATTCGAATGTAATGCGCTGACAAAAATGTTCAGATTGCTTTGGCCTCACTGCCAGGTTTTTTGCCTGCACACTAGTAGGTTTGGGGCTAAGCACAAGTCACTAATGGTCAACATGCTAGTTGCTACCATTGTATGTGCGTGCACTCATTTCTTCATTTCACATTGAGAGTCACACTTTCACCATTCAATATTAAAGAATTGCCGTGGCATTTGTCTTCATTCTGAGTGCAGTGTGTGTGCGCTTGTTGTTCAAAATCTGACGCTGTGGCAGAACATCTCCACTATTATCTGTTGTACTTGCATTTTTAGCGAAGAGAACCCTAGCCAACAGCATCCATCGACAAGGTAAGTAGTGGCTCGAACAACTATAGATCACTTATTAATGTATCAGGTGTGGTGAGACACAATACTCAGAGATTACTTCATTGCACACCTATGTTAATGGCACAACACTTACTGTCCACAATGTTGAAAGACTCACATTGCCATCCAAAACATTGTACAAATTGTTTGTCATTAAAATTCACTCCTTTACATGGAGTTTGGTTTCCAACGAAAATTCATACGATTATTGAGTTACAATAACATATAACAGGATAGCTTATGCCTATGTCTGACATTCCATCCATCACTTATACTATGAACATACATTTCTTAAGTTTTAAAACTTTTCATTTTTCATTAACTGATTTCTGTTACTACAGTTTTTTTTTTTTTTTTGTAGTTTTAACTTATCTTTGTTCACTTCACATATACAAATTAATTACATTATGATACAATACATGCATGTAACCTATTTATACGTCATTTTACAGATAGGCTTTTATCAGTTATGGGAGCTCATTTCTTCTTCAGGTAGAGAAGTGAGAAAAACATTTAAAATAGGACTAAAACATTACCCATTGTTGGCCTAACTACATTTGGCACTGCCTCCTTTGCATGGGAGGGAAGGAAGGAAATACTAATTTACTGGTTCAAGGATTCATGAGGAAATGTTACTTGTGTAATCATGGACTAATTGCCAAGGAACTCTTATTTCAAGGGCACGATGTGTACTGACTAATCATTCATGTACTATCATGTTTATTTATGCACTAATGCTGTTTACTTCAATTCATGTGTAGCTTAGCGTTAATTATAAAGGAGTTTCATTCTTACTCCTCTCAAAGTTTTCAAAATTTGTGCAAAGAATGAGAACTTTAATGGTGATGTGTGGGAGGGTAAGAGTACACAATCCTGCCACCTGTGGATTATTCCCTACTCCTTGACCCAGGGGCAAATAACATCAATGAATTGCTACACAGACAAGCAGAAAAGAGAATAATGACTTGGGGGAAAGACGCTCTTGTGCAATTAAAGGCAGATAATGTAGACTTATTTAACACTTTGGAGTCCAAGCCTTAGCACAGCTTGGGCTGTAACTTCGTGTTATAGAGACCTTGCCCAAGTACAGGCTGAGGCACTATTTTCTCAACACACAAGCCATCTATTGCTTGAAAACTTGATTCAGTTCATATGAGAACAACATCTGGACATTTCGCAATCTGCCCATTGACTAGACCTGCTACTTGCTATCAATTCCTATACTTATTTTGGAAAGAAAATTAGTGAACATAAGAGCTGATGTTGTGAATGCCTGAACCAATATGGTTGCAGTGACATAATTTTCTGCATATGCTCATCAGGCTTCACAGTTTTCTGTAATTCTGTTACAAATCTGTCACATATGTTGAGTGAGGAAGAAATTTTGAACACTCAAGAGGAAGAAATTCTCAATAACTTACTCACACTTTTTTCTTGGGAGCATACTTATACATTCTGTCATCATTATTTTAAAATTTGTAATCTATCAAAAAACTAAAGTAAATATGAAAAATAAATCTTGAGGCTTGGCCCATTTTGGTATGTATTACTCCTGAAGATGCATCAGTTACACATATGACAGTAAGCTTTGAAGGAATGGCATAAATGGGTGGTTTCCTACAGTGCTAAGAACCAATAGAAAAGTTCAAAGACTGAAAAGGCAATATGCAAGATTGTCCATTGTATAATGGACCCTTTTTGGAAATAAAATGAGACACACCAAAGTAACGGTACTATCTGACCCTATAACCAGAAGAATGGATATATTCAGTACTCAAGATTTAAGACTGTGCATAGCAAAACATATTTTAACACATACCTTCTTATTAATTTATCTGAACTTAAAACTGAGGTGCAAAAAATGGTTGGGGTACATCTTCTATTCCCTTCTGAGACATAAATGAAAAACTTCAAGGATATACGGACAAAACTGCTCAACTACATGACAAATATGCTCCCTTAAAAACCAGAAAATTAAGAAGTAAACCTGCACCTTGTCTAACTGAATTACTAAAACAGCTCATGAATCTCAGAGATGCTGCACACTGGTCATACAAACTATGTCTTATGCCTGAAAATCAAATTGCTTACAGGTCAGTCAAGCTATGAGAAACACTAAACTCAGGCCTGCCCATACATCAGCCGACAACTGAAATAGGCCAAAGCCTGTGTGGTTTTGGTATAGGCAAAGTAAAAGATGAGCTGAATCCAAAGTCCTAGCTAAAGGACTGAATCACTATGTCACATCACTTACAATCACAACTGGGCCACAAACGAAACAGAGGCTTGTTGATTACTTGATGAGGGTAAATGACTATAACTACAAAAAATTCTATCTAAATCATGTTACTTGCAATACTTTCAAAAGAGCCATTGCGTATATCAGATCAGCATCTACTGGAAATGTCGAGGTAACAGTCAAAATGACGAAGCTTATTATTGACCCCATTGACCCCACTACTGCCCACTCTAAGAAACACCTTCAACCAAGCCTTTAACTCCAAGTGTTTACCCCAATGCCTGGAAACAATGACCAGTTAAATCACTACCTAATAGGGACATTGCCACAGCATCTTTCGATTGCTGATTCATTTGCATTCTTCTTGCACTATCCAAGGACATATAAAACATAGCCCACAACCGGCCAACAAACTACATACCTACAAACCACTAGGCTAATACCAGTCATGTTTCTGTAAATATTGTAGCACAATGTTAGGTTTAATAAAGGTAATAGAAGAGCTGGAGCTTGCCATAGATGCTGCTTAGATTCAAACAAAGCCTTCCAGACTGTCAACTCCGACATCTTATTTGCGAAACATTGGAGCCTAAATTTGTTGCCAATAGAAATGCTACGATTTTGCTCATACCTGATGTGTCACCAGCAATGTGTCATTTCTGACACCATAAAGCCACAGTGAGGGTAAGTAGTATCAGGTATCCCCTGCGTTCAGCATTTCCATTGTACCTCACAATGTGTCATCTGTTTTGTCCTACTGCAAATACCACATGTACATAGGTTGGAACTTAAACAGTGGCAACACTGCTGTGGAGACACTATGCAATGGAATCTACTATTGTCACTGATAGCACATATTGTCAACATACCTACCTTACCTCCAAGCAAATGGACTTGCCCATCCCACGTCACTGGCATGCACACAATCAAAGGAAACACAGTCACTCGTGAGCGAGCGGTCTAACGTAACGGTGTCACTACATTTTTGAAAAAGGAACAACAGAGTTGGTTCAAGATTGAATGTGCCAGAGGTCATACAGCACGACAGTATCGTCAAGGTCTTCAAGAGGCATGCGGGGAATCAGCATTGCCGTACATAACAGTGGCACATCAGGTAAAAGACTTAAACAAAGGTTGGGAAAATTGTGGCAGACATGCATTGGGCAGGTCATCCTAGCATCTCTGAAGAAGAAGTGCATGCTGTTGCCGCATTAGTTGACAGCGATTGATGCCATACGATTCATAAGCTCTCCCACAGAACCAGATTAACACATACAACTGTGCTTTGCTTCCTGAAGGAATGCCTGGGCATGCAAAAAATTGCATCACGATGGGTTCCGCATGACTTGATGGAATTGCAGAAATGGATGCGCTACAACACCGCTCAGATGCACTTGGAGCGCTATAAGTGCAAAGGAGAGGCTTTCTTATGCTATATCGTAACAATGAATGACACATGGGCCACATCGTATGAACCAAAACTGAAACGCCAATCCAATGAGTGGCCTCATTATGGGTCGCTGCAAAAGTTGAAAGTGGGTCAAGAGTCCCAGTATGGTGAAAGTTATGGTCTCACGTATGACTGTGATGGTGTTATCCTAACACATTACATTCCTCCTCAGCAGACTGTCAATGTGCAGTGTCACTGTTTGTTTTTGGAGCATCACATGCGACCAGCTTTGCGAAAGAAGCGGCGACACTTTCTGCACAACCCACCCATCATTCTGCATGACAATGCATGGATGCACACAGCACAAGTTGTGGCTGCTCTGTTCAGTTGATGGGGCTGGGAAGTACTGTACCATCCACCATACTCCCTATCTGCCCCTGGTAGCTGAATGATCAGTGCAACGGAATGTCATACCCAACGGCCCGGTTTCGATTCCCGGCTGGGTCGGAGATTTTCTCTGCTCAGGGACTGGGTGTTGTGTTGTCCTTATCATCATCATTTCATCCCCATCGACACGCAAGTCGCCAAAGAGGTGTCAACTCAAAAGACTTGCAACAGGTGAATGGTCTACACGACGGGAGGCCCTAGCCACACGGCATTCATTTACCATACTCCCTGAACTTAAGTTTTTGTAACTTTGATTTGATTCTGAAGATGAAGGAACCACTTCATAGCATTGGCTTCAGAACTGTTCCAGAGATTCGATAGGCAGTAGACTGCTCCATTCGCACCATCAACAGAATAGGCTATGCTAACGGAATACTACGTCTTCCACATTGCTGGCAAAGGGTTCTAAACAAAGCTGGTGACTACTCTGAAGGACAGTAAAAGGTGCAAATATGTAACTCTTTTGTATCAGTTGTGAATAAATAGGTGGCACCATTTAATTCCCAACCATCATACTTTGATGACCTTCAGTTGTATCTAAGTCCAAAATCAGTACGCCTGCAGACAACTGTCAACAACAACCTGTGTGCATTATCAAAATGGGAACAGAATATAGGGTTACGGCTCAACCCATCCAAAACTGAAGCAGTACTGTTTGGTCATTCTAGGCCAACTAGCCTGAAAATTTGGGAAATCCTATAACGTTTAATTCTAAATGGAACCAATATCAGCATGTGTCCTTCAGCAAAGACTGTAGGAGTAATAATAGATGAAAATCTAAATTGGACTGAGCACCTAACTGCAATGTGCAAAAAGGCATGAGAAATTCTCCAAGCCCTAGAAAAATATAAAAGAATCTTCCCTCTTGAACTGAAAAAAACTCCTACAAGCACTTATACTTTCAATCACTGATTAGTGTGATGTAATCCTCCAATGTCTTTCTCAGGAAAGCTCATGGCACCTGGCACTGGATATGAATACCTGTGTTCGTTATATGTGTGGTGTTCAACTCTTTGATCACATTTCATCTTCAAATTCACAGCTATCCTGGTTGATGCAGATGACATTCAGAGATGATGGAACACAGTCGAATCAGGTGATGCTGAGGGAATTAAATTAGGAAATGAGTCACTTAAAGTAGTAGATGAGTTTTGCTATTTGGGGAGCAAAATAACTAATGATGGCCAAAGTAGAGAGGATATAAAATGTAGACTGGCAATGGCAAGAAAAGTGTTTCTGAAGAAGAGAAATTCATTAACATTGAGTATAGATTTAAGTGTCAGGAAATCTTTTCTGAAAGTATTTGTATGGAGTGTAGCCATGTGTGGAAGTGAGACATGGACAATAAACAGTTTGGGCAAGAAGAGAATAGAAGCTTTTGAAATGTGATGCTACAGAAGAATGTTGAAGATTAGATGGGTAGATCATGTGACTAATGAGGGGGTACTGAATAGAATTAAGGAGAAGAGGTATTTGTGGCACAACTTGACTAGAAGAAGGGATTAGTTGGTAGGACACGTTCTAAGGCATCAAGGAATCATCAATTTATTATTGGATGGAAGCGCAGACTGTAAAAATTGTAGAGGGAGACTAAAACATGAATACACTAAACAGATTCAGAAGGATGTAGGTTACAGTAGTTACTCGAAGATGAAGAAGCTTGCACAGGATAGAGTAACATGGACAACTGCATCAAACCAGTCTCCAGACTGAAGACCACAACAACAACAACATACTAGAACTGAATAACAACTCCACCTTCAGAAACAGTAAATGACATACCTACTGAAGCAACAGTAATGATTACCATTGTCTCTGTACACACTCATTACCTCTCTTAACTCCTCTTTCCAAGCATATCTTCCTCATTTCCTAGTATTCTTAGCTTTTTATATCTGCCCCTATCATTATTATTTCCTTCACTTTCTCAGACGTTAAGTCCGATTAAAAATGGAGTGATGCGGACCTTGATCAAGCGTCACTTCCTTTTAACTGTACGGTATGTGTTATATTGCATTTAGGAACTTTCGGGTAATTGAACATGTATCAATAATTACGGATTTCTGTAGTTGTATATATATGTTTGGATGTAGCTGTATTGCATTGATGTACTGGTGGATATTGTGTGGTATGACTCCTGTAGTTGATAGTATAATTGGTATGATGTCAACTTCATCCTGATACCACATGTCTTTCACTTCCTCAGCCAGTTGGATGTATTTTTCAATTTTTTCTCCTGTTTTCTTTTGTATATTTGTTGTATTGGGTATGGATATTTCGATTAGTTGTGTTAATTTCTTCTTTTTATTGGTGAGTATGATGTCAGGTTTGTTATGTGGCGTTGTTTTATCTGTTATAATGGTTCTGTTCCAGTATAATTTGTATTCATCATTCTCCAGTACATTTTTTGGTGTATACTTGTATGTAGGAACGTGTTGTTTTAAAAGTTTATGTTGTAAGGCAATCTGTTGATGTATTATTTTTGCGACATTGTCATGTCTTCTGGGGTATTCTGTATTTGCTAGTATTGTACGTCTGCTTGTGATGTGATCTACTGTTTCTATTTGTTGTTTACAAAGTCTGCATTTATCCGTTGTGGTATTGGGATCTTTAATAATATGCTTGCTGTAATACCTGGTGTTTATTGTTTGATCCTGTATTGCAATCATGAATCCTTCTGTCTCACTGTATATATTGCCTTTTCTTAGCCATGTGTTGGATGTGTCTTGATCGATGTGTGGCTGTGTTAGATGATACGGGTGCTTGCCATGAAGTGTTTTCTTTTTCCAATTTACTTTCTTCGTATCTGTTGATGTTATGTGATCTAAAGGGTTGTAGAAGTGGTTATGAAATTGCAGTGGTGTAGCCGATGTATTTATATGAGTGATTGCCTTGTGTATTTTGCTAGTTTCTGCTCGTTCTAGAAAGAATTTTCTTAAATTGTCTACCTGTCCATAATGTAGGTTTTTTATGTCGATAAATCCCCTTCCTCCTTCCTTTCTGCTTAATTTGAATCTTTCTGTTGCTGAATGTATGTGATGTATTCTATATTTGTGGCATTGTGATCGTGTAAGTGTATTGAGTGCTTCTAGGTCTGTGTTACTCCATTTCACTACTCCAAATGAGTAGGTCAATATTGGTATGGCATAAGTATTTATAGCTTTTGT
Organism: Schistocerca americana; assembly: GCF_021461395.2. Taxonomy (NCBI): domain Eukaryota; kingdom Metazoa; phylum Arthropoda; class Insecta; order Orthoptera; family Acrididae; genus Schistocerca; species Schistocerca americana. The sequence continues at coordinate 282,113,958 of NC_060122.1, forward strand.
CTTGTCTCTTGCTGTCAATTCTGTTTTCAGTATTTTTGTTAGTCTTTGTCCATATTTTTCTTTTAGTTCTTCTTTAATATTTGTATTATCTATTCCTATTTTTTGTCTGTATCCTAGATATTTATAGGCATCCGTTTTTTCCATTGCTTCTATGCAGTCGCTGTGGTTATCCAATATGTAATCTTCTTGTTTAGTGTGTTTTCCCTTGACTATGCTATTTCTCTTACATTTGTCTGTTCCAAAAGCCATACTTATATCATTGCTGAATCCTTCTGTTATCTTTAGTAATTGGTTGAGTTGTTGATTTGTTGCTGCCAGTAGTTTTATATCATCCATGTATAGCAAATGTGTGATTTTGTGTGGGTATGTTCCAGTAATATTGTATCCATAATTTGTATTATTTAGCATGTTGGATAGTGGGTTCAGAGCAAGGCAGAACCAGAAAGGACTTAATGAGTCTCCTTGGTATATTCCACACTTAATCTGTGATGTGATATTATTTGAATTTGTTTGGATATTAAGTGTGGTTTTCCAATTTTTCATTACTATGTTTAGGAACTGTATCAATTTAGGATCTGCTTTGTATATTTCCAATATTTGTAGTAACCATGAGTGGGGTACACTATCAAAAGCTTTTTGGTAATCAATGTATGCGTAGTGTAGCGACCTTTGTTTAGTTTTAGCTTGATATGTCACCTCTGCATCTATTATCAGTTGCTCTTTACATCCTCGTGCTCCTTTGCAACAGCCTTTTTGTTCTTCATTTATAATTTTGTTCTGTGTTGTATGTGTCATTAATTTCTGTTTAATGAATGAAGTTAATATTTTGTATATTATTGGTAGGCATGTTATGGGGCGATATTTAGCTGGGTTCGCTGTGTATGCTTGATCTTTAGGTTTCAGATATGTTATTCCGTGTGTAAGTGTATCAGGGAATGTGTATGGGTCTGCAATGTAACTGTTAAATAATTTAGTTAGATGTGAATGTGTTGGGGTGAACTTCTTTAACCAGAAATTTGCTATTTTATCATTTCCAGGGGCTTTCCAATTGTGAGTAGAATTAATTGCTTGGGTGACTTCATGTTGCAAAATTATCACTTCAGGCATTTGTGGTTCATCTTGTATGTGTCTGTTTCTGCTTTTATCCATCGTGCATGCCTGTTATGTTGTACTGGGTTTGACCATATGTTGCTCCAGAAGTGTTCCATGTCTGTTATGTTTGGTGGATTGTTTATTTTAATGTGTGTGTTATCTATTGTCTGGTAAAATTTCTTTTGGTTTGTGTTGAATGTTTGGTTTTGTTTCCTTCTATTTTCACATTTTTTGTATCTTCTGAGTCGTTTGGCTAATGCTTGTAATTTCTGCTTCTTTTTGTCTAATTGCTCTGTCGCTTCTTGTTGTGAGGTTTTAGCTAACCTTTTTCGTTTTTTTCCGAGATTTCATTTCTTATAAATTGTGTTAGCTGTCCGATGTCTTTTCTCAGTTTTCCTATTTTGATCTATAGCCTGTGTTGCCATGCTGGTTTTGTGGGTTTCTTCTGTGTGTTGGTTGGTTCTGATCTTTGCCTAGTGTGTATATTTAGTGTAGTGAGTGCTCCTATATAAACCAGTAGTTGTAACTCTTCCATAGTTGTGTTTTCATTTATTTTGTTGTGTATGATTGTGTTGATAGTTTTTATTGTTGTTTCGACTTGTGGGTTATTTGGTGGTCTATGCAAGAATGGTCTAATGTCTGTATTTGTGTCTTTGTATTCTATATATGTTAGCTGAAATTTTTCTTCTATATCTAACATTTGTGTCACTTCGTGTTCTATTTGTGCTTGTTCTGGTGGCTGTCTTAAGATTTCGTTTTCCTCTGATTGTTTAATTGGTGCGTGTTGTTCTTTGTTTGTTTGCTCTGGGATGTTTGAGTCCATTACTGTATTTTCGTCTTCTTCTGATTGCACATTATTTTGTTCCAGTATTTGTTGTACTTGTTGTTTGATGTTTTCTAATTCTGACTGGGGTATCCTGTTATTTTTTATTATTACACGGATCTGATCAGCTAGTCGTTGTTCTGTTAAAAATTTTAATTCTGAGTATCTGGTAATAAATGTTGTGTATACTTGTGATCTGTATCCAGTTGTGTTGGTTCCTAGGTTTGTTGCTTGGTAATAACAGAACATGAGGTGTCGATTAACTTCATCTGACCATCTCATCCTCTGTCTTTGTTTTCCTTCTAGGGTGGTTGCAGGAAGCATACCCTGCAAAACACCTCTATTTGGATTTGAATCATTTTCCAGTTGGCTAGCAGTGTCGTTACCATTGTGGGCGGGCATAGGGTTCAAGCGTCATCCCCGACCATGACGGCGCTTGTCCGAGGCTTCTTTAGTTCTGTCCTGAACCAACTAATCACACTAAAAGGGGGGTTAGCCCTATTAGTGGTTTGTTCTTTTCGTCGCCTTTTACGACTGGCAGAACATACCGGAGGCCTATTCTTTTCCCGGGCTTCCACGGGGATCATTATTATTATTATTATTATTATTATTATTGGCATTGACATAGTATAATTATTATTATTATCATCATCATTATTAGTAGCAGCAGCAGCAGTAGTGGAAGTACTGCTAATATCAGTTTATAAACATTACTATTTACTCACATTGTCTCTAACAACACCCAAATCATTTTAACACTATTTGTCAGATTAAAATTGTTATTTCTTAGTTAACTATGATATCAAAAAGGATACTGTAAGTGTGAAACCTTAGTCCGATGTAAGAGAGGGCCTGATGGGCCTAATCAAATCAGGCTAAATAAATAAATAATATACTAATAAATTGAAAATGGAAGTGTGTTCTGGAGACCTATTCATGGCACAGAGGGAGATCAGAAATGTTTGAGTTTGTTTAATCACAACTGAGATACACGATATGTATATGAGTATACTATATGTTTTCTTTTGAGTAACTTAAGGAGATAGGACTAAGAGAACAGCAGCATGGTAACGATTCTTAGTGGGTTGTAGTTGACTCATAAATGGCAGATTTATGTTTATACCTACTTCGTTTTTTTAGTCTAATGACTATTGACCTCTAGGAAAGAGCCAACATGCAATGAAGTGCCCTAAACAGTTAAATAACTATATACTGGTAAAACTGGTGGTCTTGATTAGAGAAATTCTGGTGCAGAGAATAGTTATCAATGATAGTATCACTATAAGTGAATGAAACAGGCTACGGTGCAGAGTTTATCTGCTGTGAGAATCAACCTTGTATTAAGTTTCACCAATCCCCAAACAATTTCTGATGTTTGCTTCACTACAATAGACAAAGTGATAGATGAAGAAGATACAAAAACTGACATGTGTGTTGTGGTAATTTTTTCAGTTTTCTGGTTGGGTTCACATACTTTTTAGGGGATGTAATTTTAATGAGAATAATACACCATAAGTTCATCATTATAGAGTTGAGTAAGGGTAGATGTCGGTTAATGGGAAAAAAGAGGCAGTAATTCCCTCTTTTTGAAATGGAGAAGAACTGCTGCTCATCAAAGAATATTGTAAATTAGCATTTCCAGTTATGTACAGTACCACTCTGAGTATAACTTCATTTTTAAATTATAAAGAGCCAATTACATGAAATAGGTTATTATGAAGTGATTACTCTTTAACATAGCTCAGAATGACTTCTGAACACATTGCTCTAAATTATATACTAATATAGCATCACTGTTTAGGTTAGTGGCGGAAATTAGTTTTGCAAACCTGTGCCACTGTCACATCACAGTGAAGCTAAAGCTCATGTGCTGTTAGCATGGGGAGTATCAACAATTAGTTGAATTACTCACAGACAAATTAATCATCAACGTCAATAAGTAATGAGCTATTATCATGCTGTCAGATAAGAATACTGGTCTCTACTTTACATTTACTCTGATAGCTGCAGCAAAGAGGTTGTGTTCCAGTAAACTGCCATATAAAGAAGACTGTACTATCTTTCTGGCCTCTAAAACAGGAGACCATCCGGCTGCCCAGTTTTATGGTCCCCACGCATGGCCACCCCCTCCTCAGAGCAGCCCGTTATTTAATGTGTCTCCCTCTGTGCCAGTCGATGGGACATCTACGCCATGTATAGGCCATGTATAGGCCTATCCGCCCTGCCACCCTGTGCACACCTCAGGCGATTCACCTGCCACAGTTCCACCCTGTCCTCGGTGCTCAATCATGATTTAACGCCTGTGCTCGAGATTTTGTCTGCATCAGCCATTGATCCTTCCGTGCCTACTGTGCCGTGCTTGTTGTGCGCCCGTACAGATTTCCCACCTACAAGGACTGGATATCACGTCTCGCCTGCACAACTACCGGACATCCGACACACCACATCACCTGTCACTGAGGCACAGTTCATGTCAGTGAACACTGTGCAGGATTCCTGTACAATTCATGCCTTTCCTACAACCCCGCAAGCACTGGTCCCTGGTCATTTTCTGAAGCTGCTGCCATCACAACTGGACAACCCACTGATGTGGTTTCCCTTTGTGGACAAAATGTTGGACATACACAGTATTGCGAATGACAGCACTCGTTCTGTGTGTTTAGTGAACCGCTAGCGCCTGCCCACCTCACCTTCCCCTCACCTGATGCTTCGGCTGGCGGGACAAGTACAGCTGACTCACGCATATGCTGGTTCCACTCCACTTACAGGGATGCCGCTTGCAACTGCTGCCCACTTTGCGCATTCCCAAATGCCGCACGAGGGGCCGCAGTGGGTGCCACAGCTTGCGGGTACATGGAAGGGCACCCAAAGACATCGCATCATGTCAGATCCCCCACCTCACAAGGACGTCTGTGCACCTTGGACTTAGGTTTGCACTGGTATTTTCTCATCGACACCAGAGCACACAATAGTGTCATACCTCCCTCATTTATTGTAAAGGACACAACACCTGTTTCTTTGAGCAGCAAATAAATTGCCACTTTGTGTCAACGGTGTTGCTGAATTAACTATTGAACCCATACCTGGCAAATGTTCCACTTGGTCCTTCTACATGGCTGACATAGAAGACCCAGTATTAAGCATTGACTTCCTCTTTCACATAGGTCTGTCTCCAGACTTACAGTTGGCCACATTATTGCACCACACCTCATCTACTCACATTGTGTGTTCAGTTTCCTCCTCGGCTCCCCCTCCCTCTCAGCTTCCAGATAATTTTGACATGGCTCTCATCAAATGCTCTTCATTGGCAGACATCCTCACAATTTCCATCGCCCAGCTTCAGTCTGAGTGCTCTGCAGTCAATTATCTCTGCGCTTGCAATGCTGAACTGAACAGCACCATATCATCAGCTACACAAGCCCTTGCTGAGGCACGATGCCTCGTACAATGCCTGCCAACACTGCCACCCCCCATCACCCACATCACATCATGTGGAACTTTGACACCACCAACCCCTGACATTGGAGACACACCTCATGGAACTTTGTCACCAACAATGCGGACAGCTCCCCCCAGCACATCAGGTTAGTGACTCTTTTGTGCTACTGATTCTCTTTCACAACAGCCCCCAAGCGAATTTTCCAGCCTAGCTGAACGCTATCATGAATGGAATGACAAAAAAAACTGTCACAACAGACGTGCCACCAGTACGTTACAAAGCGCACCAACTGCTACCACATAAACTACGCCTTGGTAAGGCCGCAGTGGAGGAACTTCTGCAGGCAGGTATTGTCCATCCATCAGACAGTAACTGGTCTTCACCCATACATTTAGTTCCTGAAAAGGATGGCACCATGCACCTCTGCAGCAACTATCAACTGTCTCAATGCACAGAGTTTATAAGGCTATTATCCTATACCCTATATACTTGACTTCATGCAAGTACTTAGTGGAGCACATATCTTCAATTTCTTAGACTGCCGCAAGGAATATTTACAGATACCCATGGAATCGTGTAACATACCAAAGACAGCATTGATCATACCCTTCGGCCTGTACAAATTTTGTTACATGCCTTATGGTCTCATAAACACGGCCCAAACTTGGCACCATTTTATAGACTCACTTTTGTTAACTGCACATATTGTTACGCATACCTCGAGGACATACTCATTTTTTCCTCTTCTGATGGAGAACACGGACTCCACCTGGCCACTATACAGGACCTATTGACACATAACTGAGTCGAGATCAATTATATTAAGTCACCACTTTGATGCACTGCTGTCACTTTTGTGGGGTACACCGTCTCCATCGAGGTATATGCTCCCCTCGGGAGTGGGTTGACTGCATTCATGATCTACCTCTGCCAGTGTCATTTTGTGAATTACGCCTGTTTTTAGGAACTATCAGTTTCTACCATCATAGCCAGTCAATGGTCGTAGTAATTCAAGCCTCTCTGACTGACGCATTGGCCAGGAAACAAACTTTAGGCAATCATCAGGTACAGTCATCTGGCAACATGGTGGGAGCTTACAAAGACCTTAAATCAGCATTAGCATATGGTCTCACTCTCAATAGATGCAGTCCTCCAACAGCACATCTCAGCCACTTCATTTTTTCCCCCAAAAAGCTATCTATGGCTGAACGTAAATCAACCACCTCAGTAACTGCCACCTGTGAAGTGCAGAGTAAATGGTCTTTGGGACTCATTGTTCTTTGGAGTGGCCTTGGGGAACTCTGGTGATGCAGTTTGAGTTGTTCTGCCCTTTAATCATTGCAGGATATTTTACTGTGGTAAACAATCCATCTCTGAACATCAATATTCAATCGATCCTTTCAGTCTTTCATTTTCCTGTGTAGATTTGAGTAGCACATCCTGCTTGTTCACGAGGCCTTTGGTGTTATGATGGTGACAACCAAATGCAGTTGCTTTGATTTGGTTTTGCCCAAGGTGCAGTATTTCGTTTTGCTAGTAGCTCTTGTCACTGTAACTACATTATTTTTGCTAGTCTGTCTTTCAGATGAAATTACAATAAAAAATGCCTAGGAAAACACACTGGAATAAGTGGGATAGAATGTCTAATGCTTTGGTCAGACTGGATGCTTCTGGCAATCAGTTATGGAAGTAGCCTCTGTTCAGAAGCATTCCGGTGACAAACCATGCCATGTGTGAAGCGAATGAGTGAGGGGCAATGTATCTACACATTCATATCTGACTCCCACCTCCCCTGAGTTGATCAGTTACAATTGGGACACATTGACATTGTACTTATTGTGTAATCCATATTTGTGTCCTGTAAAGTACACATTTTTGCAATACTGAACATAAAAGCACATTTCCGATATCAGCATCCCTTTGAAATACAGGGTGTGTCAAAAAAAATGTATACACAATCTGAACTGTCATATACAATTTATTTCCCATTCTACAAGGTTAAATATCTGTGAGAAAGCAATGTTATGTTTCTTCAACAGGTGGCAGCAGTGGAAAGCAAGTAACTGCAACATGCCGGACGTGCGTTTAAGCTTTGAAGTGCGGAAGCAGATAAGTGGTACTGGAAGTTTGAGAATGTAGCTGCGGTTCGAAGACAGTGGAGAAGTGAGTATGGTACAGAACCACCTTCAAGGTTAACAATTACACGTCTACGAGACAAATTCGAAATTCATGGAATAGTGTGTGATGTGCATAAAGGTCGATCAGGGCAACCTTGTGCAGGTATAAGTGATGATTCCACAACTGCGGTCTTGTAACTGTTTCAGCGTTTGCCTCAAAAATCTCCAAGCAAGCGGCATGTGAGAGTAATGTAAGTGCTAGTAGTGCGCTACACATTCTGAAGAAAGGCAAGTTACGTGTGTACATTCCAAGGCTGGTGCAACAGCTAAGTGACGACAATCCAGATCGAAGGTTAGAATTTTCTGAATGGGTTCAGGAGATGGTGAGATGTGAACCGGGACTTATGGGTAGCATAATTTGGTCAGATGAAGCCCAATTCAAACTCAATGGAACTGTCAATAGGCACAATTGTGTGTGCTGAGCTGAAGATAATCCTCACATTACAGTTGAAAAGGCTGTGAATTTGCCTGGTGTAAATGTGTGGTGTGGTTTGTCTGCAAGGGGACTCATTGGGCCTTTCTGCTTTAAAGGTACTGTTACTGGAGAAACGTACCTAACAGTGCTTGCTGACTCCATATGCCTTGCCATTCATGCATTATATGGTAATGATGAGTTTTATTTCCAACAAGATGGCACCCCGGCACACTATCATAGTGACGTACGAGAATACCTGGATCACAATGTGCCTGGCCAGTGGATAGGACACAGGGGACCAATGGAGTTTCCTGCATGCTCTCCAGACCTCACGCCACTGGATTTCTTCTTATGGGGCACAGTAAAAGAGATGAGGTGTACAAACGTAAATCACGTAACCTGGACACACTTTGGAATGAGATTCAGGTGTTGTGCGCAGAAATCTCATTGGACACTTTGGTACAATGTACAGAATCAGTGGTGACTCGTACTCAGAAATGTATTGATGCTGAAGGCCACCAGTTTGAACATTAATCACATTTGCAAAGCACATTTATTTTTCCAATTGGACTTTAAGCTTTCCATTTCCAGAAATTTAACTTTGTAGAATGGGAAATAAATTTTCTATGACGCTTCAAAGTGTGTATACATTTTTTTGACGCACCCTGTATTATCAAAAAAGGACTGAATATTTAGACAGCTTTTCTCAGACACCACTTTGTTGTAGTTAGCTGCATCAACTGCAAAACATCTGGGATTACTATTGATATTGTCAGCCAGGTCATAAATACACAACATGAACAACATAGGTGCCAACACACTTCTCTGTAGCACATGTGAATTTACACCTACTCTCCATCCAAGATAACATGTTGTGTCTCCTCAATGGTGCTTGGAGCAAACAGGCTTAAAAATAGCTACCACAGTTACTGGTATGATGCTCAGTTTCTAACTGCCACTAACCTGAGTGGGACAGAACTCGAATATCAGCTCACTTTAGTTGTTCAATAACTTGGATGCTTTGGTGCCGAGCAACATACTAAGTCATTTTTCTACATTTCGTGGCTTACTATAGGAATAAAGAAATGTTAATTAACTTGAAAGTTAATTAAACTTCATCACATAATTCAATGCCTCAGTACCTGAGCCAACAGATCTCCAACTGGGATTTCCCTATCGCTATGCCACATCAAACATTTATTGTTTTATGGAGTGTTTACATATGCCATGAAGCTTCTAGAACATTCTAGAAACACATAGCTTCCCATGTAACAGATACCTCTCATATCCATTTGTCCATACATGCTTAGGGTAGGCTTATTGTCAAGGAGCAGAGTACAGCCTTACTATGTAGATCCTGTGCTTGGTAGCATTACTCAAACCCTTCTGCACAACTCTCTTTGGTGTAAATGAAACAGGGACTAAATTACAATGCCATAAATTTTCTAAATGAACCACAACGCTGAATGGATGCCCTGATTCTTACTGTATTAAATTTGGGTAAAGCATTTAGGATATTATTACCAACAAAAATTTAAGTTGAAGAAAATTATTTACACAAATTATTGGGGAGGATGGGGAGAGGAACATTTATACATTAGTTTGAACTTAAAAATAGTGGCATCACAAATGTGGAGACACTATGCAATGGAATGTACTATTGTCACTGATACCACACGTTGTTGACATACCTACCTAATCTCTGAGCAAATGAACTCACCCGTTCCACATCACCAGTGTGTTCACAATTGAGGGAATTACAGTCACTTGTGAGCAAGTGGTCTAACGTAATTGTGTCACTATGTTTTTGAAACAGGAAGAACAGAGTTGGATCAAGATTGAATGTGCCAAAGGCGATACAGGATGACAGTGTCATCAAGGACTTCAAGAGGCATGTGGGGAATCAGCATTGTGATACAGAACAGTGGCATGTTGGGTAAAAGCCTTCAACTAAGGTCGGCACACTGTGGCAAACATGAATCAGGCAGGTCATCCTAGCATCTCTGAAGAAGAAGTGCATGCTGTTGCCACATTAGTGGACAGTGATCAACGCCATACGATTTGTGAGCTCACCCACGAAACCAGATTAGCACATATGACTGTCCTTCACATTCTGAAGGAAGGCCTGGGCATGCAAAAAATTGTATTACAAAGGGTTCCACATGGCTTGATGGAAATGTAGAAATGGATGCGTTATGACGCTGCTAAGACGCACTTGGAGTGCTATGAGCACAAAGGAGAGGCTTTCTTACGCCATATCATAACACTGGATGAGACATGGGCCACATCATACAATCCAAAATTGAAACACCAATCCAACAAATGGCATCATTATGGGTCGCCGCGAAAGTCAAAAGGGCATCAGAGCCCCTGTATGGTGAAAGTTATGGTGATTCTCATCTATAACTGTGATGGTGTTATGCTAACACATTACATTCCTCCATGTCAGACCATCAATGCACATTATTACTGTGCATTTTTGGAGCATCATCTGCAACCAGCTTTGCAAAAGAAGCGGCAATACTTTCTGCGCAACCCACCCATCATTTTGCACGACAATGCGTGGGCACATACCGCGCAAGCTGTGGCTACTCTTTTTGGTCGATGGGACTGGAAAGTACTGTACCATCCACAATACTACCCAGACTTAAGTCCTTGTGACTTTGATTTGATTCCAAAGGTAAAGGAATCAGTTCGTGGCATTCACTTCAGAACTGTTCCAGAGATTCTTTAGGCAGTAGACCGCTCCATTCGCACCATCAACAGAACAGGCTCTGCTAACAGTATACTATGCCTTCAACATTGCTGGCAATGGGTTCTACACAACGCTAGTGATTACTTTGAAGGACAATAACAGGTGCAAACATGTAACTCTTTTGTATCGGTTGTGAATAAATAGTTGCCACTATTTAAGTTCCAACCCTCGTATAATACTATAAGTACAAATAGCTGTGAAACTAATAGATGAACTGTCATACAAATTAATGAAAACTATGAAAATGAAAGCGGATTTGTTAAGTGAGATTAAGGCAATAGAGGAAATTTGAGAAAGATTAAAACAACACTAGCATCAGATTTGCAAGATGACATGGGGCAATTGATAAATAAATCTAAACTAAATAAATACAAATAATAAAAGACTGAATCACAGAAATGATCAACAAAAGACTGCCATAAATTTTATCTTTTGACTGAAAGGTCTTTTTCTGAAATAGAAAACCCACATTCACACAAGTACAACAAACACATACACGACTACTCTCTGGCCACTGTGAGAACTCCCATCTATGCAGTTCATAAAAGCTATCATTGGTAAGAAGGATCCAAATGACCAAGCTGCAAAGTAGTCACTGAATCTGTTGGGCAGCATGTTCAGCAGCAAGTTCATCCAGCTGCCTTTTGGTCACAGTTTGTCAGCGGCCATTCATGTGGACAGACAGCTGTTAGTTCGGCCATTCATGTGGACAGACAGCTGTTAGTTGTCATGCCCATGTGGAAAGCAGTACAGTGGCTGCAGCTTAGTTTGTACAACACATAACTACTTTCACAGATGCTCCCACCTCTGATGGGATAGGAGAGGCCTGTGACTGGACTGTAAGGATGTACAAGGACATTTTGTAGGTTTGGTGGGCAGTGGAGTACCATGTGGGAGGGATGGGAGGGATAGTGGGCAGGATACTCTCCACTCCAGGACAATACCTCCACTTCAATAGCTGCCACCCATTCCACATCAAGAAGTTCCTTTGATACAGAGTAGCCACCCATGATCATCACATCTGCAGTTAGAAGCAGTCTCTCTCTGTATGTACTGAGCCCTTCACAGACCAAAACAATCCTCCCAAATTTGTACATAAACAGATCTCACATGCCTTGCCTCTCCAGTCATCTATCACCTCCCACATACCCACTGACTGGTTATACAGGAGCACTTCCCTCATGACTCAGTACTGGGACAACTGAATCACATTTTCCAACAGGGTTTTGACTACCTGTCATCATTCCCTGAAATGAGGAATATCCTTCCCATGACTCCTACAGTGGTATTCCACTGTATATATGAATATATGAGTCATATCCTTGCAATACGCCTAGATCTAAGAACTGTCCCATACATCCTCTCACCACCACATACTCCAGTCCAGTCATAGGCATTTTCTATCCCACAAGAGCAGTCATCTTGTCTTCAAACTACGCTGTAATCAGTGTGCTCCTTCTTGATCCTTCCTACTGACACCAGCTGAATCATGCAAGTGAGATGCTTTTTTACCTCCCCCCCCCCCAGCCACAACCTTTGCTAAACCCTGCCCTCCACTTACCTTACCTGTCTTCTTCTCTGGTCTCCCTCTAGCACAACACAGCTTGCTATTTCACCAATTTACCCACTAATCCTTTTCCCCTTCTCTACTTCTCTTCATTTCCACGCCCCACTCCTCCCAAAAGAAAGCTATCTGACTGCACATAGCTGCCCTACCATGTCCCTGCACACTCCCATTCCCACTAGCAACACTACACCTTCCCACACCCCACCCTGCTATACCCCCCCTCCCCCCTCCTCATGCCACCTCCTTATCTGCACCACCTGATTGCTGCTCCCATCAGGTGCAGTAATGACTCAGTCCAGCCATAGTGTTCATGGGTGAGTGAGTTTTGCTTGTGTGAATGTTTGTGTGTTTTCTACTTCATAAGGAGGCCTTTTGCTGAAAGCTAAAAAGTAAAGCAGCCAATTCATTGTGCCTGTCTGAATCTCAGGATATCCTGATATGGTGAGTAGCAATCTATCCTTTTCATAAGACCATTATTTTTACATTGTGGATTTTCCATTGTTTAAAACAAGACTGATGAATTACAGATACTCTATGCATTCATTGATCAGCCAGAACATTATGACCACGCACCTAATAACAGGTATGACCACCTCTGGCACAGATAACAATAGCTACGTGTTACGGCATGGAAGTAATGAGGCCTTGGTAAGTCACTGGAGGGAGTTGGCACCACATCTGCACAAACAAGTCACCTGATTTCCATAAACTCCTGTGTGGGGTCAATGAGCTCTGAAGCCACATTCTTTGATACCCCATCTGTGTTCAGTTGGGTTCAGAACTGACAAGTTACGGGGCCAGCACATCAACTGCAACTCGCCACTGTGTTCCTCAAACGCCTCCATCACACTCCTTGTCTTCTGAAATGGCCCATTATCTTGCTGAAAAATGTCACTGCCACCAAGAAACATGGTCATCATGAAGGGATGCACAAGGTCTGCAACCAGTGTACAATAATCCTTGGCCAGCATGGTTCCTTGCACAAGCTCCTCTGGACCCACATCCACATGAATGTTCCCCAGAGTATAATAGTGCTGCCACCAAATTGTCTCTGTCCCGCAGTACAGGTGTCAAGGAGCTGTTCCCCTGGAAGATGACAGATTCACGCACTCCCATCAACTTGATTAAGAAGGTATTGAGATTAATCAAACCATGCAATGCCTCTGCCACTGCACCAATGTCCAGCACTGATGGCCACATGCTAATTTCAGTTGTAGTTGCCGATGTGGTGGTGTTAACATCGGCACATGAATAGGTTATCAGCTGCGGAGTCCCACCGTTAGGAGAGTTCAGTGCACTGTGTGTTCAGACACACATGTACTCTGTCTAGTATTAAATTCTGATGTTAGTTCTGTCACAGCTCGCCACCTGTCCTGTTTTACCAGTCTGCCTAGCCTACAATGTCCGACATCTATATTGAGGGGTGGCCATCCAACCCTGTGACAACTGGATGTGGCTTCACCTTGGGTTTGCCACATGTTGATGACACTCACCACAGCACTCCTTAAAGACCCAACACATCACACAGTTTCTGAAGAGCTCATGCCAAGCCTTCAGGCCATTACAATTTGCCCTCAGCCAAACTCAGATAGATCGTGCACCTTCCCCATTCTATACATGGGCAATACTTTCATTGATACTACATGCACTGTGCATGTGTCTGACTAGCAGTCATCCCTCACCACATGGCACTGCTATTGCCTAGATGAGTATATATCGACTGTAGATCAGTGGTCATAATGTTCTGGCTGATCAGTGTATAATCATTATCGATACTGCACATGACAGAGTAATGTAAAGAAGATCAGGGATATAATGGATTGCAGAACAGGAAAGTAGTGGGCAGTGTTTTAAAAGACTTCATGTTTGCCATTCACTGTACATTAATTACAAGGCCACTACTGCAATTTTGCCCTTTTGGTCATTTTCAAGTAGTTAACAGGTGCTGGAAACACAGCCTTGTCACATACACCATCTCTATGTAACAGATAAGATAAACATACAGGAAATTAAAATCATGCTTGCTGAACATCCAGTAAGCATGTGTTTAGTTTCATGCATTGTTATCCTATCTGTCACATAATGGTAGTGTATGTGACAAAGTCTGTCGCAAGCTACGGAGGCTCACATCACTTTCATTCTTTAAATCCTGACTAATGCTGTAATTTCTGCACCTGTTAATCGCTTGAAAATGACCTAAAGATCGAAATTGCAATAATGGACATTCTAATGAATGTACAGTCAATGGTGAACATTTGGTCTTTTAAAAAACAACACACAGCAAATAAATTTCTGTGCAAGAGGTTTTTGGTGTAGGTGTTGATGAATTCACTGATGGGATGGATACTTTTTCTGTGGCTACCTAGGCTGGAAGGAAGGGATTGTTTATCATAGAAGTGCTGCCAGCTATCAGAGTGTAGTTATTTTTGTTTATTGGTTGGTTTTATAGTAACTGTTGAACTAACATAAACTTCAATGAGGTAGGGACCAACATCATGATAGGTGACTTTTGCTACACAAAAGGACTTGTGAATTTGAGATGGGAAAGTTGTTGCATCGAGAGGATGAGTTCATTTCTAGTATGAGTCCAGATCACATAAATATCAATACACCTTTACCAAGTGAGGGGGTCCAGCTTTTAGGTCTTGAAAAATGCCTCTTAGTTTGCAATTGGTCAAAAGAAATTCTTGTCAGATGTAAATGCTGTTAGTGGTACTAACAGATAGACAGACAGACAGACAGGCAGGCAGCGTCCAGACACTCATGGATGAGACAGGAACTGAAGTTGAGAGTAATAAAGCAAAAGTAAATACGCTGAATTCAAATTTCAGATTTTCCTTTACAAAGACTTATCCAGAAGTACTAGCTAAATCGAAACCTCTCATCACTGCAAAGATAAGTGATATAAATATTAGTGTTAGTAGTGTTAACAAACTGTTGAAATGACTAAAACTGAATTCAGCACTTGGGCCTTGTGAAATGCACATCACATTCCATATCAAACTGCACTGAGTTAACCACTCTATTAATAATAGTACACCATAGATTTCTTGAACAAAAAGTCAGCCTAATAGTTCAAGGAAAGTAAAGATCACAACTGCCTACAGGAAGGATACAGAATTGACTCACAGAACTACCATCCAATATCTTTGGCATCCATTTGTTGCAGAATCTTAGAACATATTCTGAGCTAAGTGTAATCAGATATTTTGTAAAGAATGATTTCCTCCATGCCAAATGTGTTCTAAGTACACTGATTATGTAAAACCCAGCTCATACTTTTATCACAACATATCCTGAAACTCGTGAATCGAGGCAGTGTGGTAGATACTGTATTCTCGACTTCCAAAATATATTTGACTCACAATTAGTACCACACCTCCATGTATTAATGAAAGTATGATCATATGAAGTATCAAGTTAAATTTATGACTAGGTTGAAGATTTCTTGGAAGGATGCAGCATGTTATCTTCAATGAAGATTTATCATCAGGTGCAGAAGTAATGTCGGGTGACACCCAGGAAAATATCTAGTGATCCCTGCTGTTCATGTTGTATATTAATAGTAGTAACCTTAGACATTCTGCAGATGATGTGATTATAACAAAGCATTGTCTGATAAAGAGCTGCACAAATTTTCAGGTAGATCTTGAAAAGATTTAAAAGTGCTGCAAGGACTGGCAACTTGCTTTAAATTTTCAGAAATGTAAAAGTGTGCACTTCACAAAAAGAAAATGATGTAGTATCCTATCACTACATTATTAATCAGTAACAATTGGAGTCAGTCACCTTATAAAAATACTTAGGTCTAACAGTTTCAATCAATATGAAAAGGTACAATCACATGGGATATTCTATCCAAGACTACTCATTTTCTTATTCACTTTGTGATAATCAAAAAATGTATTTGTATTTTATGAGCTACAGGAACAAATAAAAAGAAAAAAAGAAAGAAACATAATGTTTATTAGGGATTTCAACTTAAGAATAGGATTGTTAATTGCCTACAGCTTCCATTCTTACCTAAAAAACTTTTATTCATGCCAATTTTCTTATAAGTGCTCCAGGATAAAGCTATCTGCAACTGGCACTACACAAAAAAAGAGTTACTTACAATTTTTTTTATTTTGTATCCTGCACGTGTACTTTGGATTCTTATGTTTGGCCAAGGCAGTTCCCTCTAAACTGCCACACAGCTAGTATGAGTTTCGATACTGTCACCACTGGACAGTAATATGGTTTAGGAACAAGGTGTATGATCATGTTGATGAAGGGTGTCTGGCAAGTGACTTCATGTAGCACAGTCAACGTATATGAGAGGTGCAGCAAAAGTCACAAGAATGTTTTATAATGATTAAATCTTCAACAAAAGTTTATATTATGATGACTTCAAATGTATTAAAAGTTGTACAACTGTATTGCATTAATAACAGGCTGCACTTCTGTGGCTCTAAATGAAATTTCTCATTTGCAAGTGCAAGCTTATAATGAATGCTATAGAGTGATTTTTGAATACTGTTAAAATTTTGGCTATAAAGTTTTGTGACCATGAGTGATAGAAGCAAGAAACCAAACTCACCCTAAATTTATAGTGAAACTCATTTGTTAAGACTATTTTTATTTCAAGATCTCCTTTCGTTAAAAATGTACACATAATTTAAAACAAGAAATTTAACCATTATCACATTTGGTAATGCTTGCAGTTACTGTTAACAACAACTGTAATGTTCAAGTAATCCTGCTATCAGTCCACCAATCAGGTGGTTAAATATTAATAGAATATAAAAGCAAAAATGGCCATGGGACTTTCAGAATACTTACTTTTGTCACTGATGCAGCATCCAAAGATCCAGTACAGTTAAATACTATGTGATGTACTGCTATTTCTTTTGCTAGGTTTCTTATTATTTCAGTCTTTCCAGTACCTGTTGCTCCTATTGTTGCACCAAATAAGTGTTGTGTATAACCAATAAGTAATGCTCTGTAACTTCTCTCTGTCAAAGGAGTAACCACAAGACGAGAGGAATTTCCCAGATACTCATAACAATATTTTATAACGGCAGCCAAGCAGTTAATTATAACATCGTTTTGCCAGTAGTACCTATATTTAACAGAAATAATTATCAACATTTTAGTTTTGACAATGACTTGACATAATATTACAGCATAAGTTCCGATAGTGCTATGTACACATGAATTACATAGTTAGTGAAGTTCATAATAATTTTACTATGAAAAATGAAGTAATTAGCAATCTATTTATAAATAGGATGTGTGTAAGTTAATCCCACAGATAACAGTACATGTAATGGAAAAAACTACCACCATATTAACATCTGACTAAGAAGTAATCACTGGAAGTCTAACAAACATATAAACAGAGGAAGTGCAGTGGGAATTGCCACCAGGTCTGGACTCCTTTAGTGAACTTTTAGAAAACACCAACACAAATTAGGAGCTCCACTGCAGAACTTTAGCATCAGTGTTGTTCTCTTTCTCTTCAATTTTTGGGCTACTGAACAGACAGTGAAACATGAAAAAATAAAAAATAAAAATATTACTCTTCATTACCAAAGAACACACAATATGGATCAAGATCCTCACATGAAGATATGGATTAAGAGACTGGTCAATCATTCATATTCACTTCTTAACCCTCAATTAAGTGCGTGGGTGACAGTTGTCCCCCAGCAGTACTTGTCACAAGTTAATGCATGTTGATATTCAGAACCATGCCTTTCAATATCTGAATTTTTTGGGTCAGGTTTTTTGTGGTGATAATAGCAATTCTGTCACCTCTCCTATACAGTCTATATACTTCAGATATACCGCACCCAACAAGTTGGAATGAAGAGCTGGCCCTCTACACTGATGATACAGGTGCCAAGCACAAACAATAGAGGAGATCAATTGGAAGAACAACAATTGCATCACGCAATTAGAAACATGGCTCAAAAAATGGCGAATAAAACCAAACACCCAAAAAACACAGCTGGTACTATTCAACCACAAACAATTCTCAAGACGGAGAGAACAACAACAACAAAAACTCAAAATAAGCCTATGGGGAGAGACCATCAAACCACAAGACACAGCTACATACCTAGGAACGACCCTTGATTACATGATGTCATGGATCCCGCACACTCATAAAATTACCCATAAAGCAAACAATAGATGTAAGCTCATCAAACTTATAAGGGGCAGAGTAAATGGTGCCAACAATGACACTCTAATCCACACTTATAAAGCGTTTATACGTCCAGTGCTTTCCCACCTAAAACAATAAAAGAATGCATTGCTTACAATGATGAGAGCAATGACAACAACAACAGAGCGAACCTAATCAGCCACCTCATAGAAGATTAACACATATAGTAAGTAGAAGAACAAAGGCAGAAGATAACAACAGCAAACACAAGGACCATTGCTAAGGTTTTCAGGAGGTTTCCCTTAGCACTTGGGTAAATGCCAGGGTCGTCACTTCCTCTCACCAGAAAACAAAGGAATTAACAGGAACCTAAAGAGAAAATTTCCCGAGCCCAACAAATAAATGTTGTCCCAACAGAACAACATAAGCTAAGATAAGGCACCAAAGAGCAATAGGCTCTCCATATGCCTGCCTTCCACCATCTGGGAAAGGAATGATAGATGAAAAAAAAAAAAAAAATTGTCATTGGTCAGTAATTTCGGAGGGTGGGTGGCGAGCAAGCCCCCTGTGAGGGTGGCCCATGTGGCCATTTGAGTAAGAATTTTTTGCACCGATTTATTGAGACAATGAGTATTGTTTAATAGTGAAAATGTGCAAGCATATATTTGGTGAACTAGAACTGCTATGATTATTTGTGTGAGTATGATTTACGAGGTACACATCGTCGTAAGTGAACATGTGGTGGTCTGTGATTTCACGCCAAAACTGTTAGAACAAAGATGACAGTGGGACTTGTGGTTCTGTTCGAATTGATTGAATAACTTTAGATTATAGCAGCCTACATTACTGCTATTGGGAGCTCTGAGTCAAATTATTATTTAAAAAAACCTGTAAACTGTCTCACCAGTGCTAATTTCATTGTGTGAAAGAAAAGGACAATGCCAATAAATAGTGATTGAACTGTGTCATGAAAAAGAGATTTTTGCTATAATAATCTCCTATTTTTTGTTCCCTAGTATAATCTGTACTTGTGTCTGAGTGAATAATTAATTAAAAAACTGTAACAAATGCGTGTGTGTGGAAGTGTACTAATGCACCAAGTGTGGAAATCATCCCCTGAGACTTACGTGAGAGCCAAAATTTGCAATAACATTTTTTTAACCAACATTTGTATATGCACATTTCGTGTGAGAACTCTGCAACCACACTTCTTCTTCATTATATAACCACCGCATCGCAAACTGAACACAACACTGAATTGGTAGAAGGGGTGATTGATGTGGAAAGTAGATCCAGCTCCTCTGAAGTTGGTAATATGGCTGCATCTTGTTCATCTACATTTTACTATGGAATTGATCTAAAATAAGATGTTGTTGTTGTTGTGGTCTTCAGTGTTGAGACTGGTTTAATGCAGCTCTCCATGTTACCCTATTCTGTGCAAGTTTCTTCATCTCCCAGCACTTACTGCATCCTACATCCTTCTGAATCTCCATAGTGTATTCATCTACTGGCCTCCCTCTACAATTTTTGCCATGCAATGCTAAATTTGTGACTCCTTGATGCCTCAGAACATGTCCTACCAACTGGTCCCCTCTTCTTGTCAAGTTGTGCCACAAACTCCTCTTCTCCTCAATTCTGCTCAGTACCTCCTCATTAGTTCTGTGATCTACCCATCTAATCTTCAGCATTCTTCTGTAGCACCACATTTCGAAAGCTTCTATTCTCTTCTTGTCCAAACTATTTATCGTCCATGTTTCATTTCCATACATGGCTACACTCGATACAAATACATTCAGAAACGACTTCCTGACACTTAAATCTATACTCGATGTTAACAAATTTCTCTTCTTCACAAACGCTTTCCTTGCCATTGCCAGTCTACATTTTATATCCTCTCTACTTCAACCATCATCAGTTATTTTGCTTCCCAAATAGCAAAACTCCTTTACTACTTTAAGTGTCTCATTTCCTAATCTAATTCCCTCAGCATCACCCGACTTAATTCGACTACATTCCATTATTCTCGTTTTGCTTTTGTTGATGTTCATCTTATATCCTCCTTTCAAGACACTGTCCATTCCGTTCAACTGCTCTTCCATGTCCTTTACTGTCCCTGACAGAATTACGGTGTCATTGGCGAACCTCAAAGTTTTTATTTCTTCTCCATGGATTTTAATACCTACTCCGAATTTTTTTTTTGCTTCCTTTACTGCTTACTCAATATACAGACTGAATATCGGGGATAGGCTACAACCCTGTCTCACTCCCTTCCCAACCACTGCTTCTCTTTCATTCCCCTTGACTATTATAACTGCCATCTGGTTTCTGTACAAATTGTAAATAGCCTTTCGCCCCCTGTATTTTACCCTGCCACTTTCAGAATTTGAAAGAGAGTATTCCAGTCAACATTGTCAGAAGATTTCTCTAAGTCTACAAATGCTAGAAACGTAGGTTTGCCTTTCCTTAATCTTTCTTCTAAGATAATACGTACGGTCAGTATTGCCTCACGTGTTCCAATATTTCTATGGAATCGAAACTGATCTTCCCCGAGGTCAGCTTCTACCAATTTTTCCATTCGTCTGTAAAGAATTTGTGTTAGTATTTTGTAGCTGTGACATATTAAACTGATAGTTTGGTAATTTTCACATCTGTCAACACCTGCTTTCTTTGGGATTGGAATTATTATATTCTTCTTGAAGTCTGAGGGTATTTCGCCTGTACCATACATCTTGCACACCAGACGGTAGAGTTTTGTCAGGACTGGCTCTCCCAAGGCCGTCAGTAGTTTTAATGGAATGTTGTCTACTCCCGGGGCCTTGTTTCGACTCAAGTCTTTCAGTGCTCTGTCAAACTCTTCACGCAGTATCGTATCTCCCATTTCATCTTCATCTACATCCTCTTCCCTTTCCATAATATTGTCCTCAAGTACATCACCCTTGTATAGAACCTCTATATACTCCTTCCACCTTTCTGCTTTCCCTTCTTTGCTTAGAACTGGGTTTCCATCTAAGCTCTTGATATTCATACAAGTGGCTCTCTTTTCTCCAAATGTCTCTTTAATGGCAAAAAATTGGAATTGATCTGGTAGATTAATTGTGTAAAAAAAAATAAACAAAAATAAAGAGATGTTTCTAGGACCACAAGGAAATGACCCAAGGTGATATATTTGACATTTAAAATATATGTGTGCAACTAATCCACTTCTAGTGTCCTACAAAGAAATACTGCTTGAAATGTAAGAGACGGATGTGTGGAGAGTGTTTATAAAAAGACATTTGTGTAACATGCTTGGAACTAGTCCAGCGGTCACGAAAAAAAGTCCATTTCATTAACATTCATGCACCTAATTGTGCAACACTAACACACGAACCTAATGTTGGATTAAGCACAGAAGGTTAAAATAAATGTCACTGGCATGGTATGTCCTTAAAGTTCATCTATTAATTGCAGTTGTTAAGGAAAGCTTGTGGATGTCTTCCATAGTGATCTCTCTTCAGTTTGATGTTTTGTAATTACAATACATCCAACATGTCACGTGTCATGTGTTACTGTTTTTACTACACAAGAGACTCCAAAGGAAAAATAGTATACTAGTAAAAGTTAATAAACATAATGAATACACACATATATGCATTCATGATAATGCATTGCTCACTGAATAATCTGAATTACAGGAACTGCAACAGTACTTGTGACCAAATTGTACTTTGCAACAGTAGTTGTGATCAAATTATACATCCTCCTTTTTTTCCCTTTCCAATACACATGGCACCCCTATAACTGAGAGAGCCATGCGTGTAGCTAACTCATATCTAAGTCAATCCTATTTCAAAACAATCTTCATCCCTTTTCAAAAAAGCATTTAATATTAGTAACTCTCAGTATATTAGGATTCAAAGTCAACTTGGTTGTAGTTTACATCATTTCCCTTTCCTGTACAGATTTGTATATATTTTAATCAAATTAAGGTTGCATTTTGTAAGCATATTGTACTGTCACTGCCTATCCTGCATGCTGATATCGACAAGTTATCCCTATGGCAAGTGCAATGTGAAATTATAGATGAGTCATGGCTTAGCTTCTGTGATGCATGAGCTGTAGCTACAGGAAGCAATTTACAGTAAATTTGTCAAAATAATTAAAATTCTTGTCACCGAAGTTGTGTATTTCATATCAGTATTGACAATTTATTTGAGAATGAGATTCCAAAATAGTCTGTCATGTCTTGAGAATAGCACTCAGCTGTGTTGGGATGGTTATGGGTAAGTAACTTGTACTGAACAATTATCTGTGTAAGTGTTAAAAGCGTATGTATGTGTGTGTGTGTGTGTGTGTGAGAGAGAGAGAGAGAGAGAGAGAGAGAGAGAGAGAGAGAGAGAGAGAGAGAGAGAGAGATATAGAGAGAGAAGAGAGAGAGAGAGGGGGGGGGGTGGGGGGAGAGGTAGATATATAATTGATTTGTTGATCAAATATTGAGACCATAGATACTTTCTGTTTGAATTTCATACTGCCGAATCTACAAACAACCACATTGTGATTGGTCATGTATTGCTCATGAAAATAATCTGTTTTGGCACTAGAAATCATTAATGCCAATTGCTTGATCAGCGTCACTCATCTAAACTTGTAACAGCCTGTTTAAACAGTGGATTTCATGTGTTCATGCTCCATACATTTGAACTGAGTGATGAACCTGTTGATAGTAGACTTTGGTTTATTTTGCCTGCAATGGCGAAGTGTCAATAAATGAGTACACTGTTGATATGATGTATTATTTGTGAACACTGCAGCCCAAAATTTAAAGTATTTGATAATCAGAACATACTTGGATCTTGTCATTTTTTGGAATCTATAAAATGATAAACATAGCCCTGGTTCTAAGTTTGCATTACCTTGCACAGTATTCCAAGTGGCATAATCTGATGTGGGTCACAACATACTTACTTAGAAGTTCATACTCAGATCACAGATGGTGTGCAATTTTACATTCTCCGTTTCTTGGTACCTGAGCAGTTGCAGACAGGAGTGAAAAGGTGGCAGCATCAAGCTCGGGTTTTTCAGGTCTCTGTAGTTGGAGACACTACTACAGAATGACTTGGACATTAAGCTAAGGAGGTAGATATGTCAATGATAAGGAAATGAATCTCTGGGTTGCCTTACTGATACGTTTTTATAGCTTCTTCACATGTTTGCATTTAACATGTAGAAGAATACAAACACTAGTTCTTAACTTAAGTGTAAAACATATGTGAGGTTTACTAGATTCTCCAATCAGTTACCAGAGCAAGTGGCCATCCTGACCTATAACTTCACCAAGACTCGGGTACACACAGTAACATACATTACTACAGACCATGAACCATGGAAGAGAGAGATTCTATTGCTCTAATCAAACCGTTAGGTTCAATTATTCATCACAGTCTAAAATTAGTGGTTTCCCAATGTGTGTGACCTCTTAATGGACTGACAAAAGCAACTTGCACTATACATATTTTGCTAAGTTCTAGGCTTACTGCTAATATGCATACTTAAATGGTTTTTCTTTCTTTTTCTGGCAACCTTTCGTAACTCAGTCATTAAATGAGAAATACCAGTCATTTTTGTTGTTTTATCCCCCAGGCATCTTACAATGTTTCTGCTAACAAGCATAATTCATGATTAAAGCAATATGTTCAGAACCTAAGAATGTTTATACATTAGTCCCATTAAATAATTAACTCCATTAATATTTTTGTAATGACCTCCTCCCTCCACCACTGAAGGACTGTCTATTTACATACTTTTACTGTAAAGGAAGATTAACAATCAAGGCAGTATCCCACAACCCATTCTCTCTCCACTCTCCTTCCTTGCCCCCCCTCTCCACCTCTGCTTTTTTTCCCCTTCTTCTTCTTCTTCTTTTTTTTCTGATGTACCATCATATACTAGTCAAGTATCTAGAGCTACGTAAACATCATTAGTGTTTGCTGACTTCTGTTAATACATTCATTACATAAACATTACTTAAATACAGCTAAGAGGAATGGGCAATACATGCTCACCATCTATCTCCTGTATGTGTACAATACTCTTGCACACAAAACACGATGCCTTATCTAACTCATCATTTTCTCCCAGTGTCTCAATCTCACACCCATCTCTAATGGTCCTGATGTCAATGGGATGTTAAACCCTAAAGTTCCTTCCTTCCATCTTCAATCACCCACAACACGTTTAAAGGTAGCTCTGATCTTACACTCATCCATAGCAATTTCTCTGTACCATGTGGTGCTTCATCAAGGGGCCAGGTCCTTAATGCTCTTGCATGCAGCTTAATTGGTCAGCTTTCATCCAGACTTGCAGCAGTATGTCACTGACAATGCTTTCCCCAGATGGAACAATGTTCCACCAAGTTCTACTACAAGTATTCCTAGGTAAATTTTAGCATGATGATTATTAGGAAATCTAACACTAGGATTGTGCACGGACTATCAAATACAAGGAGAAAAACGTCCATATACTGCCAGAAATATTTTGCTCCCATCTGTAATTTAATGTTACTGAATTCAGTGAAAGCAATTCATTATCCCCTACTCCACATAATATATACCATGCATGGTTTAACCGTACCTTTTCAAAATTGCCACAGACATGTGCACATCTGTGCTCAATAAAAAATTGTGTTTGCTACTGCCCACTATGCCAATCAAGCAAAATTCACCTCTGCATACATTTCTGTAGTGTTAAAATTTACTGGGAGCACTGCCTGGCAGACCTGGGCCTCCCATTGCCATTTAATGGCTTGTTAATCCCATTTTACTTGTTCTTCTTGTCTTTACTTTGTCTATAGTCACAGCCTCAATGTCCAACTTGACTATATTTTCTATTCTGTGGTTGATAACAACTTCAACATATGTGGTACTAACAACCACAACGATAACACTTTTTGCCAGCCAAAAACATATTTCTATCACAGAGTTGAGTTAACCCATCTATTTCATCTATAGCCATCTGTGTCTGCAGCTCCAGCTAAGTTCCCTGGAAAATCCATGCATGCTTTCCTTGACACATCAGGTAGCAACCACCATAAAAATGCCTCCAGTACCTTCTGATCTGCTTCCTGCAGAAGTGAATTGTCACTGCATATTAACGCATAGGTATTGACATTGAGCATGTTTTGTTCCATCCATGAAACATTTAATGGAATTTCCCTGACTGCATTTAAATGCTTGCAATAGTACCTACAGCTATTCTGCCTTCTATATTGTTGTGCAGAACCTCTCTTTATCATATCAATGTCTGAGCCTTTTTCAGGTGCTCGTGGTGCATTACACAAGTTTTTGTGTCCTCTGTTAAACATAATTTGGCCATCTGCAACAAATGTCTGTCTGTCCAAAAACCCAGTTTTGAGGGTGTCAACAGGTTATCCACAAAGGCTATGACATCGTCTCCTGTTACGACATCCTCTCCTGCTTTTCCTGAAAAAGTATCAACTAGGATAATTGTAGCAGCATCTAAAATGAGTACCATTAAACTGGACAAGGCTCTGTCCTCCTTCAAAGCAGCTAACAATCTTCACAACCTGTATTATCTGCTCTCATCTAAGCTACTTAATCTAATAAAGACTGAACTGCTTCTAAGTGGTAACAACCCATGCCTATGATTCACTCACTGTAAAGCCCTTTATCTAACACACTAGCATAAACACAGTAGGATAAACACAGTCACACTTCATCTTATGACTATCATAACAACTCTTGATACAACTCAGTGCCTCTGCCTGACTGCTAACAATGTGCACTCATCACATTCCCTGGCATAATACCCATATCGTCTACACTGAATCACTTTACAGATGTGGACTGAGTACAAGGGGCACTATGCCACAGTAAGTTCCACTGCATGCATCTAAAGCACAATTTCCAATATAAGTTTCTCTTGTTCCCCTCTGCACTCGCTCCTGTTTATGCCCTTGTTAACCCTCACAAATTTCACCTTAAACTCTGACCTCCAGATCTGATTTACCCTGCACCGCTACTGCAATGCAAGAAGAAGACACTGAAACACTTGCACCTGATAGTAGCGGCATTACAACAGACCAAGATCCCAATGCTCAAGAAGTTTACAATAGTGAGGTGCAAGAAGATAACCAGCCTATCTTATGTACATAATGTTACATAAGATACTAACAATGAACATTTAATCAATAAATGTTAATTAAACCTTTGTTACGTATCATCTCTTGATCTTTCTAAAACAATAACACTGACACCTGAAATCAGAAATGGAATTCCCAATATTATACAGCCAGAACATATTTCTAAACACAGTTTCGAAGCTGAACTGTTAATCCCATGAAAACACTACATAAGACCTTAATTTTGTACTGAAGTATTTTGCTCATAAATGCAACTGTATTCCATGAAAATTGGAAAAGGTGGAAGGCACCAGTTCAGGCTCTGTCAGAATCAGGACTAGGCACAGTCCATACAACAGCTAGCATAGGCAGTAACTAACTGAAGATGAGAAAGGATGGCAAAAATTGGGTTAAAGGCTGGCATCGAGGCTGAACTGTGATGAAATGTCACGGTTGGTTCTCTGCATTTCCTCCTTGTCTGGAGTGTGTTCCTTTTGAAATTCCCCCTTCGTGCTCTGTTGTTCCCTAACCCTAGCCAGGGGGTGCTGTGGCATTGCTGAGGCAGGCTGAATGATGTGTTTGTGAGACCATGTCAGTCTGCAGTAGGAACTCTAATCGTGGACGTCTAGGAGTGTACAAGAGGCCATGCCATTTTGTTGATGTTTGGCATGAAAGTGTCAGGTATGTTGCATCATTAAGGCCATGATAGCAACCAATTTTACTGTCCTGGTTGCAGATGGATCAAAGGGGTTGAGGCCTGGTTGTCCATTGAAACTCCTATCCTACAGATGTCATCGGACTTAAAGTAAGACATTTTGAGCATTATTTTGTGTTATTTGCAAGCAACTGGGCCTCCCAGCATGTACAGTAATTTGGCGAAGATTATTTCTTTCATTGGTGTGTAAATGACTGAACAAGGAGCAGTTTATTTAATGATCACCTTATGCTCATGTTCTGGGTGTGCTGTTTGCGAGTGTAAACTTGACTCTCACCTTTGTCTGTTGATTTCTAGCACGTCGTCTAATACTGGATCCAAGTAGTGACTTTCAATTAATTAGCTGGATTCTTCCTTTTCCTTCTCACGACATGTGTTAAATGGCTAAGTAGAATCTGAAATGTGTCAATGATTTATGTTGCACTAGTTGATTCTGGGGTATGAATAGATGTGTTGGCACATCTGCTGTGTAAGGGAATCCTGCTAGTTTTGATTACCTTCTGACCAAGGTTCTTGTTTGACACTTGTCTTTAAATATGCTGCTAACCTGGTTAGCGTATGTTGTGGCTATTTTAAATTAATCACTAATCAATAGCCCAACACAGTTAGTTGGCCATCAGAAGTCATGTACGTGTTATTTTTTCCTTTATTCTAGTCAATCTATAAGCATGTTACTCTTAATTTGTTACTCTAGCCATTAAGTTGCCATTTTTGGGGGTTTAGATGGAGCGTGGCTCCTTTCAGTATAGATTTGTCAGTTTCCAATTTATTGTTTTTTCCACCAGTTTTTAATTGTGCTTATGTGCGTATATATATTTATAGATTGGTTATAATAGAGGGAAACATTCCATGTAGGAAAAATATATCTAAAAACAAAGATGATGTGACTTACCAAATGAAAGTGTTGGCAGGTCGAGAGACACACAAACAGACACAAACATACACACAAAATTCAAGCTTTCACAACAAACTGTTGCCTCATCAGGGAAGAGGGAAGGAGAGGGAAAGACGAAAGGATGTGGGTTTTAAGGGAGAGGGTAAGGAGTCATTCCAATCCCGGGAGTGGAAAGACTTACCTTAGGGGGAAAAAAGGACGGGTATACACTCGCACACACACACATATCCATCCACACATATACAGACACAAGCAGACATATTTAAAGACCTTTCCCAGTTGTCTGCTTGTGTCTGTGTATGTGCTGATGGATATGTGTGTGTGTGCGAGTGTATACCTGTCCTTTTTCCCCCTAAGGTAAGTCTTTCCGCTCCCGGGATTGGAATGACTCCTTACCCTCTCCCTTAAGATCCACATCCTTTCGTCTTTCCCTCTCCTTCCCTCTTTCCTGATGAAGCAACCGCTTGTTGTGAAAGCTTGAATTTTGTGTGTATGTTTGTGTTTGTTTGTGTGTCTATCGACCCGCAAGCACTTTCGTTTGGTAAGTCACATCATCTTTGTTTTTAGATATATATATTTATAGATATATAGGTGGAATCTAAATTTTTTATTACTATTGAACTGTACTTAATGTCATATCGTAAAGAAAGGAATTTATTGGAGGTTAACTGTTGCCGTAAGGTGTTGTGGATGGTGCACTTTCCTGTTATTCATTTTAATGTTCTAGTCAATGTGTAAGCTTGCTAATTATTTTCTCTTTACATGGAGTGTGCCTGCCTTGATGTTATATGCGACTGTTTCATAACCAGTTCTTTAATGTGCCTACACACATACTTACATTTGTGGGAGAACTTAAAGTGTGTTCCCCTGTTGAACTTTAACTAAAGTGCAGAAAACTGAATCAGGTGTTTATTATTGTTCTAGTGCTATTATCTGTCAAGTGTAATGTGACATTCTCTTGGTCTGTTATCAAGTTTTACAATAAATACAAATTGCAGTGAAGTGATGTGCTATTTCAGTTGTTCCCATGATTTCCTATCTCTGCATTGGTTAATCTAAACTTATAATATTTAATTGTTTAAATATTGGAAGGAGGTGCGTGTGTCCCAATGGTAGCAGAGCGTGGTTGCTTCCATTCCTAGTTAAGGGGGGAGGTTTAGATTTGCTTCACTGTCTTGCATTTACTGTACAGAGTTTCAATTTCATATGTCACTTGTAAATTTGACATGTGTTGTGATGGGGCAACATGACTGCCCTGGTCTGACCTTCTTAAAGAAGGATAAGATAGTCTACGAATTGCTCATTTGTCAGCAGCATATGCAGGGTATGGTGGCGGACTTTTCATTAGGTTGCGTGGTGCACTGAACAATCCAGTAGTCATTTCCAGTGAACTGATTGAGCAGGTCAGCAAATGCCCTACATGTCATTAGCAGTGCTGTCTATGAATTAAATCAGAATATTAATTTTCTTCATGGAACTCATGTTACCTCAAGACAGAGGGGACGGTTGCAGGCCCAGTTGTGCTATTGGCAATCTCGTTTACAGGACTTACAATTATTGACTATGAATGAAGAACAGCAGGGATCGGTTAGCCAAGTTACCCAAAGAGTAAAGGAACTGCAGGTTAAGGCCAGTGTATTAGGATTGGAAGATGTTCATGATGAAGGTGACAAGAGTTTGGCTTTCCTGGGTAACAATAATCAGGGTTTTAGTAGTCACGTGTTTAAGGGTCAGGGATCAGAGGTATTTGCAAAATTGCCCAATCCTATTATGAATTTATTGCAAGGGATTTCAGAGTTAATGATTGATGACTTAAGTCAAGTTCAAACAGTTTTGTGGCTTACTGTTAGCCTTGAAATACATACTATTGCCCTGCACTTTCCCCAAGTGCTTGTGTAATGTCTGTTGTATCCGTTATGTAAGGGGCTTCTTAGTGTAATTCTTTCTGAGGCCTTGCGTGTACAAGCTACCTCAGGTGAATTAAGAGACTTGATCATTAAGCGTAAACTTTCACCAAGGGTTCGTCAGCATTTAGAGTCCAATATTATTGGCGAGTGCAGGGGTTCGATGAGGCACTTGTGACAGGATACTTTCCGGGACTGGATCAGACTCTGAATGTGGCTCTCCAGCAGGGATACGACTTCCTCAAATCCTGCCCTGAAATGAGATCCATCCTTCATGAAATCCTCCCCACTCCACCAAGAGTGTCTTTCCGCTGTACACCTAACCTTCGTAACCTCTTGGTTCATCCCTATGAAATCCCCAAACCACCTTCCCTACCCTCTGGCTCCTACCCTTGTAACCTCTCCTGGTGTAAAACCTGTCCCATACACCATCACACCACCACCTACTCCAATCCTGTAACACGGAAGGTGTACACGATCAAAGGCAGAGCCACATGTGAAAGCACCCACGTGATTTACCAACTGACCTGCCTACACTGTGAAGCTTTCTATGTGGGAATGACCAGCAACAAACTGTCTGTTTGTATGAATGGACACAGGCAGACAGCGTTTGTTGGTAATGAGGATCACCCTGTGGCTAAACATGCCTTGGTGCACAGCTAGCACATAGGGTAAGGAGTCATTCCAATCCCAGGAGCGGAAAGACTTACCTTAGGGGGAGAAAAGGACAGGTATACACTCGCACACACACACACATATCCATCCACACATACACAGACACAAGCTTGTGTCTGTGTATGTGCGGATGGATATGTGTGTGTGTGCGAGTGTATACCTGTCCTTTTTTCCCCCTAAGGTAAGTCTTTCTGCTCCCGGGATTGGAATGACTCCTTACCCTCTCCCTTAAAACCCACATCCTTTTGTCTTTCCTTCTCCTTCCCTCTTTCCTGATGAAGCAACCGTTGGTTGCGAAAGCTTGAATTTTGTGTGTATGTTTGTGTTTGTTTGTGTGTCTATCGACCTGCCAGCACTTTCGTTTGGTAAGTCACATCATCTTTGTTTTTAGATATATTTTTCCCACGTGGAATGTTTCCCTCTATTATATATATATATATATATACATATTAAATTTTTTATTACTATTGAGCTGTAGTTAATATCATATCATAAAGAAAGGAACTTATTGGAGGTTAACTGTCACCGTAAGGTGATGTGGATGGTGTACTTTCCTGTTATTCATTTTAACGTTCTAGTCAATGTGTAAACTTGCTAATTATTATCTTTTTATATGGAGTGTGCCTGTCTTGATGTTGTAAGTGACTGTTTCATAACCAGTTCTTTTGTGTGCATGCACACATATTTGTATTTATGGGAGAACTTCAAGGGTGTTCCCCTGTTTAACTTTAACTAAAGTCCAGAAAACTGAACCAGATGTTTATTATTGTTTTAGTGCTACTATCTGTCAAGTGTGACATGCGACATTTCATTGATCTGTTATCAAGTATTACAATAAATGCAAATTGTAGTGAAGTGATGCACTATTTCAGTTGTTCCCACGATTTCCTGTCTTGGCATTGGTTAAAACTCATAATACTTAATTGTTTGAATATTGGAGTGAGGTGCATGCTTTGGAGGCACCCCAGAGTTGGTTGATGTCAGCTTGCACTAGTCACCAGCTGGAAGGCACCATTTTAGGCTCTGTGACCATCAGGACTAGGCGCAGTCCATACAACAGCTAGCAGAGGCAGTAACTAGCTGAAGATGAGAATGGATGGAACACAGTGGGTTAAAGGCTGGCATGGAGGCATCCTCAGTTTAGGCATCATTTGACAACAATATTGTGAGGTGAGACTGGCTATTATTTATGTTAGCTTACCTCAGTGTTGTTGGAATAGGCACAGCTTAGAGTTACATGTGGGGTCCAGGAAGCAAGCATCAGGTCCAGCATGTAGTAACACTACCACTGACAAGAGAATTACAGCAGCCTTTTTGAATGGGTAAAGAATGAATATTAGCTTTAAAATAATGTATTAATTATGTATGACTTTCAAGAAAGGTGCAAATAGATCCAGGTTATGTGTGTTAGATGAAACAACTGGGACTTAATGTATTTAATAAGGGAGAATGGATCACTCTCTTCTAGTAATTTAAAGACTTTATTCTGAAGTGAATGTCTAGTGGTTTTGAAATTTGAGTCCACATGTTATATATTACATGTTTAGTGTAACATTACACATCCATGACGTACTATGACCATTAAGTGTAACTACCTCTCATACTTTTACTATTTGTTCCTTGTATGCAAATTTACTTACATCAAAATGTTCAGTTGAACTCTGTTATACAAACAATTATTACAATTGTAAATCAAACTGGTGAACAATGGCACACCAACCTTATTTGTGCTATCCATAGGAAGTCTGAATCTGATGTAACACCTATATCCAGGAGCTGCTGAATTATATCTCTTTGCTGTAATGTCTGAATGATTAGACAATGAAGATTCAGCATTTTGAGTCTCGTAAGATTTTCAGTCACAGCAACTGTCAATATATCCATTTGACCCTAGAACAAAAAGAGTAGAAAATTATATATGAATCTAAAACATGAATTTGGAATGACAACATACAAGAACATTTTATAGTTGAGGTGTTGCATCCACAAACTATAAAAACACAGGTTCATCCAAAAAACATGGTTATTGTGAGATCTGTGTCCAGCAAAGCATTTATTTTCCCTTTTTGTTCATCAAAGAGTGTACTAAGAACGAAAAATAAACTGCCTGACAAAAAAGTGAAGCACCCAGATGGGCAGGAGGAAAAGAATTGAAATGTCACTGGTGGAGAGTTTATGTATTGTTATTGCAGAGATTAAATATTGAGTCAAATTTACAAAGAACTTGTTGTACGAACCCACTTATCAGTATGATGTTGAACCCCTCTGGGCTGGAAAAGTACTGGTTTGGTTGAGAAGGATGACATAAAACTATTGGATCCCGTCCTGAGGCAATGTGGCCCACAACTGTTATAACTTCTCCTTGGTACCCTGGGTACTAGCATGAAGTTGACATCTGAGCTGCTCCCATATGTGTTCTGTCAGAGCAGAACTTGGGTTACTGCTGGCCATCAGAGTAATTCAGTATCATTCAGGCTGTTCATAGAGACATGTGCCTTGTTATATATTTATTTTTATTTACAAGTTCCATAGGACCAATTTGAGGAGCAAAAGTCCAAGGTCATGGAACATGTCAGTACATGAAATTACAACATAAAAGAACAGATAAAAACAAAATATTTATGAACCCAAACAATCTCAATCCGTAAGTTTAAGTAAATGCAATCAACAATACTACAAGAATCAGCTTAATTTTTCAAGGAACTCCTCGACAGAATAGGAATGACCCATGAGTTAGCTCTTCAGTTTCAATTTGAAAGCGCATGGATTACTGCTAAGATTCTTGCATTCGAGCGGTAGCTTATTGAAAATAGATGCAGCAGTGTACTGCACACCCTCCTGCATAAGAGTTAAGGAAGTCCAATCCAAATGCAGGTTTGATTTCTGCCAGGTTTTAACTAAGTGAAAGCTGCTTATTCTTGGGAATAAGCTAATATCGTTAACAAGAAATGACAGTAAGGAATACATATATTGAGAGGCCAATGTCAATATACTCACGCTCGTGAACAGGAGTCGACAAGGAATTCATGAACTTACACCACTTATTGCCCCAACCGCCTGTTTCTGAGACAAAAATATCCTTTTAGATTGGGAAGAGTTACCCCAAAATATAATATCATATGACATAAGCAAATGAAAATAGGCAAAGTAGACTAATTTTTGTGGCAACGATCACTCACTTGTGATACCGTTCGAATAGTAAAAATGGCAGCATTAAGACTTTGAACAAGATCCTGAACATGAACTTTCCATGACAATTTACTGTCTAATTGAACACCTATAAATTTTAACTGTTCTGTTTCACTAATCATATGCCCATTCTGTGAAATTAAAATGTCAGGTTTTGTTGAATTGGGTGTTAGAAACTGTAAAAACTGAGTCATACTGTGATTTAGTGTTAGTTTATTTTCTACAAGCCATGAATTGCTCTATTTGAAAAGGGACCAATGTTGCACACAACATCCTTCACTACCAAGCTAGTGTCATCAGCAAACAGAAATATTTTAGAGTTACCCGTAATACTAGAGGGCATATCATTTATATAAATAAGGAACAGGAGTGGCCCCAATGATGATCCCTAGGGCACCCCCCACTTGACTATACCCCACTCAGATCACACATCACAGCCATTCTCAACACTGTGAATAATGACATTTTGCTGTCTGTTGATAAAGTAAGAGATGAACTAATTGTGAGCTACTCCCTGTATTCCGTAATGGTCCAACATCTGGAGCAGTATTTTGTGGCCAACACAAACAAATGCCTTAGGTAAATCAAAATATATGCCTAGCATTTGAAACCTTTTGTTTAAGCCATCCAGTACCTCACAGAGAAAAGAGAATATAGCATTTTCAGTTGTTAAATGACCTCTAAAGCTGAACTGTACATTTGATAGCAAATCATGTGATACAAAATGATCAATTATCCTTACATATACAGCTTTTTCAATAACTTTGGCAAACAGTGATGACACAGAAATAGGTCTAAAATTGTCTACATTATCACTTTCTCCCTTTTTATAAAGTGGCTTTACTACTGAGTACTTTAATCATTCAGGAAACTGACCATTTCTAAAGGAAAAATTACAAATATGGCTAAATACAGGGCTAACATGTGTAGCACAGTACTTTTATTCTGCTAGGCACTCCATCATATCCATGAGAGTCCTTGGTCTTCAGTGATTTAATTATTGACTCAATCTCCCCCTAGTCTGTATCACAGAGGAGTATTTCAGACATCAATCTCAGAAATGCATTTATCAAGAAAGTTTTATGATTCCCTGTAGAAACTAAATTTTTATTTAATTCACCAGCAATTCTCAGAAAATAACTGTTAAATACTGTACATATATCTGATTTATCAGTAACAGAAATATTTTTGCTATGAACTGACTTTATATCATGAACCTTGCGCTGTTGACCAGACACTTCCTGCACAACTGACCATATGGTTTTAATTTTATCCTGTGATTTAACTATTCTATTTGTGCACCACATACTCTTTGCCTTCCTAATAACATTTTTAAGCACCTTACAATACTGTTTGTAATGGGCTACTATAGCTTGATTGTGACTACTTCTAACATTTTGATATAATTCCTGCTTTGGTATTATACCCAGGGTAGACCAGGGTCCGATGGTTTGGAGTCGAGTGGAGAATCTAAACCAGAGGCTACGTCAACCCTGTGAGGAAAATGGTTGTAGATTCCTCGACCTACACTACGGGGAGGAAGGTTGTAAGACGCCCCTCGATAGATCAGGAGTGCACTACCCACAGGAAGCAGCTGCATGGGTAGCCCAGTTGTTGTGGCGTGCATATCAGGGTTTTTTAGATTAGGTTCCTCCCCATGGGAAACAAACCATTGGCCTGAGAAATTACCAGTTCATGACACTGATGTGGGTTTGCCAACTGTAAAAATTGTTAGTTCACCTAAACAGGTCATTCCAAAGGATTTAAATATGCTAAATCTCGAAGCGTCTGTAGCAAGATCTCTGAGTTACTCTCCGAAATAAACAGTAGTAATGCCAATATTGTATCAGGTACTGAAAGCTGGTTGAAACCAGACATAAACAGCAGTGATATTTTGAACTTGGATTTGGACAATGTTTAGGAAGGATAGGACTGATGCTATTGGAGGTTTTGTGTTCATTGCAGTTAAAAGCTTCTAGTGCTTCTAGAATTTCGGAGTAAATTCTAGAACCACTAGGCCTTCCACTGTTTCAAACACCTGATGTTTCAGAGGTTAGTGGGAGAAATGAAGACGCCCTGCTGCGCATTGCTTACCACACACACACCCGTTACCACAGACAAGTGCCTGCTGTACAGTCCACAGAGTCTCCGTGCACAGGTGAAGAAGAACATGGAAACTTTATGTAGTATTCTGTGCTCTTTAGTGTCTCTGTTGATTGTAAAAAGACTAATGAACAATTGAATATAGACTTCTAGGTTCATTCATGTACTGGTCTTGCTTGTGACTAGAGACTTTTGAATTACTTCAGGTCTTGACTGTGAACGAAGCAAGATACATGTATGCTATTTGAGTATGTGCAAATGAGTCTAATGTTTAAAGAATAAGTTAGCTTGCAGAAGTTATTGTCTGTGAAAGTTGAAAATATATAGTGATTGAACTGAAAAGTATTTTTCAAGTACCAAAATTATTTCAAGGATAGAGAAGTATTTTAATAAATCCCTTTAACCAGCCATAGTCTTCGGAGAAGAAGCTTTTGGGAGATCAAAGTAGCTGATTACCCAGAGAAGAGGATCGGCTACACACAATGTGCAAGGTAATTGAATTGAGAGATGTGTGTGCCTTGCAACCCAATACCACACTGTCTCTTGTCATCCGAAAAACATTAGAAGCTGTTTAAATGCAGTTGAGGTTGATACTGGGTCTGGATAAAGCTGTCAATCAGACAAGAAGTGACCATTGTATAAGGATGTTTTTATAGACAACCAGCACCTGCGTCAAACATCGCAGAATGTTTCAGGGAAAGTCTTGAGCACATGGGAAATAAATATCCAAATTATCCGTTAGTTATATGTCAAGATTTTAATCTGGTGGCCATTGACTGGGAAAATTACACGTTTATCACAGGGGGCAGAAGCAAAGGCTCATGTGAAGTTATTCTAGAAGCACTCTCAACATACAACCTTGAGTAATTGGTTAGGAAACCAACTCGAGATGGGAACATCTTAGATATCTTGACGACAAACAGACCTGATCTTTTTGAGGAAGTTAATCTAGAAGAAGGTATTAGCAACCATAATGTCACTGTGGTTTCCATGTCAGTGGAAGTTGCAGAAAAACCAAATACACAGCATAGAGTTTTCTTGTTTGGAAAAGCAAATAAAAGTGTCATTAATAAATATCTTCATAGTCAGCTCCAAGCCTTCACCGTGGGACACAAA
Source organism: Schistocerca americana (assembly GCF_021461395.2). NCBI lineage: Eukaryota > Metazoa > Arthropoda > Insecta > Orthoptera > Acrididae > Schistocerca > Schistocerca americana. Next base: position 282,151,090 of record NC_060122.1, read on the forward strand.
GCTATTGAGCATGTTTGGTCAGAATTTAAAGGTTTTGCCCACCATGAGCTAGAGAAATATGTGCCTAGCAAAAATATAAGGGAGGGAAAGGATCCACCTTGGTACAACAAACATATTAGGAAGTTGCTGAGAAAGAAGAGTTCACTGCGAGACATGAAGTTATTGAGCATCTTTGGTTGGAATCTAAAGGTATTGTCCATTACGTGCAAGTAAGTACTGTGCTTTGTTAGTAGGTTTGATGGGAACCAGGATGGCTCCTTCCTATGCCAACCTTTTCATTGGTCACTTGGAGGGGGCTTTCCTGGGATCTGTAAGCCTTCAGCTCCTGGTTTGGTTTAGATACATTGATGACATCTTTGCTGTATGGAGGGGGCTTTCCTGGGATCTGTAAGCCTTCAGCTCCTGGTTTGGTTTAGATACATTGATGACATCTTTGCTGTATGGACTCAGGGTCATGCTGATCTGTTAAAATTCCTGCAATCTCTAAATACCATCTCCCAATTAAATTTCAAATGGTCCTATTCTAAATCCCAAGCCACTTTCTGTGATGCTGATCTCATCCTCACCAAAGGCCAGTTACACACTTATGTCCACATGCTGCTCATAAGTCACAAATCATGCTAGTAAATGTTAAACAAAGCCTTGCCTGGCATAAGGAGTGTAAACATTGGACAATTGAACAGTGGAAAAATAATGTGTGGAGTGACAAATCAGTACACAATGTGGTGATCTGATGGCAGGGTGTGGGTATGGCGAATGCCTGGTGAACGTCATCTGCCAGCATGTATGGTGCCAACAGTAAAATTTGGAAGTAGTGGTGTTATGGTGTGGCCATGTTTCTCATGGAGGGGGCTTGCACCCCTTATTGTTTTGCATGACAGTATCACAGCACAGGCCTACATTGATGTTTTAAGCACCTTCTTGCTTCCCACTGTTAGAGAGCATTCAAGGAAGGCGATTGCATCTTTCAACAGGATCGAGCACATGTTCATAATGCATGGCCTGTGGCAGACTGGTTACATGACAGTAACATCTCTGTAATGGACTGGTCTACACAGAGTTCTGACCTGAACCCTACAGAGCACCTTTGGGATGTTTTGGAATGCTGACTTCATGCCAGGCCTCACCGACCGACATCGATACCTTTCGTCAGTGCATTATTCCATGAAGAATGTGCTGCCATTCCTCAAGAAACCTTCCAGCACCTGATTGAACATATACCTGTGAGAGTGGAAGCTGTCATCAAGGCTATTGTTGGGCCACCACCATACTGAATTCCAGCATTACCAATGGAGGGTGCCACAAACTCGTAAGTCCTTTTCAGCCAGTGTCTAGATACTTTTGATCACATAGTGCATGTGTTCAAGGAAATGTTAAGACACATTATATGTGCCAAAGTGCAGTGCCATGCCTCTTCACATAGCATTCTTCTATTGCATGTCACTGTATTTTGCTCTGTGGAACTGAAACATGTATATTTTGTAATGAATGCCACCAAACTACATTCAGGACAGTGGAAATTAAAATGTCCTGTGGTGCCTCTCCTGTTCCATGTCAGCTGGTTTGACATCTTGCCCCACAGCAATTAATACTGGATGGGATTATTTGTAATTGGGAGAACAAGAACTCTTCAGAAAATTTTCACTCCTTATTGCCGATTAGCTAATAATTTGCTGTTCTGCGTGACATAAAATTAAAGAAGGATACATAAAACCATCAAGGACAAGAGACGAGCAAGACTGTACAAATTTCTTCAATCCTTAGCCCCTAGCATTTTTTTTCTCTCAAATTTCGCTACAGCTTTACATGGTGTGCTTTCCTTTGTGTGAAAGAATCTATTACCTCATCAAAGTTTTTTCAGACATTTTGCTACATGAAAAATCATTGTGTAATACTGAAAAAGCTGTTAGTACAAATAGGACCCAAGACTGGAGTGGTTTCTAGAGCTGATTATGTCTATTTTGTCACTGTCTGCTAGATAAAATGAAACTGGCCATTCTAATATTGCAGAAATTGTAACACACATCAAAAAATGAGACTTTTTTGGCACAAATGGTCAGTTTTATAACGTGACAGAATATAATTCTCGAAGTACCAATAGCAAATGCCTCTTAGGCCTGCTACAAGCAGAAAGCTTTACATTGGGAAAAAGAGTCACATTTCATACAAATGCTCCAGTTTCTCAAGCATGAGATTGAAATGTAGTAGTACAAAATTTTTTTTATAAATTTGGAATTGTCATAGTCTTCCATAATTTGGGTGATGTCTCAATTTCTCCTCCTTCCTCATTTTAACAATCTTGTCATCACTAATTCTGTAACTATTCTTCCCATTGTCAAAACTTCTTCACCAGTTCACTACACTACACCTGCCAGAATTACCAGTTTAGTTATCCCACGATTATTCTCTGGTTACGTGTTGTTACATGTTCGCACAACGTGTTTTCTGCACTACCTCCAGAATACAACTCAAGTGGCTGCTAACTGGGAACTGTGCAATGGCCCTTACTAGTACAGCAATCTGGTCAAACAATTTTTGTCAAAATTTCATTTTCTTGGATACACAGAGAAGATAATACATAATCCTTTGTTATTCCTGTTAGTCATTTATCTCCACTCTGGTAGACTGAATCTGTGGATTCCGCCAGTAATTATTATTAACACAGATCATTTGCAAACCCAATCAAACATAAAGTCAGACAGTGATTGGCATTCATCCGTTGACCTTTACTCCGCTCCACTCATATAGCCCATTTTGTCTCCAGGAAAGTTTATTTGTAGATGTAACGAGGATTCCCCTGACAGTCATCATGCACACTATGCATGCATTCACAAGTCAACTTATAATTCATTCAGATATCAACTTAGAATGTGTGCAAAAATGTTAAAAAACCAATAGGGATGCATTTCAAAATCATATGAATAATTGATAGGCCAACATGTGCTGGATGCAAAGAGCTTTGTGATACAAGGTTTTTCCTTCAAGAATAAGAATTTGGCAATATCTAGTATTGCCCCAGTTCAGAAATATCGTAGATCTGGGGCTGATGCACAGAGCAGCCTGAGTTATAGGGGGGAAGTGGGTAGTCTTCAAGTGACCCATGTTCACATTTAGTGATTTTGCTGTTTTCTCTTTGTTTACTGCTCTTACGTCAAATGAAAACAAAATGGATTTCTGTGGCCAAGAGCTATCAAGTGAATGAAAATATATTCACATATTTTCAGAAGGCTAATATATATTATTAGTTTCAGATTTTATTTTATTCCCACCTTTCTGACAGTCAAGCATTAATCACCTTGCAGAACAATGAAGTTATTTTTGTCGGTTTGCTAAAGAACTTTGAATTTTATTAATCTTGCTACTGAGGCAGTCAGTGTATTTGGAACAAAGTGTCTAATTCCACACTACTCGCTAGTTTCAACTGTTTGCTGCATTTCAAGCGCATGATTTCATCTCATAGGATGTATGGCATTATACCATAACAAAGAAACAAATATGAGATAATACAGTACTGGTACTGCAAGAAAATTTAGATCCCGAAAACCACACTGAATAGCTTAATATCAGTTTGAGGCCTACTTCACTTGGAATCTGGACATACAAATGTGCACTTCAAGTGTGCACATTTTAGTATGGTTCACAAAATTCTGATGATCTTTGAGTATCCCCTGATGTTTTGTTTCTTTTATGATATAATGTAAGATCTTTTAATGTTTTACATGTACGAACATATGGGCCTTCTACATCATTGTAGCTGTGCAAGTGCGATGGCACCTGTCTGGCATTCTCTGGTAACTGCAGAAACAAACCTGTTTCTATCAGGTTGCAGGAAAATATTGTGAATGATGTTTTGAAAAGCATTACTTTCAAAGTACATTTCCTTTTACGCATGTTGAGTTGTTTGTGAGAATGTATGATGAATTTCTTAAATCACAGAGCATTTGATTCTCATTTAAAAATCAACTTGTTGATGATGAGCCCAGAAGATCAGACATTTATGTTGTTATTAAAAATTTTGCTGGCACATTTGTGTGATATATCTTAAAGACTAATACACACAAAAAAGATAAACATTATATGTGAAAGATTAGCTTCTCTTGCATGAAAGATTAGCTTCTCTTGCAGCGTACTAATCTTAGAGACCTATATTATATGTGAAAGCTTTGCTTTTCTTGTAGCAACACTATGAAAAGTAATTTAAGTCATTAACTTTTCCTGTTTGTGTGTTAGCGGTGATTTTGGTATTGGCTGACTACATCACATGTCCTATGTTCTGAACATCCACTGTTATTGGCTGGCCAGATCACATATGAGCTATGACTGCCTTACAAAAGTGCAACGCAATCTCGATTTCAATGCTTCAGAAAGTAACATGCACTTTTTGAAGGAATTCAAATTTACACTTTTGTAATATAAAAGTATGCAGTGTAAATGTTGCTGCACATCAAAGATCTCCCCAAAATATGTTTTTCTCCCTTAGTTTCATTTTCTATAATGCTGGAAAACTCTATTCTGTGTATACAACCATAACCATTCAAAGAAATGATACATATTACAGATCCGAGGAAAAAATACTGTCACCTAACACAGAAAAAGTGTTTTCACCCAGGAGAAACTGTATTTTTAACTGGGAAATTTGCGAAAAACCCAGGAATTTTTCTCCCTTGTCTGCATATGCTCCCTGTGTAGACACTGTTCATCCTTTTACATTGGCATGACTACCACCCAGTTATCAGTCACGATGAATGGGCACAGGCAGAGGGTGCATACAGCAACACACAATATATTGTTGCAGAGCGTGCTGTACAATATGACTGTCATGATCTTGGTGCCTGTTTCAGTATATCCACCATCTGGATTCTTCCCCCAGACACCAGTTTCTCAGAACTCCGTGTGTGGGAACTACCACTACAACATGTCCCTGGTTCTCATCACCCACCTGGCCTTAATTTACATTAATTCCTTCTGTCTCAGCATTTATTCACAGTAACTACTTCTTTCTTCTCTCCATTTTAGTTTTCTACAGCATTCATTTTCTGACCTGTCTATTTTTTGCCATTCCCCTCCCACCACTGTTACATACAACGCATCTTGCTTTTCGCTCTTATTAACTCGTGCACAATGTTTTAGTAGTAATCTCTGTTTTGCATATTGCCTTGTCTTCCACCTTTAAGCTCTCAGGTCTTCAAATATCATCCAGTGCTGTCCCAAACAATTAGTCTTTCCTTCTCATACCATCTGGTAAATCTGTCCCAACCCGGGGTTCTGGGTCACTTTTCTGAATTGCGCCGCTTTCCCTAAACCTCACCAGCCCTTTACCTTCATCCCACATCCTTCCTCTTCAACTCTTCTGCCAGAAGAAGAAGCCACTGGCTCCAAAAGCTTGTAAATGTTAAATCCTTTATTGGTGTGTTCCCATGCAGTCGTTTGGTGAGTAGATTTTTTTTCAAAGGTTATGTAATGTTTTGTCACTGCCTTTAGTGATTTTGGCTAAATACGTAAATGCTACAATTAAAAAGTAGAAAAATACATTGAATGAACACCACATAACTGACTTAGATTAGATTACATTAGATTCAGTTTTCATTTCATAGGCCCAAAAATGAGATGATTCTTGTAGGTTTGGAGCATGTCCAGAAAGAATGATATAAAAAAAATTACAACCTTTGAATACAATAATTACTATCCTAATCATTTGTCAGGAGACTTCAAAAATAGGCAAATATATTACAGTAGACTGGAACTGCTAATATTTACAGAATTAATACACTGTCAGAATGAAACATTGTTATGCACCTTTAGTGAATTTCTCATACACAAAACACATTACAGTAAAAACACCCCAGACATTAATTAATACACACCTGTATGGCTATCAAGTGCTCTTGGAGTTTACGATGTGCCTCCAGGCAAGTATGTACTTTACTGGTCCACATTAGCCTGCTAACAACAAGGGCAATCTGCCCTGGAGCACTATTAAGTAATTCCTGTGGTGATAATTTATCAGGAGGATCAATATTGTCCTTTATCAATTGTTTCATTGTCTTCACCATTTGTGTCTGCAGCTGTGAAATGGAAATGGTGTCAAGTTATTTGAGTAGTCCATAACAAAATAACACACAATCAATCTTACAATTTTACACAGATGCTATGCTTCTGCTTTATATATTTCTCAAACTTTTCACTCTTTGCTGGACCAATGTCTCTGAAAGATAGGAGAGGGTGTCTGTTGTCAACACTAAGAACTTTGCTCAGAAGCCAAGTACTGACCAGTCTTTCTTTCTCATAATTTTATAACTATGGGAAGTGAATACAGCTGAAAATAAATTCTTTCTCTATTTTTTTAGTAGGTTCCATGCTTTGGGCAGCAACAGCGGCAACACTGTGGGAGCTCACAATGCCAGGATCCCATTAGTGTATAACTGGTACAAGCAGTCCAGCCCTCTTGCTGTCAATTTCAATTAATTTAAGCAGTGTCATAGGTGCCATATGACATGACATAATGTGAATTTTAAAATCTTCCAACCACACTGAATATTCACAGAAGTTTCAGGCTTGCAGCTGGTCTTCATTATATTTCACCTTCACATTCACCTTCTCGTGCACCATTGAAAACTGAAGAATATTTCTCTGTCATGCAGTTTACTAGCATGACACGAGTATTCTGCACATGCATTAATACAGCAGTGGAAGACGACCCCTTTACCTCCAGACATTGGCCCCAGTGGTGAATTCTGAACTCAGCAGTCCTCAGGGTTGTCAGTGTACTCTGTGTCCTACATCTGGAACAAATCATGGAAATACTGGGGTTCCATTCACTACCCAACTGGTAGTCACTATTGCGGTTCATTAGATTTTCCACCAAGTATATTTCCATGAATTGTTCATTAGATTTTCTGCCATGTATATTTCCATTAACTGTTTAATAATAGAGTCTGAAAATGATGTTGCTCAGGCCAAAATTATTGTTTTAATGTATTTCATGGAATGTCCAGTGTAGATATGATATGAGCAATAACAGATTTCATTGTTTGTATAGGGTGAATGCAGAAATGATGTTCAGTGCACTTTTCTTCCACAGCATGCATGGCAAGGTAATTTGTAGATTCTGGCCTTCTGCAATGACAAATCACACTTCACTGAATCCATGAAGTCTGGAATATTAAAATCTGCCTGGAAAAATCACTTTAGCTTGAAATTTATGGAGGATTCTGGCTATCTTGAATGAAGCACTGCCAACAAACAGAAGAAAACCTAGGAATTTAGCTCAAGTGCTATCTTCTTTATACACTTCTTGGTTTACGCCTTTAAAATACTGTGCCCTTTTAATCTGCTGTCTGGAACATCCATATTCTCTGAACACTGCCTTCTGATTGGCGAGTCCTTTAGGCAAACAAATCAGGCCTGAGACAATGTACACTGTTTCCAAGTATTTTGAGCACACTCATGATTTGCAACTAGTGGTGACAACTTGATGACTGCAAATAAAAGTCCGTATTAGTGGGTCCACAATCAACTGAATGCCACAAAGAGCCATAATTCTTCTGTCTAACAGAAAGAATCAGGAAAGATAGACAACTATCTTCCTATTTCCATAGTGAACTGAATGCTCTTATGGAGTTGAGATGTCAAACTCAGTTAATTTATTTCCTCCATGAGAGCAAATTATAGGACTGCCACCTATACTGATCAGCCAGAATGTTGTGACCACCTACCTAATAGCCAGTATGTCCACCTTTGGCATGGAAAACAGCAGCAGCTTATCATGGCATGGTAGCAATGAGGCCTTGGCAGGTCAGGAGAGGAGTGATGAGCTCTGATACCTCATTCAGTCATATCCAGTATGTGTTCAATCAGGTTCAGATCTGGTGAGCTGGGGGCCAGCAGATCTATTGGGTCTTACCACTGTGTTACTTGAACCACTCCATCAGACTCCTGGCCTTGTGGCATAGTGCATTATATTGTTGATAAATGCCACTGTCATCGGGAAACATGATCGTCATGAAGCGGCCATGATGTGGTGGACTGCAACCAGTGTATAGTACTCCTCAGCCATCTTGGTCACCTTGCACAAGCTCCACTGGACCCGTATACACCCACGTGAATGTTTCCAAGAGCTTAATGGAGCCACTACCACCTTGTCTCTGTCCCACAGTATAGATGTCAAGGAACTGTTCCCCTGGAAGATGACAGATTTGCACCCTCACATTGGCATGATGATGAAGGTATCAGGAATCATCAGACCATGTAATGCTCCAACACTAAGCCAACATCCTATGCCAATGGTCATGTGCCCATTTCAGTCACAGTTGCCAAGGTTGTGATCTTAACTTTGGCACAAGCACGGATGGTTGACTGCAGAGGTTACTTGTTAGGAGTGTTTGGTGCACTGTGTGCTCTGATTCACTTGTACTCCGGCCAGCATTAAAGTCTGATGTTAGTTCCATCATTATTCACATGTTTCCTGTTTTATTACTCTGCCCAGCCTATGATGTCTGGCATGTGTTTGACGGTTGGCTGCCCAACCCCACGACATCTGGACATGATTTCACGCTGGTTTCATCATGTGTTGAAGACACTCACCACTGCACTCCTAGAACACCCGACAAGTTGTGCAGTTTCTGAAATGTTTGTGCTGAGCTTCTGAGCTGTCATAATCTGCCCTCAGTCAAACTCAGATTGGTCAAACTCATATAGATCCCACATCTTCCCCATTCTACATACAGACAGTACTACCATGTGTGTGTCTGACCAGCAGTGATTCCTTGACAGATGACACTGCTATTGCCTGGATGGATTTATATTGATAGTAGGTCAGTGTGGTCATAATGTTTTGGCTGATCAGTGTATAAAATACAGTTGGTTTAAGGGTTGCTGATTCCAGCGCTCTCTCTTCAAAGCCAGCAAAAAAAAAAAAAAAAAAAAAAAAAAAAAAAAAAAAAAAAAAAAAAAAAAAAAAAAAAAAAAAGAGTTTGCCACCAGTGGAGAAAGAGGGCTATCCATGATGACCTCGTCAGGTTGTTCAAAACATTCTTGGTTGAAGATGAAATAGATGAAGGAAAAAAATTGCCCAAGGACTCTGCAGAGGGATACTACATCAAAACTAACTAAACAGTCTGAATTGATTAGACAAACAGCTCCCAATCTATTCATAAAATCAGTCAAGTTATGAATATGATGTGAGCGTTTACCCACTAATGGTCAACAAGGCAGCAGAATGTTTACATAAATCATATGAAGGAGCACCAATAAAGTGAAACACATCTGATGAAAAAAATTACACATATTTGTAGTTGAAACAACAGAACAAAAATACCTTTTAGAATTATAAAGCAACTACGGACACTATGGCCACACAAATGGAGAACTAAATCCATTGCTTTTCTTCCTTCTTCCTTTCTTGGCAATATTTCATTCACAATCGCCAAAACCCTCCAGAAATTTCAAGCTAAAGTGGTTTTCCACTCAGCATCAAATTTCCATACTTCAGGGGATCAGTGAAGTACAATCTGTCATTGCAGAAGGCTAGAATCTACAAAATTCCTTGCCAGTGCGGTATGGCTTACAGAGGCCAGACCATGCAGACTGCACTAAACATCAATGCTGCACTGCCATTGTGCAAACAACCAACTCTGCTATTGCTTAACATTGTATCTGCAGCAGACATTCAACAGTGTGTGATAAAACAGTAATTTTTGTCAAAATGATGCCATTTTGGGACTCTATAATTAAAGAATCCAAGGAAATGTGCATGACAGAAAATGTGACAAACTGTTACAGCAGTTATCAGTTGAATAATGCATGGAGGCCCATCATTTCCATGATTTACTAAGGACAAAGAAGACACAGCACATTGATCAGCACAGTGAGACAAACCCAAGTTCTGCAAATCCACCACCAAGAACACTGCCCAAAGGTGGCCTGGTCAGTCAGCCATCATTACCTTAATGCATGCAAAGAATACACACAGTGTGCTAACATACTGTGGGATGGGGGAAGCCTTCTTCAGTCTTCAATCGCTCACCTGAAGATGAAGTCGAAGTAACTTATATTGTAGTTAATGGCAATCAACAACAAGCCTGAAATTTGAATTTTCTCTGACATCACAGATTTTGGAGCTGTTGTAACCTATAAATCAATAACTCACTTGTCCACAACAGAAAAAATGCAAATATGTTATTTCTGAGGTATAAATTTCATAACTAATCTTTGTACAACTCATATATAATTTAAGGAAATGCCCTCTTTATAAGTAAATGGTTCACTGTTACTGATAATAGGGGCAAGACATAAATTGTTTACCAGTCTTGAATAAATTCTTGAACTGTTTACCAGTCTTGAATAAATTATGAGGAAAAAATGAATAATTTCTTTATAAGATTTTTGTTGCAGTTGAGTGTAGAAGATTATGAATTCTCATGTGCTCTGACGTTTCTGAGATAATACTGAGGAGGGTATTATATAATTTGCACAAGGAGAAGTTATTTTATTGTGAAAGAATTATGAGGAAGGAGAGGAGTTATCTATGTAAGGTACCAGTGGTTATTCAATATCAAAGGAGATGGTTGTTTCATTTCATTTCATTGTGTTTGGTCTATTAAGCACACAATCATTTTGAAGACAACTGTATTCAGTTTGATATGTTTTTGGTGTCACAAAGTTATGGCTGAAAAATGTTGTTCTGTAACTTGATAGAAGAACAACTGAGGCTTAATCTTTCTATATACTATGTGTAAAATGGAGGGAGCAAGTAAAATGTTTAGTTTGGTACCTGTAATTTTCCTTCAGGCCAGCAGGCTGATAGGGTCAATTATTCGGTGATGACATTTTCTCGCATATGATTTTATTATGGGAATTTCTGACATGATGTAGTTTATTAGTAAAATAAATTATCAGTGATTTGATTGCTAAAATGATTTAGTGATTTGATTGGTAAAATGATTTAAGCATACAGTTCTGACAGTTTATTAATATGCTACAGGAGTTTCTAGGAATAAAGCTTAATTGAAACGTTTGCTCACGCAACTCATTTTTTGTAGAAAAGACCAATGTCATTTCACTGTAAATAACCAATTATTTGTAAGAGACCTAATCAGGGGAAGTTCTAATAAATGTAAAACTGAAGTCACTCATGATTTTGAAGTTCAATTGGTAAATCCCATAGTTATGTTTGTCAACACATACAATAATGAACAGTCATCAGCAGAAGAAATAAACATTGACACAATAAGCACAAAAGCGAGTGAATCAAAGTCCCTTTCTGAAGAACAGCAAGTGGAACTTAGGGAACTGATACTTGCTTATGTAAATGTATTTGAAAACCAACCACCTATTATTAAGGATTTCAAATACAAAATGGAAGTGTATTCTCACGAAACTTTTTGTTCTAGCTCATACTCTATATCATGGACAAAGAGGGAAGCAGTAAGAAAAGAGATTACAGAATGCTTGGATGGAACATAGTACAAACATCATTTTCCCCTAATTGTAGTCCTATCTTGGCTGTGAGTAAGCCAGATGGCAACGTGTGCTTGGTCTTTGGCACACATAACATTAATAAGATTATTGTACCAGTCCAAACATGTCCAGATAATTTAGAGGAACAGCTTATGAAATTGCACAATGCTAAATTTCTTACTATAATCGACCTCCAGTCTTCATGTTGGCAAATAAAACTACATGAAGAAAGTCGGAAGTGTACCACTTTTGTATGTGGGGTTGGAGCTTCGAATTTCAAGTATTACCGTTTGGACTGAATGTAAGTGCAGGTATTTATCTCTGCACTTGACAGAGTACTAGGGGCCAAACTTTTGAGAAAGGTAACAGTATAGTGGACAACCTTTTAGTTGCTACACCCACTTGGATAGAACATTTAAAATTAATTGAACAAGTATTGAGCCATTTTCCGAATATGGAGTAACAGCAATGTAACAGAAATGTAATTTCGGAGGAGATAAGGTAAAATTTTTAGGACACAATAATCTCTACGGAAGGCATATTGCCAGATCCTAAAAAACTTGATGCCATTAGGAAATGCCCTGTTCCGACAAACAAGAAATAATTAAAGGTATACTTAGGCCTAGTGTCATTTTTCAGGAAATTCATCCCCAACCAACTTATGAACAGTCAGTGATGAATACAGCCACTTTCCCCCGGGGGGGATATATAGCTTGACAGTGCGGGGGGGGGACAACAAAGTTATAGGCTTATAATTTAAGTGATAGTGTTCTAAAGATGCAGCAGCACTTATTAATTATATTAAATAATAAAATAATTTTATTGCATGCAAAAAAACTCACATTTACATCAAACTAATACGTTGAGGCTCTTTTACAGCATATCTCTTGATGATGTCTTCAATAACTCCTTCTGTTGGCTCATCGTCCCCTTCAGTTGAAATCTTCGCACAAGCTTGGAGCGTTTCCTGACCCATCCTATTCCTTAATTTTATCATCACCCTGTTCATTGTACTAAATGACCTTTCCAAACTGCAAGTCGAAATGGGAATGCACAGTACACATTCAGTGATTGTCCGTAGTGCTTTGTAGCTGATGTCGGCTCTCAGAATGAAAGAAGCAACATCAGAAGACATATCATCTAATTTATTACTAACAACGTACCTAAAAGAATGCAAGTCTGCAATAACAGCGTCAACTTTTGTAAGTCCCAAAATCAAGCACAGTTCCTTACAATAATTATTGCTAAACTCTAGAAATTTTTTAAAACTTTCAAAATATGCACTTAGTTCTATCACTTTTATTGTCTTCTCATCAAACCGTTGCTCAATTTCATCAATCATACTTTTAACAAATTTCCTTGCACTTTTCATAGCTTGAATCTACTCCTCTACACTCATGAATAGCACACCTTTAACTTCTGTTGTGTCCTCCTGCAGTTTTTTAATGTCCATCGCAGTCACAAAGACAATTGATGTGTCTTAAATGTTCCAGAGTTCCGGAAACAAGTAGAGGGATTTGCGAAATTTTAACTGATTGTCTCTGCAAAACTTTACATATGTTTGAGACTGCATTTAACATATCGTCTAAAATCACTAAACCTACAATGAAATTGGAATTCATCATTTCTAACAAGATTCCTCCAGCTAAACTTGTTAAATCCATGCCATCCTTGTGTATATGTTCACATGCCATTATAATGGACTTGTAGGTTAGTAAAATAGCATGAACTGTGTGATAGGTACTTAACCATCAGATGTCAACAGCTTGGGTATTTTTAAAACAGGTTGCTCTAAAGCACACTGAATTTCATGCAAAACATTTTCTCATTTGGAAGTACCATGAAAAACTTTGTAAATGTCTTTAACAACATGTAATGTGCATTTTATAATGGGGTGTTTATTCCTAGAGTTGGTGGCAGCAATTGACAAAACATGTGCTCTACAGTGAATGTATGGCAGCTTATGGCCCTTCCTCTCTGACAACCAAGCGCGGACTCCTGAGATAGAACCACTAAAATTAGCAGCACTGTCAAAAGAATAAGAAAATAATCTATCATAAGAAAGTTTTCTTTTCTTTAGTTCAGTATCAATTGCTGTAAATATGGATTCAGCTGAAGTGCTTTTCAACTCAACAAGACATAAAAACCTTTCCTTCATTTCAAACGATGGAGACGGTGCAACATATCGAACTACTAAAGACAGTTCACTTTGGTTGGAAACATTTGTAGATTCGTCTGCTATTAATGAAAAATATTTGTCATGGAGAAGTGTTTCATCTCGAAAGGCTAAAGACTTTCCCAAACAAGTCAACAGTTCTGACGCAGTATACTTACTAAGATATGTGGACCTTTTGCTCTGAAATTTTAACCACTTTTCAAGATTAATGTTGCTTTTCAGTACCACCTTATGAATTAGAGGTTCATATTTTGTTGTGTGGAGTATGTCTTCCTTACCAAGGAAATACTGACTTCGAATTAACGATGACAATGCTTGGCAGTTTAAAGCTTTTACATTTTTGTTTTGTTTAAATATCTGTGTATGAATTGGAGTGCTTAATCCCTGTAACCTACAATTTTCAAGTGCAATGGCTCTTGCATGTTTTTCTGAGTTGGCATGCTTTCCTAGTTTTCCCGTGCTTCCGGTAGCTTTTCTAAATTTAGTTAAAGGTACAGAAATGAACACTACTCCTGTAGAGCTTCGATATTTTTTAAATGCGTTTCACACAATTTGCAGAAAGTCCCACCCTGCTTGTGATCAAAGTACAACCAATTGTACTTACACTCCCATTTTTGCTGATACTTAATCTTGCGTTCAATACTTTGTTTAGAACTGCAATTTACGGATGGGCCAGAAATAGCAAAATGGCTCTGAGCACTATGGGACTTAACATCTGTGGTCATCAGTCCCCCAGAATTAGCACATTTATCGTTTGCTAACTGTGGAAGGGAAACTGAAGACTTGGTAGACCTACACAATTCATCATCACAATCACGAGCACTTCTTTCAGTATACTCACACTCGTCTTTGTCTTTTACCACACACTGTCTTTTATTAGAAAAGAAAGAAATTAAAGTTTATTGTTTTGACATTGTATTTCAGCACTATCACTTCTTTTTATGTTATAAACTGATGAAGACTGCATGTAGTACACTACATAATCACATCACACTTCCATAGTAACCTGTCAACTGACTGTTACAACTGTTTCAACAATGCATTGAGTTTTTATACAACAATGAAAGCTTAGATTATACTTGTAGAGCAGTGTTGCCAAACGTCCCACTCATGGTGGAATGTACCGCTTCTTTAGGCAAAAATTGTATATCCCCATTGACACTGTGAAAATCATTGTCATGTGTACACAGATATTTGGTTTGAGCTTTGGACTCATTGATTAGGAAAAATCTATATTGCTATTAAATCTTGGAAATATTCCCAGTAATGCAATAAAAAATTAAAACAATCTTTTATAATGTCAGATGCTACTTCCATTTCCGTAGCAATACCCAGGAACGTGTTTTACGACATCAGGTTTATTCTAAGGGCAAATAAAGGATAGATACAAGTGGCGGGTAAGAATAAAGTTCGCAGCAAGGGTGGGCTTACATGTTAGGCCAATTGGAGGTGCGCTGAGGGAAGACATGAGAGAGGAAAGGCTGACTTATTCCACAATCAGCGTTGCCAGCACACCTTCCAGTGCTTAGCTTTACCACACACTTATTATACAGCAACTGCTAATTTGTTGGTGTTGGCAATAACAATAATAATAAAAACAGAACAATTTACGCTAAGTGATCCAAACCAAACTGATAAGTAACAAAACCAAACTATAGGGACCCAGCCGCCACCTATTGTGTTACACATTCATTTTGCTTGTAAAAACTACATGTCACCACGACTTCTCCATAGTTGACTCCAAACTTCGTTAGCAACAGCAGCTGGCGTAGTTTAAATTTTGTCACAACAGTACAACTTAACAGACCAGTTGATAATTTTTATGTTTCACCACAACTATAGATATGAATTTCTCGGGGGGGGGGGGGGGGGGGGGGGGAGGGGGGGGGGCAGTTTCCAATTTCTGGGGGGGTACTTTCCCCCCCGGGCCACCCCCTGAATTCATCACTGTGAACAGTGATGCTTTACTCAATCTTCTCTGGAAAAACAGACCTTTTCATACCCTTGGGTATGGGACAAGCAATGTCAAACCAATTTCGAAAACATTAAGCGAGCCTTAATTAATGCTAATATTTTATCTCCAACCAGGCATGAAAAAAGTTTTTTGTTTATGCACCGACGTGTCTTCTCACGGTCTGGGTGCATGCCTTTTTCAAGTGGTAGAAGAAGAAGGAAATCTCATCCCTAAAGTAATTAGCTTCACCAGTCACACCTTATCTGAAACTGAACATTCATATTCAGTCATGGAGTTAGAGGGTTCGACTGTAATTTGGTCCTTTAAAAAGTTTCAATATTTCCTTTCGGGTAAACACACAACAGTGTATTGCGACAATCAGTCCCTGTCATTTTTGTTAAATTGTAAGTTGCTACACTGACTGATAGCCAGATGGTGTATGTATCTTCAAGAATTCGACTTTGAAATAGTATACACAAAAGGAAATCAAAATTCAATAGCTGATGCTCTTTCTTAACTACCACAAGGCTTAATTCAGCGATCTTTTAGAGCAGTAAGGTGAAATAAGAGCTACGCTGATGGAGGACAAAAGACTCTGGCCATACTGTGTCCACATGTGTAAACATTTGGAGCAATTACAGCAGCAAGACACACGCTGGAATAAGGTAAGAGCAAAACTTACACATAACAGAGATGAAAAATTAAAAAGTTTTTTTGCTATTCACAAAGGTGTGCTGTTCAATAGTAACCCTCCCAAACTAGAACAATGGCACATGTGTTTGCCAGAGGAATATGTGGATGATTTTATCTTTTACACACACAATGGTTGGGGCCATTATGGCATTGCAAAATGCACTGATAAAATAGCTAAATATTGTTGTTTCCCCTTAGACGAAGAGTACTACAGGTGGTAAGACAGTGTACTGGTTGCCAGAAAGTAAAACATTCTAACATCTCCAAACAGACAGAACTACATCCCATTGTGATTAAGAAACCTGTAGAAAAGGTATCATTAGATGTGGCGGGACCCTATCAAAGAGGTAAAGGGGGAGTAAAATATATAGTAGGCCCGTATGATATTTTCATAAAAATATGTGAAACTGTATGCTATACAGAAAGTTACAGCCAGTTCAATTATAAGATGAATTAAAGAGGATTATTTTGCAGGAGTAGGAAAACCAGAAGTCATGTTAACAGATAATGCCTCATATTTTGTGGGATGTAAATAGAAAGAGTTTGTAGATTCCAACCAAATCAAACACATTTTAGTATCCAAATTTCATCCCGAAGCATCCCCCATAGAGGTGTTCATTCATCCTGATGGACAGCTGCTTAGTAGTCACATCAATATAAAAAGCTGTACAATGATTGCAGCATGGCTGCTTTCACAGATGGCCTGTCCCCTGATAGGGTAAGATAACCCTGTGACAGGACTGGAATAGGAAGTGTTGGATGGATGGATTGGGCAGGTGTTGCACCTGGGTCTTCCACAGGAAGTGATCCTTGTGGCAAAGGTTTGAGATATTAATTACATCTGGCAAGTTTGAAATAAAGTCTGACTGCAAAGTTAGGTGGATATGACTAACTACATTATGTTCACTCAAATCAGTCATTAGATTTTTTTACCGTCCATCTGATTCCAATACAACAGTTGAATCTATCAAAGAAAGCCTTCACTCAGTAGTGTAGAAGCACCCTTGTAATGCAATATTACTTGGAGGTGACTTTTACTATTGAGTATTGACTGGGCCATCTACAGATTCAGTGCAGGCATCATGGACAGTCTGTCTTGTGAAGAAGCTCTGAACACATTCTCCTAAGACTATCCTTAACAGGGGGTGGACAAAAATATGGAAAAACCGAAAATCCAACACATTACCATGCCTAATACAGTGTAGGAAAACTGTCAGTATTCAAAACACATGTCCAGTCACCTCAGAATCAATAAATACAGGTCCTTACACCATTTTTCCTGTAAAAAGGTGATACGTTCGGGTAATAATGATGGAGATGGGTAGTTATCATGCACCATTCTCTCCAAAGGAGACCACAAAGGTTCAACAACATTGAGATCTGGGGACTGTGGTGGCCAGGGGAGATGCAACAATTTACCCTTGTGACCTGATCAGCCAAAATGATTACATCATATTTGGCAGTGTTGCGATCTTGCAGAGAAATCATGAGGCCTATAGAATACTGAGATACAGCTACCCAAATCATCACTGAACTCCCACCATTCTTGACTCTTGAAGTGCAAATTTGGCCAGCTATTGGCAACAGTGTGAAACAAGACTCATCTGACAGTCTTCGATTACCCCACAGCCCATGTTTTATGGCTTTGGCTTCACATTTTCCTGTTAAGGGCATGTGCATCAAAGATGAGTGGTTTCTGAGTTCCAGCTCATCCTGCAATTCCCATTTATGAAGCGCCTTTCATGTTGTTTTGGTGCTGGCATGGTTTGCAGGTCCTTCATTCAGTTCTGCAATGACTTCTGCAGTGGTAGTCCTCCTATTTTTCATCACAATCCTCTTCAATGATTATCTGTCCCTATCACTCAACACACACTTTCACTCACATTGTGACTTAGCGGATGATGATTTTGTTTCTTCTTTCCCTGTATGTGATATAAATATTTGAAATAGTGCTTCTCAAAACACCAAACACTTTGGCTATCTTGGTTACAGAAGCTCCCACCCGGCGAGCACCAACCATTTGCTCATGTTTGAAATCACAGAGGTCTGATTTAATGCATTCACAACTGTACAGAACAATGTTTTGATAATGACAGACACTTGCAACATATTAAGGACATCACACAGATACTGTTCATGTTCAAATATCGGCACAACCTGCAGGCTCGGCTAGCATCTGCGTTTATGTTGAAGCATGCATTTCTCATGGTGTTTACATATTTTTATCCAAGGCCTTTAGTTAAAGATAGGCCTAACTTGTCAACATTGTCGGTAGAGATAAAGGGAGTAGTCACAATGTTATCATAGCCATGATCAAGAAGTCTAGGAGAGGTTTCAGGCAGGGAGGACCATACAAGAGTCTTACTTAAGACGGTGAATGAATGTGATTTAGTTCCAACATGATGGACAAATAGGAATTACAGGCAAAGGTTAAAGTGATTAAAATTCCACTCCGTAGAAGTATGTGCTTAGTAACCGAATTATGCATGGATAAGACCAACCACAGTTTACAACTCACACACACCAAACGGAAGTGTTGGTACGTTGATAGAAACAATAACAAACACAAACACACACACAAATTTCAAGCTTTCGCAATACACGGTTGTTTCATCAGGAAAGAGGAAAGGAGAGGGAAAGACAAAAGGATGTGGGTTTTAAGGGAGAGGGTAAGGAGTCATTCCAATCCCGGGAGCGGAAAGACTTATCTTGGGGGGAAAAAGGGACGGGTATACACTCGCACACACACACATATCCATCCGCACATAACAGACACCAGCAGACATATGTAAAGGCAAAGAGTTTGGGTAGAGATGTCAGTTGAGGCGGACGTACAGAGGCGAAGATGTTATTGAATGACAGGTGAGGTATGAGAGGCAGCAACTTGAAATTAGTGGAGGTTGAGGCCTGGTGGGTAACGGGAAGGGAGGATATACTGAAGGGCAAGTTGCCATCTCCGGAGTTCTGATAGGTTGGTGTCAGTGGGAAGTGTCCAGATAACCCGGATGGTGTAACACTGTGCCAAGATGTGCTGGCACCAAGACATGTTTAGCCACAAGGTGATCCTCATTACCAACAAACACTATCTGCCTGTGTCCATTCATGCAAATGGACAGTTTGTTGCTGGTCACTCCCACATAGAAAGCTTCACAGTGTAGGTAGGTCAGTTGGTAAATCACGTGGGTGCTGTCACACATGGCTCTGCCTTTGATTGTGTACACCTTCCGAGTTACAGGACTGGATTAGGTGGTGGTGGAAGGGTGTATGGGACAGGTTTTACACCGGGGGCAGTTACAAGGGTAGGAGCCAGAGGGTAGGGAAGGTGGTTTGGGGATTTCATAGGGATGAACCAAGAGGTTACAAAGGTTAGGTGGACAGCGGAAAGACACTCTTGGTGGAGTGGGGAGGATTTCGTGAAGGATGGATCTCATTTCGGGGCAGGATTTGAGGAAGTCGTATCCCTGCTGGAGAGCCACATTCAGAGTCTGATCCAGTCCCGGAAAGTATCCTGTCAGAAGTGGGGCACTTTTGGGATTCTTCTGTGGGATGTTCTGGGATTGGGGGGATGAGGAAGTGGTTCTGGTTTTTTGCTTCTGCACCAGGTCGGGAGGGTAGTTGCGGGATGCGAAAGCTGTTTTCAGGTTGTTGGTGTAATGGTTCAGGGATTCAGGACTGGAGCAGATTCGTTTGCCACGAAGACCTAGGCTGTAGGGAAGGGACTGTCTGATATGGAATGGGTGGCAGCTGTCATAATGGAGGTACTGTTTCTTGTTGGTGGGTTTGATGTGGACGGATGTGTGAAGCTGGCCACTGGACAGATGGAGGTCAATGTCGAGGAAAGTGGCATGGGATTTGGAGTAGGACCAGGTGAATCTGATGGAAACAAAGGTGTTGAGGTTGGAGAGGAAATTCTGGAGTTCTTCTTCACTGTGAGTCCAGATCATGAAGATGTCATCAATAAATCTGTACCAAACTTTGGGTTGGCAGGACTGGGTAACCAAGAAGGCTTCCTCTAAGTGACCCATAAATAGGTTGGTGTACGAGGGGGCCATCCTGGTACCCATGGCTGTTCACTTTAATTGTTGGTATGTCTGTCCTTCGAAAGTGAAGAAGTTGTGAGTTAGGATGAAGCTGGCTAAGGTAATGAGGAAAAAGGTTTTAGGTAGGGTGGCAGGTGATCGGCGTGAAAGGAAGTGCTCCATCGCAGCGAGGCCCTGGACGTGCAGGATAGTTGTGTATAAGGAAGTGGCATGAATGGTTACAAGGATGGTAAGATTGGGTAAGGATTTCAGGCATTCGAGAAAGTGGTTGGTGTCTTTGATGAAGGATGGGAGACTGCATGTAATGGGTTGAAGGCGTTGATCTACGTAGGCAGAGATACGTTCTGTGGGCGCTTGGTAAACAGCTACAATGGGGTGGCCGGGATGTTTGGGTTTGTGAATTTTAGGAAGTAGGTAGAAGGTAGGGGTGCGTGGTGTCAGTGGGGTCAGGAGGTTGATGGAGTCAGCTGAAAGGTTTTGTAGGGGGCCTAAGGTTCGGAGGTTTCCTTGAAGCTCTGCCTGGACATCAGGAATGGGATTATCTTGGCAAACTTTGTATGTAGTTTTGTCCGAAAGCTGACATAGTCCCTCAGCCACATACTCCCGACGATCAAGTACCACGGTCGTGGAAACCTTGTCCGCCGGAAGGATGACGATGGACCAGTCAGCCTTCAGATCACGGATAGCCTGGGCTTCAGCTGTGGTGATGTTGGGAATAGGATTAAGGTTTTTCAAGAAGGCTTGAGAGGCAAGGTTGGAAGTGAGAAATTTCTGGAAGGTTTGGAGAGGGTGATTTTGAGAAAGAGGAGGTGGGTCCGGCTGTGATGGAGGACGGAACTGTTCCAGGGAGGGTTCAATTTGGATAGTGTCTTGGGGAGTTGGATCATTAGGAGTAGGATCAGGGTTATTTTTCTTCATGGCAAAGTGATATTTCCAGCAGAGAGTACAGGTGAAGGACAATAAATCTTTGACAAGGGCTGTTTGGTTGAATCTGGGAGTAGGGCTGAAGGTGAGGCCTTTGGATAGGACAGAGGTTTCGGATTGGGAGAGAGATTTGGATGAAAGGTTAACTACTGAATTTGGATGTCGTGGTTCCAGATTGTGTTGATTAGAATTTTGAGGTTTTGGGGGGAGTGGAGCTGGAAGTGGGAGACTGAGTAGATGGGAGTCACTGGGTTTGTGTGCAATGAGAGGAGGTTGAGGTTTGCTGGAATGCTTGTGGAGGGTGAGTGAGTTGCCTTTCCGGAGGTGGGAAACCAGGAAATTGGATAGTTTTTTGAGGTGTAAGCCTTCAAGGATCTCGAATCCAATCATAGTTAGGTTTTATTTTTGCCAAAAGTAGTCTTTGAACATAATCTCTTTACCAGTTTTCCATACGAACCACTGTGCAGAGGTATTCACGGATGGCAACGGATAAAAAAATATATACCTGCTGGAACATTTTATGACATCCTTCTCAGTTATTCCAGGGGTGCCATTGCTGGACTTTGTGACTTGTCCTATGGTCTCAATTGTAGTGTCAACAGCAGCTGACGCAGGCTCCGCAGATTGTTAGGTCAAATTATTGCCTAACCAGCCAGTCTCTCCCGCCATCTGTGTATATTTAGGTCATATTTTTGCCTAGCCAACCAACGTACAGTTAGGTCTGATTCGGGCCTAAAATATTTAAGGATATGATATAATATGAATATTTATATATTTGTGATGATGTGATACATATTTTCTACTTGTTGTTGTGGTCTTCAGTCCTGAGACTGGTTTGATGCAGCTCTCCATGCTACTCTATCTTGTGCAAGCTTCTTCATCTTCTAGTACCTACTGCAACCTACATCCTTCTGAATCTGCTTAGTGTATTCATCTCTTGGTCTCCCTCTATGATTTTTACCCTCCATGCTGCCCTCCAATACTAAATTGGTGATCCCTTGATGCCTCAGAACATGTCCTACCAACTGATCCCTTCTTCTAGTCAAATTGCACCACTCTTCTCCCCAGTCCTATTCAATACCTCCTCATTAGTTATGTTATCTACCCATCTAATCTTCGGCATTCTTCTGTAGCACCACATTTCAAAAGCTTCTATTCTCCTCTTGTCCAAACTATTTATTGTCCATGTTTCATTTCCATACATGGCTACACTCCATACAAATACTTTCAGAAACAACTTTCTGACAATTAAATCTACACTCAATGTTAACAAATTTCTCTTCTTCAGAAATGCTTTCCTTGCCATTGCCAGTTTGCATTTTATATCCTCTCTTCTTCGACCATCATCAGTCATTTCGCTCCCCAAATAGCAAAATTCCTTTACTACTTTAAGTGTCTCATTTCCTAATCTAATTCCTTCAGCATCACCCGACTTAATTCAACTACATTCCAATATCCTTGTTTTGCTTTTGTTGATATTCATCTTATATCCTCCTTTCAAGGCATTATCCATTCTGTTCAACTGCTCTTCCAAGCCCTTTGCTGTCTCTGACACAATTACAATGTCATGGGCGAACCTCAAAGTTTTTATTTCTTCTCCATGGATTTTAATTCCTAATCCGAAACTTTCTTTTGTTTCCTTTACTGCTTGCTCAATATACAGATTGAATAACATCGGGGAGAGGCTACAACCCCGTCTCACTCCCTTCCCAACCACTGCTTCCCTTTCATGTCCCTCGACTCTTATAACTGCCATCTGGTTTCTGTACAAATTGTAAATAACCTTTCACTCCCTGTATTTTACCCATGCCACCTTCAGAATTTGAAAGAGAGTATTCCAGTCAACATTGTCAAAAGCTTTCTCTAAGTCTACAAATACTAGAAACATAGGTTTGCCTTTCCTTAATCTAGCTTCTAAGATAAGTCATAGGGTCAGTATTGCCTCACAAGTTCTGATATTTCTATGGAATCCAAACTGATCTTCCCCAAGGTCAGCATCTACTAGTTTTTCCACTCGTCTGTAAAGAATTCGCGTTAGTATTTTGCAGCCGTGACTTATTAAACTGATAGTTCAGAAATTTTCACATCTGTCAACACCTGCTTTCTTTGGGATTGGAATTATTATATTCTTCTTGAAGCCTGAGGGTATTTCGCCTGTCTCATATATCTGACTCACCAGGTGGTAGAGTTTTGTCAGAACTGGCTCTCCCAAGGCTGTCAGTAGTTCTAATGGAATGTTGTCTACTCCCGGGGCCTTGTTTTGACTCAGGTCTTTCAGTGCTCTGTCAAACTCTTCACGCAGTATCATATCTCCCATTTCATTTTCATCTACATCCTCTTCCATTTCCATAATATTGTCCTCAAGTACATCGCCCTTGTATAGACCCTCTATATACTCCTTACACCTTTCTGCTTTCCCTTAGAACTGGCTTTCCACCTGAGCTCTTGATAATCATACAAGTGGTTCTCTTTTCTCCAAAGGTCTCTTTAATTTATCTGTAGGCAGTATCTATCTTACCCCTAGTGAGATAAGCCTCTACATCCTTACATTTGTCCTCTGGCCATCTCTGCTTAGCCAGTTTGCACTTCCTGTGGATCTTATTTTTGAGACGTTTTTATTCCTTTTTGCCTGCTTCATTTACTGCATTTTTATATTTTCTCCTTTCATCAGTTAAATTCAATATTTTTTCTGTTACCCAAGGATTTCTACTAGCCCTCGTCTTTTTACCTACTTGATCCTCTGCTGCCTTCACTACTTCATCCCTCAGAGCTACCCATTCTTTTTCTACTGTATTTCTTTCCCCCATTCCTGTCAATCATTCCCTAATGCTCTCCCTGAAGCTCTCTACAACCTCTGGTTCTTTCATTTTATCCAGGTCCCACTTCCTTAAATTCCCACCTTTTTGCAGTGTTTTCAGTTTGAATCTACGGTTCATAACCAACAGATTGTGGTCAGAGTCCACATCTGCCCCTGGAAATGTCTTACAATTTAAAACCTGGTTCCTAAATGTCAGTCTTACCATTATAAAATCTATCTGAAACCTGTCAGTATCTCCAGGCTTCTTCCATGTATACAACCTTCTTTTATGATTCTTGAACCATGTGTTAGCTATGATTAAATTGAGCTCTGCGCAAAATTCTACCAGGCGACTTCCTCTTTCATTTCTTACCCCCAATCCATATACACCTACTACATTTCCTTCTCTCCTTTTTCCTACTGACGAATTCCAGTCACCCTTGGCTATTAAATTTTCGTCTCCCTTCACTATCTGAATAATTTCTTTTATTTCATCATACATTCCTTCAATTTCTTCGCCATCTACAGAGCTAGTTGGCATATAAACTTGTACTACTGTAGTAGGCGTGGGCTTCGTGTCTGTCTTCACCACAATAATGCATTCACTATGCTGTTTGTAGTAACTTACCCGCACTCCTATTTTTTTATTCATTATTAAACCTACTCCTGCATTACCCCTATTTGATTTTTTATTTATAAGCCTGTATTCGCCTGACCAAAAGTCTTGTTCCCCCTGCCACTGAACTTCACTAATTCCCACTATATCTAACTTCAACCTATCCATTTCCCTTTTTAAATTTTCTAACCTACCTGCCCGATTAAGGGATCTGACATTCCACACTCCAATCCGTAGAATGCCAGTTTTCTTTCTATATGTCCTCCTGAGTAGTCCCCGCCCGGAGATCCGAATGGGGGACTATTTTACCTCCGAAATATTTTACCCAAGAGGACGCCATCATCATTTAACCATACAGCAAAGATGCATGCTCTCGGGAAAAATTACGGCTGTAGTTTCCCCTTGCTTTCAGCCATTCACAGTACCAGCAAAGCAAGGCCGTTTTGGTTAGTTTTACAGGGCCAGATCAGTCAATCATCCAGACTGTTGCCCCTGCAACAACTGAAAAGGCTGCTGCCCCACATGTTTGTCTGGCCTCTCAACAGATACCCCTCCATTGTGGTTGCACCTATGGTATGGCTATCTGTATCGCTGAGGCACGCAAGCCTCCCCACCAACGGCAAGGTCCATGGTTCATGGGGGAGGGGAGGGGGGCGGGGATTTTATACTTACTACTGAATGTTTTATACCTTTTGTGGATGTGAAGTGAATGGGGAGAGTTCACATAAATTTTGAAAGTGGTGTGTATTGTACTCACAAACATGGCTAACATTACTAACACACCCCACCTTTCAGACAACCCTCGCATACAAGTGTGACTGATTCTTCACCATTTGCTGTTCCATAGGAGTTGCTAAGATCTTTCTTCGGGGACTTCAAATGTGAAGGTGAAAATGTCTGTTCTGCAGGAGATGTTTAACATCATACCTCCTCCGTCTTCTCACTCAAGTACCGACAAAGTAGGGGGGTGGGAAGGGTTTCCTGTCTTTGGGGCTATCTTCTTTCACTTCTTTGATCTTAGCAACCATTTCTATCTCTTTCTTTCTTACTTCTCATCTGAGTACCAGTCTATCTTTCCCTCTTTCCATATGCATACACTTCTAATTCTGAAGTCCACAATTTCTGTGATTTTCTATAACCTTCATCTTATTTTAAATAAGCAGTCCGAAGAGTCAGGCTACACAACTACCCACACGCATACACACAATGAAACACAAAGACACAAACAGAAAAGACAATGTGTGTGAGAACCATCATGTGTTGGAGGGTGAAAATTGTGCATATAATGATGGGTATGCGCACATGGTTATGTGAGGTGACAGTTCCACATCACGTACAGGTATGTACAGGGATGTATCTATATATGCTACCAAGTGTGGTGTTTTTTTAATATATATATAAACAAAGATGTGAATATTATAGAGGGAAACATTCCACGTGGGAAAAATATATCTAAAAACAAAGATGATGTAACTTACCAAACGAAAGGGAGAGGGTAAGGAGTCATTCCAATCCCGGGAGCGGAAAGACTTACCTTAGGGGGGAAAAAGGACAGGTATACACTCGCACACACACACATATCCATCCGCACATACACCGTCACAAGCAAGAAAATGTCCCTCTCCCTTAAAACCCACATCCTTTCGTCTTTCCCTCTCCTTCCCTCTTTCCTGATGAAGCAACCATTGGTTGCGAAAGCTTGAATTTTGTGTGTATGTTTGTGTGTCTATCAACCTGCCAGTGCTTTCGTTTGGTAAGTCACATCATCTTTGTTTTTAGATATATTTTTCCCACGTGGAATGTTTCCCTCCAAGTGTGGTGTCTATTGGAATCTTGGGACTGGAAGAGTAAGAGAGGACTCTAAGGGGTTAAAGAAAGTATTGAGAAGCCGACACAGGAAGGAGAAGGAGGACACACCCAGCATTGATTGGATGGAAAAGGGGAGGCAGACAGACCCAAAAAGGGCAGGGGCACCAAGAAGGGGATTGACCTGTACCAGAGCGTATTAGGAATTTGTTTACAGGGGCATATCTATCAAAATGGAAGGAGGAAGTGCATTTATGGTATCAACTCGTATGTAAGGTATGTGTACTGCGCCTAAAAGGAAAAGGGCAGTATCGTGACAAAAGTCACACATTTTGTAGAGATTATTCTGGTATGCTTGAATTCTCTTTTCCACTTGCATTGTTATTTGTTGTGTGAAGTTACAAGGCTCAAAAAGAGCACCTTTATTTACCCAGAGTTCCTCCAGATTGTAATAAGTAAGGTATAAATACATACTTAGAAAAAGCAGTAAGCAAAGTAAGAGCAAACAACAGAATATCCATAGGTCATGCACACTTGAATTTACGATTGGAAAAGGGAACAGAAAACAAAAACATTCATGTCCTCACAAATTTTAGATTTTGAAAGAGCTGACTCCAATATTGATCAAAAGGCTCAAGTTTTATAATAGTAGTAAAGTGGAAAAAAAGGAGAGCTATAGATTAAGTACACAATTGTTAAAAGAAATGTCATGAAAACTGATTGAACTATAAATTAGTGTTATATGAATACGATATTGATGTACATTATAAACATGTATAAAATATTGGGTGTTTGAGCTAAGGGGAGGGATATGTAGTCCCTCAAAAATTTTGGGGTAAATTCTAGAGACACCCATATTTCCACCATCTCAAACACGCATTATTTTAAAGATGAGTGGGTGAAAGTGAAACTGTGTCTACTGCGCCACAATTATGTGTGTGCAGGACTGGCGTGTATCGGATGGTCGATCAGCGAGAGCAGGTAGTCGCAGTGCTCGCTTCAGAAGTTACATGCCCAGCACAAGGAGCAAATGCACCAGACTCCGTGGCAAAGCTACGTCAGTCATTATTGAGAACAGATGAATGTTGTTAAAGAAAAGAAAAGACACTTACTTATTCACTTACTTTCATGAGGTCCGGATGGTGGATTTGCTAGAGCTTTCTAGATTGTATTTGTTATAAAGTACGTAAGAGTATCTGTCGGACCGGTCATTGTTGGGCTTACAAAAAATGAATCATTTATATGGTGTCTTGTTTGTGGAAGTGAAAATATAGCAAGATTTGTTTAAAAGTATCCTGAGTGTATGGAGTTATTTTAAGAGTATAAAAAATTCCTCCCAAACAGCATCTTATCTTCGGAGAAGAAGTTGGGCAGACAATCGCAGCCGGCTATCCTGAAAAGAAGATCGGCAACACAACTCCACGTAAGCTCAATAATAAAGTGGGAGTGTGAGCCTGGCAGACCAGCACCACACTGCTCCCTCTAGTCGCCAGAAATCGCCAGAGTACCAGCCACAAAAGAGTGTCCCCTTCATCACCCAGTACCAGCCTGGCCTGGAACAACTGAACCACATCCTTTTCCAGGGCTTTGATTGCCTATTATCATAGCCTAAAATGAGGTACATCCTAACCAAGATACTTCCATTTCCTCCTAAAGTGGTATTCCATCACCCACCCAACATCCACAATACTCTAGTCCATTGTAGCATTGTATCCCATCAGGGCTTTCCTCCCATACATAGGCAATATATCGTCGAAATTAGGAAGAATCTTAAGGAAACGTCATGTCAAAGTAATCTTGTACCCACCTACATAGACTTGCGCTCTTCTCAGTTCAGCAAAGGATGATCTTGGACTGCAGAAGACTGTAATCTACAGAATCTCTTGCCAGTTTGACAAAGCCTAGGTTGGTCAGACACATGCACACTACATGAAATATGCACTGAACATATTACCACACTCGCCTTTTGCAGTGCAGTAAGTCACCCATAGCTGAGCATTATTTCTCCACAGGACATTCCATGGATTATTCTGCCACAGAAATCTTGATCTCGATGAGATCATTCTGGGATTTATTTATTAAGGGATCAGTGGAAATACATTTGGTATGAGATCCTATTAATTGTCATAGTGGCTTTGAACTGTATAAGGCATGGGATCTGGTGGTTTATTTAATTTCTTCCAAAAGAAAACATTTTATGAGCAATGACACTTCTAAGTCAAAACTCTGACATCTGAATTTTAACTCCATGAATGCATAAGCAGTATCACATTACACAGGTGGCTGTGTGCTATAGGTGGAACAATATTCGAAGAGGGTGTGAAACTTGACAAGGGGTCACGCACATAGCAGCTGCCTTTGCACCTGCATTTTTGCACCAATTTTTGGTATAAAGATAGTGACGTGAACTAGCAATCCCCAGTTCAAAGCACTCAACTGAAGATGGATGAATGGTTGTCAAACAAAATATCATGGTAAGTCAACATTATTCAGCTTCATTCCCAATATGGAATGCAATGTTATTTCCAAGATCAAAAAATATCATTACAAAAGTTTATAAGTAACCCTCCTTTCCCAAAAATTTTCAGTCTGTGCCCAGAAATCACAAGAATAAGACCTATGCATCAGTCAGTGGGTAGCTTCTGACACAATAAGATCTATAATGTAAGTGGGTAGATAAAAATCCTCACCAAGTGGTGATAGGGGAACACACACACACAAACGGATTGAGCATTTACAAGCTTTCGGAGCCAGTGGTTCTTTCTTCTGGTAGAAGAGTTGAAGGGGAAGGAAGAGGGGTGACGGAAAACACCTGGATAGGTCTAGGCAAAGGGTTACAGTTCAGAAATGTCACCTAGAATCCCAGGTCTGAGGAGACTTAGTAGATGTGACAAGAAGGAAAGACTGATTGTTGGAGACTGTAAGGGACAAGATTTGAAACCCTGAGAGCTTGAAAGTGGAAGGCAGGATAATGTAGAAGACAGAGATTACTACTAAAACATTGTTCACAAGTAATTAAGAGTGAAAAGCTAAGTCCACTGTATGTAACAGAGGTGGGAGAGGGGACAGTAAAAAATAGACAGGTCAGGAAATGAAAGATGTAGAAAACTAAAATGGAGCAAAGAAAGGAGTAGTACTGAGATGGAAAAAATTAAATTCAGGCCAGGTAGGTGGTGAGAACCAAGGACATGTTGTAGTGCTAGTTCCCACCCGCTGGGTTCTGAGACACTGGTGTCTGAGGAAAGAATCCGTTAATGCATATGGTGAAACAGGAACCAAGGTCGTATCTGTCATGTTGTACAGCATGTTCTGCAACAAGATATGGTGTGTTGCCTGTATACACCCTCTGCATCTGTCCATCCACCCTGATTGATAACTGCCATGCTGATGTAAAAGGCCGAACAATATGACATGTGTCATTTCACAGGTGGCTATCCCTGTTTTGCCAGTTACAGGGCTGGAATAGGTGGCGGTAGGAAGGAGCATAGGGCCAAGTCTTGCAGTGGGGACAGTTGCAAGGGTAGTAGCCATAAGGTAGGGAGATGGGTACAGAAGGAGCATTGCATCTGAAAAAGATATTGCAGAGATTGGGAGGACGACAAAAGCTATTCTAGGTGTGGTGAGCAAAATCTCAGATAGAATGGATCTCATTTCAGGGCATGATTTTAGGAAGACATGGCCTAGTTGAAGTAGCTGATTAATACATTCAAGACCAGGATAATACTGGGTAACAAGTGGTGTGCTCCGAATTTGTTTTTTTGGAGGGCTCAGCAGCACGACGATTGGATGTGATGACTGGGAAATCTGCTTTTTGAACTAGACTGTTGGGGTAATTATGTCCAGTAAAGGCTGAAGTCAGAGTGGTGGTTTACTGCTGTACACTAGGACTACAACACGTCCTTGGTTCTCGCCACCCACCTGGCCTTAATTTACGTTAATTTTTTCCGTCTCAGTACTATTTTTTTCTTCACTCCATTTTAGTTTTCTACATCTTTCATTTTCCAACCTGTCTATTTTTCACCATCCCCTCTCTCACCTCTGTTACATACAATGGACTTAGCTCCTCACTCTTATTAACTTGTGCACAGTTTTTTAGTAGTAATCTCTGTGTTGCATATTATCCTGTCTTCCACTTTTAAGCTCTCAGGGTTTCAAATCTTGTCCAGTGCAGTCCCCGACAATAAATCTTTGCTTATCATCCCACAGAGTAAGTCTCTCTGGCCCTGGGATTCTAGGTGACATTTCTGAACTGTACCCCTTTTCCCTAAACCTCTCCAGTCCTTTTCCTTCATCACTCTTCCTTCCTCTTCAATTCTTCTACCAGAAGGAAGAGCCACTGGCTCTGAAAGCTTGTAGATGTTAAACCCATTTGTGTGTATGTTCCCCTGCCACCACTTGGTGAGTAGATTTTTTATCTATCAATTTACATTATATGGTCAATAATTGATTATTATGTTTACAGTAAGATATATGTACCATGTGTTCATGCCAGCAGCACACTCAGTAACATCTACTGAGAGTCCACATACCATTATAATCAATCTAACAGCTCTGTGAAAGTGTGCTTACAATCATGACCACTTTTACAATTTTGTGGTATTTATTTTAATGGAAACAATGACTCATTACTAGCAGTAATGTTTATTACAGCTCGTTTGTGGCTAGTAACTTATTAACTATTCTATAGTGAATAGGACTCATGTGTTGTATTACTTTGATGAACTGTGATGCAAAAGATAAATAGGCTTGCTATCACTAATTACTGAACCTCTGTTAATGGCTTATTATGATTATCTTATTGAGAGTGAATTCAGTAGACTGCAAACTAATGTTATATAAAAGTGAAATAAGTATAGACAACAAGAATGGACTGTTCAGATGAGCAATCACTACATGCTACTGTTGTTTATAATGTCGAGAAGTAAGAGTGCTTTAGTTAGTTGTTTAATGACATTGTTTTGAATGAAAATTAGTTGGAGAGTTTTGCAAAATTTACCAGATGGAGACTGGTCATCACTCCAATAAAAAAGTCTGATGATGTGAATAAACATAAACTCATGAACAATTTAAGTCAAGCATGTTGTGTTAGTCATTGAACTGCTTGACTACTAAAATAAGCAATTTCAGATTATGAGTCTTCAATTCTGTTCATGCCACACCGAAACTTCAACCTACAACCAAGTAAGTTATTTCACATTATCAATGATTACAGGTTTCAACTGCAACAGAAATTTCTGTCAGTGAATGTAAGTTATTTCAAACAGTTTCCAAATGAAGATTCTCGAGGGAACTGCTTACAATGGATATTTGGAGGAAGGTACCTAGCAAATGGCTATTGCTCACAGCAAGACATAAAGTTGCATTGTCTTCAGTAGTCAAACAACACAGAAACAAGACAGCAGTTGACTGGAAGCTCATAGTGTGGTATGTCAAGAAAGAGTTTTCTTTACAAATAATCCAGGGTGCTAATTGCACTGACTAGTGAGGCATTTAACACACACTCAATGGAGGAAAGTTCAGGTCACAGTGGTTTATGTGACATTTTATTTTGAGGGTGCTTCTCAAAGCATGACTTGGGCACACTCATTCAGATTACATGTAGCAAGAATCTGTAAAACTGTTGTGTCTGTCTGTTTGTTTGTCAGGTTGAACACACTTCTCCAAAACTGCTGGATGAATTTTCACAGTCTTTTTGCAAATATCTTGAGTATAGCCTGGGGCACCATATAGGCTTTAGTTCATCAGAATCAGATCATGGAAAGTGATATTGTTACTTAAAATTTTACCTAAAACTGCCATATCTATCCGTTTCTTCATTTATCAAAAAACAAAGATGATGTGACTTACCAAACGAAAGCACTGGCAGGTCGAAAGACACACAAACAAACACAAACATACACACAAAATTCTAGCTTTCGCAACAAACTGTTGCCTCATCAGGAAAGAGGGAAGGAGAGGGAAAGATGAAAGGATGTGGGTTTTAAGGGAGAGGGTAAGGAGTCATTCCAATCCCGGGAGCGGAAAGACTTACCTGAGGGGGAAAAAAGGACGGGTATACACTCGCACACACACACACACACACACACACACACACACACACACACACACACACACACACACGCACACATATCCATCCACACATATACAGACACCCATTTGAATGAACTAATCTCCAAAACTATTAGATGAATTTTCATGGGGTTTCAAAGGTAACTTGAGCTTAGCTTGGGACACCATATAGGCTTTATTTTGTAAAAATCAGATCACGTAAAAAAATAGACATTATGATTTAAAGTTTTATCTAAAACACTCTTTAGGTATTTTCCATTACACCCTACGTTACTGATGCAAAGAAGCAATACTTATGAATTCAAAACCTATTTTTAAAAAGTGTGATAAATTGACAACACATCAATAGCAAAAAATTGTGAAACTGTGAAAATTACTCAGGCTAAGAGCGAACAACACTTTGCACGTTACTCTGGAGCTAGTGCATCCCATAATGCATGGGACAATGTGCAGGTGTTATTTCATCAAAATCAGATCAAGGGAAAAAAACATTGTAATTGAAAGTTTTATCCACACTGATATTATAAATGTGGAAATAACTATGTATGTTTAATTTTCACAACTAACCCACTGAACCAATTTTGATGAAAGGTGTGGAGTTAGCTTGAACCCTGAGGATGAACACAGACTACTTCAGAAGGCATGTAGTACAAGATATTTATTTATTTGATGCATAATACTGGAATTAGGGAAAAATATTTACTGTCTGAAGAAGGTTTTCACTCTTTGACTTCTAGTCTTTATCATGTTTGAGAAAATGCTTGTTTGATATGTACCAGGTGATATGATACAAAGTAATAAATACAATGCTTTAACATTCTTCAGCGTGTTTAATCTGTACTTCCACACTATTTATTGCATTATGTACGTGTTGTATAAGGTAGCTACTTCAATACCATGATGCACAAATGTGCACTTCTAACTTTGTCCTTCTATATGCACTGCTCAGCAGCAATGCTGTGTATGCTGACACATCATGCATTGGGACAGCATGAGAGGGGGGAAAGTGGAGTGCACATCATGAGCTGTGTCTACCCAAACAGGCATACAAGTGAGTGCAGCTAATGTTATTGCACATGCAGGCGCTCATTTACTCACCATCAGATATGAGCCAGGATGTTTATTTCAACATTCTGTATGAGCAAATGTTGCCTTTTCTTCTAGATCTTCACAATGAGTATGATGTGGACACTCCTGTCTTGCAAGAGGATAAGTAATGTTCACACGGTAGCACACATACATTCCTGCTTTGACTAACACTCAGGGACACTATCACACCTTGACTGACCACTAAATAACCCAACTGTAATCCTGTACAAAGTGCCTGGGGTTTTTGGAGCAGCAAGCAATAAACATCCCCACAGTTTCACAGATCTAAAGGATCTAATCATCAATGAGTGCCTCCAGCTGTGTTTTGCATATCTCAAGGAAGCTGTGCATTCTCTTTCTCATTGAACTGTGACTGCTTTGACCCCAAAGGTATTAGGTTTTGAGGCCTAGGGTGTCTTTCATTTTACAATTATATCTCTAACACAGGAGACAGTGGAGAGGAAGGACTTTGGTTGGACGTTAAGGATGGAAAGGGGAACCTCCATCATCTGTTCTCAGAGAGGCAGCTACAAACAGCATCTGACTCATATTGAGCAACTGAATTCAGCTGGGCAGCCATCTGCCTATGTGGAAAGGAATGAGATACTATCACATTACTTTTTCCCCAGGAAACACATGGTATGGTTCTCTTCGTAAAAGAATGTACACACAAAATTTCCCGTCAATCAGATCTCTCAGAGAGGATTACATTGAAATCAAATACAGAAGCACTGGAGGAGGATCATAAAATATACCATCATTTGAACATTGGACAGGCTCCCATGTGGATGACACAGTAATAAGCACACTGGCATACAGAAACAACTAAAAGATTTGAAAGGAATCCCAGTTTGATTTTATAAAGAGTACTTTATGGCATTGGACCCTTACTTAACTTGCATTTATAGTGAATCCCTTGCCCAATGGACATTCCCAAGTGACTGAAAAAAGCTCAGGTGACTCCAGTATATAATAAAGGTGAAAAAACAGATCTGCAAAATCTTCTTCTGTTTGCTGCAGAATCCTTGAACATATTTTCAGTTCAAATATAATAAACTTTCTTGGCACTGAGAAGCTTATGTGCACAAGTCAGCATGGTTTTAGAATGCATCGCTCGTGTGAAACTTAGCTTGTCCTTTTCTCACTTGATATACTGAGAACTATGGATGAACAGGCAACAGGCAGATTCAATATTTCTAGATTTCTGGAAAGCACTTCACACAGTGCCTCATTGCAGGCTGTTAATGAAGGTATGAGCATCTGGAATAAGTTCACAGATATGTGAGTGGCTCGAAGACTTCTTGAATATAGAACCCAGTATGTTGTCCTTGATGGGGGGTGTTCATCAGAGACAGGGGTATAATCAGGAGTGCCCAAGGGAGTGTTATAGAACTGCTGTTGTTCTCTTTATACACATATTATTTGGCTGACAGGATGGGCAGCAATCTGTGATTGTTTGCTGATGATGCTGTGGAGTACGGTTGAGAGACTGTTGGAAGATACAAGACAACTTAGACAAAATTTCCAGTTGGTGTGATGAATGGCAGCTAGCCCTAAATGTGGAAAAATGTAAGTTAATGCAGATGAGTTGGGAGATCAAACCTGTAATGTATTACCAGTGTCCTGCTCAACACACTCAAGTCATTCAAATATCTGGGCAAAGCGACATGAGGTGGAACAAGCATATGAGAACTGTTGTAGGGAACTTTGATTTGTTGGGAGAATTTTAGGAATGAGTGATTCATCTGTGAAGGAGACCACATATAGGACACTGGTGTGACCTACACTTGAGTAGTGCTTGAGTGTTTAGGATCCATACCAGGTCAATAGAAAGAAGACATCAAAGAAATTTAGAGGCGGGCTGTTAGATTAGTTACCAGTACATTCGAACAACACCTAAGTGTTATGAAGTTGCTTCGGCAACTAAAATGGGAATTCCTGGAGGGAAGGCAACATTCTTTTTAAGAAACACTATTGAGTAAATTTAGAGAACTGGCATTTGAGGCTGACTGCCAAATGATTCAACTGCTGCCATCATACATTGTGCGTAAGGACCATGTAGGTAAGATATGAGAAATTAGGGCTCATATGGAGCCATACAGACAGTTGTTTTTCTGTTGCTCTATTTGCAAGTGGAACAGGAAAGGAAATGACAAATAGTGGTGCAGGGTACCCTTCACCATGCACCGTATACTGGCTTGTGGAGTATCTATGCAGATGTAATGTAGATGTTGATGTAGAAGAAGAAAAGAGGAAATAAGTAGGAAGAAGGAGGGGAAGTCAAGGACTGGCACTTGGAATGTGCTCACACTATTGTAGGCTCTCAAATTGTAAAGTGCCAAACAGGAAATGATAAAGAATAGACTGAATGTATTATATATGTGTGAAGTGAGAGGGCAGAGAAAAGGAGAGTTGGATAGTGGAGAGTTCAAATTGTTTTACTGAGGCAGGAAGAAAAGTGGCCACTATGGCATAGCAATTGTGATAGGAAAGCGGCTGATGAAAAACGTACCGAAAGACTGATGACGAGATTAAAGAGGTGAGACAAAGAATGACACTTTAATTCAGATACACATGCCACCAAGTCAACACGCTGATGAGAAGTTGAGGAATATCATGAAAAGATTGAAGAAATTATGGATAACAAAACAAGAAATGCTTGCATCATTGTATGCAGTGGTAGCAGAGGGAAAAGAAGAGCAAAACTTTGAATTGGATAATAGGAACAACAGGAGTGAAAGGCTCATTAATTTCTGCAAAGAAAATTCTCTTGTGATTGGAAACATTGTTTGAAGACCACAGAAGACAAAGATATACAAGGATATCTAATACATATCATAAATCGGAATAGGTACAAAATCTGCCTAAAGAATGCCAGAGCATTTATGCCAATTGGGAGAGACGGCCAAATGAAGAGAGTGCGAATGAGGAATGGAAGACGATGAGACAAAACCTTAAGGAATCCACAGAAGAAATTGTAGGCATAAGGAACTTCAAAAAAGTAAGGAAATTATGGTCAACAAAGACAGTGGTGGATAAGATGGAAAGAAGAAGGAAATGAAAGTCAGTAGGAACTGAGGAAGGAAAAAGAACATACAGAAAGCTGAATAATGAATTAAAGAAGGAACAGACCAGACAAGGAAGACATGGATGAAAGACAGATGTAAAGAAAAAGAAAAATTAGAAAAGGAAGGAAAATATGAAATTATTTATAGGTTAGCTGCTGACCTAGTCTGTGAAGAAAAGACAAGAAGGGAAAGGTTGGAAATAGAAAGAAGTGTTGGTACTATGGTTCATAAAGCAGAGTATGAGTTGGGAAGCTGGCAAGGATATGTAGGGTGCCTATATGAGGCTGATCAAAAACCATAAGTTACTGAATTAGAAGAAGAGATGAGAATTATACAAGAAAACAAGGGATGCTGGTTTTTGGAAGATTAAGTAGAAAAAGCTTTAAGCAAGACAAAGAACTGATGAATTACCAGAAGAGTTGATTAAGCACCTTGGGAGTAGTGATGTGAAAGAATTATCATACCTATGTAATAAGATATAAGGAAAAGATAAATGGCAAGATGACTTTCTGTCGGCAGTAATAATACCAATTGAGAAGTAAAGCAATGCCAAGAAATGTGAGGATTTTACAACTCTAATTTTGATTCCTCATGCAGCAAAAGTTTTATTAAGGATGATAAATAGAAGACTTCATGGAAGACCAGAAAAAAGTACTGCAGAGGAAAGTATGTATTTAGAAGACGGAAAGGTACAAGAGAGGCAATTGGGCTGTTTAAAATTGTATGCAACAGATACATTGAAAGAGGAATAGAAGTTTATACTGTTTTCATTGACATGTAGAAAGCCTTTGATAGAGTGCAGTGGAATAAATTAATGGACATTCTAAGGAAGAATTGCATCCACTGGAGGGATAGAAGCCTGATTAAAAACCTTTACCTAAAAGAGAAAATACAAGTACAGATTGGGAATGAGATGACAGAGGAAAGCACATTTGGAAGGGGAGTGACACAATGCTGCTGCCTCACCCCAATACCCTTAAACATACAGGGTGTTCCAAAATAATGTATACATTCTTTAAAACAGAATATCTCTTTAATTAAAGGAGACAGAAATGCAATTTATATGGGAAATAATTTAGAAGACAGTGAAAAACATAACAATGTTTTCTTTTGTTCCAGGATTGTCAGCAAACATGACATTATCATTTGAACAACAGAAATGGGTGCTAAAGTGTTATTGCAGAACAGAGAATGTGAGTGTGGTATACCGACATGAGAGAATTGAATTTGGAACACCACCACTGACAAGAGTAACAATTACAAGAATCAGAGATAAGTTTGAAGTCGAAGGAAGGGTGCACAATATGAAGAAGGGACATACTAGATGAAAGAGAAGTTCAACAGACAATGAGAGTGTTGATTCAGCAATCCAGGCATACACATGATCCCTGAGAAATCTGTTAGGCATTGATCTCATGAGACGGGGATCTGCAGAAGAAGTGTTCATAGAATTTTGTGGTCTCAGAACTTTAAGCCTTACAATCCAAGACTTCTCCATGCTCTAAATGAGGATGATCCTGATAGGCAAAGCAGATTTTGTGAGTGCTTCATTAATAGATGTGAAGAAGTGCAACATTTCCAAGATCAAATTCTTTGGTCAGATGAACCAACGTTTAAACTTGATGGAACAATTAACTGCCATAATTGCATGTACCGGGCCAGGAAGGATTCATACGTAACCAAGCAAAGGCACATTAATCTACCAGGAGTAATGGTTTGGTGTGCTCTGTCATCCAGTGGGTTAATCGGGCCGTACTTCTTTGACAACACTGTCACAGGACACTCGTACTTGGAAACGTTGGAAATGATAACTCCTGGTCTTAGCATTGCGATTGGAAATGAAGATTATTACTTTCAACAGGATGG
This sequence comes from Schistocerca americana, assembly GCF_021461395.2. NCBI lineage: Eukaryota > Metazoa > Arthropoda > Insecta > Orthoptera > Acrididae > Schistocerca > Schistocerca americana. The sequence continues at coordinate 282,189,645 of NC_060122.1, forward strand.
GCCACAACCTTACTTTCACCTGGATGTGAGGGCATTTCTCAATCATAGATTCCCTGGCAGGTGGATAGGACACTGAGTGAGTGTAGAGTATCCTGCTCAATCTACAGATTTAACTCCTCTAGACTTCTTTCTGCGGGGTACCCTCAAGAACACAGTTAATGCTGCGAGACCACACACACTGGGTGATCTTAGAGAGCAAATTGAGCAAGCCTGTGATGCTATTCAATTGGAAACAACAAAGCTAGCATGTAGTTTAGTCATAAGTCATTTTTGATGGTGTATTGCGATGTACGGACACCAGTTTCAACATTCACCACTTTAAGTTGGACCATGAGGCACCTAACACCACTAAAATTGTATTTCTCGTCCCTTTCGTTAAAGAGAGGTTCAGTTTCGAAGAGTGTATACATTATTTTGGAACACCCTGTAGATTTGGAACGTATTGTTCAGAAATGTTTGAAACAGATTAGAGGAGTGTAGGTCAGTTGCAGGAGGATTCAGTTTGTGGATGATATGGTGTTATTGGCAAAGAGCTAAAGAAATGTGATTGGAATGTTAAAAGAACTAAATAAGACCAGTGAGGTATTTGGAATGAGAATTAATAAGAAAAAGACAAAATGTATGGTGATAAGTGCAAGAAAAGTGAGAACCACTACAATGTTAGGACAGGAAGATATAGAAACAGTTAGTACTTTTAAATACATGGGAAGCATTATTATGGATGACATGAGATGTAATAAGGAGGTGAAAACACCTACAGCAATTGTGAAGGATGCATTTAACAAGGAAAGAAGGCTTCTATGTGGGTGCATGGGCAGAGATATGAGGAGGAAACTGGCAGAGTGCTTCATATGTAGTGTGGCATTATAAGAGCTGAGACATGGAAGCTGAGAACAGAGGAAGAAAGAAGAATCAAAGCATTTGAGATGTGGATTTGGAGGAGGATGGAAGGGATAAAATAGGCAGACAAAGAGAGAAATGAGAAAGTGTTGAGAAGATTGGGGAAAAAAGAGAGAAATTTTAAAGATAATCCAGAAGAGAAAACACAATTGGCTTGGCAACAGGATGAGAAGAGTTTGATTACTAATGAATACTGTGGAAGGAATGATGAGAAGAAGAGGACACAGAAGATACCAGATGTTGGATAGTATAACGATAGGAAACAATTATGAGAAGAGTGTGGCAAAGGACAGGACTGTGTGGAGAGTTGAGTGCTGACCATGTGCCCCTCCATATCTGCATCCAGTGAAGTTTGTCAGCAGAGGATGTCACGGCAGTTGGTTGGTATCGTCTGGTCTTCCAAGGCCTGTTCACATGTAGTTTTCCTCAATCATTGAACTTCACTGGCTGCTTGTTTAAAATTAAAACATGCACATAAGGGCATAAATGCTATAGTGGACACTGCTCCCCTTAGTAGATGAACCATCTACCAACATTTAGGTTGTTTACTTGCCCCTTTGGTGGGATTTTAGCATAGGTTCCTCTGTCTTATTTCAGTTTGGAGGCACAATAGGGATTTCTTATAGTGCATGCAACTCCCCTGGCATGCTGCACATTGCAGCTACATCTACAACTACATCTACATTTATACTCAGCAAGCCACCCAACGGTGTGTGGCGGAGGGCACTTTACGTGCCACTGTCATTACCTCCCTTTCCTGTTCCAGTCGCGTATGGTTCGCGGGAAGAACGACTGTCTGAAAGCCTCCGTGCGCGCTCTAATACCACTAATTTTACATTCATGATCTCCTCGGGAGGTATAAGTAGGGGGAAGCAATATATTCAATACCTCATCCACAAACGCACCCTCTCGAAACCTGGCGAGCAAGCTACACCGCGATGCAGAGCGCCTCTCTTGCAGAGTCTGCCACTTGAGTTTATTAAACATCTCCGTAACGCTATCACGGTTACCAAATAACCCTGTGACGAAACGTGCCGCTCTTCTTTGGATCTTCTCTATCTCCTCCGTCAAACCGATCTGGTACAGATCCCACACTGATGAGCAATACTCAAGTATAGGTCGAACGAGTGTTTTGTAAGCCACCTCCTTTGTTGATGGACTACATTTTCTAAGCACTCTCCCAATGAATCTCAACCTGGTACCCGCCTTACCAACAATTAATTTTATATGATCATTCCACTTCAAATCGTTCCGCACGCATACTCCCAGATATTTTACAGAAGTAACTGCTACCAGTGTTTGTTCCGCTATCATATAATCATACAATAAAGGATCCTTCTTTCTATGTATTCGCAATACATTACATTTGTCTATGTTAAGGGTCAGTTGCCACTCCCTGCACCAAGTGCCTATCCGCTGCAGATCTTCCTGCATTTCGCTACAATATTCTAATGCTGCAACTTCTCTGTATACTACAGCATCATCCGCGAAAAGCCGCATGGAACTTCCGACACTATCTGCTAGGTCATTTATATATATTGTGAAAAGCAATGGTCTACATCTACATCTACATTTATACTCTGCAAGCCATCCAACGGTGTGTGGCGGAGGGCACTTTACGTGCCACTGTCATTACCCCCCTTTCCTGTTCCAGTCGCGTATGGTTCGCGGGAAGAAGGACTGTCTGAAAGCCTCCGTGCGCGCTCTAATCTCTCTAATTTTACATTCGTGATCTCCTCGGGAGGTATAAGTAGGGGGAAGCAATATATTCAATACCTCATCCACAAACGCACCCTCTCGAAACCTGGCGAGCAAGCTACACCGCGATGCAGAGCGCCTCTCTTGCAGAGTCTGCCACTTGAGTTTATTAAACATCTCCGTAACGCTATCACGGTTACCAAATAACCCTGTGACGAAACGCGCCGCTCTTCTTTGGATCTTCTCTATCTCCTCCGTCAGATCGATCTGGTACAGATCCCACACTGATGAGCAATACTCAAGTATAGGTCGAACGAGTGTTTTGTAAGCCACCTCCTTTGTTGATGGACTACATTTTCTAAGCACTCTCCCAATGAATCTCAACCTGGTACCCGCCTTACCAACAATTAATTTTATATAATCATTCCACTTCAAATCGTTCCGCATGCATACTCCCAGATATTTTACAGAAGTAACTGCTACCAGTGTTTGTTCCGCTATCATATAATCATACAATAAAGGATCCTTCTTTCTATGTATTCGCAATACATTACATTTGTCTATGTTAAGGATCAGTTGCCACTCCCTGCACCAAGTGCCTATCCGCTGCAGATCTTCCTTCATTTCGCTACAATTTTCTAATGCTGCAACTTCTCTGTATACTACAGCATCATCCGCGAAAAGCCGCATGGAACTTCCGACACTATCTACTAGGTCATTTATATATATTGTGAAAAGCAATGGTCCCATAACAATCCCCTGTGGCACGCCAGAGGTTACTTTAACGTCTGTAGACGTCTCTCCATTGATAACAACATGCTGTGTTCTGTTTGCTAAAAACTCTTCAATCCAGCCACACAGCTGGTCTGATATTCCGTAGGCTCTTACTTTGTTTATCAGGCGACAGTGCGGAACTGTATCGAATGCCTTCCGGAAGTCAAGAAAAATAGCATCTACCTGGGAGCCTGTCTCTAATATTTTCTGGATCCCATGAACAAATAAAGCGAGTTGGGTCTCACACGATCGCTGTTTCCGGAATCCATGTTGATTCCCACATAGTAGATTCTGGGTTTCCAAAAACGACATGATACTCGAGCAAAAAACATGTTCTAAAATTCTACAACAGATCGACGTCAGAGATATAGGTCTATAGTTTTGCGCATCTGCTTGACGACCCTTCTTGAAGACTGGGACTATCTGTGCTCTTTTCCAATCATTTGGAACCCTCCGTTCCTCTAGAGACTTGCGGTACACGACTGTTAGAAGGGGGGCAAGTTCTTTCGCGTACTCTGTGTAGAATCGAATTGGTATCCCGTCAGGTCTAGTGGACTTTCCTCTATTGAGTGATTCCAGTTGCTTTTCTATTCCTTGGACACTTATTTCGATGTCAGCCATTTTTTCGTTTGTGCGAGGATTTAGAGAAGGAACTGCAGTGCGGTCTTCCTCTGTGAAACAGCTTTGGAAAAAGGTGTTTAGTATTTCAGCTTTACGCGTGTCATCCTCTGTTTCAATGCCATCATCATCCCGTAGTGTCTGGATATGCTGTTTCGAGCCACTTACTGATTTAACGTAAGACCAGAACTTCCTAGGATTTTCTGTCAAGTCGGTACATAGAATTTTACTTTCGAATTCGCTGAACGCTTCACGCATAGCCCTCCTTACGCTAACTTTGACATCGTTTAGCTTCTGTTTGTCTGAGAGGTTTTGGCTGCGTTTAAACTTGGAGTGGAGCTCTCTTTGCTTTCGCAGTAGTTTCCTAACTTTGTTGTTGTACCACGGTGGATTTTTCCCGTCCCTCACAGTTTTACTCGGCACGTACCTGTCTAAAACGCATTTTACGATTGCCTTGAACTTTTTCCATAAACACTCAACATTGTCAGTGTCGGAACAGAAATTTTCGTTTTGATTTGTTAGGCAGTCTGAAATCTGCCTTCTATTACTCTTGCTAAACAGATAAACCTTCCTCCCTTTTTTTATATTCCTATTAACTTCCATATTCAGGGATGCTGCAACGGCCTTATGATCACTGATTCCCTGATCTGTACATACAGAGTCGAAAAGTTCGGGTCTGTTTGTTATCAGTAGGTCCAAGATGTTATCTCCACGAGTCGGTTCTCTGTTTAATTGCTCGAGGTAATTTTCGGATAGTGCACTCAGTATAATGTCACTCGATGCTCTGTCCCGACCACCCGTCCTAAACATCTGAGTGTCCCAGTCTATATCTGGTAAATTGAAATCTCCACCTAAGACTATAACATGCTGAGAAAATTTATGTGAAATGTATTCCAAATTTTCTCTCAGTTGTTCTGCCACTAATGCTGCTGAGTCGGGATGTCGGTAAGAACTCATAAGAACTAAACTGAAAGTGGACATCATATGTCTCTTCAGATATTCACCTATACTGAACACCAAAATTTTGAGCAAATTGGCAGTGTTGCTATGAATAGGCCTCTGTCTCTCATAGCAACAAAGATTTTTATGAAAGACTTCATGGGTCAAACACTTCAAATATCAATTCCCAGGCCTGAATGATTTAAATATGTCTATATGATACCTTTGTTGTATGAGCACATTGAACTGCAACATTTCCTCCATTTTTTAGAAAACTTGTAACTCTCTCAAACCTAGGATTTGTTTTACCTTGGAAGTGGAGAAAATAGACCTCTCTTTTCTGGACGTCACAACTCACAGAAAGAAGATAGCTGCTTGGGCAAAAGTTCATTTTGTAAAACAACATACACTGACCTGTATTTATGAGCTACTACCTGTCATTAGAAATCCTAATGAGTTATCTCAGATCCAAGGAGATTATCGACAGACCTTTGCCACATCTGTTATATTTTTATCTGAATCAGATACTCAAAAAAAGCAGCTTCATCATCCATGTTGATCAGCACATATTAAACATCAAGAGCAGCCAGAAGATACACAGAACTCCACTAGGATGGCTTCCCTGCATTATGTTGGCAGCATTTGATTCTAGATCAGCATTTTCTTCAAACATCACAAAAAAAAGTGTCTTCTGTCCCTCAACAAAAATGCAAACAATGATGGGGTCTAAAACTGATTATTTAGATCTAAGAAGATCAGAAATATAAAAGATACTGTTTGTGAGTGGGAAATCATAAAATGGTCAGACATATCGCACTGTTAGACAAATTCAATGAACACAAATGACCCATCAAACTATGGCAGCCAGAAAAATGTGCTTTTGTTAACAATGATGCAGGACATACCGCAAATTTCAGAGACACCAAGATCTTTTCATTCAACTCTACCTTCTGGAATTCCAATACTATGGAAGCAGTTAAAACACACACCAAATGACTTAGTCAACAGAGACATTGAACTTCAGCAAGGCAAAGCATGGAAATATACTGCTGCTTACATACTGGCACCTTAAGGAGATGTGAATAATGTGGATTATTTCAAGGTGTGTGGCTGGTGGATGCTTTCATCAGCAGCAATTCACACATCTAAGTTCACACCTCCATAGTCTCTCACTACAATTACTACTGAAAAAGTCTAAATTGATTGATATATTAGTTTTCCTTTTAACAGAATAATATTTACATATTCTTTCTTGAAGAAAAGGCTGTGCCGTTCCTCTCCGTAGTAAATGATTACAGTATAATACAATCATAAATAATGTCACCATTCTATTCATAAATAATGTCACCATTCTATTCACAAATAATGTCACCATTCTATACAAAGATTGCAGGCTGTGGTGTATCTAGGTATCATTTTCGGGATAAGTAGCTTAGAAGTGAAAGAAACTGCCTCTCTTTCCAAAGGTTATATTGTAAAAGATTTTACACAAAAACACATACCTGCCCAACAGACAAGCAACACATCCACCCAGAATCACAGGTGGGAGGAGACAGGTGGTTGAAGAGTGGAAAATTTGGTATAGGCTTAAGGAAACATTAGAATACAGATATAAGTTCATCTTTCTCTTTGTACAAATCTCTTTTTGGAGCAGACACATCTATATTGCATCTTTGCCCCACACAGTGTTCCAGTGCTTATTAAATGGCATATACTTTACAGCTAAACCAACATAAAATCTATTACAGCAACCTGCACTGGTGGCACTAAGGCACATAAGAAAATTCAACTGTATAACCCTACTGAGGGGTAGAAGTCAGGACAGCAACATCTTTGCCCGTATACTGCAATGCATGCTATTCAGCAGGGCTTTCTCCGTATCACATATGTGGAGTCTGGGACTCATTTCTCTGGTAGGGAGCTATGGGTATCAATGTCAACTGCGATGACATTATAGTTCCACTGTCCAGTGCTTTTGCTATTCTAGTGAACCATTGCAAAAATAGGCTCGCCACTACAGCTCACCACAGTTGCACCTGAAAACAGGGATCAGATGCCTCTCAGAAATATCATGCTGTTTCCACAACACCAAACAATGCAACACTCAAAAACCGTTCAGCATCTATCCTGATGTACTAAATTGCTATCCAGTACTTACCTCCAGGGGAAACACAAATAATGCCAACATACACATTTAAGAGTAATGCACTATCCTAGCTTTCAGAACTAGTTGTTTCTTCCTCAGAGAAGAGGGAGGGTATGGTGTGAAGATGCCAGGACAAGTGGGACCCACATGTTGTGAGGAGGAGGGGTAGCGAAGATCCTTGTTGACACATTTCTATGTGGTCCTCATTATCAAGGATAAATGTAGAATCAAAATCTCCATATATGATTTCTTCTATTGGTTTATGGGAGAGAGGAAAGGGGGTGCCAAAGAGGCTCAGGATGAAAAATGAAAACATATGGCAGACAGTTAACATTTACATCTTAAATGACAAAATCTTAGGATGTCACTCTAGTTTATCAGTGACTATGATTGCAGAGGGACATTTCAATTACAAACAGCTGTGTAGCAATGATTCATACTCATACTACTGTCACTTGTGAATTTTTTTGAATTTAATTGACTTTGCACCACCAAAAGAAATCGATGAGACTCTAATCTATGTCATGAGTCAAACACTATGATTAAGATTGCCACTTCTTTCTGAACTCCCATTCAAAAAGGAATTAGGTAATGGAGAACATTGAGCAATTAAGCTATCTTCTGGATTTGACCTGCCAAACACAGTCTTAAGATGACATCAGAAAGTAATTCACGTCTCATACCATCACAACACTGCAAAATGAATGAGTTTGGAGTCCTTTCATTACTTTTTACTGCTTTTTCAGATTAGGATAAGTCTCTCACATTAATTATTATCTTACAGCTGAGGCACATTTATTTAATGTTAATTTTCTTCCATAGAATTGTGAATGATTTCTTTCTTTTTTTTCTATCAGTATATGTGTGTAACATCTTCCAAGAGTTTTGCAATGTCGTCTGGTGCTTGAGTCAATCTGGAGTGGTGGAATAAATGCTTAGGAAGTTTCTATTGTGACAAATCCATGTTTTATGCTTTAGTCAACCGTAAGCAATTGCACACTGGCTTGGAGCTGCTACTGTTACTGGTCAGTCCTCGTTCAACTGGGAACTTAAGGAGGGCTTTCAAGGTCATCTACCACTTGACACCAGTGGAAGTTAATATTTTGGCCACAGTTTTACAATTGAAGAACTAGTTTAACAACTGAAGGACTGCACCCCGCAGGAATTTATTATGTCATCAGACTACGAAAACTCTGTTTTTCTTCCTGGCCAATAACTTTATAGTTATGATGGTGGGAGTATTACATTATTGTATCTGACAAAATACCATAATACGAAGAAGTCCACTTGATAAATTATTAATGTTATTTTATTCATGCTGAATCTTGTTGAACTCCTTGGACATTAAGGATTGCTGGTGAAGAATGCTACTAACTACAATTTATTATTGGCACAATACCAAAGAAAAGATGGTTTAGTAACATTTTATTGGTAAACAAAGCCACAAAAGTCTTGATAGCTGTTGTTGTCATGGTACATTTTCGTTCTGTGGTGACACGTGTACAATCAAGTGGTACTTTTTCACTATGACCACCACATCAATGAGTCACAATTGGAATGTGTCAACTTATATGAACACATGGTTGTAACGGTTTACGGGGATATGAAACGGAAAGACAACATAGACTCAATTGTAGGTAAGGTTGTGGCACTCTTCGGTTCGCAAGTAGGATACTAGGGAAATGAAGTCAATCTACAAAAGAGATGGACTACAAAATATTTGGATTCCATACCAGATAGGAACAGCAGAGGGGACCAAATGTATAAAAGGAAGAAGAGTAATTCTGGAAAACCTGAACTGCCATATGCTTCAAGATGGACATCGACCATCCCACTACCGCTGAAGTGCAAAATTTAAAAAACAAGTATTAATACAGGACTCTGGGAATATATTACAGTTCCCTACCTGTAATGACAGTGGGGACTGAAAAGACAAGATTAGAATAATTATAGCAGTATTTGCACAGTCATTCTTCCTTTGCTCAACATGAGAATGGAAAGGGAACAAACACTAATATGAGATGCAATGGGAATTAGCCTCTGACATGTTCTTCACAGCAGTCTGTGTATTATGGTTGTAGTTGCAGATGTATACAGACACAACAATCATCAGTTAATGTAAAAGAATGAAATAGCATAAACTGAAAGCCAAGAAAACAATTGCTAGCATCACCATATAAACTAAAGACAGCAGTCGTTGCATACTCTCATGACAAAACAGTCCCATCAATTCCTCATATAATACTGATAAGGATAAAAATGTATAGATGCATTATGTCTTAGTTTTGTGATTTTATTTCTTTTTACTCATGACCATACAATGCAATCGTTTTTCATATATTTTCATGTACTGTAGAAAATATGCAAGGAATTGTTTGCATTTCTTTTTTTTATTATTCTGTTTCTTATATTTTGTACTGGACCTTCACTAAAGCTTTACAGTTAGCATGTTGTATTTTTACGTTAGAAAGAATACAATATGCATAAAGAGTGGGCAAGTACAGGTAGTCATTTGATTAATGCCATCCACTAGACATTTTGTTTGTGTTTTCAGTTCAGGTTGCTTTATTGGTATTTATTGCTAATCTATGACATTGATAGTACTCTCCTGATTTGAGAGCATTTGGTATGAGTCACATCATTGATATGCTATGTATTTTTCTTTGTTTCTCATGGTATATTTTTGCAATTCATTTATAGTATCTTATGATGGCTGTATGCAGATTTCCACCAAATTACTTTTTATGATATGTTTAATTTCATCCACCCTGTTCTATAATATTATGTTGTGCAAACTTACAGCTGTAAGCCAAATGTCAACATTACTTCCAGCACTGGTTGTTGGTATGATTTCTATTAATTTTACAGTCTCGCCTTCCGCACTCTGCATAGCTTCAATGTTCAAATGTTTATCAAAAATCAATGTCTTCAATCCACAGAAAAGCCTGTTTATATAACGTTCAACCACCTCCCGGTCATTTGATTCAGAAATCAGTTCCACCAACTCATCATTTGATAAGAAAAATAACCTGCAACAAAATAAATGCATATGAATTTCTTTACCATAGCAAAGCATAGAATGGAGCAATACATAAAATACAAGTGAGGCAACCACTCACCTACAGTGGATTGATTCATGGAGTAGAGGAAGACATAACAGAAAACAGCATTCACACTAGCTTTTGAGCACTAACTCTTTTTCTAGCAATAGTACACACATTCATGACACAATCACACACACACAAATGCACACTCCCGTGGCCAAAGTCATCATAAGGAATAAGAAAAAAATCACCTATTTTTAACTAGGCAGTTCATACTCTAATACTGTTTAGGAAGAACACAAACAAATTTCAGACCTTAAATTACACCAGAACCACAGATTTTGTTAGTTACATAGTTCCAACCTCCAAGATAATAGCCATTTTCTTCTATCTAAGTGAATAATGGTAGAAGCACATCCAGGTGTAAATATTACTGTACTTGTAATCCTGCAAGACCTATCAACAGGTGATGCCATCCTATTGATATGCCCCATTACATATTACATTATCACCTCTCAGGGTTGTTATGAGCAGCATCTCCAGCCAGCATATCACATGGGCTCACAAGCAACCTCATTGAAGGTCAAATAGCCACAGACTCACTCTCATTTCTGTCTGCCAGCCATGTGTTCCTTTCAAAGGCCAAATGTTGTACTGAAGTTAACTGTGCATTAGACAGGCTATTCTTCAGACTGTTCATGTTATGATGGGTCTGCTTGTGATCTGAGTATACTGGTGTACCAGTTACTTACAATTAAACTGCAGCTACTCATTGATGTCCAGTGTAGGATGTAATTATTGTATGGCAGTGAAACTTGGTAGTACATTAATGCACTAACGAGGAACTAATTTAGACTGGAAGAAAGTACATCCAATTTTGACCAACAGTCCAAATGCGGTGCTGCACATCATCTCATCGATATCTCCCATGTCCATATTGAATAAATTGTGTAAGCAGTGGTTAAATGATAAAATCAACATTATGCCTTTCTCACTTGTTTGACTTTTTCTGCCCATGTCTCATTCCTAATTCATTATACATGAAAACAACTCTTTATGTCTTTCTTGCATCCTTCTTATCCTGTTCAGCAAGTCTCCCCCAACCTGTAGTTCTGGGTGAATTTTCTGAACTCTACCCCTTTTCCCAAACCTCACCAGTACTTTTCATTCAGCCTCCTTGCTTCCCCTTCAACCCTTCTGCGAGAAGAAGGAGCCGTTGACTGCAAAAGCTAGCAAACTGTAATACATTTTATATGTGAGTTCTCCTGCCACTGCTTGGTGAGTAGACTTTTTATTTCACCAATTACTTATATTTTTAAAAATTGATTATTTTTGTTGATATAAATGTAGTATTTCCTATATTTGCCAGTTTACCCATAGATCAAAATGCTAATTAAAAAGCTGTGTAATAACAGAAGTACCTTTGCAGGAAATACAATACCAATAAACATGTTTCTTTGAGAAACTATTCATTTCATCATTGAATTTCTTCACACTGACAAGTCAGATGTACAAATTTTGCACATGTCTCAAATGAAAGAATCTGAACAACTTAGCATGAAATAATCTTTATACAGTATTGTATGTAGTGCTACACACAACCATCTTTTACTGATAATATAATGTAAATGGACAGATAAAAAAATTTACTCACCAAGCAGCTGCAGGGGAACACACATACAGAAGGATTTAACTTTTATAAGCTATTGGATACAGTGGCTCCTTCTTCTGGCATAAGAGTTGAAAGGAAGGAAGAGGAGTGAAGGAAAAGGACTGGAGAGGTTTAGGGAAAGGGGTACAGTTCAGAAATGTCACCTAGATTCCAAGGATTAGGGAGACTTACTGGATGGGACGAGAAGGAAGTACTTTCCTACTCATCCCGTCTGATAAGTCGTCCCTGACCCAGTGTTCTGGGTGACTTTTCTGAACTGTACCCCTTTCCCTAAATCTCCCCAGTCCTTTTCCTTCACTCCAATTCCTTTCCCTTCAACTCTTCCAACAGAAGGAAGAGCCACTAGCTCTGAAAGCTTGTGAAAGTTAAATCCTTTTGTATGTGTGTTCTCCTACTGCTGCTTGGTGAGTAGATTTTTTTCTCTCCATTTACATTACACAACCATCTTTAGTAGACTAGTCTCTTCTTCATGCCTGGCAACATTTTTGTCACATAAATATCAATAACTTTTTCCTGTTCTAAATTTAAGAGTAGATCAGCTATCAGCTGAGTTCTGTTTTCTATTCTTTTTCCATAATTAGTGGTGGCTAAGTTTATTATTAGGACTTTCCAAAGTTTTACAGATTCTTTTTTTTTCTTCAGTTTTGTTTCTCTGATTCTGCAGACTTTAGATGATCTGCTCTTCTCCTTAATGCCCTTAATGCCCTATTCAAATAAATGTAGCAATCCCCCTCCCCCCTCACACACACACACACACACACACACACACACACACACACACACACACATTGAAGGCAGGAATACACTGTACATTCCACTGTTGCATTTAGTTTTGCAACTCTCACTGTGGTTTCTGCTCTATATATGAGTCTAGCATATTCAGTGTCCCTAATATTCATGCAGCTGTTATGTTTTGCTTGACAACACATTCACTACCCAGGACATAGGTTATAAATGTGTTATGTCGAACACGTAGTACACTAGATAATATTTACAATCTACACTCAGCTACTGATATTACAATGTTCTATGACAATAATGAATTTATGCAACTCACAGAATGGGTAGGCAAAAACTAGTCATGTGTTATTCATTTGAATGCATCTACAGAAATATCTTGTACTACTAGTAGCAGTTATAGAATAATTTATGCCAAATGGCTTCATAGCTGTTAATCTTGATGATCTATGGTTATATATACACACAAGTCAATTCTTTTCTTGTACTGGAACTAGGGATGTATTCTCAGTGTTTTACTTCTGACACATGAAAACTGAATCAATGTAGGTCTCAGTGGATTATGTGAGCAATCTTATTAGCGAAATTTTGTTTTGCCTTGTACTTTTCCTTTCTACTAAGATGAGATAACTAAGTTATTTTGAAGGTTTGGTTAGAGGTAGATGGTTGCCCCAAGCAGTCTTTAAAGTGAACATCATCTGGAATTTGCTCTTCATCTTATTCTTCTGTTAGGACAAGAGGACAATGATCATATGGCTTTCGAGGTTTCTGCTGCTGATTTCTGTGTAAATACATTGAATTGCCAATTTATAAGCTTTGAATTTCTATTTAGTAGTACCATATAATACCTCCTTTGTTACCGCAATTTTATGGATTTTCTTCTCCGTTTCATAAATACAATATTCTTTGCTCCAAGCTGGATAGAGTCCTGAACAATTAACACAACCTGGCATGAAGGCATATTCTCTCCCTGTTTGTGTGCATCCTGTACATGTGTAGTACATAGCATGGCCTTTACATGACATTAGAATTGGGCCATACCTCTTACATTTAATGTGTATGGGTAAAATACCAAGCAAATAAAACTAGTCTTTATATGTTAAGCTACTACAGGACAGTTAAATAACAAAATAGAGGCACCAGGTTTTACATATACTCGTCTCATAGTACACTAGATAATATTTACAACCTACAGTCACCTACTGATATTACAATGTTATATGACAATTAATGAATTTCTGCAACTCACAGAATGGGTAGGTACAAACTAGTCATGCGTTATTCATTTGAATGCATCTACAGGAAGATCTTGTACTACTAGTACAACTCAGCAACACTGTAATTTTCCCATTCTCGGCATAACTCAATAGTATGTTGGAGCATTATACATCAATATGATACTTCTCTACAGGTACAGTGATGTGTTTTGTGTAACTCAGTCCGTATACAGTATTCTCCAAGCTTCCTGAACTCACAGATTTTAAATCATAATATTCTTTGAACTGTATTTTCCAAAGCTTTCTTGACATAAAAATAGAACATCTTAAAATCACAAGCTCTTCTTCTCTCACAATCATAAAAAATACATTTCTTTCCATAATCTTTGTACTACTTTCAAATCACTTATTATGCCTTCTAAATCATTCAGTATACAAAAAGGAGACAATTTCATAATTTGCTTCATCTGTGTATCACAACACACCACTGAGTCCTCTTATTTACATTTACTCTGACTTATTACAGAAGATTACATAGAAAGGCTGGAATCTTGCACTCGTATCTTCGACTGGGGTGAACACTCTACAAGAGATCACTTATATCATTGTGATCGTTTGTGGCAGAATTTATAGGCTCCATAGAAGGCCTGTGAGCCACTAGCATAATAGAGGTCAATACACACAACTCTGCTTATCAGGGCAATTCTAAAGCTACAGGGGTTCAACATATGCCATAGAGGTTGACTGCTACTGACTGTTTAGCCTTAACAACATGCATCCCACAAGTGCACTGCAAACCTGGAAGTTAATGGTTTTTAATTACATCTAATGATGCCTGCAGAAGCAGCTGATAGTTTAAGCAGCAGTGCTGACCAGCTCAAGAATTCCAGGTGTGCCAAACCCTTACCTAGCCATGCTTACCCAATTCTCCAACATCGTAAGGAAGCTACACTCTCTACCCTATCTCAACACCACATAAAAATTTGTGGAAGGTCTATACAATTTATAAATGAGCAGTCACTGTGCTGTACAATGCTATTAAGCATGGTCAATAATTGTGTGCTGGGCATCGCTAATCTGTGAAAGAGTTAAAATATCCATAAATTGCATTCAGAACCATAAAAAAAACCTATCAAGTTCTGCCATCTCTTGTGGTCCTTGTGAATGTTGCAACAATAAAGCAAGTCATACTTTCAGTGCCTGCCACAGGGTGTTACTCCATAGCTGACATCTCCAAAGCAGCTGATTGCCCATAACACAGGAGCCTTCCAGCAATTTGACTGTCAGGGTGGTGTTGAGTCAATGTTGGATCAACTTTACTACATGTTGCTACACCTGCAGCAGCCAAACAGTGCTATCTATACACACCCCAGCCACCAGGCATGTTCGAGCTGGCAGCCATAACCAGACAGCCTGCATGCTGCTGGATCCTCCGGCATCAGCTGGACAGCCTTCATTCATTTTCAGCCTACCACGTGAATGTCAAATTTGTGGCATTTGTGGCCACCGGAGCAGCAATTCAGTAATGCTGCTGCCAGAACCAGTGAACCTGTAAGGGCCACTGCCATCAGACAGTGAGCTCAGCTGTTTGGCATTTTGTTGACTGGTTCCAGAACTCTCCATCCTCTATCAAACCTGCAATACCTGGGTGGGAGAGTAGCTGCGCAATCCTGACAGTAGGAAGCACAGGACCTCCTCCCTCTGTTAGAAGCTGTACAATGTACTGCTATACGAAGGAAGAACACTGAATCAGGAATGTAAGTCCTGCACAAAAAGCGTATCAGTCCATGATATAGTGATGTGACATATTTAGAAAACTATGTCAAAAGTAATGGTACTTTCTGAGCCACAGAAATTTTAAAGTAGTATAACCTAACAACTGGAAGAATAGGTCTCAACCCCTCTGGTACTGGTTGCACCATAATGAACTATTACATGTTGAAAGAACATTGAATTAGGAATATACATCCTGCACATAAAGAGTATCTGTCTACAGTGTATTGATACGACATATTTAGAAAACTATGTAAAGAGTAATGGTACTCTTTGAGACAAAGAAATTTTAAAGCTGCATAACCTAGAAATCAAGATATCCCAGTAGTTTTAGCACAAAATCTAGTCTTACTGCTGCTCTAGACATCAATATGGTGTTACCAGGAATTAACAGCATTTTGCAGTTCATTTTCTGTATCAACATTAGTGATGAATATGATATGGGACTAGATAAGTCCTGCTGCTGTTTACAAAACCAACTAGTAAGAATGTTCAATTAAATGATAATGCACCAACCTTGTATGACACATTAGTACAACATTGACTGATTCTGACAGATCAGAGACCTCTGACTCAACAATTATTACAATAACATATCAAAGAGGAATATTGTATAAAACATTTTGCATATTACAGTTCATCAGATAACTGCTGATTTGGGAACAAATTTCCTATATTCAGTGCTTGCTCGCAACTGACACTGATTTACTGTTGGCTATCATTGGCTGTTGGCTTTCCTCAATGGGAACTAGTTATAAAAATGTGATCAGGAAATCTAAACAAAGAATATTTTACCTAATATGGAATGGTGAGTTGTGTTATTTACTTGACAGAAATAGATTTAATTACAGTGGTGGAGATAAATTACCACGGAATTGACTAACGTACTTTTGTTTATATTTTTGTCTTTAAATCCACAACAAATAGTACAATTTATGATTCACTTCTTTCAAATATAATCAAAAGAAACACATAAACTGTTTTCTAGAATATTTTGTTCTTTAGAAGTGACACAGCAAAATAAAATGTAAGGCTGAAAATATGAACTACATAAGAAATTGATATAGTTGCCTTGGAAACAAAATTCTTCTCCTTTCAAAAAACTCATTGACTCCCTTCAGCAGGTCATCAAGAATGGGAAGACAATGGTCTAATGTTTCAAAAACACTGGTTATATCTGCTGATGCTGTAACTTGTGGCTCCCTTTGTGCCACTGTTAATACAATTTTGTACATGTTATCCACTTTCTGAAAAAAAAAATAATTCAAATTTAGTAACTATTTATCTCTGTAAGTGCTCATACGCATACAAATACACATATAATAGTGACAACAGATGTGTCAATAAATGTGAGACAACAGAAGGACAGCCGGCCACGGTGGCCGTGCAGTTCTGGCGCTGCAGTCCGGAACCGTGGGACTGCTACGGTCGCAGGTTCGAATCCTGCCTCAGGCATGGGTGTGTGGGATGTCCTTAGGTTAGTTAGGTTTAAGTAGTTCTAAGTTCTAGGGGACTTATGACCTAAGATGTTGAGTCCCATAGTGCTCAGAGCCATTTTTTTGAACAGAAGGACATACACTTACAAGCTATTTGAAGAGCAAAAACTGGAATAAGATTGCATGAGGCATACTTTGCAAGGACGGTCACACAATTAGCTTTTGGCCACAAGGTCTTTGCCAAAATTAAACAACATACACAACTGCACCACTCACACAAATGCAACTCATGCACACATAAACACTGTCTCTTGCAGCTGGAGTGTTTGCATAAGTGTGTGTATGTTCTCTAATTCTGGCAAAGGCCCTGTTGGCTGAAAGCTTTGTGTGACAGCCTTTTTGTTGTTCATTTCTGTGACTCAGCATCTCCACTATATGGTGAGTAGCAACTATCCTTTTCGTTATACTATTTCATTTATAGTGAAGATAAAGGTGTTACTACACAGCAATTTCTTTGAAGTTATGAACAATAAAAGGTGATATTGTCTTTGTAAAAATTTCATGCTTTTTGTTGTAGAGAACTGTTTTTCCAGACTAGCAATGAAACTCTCAAAAAGGCTGTTCCATCTATGGAATTTCACTTTAAAAGGTGCCAGAATGAAAAGGTCATTGTGTGCTGACTGCAAAAAGAAGCATCAGAATTAAAGTAGCCACTGGCTTATTTAGGCAACTATCAATTCACACATACTACACTGTAAATAACTGTGCAAAATGACAGCATGTGAAGAGTGCTGCCATGAAACATTGCCAGATGACATTTTATTACTGAGAATGCAGAGCTTCATTTCATATACACTTCCTCTATTTGACGATAACAAGAAAATGGTGAACTTTCATGTGGAAATGGACAAAAAATTTTAAAATACATAGATACATAGAAAGCTGAACTTTTGGTATTTTTAAGGCACACCATTCTATCCCTCTTTTTTTCACTTATTAAATTTTTCAAAAAACTGGTTCTATTCCAACTGTTAGCCACCATTAGATCTAAATTGTATAGAAACAGTCCTTAATCTTACAACATGTCTACCACCTGGCCTGATACAAGGTTTTCAAGGTAACACTATTTCACTGAACTGAGCATTAATTTTATTGCTTTTATAGTCAAGCTGCTTTTCAGTTGAGTGGACCTCCTCCCAGACATTTTCACCAAAGAAAAATATTCGATGGTCACTGTGAAGTGAAGCCAGGGCATCTATGTTGCTAGCCAACAATACTAAATACTAGATCATGCAGTCAATTTTGTGCTGTTGTTGTGGCAATGGCCAAAATGTGTGTGATGTCTACTGGAGGAGAGATCGTTTGACGAATGGTGAAAGTGAAAATATAATAAAATCAGTCAGCACAGAGTCAAAAGAAGACATGGCATTGTTCGTGACTCGAACAGCAGATGACGAACCAATTGACACAGCCATGGAAAATAGTGGCACCACCAAGGAAGCCAGTTTTATGGATACTCAAAATGACGCATTGTGAGCAGCAAGAATGTGATATATTTTATGTAATGTCTCTCCTCTTGAGCTAGATAGGCACTTCATTCACTTGTGCATACAGATGAGTAGCCTGTAATGTGCTCTAGGTAAGGGTGCTGGAGTATATGCTGTTACTGTCTCCCCTCCGGGTTTGTGTGTAAACATCACAATGCTGCCACCCCAGCCAAGTACCCACTTCACAATGCTGAGCAGTAAATAATAGGATGGAGGCCCTTGTTTTAATATTATTGGAGAATTTATTCTTCAAGAAAGGCTTTTAATTAGTTTATGGTACAGTGAAGGCACAATTCATTTCCATATTTTCAGATGCATTGTTGTTGCCTCATTTCTGGATGCATGATCTGGCACATCACCAAAGCCCTATTTCACCTTGAGCACGTTCAATGAAATTTTGGTCAGTCTTTGAACAGGGCAATTCAGAAATCCACAAGACTACTTCACAGCACAATTACATGGTCTTTGGTTTATGGCCTGGAACAAGAAATCATGCAGCTCTAGGAAAGGTTCATTCCACACCACTGACAAAGTAAGGGAAGCATAATACTGTGCTGACACTCTCTTCAAGCAAAACTTATAACAGAAGTCCTAAACAGCAAAAACAGCCCCATACCATGAGATCTTCTCTACCAAAATATATTTGTCACTATGACACAATCACACAAATATCATTTATTAGGAGTATAGCATGACACATCCATCCATAAATCCTTCTGTTGTACCACAGACCTATATTGGCACAATCTGCAACATTCTAAGTAACTTTTTACATTTATTTTTGTGATCACTAGCTTCTGGGCAGCAACACAACTGCAACAACTGTCCCATAGTTTACTAATACACAATTCAGTCATTAACTTATGTTACTGAAATGAAGTAGATGACTCTTGCAATAGTTCACAAAGAGATCTCCCTGAGATCATTTAATATTCTTAGTGTCTGGTGGTCACTACCTGTTAATTTCTTAGACTGCCTACAATGTCAACTCATTAATTAGTTTTCTTGCACCTTTAATGCTTCCGCTTCACAACCCTGCCTCACTCAAATGGATTGATGGATTTCCTTAATTCTCCCACTACCTTCTTTAATGTGCATTAAAATAATTAGGGGTGATAAACTATCTCTCTGTCTTACTCCTGATTTATCTCAAAAGGTTTTGACATTCCTTCATAAATTTTAATAGTGGTGTTGTATTTGTTGAAGTTCCTTTAATTTTTGAGCATTCCTTCAGCTTGCCGTGGACAAGATCTGATATGTCACTGGAAAGAGGATATCCCTCTATAATTATTATGGTCAGTTTTCTTTCCTTTTCTGTGTAGTGGATGTATTAACGGTGTTGTCCATTCTGATGGTAAGATGTTTGTTATCCAAAGTTCATTAATAATCTCTATTAGACATAGAATAATGTTGTCACTAGAGCAACTGTATTGTCTAATCCTGACGCTTTGTTATTTTTAAGTTTTTTATGATTTCTCTGATTTCCTCTGTTGTGTGTGGCTTTGAGTCTAGTTGTATTCAGATTACATTATCAAAATGGAATTCTTCTCTTGGTGGATGACAGTTATGTATTTCTTTGAAGTAGTCCACAAGTATTCTGCAGTTCTCCAGCAACATAACTGTCTGTTCTAGGTAGTTTTCACAGAAGGATTTAGTAAAGTTTCATAGGATGTCTTATCAGGTGAACCACTAACAAAACTGATATTTTCCCAATTAATTGTTGGATGATTAAAGTCCCCACTAATGATTACAGAATGATTGGGGAACTTATGTACAAGTGAAATGAGGTTTCTCTAAAATTTTTGGTTACATCAGAAGATGAGTCTGGTGAACAGTAGAAGGATCCAGTAACCACTTATGCCCACCCCTTATACTGAGTCATGCCCAAAGAATCTCACATGCAGCTTCAGTTTGTATCTTGGTGGATTTGAGTTTCTTGTCTACTGCGACAGATATATCACCCATTACACGTTTGCTAATCCTTTTGATATACACTTAAAATTTTCCCCAAGACTCTAACTGCTATCAATTTCAGGTTTCAATCAGCTTTCTGTGCCTAGTATTTGCAAATGCTTCAGCAGTTTACCATGAGGATTTTAAGGCTCTCATCTGTGGGAGGCATTTCTTTTGATCTTACACTGATACTTCTGGGTTTCCTACAGATTTCATTATCTGAATTGGATTGAGAGTTACCTAACCTAAAAACATTCTCATGTGCACCCCACACACCGTCAGCTACCTGAGTAGCAGCCTCTGATGTGTAGTGCACATCTGACCTATTTAGTGAGACCCTACAGTTCTCAACCCCATGGCACAAGTCCAAGAAGTTGCAGCCAAGCTTTTCACAGCACTTTTGAAGTCTCTGGTTCAGTCCTTCCACTCAACTCAGAACCTAAAGGACCATGATCAGTTCTGGCAACAATGCTGCAAATTATGAGATTTGTTGAAACTCCACGTGCAAGGCTGGTCTCTGCCAGTCACTGGAATGACCCAAGAATGACTTCAGAGCTCAGATGACAGGCATTACATGTTCCAATGTGCACCACAATCTGCATTTTGTTGCACCCTATTCGCTCAATGGCTGCTGGAAAAGCCTCTTCAACATGCTGAATGGGGCCCCCAGGCATACACACTGAGGGCATCTGGTGTCCTTTACTGTCCCTTGTTGCTGTTTTCCTATGGGATACTATCATTTGCCATATATTTGAACTGCTGATAATTAATGCCTCCTCGACACCGGACAAAACAGGTTTCCCCACAACAGGTGAAGTGAGTCCCACTGGAACAGTTTCAGTTTCAGTGAAAGATGACACCTCCAACTTGTTGTTTAGGTGGATCAGTACAACATCCTGAGTCCCCACCAACCTGTACAGAATACCTTAATTTACCATTGACACACCACTTGCAATCTGCAGATGAGACAGGATCCACAGGAGAGGACAGTGATTGAGGTACCTCTGGTACAGGTATCACAGATACATTTCAGCATTAATAATAATAATAATAATAATAATAATAATAAAGTTTTCGCCATATAGAGGAGATGTTGAGTTGAAGGCACATGCAACAAAAAGACTGCAACACAATTGATTTTTCTGTTAAACGGCCTTCTTCCAACAAAGAAGACAAACCAAATTCACATAAACACAACTCACACACAAATAATAACTGTCTCTGGCAGTTGAGGCTCGTCTGCATACAGCAGCTGTGTTTGATACAAGAAGCAATCTTTGGTTGGAGTGGTTAAGGATGAAGTATGGACCGGGAGGGGGAGGTATAGCAGGGTAGGGATGCAGGAAGGTGTAGCACTGCTTGTGGAGCATGTAGGGACATGATGGAATTGGGCTGTGCTGCTGTGTGCACTCAGAAAGTTTGACATGGGGTTGGGGTGGAGACCAGGGGCAGAGGGGGGAAAAGGACTAGTGAACATGCTGGTGGAATAGAAAACTGTGTAGTGCTGGAATGGGAGTTGGGAAGGGGATAGTTAGGTGAAGGGTAGGAACTAGGAAAGGATGGGGCCAGGAGGGTTACAAAATGTACTTATAGAATATATTCCAAGGAGAGTTCCCGCCTGCACAATTAACAAAAGTTGGTATTGGTAGGTAGGATCCAGATGGCGCATTCTGTGAAGCAGTCATTGAACTGATGCGCATTGTGTTGGGCAGGATGTTCAGCAACTGAGTGCTCCAGCTACCTCCTGGTCACAGTTTGTCAGTGGCCACTCATACACACAGACAGCTTGTTGGTTGTCATGCCCGCATAATAGAAAGCAGCATAGTGATTACATCTTAGTTTGCAGATTACATGACTGCTTTTACAGGTGCCCCGCCAGCCTTTGATGGGATAGATGGTACCTGTGACTGTAATGGAGTAGATGGTGGTAGGAGGATGTCTGGGACACTTGTATCTAGGTCTATTGCAGGGATGTGAGCCATGAGGCAAGTTGTTGGTGTCAGGATTGGAGTAAGATGGACAAGGATACTGCGTAGGTTCAGTGGGGGCTGAGGTGGTGGGTGTGGGGAAGGATAGTGTATAGAATATTACTCATTTCAAGTACAATGAGAGGTAGTCAGAATCCAGGAGGAGAATGTGACTCAGTTGCTCAGGTCTTTGGTGGTAGTTAATCGTGAAGAGAGTGCTCCATTGTAGGCACTAGAGATCTATTTCTGTTCAAGATTGGGAGGATAATTTCAGTCTGTAAAGGCCTCTGCTGTTGGTTGGTAGGTGTCATTTGGTGGAGATACTGATGCAGCCATCCCAAATGTGGAGGTGAATATTGAGGAAGGTGGCTTGTTTGGTTGAGAAGGACCAGGCAAATTGAATGGGGCAGAAGGTGTTGAGGTTCTGGAGGAATGCAGAAAGTGTGTTCTTAGCCTCAATCCAGCTCACAAAGATGTCATCAAAGAATCTCAGCCAGGTGAAGTGTTTGAGATTCTGGGTGGTTAGGAAGGATTCCTCTAGATGGTCCATGAACAAACTGGCATAGGATGGTGCCCTGGGGATTTCCATTGCTGTACTGTGGATATATTTGTAGGTGATGCCTTTAAAAGAGACGTGATTGTGGAAGAGGATATAGTTCATTATGGTGACCAGGAGTAGGTTGTAGGTTTGGAGTCAGTGGGGCATTGGGAAACATAGTGTTGAATAGCAGCAAGGCCTTGGGTCTTGTGGATGTTAGCACAATGCAGTGGTTCCCCACCTAGGGATCATAACTCAGGGGTGGGGGGTGGGGGAGATTTAAATGGGGAGATGTAAAGACAGCTCAGAAGAGTAAGAAGAAAACAGAAACACACAGTAAGACATGTCAAACATTGTATATTGTTATTATAGTTATCGAGTCCAAGTTTAGTAAAGTTGGCACCATCAGCTTTATCACATCTCAGCAAGTGACTGCCAACACAACACAATCTTCACCCTGTGCTCTGCAGTCTTATCTGAATATTACACCTGTTGTGTTCTGTAGAAGTAAGTATGGATTCACATTTTCAGTGAGAAAGACAATGTCAACCTGCTGCAGTGTGTTGTGTCACACAATGTCCTCAGTAATAACTCATTGCGACCTTTGCTTCAGGACCATCGTCTAACAACAGCTCAACCAGCATTGAACAATAAACCAACAGAGATTTTTGTTGGAATAGGAAATTTTTTAAACTGTATAAAACTCTACAGGTATTTTTCAGCAGGAAAACAAGTTATTGAAGCACCACATGAAATTTTCCTTTCAATAGCAAAAAAAAGTTATGGTTTGAGCTTTAAATGAAAATGCAATACCAGTTTGAATCTAAATAACAAACTTTTACTATACTGAAGCAGCAAAGAAACTGGTATAGGTATTCAAATACAGAGATATGTAAACAGGCAGAACATGGCAAAGTGGTTGGCAGTGCCTATGTAAGACAACAAGTGTCTGGCGCAGTTGTCAGATTGGTTACTGCAGCTACAATGGCAGGTTATCAAGATTTAAGTGTGGTTGACTGTGGTGTTATAGTCAGTGCATGAGCGATGGGACACAGCATCTCTGAGGTAGTGATGAATTGGGGATTTTCCCGTAGCGCCATTTCACGAGTATACCATGAATATCAAGAATCAGGTAAAACATCAAATCTGTGACATTGTTGCGGCTGGAAAAAGATCCTGCACAAATGGGACTAACAATGACTGAAGAGAACTGTTCAATGTAACAGAAGTGCAACCGTCAACACTGACATTGGACTGTTGATGACTGGAAACATGTTGCCTGGTCAGAAGAGTCTCGTGTCATATCGAGCAGATGGACGTATACGGGTATGGAGGCAACCTCATGAATCCATGGACTCTGCATGGCAGCAGGGGACTGTTCAAGCTGGAGGAGGCTCTGTAATGGTGTGGGGTGTGTGCAGTCGGAGTGACATGGGACCCCTGATACATCTAGATACAACTCTGGCAGGTGCCATGTATGTAAGCATCCTGTCTGATCACCTACATCCATTCATGTCCATTGTGCATTCGGGCAGACTTGGGGAAATGTCCAGCAGGACAATGTGACACCCCGCACGTCCAGAATTGCTACAGAATGGCTCCAGGAACACTCTTCTGAGTTTGAACTCTTCCGTTGGCCATCAAACTCCCCAGAGATGAATATTATTGAGCATATCTGGGATGCCTTGCAATATACTGTTCAGAAGAGACCTCCTCCCCTTTGTTCTCTTATGGATTTATGGACAGCCCTACAGAATTCATGGTGTCATTTCCCTCCAGCAGTACTTCAGACATTAGCCGAGTCCATGTCACATTGTGTTGGGGCACTTCTGCATGCTTGCGGGGGCCCTACAAGATATTAGGCAGGTGTACCAGTTTCTTTGGCTCTTCATTGTAATTCACAGAATGAAGGTAACACAGACACAAAATGAAAAATAACAAAAAAGAGCACATATATAAAAGCGTCCATAGCAACAACGCCAAAGATGAATGTTCTAGCAGAGGCACTGATTCTAAACGAAATTTCCAACACCCCCACCCCACTAGGTGAGACACCTCTCAGTACTTTTACCTCCATAGTCCAAATCCTTGGATTAGTTGATGACGTCTGGATCTTGTACATCTTTAGTATGATAGGACATGTATTCATACATCTTATTTGATCTTGGTATTCAGGAAGATCTTCTGAATACTTGTTGAGCTGGTTCTGAGTCTTCATTTATTTCAACTGAGTCTGATGCTTCTGAAATGCTATTATTTGGCATGGTGTGCCTTGAATTATCTTGCACCTCAATGTTCTTCTCTTCATTTGTGAATGGAATAAATATCTGGTTCGGTTCCTGCAAATGATCAGAATCAGATGTTCCTCGCTCATCATTACTCTTCTGATCTGTTTACTTTTTAAAAATTACATCCCTAGCTTTTATAATTCTTTGATGAACAGGACTGAACAATCAGTATGCCTTGTTGTCTTCACAATAGCGGGCAAGTGTGCAGTGAACTCATTTTTTGTCCCATTTGCACCTACTGGCTTTTGGTATGTGAATATATGACTTACTGCTGAATAATCTACGATGTTGGAGGGATAATAAGATAAACATTAGTGGAGACTGCTTCTCCCCAAAATTTCATATGTAATTTTGTGTCGAATAACTTATATCTTGCCTTCTCCATGAGTGTTCTGTTGTATCTTCCTGCTACACCATTTAGTTCTGGAGTTGTCCGGGTTGTAGTTTGATGTCTAACTCCCTCATTCCTTAAGAATTTCATCAATCTTTCATTTACATATCCATTTAGATTATCAGTTTGTAATACACAAAGTCTTTCACCTGTCTAATTCTCTATAAATTCCTTAGAATTGTGAATAATATCAGGTACTTGGTATTTATTACTGACAGTGTACAAAAAAACTTTGTTGAAGAATCATCAATCAGAGTTAGGAAACATTTAGCTCCTGTAATTGATGTGGTCTGCATTGTACCACACAAATCTCAATGTACCAACACCAAAATCCTTTTAGCTCTGGATGTGGAATGTGGAAAGGAAAATCTGCATCTCTTGCTAGGCACTTAATGTATGGAGTGGCTCCTTTGTATGTGATGCCATTAACCAAACATTTTCATAAATCTTCAATCGCATCTGAGTGTAAATATAACAATCTTCTGTGCGAAATATTTGCATCATTAGACAAGGATGCACACTTTGCTCCAACACTGTGATCACTTGGTTGATCCCGTTTATAAATTCTGTTGATTAATGGTGCTGTGGCTATCTATTTCTTCTCTGCATCACAAATTTCAACAGCCTCTATCATCAAAAATGACTGAGTGACTCTGTTTCATTATTTTGCTGTCAGAAAGTAAAACTGTACTCAATGGAGGGACATAGAGCACATCTTCCACCTAATGTTTGTCGTCTCTCTGCCTACTTGTGCTTCAATGTGTGCATCCTGTCCCTCTGATGGCTAAATTTTCATCATTAGCCACAACCACTTGTGAACTGGGCACTGAGGTGCTGACACTGTGAAATTCAAATCACATGTGTGCTTTGACATATATGCTGCTGCACCAGAATCCACATACCAGTCTTTGCTGATGATGAAATCGTTAAGAATGTCTTATAACTAGTTTCTTTCGCAGCAGATTTTCTGCTTGCCTTGTTTTGACTGTGACAGTTCTTCACTATGTGTCCATATTTGTTGCAATTGTAACACCTTGGACCTCTGGGACTGTAATGTGGGTTGTGATTGTTCTTTTTATTTGCTTGAAGAGCTGTGCCATTAAAACTTGAAGTGCTGCATGTGTCACTCTTCATTCCTATGGTAATTTGTTTTTAATGGACTTACCTATTACTGATATACTGGAATTCTTTAAACCCATTATGTTTAGTTTGCATTGGCCCAGGGTGTATCAAAAAGAATCATTTCATTTGGCATATCTACACTTCTGAAGCTAATAAACATATACAATGAATTTTGTTTTTTGATGAATGGTGAGCTCAAAAAGTTTTTTTTCATACCTTTTCATAGGTGTGACACATGTGGCATATGTCAATGCTGCATTCAAACTTTTCACACACTGCAGCAAGCATGTCTTGCATTACAGCTTCCATAGCTGCTGTTATGCAATGTCTCCATTCATTCACTGTTGTTGGTAACAATGGCACATAAACAGAGTCTTTTATAAATTCTACACAAGAACTAATCACATACAGTCAGGCGCGGTGACCTTGGATTCCAGTAATGTAAGGCTGAATCATTTGGTCCAGTGCGACTGATTCACCATTCAGTAATCCATTAAATTAAAAATTCCCACAGTTCCAGACGCCAGTGTGGTGGTGTTCAATCCTGTTGGTAAATGATATCATTCAAATCAGTCTCCAACTGTACGAAAAGAAAGTTATCATGCACATCAAGATATGTGCGTCCTGCAACAGTGTTCTCGGCAAAGAAAAATGATCCATACATCTTTTACTGTGAAACTGCACAAAACACATTAAATTTTGGAGAGTCCCTTTCATGTTGTACAACTTCATACGGTTGTTCCACACCCCATATTCTCACATTATGATGG
Organism: Schistocerca americana; assembly: GCF_021461395.2. Classification (NCBI taxonomy): domain Eukaryota; kingdom Metazoa; phylum Arthropoda; class Insecta; order Orthoptera; family Acrididae; genus Schistocerca; species Schistocerca americana. The sequence continues at coordinate 282,217,176 of NC_060122.1, forward strand.
TTCACCTTTCCATATAAATGGAATGTTACCTCGTTGCTAAACACTAAGTGTGGAAGAAAACTGTCATCTTGCCAAGAACTAAATTACAGAACTCCATATGTTATTGTTTGTTACCTTCACAAAAGAGCTTGCAGTACCTGCATTTTGTATGGTTTAATGTGTAAACATCAATGCAACACATGCCATATGGACACTGGGGACATGTTGAGTTGTCGAGCTGCACAGTGAATGAATTTCTGAGGACTCCTTGTGAAACTGTGGCGGATGCGTTCAATGTCTGTGTCAGACACTCAGGGATGGACAAGCAATATGCATTTACACAGAAACCTGTTTCTCAGAATTGTTTGTGCCATTGTCTAATTCTCTGTGCTGTAGGATGATCCACACCATACCTAGTACAAAAATCACACTGGACAATTATTAATGACCTGCACTGTCAAAATGTAACACACAAAATGCTTTCTGTTGTTCCAACAGCATTTTTACAGGAACTGAAGTGGGCACACATTGTTGGCATCACATATGAAGGAGCCAGTAACACTCCATGCATTAACTATCTACAAGGTAAGCAAACCAGATTTTTCTTCTCACATTCCACTTCTAGCTAAAAGGATTTTGGAATGGGTACATTGAGAGTTGTGTGGTCCAGTACAAACCATGTCAATTGTGGGAGCTAAATATCTCCTAACTCTGATCAATGATTTTTCAAGAAAGAATTTTTTGTACACTGTCAGTAATAAATCCCAAGTACCTTATATTATTCGCAATTTTAAGAAATCTGTAGAATATCAACAGGTGAAAGACTTTGTATATTATGAACTGATAATGGAAAGGACTATGCAAATGAAAGATTGATGAAATTCTTAAGGGATGAGGGAGTTGGATATCAAACCATAGTTCCCCACACTCTAGAAAAAATTGGTGTCAGTGAAAGATACAATAGAGCAATCATCGAGAAGGCAAGATGTATGTTATTTGACATGAAATTACCTATCAAATTTTAGGGACAAGCAGTCTCCACCATGGTTTATCTTATTAATGGATTACCAAAAAACAGCTTTGAACAATATAACGCCAGAGGAAGCTTTCTCAGGGAAGAAACCTGATCTCTGACATCTGAGAATATTTAGCAGTAAGGGATATGTTCACATACCTAAAGCCAATAGGCTAAAATGGGACAAAAAATGTGTTCAGTGTGTACTTGTCAGAAACTGTGAAGACAATAAGGTATACCAGTTGTTCAATCCTGTACATCAAAAATTATAAAAGCAAGAGATGCAATTTTTAAAGAAGAAATTGATTATAAGAGTAATGATGAGCCAGGAATATCTGATCCTGACCATTTGTAGGAACAAAATCAAGTATTTATTCCATTCACAAATGAAGAGAAGAAATTGAGGTGCAAGACAATTCAAGGGACGGCACTCAAAATAATAGCATTTCAGAAGAATCAGGCTCAGTTGAGGTACAACATTATTCATGTGAAGCCACATCAGGTAATAGCATTTCAGAAGAATCAGACTCTGCTGAAATATATGAAGATTCTGAACCACCTCAAAAAGTACTCAGATCTTCCCAAATACCAGGCCGTAAAAGATGGATGAATATGTGTCCTATCATACTAAATATTCACAAGAATCAGAACCATCAACTTTGGCCTCCAAGCAAAAAAGCTATTGATGCCAAGTGGGTCTTGAAGATAAAGAGAAACTTACAAGGACAAATAACCCATCATAAAGCTTGACTGCTAGTTAAGTGACTGGCACAAGACCAAAAATTTGATCTCTGAAGAAACTTATATGCCAGTGACATGATTCATTTCACTCAGATGTTTATTTTGTTTGGCTGTGAAATATGCCTCAGAAATTGCTCATTGTAATATAGTTACAGCTTTTTTACATGGTGACTTGAATGAAGAAATTTATGTTACAATTCCCACAGATGACTACATGACAAAGACAGTTAAACACAAAGGCATTAAAAGACTTAAGAAAGCAGTATATGGACTTAAACAAGGAAGTTACTGTTGGAACATTATACTGGACAATGCTCTACAAGTCTGAATTTCAGTATATCCACAGCTGACACTCATGTTTACTATAAAAATGAAGGTAGCTATATATCCATTATAGCAGTTTATGTCCATAACATGCAAATTTTTTACAACACTCTGCAACAAAAAATTGCATTTAAAGAGAAATTAAAGGAATACATTAATCTAAAAGGCATCTGAGATGAATCCAATTGTCTAAGAGTCCGAGCAACAAGAGATTACAAGCATGGAAAATCAGATTTTACAAGAATATAATACGAATGATTGCCTCTGGCACACACAACAATAGATAAAAGTCAAGTATTCACTCATGGAACAAGCCAAAAGACACCGAGATAAAAAAATGCTATGAAGACTGTCCCATTCAGGGAAGCTATAGATAGCATTGGTATACTCAACTGTACTAAACCAGATATAGCATATTCAATTGGAGTGGTGAGTCAGTTTAGTACTAACACAGGAATACCCCACTGGCAAGGTGTAAAAAGAATCCTACAATATCTACAGGGAACTAAGGATTTCAAGCTAAAATTTTCTAAAGATGAGGGACATGACAGCATAGGATACATTGATGCTGACTGGGCTGGGGACACTGCAGATAGAAAATCGACCACCAGTTTCTTGTTTACGTCACAAGGTGCAGCAATTTCATGAAACAGAAGAAAACAACCAACAGTAGTTCTCTCGACAACAGAAGCAGAGTACATGGCATTAGTTTCTGAATGTCAGGAAGTGCTTTGGCTGCAATGGGTGCAAGGATAAAGATCCCCTTTCACAAAAAAAGCCCCAATTAAATTTTTTTGTGGCGACAAAGGTGCAGCTGATCTGTCAAAGACAAGCAGATACAAAGACCGCACTAACACATTCACACCATCAGAGAAAAAAATTGATTCAGAAGAAATCACAATGGAGCAGATTTCAATGAGAGGAATGCTCACATACATGACGACAAAGATACTGTCAAGAACAAGACATCATCAACTAATCCAATGGATTTGGACTACAAAGCTGAAGTACTGAGAGGCATCACTTCTAGTGGGGGTGTTGGAAATTTCATTTAGAGTCAATGCGCCTCTACAATGCCTCTACTAGAACATTCATCTTTGGCATCATCATTCATGGTTTCTTTGAGTCTAATGTTGCTTTCATTCTGTGAACTAATAACAGTTTGTTGTTTAGTTTCAAACCAGAACTGCATTTTGATTCAAAGCTCAAATCACAATTGTACCAATTAGGCAGCCCAGCTTACAGAATACATCCCGCCCATACATCTTGTACTTCAAAGTTAAGACCATTCAATTTGTTTGACATTGTAATTAATCTCAACATATACTCTTCCACGGATGAACAGTTCTCCAATCTTCTAGTTTCTCAACAATCCTATTCCTCGATAAAGTCTTGAGTCTTCATAAATTTGTTTTAATCTATTGCAAGCTTCTTTCTCAGTTCAGGTGATCTGTAGGTGCACAAAAATAGCAGGATCCACTGATAAGATTATTTTAGCCCTTGCGACACATATCTTAAGCTCGTCTTTGATCTCACCTATTACGCACTGCCACAATTGTTCGTGCTGTAAATAAGTGCCATGTTTTTTAGTTTTCTCTTCCTTTTAGTTTTTTGATTAATGACAATGAATTATCTGTGCTGAAACTCATGATGTCAGCATTCTATATTTGTCTCTTGAATTTTTCTTGATGCAACAGAGACATGCCTAGTTTTTCCTTGCTTCAAATAAACTATTGTTTTCCATAATATCAGCAAACTAGGTGGTCTGAACCCATAACATGTTGTCATTTGAGCTTTAAATGAAAACATGGTTCTGGTTTGAAACTAAATAACAAATTTAGTTAGTTCACAGAATCAAAGTAACACACTTACACTCAAAATAAAAATAGTACTGTAGTGATTCGAGAATTTCTGTGTAAATTCTAGAACCACTCAGCCTTCTACCACCTCAAACATATGATATTCTAGTTACAAGTGTGGGATGGTAAAATCCTAGCTACTGCACATCACATGTTTGAGTGTGCAGGTTTAAAATCAGTCGCGGGAAGAAAGTAGACGCGGCCATCGAACGGCACCGACAAGTGCTTGTCGGGCAATCCATACATGTTTTAGAGGAAGAACCATGGAGTTTTTGTGCAGCTCTGTGCCAGTTGTGTCATTGACTATTGTTATGTGAAAGAAGAACAGTTGAAAAAGTAATCTCGTGAACTCTTAATCCAGCCTTGTTAGAGCAAGACAAATTTTATGATTCATGTGAAGTAGTGTCATGGTTATTAAGCCAACTCTTTTATAAATGTAATTAAATTTGTTTCTGACATTGGACAGAGTGAGTGACTTGCTGGAAGTCATAAATGTACGTGGAAAATGAGAATTTTATTCTGTATGGAGTTCAAATATACCGCTGGTTAACGAAAAGTAATGTTTGTGTATCTACTTATTTCACAAGTAGAGAGAGAGGCTTAAATATTCCCGTATCTAGCATCATTCTATGGAGACGAAGTCAAGAGAGTTTTCCAGCAGCCAGCTGGCCAGCAAAGAAGATCGGCTGCGAATCTCAAGTAAGTCACCTCGCATAAAAGAAGTGGGAAGTTTATATGTCTACTTCATGCTTTAAATCAGCATCAAAAATCTTAGAATGTGGCGACCTGTGTGAAAGGACTCGAGAGAATGGAAATTTTAAGTCAAAAACTAGAGAATAAGTTGTTATGTGTTGCCATAGCAACCACACATAACACAATTAGGGATTTACTCTGATACATTGGAATATGTTCAAGAATCCAAAGAAGCAAAATTTGAATGAAAAATGATGAAGACATGGAAAATTCACAACTATAAAACAGCAACGAAGATTTCAACACATTTGTCTAAGAAGGAATACACATAGAACACTTCAACCAAGAAGGTCCAGTGTGGGGAGTATACATCTCTCACATACATCGCGGGGTCACAGACGCGGAAACCAACCTACATCCAATGCCACCAGCACCAGCTGGTGTTCACCGTTGCCTCTACATCCACTCACTTACATACTGTTCAGTGACCTTTTATTTGTGTAATTATCATATTTAAAGTTAGATTTAAATGATTAAGAGAGCTAAAGCATTTAAAAGTATGGAAAATTTACAACAAGTTGGAGAAACTCAAGACCCAGCTATGGCTATGAGAGTTAGCAAAGAAACACCTATCTGGGCTGAGTTGGTAAATTTAATCAAAGCTCAAAGTACAACTCTAAGTAAAGAACTAGGCTTGGTAAATTCTCAAGCACCCAGAGTGAAGTTTTGAATGCTCTGAGGGAAACTCTAAATGCCCAGAGTGAAATTCTAAATAGTCAAGGGACAAATCTAGGTTTGCTAAATGCTAAAGTAGACTCGCAAAACAAAGAATTTAGTAATCCATGCCAAGGCATGGGTGCTCTTGAGACTGAATTTGATGCATTAAATATTAGAGTAGAGAATTTAAAAATAGATTTAAAGAATGAATTGACTACTTCCTTGACCATTCATGTAAATCAAATGTTTACTGACCTTAGTCAGAAACAGAATGACAATTTCCAACATTTATCAAAAAGGTTAGAATTTTAACATTGAGGACAGATGAAATAATGTGGAATCCAAAATTAATGAAAATTTAGGATCTTCTGAAAATGTGTGCAATGCTAAGCTTAATGCTATAAAGCAGGGATTGAATACTTTGAAAGAGAGAGCAAATAATAATAATGAATTAATACCGATTATTCAGTTCCAAATTACAGGTGTCAGTACATGAGTAGATAATGTAGAAGGAAATTTCAAAGAGAAAATAACAAACTCTGATACCATAAATGTAAGTAGTTTGGAGGAACAATCTGAAGAAACTATAGATCGAAAAGTTACTGAGAGAATAACCTCCAGCAACATATCGCCTATTCTGTCTTCCGAACTTAGCAATACCAGGAAGCGTATAGGCAACCTGTGGAGAGAATTCGAGGTTATTCAGGGTGAAGTAGAAAAAAGGGTAACGTCACCTAATGTGGTGTTAACTAGTGAAGCTGTGACTGATTTACAATGGGGGGCTAATTCAGGGATATCTAGACAATTCCCTAAATTTAAGCCAGACGGAGATGTACAGCTGACATATTTCTTAAAAAGATTTAAACAAGCATTACCAAAAAAATGGGAAGATTCTAAGAAAATTGAATTTGCTGTGGGTACCTTCTAGGGGAAGCCTCAGAATGGAGAATGGGAAATATTGAGAATTTTTCCTCTTGGGAGGACTTTAAAAAAAAAATTTAAAGAGAAATACTGGTCTGTCAGTGCCCAAGAAAAGTTGATATCAGATCTGTGGGACCCAAAATATTACAATAATATTTGGGGTAATATGAGGAAATATTTCAATTGGCATTTAACACTAGCAAAGTATTTAGATAAGCCATTAGAAGAAGAGGGGTTGGTACGTATTGCCCACCTATGCCAGAAAAGACATCTTATGCAGTAGTTGGAAAATGATAGATGAGTTGTTATCTTTTATTGATGCACTCAATGAGATAAATAAGGATCCCAATGAAACTTTGCACCAAAGTGAAAGTTCAAACTATAAAAGAAATATCGGGAATAACTTTAAAAAGCATGAGACAAATGTAGCAAAAGTACACCGCTACAATCAGAAAAGTTGTAATGATAATTATCAAAAGAAACATCTACATTCAAATTTAAATCCAGTAACTCCTCAAGAATTTGTACTGAGCAACCTAAAAATATGTTATAACGTCAAGTTGAACACATATATTTCAAAACGACACAACACATATAAATCACTGAGCAAGTTGACAAAGCAAGACATGTGAACACGGTAACATTCGAATGAGCACTGAGTCCAAGTCTAGCGGCCACTGGCTGGCTGGCCGCTTAGGTGGCGCAGCTGCACTGGTCTTGATGGAGGTGGCCTGTAGATTGCTAATGTCCATAGGCATTGTTTGACTGACCGTAAAGTCTTGAGGAGGAGGCTTCCCGTATGGACGGAAGTGTCCCCGATGATAACGGGTCGAGATGACAGGAGATGTAGGGGTCGAATCTGCTGGGGCTCCATGCACCAATCTGCCCGTTGCAACAAGTCCAGTTGATATAACAGGAGACATGGGCCATGTGACGGCGTCCGTAGGAGAAGGAGACAAGTAGGTTGGCTCAGACAGATGATGGTCATCCGGTTCCTGCATGGGCACATCTCCTGGTGGCATCCGTTCTTGTACTGGCACCGAGATGATGGTGAGAGGGCTGCGTTGTGAGTAATGAGAGATGCCAAGATCCCGAGCGTCAGGTAGAGCCAAAGGTGGTGTAGTGGCATTCGGAACAGGCGTTGCCAGGACACGAGGCCGAAGCTGGTCCGAATGACGTACTGCAACACCCGTATCCGTCTGGATTTCATACAGGCGTCGGCCATGGTGTCGTAAGATCTGGCCCGGACTCCATTTTGGCTGCCTGCCATATCCCCATACCCAGACAAGGTCGTCGGCGGTGAACCGGCCAAGTAAAGGCCCTCGCGGCCATGAGGTGGAATGCCACAGAAGATGAAGTAGCGTGTGGGGCTGTCGGCCACGTAAGAGCTCAGCCGGGCTGTCGTTGCCCATGGGGGTGAAACGGTAAGAAGCCAGAAACTGGAGAATCACATCATCAGCAGCAGAAGAATTCAGGAGTTTCCGCATCTGAGCCTTAAATGTGCGGACCAGTCGTTCAGCCTCACCGTTTGATTGTGGATGGAACGGAGGGGCCGTGACATGCATAACGCTGTGACGAGCACAAAAATCCGCAAATTCGGAAGAGGCAAATTGCGGACCATTATCAGTAACAAGAGTAGAGGGAAGGCCATCCAAAGAAAAAATGCGGGCGAGAGCACTTGTGGTTGCCGCGGTGGTAGGCGACGTGCAACTGACAATGAAAGGAAAGTTAGAGTAGGAGTCAATTACGAGGGGCCAATAAGTACCTAAAAAAGGTCCCACAAAGTCAGCATAAATGCACTCCCAGGGTGTCTCAGGTGAAGCACATGGTGACAAAGATGACGTCGGGGCGGCGGTCTGTGACGCACAAGGGCGGCAGACAGCGATCGTGTGTGCTATTTCAGAGTCGATGCCAGGCCAGTACACATGACGGCATGCCAGAGATTTCGTGCAAGAGACACCCAGTGCCCTTGGTGAAGGAGGTGCAACACCGAAGCACGCAAACACGAAGGTACCACAACACACGGCAAAGCATTGTCGGTGGAAAGGAGGATAACACCATCCCTAGCAGTGAGGCGGTAGCGCAAAGAGTAGTATTTCCGCAATGGGTCAGAAGTCTTAGCAGACAGACAATCGGGCCAACCCTTCTGAATACAGCGTAAAACCTGAGAGAGGGTAGGATCCGAACCCGTAGCAGCTGCCAGCCGGTCCCCGGTGATGGGGAATCTGCCCACAACCCGCTGCTTGGCAACATCCAGGTGGAAACACAAAAGTTTGTCCCTCTCGAATGCCAGATCAGGAGCCATGGGAAGGTGAGACAGTGCATCAGCATTTGCATGTTGAGCCGTCGGCCGGAAGTGAATCTCATAATTGAAATGAGACAAGTCAAGAGCCCAATGCTGGAGGCGGTGTGCAGCCTTGTCGGGAAGTGACGATGATGGATGAAACAAGGAAACAAGCGGTTTGTGATCCGTAACAAGGTGAAGTTTGGATCCATAGAGAAAAACACCAAACTTATGAAGAGCATAAATAATGGCCAAAGCTTCTTTTTCAATTTGAGAATACTTTTTTTGGGTATCCGTGAGCATTTTGGAGGCATAAGCAATGGGTTATTCAGAGCCGTCAGAAAAACGGTGCATAAGGACTGCACCGACCCCGTATTGAGAGGCGTCCGTAGCAAGAACAAGATGTTGGCCAGGTCGATAAGTAGCTAGGCATGGGACCTGTCTCAGCATAGTCTTCAATTTCTGGAAAGCCGTATCGCATGATGCGGACCAGTGAAAAGGCAAGTTTTTATGCAACAGGCGATGCAACGGCTCAGCCACCGATGCAGCAGACGGCAAAACCTGTGATAGCATGCTGTTTTCCCCAAGAAGGAATGCAGTTCCTTAACAGATGTAGGGCGAGGAAGGGCATCGATTGCAGCGACAGTTTGCTGAAGCGGACGAATACCATCCCGAGAGAGTTGAAACCCCAAGTACATGATAGATGCCTGACAAAATTGTGATTTTGGAAGATTACACTTAAGACCGGCAGTCTGTAAGACATGAAAAAGTGTGTGGAGGTTCTGAAGATGTTCTTCAGTGGCGGAGCCAGTGACAACAATGTCGTTCATGTAATTTATACACCCAGGGACGGGAGCAATAATTGTTCCAAGAATCGCTGAAAGAGAGCATGGGCACTGGCAACCCCGAATGGCAATCGCTGGTATTGATAGAGGCCGAAAGGCGTGTTAAGGACCAGAAACTGCCGGGAAGCAGCATTGAGAGGAAGTTGATGAAAAGCTTCTGACAGGTCAATTTTAGAAAAATACTGGCCTCCTGCAAGTTTAGTGAACAATTCTTCAGGTCGAGGCACAGGGTAAGTGTCGATGAGGCATTGCACATTTACAGTGGCTCTGAAATCGCAACAGAGACGAATATCACCATTTGGCTTAGCAACGACAACAACAGAGGAGGATCACTCACTGGAAGTGACAGGAAGCAAGACCCCTGAAGCAGTGAGACGATGCAGCTCCCATTTTACCCATTCATGAAGGGCCACAGGAATGGGCCGAGCCCGAAAAAAACTTAGGCCGAGCAGTGGGTTTGAGCGTGATATGAGCTTCAAAGTCTTTTGCGCGGCCTAACCCAGGAGAAAAAAGGGACGAAAATGTCATCGACAGGGAATGCAATTGAGCATAAGGAACAGCATCAGAGGCGATATTGACAGAGTCATCTATGGAGAACCCAAAAACACGAAAGGCATCGAAACCATAAAGATTCTCTGCGATACTCTGGTCAACCAAAAATATGGGAACAGTGCGAACGATGGATTTGTAAGATACCTCAGCATTAAATTGTCCCAAGAGAGAAATCTTCTGTTTATTGTACGTCTGTAATTGCCGAGTGACAGGTGATAGGAGTGGAGAACCCAACTGAAGATACGTCCGAGAAGTAATTATAGTGGCAGCAGAACCGGTATCCACCTGCATGCGAACATCCCGACCAAGGATTTGGACAGTGAGGAATAACTTCCCTGAAAGGGAAGAAGTGCCTGACAGACAACACAGAAGCAGAATCAGCGTCACGGCCATGAACATCATGTATGCGGTCAGATTTGCAAACAGCAGACACATGACCCTTCTTTTTGCAATTGTGACGTATGGCCCAACGTTTGGGACAGTCCTCTCGTGAATGTTTCGTGAAACACCGCGGACATGACGGAAGTTTCCGGGGTTTTGCTGCAGTTTCTTAGAGGGTTGTTTAGGGTTAGGCCGAGGCTGCGCGTGGGAGCATACTGCAGCCATGTCGGCCTGCGGGGACACACCACACGCATCGTCAACAGCGCACAGAGGTTGTATTTCCCCGACGTCACCCCATGCCTCTATTTGCGCCCCAGTGGCACGAGAAATTTCAAAAGACTGCGCAATGGATAGGACTTCATCTTCTTTGTCAGGCGCCGACTGGATAATAGCATCCCGTGCCATGGAATCGGCATAGGATTCTTTGGGAACGTCAGTAACAAATTGACACTTTTGACTTAGGTCGTGAAGTTCAGCAGCCCAAGTGCGATAGGATTGATGCGGTTATTTCTGACAACAATAAAAGGCAACACGAGAGGCTACCACATGCATTTGCTTTTGAAAATAGACAGACAGAAGTGAGCACATTTCAGCAAAGGACAAAGATGCAGGATCTTTCAAAGGAGCCAATTTGCGACAACAAGCGATACATTTGAGGTGAAATCCATGAAACGAACAGAGACTTACATGTTTGTTCATCCATGACATGAAATGCCAAGAAGTGCTGTCAAAGGCGTTTTTCGTAATCAGACTCGTCTTCCCCCGTCTCATCGTAAGGAGGAAAAGAAGGTATAGACAATGACGAGAAATGCCCCGCATTTGATGTCATGACGAAATCGCAAATCGCCGATGTTAGAAGTGTTTGCTGTTCAATGAGACCTTGCAATAGTTGCTTGACAGTAGCCATGGAAACCTGTGGGTCAACGATGAAAAGGAAAAATCCACTACCTCGTCGCCAATTGTTATAACATCAAGTTGAACACATATATTTCAAAACGAAACAACACATATAAATCACTGAGCAAGTTGACAAAGCAAGACATGTGAACACAGTAACATTCGAATGAGCACTGAGTCCAGTTGTAGCGGCCGCTGGCTGGCTGGCCGCTTAGGTGGCGCGGCTGCTGCATAACTGGCAGACAGCGCCGCATGTAGAGGACGTGCGTAATTGCGCGGCGGCACTTTGAATGATCGGTGAGTAACAACAAAATACAAAATGGGAATGTAGCACCTCGCTATGGTAACCAACCCGTAATTAGTAGTAATGAGGAAATCATTGTTCGACCTGGATCTACGGCCGGGGCCCATGTTGTGGATATACTTTAGGGGGCCTTGTTCCATATAAGTATGTTAATTTTACACACAAAATACCCACAAAGGAATGGCTGCTGCTTGAAGAACCAAGCATAGCCACTAATAACCCACAACCTATAATAGCAGGAACAGTGGAAAATCCAAGTTTATCATATTTATAGATTCAGGGAGTGAGGTATCATTCATCTCAAACACGTTCTTTATCTCGATACAGAATAAATAGCACTTACCACTGATGCCAGTGACTGGAGTATACATAGTCGGTATAACAGGAACAAAAAGTAAACGTGTGAACTATGCAACTCAAGTGAATCGCAATATTGGAAATATATTATTTCATCAAACACTATTAATAGTTGAGAATATTAATAGAGATGTATTGTTTGGTTTAGATTGGTTATTAGAGTTTAAAGTCATCTCAAACTTTGAAGAAAATCTTCTTTGTTTTGGCAGAGGGGACAGTAGATGTTGGGGGCCATTTATGACAGATATTTACATTGGAAAACAAACAAATGAGTGACAGTGGCTGTGATTAACAGCTACAGCTCAATCGTCACCAAAGATCAATAATGTAGATCAAGGAACACATAGAACTGATATACAAGACAAAATTTATGAATCCCTCATATTAGCCGATCAACAAAGCAAGATTTATATAAAATTTTAATGGAGTATGAAGTAATGTTTTCCAGCTGTCCTGGTAACTTCAGTGACTATATCTGTAAGTTCAAAATCAAGGATGACATTCCAATATTTTGTAAACTGTATCCAATACCAGTGAATTTGAAGGTAGCAGTTAGGGATGAAATCAACAAAATGATTGATAATAATATTATAGAACAAAGTCCAGCGTAATGAATGATCCCCTGGTTGTGGTAAAGAAAGCTACAGATGGGGTACGATTAGTTTTAGATGCTCGTACATTGAATCAACATATAGAAACAGAGAGAGACCGACTGATTAATATTGATGGACTGTTATCCAAATTTGAAAAGGCAAGGTTCTTTAGCACAATGAATTTGACTGTGGGATATTGGCAAATAAAATTACATCCAAAAAGTATACAGCATTTTCGTTAGATGTGAAATCATATCATTACCATATATTGCCATTCGGACTTAATATCTCTGAGTCTGTATTTATACATGCATTAGATGACGCACTAGGGAGAGATAGATTGAAGGATTTGATAATATACATAGATGATATCCTAACAATATCAGCTACTTGAGAGGAATATTGTCTAACCTTGTGCAAGACTATGAAAAAATTTAAAGAGAAAGGTATTATGGTGAAGCTGTCTAAAGCATATTATAGGATTACAGGGAATCAGACTGGACCCAGAACACATCAAAGCTATCAAAGACTATCCGCACCCCAGGGATGAAAGACAATTAAATGATTTATAGGTGTGGCCATGTACTATAGATGGTATGTGCAAGGGCAAAAGCTAAATGACCCAAGAATTTTATGTTTGTTATAAAAGGGAGTACCGTGGACTTGGGATCAAGGTGCAAGTGATGCGTTTGAAAACATTGAAAGAGCACTTGTTGAATCACCCGTATTACACCATCCAGTTATGGGAAAACCATTTAAATTGTCGACAGATGCATATGATTATGGGGTTGCTGCTGAACTGTTCCAGAGAGCATGGGATCCAAATAATGTAGAACACAGAACCATAGCTTATGCCAGCCATAGTATAAATAAGCAGGAACTAAATTACACAGCTACTCAAAAGGAACAATTGGCGATTGTATGGAGTATTCAAAAATTTCAAACACTAGTATGGGGATCAGAAATCCAGGTTTATACAGATCATCAAGCTTCATCCTTTCTGATGAGTAGGCAATTATTACACAGTAGGTTAATGTGATGGATGCTTTTTCTACAGGAATATAATATTAAGATATGATATGTAAAAGGTCCCAAAAGTTTTGTACCTGAAGCTTTGTCTAGGCTACCCATAGGGTTGGAAGAATTGAAACGTACAGAAGGACCTGGCATTATTTTTGCCATTAATTTTATGTCAGCAGAATATCCGAACATCAAAGTAAAGGGAATGGCTCAAAGAATAACAGAAAATATTCATCAAGATCCCTATTTCACAAACATATTTCCTATGTGTATCCAGAACTCATTACCTCCTAATCAATTAGGAAAATGGAAAATTACAGATCATAACTTGTTTTGGAGAGACAGTGTAACCTCACAGTGTTGGCGCTTATGCATTCCCAAGGTAATACAAGATGAACTTGTGTGGTATGTTCATACAGGATACGGATACTTCGGAATCAAAAAGTGTAGAAGAAGCTAGGGCATAGAATAGCATCTTTGATTAGAACATGAGAAATTTGCCAGAAAGAAAAGAGAATAATACTCACGTGAAACACAAAATGTATCCTATTATTCCTAAGTCATTATATGACCTCACAGAAGCAGACTTTTTGGACCAATTTCACAAGGAAAGGGAGGAATATCATATATTTTGGTTATCATAGAATGCTGGTCAAAATATGTTAAATTATATCCTATTAAAAAAGCAAATATGCAAATGGTTGTACAGTGTTTACAACAATACTTCCTAGGATATCAAATTCTTGTTGGGTTTCCAGCTGGATCAAACTGTCATCTGTGCACAATATTTCAGCAGTCCACCTGGCTGCAATTATCAGGTGAGAAAAGCTACGCTACTCTTGCTGATAACTGATTCCACTCGCAAATGACTGCACCTTTATATGCATCAGAAGTACAACAGCGCATGCGCTAGATACAGTGCGCACGCACTCAATCATTCCTGCTGCATGGTAACATGGAATAGACTCTTTGCACCGGTTATTGGACCATTTTAATTGTCTTCATCTGAACATCAAATTCACGATGGAAATTGAAAAGGAGAGTAAGTTACCTTTTTTGGATGTACTAGTTTATAGAAAAGAAGACGGAAGTCTTGGACACAGGATTTACAGAAAACTGACTCATACCGACAGGTATTTACATGCTACCAGCTGCCATCCACCTTTTCAACATACAGAAGTCCTTCAGACCTTGGTTAAACAAGCATATGCTGTCTCAGATGCTGAAAATTTACCACAAGAGCTGCAACATCTTAAGGAAGGGTTCAATAATAATGGCTATATGGACTGACAAATTCAATGTGTTTTTGTGTTTGGACTTCCACCTGACCCTTCTGGAGACAGCTTTAGGTCTGTGGCTTTTGTTCTGTATGCTGGGAATGTGTCCACCAAGATAGGTAGACTTTTAAAGAAATATAAGATCAGATGTGTTTTTCATCTGCCAGCTAAGATTCGAGCACTTTCTGGATCTGTCAAAGATGATTTAGGTTTGTGGAAGTCTGGCATTTACAAAATACCTTGTCAGTGTGGGAAAATTTAGATTGGGCAAACTATTTGTACCACCAACAACAGGTGTATAGAACATCATTGCCATACGTGATTGTTACAACCAGAAAAATCTGCTGTGGCTGAGCATTGCCTCACAGAGGGACACAGGACACATGCTATATAATGAGACACAAGTAGTTGCAAATGCTTCACAGTATTGGGATTGTGTTCTAAAAGAATCTGTCAAAATCAGACTAGCAGATAATATCATTAATCATGATAATGGATAAGAGCTATTAAAATGTGGAATCCTGTTTTATCAGACATGAAGAAACAACAACATCTGAACTGGCCAGCTATGAATAATCATTTGTAATGATACATCGTTTTTGACACTATTCAGCACTGGAGCCGCTGCAACTGTTTTTGGTGCCAGGGGGCAGCAGGAATGATTGAGCGCATGCACACTGTATCTAGCGCATGTGCTGTTGTACTTCCGATGCATATAAAGGTGCACTCATTTGCGAGTGGAATCAGTTATCGGCGAGAGCAGCGTAGCTTTTCTCACCTGATGATGGCGGCCAGGTGCTCAGATGATAGTTTGATACAGCTGGAAACCTGACAATAATTTGATATACTAATACACTGGGAAGTCTACATAGTCAATACTTCCTAGAAGTAGGTAAACCAAAACTCTTTCTTATGGATAAAGGATGGTAATTTGTGAGTAACAAATTTAGAGAATTCCTAGCATGGGACAGTATTCAACAAGTGTTAATATCCAATTATAACCCGTCATCAAACCCATATGAACGAGTAATGAAGGAAATAGTAAAATTATGTCTTACTTACTACAGCAAAAAACATACATCGTGGGCAAAAAAAAAATTAAAGACTTTGAACTTATCCTAAGTAAGTTACCCCATTTATTGACTGGGTTGACACCTGTAAAAGTTATAGGAAAACCTTTTACAAGAGACCCTCCAATTAAATGTTTTAATTGGCCTAAACAACTGAGTGTAAATTATGAAGTGAATCAGGAAATGGTTTTTAAGAATTTAGTTGAAGCACAACAAAGAGTAAGTAAGCATAACGAAAAAGCTGTAGAACCTCAGTACCAAGTCAGTGACCTGGTCCTTATAAAATAACATCTTCAAAGCTCATCTCTGAAGAAAGAGACCCAGAAGTTTTTCCAAAAATATGAAGGACTATACTGGGTACAAATGGTGATCCATCCTAAGACATTTTTTTAAGTAGATCCCACAACTGGATCAGAGAAGGGGAAATACCATATAAAAGATGTAAAATTGTATATCCCCCAGGGACATTAACATTCTGAGTTAACAGACAAAGTGACAACCTTCGGATCCCAAGTTGTTTTTGATGTTTTTTCCAAATAGTTTCTTGCACAGAATTCCTTTAAAATCTTAAACTGTTCTGTCATCTATCATCTAAAATCTACAACTATCCTGGAGTCTTATTGTTTAGAAAACCGAATATGACTATAAAATAGAGAACAACTTAAGAAATCACCAAAAATAAGTGATATCTAGACAAAATAAACTGAATAGATTATTATTATATTTATAGATAATATAACATGATGTGACTAGTTAAACAACTGTGATACTGAAATGTATAGCTTTTCTATTTTGTTTCTATTTTGTATAGAGTATTTTATACCTTTTATGAGATGTGATATAGATGGCAGGGTTTGTATTAATTTTGAAAGAGGTGGGTACTGTAGATAAAAAGCCTGATTTACACGAACAGATAAATCATGACTGACACAAAACACACAGCACACCTTTCAAACAACCCTCACAAACAAATGTGCCTGATTCTTCATCACTTGCTATTTCCACAGGGTTGCTAGGATTTCCTTCGGGGACTTCGACAATGAAGGTTGTAAAAGTTCGTTCTGTAGGAGATGATTTAACACCAAACCTCCTGCGGCGTCTCACTCCAGTACCTGAGAGGTAGGGATCCTGGGGAAGGGGGGTGGGAAGGGCTTCCTGTCTTTGGGGCTATTTTCTTTCTCTTCTTCGATCCTAGCATCCACATATACTTTTTCCTTTCTCACTTCTCATCTTGAGGACCTGTCTATCTTTTCCCTCTTTCCATATTCATAAACTTCTATCACTGAAGTCCTTTCCTATTTCTGTGGTTCCCAATAACCTACATCTTATCTTGAGATAAGAAGGTTGAAGAATCAGACTACATGAACACACATCCTCATACGTAAGTATACACTAAGACAAACATACAATTACAGACTAGAAAGCCTGTCATGATGTGCGAACCACCAAGTTTGTAGTATTGTAGGGGAAAATGTGGGTACATCTAGAAATATGCACATGTATATAGGAAGCTATGTCGGTTCTACAATGAATCCACATAAGAAAAGGTGTATATAAACTAAGAAACAGGCATGAGCAAAGAGAGAAAACAAAAGCAGGGGAGAATGTTAATCATGATGATCACTTGAAGTCAGTATAATAAATACTCAAATGAATTGAAGGATAGTGGGACATCAATAGTATATGTTGACATAATGTCTATTGAAAGTATAGAAGTTGATAAGTAGATGAGGACTCTAGGGAGTAAATGATGTATTAAAGAATAAATGTGAAGCTTAAGATAGATTTATATCTTTACCAGAAAATACTTAATTATGATAGACATAGAAATGTATACTATGGTAATGAACTGTGAGGCCTACTCAGAAAGGATAAGCGGGGCGTACCCAGAATTCACTAAGTATAAAGGGCAGGAGTACCTACATGGAGATAGGATGACCTGTGGCCTAAAAAATAGGGATATTTTATAAGGGGCATACCTATCAGAATGGAAAGAGAAAGTGCTCTCATAAGGTCAATCCCCAAGCAAGGAATAGGTGCTGATTCTAGGAGAAGGGGACAGTATCATGACAAAAGTCACAAATTTTATAGGAATTATTCCGGGGATTATAAATTCTATGAATGACTAGCATTATTATGTTTTGTAGAAACAAATGAGTATCAAAAGAACACTTTTAGTTCTCCCAGAGTTCCTCCAACCTACAACTAATTAAAATAATACATACTAGGAAGAAGGTAGTACAAAAAAATAAAAATAGAAAATAGATAACTCAAGTGTCAAAACACTAAAATAAGAATGAATAGCGAAGAGACGGAGAGAGATTGTTCACAGTTATTGAAAGAAAAGAAATGTATACTGTCGAAGTATAAAATGTTATTATGTGTGATACAGGTTGTATAATGATTATGTATAAAATATTGCATGTTAAATCTGGGGGGGGGGGGGGGTTTACATAGAGATTCAAGAATTTCTGTGTAAATTCTAGAACCTCTCAGCCTTCTACCATCTCAAACATACGATATTCTAGTTACAAGTGTGGGATGGTAAAATCCTACCTACTGCACATCACATGTTTGAGTGTGCAGGTTTAAAATCAGTCGCGGGAAGAAAGTAGACACGGCCGTCGAACGGCACCGACAAGTGCTTGTCGAGCAATCCATACATGTTTTAGAGGAAGAACCATGGAGTTTTTATGCAGCTCTGTGCCAGTTGTGTCATTGACTATTGTTATGTGAAAGAAGAACAGTTGAAAAAGTAATCTCATGAACTCTTAATCCAGCCTTGTTAGAGCAAGACATATTTTATGATTCATGTGAAGTAGAGTCCTGGTTATTAAGCCAACTCATTTATAAATGTAATTAAATTTGTTTCTGACATTGGACAGAGTGAGTGACTTGCTGGAAGTCATATATGTACGTGGAAAATGAGAATTTTATTCTGTATGGAGTTCAAATATACCGTTGGTTAACTAAAAGTACAGTCTGTGTATCTACTTATTTTACAAGTAGAGAGAGAGGCTTAAATATTCCTGTACCTACCATCATTCTATGGAGACAAAGTCAAAAGAGTTTTGCAGCAGCCAGCTAGCCAGCAAAGAAGATCAGCAGCGAATCTCAAGTAAGTCACGTGGTATAAACGAAGTGGGAAGTTTGTCCATCTACTTCATGCATTAAATCGGCGTCAAAAACGTTAGAGTACAAAAGAGCACATATAAAAATGTGTCCATAGCAATGATGCCAAAGCTGAATTTTCTAGCAGAGGCTCTGATTCTAAATGAAATTTCCAACACAAAAAACTCATATTATTGGTGACACTTAACTTTGTATTCGTAAAGGAACCAGAAGTGTTTCTTGAGAAGAGAGATGGTGAAAAGAGGACAAGATATCTCTTTCAGAAAACATTACACTGTGTAGTATCTAAGAAATGGCACTGAATGTGAAACAACAGTTATTTAAAGACTGAAAACGTTTCCATTTCTTGTTTTGCAGTGTGATAATTCTTTCCATACAGCTCAACAATGTCACTTAATATTATAGTGTTGATTTGTGGATGAGAAGAAAATAATGATATAGCTCAACAGTGTCACTTAATAGTATAGTGTTGATTTGTGGGTGAGAAGAAAATAATGGAAGAACTACTGTTTTATAAAAACCTAGAAACAATTAATTTAATGAATTTTCAATTGAAACAGCTTTGTCTTGGGACAGGTTTATGGGTATTTTTTATTGACAGAGTGTGGGGAAGTATTTCTAAAGAAAAACAATTCCTAATCTTACTGGTTCTCACTATATGATCCACAGACAAGCCCCAGCTTCCGAAACTGTATTGAGAAACCGAACACTGCAGTGAAAGTGGCTATCTGCATAGTTAATAAAATTAAGTCAAGTGCTGTGAATATAAGTCAGGTGCTGTGAATACTTGTTTTTTTGAGTCCTTTATAAAGATCTCTCTCAATGCTGAACAACAGCCCTTAATATTTCACACACAAGTATAGTGGCTTTCGAAGGGCAATATGCTTAGCAGGCAGTCTGAATTGAAATCAGATCAGGAACTATTTCTTTTAAGCCAAGGGAAAACTGAGGTTTATCATTTATTGTCTGATGACAGCTTTATATTTTCCCTAGCTTACCTTGCAGACTTCTTTGTAACACTGAATAATCTGAGTCCGAAACTACAAGCTACAATAATGGATGGCAATAATACTGTAATGGCCTGGTTGGAAAAGACACAACTATTAAAGAGTCGTCTGGTGTTCCCATTACTAACTTTTCATCATTCCCTTGATTAAATGAACTTGTAGATGGGCAATGGTGTGATGTCAGTGAATGGATAGTCGTCAGCAGTGAGCACGAAGAACTGCTCCAAAAAGATTTCGAGCGTTATTTTCTTCAATTGTCTTTGGAAGGATGTCAGCAAGATCACTCTTCACAACTGATATGCATGTACTTCCTGATAAAATTCAGTAGGATGGAATTGAACTGAAATGTGAT
Organism: Schistocerca americana; assembly: GCF_021461395.2. Taxonomy (NCBI): domain Eukaryota; kingdom Metazoa; phylum Arthropoda; class Insecta; order Orthoptera; family Acrididae; genus Schistocerca; species Schistocerca americana. The sequence continues at coordinate 282,237,496 of NC_060122.1, forward strand.
TTGACTGCTAAAGAACAGTTTCAATAAATGATGTTGGAAGAATTCTAGGCCATTTGCAGTCCTGTTTATCAAGGAGTGGCAGATGAAGCCTTACAGGCCCTCATCCGGTTCTCTTCTCCTTACCTATGTGAGAATGGATTCTTGACACTAGCCATCCTGAAAATAAACCACCACAGTCTCCTCAAAATGGAGACTGATCTTAGACATGCTGTAAGCTACTTAGTTCATTTTCTGTTCCACAGATAATTTGCCTGATATATTTTAATTTTATACAACAATTCATTTACATTCACATTACTAATTAATTCATCAATATGGCTACATGCTGAACACGCATATATACTTCTACAGAATAGACCGAGTCATCAAGGAGAGACTTTCTCAGTTTGTTTACAAATTTTATTTTGGTGTCTATCAGACATTTTATATCACTGGAGAAGTTATCTAAAATTTTGGTTGCACCATTGGGCATTCCTTTTTGTGCTAAAGGCAACCATCACGTGTAGCAATGAATGTTATTTTCCTTTCTCATATTGTAATTATGGACATCACTGTTGATTTTGAAGTGCAGTTTATGTTTGTTTGTTGAAGTTTGCTCACGACAAACTTCTCAAGGGAATAAATATACCATGAAGCAGTATTCAGAATGCCCAACTCCTTAAGCAGATGTCTACAAGATGATTGTGGGTGTGCACCACAAATTATTCTTACAGCACATTTTTGAGCAAGGAAAACTTTCTTTCTTAATGATGAGTTACCCCAGAATCTGGTTCCATGTGGCATTATTGAGTGAAAACCACATCACTTATTATTGACTCACCCTGTGTTACACTTATCATCGCGGGCACTGGGTGCAGTTGGGCCACCCTCTCTCCAAGTGGAGTGGCGTTCGCAGTACACGAGGTGGAGTGTCAATGTGGATGCTGGCCATGTGGCATCGCCCGCTCTGCCTGTGAATGGACATGTGGCTGCTCCTTCAGCAAGGTCCGACCAGGCACAAGGGGGGAGGGGTTTATTAGTGATTGGGAGCTCCAATGTTAGGCGGGTGATGGAGTCCCTCAGGGAAAAAGCAGAAAGGTCTGCTTGCCAGGGGGTCTCATCTGAGATGTGGAGGAGGCCCTGCCGGCGGCAATATAGAGCACTGGGTGCATCTGACTGCAAATTGTTGCTCATGTTGGCATCAATGACTCTTGCCGTCTGGGTTCAGAGGTCATCACAGTTCATACAGGCAGTTGGCGGAGTTGATGAAGGTGGAAAGCCTTGCTCGCAGGGTGGAATCTGAGCTAACTATTTGTAGTATAGTTCCCAGAACCGATCATGGTCCTCTGGTTTGGAGCCGAGTCGAAGGCTTAAACCAGAGGCTCAGACGATTCTGCGGAGATCTGGGGTGCAAAATTCTCGACCTCCGCTATCGGGTGGAGAAATGTAGGCTCCCTCAGAATAGGTCAGACATGCACTACATGCAGGAAATGGCTACTAGGGTAGCGGAGTACGTGTGGAGTGCACATATGGGTTTTTTAGGTTAGGGAATTCCCTCCCAAGGCCCGACAAGGTAGTAGTAGGCAAAACTCAACAGGGAGTAACAATATTAATGTTTTAATAGCAAACTGCAGGAGCGTCTATAGAAAGGTCCCAGAACTGCTCTCATTAATAAATGGTCACAATCCCCACATAGTACTAGAGACAGAAAGCCGGCTGAAACCAGATGTAAATAGTAATGAAATTCTAAACTCAGATGAAAATGTATACCACAGAGACATGCTGGATAGTGAAGGGGGAGGCATGTTTATAGCGATAAAAAGTGCAATAGTATCGAAGGAAATTGATGGAGAGCAGAAACGTGAAATAATTTTGGTGAAGGTCACAGTTAAAGCAGTCTCAGACATGGTAATTGGATGTCTCTATAGGCCCCCTGGCTCAGCAGCTGTTGTGGCAGAGCACCTGAAGGAAAATTTGGAAAATATATCGAGTAGATTTCCCGATCATGTTACAGTTCTGGGTGGAGATTTTAATTTGCCGGATATAGACTGGGAGACTCAAATGTTTATAACGGGTGGCAGGAACAAAGAATCCAGTGAAATTTTTTTTAGTGCATTATCTGAAAACTACCTTGAGCAGTTAAACAGAGAACCGATTCGTGGCAATAACATATTAGACCTTCTGGTGACAAACAGACCCGAACTATTTGAAACAGTTAATGCAGAACAGGGAATCAGCGATCATAAAGCGGTTACTGCATCGATGATTTCAGCCATAAATAGAAATATTAAAAAAGTTAGGAAGATTTTTCTGTTTAGCAAAAGTGACAAAAAGCAGATTTCAGAGTACTTGACAGCTCAACACAAAAGTTTTGTCTCAAGTACAGATAGTGTTGAGGATCAGTGGAAAAAGTTCAAAACCATTGTACAATGTGCATTAGATGAGTATGTGCCAAGCAAGATCGTAAGAGATGGAAAAGAGCCACCGTGGTACAACAACCGAGTTAGAAAACTGCTGCGGAAGCAAAGGGAACTTCACAGCAAACATAAACATAGCCAATGCCTTGCAGACAAACAAAAATTACGCGAAGTGAAATGTAGTGTGAGGAGGGCTATGTGAGGGACGATCAATGAATTTGAAAGTAAAGTTCTATGTACTGACTTGGCAGAAAATCCTAAGAAATTTTGGTCTTCTGTCAAAGCAGTAGGTGGATTAAAACAAAATGTCCAGACACTATGTGACCAAAATGGTACTGCAACAGAGGATGACAGACTAAAGGTCGAAATACTAAATGTCTTTTTCCAAAGCTGTTTCACAGAGGAAGACTGCACTGTAGTTCCTTCTCTAGATTGTCGCACAGATGATAAAATGGTAGATATCAAAATAGATGACAGAGGGATAGAAAAACAATTAAAATTGCTCAAAAGAGGAAAGACCACTAGACCTGATGGGATACCAGTTCGAATTTACACAGAATATGCCAAGGAACTTGCGCCCCTTCTTGCAGCGGTGTACCGTAGTTCTCTAGAAGAGCGTAGCATTCCAAAAGATTGGAAAAGAGCACAGGTCATCCCCGTTTTCAAGAAGGGACGTCGAACAGATGTGCAGAACTGTAGACCTATATCTCTAACGTCAATCAGTTGTAGAATTTTGGAACACGTATTATGTTCGAGTATAATGACTTTTCTGGAGACTAGAAATCTACACTGTAAGAATCAGTATGGGTTTCAAAAAAGACGATCGTGTGAAACCCAGCTCGCACTATTCGTCCACGAGACTCAGAGGGCCATAGACACAGGTTCCCAGGTAGATGCCGTGTTTCTTGACTTCCGCAAGGCATTCGATACAGTTCCCCACAGTCGTTTAATGAACAAAGTAAGGGCATATGGACTATCAGACCAATTGTGTGATTGGATTGAAGAGTTCCTAGATAACAGAATGCAGTATGACATTCTCAATGGAGAGAAGTCTTCTGAAGTAAGAGTGATTTCAGGTGTGCCGCAGGGGAGTGTCGTAGGACCATTGCTATTCACAATATACATAAATGACCATGTGGATAACATCGGAAGTTCACTGAGCATTTTTGTGGATGATGCTGTAGTATATCGAGAGGTTGTAATAATGGAAAATTGTACTGAAATGCAGGAGGATCTGCAATGAATTGACGCATGGTGCAGGGAATTTTATTGAATCTCAATGTAGACAAGTGTAATGTGCTGCAAATACATAGAAAGGAAGATCCTTTATCATTTAGCTTCAATATAGCAGGTCAGCAACTGAAAGCAGTTAATTCCATAAATTATCTGTGAGTAGGCATTAGGAGTGATTTAAAATGGAATGATCATATAAAGATGACCATCGGTAAAGCAGATGCCAGACTGAGATTCATTGGAAGAATGCTAAGGAAATGCAATCCAAAAACAAAGGAAGTAGGTTACAGTACACTTGTTTGGCCACTGCTTGAATAATGCTCACAAGAGTGGGATCTGTACCAGATAGGATTGATAGAAGAGATATAGAAGATCCAACGGAGAGCAGCGCACTTCATTACAGGATCATTTAGTGATCATGAAAGCGTTATGGAGATGATAGATAAACTCCAGTGGAAGACTCTGCAGGAGAGACGCTCAGTAGCTTGGTACGGGCTTTTGTTGAAGTTTTGAGAACATACCTTCACCAAGGAGTCAAGCAATATATTGCTCCCTCCTACGTATATCTCGTGAAGAGACCATGAGGATAAAACCAGAGAGATTAGAGCCCACACAGAGGCATACCAACCATCTTTCTTTCCACGAACAATACGAGACTGGAATAGAAGGGAGAATTGATAGAGGTGCTCAAAGTACCCTCCGCCACACACTGTCAGGTGGCTTGCGGAGTATGTATGTAGATGTAGATGTAGATGTAGATGTACCCCTAGATGTGCAGAACTAAATATATTGTGTCTTTTTAATATTTAGAATGAAACCTGTCCCAGAAAACCAGGCAATGATACTTTTAAAAACTTTGTTTACTGTTTCTTCTGTTGCTGCATGCATTCTTTGATCAAAAAGTGTCTGCAAAAAGAATTAATTATGGCCATTGTATATGAAACAGAAGATCATTTACCTATATGAGGAACAATAGGGGGCCTATGACTGAACCTTGGGGAACCAAATATGTGATCTCTTCCCAGTCAAATTGATGTCCCCAAACTACATGGATCGAATTACTAAGTACAACTTTCTGCATTCTTTTGGTTAGATATGGCATTATCCACTGGTTGCCTATACCATAAATCCCATAAAACTTCAGTTCATCTACAAGAATGCTGTATTCACGTAGTCAAATGCATGTCACAGAAAATATCAACTGTATTTTATTATTTAATGCTTGTAAAATTAAGTGAGTGAACATGTAAATGACATTCTCAGTAGAACAACTCTTCTGAAATCCAAACTGCAATTTTCTGAGGATATTATTGTTGCTCAGGTGAGATACTATTCTAAAATACATCACCTTCTCAAAAATCTTGAGAAATCTTTAAGAGGGGTTTGAGAATGGCATATTTCAGTCTCTCTGGAAAAATGCCTTGAGTTAGTGATGCACACATATTTCAGATAAGACAGAGTTTATTACATGGGAACAAATTTTTAGTGCTGTATTGGAAACACTATCAAATATAGATGACTTTTTACTTTTGAGAGAATATATAATTTTCTTGATTTCAGACTGAGAAATTGGTAATACATTCAAATGACCGAATTTCATAAGGGCTGCTTTTTCAATGTACGTTTGTGATTTTTCTCTTGAGCTATTTGTCCCTAAACTTTCTACTATATTTAAGAAATGATTAGCAAATATGTTTGCTCCTTGCAACTATCATTTATAGCTCTTCCATTCAGTTAAACAGTCATGTTTCCCTGTTCTATGGCTGATGGTCCTGATTCTTGTTTCACAACATTCTGCATACGCTTAAGTCTATTGTTTGAATTACTGATCTCTGCCAATATGTGCATGTTCTTTGATTTTTTTGTAACTAGTCTTAGTAATTTTGAATAGTTTTTGTAGTGTGCAATTACTGCAGGATCTCCACTTGTCCTTACCAACAGATACATTTCCCTTTTTCTTTCACAAGGTACTTTAATTCCTCGAGTAATCCACGGTTTTTTACATGGCTGTTTAACATCCTTTCTGATTATCTAATATTGAAAGCAATTTTCAAATAATTCTATGAATTTATCATGGAATAGATTAAATTTTGTATTAGCATTTGGTTCAAAGCATAAGTTTCATCCCAGATCATCTCTTGAAAACTATTCTTAAAAGAAAATCGTCCTGGAATCATTAATTATGCTAACTGATTTCCACTGAGGAGTATCTGCACTATAAGGCACAATCACATTTAACCTAAATGTGTGTTATGATTAGAGAGAACATTTGTTATTTGTTAAAAAGTTATTTTCTTGCTTTGAGCTTCAGCAAATAAAACATCATCAGTTTCAGTCTTACTGTTTCATCCAACCATGTTTGAAAGCTAAGTGTTGTGTCTTAAAATATGTAACAACTCCTCCTTTTCCCACATTATTTCTGTGAGAGTAAGATACTGAACATCACCTTTTATATGTAACTCTCTAATCCAGCGATTATGTGGTGCTCAGATACCCAAAGTATGTCCTTACTGATGAGAATTTAAACTGGAAAAAACAAATTTTGGAATCCTAAAACAACTTAGTTCAGGCACATTTGCACTTAGAATCATTGCAAAACTTGGAGAGAGACAAGTCAGTAAATTGACATATTTTGCACATTTTCATTCAGTAATGTCACATGGAACAAAATTCTGGGACAACTCATCATCAGAAAAAGAAAATTTTTATTGCTCAAAAATGTACTATGAAAATAATTTTGGGTGCACACCCACAATCATCTTGTAGACATCTGCTCCCTCTTTCAAAAAGATTCTAGCTGGAACAGCCAGATACAGCAGTCATTTGTGTGTGAGTTTTGTGCATATGATGGTATGAATGTAAATGTGCACTTTGCCTCCTATCTGAAGAAGCCTTTGGCTGACAACTTATGTGATCAGCCTTTTCGTCGTACCTGCTTGCTGCTCAGTATGTGAGTAGCAATCTATTCGTTTCGCTGTATAGTTACTCCCCAATGAAGTTTGTTGTATATAAACCACTGCAGTTAAAAAGGAACAATAATGTCTAGAATTACAATAACAGAAAGGAAAATAACATTCATTACCCCACAAGGTGGATGCCTTTAGCACAAAATGGGGTGCACAATGGTGCGACTAAAATTTTGCGATTGAGAAACTTTCTGCTTGGCAACTCTTTCTCTTCCATAGAAGAATTTATATTACTGTAATGTGAACTATATGTACAAATTAATTTATGATGTAAATGTAAAATGGCTCATTCCACATCATTACAATCTATCCCGCAAAATTATCCATGGAATAACAAGAAACTAAGTAACTGTGTATCTTTCCCGAGCTCTCTAAGTTTTTCAAACAGAGAAGAACCTCTTCTACCTTATTACTCATTCCTCTGATGTTTTTCTAACCTTAAATTTGTTGTATATTCTTAGGCATTTTGTGTGGTTCTTCTGTTACTTTGATTTCTTTCAAAACAACTACAGGGATTTTGCATTGTGTGATTGTGCTACCCCCCGCCACCCATACATTTTCTGTAAGAGCTCAGCCAACCTATGTTTCCCTTCCCTATCCAGGTGTAAGCTGTGTATGGTATATCCCCATCTTCCAATTGTAGCAACAAGCTCTTCATATGAGATTTCATTTCAGTCAGTCAGCAGCTGGCTCCTCAACTTAGTGCTCATATGGCTCACAACACAGATGATCCAGGGCTGTTCATGCCACATTACGACCTCCACAAAACACAGTTTTCTGTGTAGCTGCTACTCCTGTTTCAGCCAGGTCACACTTAATGTTGGAATTTCTGTATTGAGACAGGCTGTTCCCTGCTCCACCTGCTATGATAACTTGCTCTTCACTCTCAAAATCTTTGCACAAATTTGCTATGCCCTGTCCCTAGCTAACGCACTTTGCTTCACAATACTTGTGACCTGGTACCCTGTTCCTAATTTATCCTGTCCTACACACTTCCCATGGCTACTACCTAGCAGCATGCCTCATTTCTTCCTAATCTCTTTTGGTACCAACCTATACTTGGTTTCTTTGTTAGACGTCTGCTGCTCTCTACTGTGATCCACACCTGGATAAGGTTCTTCCCCTCCTATTTCAAGTAAAAACTCAAATTTATTTGCTACTGTAAGCTCAAATGTAGATGAAAAATTCAAATAGCTGTTCCCCCTTCAATCACTGCTTGATTACCTTTACCCAGTTCCCATGATCTTTTTCCCCCTTTCAACCTATACTATGTAATCAAAAGTATCTGGACACCTAGCTGAAAATGACTTACAAGTTCGTGGTGCCCTCCATTGGTAATGCTGGAATTCAATATGGTGCTGGCCCAACCTTAGCCTTGATGACAGCTTCCACTCTCACAGGCAAATGTTCAATCAGGTGCTGGAAGGTTTCTTGGGGAATGACAGCTCATTCTTCACAGAGGGCTGCACTGACGACAGGTATCAATGTTGGTCGGCGAGGCCTGGCACAAAGTCAACATTCCAAAACATCCCAAAGGTGTTCCATGGGATTCAAGTCAGGACTCTGTGCAGGCCAGTCCATTACAGGGATGTTATTGTTGTGCAATAACTCCGCCACAGGTCACGCATTATGAACAGGTGCTCGATCGTGTTGAATGATGCAATTGCCATCCCCGAATTGCTCTCAACAGTGGGAATCAAGAAGGTACTTAAAACATCAATGTAGGCCTGTCCTGTGATAGTGCCACACAAAACAACAAGGGGTGCAAGCGCCCTCTCTGAAAAACACGACCACACCACAACACCACCAACTCCGAATTTTACTGTTGGCACTACACACACTGCCAGATGATGTTCACCAGACATTCACCATACCCACACCCTGCCGTAGGGAGGCCACATTGTGTACCATTATTTGTCACTCCGCACAACATTTTTCCACTGTTCAATCGTCCAATGTTTACACTCCTTACACCAAGCGAGGTGTCATTTGTCATTTACGGGCATGATTTGTGGCTTATGAGCAGACGCTTGAGCGCGAAATCCAAGTTTTTTTCACCTCCCGCCTAACTGTCAATAGTACTTCAAGCGGATCCTGATGCAGTTTGGAATTCCTGTCTGATGGTCAGCATGGATGTCTGCCCATTAGACATTATGACCCTCTTCAACTGTCGGTGGTCTCTGTCAGTCAACCGATGAGGTTGGCCTGTATGCTTCTGTGCTGTACATGTCCCTTCACATTTCCACTTCACCATACATCGGAAACAGTGGACCTAGGGATGTTTAGGAGTATGGAAAGCTCACATACAGACGTATGTCACAAGTAACACCCAATCACCTGACCATGTTCGAAGTCCGTGAGTTCCGCTGAGTCCCCTATTCTGTTCTCTCATGATGTCTAATATGAAAAACATATGTTTTTGGGGGTGTCAGGACACTTTTGATCACGTAGTGTACCTTGTAGTTCCAGTTTCACATTTTCTAATTCAGCCTGAAGGGCACAAATCTTTACCTCCTGCTCAGCGATTCTCTTGTCTTTTCTGCAGAGCCTACTGTTGCATGGATGACCCTTCGCTGACATCCTCGCTCATTGCCCCACTGCAGTCTACAAATACCACTCACTCTCCAACTATCCTATAGCAAATTTATCAGGAACACAGATTATATTCTTAACTATAGAATCAAAGCATATAACACAATTTACACTACACAAATGTTTGTTATTTACAAGCTGCAAAAGTTAGGGCCAGACATTAGCATATCAGGTGTAATGATAGAACATAAAAAGTTAATCACTTCTGCTTACAACAAGAACTCAACACTCATCTAACTCTAGAGTCTGTTAAATAACCTAGTCACAGAATAATGCACTTTTGATGTTATTTTAATGTACAAACTGTAGGTAAACAAACTAGTAGTGCAAAAGGTTCTAAAACAAACAGTTTGAGATTTACAGTACTTTCTCGAAATTTGAATTTAAAAATGAATGTACACACTCTACTTGAATCGCTGAAAGAAAAACAGAACAATTAAAGGGGTTCTCTAAGTTAATTGAGCCAAAATATAAATCAAACAATTAGTTGGAAACCAAGCATTTAGGCACTGCTTAAGCGAAAACAATTTCAATCATCTCACTTACGTTCTGAATTTTTCTTGTGATGTTCAATACATAAAAAAATGTTAGGTGTGAGAAGAGTTCTTCATGTGAAAACAATGTCATTAGGTATTTAAGTTAGGCACAAAGAAATTTCTATTTTGACCACCGTATCCTTTGAAATACTATAGTTCTGTACTACCTACATTTAATAATCCTCTTTTATTAGAGTGTGGATTGCAGAGTACTGTCAAATAGTTTTCAAAAGAAACAAAAAAATTAGTATGTAAATAAGTAAAATAAATAAATGTAGAGAGGTATGACATATTCTTTGGTTGCAAAGGGGGTTATCAAGAAGAAAAAAAAATGGCTCTGAGAACTATGGGACTTAACATCTGAGGTCATCAGTCCCCTAGAACTTAGAACTACTTAAACCTAAATAACCTAAGGACATCACACACATCCATGCCCGAGGCAGGATTCGAACCTGCGACCGTAGCGGTCGAGCGGTTCCGGACTGAAGCACCTAGAACCACTCGGCCACACCGGCCAGCCCAAGAAGAAAAGGTTGGGAGCTACTGGTGTAGAGGAAAGTGGGATCAATAGTGACTAGCATGGTACTGTGTGGTAAAAGAACAGGAACTGTGGAGAGCTGGTGGAGGAAATAGTTGGTGTCTTTTATAGAGCAAGGTAGAATACAGGTAATACACAGAAGGAGGTGGTCTATGAGAACAAAGAGTCTCTCAGAGTACAGTAACTGGCCACAATGGGGCATCCTAGGTGGTTGGGTTTATCAAGCACGTAGATGGCAGGGGTGTGAGGAGTCTTAGGGGTGAGGAGAGAGGCAGGCTCATGGGAGAGGTTCTGGGATGGGTGTAAAGATTTGAGAGAAGACTGGAGATCCTGTTGGATTTCTGGAATGGGTTCAGAGTGGCAGGGTTTGAAGGAGGATGAATCTTGAATCTGGCAGCAGGCGGAGTCCCTCAAACATGTAATTCCTGTGGTTCAACACCAGAGTGGTGGAGCCTTCTTTGGCAGGTAGGATATGAAGTTAAGATCAGCTTTTAGGTGGTAGATGTGGTTATTTCTGTGGGCATGAGGTTTTTTCCATGTTGATAAATATGGAGAATGATAGTGAGGCATGGTTTGAAGTTTAGAAATTCTAGAATGTTAAGAGGGTGTGATTTAGGGGCAATGGGGTTGGATAACAGTTGAATGGAGGCTCTTTATGCCCATCATAGAACCTCTCCCCTAAGTCTCTCCCTCTACTCACTCCTAACACTCGTTCCTTCAATCCTACCTTCTACATGCTTTCTATGGTTCATAAACCCAACCTCCCAAGACGCCTCATTGTGGCCCGTTACTCTGTCCTTACAGAGAGAATCCTCACTCTCATGGACCAACACCTTCAGCCAATTATTCATAACCTACTCTCCTATATAAAAACCACCAACCATTTCCTCCACTGCCTCCCCACAGTTCCTGTTCCTATACTAAATGGTGCCCTACTTATCACTGTAGATGCCACCTACTTCTACACAAACATCCCTATTGCCCATGGCCTTGCTGCTATTACACCTTACCTTTCACAATGCCCAACTGGATGTCAAGTATTTCATATTGCACCTGTGTTAAGTAAGAGATGGTAGCAGGCAAGCAGCTACTGACCATGAGTCACAGTTATCGCATGACAGATGTGCTCTGATCCAGTAGCTAGCTGTAAGTAGTCACAACTGTGGCCGTAAGGTTTCAGCTTCTTATGGACTATGAAATTATCAAATGGTTAAAACATATTTTGGAAACAAAATAGAAGTTACTGTGATTATTACATCTGCTATTAATTACTACTAATTTGTTTGTTAATGTGACTGATGATGTGAATGGGAAGTAAGATGTTAAATGAATATTATTATGTCTATTAACTGAGTACACATTAGTGTGAGAACTGTGATTGTATAGAGACAGTGAGTTATGCTCTTAGGAGAATTCTGTGATGTACAACTAGCCAGTTTATGAAACTGGGAAAACAAGAAACAATTTACGATAATTCTGTTATTTAAAGAGAGTTTCTAAATTAGTTCATTTAATAAATTGTTCATAGAAGCTATTAAGTTGTGATTGGTCAGATGTAAGTGACTTGGAATTGCACAGTTTAATGCTAATATTGGATTAGCTATGATGTTTATCAGTCAGTCAGAGGCCAGTACATTCATGGAAATTTTGTGGGCTAAAGAATTGATTTGTGAAGTCTAAAGAGGCAGTTCAGATATCAGCCTTCATCATGTTCAGATGGGGATATAAGGAGCTCTACATTAAGTGATAATTTTGCAAAATAAAGATTAAAACTCGAACATGGAGTGCTGCAAAGTGGATGCGAATGTGTGAGAAAATAAAAAATGTGAAATTCCAGTTTTAATACCAGTATGTGAACTGTGACTTTTCAATAACCAAAATCTATGTGGCATGTTACACAAGCTGTGACCATAAACTGAACATCTGTAGTTATCAAAATCGTGTAATACTTAGGCGAGCATTCTGTGAAAGATAATCCATTTGGTAATACTTTTGGCAACGGGTCCATTTAATTACTATAACTTGGCTATTATGACTGTGAATGTGTGTGTGTGTTGAAACTAGAACTGAAGATTAGCATCAGGTTGACAGTGTTTTTGTAACAAATGTTAATACATTGAAGTTTTCACTCACAAACTATCTTTCAATCTATCGCTCAGATAGCTTGATACTGGAAAACATTTGCAGGATCTGTCATATTTGTATAATGCTACTGGTTCTGCTACAGCTTTTCCAGCAGAGGAACATCATTCATTTTTAACAGGGAAGGTGTGTGGACTGGACCGCAGAAGAAGAAATCACTGCAAGGTGAGTGAACATTACTTCTATAGGACGGGGCATTATTTCTGTAGGACGAGCAAACAGAAACACTGACATTGCAAGTGGTGCATTGTGGCTGGGAAATTAAAAGCTGTACTAGGACAAAACCACAGTTGGGAACACTTTAGAAAGATAGCAGTTAACACAGTGAGTGAACGATAGCATATGACACTGCATGTGGAAGTGAAAAAATTATCAATGCCAAGAGACAGGAACTTTTGAATGGTAAACGCATGGCAAATGGCATCACAACAATGAAGAACAAGGCATGAAATTGAACAAGGCAGTGGCAAATGTTGCAGTGAATGGCTGGAAGAGCAGAGCAGTGCTGACAAATGTGTGGCAAAGGAGGACTCTGAAGTGGGAGATCAGACCCACAGAGGCAACATTCCCCAACAGCAGCATACAACTGGAGATAAGTTAATTATTTGTTGTGTGCTCATATTAAAAGACTTGGAAGGATGGAAAAGAGTGGTAAGTCTGTAAGTGTGTAGGAAGGGGATGGGGCACAATTCAGCGTGAGTGGCACCCAAACAAGCACTCCTGAACAAAGACGAACAGGTGATCTAGTAAATTATGATGTTTTAGTTACTGATGTGACTCAATTAATGCCATTTGTGAGAGTAGAACTGAAACAAAATGTTTCGAGAAATTCATCTATGGAAGGCAGTTTAAACTGTGACAGTGATAGGTAGAGTGATTTTAGTGGTACTAGTTTATTTGATGTTAGTTAATTTAAAGTAAATGAGCAAGAAACGGTTGACAAGATACCAAGTATGATATGTTGCTTGCAAAGCAAACATAACATGGAATTGTATTGGAGGGAAATAAATCAGAAAGCTTGCAAGAAACATTTGGTATATTGGTGGACACTACGAGAAACAATTTTATGGTAATAAATAAAAATATTGCTGAAGTAAAAGAAGATATAAATAAAAATATGTAACAACAGACTAGCAAGCTAAATATGTGGTCTAGTAGTATTGATAGTTCAGCTGATGAACATAAAAAGTTTAAATCTGAAGTTAATGTGAAATTGGAAAACTACCCTGCTGAATTAAAGAATATGTGGGAGAAAGATATGCACTTGATTGACATAAGGCTGACAAAAGGATTTCTCAAGTTGAGAATGATTGTAAGAAATCTCAGAAAACGTTGAAAGTCAGTTAACAGAAGTTATTAAAAAGGTAGCTATTGGAAGCAAGCGAAGAGTTTAAGGTTCAAATGGTTCAAATGGCTCTGAGCACTATGGGACTTAACATCTGAGGTCATCAGTCCCCTAGAACTCAGAACTACTTAAACCTAACTAACCTAAGGACATCACACACACCCACGCCCGAGGCAGGATTCGAAGCTGTGATCGTAGCAGTCACACGGTTCCAGACTGAAGCGCCTAGAACTGCTCGGCCACACTGGCCGCCAGAGTTTAAGGAGGACGTACATAACACTGAGCAAAAAACTGTTGCTGTAGCATTTGTTTGTGAAAATGACCACACAGATTTAGACAGTAAAATTAATGCTGAAAGACAAAAATTGTAGACATCATATGGAAAAATCTACTACAGATCACGTAACTAGTCAAGCTGAGACAGCACACACTAAAGTGCATTAGCATGACAACAGATTGTCAAAAGTAGAACATAAGATTAGAAGCGACACTATCGATGTGGGTTGTATCATACAATGTCAGCTTTCACTGCTGGTACTGATGTCACTTGAAACTTTCAGGCTATTAGGCCATGGTCGATTTGTGGGTTGTAGTTTGATGCTGGAATCATCTGACATATCTTATTTTACAGACAGACAATTTTTAAGCTTTGATCCTTCTGGAAATGTGCATCCAAAAGAGTTCTGGAATGATTTTGAAAATGTTTTGCCTACCTTGTGGACTGATAGACAAAAGTATGGTTTTATTATGTCAAAATTCTTAGGTGAAGCTAGAACATGGTGTGTTATTGCTACTGAGCCATATGAAACAACAGAAAAATTTGAGGTAGCCTTTATCAAAGAATACTGGGATAAACATAAGCAAATGGAGTTGCAAAATAGTTTCTCGGCAGGCGAAAAATTAAATTGCAGACAGGAAAACTGTGTAAAGATTTGCTATATGGTGGGTTACTAATTTGTCATATGCGACAAATAAATTAGAGCCAGTACTAATAATTATGCAACTGGATGAATTGGAATAACAAAATAATTACTGCTCCAAAGGATGACATAAACAAGTTTATTAATTACTTGGAAATGGTCAAGAAATTATTATGGGAAGAGAAGCAAGTAAATAGGAACTTTAGGCCATAGGGAAACCTAAAAACATGTCAAAATATTAATATGAACAAAATGGGCTTGTCTGGTAACGGGAACAGAAGAGCCAGAAGGTGGCACCATACTATAGTAAATAGATCAACTAATAGAGAGCAAAGATCTGTGTATAGGTTGCATTCTCTATTATGTAACAGTGTGATGTATGTAACAGGCAATAAGTGAGGGTAAGAGTAGGGAAGGAACCAGAGTCTCAGAGCATGATAAACTAGATATTGCCTGTGTAGTGGCTCGCATTTGCAAAATGGGTAACAGTAATTTGAGCCTGCTAGCCACGCCCTTTTTATAAAGTAACAATCAAATAGCAGAATTTGAAATTAAAGAAAGAGTTTCTTAATAAGAAAGAGCGAAGTAAACACTGCAGTATAGAGAATATGGTAAACGATGTAAAGAAAAACGACAAATCATCTTATATACAGGAAAGTGTATAGAATGAAACCAATGGGGGATCTTGTCATGCAAAAGGGGAGAATACAGGTAATGAGGGGTTACAGGAGTTTGGCAAGAAAAGGATGGAGGAAATACTGAAGGTAATTATTGAAGATTTATACGCCACAAGAGGAGAAGTGTAGTCAAGTGATAATCATAATGAAGGTCAGTCAGTTAATGAGACTTTACAGGAGGATGAAGATGATGAAAAATTAGTTAAAAAATTAATTACTGTGAAAAGAGAGGAAGTGGGTGTGGAGAAGTGTTTTGGCATGTCGTTAGTAGACACACTGACAAATGCTAAGAGGGTGAATAGTGAGAAAAATCCTGCATATATGTATGTAATCTCCAGAGGCAGAGAATGTTTGATAGATGGGAAGCTGCAAACAATTTACTGGAAGAAGATGAAATACATAATATTAGGGAACAGATAGGGCAGCCAACAATTTGTTTGAGGGTACAAGATCAAGAAGTGTAGTGTTTAGATGACAGTGACAGTGACCTTCATGCTGTTAGTCAGAAATTGTTAGATGCTTTACCTAACAAGGAGGAACTGGTAATAAATCTGTCATGGGTATCCAAAAAATTGTAGCCACTGGAAAAACAAAGAAGACAGTTAAATAAAAAGTTACATTATCTATTAATATAAATGGTATCCAGTAGTATCACAGATGATTTTCCATTTGAGCATTGTCCTGTTGATTAGAGATATATTTCTTTAACAAGTACTATGGGAAGTGGAATTTCAATGATGATTCTGTTGTTTTGGAAGTAAAGGGGAGAACAGTTGGTTCATCATTTTGTAGGAAAAAGAAACTGGCAGATTTGGAAAGTGGAAATATTCCTATAAGGTACTGTAGGAAAAAGAAAGATCTGGAAGGGTACAATGAATATCATCTGGAGCTGGAGGTAAAAAACCTCAGAGGATATTGCACTCTTTGCAGTGTCAGATGGCTGACTATTAGATATCTTGGCGACAAACATACCTGATCTTTTAGCGTAGAGTTTTTTTGTGTGGCAAAGCAAAGAAAAGTGTCATTAATGAATATCTTCATAGTCAGCTCCAAGCGTTCACAGCGGGGCACAAAGATATTGAGCATCTTTAGTCAGAATTTACAAGGTATTGTCCATCACATGCTAGAGAGGTATGTGCCTAGCAAACAAAAGGAGGGGGGAAAGGATCCACTTTGGTACAACAAACGTATTAGGAAGTTGCTGAGAAAGTAGAGAATTTTGCACAGTTATGTTAAATGTAGTCACTGCCCTGCTGACAAACAGAAACTATGCGAAATGAAAGCAGCTGTCAAAAGGTCAATGAGAGATTCTTTTAATTAATTTGAAAGCAATATTTTATCTGAAGATTCTAAAAATAACACAAAAAAATTTTGATCATACATATAATCTATAAATCTACAAATAATTCAATACCTTCTCATGCTGACAGTATGGGTAATGTAACGGATGATGATAAACAGAAAGCCAAAATTCTAAACCTAGCTTCCAAAAATTTGTGTATGGTAGAGTGCTGCAGCACCATTCCCCCTTTTAATTATTGAACAAACACAAGGATGGCTGACATAGTGTTTAGTGTATCTGGGATTGTAAAACAGTTAAGATCCTTAGACACCAGGAGGGCATCTGGCCCAGACAGTATCCCCGTAAGATTATATGTTGACTATGCTACAAATGTAGCACCATTCTCATCCATCATCTATCAGAGATCAATGGAACAGCAGAAAGTTCCATGGGACTGGAAGAAGGTCCACGTCATAGCAATCTATAAAAAGGGTAGAAAATCAGATGCACATAATTACCGGCCAATTTCACTGACATCGTTTGTTGTAGAATCATGAAGCACATTTTGTGTTCAGACATAATGACCTTTCTAGACTCTGAGAAGTTCATCTGCAGAAACCAGAACGGTTTTAGGAAACAGCAGTCATGTGAGACACAGCTGGCCCTCTTTGTGCATGATATACAACAGGCTCTAGATACCAGCTCCCAGGCTGATGCCATATTTTCTAACAGACAGAGAGCAGTATGTCGTCCTGAATGAAAACACACATAACTTCAGGTGTGCCCCAGGGCAGGATAATAGGTCTGCTGCTTTTTACGATTTACATAAACAATCTGGTTGATGGTACTGACAGCAGCATTAGACTGTTTGCCGATGATGCTGTAGTCTACAGGAAAGTAGTATCACACGAAAGTTGAGAACAAATCAATGAGGATTTGCAGAAAATAAATGCATTGTGTAATGACTGGCAGTTATCTCTCAATATTAGTAAGTGTAACCTACTGTGTATAATAAGGCAAAAATCCCCATTAATGTACGAGTACAAAATAAATGCCCAGTCTTTGAAAGTGATAACATCCATTAAGTATCTGGGTGTGACTGTTCAAAATGATCTCAAATGGAATGATCAGATTACACAAGTAATGGGCAAGGCAAACTCTAGATTGCGGTTTATTGGTAGAATCCTGAAGTGATGCATTCCTTCAACAAAGGAAATTGCTTACAATATGTTAGTTTGTCCAGTCTTAGAGTATTGTTCATCTGTATGGAACCCTTATCAGTTGGGTCTGATTCAAGAGATTGAGAAGGTCCAAAGAAGAGCTGCAAGATTCATGACTGGTACATTTAGTCACGAGATCATTACAAATCTCATAGAAAGTTTGAATTGGGATACACTTGCAGATATACGCGCTAAATGGAAGGGACTGCTCACTTAATTCCAAAATCTGATGTTCGCCAGCTTTCAAATCGCGCAATGATCACCATTCAAAGATGAGGGAAATTAGAACTCATACTGAGGTGGTCAGACGGCCATTTTTCCCTCATGCAATCCGCGAGTGAAAGAGAGGGGAGGAAATACGACTTTGGCATGAATTGTGCCCTCCGCCATACACCACTTGGTGGCTAGCGGAGTATGTATGTAGAAGTAGGTGTAGATCACCAGGTATTGGAGTTATTGGCAATATCATTTCATTTTCCTTTCATATTGTCAATCTTCCTCACTATGATTAAAGACGAAAATAATTAACAAGATAATAAAGTAATTTGTTGCTGAGATGAGAGTGTTATTGTGTTGTAAAATACACAGGATGTCATGGAATGGTGAAGTAAGTGATAACTGATGTGGTTTATCAGGTAACTAAGTAGCATATGTAAATTAACTAGTTATGGAATAAAGTGCTGACTGTAGAACAACATTTTATTATGACGTGCCTAAATAAACTGAGTAGTATGATAAAATAGAGTTTTAGTGGGAATATTGAATAGTTTTCCTATCGTGACTAAATGCAAACATGAGAGAGAAAGAATGAAGGAAAGTGATATGAAGAATTTTGTAAATAATTTTGTGATTTTAGATGTAATCTCTTTCTGCATTAGGTCAAACATTTCATTGTGATGACTTTGAGAGGCATCTTGGACTACCTGCAATACATTTGACAGTATATAAACTATGAAGAGAAACAGGTAAGCATAGTGGTAACTATATTATGTTGTAAAACACTGTAAAAGAATGATCTGTGCTAGTTTTAAGTTTTTCGAAAAATTTTACAAAACCTAGTTAAGTAAAATTTACTGAGTTAATTAAGTACATCTGGAAAATGTTTTCACTAGCAACCTGTTTTACTAAAATCATAGATGTTTCTCACTGTGGGAAGTACTGTTTTCAAGAAAAATTCTCTGTTAATTTACTTTCAATGAACAGAGTCAATTATATTATGTTATATTATAATTGAAAAATATTAAGAAAAAGAAAAATTTTAAGGAAAATATAGGTACTAATATTAATCTTTCAGAAAGACAGTGTGTAGAACAGTAATCTTAGATGAAACTGTGGTTTCAGGTAAACTGCCAAGAAACTGCAGCCTGAATTGTATTTTAAGCAAAGGTGGAGTGTCATGGATGTCACACAAATAAGGTGCTGTGATGATATAAGGAAAACAATTCCAAATGTAGGACACTAGTGAAGTGCTGTGTACAAGGTAGGAATGGACCTCATGGATGCAGTACTGAGAGTAATGTGTAGAAGAACTTAGGGTGAAGGGAAAAGATTTTGTAATTAAAAGAAAATATAAATTCAGTGTTTGGCTTAAATGCTATAAATAATCTGAACAGCTTTCAAAACAAAAGTTAACTTTTTGCTTTGAAAAAGAATTTGTATAGTTTATGATTTTGTAAAGAATGTCAGGGAAATTGAGTTTTTGTACAATAATAGAGTAGGTTAGTTATAGAACCATCAAGTCCAGAGTATGTATTTTAGTTTAATAATTTTGCTTTTGGAAATTTACTATGTTTTGGAAAATAGTGGTGATGTGTAATTATTAAAAATTTGTTTGCAAAATTTTTTTACAATCATACGGTCTGTAAGGCGAAGCACTTCATATCATGCTTACGTTACATAAGAGATGGGGAGACAGCATCAGACAATGAGTCATGTATATCACATATCACATGACAGATGCACTCTGATACAATAGCTAGCTGGAAGTAGTTATGACTGTACTCAAAAGGTGTCAGCATCTTATGGACTATGAAATTATCAAATAGTTAAACATATTTTGGAAACAAAACTGTAGTTATTGTAATTATCACAACTTCATAGTCTATTAATGCTAATTTGTTTGATGTGAATTGTGGTGTGCATGGAAATACAGATTTTAAATGAATCTTGTTACATCTACTGACTCAGTACAATTTTGTGTGAGAACCGTGATTGTACAGAGAAAGTGAATTATACTCTCAAGAGAATTCTGTGATGTATAACCAGCCATTTTACAGAACTGGGAAAACAAGAAACAATTTACGATAATTCTGTTACTTAAACAGGGAGTTATTTTGATATTTGCTGATTTTCTAAATTTGTTCGTTTAGTAAACTGCTAATAAAACCTATTAAGTTATGATTGGTCAAATGTAAAAGATGCAAGATTGCAGAGGTTAACTGCAATATCAAATTGGCTATGATGTGTATCAGCCAATCAGAGGTCATTATGTTTACGCAAATTTTTTGAGCTAAAGAATTTTATTGTGAAGTCTAAAGAGGCAGATGAGAACTCAGCAGTGATCATGTTCTGATGCAGATATAAAGTTTTCTGAATAGGTGTGACAATTCTGAGAATAATGATTAAAACTTGAGCATGGAGTGCCGCAAAGTGGGTGTGAATGTGTGAGAAAAATGAAAACATGAAATTCCCATTTTAATATGTAATCTGTGACTTTTGAATAACCAAAATCCACCTGGCATGTTATGCAAGCTGTGACCACAAAGTGAACATTCATAGTGGTCAAACTGTCTAATGTTTGAGTGAACATTCTATGACAGATAATCCATTTGGTAAACCTTTTGGTAATAGGTTTGGTTAGTTAACATAAACTTACTATTACAAATGACTCTGATTGGGTGTGAGTGTTGAAATTAATAGTGACGGGACACGCTCGTGAAAATGACCAAAAATTTGAAAAAAAATTCTTGATCTATAGAAAAGAGCATTTCATGCTGATTTCAAAAATGTATAGTTTGTGGGCATTATCATTCGTTCTAAAGTTGAAGTTGAACATAATGTTGCACAGGGGTCACGCCCATCTGGCAGTTCGAAGTGCGTCAGAATACGTGATTCATTGTTTTGTTCTTTTGTTTTTTCTGTTGTTAGTTACGGATCACTAACACTGGTGTATTCTAGGAGACAATAACTCCTGGAACCAAAGTAGCAGGCTATTGTTCAAATGTAAACAAAAATCTGAGAATATATGATTTCGGAATTTTTGTAGTTGTTGTGTGTTGTTTTGTTTCTGTGTGTGTTTCCTGTCCTACAAATGCCAAGAGTAAAGAACGTTAGTCCTAAGCTAAAGTTTTGCAGCAACCAGTCCCAAACACGACCGAATAATACATGTAAGTTGCTTCAAAAGTTGCCCGCGGAAACTGTCAACAGGTAGTGCTTCTCGATGTAAGCTTACACTTTCTGAATGTAATAAGAACAAGCCTAGTAGTATTGTGAGCAGCAATAATGACAGAAATGTTACTGTGAACCTAAATATGCTGTCAAGACTTTTGAAGAGTGCTGTGAAATGTAAGTACTGCAATTGTGAAGATAATATTGCCGTTTCTGAGGCCATTTCAGCAACGAAGGGTCTTTCAAATTGGTTAGTGATTGCCTGTAACTCATGTAAGATGCACAGTGACACTATGACACTGACAGTAACTAACAGTCGACATTACTGTGTAAATATTCAGCTTGCTTATGCAATGCGATGTATTGGAAGAGGAAGGAGAACTGCCCGACTTTTTGTGCAGTGATGGATTTGCCTCCACCTCCACTGAGGTTTGATAGATACAATAAATTAATACATAATGCTTTATGTGGTGTAAGTGAACATTCAATGAAAAGAGCAGCAGAAGAAGCAGTAACCTTGTCTGAGAATACAGACATTGTAGCATCATTTGATGGATCTTGGCAGAAGAAAGTCACACTTCTCTGAATGGGATAGTAACTGCCACATTTATTGAAACTGGTAAGATACTAGATCATGAATGTCTAACAAAGCACTGCAAGTGTTATTCAAGTAAATTTATTGGCAACCATATTTGTGTAAATAATGTTGATAGCCAAGTGGAAACATGGAAACGAAAGGAGTTCTAAACATTTTTAGAAGATCAGAGGTCAGTCATGGTGTGAGGTATGTAGGCTACCTTGGCAATGGAGACTGTACAGGATACACTACTGCTGTTAAAGACAGACCATATGGGGATACTCTGATAAAAAAGCTTGAATGTGTTGGGCATCAACAAAAAAGAATGGGAGCTCGGCTGAGAAAATTATGTAAAGACTTCAGTGGAAAAGAAATTGCCAGAGGGAAAACACATAGGTGGTCCAGGTCATCTTACAAAAAGTGAAATTGATTCTTTGACTCAATATTATGGACTATCAATAAGGAGAAATGTACGAGATTTAGAGAACATGAGATGAACTGATTGGGCAACATGGTTTCACAGAGTGTCAACAGATGAAACCCCACAGTATGGTTTGTCCAAAAGGGGAAGGTTTGTGGTGCAAGTACTGGCTGAGCAACGTTGCAGGCATACAATATACCCACAAGCATTCCTTACCACTAGCTGTAATGGAGGCAATTAGGCCTATATATAGGGATCTGGCAAATAAAAATCTACTTAGGAAATGTATGCTTGGTCTCTCTCAGAATGCAAATGAAATCTTCAACAGCTGTATAGGGGAGAGAATACCCAAAACTGTATTTGTTGGACTGAGAGTGCTGAAGATTGGTGTAATGGATGCAATAGTAACATTCAAAGATGGTGCAATTTCAAGGATCAATGTTAGGAAGAAATTGAACATCCAGATGGGAAGGAATATTGCTTCAGCTCTTAACTGCTATTGATAAGCAGTGGATAGTCGAAGCAGAGACAGCTGCAGAAGCTGCTACCAAGGAGTCAAGGATAAAGAAAAGAACGATGACAAAGGGTATGGAGGATAAGGAAACAGGAGGACAACTGGAGTATGCAGCTAGAATGTTCTAAATAAGCACAGTGGTAATTTAATTATCCACAATTCTTCTTTTGCGTTTACCAAAAACTTGAATTTTCATCATTCAGGTACACTTTTCTCCTAAATGACTGAAGTTAAACTCACAAAAATTGGTACAGATATTTAGAGTGACCTCTTCTACCTCCCTTGCCTACTATTTCCTGAAAAATGTATAACATGATGATGATGTCAGTGATATTTGAGCTACATTTTAAATATTTTTGTTGTAGTAAAATAAATTACTTGTCTTTTTCACAGATCAGCATCAGGGAAGGAAATTGGAGGCATAAAGCACTTATGTGAATGTTGTCTGTACTCTGGCTCTTTCCAAGCTGTGCAGTCAGTGGTTCCAAAGAAAATGGTACCACAGTGAAATAATGTTCCATTTTTTATACTATTATAAATTTTGTTGTCAGTACCAAAATATAAAAAATATCTCAATGATTTTTTGGGAAATGCTTTGACTAATGAGCTTAATTGTAAGAATTTTGAGCTATCTGTCATTTATAGATCAGTTTCACTATGAGGGTGAAGATAATGCTAAAAATGCAGCCCATTCAGGGGTGTGTCCCCTTAGATTAGCTTGGCAATGTTTTTGTGTCAAACAAGTGCCAATATATCGAAGTTTTCATTCACGAACTACTTTCTAATCAATTGCTAAGATAACTTGATACTGAAAAACATTTGTTGCACCAATTGGATACGTATGAAGCTTCTGGTTCTACTACAGCTGATCCAGTAGAGGAACATCATTTGTTATCAACAGGGAAATGTCTGGACTGGACTGCAGAAGAAGAAATCACTGCAAGGTGAGTGAGCATTATGTCTGTAGCATAAGCATATAGAAACCGCGACATTGCACACTAACTCCAAACTTACAACCTCCTTCCTGGTCACCATTACCAACTATATCCTCACCCACACTTACTTCTAGTTTACATGCATCACCTACAAATATATTCATGCTACAGCATTGGGCACCATGCTACATCAACCTACACATAAGTCTCCTAGTCGAAACCTTCCAAAGCACTCAAATCCCAAACATCTCATCTGGTTTAGGTTCACTGATGATATCTTAGAGACCTGGAGTGAGAGCAAGGACACCCCATTCACATTCCTCCAGAACCGCAACACCTTTTCCCACATTCGCTTCACATGGTCCCCTCAATCCAACAATCCACCTTTCTTGAAGTTGACGTCCACTTCAATGACGGCTACACCAGTACCTATGTCCACATCAAACCTACCATGCAGCAGCAATACCTCCACTTCAACAGGTGTCACCCATTTCATACCATGAAGTCCCTTCCACACAGCCTAGGCACACATGACAGTCACATTTGTAGTGATGAGCAGACCGTCTCCAAATATACTGAAAATCTCACTGAGTCCATCACAAATTGAAATTACCTTCCCAATCTTGAACAGAAACATATCTTGCATTAACTGTCTTTCCAGCCACTTATCACCTCTCACATTCCCTTTGCCAAGCCACAAAGGAGCACTCCCCTCAAGACGAAATACCATTCAGGGCTGGAGCATGTGAATCACATTCTCCACCAGGGTTCTGACTACCTCTTGTGATGTCCTGAAATAACGAATCCTTCTGACCTCTCCCACAGTGGTGTCCACCATCCAACAAACCTGTGCATATCCTTATCCACCCCTTCTCCAACCTTGCTCCCAACCCCAAGCATCATGGCTGATATCTGCAACATGCCTAGATGCAAGACCTGTCCCAAATATCCTGCCAGCACCAGTAACTCCATTCCTGTCACATGCACCACCTCTCCCATCAAAGGCAGGGCTACTTCTGAAAGGAGTAATCCATAAGCCACATTGTAACAGTGGGTATGACAACCAACAAGTTGCTGAACACGCTGCTTTACACAATGTGCTTCAGTTCAATGAATGCTTCATAGCTTGCGCCATTTGGATCTTACCTACCAATCCCAGCTTTTCTGAATTGCACATGTGGGTACTTTCCTTGTAATATATCCTATGTTCCATAACCTCCCCCCCCTCCTGCCCCCCCTTTGGCCTCAACCTTTCTAGTCACTATCCTTCACCTAGCAATCCACCTAGCAGCCCTATCCTGACCCCATCACATTCCTACTTGCACTCACAAGCAGACTGTACCTTTCTGCACCCCAAACCGGCTATTCCTCACCCTTCCCTTCCCCTCACGGCCCTTTTCTTATCCCCACCACCCCTAGATTGCTTCACCCATTTCTCTATGCAGTCCAGACTCAGCAAGTCAGAGACAGAGGCCATGTGAATGTGAATTGTGTTTGTGTAGATGTGTGTGTGTTTTCCACTTTAGAAGAAGGCCTTTTAGCCAAAATCACAAATGTATAGTGGTCTTTTTGTTGTGCTTGTCTGCATCTCAGCATCTCCTCTATACAGTGAATAGCAATTTGTCCTTTTCATAATATTGCTGTTATTAAATCCTGGATTTTCCACTGTTTAATGAACTGTTCATTTATGATAAAATGTATGGAATGCTTTAAAACAACAAGAAGAGGAACAAAAAATAATTTCTTTACATTAGTGTTTTTTTCATTATGTTAGCATAATTTCTAAGAAATCTGAATTCATCAAAAAGCAGCATTTGAGAGGCATTTGATTGAAAATTTGAGAAATTAATGTGTTATGCAATTGAGTTAAGAACTATGGTAGCAATAAACTCTCACAACACTGACATGACATTTTACAAAATGTAAAATCAAAGTGTACACTCACCATTACCAGAATTTTATTCAGTACAGCAACTGCGAACACTGATCTGCAGGCTACTGAAATTCAAATGCATAAATGAGTGGAATGCTATTTCTTTCATTGTTTCCACCTATTTTTGTGAAGTTCGACTTTCTGTACCTACCCCCTCCCTTTCCCTAATACTTGTAGAGCCTTTTCCTTTCTGTCTAGCATTACTAAACCTCCCATGGTATGCCACTTATGCCTGTGGACTTAAAAATCAGGTCAAATTTGTTGCTGACAGCAGGTACATTTATACTCTGAATGTGTGCCTTTTGTGTTTGTAATGGACCCTGCAGACAGCCAAATCACAAGTCCATCATAGCTAGGGAGACACCCACACAATGAACTGAAAAATGTTAAAAGACAGCTTGTAATTTCTATAATTGATTGGCATTATAGAGACTCTTAGTTTTTATACTACTTCATTCTTTGGATATTAGCTGAGAAATTTGGAAGTCAGAAAATATAAAAGAATAAACACTTTTAACAAAAAAAATTTAGGGACTTCCCTTGGATCCATACCTGACTGAGACAGGGGTCATGAGAGGATCACTATTTCAGTATACACAGAACAGCCTCCAATGTTACTTCATACTTGGGAAATATAAAGTAGTGCAAGCTATTTACACCAACAATACATAACCTTAATGAGTGTTAAGACATTTGACAAAGTGGGCCTCATGGAGGGTAATTTCGTCCCTATGTTGTTTAGTACTGTACACTACTAAATTCACTGTGTGTGTGTGTGTGTGTGTGTGTGTGTGTAATGTGCTGAAAGCCTCCTATGAACAGTGCAAAGACTGACCATGCATTCTTCATGTTCATTACCAGTGATAACATGCAGGAACTATCCAAAGTGGTTCACAGATAACATTGTTCAATGTAACGTCAAAATTTAATGCCAGAGCCATCATATGTGTATTTGGTTGGGCAGTGAGGAACTAATTACACTATTGGCCATTAAAATCGCTACACCAACAAGAATTGCAGATGATAAATGGGTATTCATTGGACAAATATATTATACTAGAACTGACATGTGATTACATTTTCACGCAATTTGGCTGCATAGATCCTGAGAAATCAGTACCCAGAACAGCCACCTCTGGCCATAATAATGGCCTTGATAGGCCTGGGCATTGAGTCAAACACAGCTTGGATGGTGTGTACAGGTACAGCTGCCCATGCAGCTTCAATACGATACCACAGTTCATCAAGAGTAGTGACTGGTGTATTGTGACGAGCCAGTTGCTCGGCCACCATTGTCCAGACGTGTTCAATTGGTGAGAGATCTGGAGAATGTGCTGGCCAGGGCAGCAGTCGAACATTTTCTGTATCCGGAAAGGCCCGTACAGGACTGCAACATGCGTTCGTGCATTATCCTGCTGAAATGTAGGGTTTCGCAGGAATCGAATGAAGGGTTGAGCCACGGGTCGTAACACGTCTGAAATGTAACATCCACTGTTCAAACTGCTGTCAATGTGAACAAGGGGTGACCCAGACATGTAACCAATGGCACCCCATACCATCATGCCGGGTGATAAGCCAGTATGGTGATGACGAATACACGCTTCCAATGTGCGTTCACCGTAATGTCGCCAAACACAAATGCGACCATCATGATGCTGTAAACAGAACCTGAATTCATCCAAAAAAATGTCGTTTTGCTATTCGTGCACACAGGTTCATCATTGAGTACAGCATCACAGACGCTCCTGTCAGTGATGCAGCGTCAAGGGTAACCGCAGCCATGGTCTCCGAGCTGATAGGCCATGCTGCTGCAGACATTGACGAACTTTTCATGCAGATGGTTGTTGTCTTGCAAATGTCCCCATCTGTTGACTCAGGGGTCGAGACATGGATGCACGATCCGTTACAGCCATGCAGATAAGATACCTGTCATCTCGACTGCTAGTGATACGAGGCCATTGTGATCCAGCACAGCGTTCTGTATTACTCTCCTGAACCCGCCGATTACATATTCTGCTAACAGTCACTGGATCTCAACCAACGTGAGCAGCAATGTCGCGATACGATAAACTGCAATCGCGATAGGCTACAATCTGACCTTTATCAAAGTCGGAAACGTGATGGTATGCATTTCTCCTCCTTACACGAAGCATCACAACAACATTTCATCGGGCAATGCCAGTCAACTGCTGTTTGTGTATGAGAAATTGGTTGGAAACTTTCCTCATGTCAGCATGTTGTAGGTGTCGCCACCAGCGTCAACCTTGTGTGAATGCTCTGAAAAGCTAATCATTTGCATATCACAGCATCTTCTTCCTGTTGGTTAAGTTCACGTCTGAAGCATGTCATCTTCATGGTGTAGCAATTTTAATGGCCAGTAGTGTAACTTTCTTCAGACATGGAAGCAGAGGACTCTCCATTGTGCCTACGTTAAGACCTGTGTAAAGGGCGCAAGATGTCCTTCAAGGTTGTGATGCCATTTATTGTACTATTATACAAGCTCTAACACAGTTACATCATGCTATTTCAATTGTATTGCAATCCACATGACACCACTGACACAAACTGTTGACAAGAAACTGTGTTGATTCTGTAAATGAATGGTTCATGTCCTGCTCTGACTGGCACATGTTCTGCCATGGCTTGGGTTCACTACTCTTCTTACATGGGTCAGTTAATGATCACTGTGAATGCCTGCGGGTGACTATCAAGACTTTTATTAAACATTATACACTCTCACAACAAGAACATTTCAAAATGGTGCAAATGGCTCTGAGCACTATGGGACTTAACTACTGTGGTCATCAGTCCCCTAGAACTTAGAACTACTTAAACCTAACGAACCTAAGGACATCACACACATCCATGCCCGAGGCAGGATTCGAACCTGCGACCGTAGCAGTCGCGCGGTTCCAGACTGCGTGCCTAGAACCGCTAGACCACCGCGGCCGGCAAGAACATTTCAACAAAGTAGTAGATACACCCCTAGGGTAAGGGACATCAAAATTTGGTTGGGAGAGCAATCTAAAGAACTTCAGATAATGGCTTCAACAGTACTCTTGTGCAATGTTGAACACTGTGGAGCTGTTATATAATGTACTGGAAATAATTATTAATGTTGCAGATTTGGAACCTAAACATATAAGAAAATTGTGAAGCACTACTCAAGAGTTCTCTCTATCAACTGTTTGAGGCAGTGGAACATCAAATTGCCATGGACTACTGGTACTGAATTTGTGAGTCTCCTCTGTAATATTCAGGTAGCGAGTCATAACATTTTCCCTATTAGTTGTTTCTCTTTTTTTTTTTTTTTTTTTTAAGTATGAAGTACATGATTTGTGCAGAGAAAACTGGAGAAGAAATAAAATATTAGAAAACAACATGGTATTCATTGCACACTAAAAGTTCAGAAAGATTATACGCTGATCTTGAAACTATTAGTATTGTGTGCACATGAAAAAGAAGAATGCAAATGAGTTGAAAGTAAGGAAATTCAGAACTCTTGTTTCAGTTGGAGAAAAAGCACCCAAAACACAGCATACATCATCAAATAAAAAAGATTTTACAAAAATTATTATTACATGCTCAATAAAGTAGTATACCTGCCAAAGAGTATTCTCCTGTGGTATTTGTGTTATAAGATCCTTGCAAAGAAATACTGGCAAGAAATACAGCCATTTTGATTGTACATCGTACCACAGGTTTATGGAGTCGTTCATTCTGTTTAATTTATCATACCATTCATTCATTTCACCTTTAAAAAATAACAGTTTGTTAACACTCAGAAGTAAGTCTATCACATATTCAATAATAATACAATGTCTAGAGCTCTACAAACACCATCACAGTTTAAAAATAAAGTCAACTAATGACAATATTCGTGGCATAAGAGAATTATGGCTGCACTTGCCATAAGCAATAATGGAGCAATGAGAAGCTGAAGTTTGTGATATCAGAGTCATTTCCATCTACATTATGACCACTGACCTACTATTGATATAAACCCACCCAGGTGTTAGCAGCATCACCTGGTGAGGAATAACTGCTAGTCAGGCACATGCACAGTGTGTGTAGTATCAAAGAGTGTGGTGTCTGTGTGTAGGATGGGGAAGGTGTGCGATCCATCTGAGTTTGACAGAGGGCAGAGTGTGATGGACCGGAGGCTTAGCATAAGCATTTCAGAAATAGCATGACTTTTTGGGTGTTTGAGGAGTGCTGTGGCACGTGTCTTCAACATGTGACAAAACCAAGATGAAACCACATCCAGAAGTCATGGGGTTGGGCAGACTGGTAAAACAGTGCACATGATGAACTGAGGCAGAACTAACAGCAGACTTTAATGCTGGGCAGAGTACAAGTGTGTCTGAACACAAAGTGTGACGAACACTTCTAAAGATTGGCTTGTGCAGTCAATGACCCATGCATGTGCCAGTGTTAACAACACAACATCAGCAACTACGACTGAAATGAGCACATCATCATCAGCACTGGACATTGGCACAGTGGCAGAGTGTTGCATGGTCTGATGATTTCTGATACCTTCTTCATCATGCTGACAGGACGGCATGAATCTGTCACCTTCCACAGGAACAACTTCTTGACACCTGAACTGTGGGACAGAGACAAGGTGGCGGTGGCTCCACTATGCTCTAGGGAACATTCACGTGGGCATCCATGCATCCAGTGGAGCTCATGCTGGCTCCCCAACTCGCCCATGTGACCCAGTCGAGCACATCTGGGATGTGGTTCAACGTGGTATCAGCGCTCATCGTCCCCCCTACCCAGAATTTAGGGAATTATGTGACTTTTGTGTGCAGATTTGGTGCCAACTACCTCCAGCAATGTACTAAGGCCTCATTGCTTACATGCCATGATGTGCCACCTCTGTTATCTGTGCGAAAGGTGGACAGAAGAATGAAAGTGAAAATTACGAAAAAGTTCACTATAGACACGGCAAAGAATGAAAATTAAGGATGTTGGTGGATATAACGTAATTTGTTTTGCTGACCGAACTTACAACAGATTTCAGGTGAAGTGAAACAGCAGTCTAAGGATGACACCCACAAGGTTTCAGAAGTTATCCACCTGTTGGCCAAAATACCTTCGATGGAATGTGACAATTTGTTAACAATTGAGCAATGATTATTTGTCACATTTCTTCATTTTAAGTACACAAACCAACTGTGATACTTGATAGGATGGCAGGGAGTGTGTGGTTGTGAGTGGTTGGATGGATTACAGAGAGCAAGGACCATTGCACCCCTCAACTGTGTAATTTTTTTGCTGCTGGGCTTGACCTGTTCTGTGGTGTGGAATGGAAGGCAGTAAGAAACAAGCTAAGCAACTCTTTGAGACCATAATGATGGTGCAGCTTCACCATCTAGGTTTTAAAGGTATGGAAAAACATTTCCATTATGCTGTTTGAAATCAAATGGGACAGTGCCATATGGACCAAAAAGATGCCACTCTTTCTACACATGTGGTGAAATTCTGCCTACATCAATTGCAGTCAATTATCTACCACAATGGTTTCTGCAAATCCTTCACTGGAAAAAATAGAGTCAGTCCATATGAAGTCATCCAATGAGGGTTGCTTCAACATTTTTAAATATTTTGATTTTTTTTTTTTTTTGCATGTGACTACTCTCTAATTGAGAAGTCAAACAGTTTTAAAAAAATGACTTTGCACCATTACTGTACGGCAGCCATTTTTATTTGTAAGAAGATGATGGTTCTTCAGTTTGGAGACATTATCATTAATTTGAATATCTCTGCATTGGGTTAAGTTGCAACATTGCAACTGACATGATTGTTGTAAATAGTCTTCACAGGTTTGCCGCCAGATCACATTGTGCAAATTTCACAATATTTCCTTGGAGCAACTGTCTGACTTCTTCAGGTGATTCAACCTTGCTCATGGCTAGGTATGTACCTAGCCATGAGCAAGACTGAACCACCTGAAGATGTCAGACAGTTGCTCTGAGGAAATATTATGAAATTTGCACAACATTATCCAGCAGCAAACCCTTGAAGATTATTTACAACACATCAGCCAGGAAAGCTTGAAGAGTCACAACGAAATGATTATTTTTAGAAAAGTCTCCTCTACAACACTGTTTATAACCCAAAATACCCTACATTCAAAAATACCCAGTCGAAATGACCTCCAAACATTGATATTTAAAATTTAGAAAATTCGCTTTTTAGACCCAAAAATAACATCCAAGGAGTGATTTATGTAGCATATGTTTTTCTCTAGTTAGATATCATAAGCTACTAGCCTCACAGACAGCAAGAACACTGAGAAATCTTTCCTTCATACCTTATATAAATTGTTGAAATTTGAAAAATCTTCATTTCTTCTAAAGTTTGAGGCTAATTTTCTCTGGTGGGACTGAATATAAAAATTTGATTTTTGCACATTTTCTACACCTATATGATAGCAAAGTACCGTAAAAATGTCAACATTCATGTTTTACTGTGAATAATGACACGAATTTTTGAAAATGATGGAATAATTCACATTATGGTACAGTTGATCTTATGGTTGTTGCCTGTTTAAATGTTTTATCGTTCCATTGTAATACAATTTAGCTGTAACCTATATTTAGTTAACACTATCATCCAATTTGTTAGTTTTATTTATTTTAATAATAAAATATTAAACAATAAGAGCTTTTGCTGTAGTTCATGTTAAAAAAATTGCACATTTTATCTATGTTTGTTCTCAGTTACGTACCACATTATTAAAAGTTCAAAATGATGAAAGTAAAATAATAAACATGTGAAATTTCACTATTGTTGAGAAGGCTACATTTTGTGCATGAGTTTACTCCTCAAGACAAGTGTGTACAGGAGCTCAATGGACAGTGTTACAAGTTTTCAGAGGAGCCCAGTAGTTAGTGATAAGTCTGTACATGAAGTATGTACCCCCACTACATTTGCTGGGTGTGGCATTGTTGTAGTCAGTTTGTTCAGAAGCCTCTGTTACAGTGGATGTACATACTTCACTGAGAGTGTAGAATATTTTATATGCTTTTGTCATCAGTGGAATTTTTAATGAACAAAAATAATTTTAAAATTTAATAGTAAATGAATTTTAAAGACTCTCTGAAATGCAATAAAATGGATGAACATTGCTCTATTGGACGTATGGTAAGTGAAGTGTATCACAAAACAATTTATGGTTCAGTTTCTAAACCTTAATAGATTTTGATGACTTTCATGAAGAGAGACAAACTTTGTTTAAATTACAGGCAGATCCTTCTGTATCATCAGATTGTGAGTATCATGAGAAAAAACACATTCTGAAGTGCAATCACATTTTTGGAATAAAAAATTGTCTGATCCATTCAAAGATCATAATAAAAAACCTGATATTAAAGGTCTGAGGGAAATAAAATTTGAACATTTATCCTTGGTAAGTGTGAGTAAAACAGCTTCCTGAGTGAATCTCAATGTAATTCCAAGAAAATCCTTGTGATCAAATTGTTACTCAAAAATATTCATCATGAATCCAGGACCAGAATCATGTAACCTTGTTAATGACACTTCTACTCCTAATGAGAAAGGTATTAGCAAACTGGATTTTGCTTGTTCTAATTTAGAGGTATCTTCTGCTTTGAAAATAAGAGAACTGAGTAGCAGAAAAAGAAAAGCTGCTATTGAAAGCAAGGTACAATGAATTTCAGACAAAATTAAAAAATCATGCTTTAATAATGCAGATACCAACTGTACTTCTAAAAAAACAAGAAAACCTACCTCAGAATCATACAACACCGAATATTTGAGCTTAATTGAGAAATTAAAAAGTAAGTGTTAAGTGACACCTAAACAAGGAAAAAAGCAATGCGATCATGAACGAGTTCATCATTTCTGATCATTCGGTTAAACTAACCCGAAAATTAGTGAATGAGTAAGGCACTCAACAAGTTTCAGGAAAGAAGAAAGGAGTAGGTGCAAGTGAAGAAACAATTAAAAAGATTGAGCAGGATATATATATATATATATATATATATATATATATATATATATGAATATAATAGAGGGAAACATTCCACGTGGGAAAAATATATCTAAAAAGAAAGATGATGAAACTTACCAAACAAAAGCGCTGGCAGGTCGATAGACACACAAACAAACACAAACATACACATAAAATTCTAGCTTTCGCAACCAATGGTTGCCTCGTCAGGAAAGAGGGAAGGAGAAGGAAAGACAAAAGGATATGGGTTTTAAGGGAGAGGGTAAGGAGTCATTCCAATCCCGGGAGCGGAAAGACTTACCTTAGGGGGAAAAAAGGACAGGTATACACTCGCACACACACACATATCCATCCACACATACACAGACACAAGCAGACATTTGTAAAGGCAAAGAGTTTGGGCATTTTTTGGGCAGAGATGTCAGTCGGGGCGGATGTACAGAGGCAAAGATGAAGTTGAAAGACAGGTGAGGTATGAGCGGCGGCAAATTGAAATTAGAAATTAGCGGAGATTGAGGCCTGGCGGATAGCGAGAAGAAAGGATATGCTGAAGGGCAAGTTCCCATCTCCGGAGTTCTGACAGGTTGGTGTTAGTGGGAAGTATCCAGATAACCCGGACGGTGTAACACTGTGCCAAGATGTGCTGGCCGTGCACCAAGGCATGTTTAGCCACAGGGTGATCCTCATTACCAACAAACACTGTCTGCCTGTGTCCATTCATGCGAATGGACAGTTTGTTGCTGGTCATTCCCACATAGAACGCTTCACAGTGTAGGCAGGTCAGTTGGTAAATCACGTGGGTGCTTTCACACGTGGCTCTGCCTTTGATCGTGTACACCTTCCGGGTTACAGGACTGGAATAGGTGGTGGTGGGAGGGTGCATGGGACAGGTTTTACACCGGGGGCGGTTACAGGGGTAGGAGCCAGAGGGTAGGGAAGGTGGTTTGGGGATTTCATAGGGATGAACTAAGAGGTTGCGAAGGTTAGGTGGACGGCGGAAAGACACTCTTGGTGGAACCTCTTAGTTCATCCCTATGAAATCCCCAAACCACCTTCCCTACCCTCTGGCTCCTACCCCTGTAACCGCCCCCGGTGTAAAACCTGTCCCATGCACCCTCCCACCACCACCTATTCCAGTCCTGTAACCCGGAAGGTGTACACGATCAAAGGCAGAGCCACGTGTGAAAGCACCCACGTGATTTACCAACTGACCTGCCTACACTGTGAAGCGTTCTATGTGGGAATGACCAGCAACAAACTGTCCATTCGCATGAATGGACACAGGCAGACAGTGTTTGTTGGTAATGAGGATCACCCTGTGGCTAAACATGCCTTGGTGCACGGCCAGCACATCTTGGCACAGTGTTACACCGTCCGGGTTATCTGGATACTTCCCACTAACACCAACCTGTCAGAACTCCGGAGATGGGAACTTGCCCTTCAGCATATCCTTTCTTCTCGCTATCCGCCAGGCCTCAATCTCCGCTAATTTCTAATTTCAATTTGCCGCCGCTCATACCTCACCTGTCTTTCAACTTCATCTTTGCCTCTGTACATCCGCCCCGACTGACATCTCTGCCCAAAAAATGCCCAAACTCTTTGCCTTTACAAATGTCTGCTTGTGTCTGTGTATGTGTGGATGGATATGTGTGTGTGTGCGAGTGTATACCTGTCCTTTTTTCCCCCTAAGGTAAGTCTTTCCGCTCCCGGGATTGGAATGACTCCTTACCCTCTCCCTTAAAACCCATATCCTTTTGTCTTTCCTTCTCCTTCCCTCTTTCCTGACGAGGCAACCATTGGTTGCGAAAGCTAGAATTTTATGTGTATGTTTGTGTTTGTTTGTGTGTCTATCGACCTGCCAGCGCTTTTGTTTGGTAAGTTTCATCATCTTTCTTTTTAGATATATATATATATATATATATATATATATATAATAGAGGGAAACATTCCACGTAGGAAATATATATCTAAAAACAAAGATGATGTGACTTACCAAATGAAAGTGCTGGCAGGTCGACAGACACACAAACATACACACAAAATTCAAGCTTTCACAACAAACTGTTGCCTCATCAGGAAAGAGGGAAGGAGAGGGAAAGACGAAAGGATGTGGGTTTTAAGGGAGAGGGTAAGGAGTCATTCCAATCCCGGGAGCGGAAAGACTTACATTAGGGGGAAAAAAGGACGGGTATACACTCGCTCACACACACATATCCATCCACAAATATACAGACACAAGCAGACATATTTAAAGACCTAAAGATATGTCTGCTTGTGTCTGTATGTGTGGATGGATATGTGCGTGTGTGCTAGTGTATACCTGTCCTTTTTTCCCTCTAATGTAAGTCTTTCCGCTCCCGGGATTGGAATGACTCCTTACCCTCTCCCTTAAAACCCACTTCCTTTCGTCTTCCCCTCTCCTTCCCTCTTTCCTGATGAGGCAACAGTTTGTTGCGAAAGCTTGAATTTTGTGTGTATGTTTGTGTTTGTTTGTTTATCTATCGACCTGCCAGCGCTTTTGTTCGGTAAGTCACCTCATCTTTGTTTTTATATATATATATATATATATATATATATATATATATATATATATATATATATATATATATATATATATAGTTATAATAGAGGGAAACATTCCACGTAGGAAATATATATCTAAAAACAAAGATGATGTGACTTACCAAATGAAAGTGCTGGCAGGTCGACAGACACACAAACAAACACAAACATACACACAAAATTCTAGCTTTCGCAACCAACGGTTGCCTCGTCAGGAAAGAGGGAAGGAGATGAAAGTGCTGGCAGGTCGACAGACACACAAACAAACACAAACATACACACAAAATTCTAGCTTTCGCAACCAACGGTTGCCTCGTCAGTCACCTCATCTTTGTTTTTATATATATATATATATATATAGTTATAATAGAGGGAAACATTCCACGTAGGAAATATATATCTAAAAACAAAGATGATGTGACTTACCAAATGAAAGTGCTGGCAGGGCGACAGACACACAAACAAACACAAACATACACACAAAATTCTAGCTTTCGCAACCAACGGTTGCCTCGTCAGGAAAGAGGGAAGGAGATGAAAGTGCTGGCAGGTCGACAGACACACAAACAAACACAAACATACACACAAAATTCTAGCTTTCGCAACCAACGGTTGCCTCGTCAGGAAAGAGGCAACCGTTGGTTGCGAAAGCTAGAATTTTGTGTGTATGTTTGTGTTTGTTTGTGTGTCTGTCGACCTGCCAGCACTTTCATTTGGTAAGTCACATCATCTTTGTTTTTAGATATATATATATATATATATATATATATATATATATATATATATATATATATATATATATATATATATAAGATGATGAAAACAGTACAATGTGCAAAGATAGTAAAAAGTTGTTATAAATGGAGTTAAAGTTGTGAAGGAGAAACAACTAATGCTGTCAAATTTAAATGAACTTTATGCAGCTGTCAAAAATGCTCACCCTGAATGCAAAATTGGAAGGTCAACATTTTGTGACCTTCACCCTTAGTGGTATATTTTGTCTGTCTCCTGTCAAACTGATGACTGTGAGTGCAAAACTAAATTATAGTAACTACAAAGAGTTACTCGATTTAATTAACAGTGACACTAATTATTACGACTGCATGATGAGTTTGTACAATAAATGCAATGGTAAAGAAACTGCTCTTGAACATTTTAACAAATCTGAGGAGGAACTGCCTGACAATGTTACCTTCAATCAATGAGTAGCAACCAAAAGGGCTGAAATCATAGCAGGGGCAATCCGTACCAAGTGGTCTCAGAAAAAAATAATTGGCTGCTTGACCACCTCAGAAAAATTTTCTATTTGCTGGGTGAATTCCCCAATGTTTAGTAGTCATAAAAGTATTTATTTAATAAATTTATTGTTTATTATTTTGAAATGGTAGCCATATTTGTTCCAGATTGCATGTGTTTTATCATATTTGCAAGCACCTACATTTTTTACAATTATGCAGTAGTGGATTGCTCCAAGTCTTTGAGATGAAATGCATTGAGTTTAACACACTCTGGGCTACAAATTAACATCATTATCACTTAGCTGAATGTATTCTTTAATATATTTTTAATAGTTCAAAGTTATCAGCCACAAATTTAAAAAAAAAACTCAATTTTTGAACAGTAGTTTTTAAAGAAAGATTAATTTCTCAGCTTTAACATTTTTTTTCTGATATTACACTGTATAGTATAGTTACTTTTTAATGTGTATCAATGGTGAGCAGCTTACACTTTAAATAATACACTATTTTAAATAATGGACTTTTTTTCAATTTTTCCATTTTGTGGCCTGCAATATTTGTGTTGGGGGACCAGATAAAAGTCTGAAAATTTCACAGTTAAGAGACCTTTATGATATCAAATTTCAGTGTAAATTTCAACTTTGAGATTCAATTGGACGTTACGGAAAAGAAATTACAAACAGGAGTCAAAAATACGTTTTTTAACATCTGTGATATCTAGGCTTATGGAATAAATGTATCAGTTACAGTATATAATTTAATCATATCTATGATTACTTCCTTTTTTATTGAAAATAAGCCTACTAATTTCATTATATTGTTCTCCTGTTATTTGTTTTTAGTACATCACTCATTGAACATTTGAGAAACTTGTTCACTCACTTTGGGTGTTAGATTATAAGTTCGCCCAGTCACAGTTGTAAATTCCACGGGAGACAGCTTCTTTAGTAGATTTTTAAGTCACATCCAAACTTGATCCTTCTCAATTTTTTAAAAATATGTCCTTGGTCCTGGAGGGTGATAAAATACAACATGCACATTATGGTTTTGACAGTCAATATTATTAACTTCTCCAATCCATCACTGTTCATCATAAACACAAGCCACTATGTCTTTATTTTGAGCCGCTATGTCATTATTTTGAAGAACCAATTGTACATGTTTTCCACACTGATGAAGTCCACTATCAGGTGAAGCTGATGTGATCTTCAGCAAGTTTTGTGAATGGGGTACAAAACAATGAAAAGATTGAGTGTCTTTAATCTTCTGACAAGCATTGTACCTTTCCTTTAAGACACTGTCATAGACTTCTTGTATTTCCTCGCATTGTACAAAAACATAGGTAATTCCTTTGATATGTTTTTTACAGAACTAAAACATTTGTTGAGGTGTTATGATATGACTGTCATCGGCCCGCTGCAGACTTGCTTGTGTGACAGCTCGTTTTGTTGTACCCCCGAAACCATCACAAGCATTCTTCCCATGGCATGAAGTGAAAAAGTGCCATTCTACATCAAACCCAAAATGAAAGATGTTAATAAATTTTGTTTTTGTTTTTATATTGACTTTCTTCCCCATCCAAAAAGTAAATCAGTTTTTTTATGGAAGGTGCTGCTGTTTAATGTAGTTTGTTAATTTTAGTTGAAAAATGTGCACTGCTGTAGTGCACTTATGACACAAAAGCTGTGGCTCATTAGTTTATCTTCATCTTTATAATAGAATACAAATGGATGAACTGTGGCCTGTCTGTTTACCCAGTGGTGCCCTTGTACTTCATATTGAACAACAAAGGAAAAATTTCCCGAAAAGTCAGCAAGAACTAAGCATTCATCAGCTGCCAAGGTTTGCTTTTTGTCTTTCAAAAATTTACTTGAGCTTTTGCAATAAAATGATGCATTTTCAGATTTTCAATGCTAGCCACCAACACTTCAAAAAACTCTTCTCATGATTTTATGACTATCACCATTTCAGTTCTGTCTTGTGTCACTCATTGTTTGTATTTTATATGGTAAAGCATCAAATTGTCTTCTTCAGATTCTTCAACAATGTCAAGTAAGGCTTGTTTGTCTGGACAATCTACACATTTTCCCTTTATCATACGATTGTAACTGTCAATATTGCATACCATAAGTTCCAAAAAGGTCTTCATACTCATATCTAAGATTGGCCCCATCTATCATCAACTTTACGTTCTGATGATACACACAAACACAAACATTGTGGATGCCAGATAGCCCTGCATCCATCATGGTCTCAACTCGCAAAACTTTGATCTTCAAATTGTAATGTCAGTATTTTCTTTTTTTAATTCAGTGAATAGCTCATTTAAATTGCATAGTATTAACTTTTTTGTCCTTGAATCTTAGAACCATTTTCTTTCACAGAAACACAGTCTTTTTTGCCAGACATCAAATGGCTGTTATTGTCATCATCATAATACTTAATAACTTTATTGATTGTTTTTTCATCTACCAAATTAGATGCACTTTTCTTTTGTAAAGCTGGTAAAATTCCCTGTTCTTTTACCAATTGCCTTGTTAACTTAACAAGACATTCTGACACATTAAATTCATCACTAACTTTTGATTGACTCCAAGAATTCAGCAGTAAACTGATAATATTAATTTTATCCTCTTTGTTTGAAGTACTGCATTTAGTTTTTAGTTTTTCCATCAAATAATCATATTCGGTTGGTGAAGTTTCAGAACTTCCATCAGTTTTAGTACAAATTGTATCCTGAAATGAAACTTCCAAATTCTTTTTGTCTGTAGCTGCCACTTTCTCAATTTTTGTATTCAAGGCACTTGGTTTTTTTATCTTGACTTGGTTTTCTAATTTTAGTAGCAGATGATAAACCCAGTATTTCACAATCTGTATCTACTTTTTTAATGGTTGCTGACAAGTCAGAAAATTTTGTATCTGAGGTTTCACTGTCCTTTCTCTTGTAAATTACAAATATCTTAGAATAACATGTTGGACACAATGATTTTCCTGGTATGAGGTTACAAAATGAGATTTTATTTTTAGAATAATGATCAAATGTTATTTCTCGCAGACCTTTTGTTATAGGTGTCTTATGTTTCTTAAAAGGGTCCATGCAAGACTGATCAAAAAGGTGATGAAATTTTTTTAAGTATTTCATTTCATGGTACTAGCATGTTGATTTGACCTCTGGGCCGACTCATAAGTAGAACAACACTCTTTCTTCTTCACTGTAATCTTCGAATAAAGTAATGTCTTTAGGATACGCCATACACACTTTTATGACATGCTTCATTAATAATAACACCAACAGAACACTGACACACGATTTTTCAACTGTACACTTCAAGAACTTCTAGCTAAATAAGTGTGAATAGACAGTTTTTGGTGTAAGGGGGAAGACAACAATCAGACTTGTATAGGCTTGCAGATGCAATTGTTAGCCTGCTGAAACAATTACCACAGCATTCAACAAATATCATTAGCTAGTGTAATGTGGTGTGTTACATAATGCAATAGGTATACTTTAGTTTATTAGCCTACCGGATATCGCAGATGTTAAAAAACGTATTTTTGACTGATGGTTGTAATTTTTTTCCATAACTTCCAATAGAATTTCAAAGTTGAAATTTATACTGAAGTTTGGTATCATAAAGGTCTATGAACTGTGAAATTTTCAGATTTTTATTTGGTCCCCCAACAGAGATATTGCAGGCCACAAAATGGAAAAATTTTAAGAAATCCATTTTTGAAAAGTGTATTTTTTAAGTGTAAGCTGCTCACCATTGATACTCTATAAAAATTAACTGTGCTATACAGAGTAATAGCAGAAAAAATATTAAAGCTGAGAAATCAATCTTTCTTTGGAAAAAAATTGATTTTTTTAAAGTTGTGACTGATAACTTTAAAATATTAAAAATATATTAAAGAATACATTCAGCTAAGTGATAATGATGTTAATTTGTAGCCCAGAGTGTGTTGAACTAAATGCATTTTATACGAAAGACTTAGGACAATCCAATACTGAATAACTGTAAAAAATGTAGATGTTTGCAAATATGAAAAAACACATGAAGCCTGGAACAAATATGGCTGCCATTTCAAAATAATATGCAATAAATTTTTTAAAAATATATTTCTGTGACTACTAAACATTGAGGAACTCACCCAGCAAATATAAAATTTTTCTGAGATGGTCAAGCAACCAGTGCTGGACCAGTTGTTATGGATTGACCCAACAGTGCTTAAATCTCAGGAAGAGTACTTTGAATCTTTAATTGATAACTTAAAAAATCTGAAAAGTCACCACTGCATTTTTAAAATCCCAAGTAAGTTTTTGAAGGACAAAGAGGCGCAACTTCATGAAACTGAATGCATAGTCCTACCTGATTTGCAGAAAACTTTACATTTGTGGTTCAGTATGAAATACAAGGGTACCAGTGGGTCAATGACCATGCAACAGTACATCCAATTGTTCTGTACTTCAAAAATGAGAAAGACCAACTCTGCAGTTCTTCAATTTGCATTCTAAGCACACAACAGTTCAGCTGTCTACATGTTTCAAGAGTATGTAATAAATTATATAAAAGAAAACTTTCCCGTGGTTGAAAAGCTCATATACTTTTCAGATGGAAGTGGTAGTCAATACAAGAATCACAAGAATTTTTCTAATCTTCGCAACCACAAAGTAGATTTTGGGTTGGGTATCAGATGGAATTTTTTTGCTTCTTGCCATGATAAAAATGCATGTGATGATGAAGTAAGAGGTACAACAAAACGTGAAGTGAGTAAAGCCCATCTACAAAGAAAAGGCTACAGACCAAATAGAGGCCATCTATATAATGTACGT
Source organism: Schistocerca americana (assembly GCF_021461395.2). Lineage (NCBI taxonomy): Eukaryota > Metazoa > Arthropoda > Insecta > Orthoptera > Acrididae > Schistocerca > Schistocerca americana. The sequence continues at coordinate 282,279,725 of NC_060122.1, forward strand.
CACTTGCAATGATACTATTATAGTCATCACCTATGTTCTAGCCAACATACAATGTACATTGTCACTGGATGAATAAACGACTACTACTACTGCTACTACTACTACTACTAGAAACTGGCAAAAAGCTTTACAATAAACTTCCCCACCACGTCAAGGAAATAAAAGGCACACTAAAATTCAAATTGGCTTTGAAAACATATTTACAAGACAGGTGCTATTATACTGTAAATGAATATGTGTTAACATAAATTTAAATTATTTCCTTTCATAAATGAATATCTGTTTACATAAATATAAATTATTTCCTTTTTTGTATTATGTATCTGAAACTGCATTTGTTTTCTATTGTACGGTATATTAGGCTGTACTATTATATTAGTGTATTGCATTTCAATGATTTACTGTACTGTATTATGTTCTTAAATTATAGTTGTGACTAAATCAATGTTACTGTTATGTAACATGTGTTTAAAATTGTGTACTAATGTATAAAGTAAGCTGTATCTCATATCAAATATTTGATGAATGGATGCTTAATAAATGGATAAAAGGTAGTTCTTCATGTCAAAACAACACCTCAAACCACATCTAAAAACTGTATAGCAATAAAAGGAACAAAGCAATTCCACAAATTCCTTGGTGTTGCAGAAAGTTTAGTTTGATGCTATGTAACACTAGAAACCAAAATTTATGAGGGTCATTGTGTCAGTAAAACTACATCTCTATCTTTAACATTGAATCATAGTGTGGCATGTGGGTATGATAGGCAACAGTGGCTTGCATAGATTGGAAGAATAATTTTGGAAAACAATGGCGTTTTTGTGCATTTTTACCACCCTTATTGCACAAGAGTATCACTAAGGAATCTACTAGTGACAAAGTTTGGATACCAATGAAAAATGTTTTAAGGAAGCCTTCAGTGTTCAACCTACCACACAAATTATGAGGTCTTATTCTGTATCACTAAAGTTGTCTGAAGAAATAAGTGTTCTTAACAATCACTACTAGGGCTATGAAGCACCACACCTTGAAAGTGTGTAAACTGAATTTTTTTTTTTATTTGTCAAGATAATATAAATGTTTAGTTCAATAATATTTTGAGTTTTTGCATAAAATTCAGTATCTTAACTTCAATAATAATTGATCACATCGAGCCAACATCAGACATGAATTAGGGAACAGCCATAAGATCAATTGCAGTGTAATGTGAATCAATTATTCTCTGATTTTCAAAAATTCATATCTTAGCACACAGTTAAATATGTGAATGTTGAAATTTTCAGTACTTTGCTATCATATAGGTGTGCAAAATGTACAAAAATTAAATTTTTGTATTCAGTCCCACCAGAGATAACTTTTCCCAAACTTTACAATAAACAAAGGTTTTCAAATTTCATAAATTTATAAAAAATTAAGGAAACATTTGTCACTGTTGTTGCTCTGTATAAGATTAGTAGTTTATGGTATTTAACTAGAGAGAGAAAATACACTCTGATAAATCACTCATTGGTTGTTAAATTTTGGGTATAAAAAGTGGTTTTTTTAGGAAGTCATTTTGACTGGTTATTTTTGAATTTAGGATATTTTGAGTAATAAACAATGTTGTAGAGGAGACATTTCTAAAAACTATCATGTCAATGACAATGCTGTAACTTAACCCAGTCCAGAGATCTTCAAATTAATGACAATGTCTCCAAATTGAAAATCTGCAGTGTGCTTACAAATAAAAATGGGTACCATTCAGAACAGTGCAAGGTATTTTTTTTAACTGTTTTGTACTTCTCTGTTATAGAATAATCACATACAAAAAGACCAAAATATTTAATAATAGTCAAGCAACCAACTTAATTTTTATTTATCACTTCACTTGGATTGACCAATAAGTGGCAAGTCTTGTATGGCTTTGCTGAGGAAGTCGATCAGATCTGAGAGACGGGGGAATTTTTTCCTGCATTTACCAAGATCAACTACAAGGAACCCAAAAAAGGGGAAACATCAACATGCCAGGGGTACCTGGTTGCCCTGTCGTGTTTGGCACACCAAGGATCATCTGTTTGATGACTTTGTTGATACCCTTCTAGAAGTTACATTGTTGAGTCACCCTATTGATGATGACCATCCCCCAATGAACTTGGTGGAGCAACCTCAATACCTAGCGTTGTAGTGCTCTTGGGGTGATGACTCAAGTGCGACTATTTTCTTTGTGCACAAACAAGACATCATTGAGTGTGGATAATTCATGCCAGTGGTGTCAGTATGCCTGGATCTCATGGTACTTGATGAGATTGCAATCTGCCAGCCACCTGCATTTCACAGACTGAATGATGTCTCAGAGGACAATGTCTTCTGGTGACCTGCAGACAGTGGTCATGGCATCTTTTGCAGCCTCCACCTTTGCATCTGTATCATAGCAGACCTCCAGAGAGGCATCATAGTTGGGTTCCTGTCATAATGGGAGATAGAACAATGTATTTGTATTTGGTCTGTTAAAAACATTTACTGCAAAGATGATGGCCAAGGCATCTTTTTCTATTTCACTATAAATGTGTTGTGCTGGTGTCAGAGTTTCAGAAACAAATGCAATCAGGCACTCCACAACATTGATTTTGTGAGAAAGAATGACAGCAATGATTAGCAACTGTGTAGGATTATAAGTCATGAGGCACATCAGCTGGAGCAATGTGCTTTAACCCCAGAAAAGTCTTGTTTCAAGTGAGGAGGGGAGGGGGGGAGGGGGACACAATGCCATTTAACACTTTGTAAAGAAGCTGATGGAATGGTTTTGCAAGGATCACTGTATGGGAAATGAGTTTTTGATTGTATTTTAGATGGCACGATACTAATTTTAGTTGTTTGGCATCCCTTGGGATCAGCAGTTCATATATAGTGTCTACAGGGTGTGGGTTGTTGGAGATCCAAAGGCACTTAAAACATCTTATAGCTGTTCAAATCGTGGCACAGAAAAACAATATTCAACTTTTTTACACTTCAAGATTGCTTGCTGAAGCATACTGAATAAGGCTCTCAAATTTGTTGCAATATCTTTTGTGTTTTTGCTCTTGATGATGATATCATTCAGATAATTGCTTTGCCCAGAACTCCCTGTGTTAGTAGTTCCAAAGACCTTTGAAATATGACTGGTGAACTGGCAATGCCTATGGAAGGCGATTATATTAGATAAGGCCAAAGGGTATGTTAAAGACTAAAATGTACTTGGAGGCTTCATAGAAGAGCAATTGTCGATAAGCATCTCTAAGGTTGATTTTTGCGAACAACGTGCATCAATGGCAGGCTTTGCATTGAGAGTAGACTTAGAATCCCCACAAATTAACTAATATCCACTCTGTTTTTCAAATATCACAATAGGAGTAGCCACTGGCTATTTATGACTGGGGTCAGGATGCCTTCATCTTCCAGTCTTTATAGTTTGAGGCAAAGTTTGTCCCACATTGCAACAGGTATGTTCAGTGACATGAAAAAACATGAGCATAGTGAAAATTTGTTAGGAAATGTGTGCTTCAAAGTCAGTGATTACACCTGACTGATGGCAAAAAAATAAGGTTCAATTTGTAAAATGTTCTTGAAAATACATAGCATGGCTGGTTGTGATTCAGTGAAATGTGGACTTCCAGATCCAAAGCGTTAATGAGATCTAAATCTAAGATGTTAGTGGCTCCTTCAGGAGGTGAAATTTTTAGTACTGACAATAAACACACATAAAAGTAAAGCGATGACAAAATCATTGCTTTTAGAACTATCACTCTTTTCTCAGACAGGTGAGAAGAATATAGAAGATAAGATTAAAATCAAAAAGCAGGCCACTCAGACACCGGGATGAGAAGGACCCAACTTAATGCAGACAAGGAGGGAAAGATAAAAGGGCAGAAACTCAGTTACCATAAAATTACATTAGTAATCAATAAAGAAACTGATGAGATATTAATGGTACTTATGATAATGATGTGCATACATAATTTAAAATAAAGACCAAAAAGCTGACGTAGAGATACGTACGTTCATATGGTCTGACATAAATCGAACTCTTTAGGATCATCGATTTCAGAATGTGTTCCTCTAATTTCACCATTATTGGAATCAAATTTGATACTTGTGTGTATTCAGTATCCCTGAAAATATTAATTTATAGTATACAGTGGACGGTATCAGTATTATATTCAGTCATTGATTGAAAGAAAAGAAAAAAAAATTATGTATGAAATGACTGCTTTCTCATCATAATTTTAAAAATAAAAAGACTGTATACACTACATTATCATTATTTCAAAACATCAACATAGCATTACTTTTAAGAAAATTTTTTATTATTTATTTCATCAAACTTTTGTGTCAGTGACATTATTCATGATACAATGCATGAAATTAAAAACCCTAACATTTCAATAAGTAGAAATCATAAATCAAAATGTGAAGCTCTAAACAAAAAAATGGCTCTGAGCACTATGGGACTCAACTGCTGAGGTCATTAGTCCCCTAGAACTTAGAACTAGTTAAACCTAACTAACCTAAGGACATCACAAACATCCATGCCCGAGGCAGGATTCGAACCTGCGACCGTAGCGGTCTTGCGGTTCCAGACTGCAGCGCCTTTAACCGCACAGCCACTTCGGCCGGCGAAGCTCTAAACAGTTCAAAAACAAAACTACAACAATAATAATGAGCATGGGAAAAGTTATTGTCTACCAAGACTTACCCTGGCATTCATGTGGACTAAAAACCATGAAAAATCAATGTGAAATATTGGAACAGGTAAACAGGCCTTCATCCTCTTCATATAAATATTTTCTTTCTCCTTTCTGGTGCATTTCAATGAGTTGTAAACAGGAACTCAAGAAGGTAACTCTGTGTGGAGGAGGAGGAGGATGGGGGGGGGGAGTGCTCTATATGATATGAAAAAAAAAGCATGATAGGAAAACAATTACAGCAATAAACTGTAATTGGGGAAGTTCCCAGAATAGACATGAAAACACACCAAAGTGTAAAAACAGGGAAAACAGAAAGAGGAAGTCATTGGGGAAACTGAATCTACAGTGTTTGTAAAACAAAATTATGCAGAAGATGAAAGTGACAGATCATCAACACAGTTTAGCAAAAAATAAATGCATAAAAATGTGAAAGAATTATGTAGAAAAGAAAGACAAGTGGCTGCCTTACAGCAGGAATGGTCAAAGAGGCAGGAGTCTCAGGGTAGGGAAATGGGTGCAGAAGAAGCATAAGGTCTGACCATTCTGCCAGAAGAAGGAGCCACTGGCTCAAAAGCTTGTATATTTCTTCAAAGTCTAAAAACTTTATAGAAAACAGACTAACATGCCTCTAGAGGGCAAAGTCTGAACACTTTAAGTGAAACAGTAGACGAATCACTCAGCATGGTCTGACATGAATGTCTCCCAAAAGAATCTCAGAAAGCCCATCTGAATATTTCTCTAAATGATTCTCTTAATAGAATTCCAAACACTACTCTCTATATGACTTAGTTAGTTAGTTTCACATTCCATTGTTCACTTGCACAACAAATCATAATGATCTGGAATGAGTCATTTTTCATACACATCAAAAATTAATTTTTAAATATACCTATATGATGAACATTAACAAATATTTATTTTATTTTTCTAAATTTAGAGATGTGAGTCAGTAACTGCTACCCACCACCTCTTAAACATTATAGTAATAGAAATTCTTCTTCTGACTACGAGCAGTTGTCAAGGTGAAACTTTTTCAATTTTCAAATTTTCCTTTGCTATCTGTGACACTTTTAATACCACTGGGTTACCTACCAAAAATTTTAGCTGCACCATTGCACACCCCTTTTTGTGCAAATTTTGAGTAATGAACATTATTTTTCCTTTTGGTATTGTAATTAAATACACCATTGTTCCCTTTTAACTTCAGTGGACTGTTTACAATAAGCTTCTTGAGAACTTCTTGAAGGAATAAATACACTGTGAAGCAGTATTCAAACTGTCTAACTCCTTAAACAGATGTCTACAAGAACATCGTGGGTGTGCATCAAATATTACTCTTACAGCACATTTTTGTGCAATGAAGACTTTCTTTCTTTGTTAATGATGAGTTACCCTAGAACATAATTCCATATGTCAACTTACACATTTGTCTCTCCCCAATATTTGCTATGATTTTAAGTGCAAATTTGGCTGAACTAAATTAATATGCTTTTTCCGTTTAAATTCCCACCAATATGGACACACAAGGATTTTGAAGTTTCCACCCTATTTATTAATTACAAACCACATGTTACACTTACCAGTGGTATAATATTCCTAGATGTGCAGAACTGAGTATGTTGTTTTTTTGTAAAATTTAGGGTGAAATCTTTTGCAGAAACCCAGTCAAAGAACTTTGTTTACAATTCTGTTTCTTTATGTATGCTTGGTATGCTTATCGTTGGTATAGTATACCCAGATGTGCACAACTGAATATGTTGTGTTTTTGTAAAATTTAGGGTGAAAGCTTTGGCGGAAAGACAGTCAATGATACTTTTAAGAAAACTGTTTACCATTTTGTCTGTTTCTTTATGTGCGCTTGGTTTGATTACAATACTAGTGTCATCAGCAAAAATAACTAATTCAGCTAATTATATATCAGACAGAAGACCATTTACATAAATTAGGAACAACAGAGGACCTATGATTGAGCCTTTGGGAACCTCATACGTGATTTCTCTGCAATTGGAATAATGTCCCTGAACTACATAGGTTGAGTTACTAAGTACAAGTTATGCATGCTTTTGGTTAGATATGACATTATCCATTGGATGCCTTTACAATCAATCCCATAAAACATTAGTCTATTTAGGAGAATACTGTAAAATTTGGTGAGTGAACATCTAAATGCCATTCTCAACAGAACAACTCTCCTGAGATCCAAACTGTGATTTGCTCATGATATGATTGATGATGATTACATATGATGATTACGTATTTCAGATAAGACAGGCCATAGTACATGGGAACAAATCTTTAGTGCTCTTTTGGAAACACCATCAAATATGATGTTTTTACTGTAGACAGAATAGATCATTTCAGAAGGAGAAGTTGATGATATATTCATATGACTGAATTTTATGAGAGCTGCTTTTTTCAATATCTAGCTCTGATTTTTCTCTCAAGGTGTTTTCTCCTACACTTTCTACATTTAAGAAATAATAAGTGAATACATTTGCAACCTGTGACACATCATTCATAGTCCTTCCATTCACTTCAATAGTGATGTTACCCTGTCCTGTGGCTGGTTGTCACAACTCTTGTTTCACTGAATTCTATACATGCTTAAATCTGTGGTCAGAATTACTAATTTTTGGCATAAAGTGCGTGTTCCTTGATTTTTAAAAACATTTATTAGCAATTTTGAGTTATTTTTGTAGTGTACAATTATTGCAGAATCTCAACTTGTTCTTGCCTGCAGATACATTTCTCTTTTCCTTTCATAAGATATTTAATTACTCTATTGCTGTTTAATGTCCTTTCTGATTAGTTTTTGTGGAAAGATGTTTTCAAACAATTATATGAATTTATCATGTGACAGATTAAATTTTATTTTAGCATTTGGTTTGTCATAAATTTCACCCCAGGTCTTAGAAACATTAATTATTCTAAGTGATTTCCACTAAGGAGTAACCAAACTGTACGTCAGTATCTTATCTACCACAACTAACTGTGCATCATAATTAGAGAGAGCATTTGTTACTGGGTACATAGTCATTTTCTTTCTTTTAGCTTCACCATGAAAAACATTATCAATTAGTGTTTTATTCATCCCTGTTGGAAGTAAATTACTGAGATCAAATTGTACAATCCAAATATGGTTTCCATATCCCCATCTCCAAACTATCGCAACAGACAAGCACTCATATGAGATTTCATTTGTCAGCAGCAGGCTGCTTATTTCAGTGTTCACTTGGCTCACAGCACTGCTGATCCATGGCTGGTCATGGCATGTAGTACCTCCACGAAACTCTCACATTTGCATGTGTAGTTGCTACTCCTGCCTTATCCAGGTCACCCATAATGCTGTAATTTCTATCCTTAGCCAGCCTGTTCCCTAGCTCCACCTACTACAATAGACTAATCCTCTTTGAAAATATCTTTGCACAAATTCTCTATGTTCTCTGTTACCTGGATAGTTTGCTTCATGATACTTGTAACCTGGTACCCTATACTATATGGCCTACACCCCTCTTGTGGCTATTATCTAGGTGCAGGACTCATTTCTTCCTATTCTCTTTTGGTACCAACCTACACTACAAGTCTTCTGCTCCCTATTGTCACCTACAGCTGGCTGAATAGAACTCTGAATGCTTCTCTAAATGAATCTCTCAATGATCTAAGGTTCTCTGAATGACTCTCTCAAAGACCTCTGAATGCTTCTTTAAATGTATATCTCTGTGTCCTAAGCAACATTCTCTGAATGACTCTATCAATGTCCTCCAGAATTTTTCTGTGAATGATTCTGTATATGCATCGCAAATTTCCCATGATTCTCTCAATGACCACCAAATGCTTCTCAGAATGACTCAATGACCACTAAATGATTTTCTGAAGGACTCTGTCTACGACCAAATGCTCCTATGCATGATTCTCCATGACCTCCAGAATGCTCCTGCTCCAGAATTTTGTCCTTCTTCCCCCACTCTTGTCCTTCAACATGCTGAAATCCCATTGAATCATCTTGTCACTGGTGGAGGTCTTCCAATAATCACCTGATGCTGGATAACTCCAACTTGCCAGTCTGGGTTGCAGGGTGTTAATCTATTCAATCTCGCTTCAAAAAACCTGTGGACAAACACCAGCATGGAGCACCTAAACTCATGTGGCATGCCTATGGCGATCCCATGATATTTCAAGTTGCAGCATCAGTCGTTACCTGTAGCAAGTTCCCTTGTGGCTTACACAGGAGTTTCTTTAGAAAATGGCTATGAAAGCCTCCATGTCCTTCCTCTCCACTCTTGAGTCATGAAGAACATTGCATCTTAACAGCAGTCTAAATTTTATGTAAAGGCAAACCCTTTAACTCCCTCTCTCGAGTGTTGCAAGTCCTCTATAAATTAGTTGGGTCCAGCAACTCTCAGCCCATCTATAAATATGAAACCCCTTTCAGAGTGAATTACAATACTTGTAAATGGCACTTGTCCATATCATGATAACAAGGTATGACTTATCTGCACCCTTTTCATCCAGAGTATAGGGGTATGTCGTATTAGAACTTTTTCATCTATTTTTTAAAAATTTATCTCAGAGTTTAAAAGTGGAATTTTTGTCTCATCACATATAGTGTAACTCGCCTTTTCCTCCACGTCAAGGTCCACATGCAATAATGAGCTGAAACAATATGACGACTGCCCATGCAAGATTGAATGGCATCTGGTAGTGCTGTGGGTATGCCACGCTATAAAGAAAGTACATGAGCAGAATGGAGATGAAAGCAGAATCATTCTAGTGACAATGCAGGCTGCAAATGGGAAAATCCTCTAACATATGTGATGCTGACAAAGGGCATATTGTCATAACATGGCACCTTGGCACAAGCATCTCATCTCAGAAACAGCAAAGGTGATCAGCTGGAACATTTACGACAAGTAACTGAAGGACAGTGAAACCACAATCAGGTGACAAGAGGTTGCTGGGCATCCAAGTCACATCACAAACACAGATGTGCTAGCCCATACTACTGTCAAGCAGGATCTGTGACAGACCTGACAACAAAGTAGAATGCAGACCACCAAATACATCTGATATGAATCCCATGAAACACGTCTGGGATGAAATCACACATCGGGGCCATGCCTTGAAATCACTACCTCATAATTTATGGGAAATTTGCGATGCATATACAGACATCTAGAGCCACATATCTTTGAAAACCTACAAAGGACTTGTCAAATCCATACTATGCTGAATCACTGCTGTATTGCATTTCAAAGGTGGAAAGCTTGTTACTGAGTACACAATCACTATGTTTTGGGCCATCAGCATGTTTGTTGACCATACACAAGCAGAACTGGTATGTGACTATCATATTACAACTTACTTGAATGGGTCCTGAAGGAACAAAATTGATTCCCATTCTTTGATCATGTCATCAAGTTCCTTCTTAAGCTCAACCTCCCTGGTAGCAGCAATGCTGATGCCTTCAAATCTAGAAAAAAAAAGAAAAATATTTTTTGCATCACTCAGCCCTACATAAAAAGCAGAACTTGTGCAATGACAGCAGAGCTGCAAGGAGAACAATAAATCCCTCAGACACATTGGTCCAAGTACATAACAGTGGATGCAAGATGCAATCAACCAATGTAATACTAACAGTCAAACTGCAGTTGTTAACAAACTAATATATTAAAAACCAAAAGCAGTAAGATTTCAACTGGTGCAAATAATTTTTACAAAGAGAAGATAATAAAAATTCATGGAAGACAAAATGTGAAACAATCTGTGAAAGAAAATGAAAGTATTACATGAATTCATTCAGGTAGAGAGATGAGATTTATAGCATGTGTGTGTGTGTGTGTGTGTGTGTGTGTGTTTGTGTGTGTGTGTGAGTGTGTGTGTGTGTGTGTGTGTGTGTGTGTGTGTGTGTGTGAGAGAGAGAGAGAGAGAGAGAGAGAGAGAGAGAGAGAGAGTTATTCTGGTTTCGGTAGTTGGTAGGTAGGCACTTTCTTCTATTTCAAACACTTTTAACTTACATTTTGAGGCAATTAGAATTCCTATGTGGAAACAACAAACACCAGATGGTAACCAATCATCCACATAAGAATGTTCATGGGTAAATAGGTGCATTAAAAGACTGGCAGTAACACAGCAGCTTTAAAATTCTTGCTCCCCTTCTTCTTCCTTCAGCTGTATCCTGTTCATATTTTACTTCGATATTTCCAATTACAAATTCTGTATTGATGTAAAATGTAAAAAGTTTTTGAAATAGATATGAGGTGTCTTTCTACCAACTGCCAAAACCACAAAAGTTGGTGCAAAACCAAAATAAACACATATTAGAAACACCATTCAACCACTGGCTGGTGGTGGCTTAGCGGTTCTAGGCACTACAGTCTGGAACCGCGCGACCGCTACATTCGCAGGTTCAAAACCCGCCTCGAGCATGGATGTGTGTGATGTCCTTAGGTTAGTTAGGTTTAAGTAGTTCTAAGTTCTAGGGGACTGATGACCTCAGCAATTAAGTCCCATAGTGCTCAGAGCCATTTGAACCACTATTCAACCTTTGGCTACAATAGCCCAAAAAACGGTACTTCTTACCAGGAGAAATGGGATAGAAGGAACCACCAAGTTAGGATGGAAGAACTGGAATGCTATGGTACTGAAGAAAAGGAAGGAATCCTGTGTAAAAATGTTGCATGCAACTCCTGGGTATCAATATCCATGCTGAACATAGTTTCTATTTCTCCCACAACTCTATTTTCTTTATTTAGTTCTTGTATTGTAGTTTCCCTTTATATACCTTTCTTCTGATGGAGAAACTTTTAAAAGCTTAAAGTTATTGAGTCATATTAAATCAGATCTTGCTCAGGGAATTACATTTGGGAATCAGAAACTAAATGTAGTATATGAGTTTTGGCAAATGACAATGACAGAAGCAAAGAGTACAAAAATTCAGTCTGGAAAAAATAAAAAAAGTTAATTCTGAAAAAGTCTTTTGTGAAATATTTGTTTTGGGAGTAGACTTACAATGTAGCCAAACATGGACAATGAGCTTTACTGTTAAGTAGACAACATATGCGTTACAGAATAATGTTGAGTACTAATGCTGTAACTCTATAAGTAATATTTCAATATGTGTTGTGGCACCAGACCACTGGCACACTATGCTTCCAATACTCCACCAATGGCATCTGCATAGGACAGCCATCAGACGCCACCTGTAGTGGGCCACATGACCTGTTCACATGGCATATCATTTACCACACTATCTACCAGAACCCTCCTCTTCAGTGCACGAGGCACTTGCTCTCGTATTGCACTCATACTTATTCTCAGCAACTGCTTGTATCAGTAACTGATTCTCAGCAACTGCTTGTATCAGTACCTGAATTGTTTCAATGTTTTACAGTATGTTCTCTATTGTTGTTCAGTTTTATGTGGTAGAATAATTAACTTTAGTTCTTTGTGTCTGTACTGTTGTTTGTGTCTTGCAGTACAACACAATTGGTAATCAGTGTGGTGTTCAATTCTGACTGCTCAGTCTATTGGTTGTTTCTTCAGTTCCCCTGGCCATTGGAGACAATGCTCAAATCCATCCCCATGCAGCAGCAAGGTCTTACATACGCTACCACAAACTTGTAGGCCACAGTGATTATGCAGGCTACCATGCTGTCAGAGTACACTCCTCCCTTTCCCCCTTACAATGATGCAACTGAAGACTGGGAGATTTGTGAGCAGCAGCTTCAACAACACTTCTTTGCCTTTGGTGTCACTGATGCAAACATGTGTAAGGCTTTGTTCCTTTCTCGGATTTCTTTTTGTATCTACCAGTTACACCAGTTATCCCCACTCCAGGAACCAACATCACTTTTTGTCTATGAAATCTGAAGGTTATTGTCAAATTATCACTGTACAGACATGCAAGTCACTGCAGTGCATATAGAGTCCTATCACCGTCATAAACATTCCCATCAGTCCTGTCACACTTGCGGGCTGCACTCCACGGTCTCAATCACAGATGTCAGTTTGTTACTGATGCTCATGTTTCCTACGCTGATTCTCAGGTCCATAATGCCATCATTTGGTTGACTTGTAACAAGGAGGCTTGGCAATACTGATGCTCATGTTTCCTACGCTGATTCTCAGGTCCATAATGCCATCATTTGGTTGACTCGTGACAAGGAGGCTTGGCAATGTGCACTACATGGGAAGAATCCATCTTTGGCTGAAGTGTAAATATTGCTCAATCTTTGTCTATGAAATCTGAAGGTTATTGTCAAATTATCACTGTACAGACATGCAAGTCACTGCAGTGCATATAGAGTCCTATCACCGTCATAAACATTCCCATCAGTCCTGTCACACTTGCGGGCTGCACTCCACGGTCTCAATCACAGATGTCAGTTTGTTACTGATGCTCATGTTTCCTACGCTGATTCTCAGGTCCATAATGCCATCATTTGGTTGACTTGTAACAAGGAGGCTTGGCAATACTGATGCTCATGTTTCCTACGCTGATTCTCAGGTCCATAATGCCATCATTTGGTTGACTCGTGACAAGGAGGCTTGGCAATGTGCACTACATGGGGAGAATCCATCTTTGGCTGAAGTGTAAATATTGCTCAATCTTTCCAGGTCTCTCCCGCTGCACGTGATCAGACTGAAGTTTGGTGCGAGATTGCTGCGGTGGCTCCCGTTCCTGCATCATTCAGTTCTCAGGGGGAGTAAAATGTGGTAGCCATTCTCTGTGCCACACTGGACAGTGATGTGACAAGTAAAAACCACCACAACAATGGCAGTGTTCCAGGATACCATTTTGCCCATACTGTTTCTTGAAACATGACAGAGCATCCTAAGCACTTGGTGACTTGCAACAAATGTAGGGAAAAAAATATATATATATATATATACGAGGGTCGGTCGAAAAGCAATGCCTCCCATTTTTTTTCTACTTAAAGAAATTAAGTTAAGTGAAAAATTTGAATTTGGCGCCATTCCTCAAACCTTCTTCTGCAATCCACTGCAGTAGTAACTTTCTGTGTCAACAGGTGGCAGCACAGCAGAAGTTTGTAAGATGGCCGACATCGATGTTCGTTTGAGACAGCGTTGTGTGATTGAATTCTTGAATGCAGAAGGTGAAACGCCCATACGCATTCATGAAAGACTGAAGAAGGTGTATGGTGTTGTGACAGTGGATGTCAGCACTGTTAGACGATGGGTTCGTCGTTGTAAGGAAGCTGAAGGGCAAACACCGTTGACTGACGAAAAGCGGAGCGGCAGGCCGGTGAGTGCAGTGACTCCACACAACATTCAGCAAGTTGATGACATCATTCGTGGTGACCGTCGGGTGACTGCAGATGAAGTGTGTCGCATTATTTCTCTTAGTAAAGGCAGTGTGATCACGATTATTAAACAATTGGGGTACTCAAAAGTTTGTGCACGGTGGGTTCCAAGAATGTTAACCGATCAGAATAAAGAGGCAAGGAAAACAATAGCCTCCCAACACTTGCAGCGCTTCCGTTTGGAGGGAGATGAGTTTCTGAAAAAAACTGTGACCGGGGACGAAACATGGGTGCATTTTTTTGAACCCGAATCAAAGAGGCAGTCAATGGAGTGGCGTCACACAAGCTCGCCGAGGAAGAAAAAATTCAAAACTGTGCGATCGGCAGGGAAAGTTATGGCAACAGTTTTCTGGGATACAGAGGGTGTGATTCTGGTTGATTTTTTGGAGCAGGGATGCACAATAAATTCTGTTCAATACGTCACAACCCTCAACAAACTTAAAGCACGTCTTCAGCGAGTTCGCCCAACAAAATCAATGGATGATGTTCTTCTTTTGCATGACAATGCAAGACCACACACCAGTCGTCACACCTCTGACGAGATTGTCAAAATTGGATGGGAAGTTTTGCCTCATCCCCCATACAGCCCTGACCTGGCACCATCAGACTTCCATCTGTTCGGGCCACTAAAAGAAGCTCATCGTGGGATTCATTTTGAAGATGAGGAGGCCGTCAAAACATCCGTGCGTCAATGGCTTAGGAAGCAGAGCTGTGATTTTTACCGTGCTGGGATACATGCCCTTGTTCAAAGATGGACCAAAACTGTAGAGATGGGCGGAGATTACATTGAAAAATGACAAAATGATCCTCAATGTTGTGGTTTTCAACCTATGTAATTGCATTTAAATTTCCTGACAATTAAACGTAGAAAAAAAAATAGGAGGCATTACTTTTTGACTGACCCTCGTATATATGTTGTTCCCAGCCCACTCCTGTGGACATGGACAGGGATGTTTATTGGGTGTGCTTCCAAATCATAACAAACTTTTTATCAAAGTGTGAGTGATTAACAAAGAGCTCAGGCTACAATTGAATGTGGGTGCAGCCGTGACTTCATTGAATTCACAAACTTATGTGGATTTCGTATCTCCTGTTTTCTCCAGTCAGTTGACATTTGGTAAGTTACAACAAGAAGCATATTCCAATTTTGGGGCAATTTATGGTTCCCACCATGTATAAATCTGTGGTTCTTTTCCTTGACTCTTTTGGTAATGGATGATGCTGGTACCAAAAATTGGTGTAAATGTGATTTATTAGTCTCAAAAAATATGTTGTACTGATCATATGATCTCTGCTCAAACTCTTTGCCTTTACATATGTCTACTTGTGTCTGTATATGTGCGGATGGATGTGTGTGTGTGTGTGTGGGTGTGTGAGAGAGAGAGAGAGAGAGAGAGAGAGAGAGAGAGAGAGAGAGTGTATACCTGTCCTTTTTTCCCCCAAAGGTAAGTCTTTCCGCTCCCGAGATTGGAATGACTCCTTACCCTCTCCCTTAAAACCCACATCCTTTCATCTTTCCCTCTCCTTCCCTCTTTCCTGATGAAGTAACCATGGGTTGCAAAAGCTTGAATTTTGTGTGTGTGTTTGTGTCTCTATCAACATACCAACGCTTTTGTTTGGTAAGTGACATCATCTTTGTTTTTAGATATATTTTTCCCACGTGGAATGTTTCCCTCTATTATATTCTGATCATATGATATCTGTTGTACAGGAGTCACGTCAAGTTTGGCAAAAATATAATGTATAACGATTTACAGAAATTCTTTTTACACCAATTTAAGAATAATGCCAATAAATACAACACTACAATATTTACTATAAATTAACAGTTTACCAAATTCCTTTGTTGTACACAGACTACACTGCAATATTGGCTATAGATTTTTATTGTTCAAAGTGTAAGACTGTCTTTCATGAATTCTTCAATGGTGTATTAACATTTATCTATTCAAATGTTTTAGTGTAAACTTTTCAGGTCATTTGTTAATATGCTCCTTCCTTTTGTTTTATATATTTTAGCCCCTTGTGCAACGGTGTCTGAGCATAAGCTATAAGTGATGCAAAGGAAATTTGAAGTTTTCATTGTTACCAGTACCATAGCTAGGCCTAAAATGGAACTTTTCAAGATTATGTTGATTATTATACACAAAAATCAAAATTTCAAAAAAAAGTACAATGAAGTAACTGTCAGTATTTTTATTTTCTTGAACAATGGATAGCATGACTCATTTTTGTGGGCAGCACATGTCACTAAAGATTTCCTTCAGAAGAATTATTAACCTTGTACTGTTTCTAGAGCTTCCCCAGAAAATTATCCCATACTGAATAATATATTCAAAATAACTGTGGCAGACTGTCTTTCTTCTGTCCATATGAGTGGTACCAGATAAAATAAACATTGCAAAAGCTAAGGAATATAATTTATTTGCCAAAAAGTCTATAAGTGTCTTCCAGTTTAAACTTTTATCAAGGTTTATGCCCAAGAATTTCACATGGGTCACTTCTGTCATCATCAGTTGATTATTATGGGCTTTTTGTAGAGAGCACATTGCTGACAATTTTGAGACAAATTGCATTATCTGGGTCTTAGTGACATTGAGCTTTAGCCCATTTTTATGAAACCAGGATTCCAGTTTCCCCACAACATTTCCTATATTATCTGGAATCTTCCTGATGTATCATTTTCTATCAGGACTGCGAACAAGACTGAATGAGCATCAATATTTAATGGTAAATCATTTATATACAACAAGAACAGGTAAGGACCCAATATTGAAACCTATGGAACTCCTTGGGAAATTGTTTTTTATTCGCAGTGATAGTTCACTGAATTTTATGTTAAAATAACACTTTGTTTCCTTTCTGTCAGGTAAAGAGTTGAGCCACTATAATTCAGTATCTTTGATCCCACAGCTCTTCAGTTTGTGAAGTAATAATGAGTGGTTCACCGAGTCAGAGGCTTTTGTTAGATCACAGAATATTCCTGAGACTTTTGTACCCTGGTCTAGTGATGTGCTTATTTTTTTATGTAAATCCACTGATGGCATTTATGATGCTTTATCCTCTTTGAAAACCAAACTGATTTTTACAAATAATGTCATTTACTGTAAGGAAATTTTCCAGTTGCTTTGCCACAAGTTTTTCAAATTGCTTAGAAAAAAAAGAGATAGGCTGGTAGTTTCCATTTTTAAATAATGGTTTAATCTCTGCATATTTTAGGATATCTGGAAAAAACCCATGTCCAAAGGACCGGTTTACAATCATAGTCAGTGGGTATGAAATATGGCGTACTGCCTTGATTACCAAGGAAGCTATTCCATCCCATCCAGCTGAAATTTTGTTTTTTAATGATGTTGTGTCTTCCACATCTTTCTGAGTGATTTTTCTGAATTTTTTAAAACAAATGTTTTGTATGTCATCTCTATGCCTGAAAATCATATTGTCCTGTTGGGTGGTCATCTCTATGTCATATTTTGCTATATTGACAAAGAAATCATTGAAGCAGTTTAACATTTGAACATGATTTACAATCATATCACCCAGAAACCTAATTTGAGGAATTTCTTAACTTTTAACATTGACTCCCAACTCTGATTTCACAACAGACCAGCCTGCCTTTGTTTTATTTCTTTGATTATGAATTTACTATTTGCCTGTTTTTTTTGCTACCAGTATCAGTTTTTTGAATAAAGTCTTGTAGTATTTAACATAAATTACAAAATTAGGGTTTCTATTTACTCTGAGCTCATTGTGCCACTGTCTTTTTCTGACTCTCGAAATTTTTATGCCTGGTGTAATCCAATTTCGTTTATTCCTGACTCTCTTTTGATAAGATTTTGGGGGAAATGTTTCACTGAATACACACAAAAAACAATTTAGAAGTGTATCAAAATTTTTGTTGCTTGAATCACAGTGGTATAAAGGCCAGCTTATAACACTTATCACAAAACAACTCTAAATTTTCTATGCTAAAATTCCTTCTTACATAAGATTCAGATTTTAGTTTCTCTGCTTTGGGGATCTCTATAAACAAAGCTGAGTGATCGGATTTCCCTAGATCAAGGCAAAACTTCCTTGTATCATCAAACTGATAATTTGGAATAATATTATGTATGTAGGTTGCTGAGTGGAAGTTTTCTCTAGTGCACATAGGAAAGTTTAACTCGAAACCAGATTTTTGGATTAAGTTGTGAAATTTATCAAAGTCACTAATTTCAAATAATGTATTTAAGTTGAAATCTCCTGCAATCACTATCTTTATCTTGTTTTTTTCTTTAAGCTTATCTAAGAGGTATTGAAATTTTTCTAAGAGCAATTTAGTAGCAGAACTCCCAGGAATTCTGTAAATTGATATTATCACAGTATCTAAATCACACAAATCTACACAACTGCTTTCAAAAATACTTTATTCATTTAGATAACTAAAATCTTCTTTCACTTTAAAGTTTAAGGAGGTTTGCAGTAAGATACAGGAGTCCCCAGGAGATTTGCTTTTTCTACAAAAGCTGCTGGCAAGTTTGAAACTACTAATTTTATTTAGAATGTCTATGCACTCTTTGGTGAGCCAGTGTTTGTTTAGGCAGACTACCTTTATGTTTGCCGTTCACAAAGTATAAATTCGAGTTCATCAAATTTAGAGTAACCTACATTTGGACGTTTTTCTGCTAAACCATTTATATTTAGATGCATCAAGATAGAATTTTTGAATTTGTTTATACTTTGAAGAGCCTCACTCGTTCTATTATATTTACAGTTTCCATTGTGGATCACCTTTTTCGTTTTCTCAGCCCCTTCGGAAGTTTGCAGTTCCCCTTGCTTTTAATGATTCTGTGGATGTGTACGATCATTTTGCTGAAAGTCATTGAACCTAGCCTATTCTAGTGTAGCCCATCCTTTCCCAGACACTTACCGCTTACAAATTTATTTGAGTCTACAAAAATTGCACCCAGCTTGTTGCACTGTTCCCTGATTCCACTGTTTAATATCTTATTTATAACTTACTGACCTTCTCTGTAAAACTGCACTAATGACAATTTTTGAATTTGCAAACACACTTTTGGTTGAGCAGATCAAGTTCCGTTTTTCACTGATTATTTCTTCCTCACAGCTGTTCCAGATGGAATTTGTTCTGACATGAATGAAAACACCTTGGTATTTGTACCGTTTTGCATTTCCACTTTCAGTTTCACTCACATTTCGAGTTTAGAATATTTTGAAAGTGTCTGTTGATCTGATGTGATCAGATTCCGGGATGAATATAGATTTCACAGCCTGTAGCTGCAACATTTTTCAGCATGGAGTCGCCAACAATGAGAAAGTCCCTTTTTGAATCAGTTTTGCTGCAGCACTTCCACATTTGTCCTTTTTATAGGTCACTGTTTCCCATTTATATTTGTTTACAGATAGTCCAGTGGGTGGGTTTTTGATCACATTTCACACACCATGTGTATATTGAAGGTTTTGTTTTGTACTTGGCTGGTGTTATACAGAAACCCTACATTCCATTTCGCTTATTTCCGCTTGATGGGTATCACAAACACAGAAATGTTTTTATTGAGTTAATCTATCATTTTCTTTCTTTGTAGTCAGGAATTCAGTTTTCAATGCTTGAATGCCCTTGTGTAGCTGCTTTATAATTTAATTTTTTTATCTTCTTTTATTGTTATTTCCATTCCACATGCACAGGCCTGTTTTTCCCGTAGTAATATATCATTTTCTTTTTTTATTGTCACTATTTCAGTATTTAATGACTCAATGGCCTTTTGCAGCAACTTTATAATTTCGTTCTTTGAGTCCACTATACATACAAGATCGGCTGTTTAAACTTGTTAACAAACATAGCATGTCCATGGAATATCATCACTGATGAATTTTATGATCACTTTCACACACTTTCCGTGCAGCCAGTAATTTCACTTGACACACAGTCCCCATGCTTTCAGTTCTTTTGGTTTTCCATTCCAGATACCGTGCACCTTATTTCCAACCAAGACCCTTACCAGCAGTTAGATTCTCTGGTTCTGAGTACTCATCTCTTTTCTCAGATCAGTTAGGTTATGCCATTAATTTTGTGGAACACATTACTCTGAAGCCTATAGAACTGCTCAATTTTTTTCATGTGTGCCATATTACAGTGGCTTCGTATGTTCAAGTGAAAGCAGAATTGGGCATGCTGAAATTGTTGGGGGTCATATAGCCCGCTGCATCAAGTGAGTGGTCTACTCCCCTAATGATTGTTAAAAAAAAAAAAACAGTCGGTCAGCTTCACCTCTGTGGCAACTTTCAATGATCAGTTAACGCTCAATCTATCATTCACACCTATCCATTGCCCCATCCAGATGAGTTATTGGCAAAACTCAATGATGGCCAGTTTTTCTCGAAAACTGATTTACTGAAGCATATTGACAAGTTCTGTTGGATGAGTATTCCAAGAAGCTCCTTGTGACGAACATACCACTAGGTTTGTACACATATCAGTGCCTCACATTTGGCATGGCTACCACCCCCGGTGATTTTTCAGCATTTTTTGAAACAACCAATGATGTCTGTTCTGGGGTGCAACAACTGTCTTGATGACATTGTCATGACAGGTGAATCCACGGAAGAGCATTTACATAACTTATAAAACTTTCTCATTTTCGTGCATATTGTAGGGTTGAAATGTGACTTGACCAAGTGCAGGGTTGAAATGTGACTTGACCAAGCCACACTTTTTTCAACCATCCATTCTGTATTTGTGGTTTGAGACTTCTCAGGCTCACATTAAGCGTTTACATCTCCAAGATGCCATGGTCATGGCTCTGCCTCATCCTACAAATGTCAAAGAACTCTATGCATTTTTAGGTAACACTGATTACTATCAAAAATTTATTCTGGCTGTGGCCACTATAGCCCATCCTCTCACACTTTTGAAATCTAAATTACATTCTGCTCCTTGCTTGGCTACTTTCCATCCTGGCCACTACTTGGTTTTGGCTATGGATACCTCTCAATGCAGATTCAAGAGCCATTCTTGCTCATTGAAATGGGACTGTGGCAAACATCCAATAGCTTACACACCAAAAACACTCAAGCCTGCTGAGCAGCACTATGCACAAATTGAAAAGAAATTGCTTGCTACTGTCTATGTCCTTAAACAGTTCAATGTGTTCTTGCTTGGGTCTATGGTCCACCTCACTACTGACCACAAGCCATTGATTTCATTGTTCAATCCTTCTGCTTCATTGCCTGATAAAACAGCACATCGCTTCCAGCATTGGGACTTGCTTCTCTCTCACTACACTATGAAATACAGTTTTGGACTACGATGTAACACACCACAGCCAATCTGCTGTCCCAGCTTCCAATGAGGCTGGATCCTACTTTTTATCAGGAAAAACTTCTTTGTTTTTACTTATATGTTGAAGTCCAACATACAGTGAAAGGGTTTCCGTTTGTGGCCTCCCAGACTGCAGATGCTGCTGGTGCTGAACCAGTTTTGTGTCAAGTTCTCCACCTTGTCCAACACAGATGGACAGACAGACCTCCAAGAAGGGCTTTAGACCATTTGTGTAAATATTTTCATCTACATCACTGTCTTTCCACATTTGATGGTTGTGTTCTCTTAGGTACAGATGGGCTGTTGCCCATCGTTGTGATCCCAGCTGCCCTACTGTGGGATGTGCTTCAGCTCCTACATCAGGGACATTGGAGGGGAAGATCTCACATACCATGTTATCAGCACGTAGGCACGATTTCGCTCAGTATCAACAGTTACATTGTGTGTCTCATCACAGCCTGCTCTCAGTATGCTATCAAACAGGTGCTGTCACAGACAACACTTGCTCCATGGCCTCTCCATGGGAATGCATATGCATTGATTTCAAAACACTCTTCCTAAATTCTTACTAGTTGTTGGTTGCCAATGGGTTCAACCCCTTGGTGCCTTCTGACAAGCCTTCCACAATGTGAGTAGTGATGCAGGGAGATAATGGAAACTGATTAACAATTGCTTGAATCATTGGAAAAATTGACTGGAAAGAATAGCTGAGAGAAATTTGAGGGTAATTTATGAATCTGTGCACAATCCTAGGTGAACTTTAACTGATACTAATATAAATGGACCTTCAATATCAATACATTCAAAGTAAATATTCATAATTTGCATTACATACAGCTTCACATGAATTCCATTGTGTTCTGTCTTGATTGCGACAATGTTGATGCAGGATTGTTCCTCGGGGTATTGGGTAAATTCTTCTTGTCTGCTCTGAATCTCTTGATGCAGGATCTCGGTGGCATACAAAAATGAACCAACAAGGTTGTACATCTTAAATATAAGAATAAATTTTGCTTTCCTAATAACTTTTTATAACACCTTTTATGTACAGTTGAAATACATATTTTTTTAACAATGCTGGTATGACGGATCCAAGCATACGTCCACATGCTACCACATCTCAAAACAAATGGCTGAAGATACAGGAATTAATAAACTGAAGATCATATTTCTTATTTTTTTCATACAAATTTGTCAAAACATTATCCTTGCCACAAAACAACTCATTAATTTATCTTCGTCAGTGTCTGTAACCCATTGAGTTTACATACAACTTACATACAAGAAAAGAAAAGAATGAAAAAATGATATGACTCAACACAATTTCCCCCACTGTGCACTGACATCATACGGAGGTGCTCAATGTATGCATTTATTTCCCTTTTTGAGGGTTGATAATCCTGCCCAGTATGAGCATAGCCTTTATTTTCGGCCATTGAAGTTATCCTGAATAGTTATCAATTTACATCAGCACGTCAGCTTCTTTTAACACATACATATGTAAGTTTTCTCGCATAACAAAGTGCTTGCTGTAACCACACAGTTGCATTATTGTCAGTCAGCATCTGCTCAGGTGCTAGCTTGGGAAGCATATGTGCAGAGTGCATCATCCATTATCATCCCAAGTTGCACTCACATGTTCAATATGAGGCCAAAGTGCCTGTGTTGAGCATTTACTGTAGCTTTCACTGCACAAATTTTTGAAGCTTGTGTTCAGCAGCGTGATCCTTTGTGAAGTCTTCGATGCGGTGACAACTGGTTTCCATATCAGTGGCCCGAGGAATTTATTTCACTTCGTCGCTCTCACTTACTCAGTGGGGAGACCAGCCATATATCAAACATCCATTGACAAGGTAAGTTCATTGCTGCTTTTATGACATTGTCGAGCACAGAAAATTCATGCTACATGTAGTAT
Organism: Schistocerca americana; assembly: GCF_021461395.2. Classification (NCBI taxonomy): domain Eukaryota; kingdom Metazoa; phylum Arthropoda; class Insecta; order Orthoptera; family Acrididae; genus Schistocerca; species Schistocerca americana. The sequence goes on from NC_060122.1 coordinate 282,302,984, forward strand.
TGCCATCTTTAGTTTACCATGTGCACACCCACCTACTGTTTTAACACATGTACACTTAACACTTTGCACCCAGGTTTCGTATATTTTTGGGCTTTGTTTTTGAGTGTCTTTCATACAGTTGCATTACATAAAGTTTCTGAAGTGTCATTTTCACATACTGTACACATAGTATAATAAAATACAATTACAAAATACACTTATCCTATACATTTGCTGACATGCCACTATCGTCACTTACATACATTGTAGTCTGTAACATATTCTCACAGCCCTCTTATGTATAGTGTCATTGCTTGTTATTTTGTTTACATTTTCATTACATTATTCGATTCCAGTCATATGAGTGCAATTTTACTCTTAATTTGGTATACATTCTTCATATAACACTCATACAATAACAGAATCTGTTATCATTTATAGCATAAATTGATATAAATTTCATTTCAATTTACAATGGGTTCTTGTCAGAGCATATTTATCAATTCAAAATAATCAAAGAGCCAAACAGTAGTTGCTACAATAGATAGTATGCGCCACTCAGGTAACTACGTATGGCCTCACGTCTCTAGCTTTCTCCAAAAAGTATCTACAAACTACAGAGTTGAAGAACTCCCATGGAAAGGCATTTGTGTGCTCAGTTACATCTTGTTAATAGACATAACTGTGATCCCAAGAACAAAACAGTTTGTTCTGATCATACCAATCATATCGAATACTTAATCAGTGTTTAAAAGTGCAGCTCAACATTTACTTGTTATGTTCATTGTATAAAGGATAACCATTTCATGTACTGAGGTTTGCAGAGATGTATCAATAATACAATATGTTACATATAATGAACATGTTTACATAAATAACAAAGGTGCAAAAAATTTCAATGTGATTTGGGTGTTTTGACACTTTCATGGGTAGTCAATGCTTACAGTAATTAGGTTTCTACCCCTTGATTATACGGTAGTACTCAACCTTAGTTCAGTATCATGACTTGTGACATACTGCAACTGTTTTCTTCACATACTTGCACACTATCACATTCATACATATCATAAACTTATAACTCTATTTGCATGTAGTGTGCTCCTTTCTTATGTTTATATGGTACCTAATACTCTATAAGCATTTATCTTCCTTCACTCTAGCATGTATCAATGCATCGTTTCCTGGAAGAAAGAAACTTAATACTAACTAAATCTTCATAGGTAAGTGTATAGTGGCTTGATGGCTACTAATAGCTTTTTCATATATTCGATTATGTATTCATTCACTTCAGTGTGCAGTCATGCTATCACAAAACTTATTTAATGTCATGTGTGCACCTCTACTCACCTTATAAATGTAAAAGATGGAGTGTTTTAGGGGCATAGTGTGATCTCTTATTCAGTCTGCCACTTGTAATGTACTCACTTGTTTATCTGCAGCAAGACTTTTAGTGCATGCACTTTCAACACTTAAATTTGTAAATATTGTGCATATTAGATATAATGTATATAGTAACATAGGTTAGGTAAATATCTTGTAGTTTAGCATCCTTTTCCTGTGTATATAATCTTATCTTTGTATGTATGTATGTATTGTGTACATAGTCACATTTGTAGTATAGACTCTGTGACGAAGCAAGCTGTGATCTCTTAACTTCCTCTCTTGTTTTGCCATCTGTCTCCTTAAATTCATTTTTGCCTAATTACCATTAACAAGCAAGAGAAAAATCTGCATTTCCATAAAAGAGAAAGGTTGGCCCTCAGCCTTAAGGAACACAGCGCCAGGTCTAATTTTGTGCTTAGTTTCGTGTATGTTAATAATTTCCAAAGTTACACAATGGAAAATCGAGGATGGAGTGTAACAATAAGAGAGAAAGAAAATTGCTACTCACCACATAGCGGAAAAGCTGAGTCACATTGTGCCTATCGTAACTCAGCATTTCCGCTATATGGTGAATAGCAACTTTCCTTCTCTGGTATTGTTAATTTCCTAATTTATTTTGATCATTCCTCATTAATATCTTACACTACAGATCAATATAGGAAAAAATCAGTAACTTTTTCATGACTTAGATTTGATTGTTGACTTATAAACAAATATAAATTCTGTACTAATTATAAACATTTGGAAGAAAAACTACTAGGATTCTTAAAGTATTTATTTGGCTCTATTCAAAAACATATTAGCAAAACCAACCCTTAATTAATACCAAATTAATTACCAGGCTAGTCAAAAGTATTGCTTTTATAACTATATCTGTTAATTTCATTATTTAAACAAATAATTCGACCTAACCTTAGTGGTAGAAGGAACTGTTGAAAAGAAAATTTTTTTGTATGTATTCAGTTAACTGAATGATTTATGTTTTGATTGTAATTTCTTTAACTTAAACATCAAACAATGTATAGTTTCACCTAGTATTGTGAGGATAATTAAAGGATCAATTTTTCATCCCGAGACAGTCAATTTTCAGACATGAAACATGTATTGGTTAGATTAGCAACAATGCATCAACTTAACAGTGGAATAAGGGAAACACATATAGATAATGAGTTAGAGCAATTAATGACAATGTCTGTTTAATTTATCTGAAAAATAGTCTCTCACACACCGTATTATTCTGCAAGAACTGTGTGGTTAGGTTTTTACTGCTCATAGATGTTCGGCAGCAAACTATTGTAGCAGTATGCTAATTCTGCCAGCAACTTATTAATAAGGCTTATCAACATTTACCAATAGTGAACTGACCATATAATTGTCCAATACTGGGGGTTTGTGAACAGTGAAAGTAAAGAACTGTGAAACCCAATTTTGCAACTGTCGGTTACATCATTTACAGTAGTCAGGGTTGAATTGCCCCCCCCCCCCCCCCCCCCCCATGTATTTTTCAGCCAGGATAACAATGCAGTACATCGACACTGAGGACTACCAACAAAAAAATAAAGCATGCAAATGTCACAACTCTCTCTTAATTTTCTATGTCCCTGTTTATTCAACAGGCTTTACCAATGCTAGTGTGGGCTGTAGCTCATCTGGTTTGTTAGTTTTGGCACTCCAACACTTCCAGCTGTGCCTGTCTGGTCGTGCACTTTCAGTTTGTCAACTAGCTTGCTCCCCAATGTGCATGTGCTGTGTGGCTCTGATACCACTTGTGTTGCAGCAAGTTGTATTGCATTGCACACTACAGTGCATTTCACAAGTTCATTTATTTGTTTACAGCAGTGCCACGCACAAGGGGAAGCATTGTATTTAGAGCATCGTCGTCTCTAGTCACATAAAAGTAAAATTATTCCTCGTTACAACCAGTCACCTTATCATTTACACATCTGACCTATAAGAAAAAAAACATGAACAAAAATTTTCCTTAACAACTAACAACATAAATTCTGGAATGTGACTTTCCAGCAGCCTAAATCTAATATTATTATAGATATATACAACTTAGAGGGTATACAGCCCTTCTTCAATACATAAACATTTTGAAGTGTTCGTGTGTGTAAAGACCCTTGTCTTTACCTATTTTTGTGTGTACCCATCTGTATGCTCCCTGGCAGGGGATTTAAGCAATAATGTATTGTCCAATGTACAGTAGTTGCCACTTACAGTTTGGTTTTCCAATTTTTGTGGATCTGGGATATGTTCTAAGTAACACCTTTTGTCCTATATAAAATTGTGTTGTAGGTTTCAGCTTTCTGTCACAAATTCCTTTCCTATAATTAGGCCCAGATTCAACACTCATAATTGATTCTCATATTTTATCCTCCAGTGATAATTCCAGTATCAGTATCTTGGGTAAAGGTTTCTCCCACTTGTGTACTTGTTTGCAATTGAACATCAGATCATTTGGTGTATGGGGGAGGTTGCTAACAACTTGTACGAAAGAAGTGACGTATTCAGTACACTTGGTATGTTTACAAGGATCACAGGTCCTCACAAACCTGTTGAATTCCTTAAATACCTTTTCTGTGGGGAATGTTTTGGGATGAAATTTGGATTCTAAAATGTTTTTGATTTGGTTTGAAACCACAAACTCTTTCCATTTACATCCAACAAATTATGAGGAACTATCTGTTAACATGAATTCTTGTTTTCCTACTCTTGCAAAATAATCCTCTTTGATTTCTCTTATAATCGAACTGGCTGTAATGTTCTGCACAACATCTAGGTTTATGAATTTGGTGAAAATATCATACACATCTACTATATATTTTATGCCACCCTTACCTATGGGATAGGGTCTAGCCACATCGAAAAATAACCTTCCTAGAGATTTCTTAGTCACAATGGAAGGTAGTTCAATCTGCATGGAGGTGTTAGAATGTCTTGCTTCCTCGGAGATTATGCTCTTTCGTACCACCTGTAGTACTATTCATCAATTGTTGGGGAAATAACAATATTTACCTATTTTGCCAGTACATTTTGCAGTGCCATAATGGCACCAAGTATTGTGTGTTTATAAGATAAAAACATTCACATATTCCTCTGGCAAACATACGCACCATCCTTCTTGTTCATGATGGTTCCTATGGAACAGATCATTTTTTCGAGTAGTGAAAATCTTTTTAACTTTCCATCACCATTTTACATACATTTTGCTCTTACCTTACTACAGCATGTCTCTTCCTTCTGTAACTGCTCCATGTGTTTACACGTGTGGACATAGTGTGGACAGCGTGTTTTGTCTTCCATCAACATACCTCTTATTTTATGTTTCTGCTCTAAAGATTGTTAAATTTTCTAAGCCTTTTCATAATCGAGAAAGAGCATCAGCTATTATGATTTGGTGTCGTTTTATGTGCACTATTTCAAAATTGTCCACCTCTGTAGCATAGCGGTAGTGTTCCTGCCCAGCACGCAGGGGCCTGGGTTCAATTCCTGGCAGGGGACTGGGTGTGGTGTGTCCATCATCATTTTATCATCAATGACTCGCAAGTCGCCAAAGTGGCATCAATTACAAAGGACTTGCAATATGGTGGCCGAACTCCCCCGATTGGGGCCTCCCAGCCAACAATGCCACAAGATCATTTCATTTTTCATTTAAAAATTGAATTCTTGAACATACATACACCAACCGTCTATTCATCAGTGTAGCAATTTACAAGTTAATAAAAATGAGACTGGTGGTCAGAGTATAATTTTGTGTGTTTACCCCAAAGGAATTATTCAAACTTTTTAAAGGGCCAAATTACAGCCAAACCCTCCAACTCCATAACTGAATATGAACATTCAGCTTCGGATAAGGTGCAACTGGTAAAGCTAATTACTTTAGGGATGAGTTTTCCCTTTTCTTCTACAATTTGAAAAAGGCATGCACCCTCACCTTGAGAAGATGCGTCAGTGCATCACTGTTCATAAGTCGGTTATGGATGAATTTCTTGAAAAATGAGACTAGGCTTAAGTATGCGTTTAATTGCTTCTTGTTTTGAGGAACAGGGCAGTTCCTAATGGCATTAAGTTTTTTAGGATCTGGCAGTACGCCTTACGAAGAGATTATGTGTCCTAAAATTTTACCTTTTCTTGTCCAAAATTAGATTTCTTGAGATTTGCTGTTACTCCATGATTGGAAAAGTGGCTCAATACTTGTTCAATTAATCTTAAGTGTTCTACCCAAGTGGGTGTAGCAACTACAAGGTCACCCGCATATATTGTTACCTTACTCAAAAGTTCAGGCCATAGCACTTTTTCCAGTGCAGAGATAAATACACCTGCACTTACGTTCAGTCCAAAAGATAGTACTTGAAATTGAAAGCTCTTGCCCCACATACAAAGGCGGTATACTTCCAGCTTTCTTCATGTAGTTTTATTTGACAATATGAGGACCGGAGGTCAATTATAGTATCATTTAGCATCATGTAATTTCATAAGCTGTTCGGCTAAATTGTCTAGTCATGCTCAAACAGGCACAATAACCTTATTAATGTTGCGTGCATCAAAGATCAAGTAAACCTTGCCATCTGCCCTACTCACAGCCAAAATAGGATTACAATAAAGGGAAAATGATGGTTGTGTTATGGCCCATTCAAGCATCATGTTAATCTATCTTCTTACTGCTTCCCTCTTTGTCCGTGGTATAGGGTATAAAGTAGAACAAAAAGTTTCATGAAGATATACATCCATTTTGCATACAAAATCCTTAATGACACCTGGTATTTTTTCAAGTACTTGTCTATAAGCAAGTATCGGTTCCCTACGTTCCGCTTGCTGCACTTTGATTCACTTACTTTTGTATATATTGTATCAATGTTTACCTCTTTTGCTGCTGACTGTTCATTATTGTATGTGATGACAAACATTACTACAATATTTACTAATTCAGCCTCAAAGCCATGAGTAACTTCAGTTTTCCATCTATCAGTACTTCCCCTGATTAGGGCTATTGCAAATAATTGGTTATTCACAGTGAAATGACCTTGGCCTTTTCCTATGTCAATTTGTATTTGGTATGTCCTAAACGTATCCATACCAATCAATCAATCAACTATTAATATTTCTACTATCAAAAAATTGCTCTGTACAGTAAAATGACCTAACTGGACGGGAATTAAGGCTTGTATTTTGATTCCTTTCGATTTCTGACCAGTTGCAGTTTGTACCTCGCAATTTTACACTGGCATTGTGGGTATATGCCCATGTTTCTTCAGTTCTTGAAAGAATCCCAGTGACATCAAATTAGTTGTAGCACCTGTGTCAGGCATACTGTGTACATCAGGGTCAAATATTTTAGCTTTAATAGTAGCTTGTACCTTTTCCTCTGTCAAGGTTCCCCGTGTACCCTCATTACTTTGATACAGATCATCTTTCACATCACTACCTTGATTGTATCTGAAAAAAACAAGTGTTGATCAAGCTTGTCACCCAATCACCTCCCGCGTCACAGAATGGGGGCATACTGTGACTGGTTCAAGTTTTCTGGTGTCGCGGTGGTGTCAGTCTCTGGATTAGGCATAACTTTTTCTATATGGACTGTTGGTGTTGTGTTATGCCAATTAGTATCCTATGAGGATCTCAACTGAAATTCTCCTTACCTTTCGCGTTATTTGACATATGTGTGTTACTTTGCTGGCCAAATTCCGCAGTCTGTGGATTATTCATTTGTATGGTATTGTTTTGTGTTTGGCAAGTGGTCGGCTGATTATTGCCGGTAGCATGTGTCTGTACATATAGTCTACTTGCCCACTGTGGCTGTTTTTGTTAAATTTTTACCCATTTCTTTTATATCCACCCTTGCATTTACGGCTTTTGCCATTGCCATTGTGATTACTGTTACCATTATGATATGTCTGTGTGGGGTAAGGTTGCCATCCATGTTTTAATATGATCCGTAGTTCATGTGTTGGTCCATAAATCTCTGTGGCACTATCTGCATATTAACAGGCTTTGGTTGTACTGGTCTCTCTTTGTATATCAAATGTATTGAGCCCAGGGCAGATAGAAAGTATTTGGTGTCAAGTTCCAGAATGGTAAAGAGTTCAACCCCAATGTGGACATGGAGACGGCTCTTTAAAACTTTCTGCTTGTCTACTTGAGATATCGGATTCATCCAGTATCTGATTTTATTCCAATGTTTCTCAAAATAACCTCTTTAAGTTTCCATGTTTGCTATTGAATGGAGCTGGGTTGAAAATACTTCACATCTGAGCCTCTCTTCTACGGCCTCAGACCAATATTTATCTAGAAAGGCTCTCTCAAACTGTTCATATTAGTGGTAATGTTCCGCCATGTCCATAGCCCACAGTAGAATGTCACCCTGTGTGTATCCAGTAACAAATCTAATTTTCTGGCCTTAGGTCCAGGTATGAAGTAAAACATTTCGAAATGCTGTGATAAAAGACCACAGGGCTTGTTCTTTTCCCTTCAGAGGTGAATACTGGAAATTGTTGTTGCCTAAGTAATCCCTCATCTGCAAGTAATGGTGACAAACATGCCACGCTCTCAGTACAGGCATGTTCATGTTCACTTGTGGCGTTGTGCATGGCAACTGCGCTTGCTCGACAGTTACTGCTGGCGACAAGTGTTGCTGCATTCTGTAACATTGGATATTTTCCTTCAGTTGGCTAAACCCTTATTGTAGGTATCCAGTGAAAGTATCTGACTTTTCTAAAAACAAGAGTGTAGTCATGACGTCATTCTCGGATGGGACTTTTTGAAAGCTTCTCAGGCAAATATAGATTGTGGTCGCTCGAAGATTACGCTAGATGAGATGAGATACTGTGGACAGGAAGAAGCGCATCTGAGTGTGTGGAGATTGTGTGCTGGATGAAGTGATCATTCCCACAGTGACCGCTAGAAAGGTAACTGTCACGTGTCATGCCATGCATCAACTTAAGGATCTTGTAGTGGAATGTAAGAGAAGCATACCACTGACAAATAACTTGGTCAACCCAGCCCCTGTCATCTTGTTTAAGAACAGATTCAGTGAATTGTGGATAGTTAACTGTTGCCGAGACCTGCAGATCCTTCCAAGATGCACGTGCATAGTAAATGCTAAGCCATTAATTGAAGAACAGCTGAGCGTCATAGAAACCTCCCATGCCGAGTCTGTGAGCACAATTGGAGCTACCACTATGAGACAAGATCTTATAGCTCGACTGTCACCAGATCTCACTAAGGAGTAACAGAAGAAGCTACTTGCCATTCTTCAAGAGTTCTCAGAATACTTCAATCCAAGGGTGAAGAGCAAATTAGACAAATCGACAGTGAAGCACTGGATTGGCACTAGAGACCATCAACCAATAAGCCAGGGAGCATACCGCATCTCAGCAACAGAACGTCGAATAATTTGTGATGAGGAAGAGAAAATGATGAAGAATGATGTCATTCAGCCTTTGCAGAGCCCATGGTCATCACCAGTGGTTCTCATTAGGAAGAAGGATGGCAGTTGGAGCTTTCGTGTTCATTATAGGAAGCTTAATAAGATAACTAAAAAGGACATTTACCCTCTAGCACAAATTGTCAGTACACTAGATTGTCTGAAGGGGGCTAAGTTTTTTTCAACAATGGACATGTAATCAGGAAACTGACAAATTGAAGTAGATGAGTCTATCTTGAGAAAACTGCTGTCATCACCCCTGGGGGCCTGTATGAGTTTAAGGTAATGCTGTTTGGTTTGTGTAATGCACCAGCAACTTTTTAATGGATGATAGATAATCTTCTACGTCACCTGAAGTGGACAATGTGTCTTTGTTATTTAGATGACATTATAGTGTTCTCAGAGACATTTGATGAACATATAAAAAGACTGAGAGCCATTCTTAAGCATCTCCAACATGGCAGACTGAAACTTAATCCAAGAAAGTGTCTCTTTGAAGCAAAAGAAATCAAAATACTTGGCCACCTCATGTCAAACGAAGGTGTGCGGCCAGACCCAGAAAAGGTGAGATCTATAACGGAATTTCCGATTCTTAAAAGTGAGGAGCTTCCTCAGATTATGTTCTTATTGCTGTTGTTTTATCAAAGACTTTTATATCAAAGCCAGGTCACTCCAAGAGTTGTTAAAAGCTGATGATAAATATATCAGGGGTGTTTCTCAACAAGATTCTTTCAATGTGCTGTGAAAAGCTCTGACGACTGACCCTGTGCTTGGTCTGTACGATGAGAGACAACCTACAGAACTACACAAAGATGCCAGTGAGTACAGGATCAGTGCTGTTCCAGTGGAACTTTTGGATGGAAGGGCACTTACAAAAGCTGAGAGAAACTACTCAACTACAGAAAGACAATGTCTTGCAGTGATCAGGGCCATGTGCAAATTTTGACAGTATCTCTATGGAAGGCCATTCACAGTTGTTACAGACCATCATTCACTTGGTTGGTTGACAGGTCTTAAGGATCCAACAGGATGACTCGTCAGGTGGGCACTACGTCTTCAAGAGTATGACATTACCATAGTGTACAAAACTCTAAGAAAACACTAAGATGCTGACTGTCTCTCAAGAAACCCTGTGCAAGACCATCAAAACTTTGATGAAGATAGTGGCTGTCTCGCTGCACTCCAGGATCTCTCTGCTGAGAAGAAGTAGTACGCCAAGATATCTCAAATTATGCTTGCCTTAAATCGGTCAGAGTATGGGAAAGAAATTTTAAGGTAGTTAATGGATTACTTTGCAAGAAAAACTTTGATCCATTTGGAAAGAGGTTGCTACCAGTGATTCCTAAACACATGCGCTTAGATGTTCTACAGAAATTCCATGACACACCTGAGGCCAGACATTTAGTATTTATTAAGACACACAATAGGATCTGCAACAGATTTTTCTGGCCAGGTTTATTTAGGAGTGTCCGTCACTATGTTTCACACTGTCGGGAGTACCAAAGGAGAAAGGCAGTTCCTCAGAAACCACCTGGCCAACTCATACCAATTCCACCAGCTGAAACACCTTTCCAGCATGTTGGGATTGACCTCCTCGGATGATTTCCAAAGTCTGCTAGTGGCAATAGGTGGATTATTGTTTGCACTGATTATCTGGCACACTATGCCATTACAAAGGCCATGAAAACAGCCAAAGCATTAAAGGTAGCCAAATTCACCATGGAAGACTTTGTATTAAAACACGGTGTCCCAAAGACATAAATTACAGATTGAGGGAAAGTTTTTCAATCAAATCTTGTGACAGAGATAAACCGTCGGTGCAACACTGCTCATCACATGACAACTGCCTACCATCCACAAACTAACGGGCTTACTGAATGCCTTAATAAGACCTTGGACGACATGCTGTCAGTGTTCATCAATGTTGAACAGAGCAACTGGGATGAGGTGCTACCTTTCATGGCATTTGCCTACAACACCACCAAACAAGACACCACAGGATTTATGCCATTTTTCGCAGTGCATGGGCATGAGGCGACTATGACAATGGACACTGTGTTTCCACCTCATCCTGATGATGTGGACAACAACTACATCAGCCAGGTGTTAACCAGAGCTGAGGAAGTTTGGCAGGTAGCTGGACTTCGCATGCTGCAAGCTCAAGAAAACTATTGCAGAAGGTGTGATGCAAGCCACCGCCCTGTTGTCTACCAGCCTGGTGACATCGTCTGGATCTTCACTCCTGTTCGGAAGGTTGATCTCTCTGAGAAGCTCCTTAGGCGCTACTTTGGACCTTATAATGTTGTAAGACAGTTGTCTGATGTTACTTGTGATGTTGAAGATTTCGGCCCCGACACAAGACGACGTCCTTCGAATGAAGCCCTACAAGGATCCTGCCACCCAAAGGAAACTCGAAGCCCCAGTGACAGGCAAAAGGCAGAAAGGTGATGAAGAGTGTAGCATCAAAAAAAGTTCTAAGAAGATCACTGTCAGGGTGAGCATCAGTCATCGGAATTCATAGTATGCAAGACCGATGACTCGTTCCCGGATTAGGATGACGTTAACACCTAGACGCTGTTCTCCTAAGGAGGGAGCATTGTCGCAGAAGAAGTTGAGTTGAGTTGAGTGGTGTGGTGGATATGATCCTAAACTTTTGAATAGAAGGTTGGGAGTTCAAAACTCACCTGCACTGCAGAATTTTAATTTCTATATTCGGTCAGGAATCATTGTACTGGAATGTTTTGTAGCTGTATATATACTGTATGTGTTCTGGCTGGAGGCAGTTTGCTCCACGCACTTGTATGTGCAAGTGCTGAATAAATCTTCATTAATTGAAGATTTAAGTGTCAGGAAGTATTTGTATGGAATGTAGCCATCTATGCAAGTGAAACATGGACATTAAATATTTTAGACAAGAAGAGAATAGAAGGTTTCGAAATATGGTGCTACAGAAGAATGTTGAAGATTAGATGGGTAGATCACATAACTAATCTGGAGGTACTGAACAGAATTGGGGAGAAGAGAAATTTTTGGCACAGCTTGACTAGAAGAAGGGATTGGTTGGTAGGACATGTTCTGAGACATCGAGGGATCACCAATTTAGTATTGGAGGGCAGCATGGAGGGTAAAAATTGTAGAGGGAGACCAAGAGATGAATACACTAAGCAGATTCAGAAGGATGTTGACTGCACTAGGTACAGGGGGATGAAGAATCTTGCACAGGATGGAGTAGCATGGAGAAGATCACACAACAACAACAAGCGAAGTTAGTGTTCATCATTCATCTAATTACACCTTCTTCTACGTGACAATATTCCAGGTCCAGTTTTGCTGCTCTTTATGGTAGGTGATCCTGGGCTTACATTTCAGCAAGATAATGCCTCTCGCACATGGCAATAGTTTCTACTGCTCACTTCATGCTTGCTAAACTCTACGTTGGCCAAAAAGGTCACAAGATCTCTCACAAATTGAGAATGTTTGGAGTATTATGTGTAGGACCCTACAACCATCTGGGGATGTTGATGATCTAACGTGCATGAGTTATTGTAAAGCAAAACTGAAATGTTCCATAAAATCATCAGTATTGATGTGATAGATGAAATTGTGTGCCTTACAAATGTATACATTCACAGGAGAAGAAAAGAAGAAAATTATTATGAAGATAGATCTGTTACAGTTAATGAATTGAAATGTAACATGCAGTATTAGGCACTCTTTATGAGATTGGCCTCAAAAGTGAAAACCACACAAATGCATTTGAACTTTGGTCAGATGATGGAAAAGGAAAGATTGTTTTGAGATCCAGTGTGAGTTACAAGAGATTTTTATTGCTTCTCCAGTGTCTTATATATGACGATAAACAGACTTGGTGTATGAGCTCAAAACAGATAGGTTAGCAGCATCTTAAGAGCTTTCTGGATACATTTGTGAAAAAGTACATGAATAATTACACTCATGGAGAATTGATTACTACTGATGAGAAACTATAACAGTATAAAATCCAGAAAGTCAAAAATTTGAGCTAAAATGACCTCTTCAGAGAACGTTGACATATGGAAGGAATTTCAGATAGGGATAGGAAGGTACTCACATTTCAAACACAGTGGGTCATCTATACAGTGAGTAGCAATCTGTCCTTTTCCTACAATTGTTAAGTTCCACATTCTGTTCCTTGAAACTTGTTCATCCATTAAGAGTTAGCCTTTAGGGCCTACCATTGAAAGTACGTATTTCTGGATGTAATCCTTCTGTACTCCAGTCCCTTTAACAGTTTCAAATGCACCAGTTCTTGCACTTACCCAGCTAATCTGTGGGCCATACACCAGACCTGTCAATTTCCAATCCACAAGTCTTCTCTCCTCGAGCAAGAGATTGCAGTTACCTGCCCCTCATGTGTCCTTGGATGGTATCATCCCCAAGCCAACTTCAAACTGCAACAACAGGCCAGATTTAATCTCAAAAAGCCATCATACCTTCTCCTAAACTACGTCAGCAGTAGTAGTTCCCTTCCTGTCCTTCTCCAGCTCCCTGAACAGCCACACCATTATCTACCACTCCTCTCCTACAAACTGAGTTTGGCCAACATTATTAATGTCCTCCAACCTTCAGCACTGCCTCCCAGAACAACGATAGCTCATGATCACAAGAACCAGCCACAACAATACAGTGTTCTCAACCTTTCATCTAAGTCAGTCTCCCATCCTGGATTATCTGTATTATCCAAGGGTCTCACTTACAGCCCTAAACATGCATTTCATTGTGCTGCTTTGGTTAAGAACCTACTTTCCTTCACACTTAATGTCAATTGGAAATATATTTTACAATCCAATCTCAAAATGTTTTCAATGCGAAACCTGATAGTGAACTCAGAGTTGAACTGTTCTGACCATGATCTCAACTTGATCCACCAACACTACCTCAAAATCATCCCTTACAAGACTTCCAAGAATTCCTAACATCCAGCATTACTTCAAAACCCTTTCTCGGTTCCCTACAACATGATTCTACACTGTCCTCTGCAGAACTCCAGGCACTTTGTTCCCCAGGAACTGATGACTCCATCATTATCGTCCCTGAAGGCAAGAGATCTGCCAGTGTGGTACTTGATTGCCAACTGAGATTATGAAAGCAAGGGTCTACACCAGCTTTCTGACACCTCCACATACAACATTTGGCGACAATACACCCTCCCTGTAATACAAACTGACCTATAGTCCCTACTTTGAGCCTCAGGCCCCTGACAAGGACTAACATCTCAATCAACAGATCTTCTTCCCAACCTTTAGCACCCTTCCTAAGAACCAAAAACACAATCAGCCCTGCATTCCTACAGCTGCTGGCTTCAAAGTACCTGCCGAACATATATCTGTCTTACTTGATCAACACCTGCAACCAATACTACAAAAAGCCCCCTCTTACATTAAAGACACCAACCATTTCCTTGATGATCTGAAAACTGTGTCCATCTCACTCTCATCACATACCTTTCTTGTCACCACTGATGCCACCTTCCTCTATACTACTAATCCCCAGCTTCATAGTCTACCTGATGCTGAACATACCTCAATTAGTGCCCATTTGATTCCAAAATTATGACATCCTTCCAGATCACCTTTATCAATTTTATGCTTACCAGCCACTACTTCACCGTTGAGGGGCAGACAAACAAACTCATCAACAGCATGGCCACAGAAAACAGTATGGCTACTTCATATGCCAACATTTTAGAGATCACTTACAGGAGGTTTTTCATTTGACTTCAGCACTTCCCTTGCTGCCAAATAGACAAATGGTGAGGCTGACCTGTTAAAATTTTTTGAATCTCTAAATTTATAATCCCAATTAAAATTCATATGGTCCTATTCCAGATCCCATGCCATTTTCTTGATACCGACCTTATATTTACCAAGGGTCAGCTACAGCCTTCTGTTCGCATAACAAGCAATAACATTCACATTTTGACTGTTTTCATCCTTTCCATGTCAAATGATCCCTCTCATACAGCGTCGGTATTTGAGGCAAACGTATTTGTTCAGGTGCAGAATCTTTGGGGTAGTACAACACTATTCTCACCTTAGCCTTCACTGCACAGAATTATCCCACAATCTTAGTTCAAAATCAGATTTCCTGGGTCATCAAATCCAATCCTTGTACTGCTGATCCCTACAAAAAACAACTTAATTCACTTCTCATCATTCAGTTTGATCCTGGTCTTGAATGTATTCATCAGCTACTTTGACAAGGTTATGACTTCCTAAATCACAACCAAAAAATTAAAATTTGGTCCATAATACATTATATTTTTTCTACCACACCTAGAGCAGCATTTCATGACCCCCCGCAATCTCTGCAATATCCCAGTCAGACCCTATGCACCTTCTGTGGCCATTTCCCTATCCTGTGGCTCCTACCCCTGTGATCAACCATGCTGGAAGTAAGACTTGTCCCATGCAGCGTTCTAGCACCACCTATATCAGCCCCATAACTGGCAAAACTTTTATATACTATAAAAGGGAGAGCCACCCGTCAAATGACATGTCATGTACCAGCGGTGTTCTGCATTGATATTACTCAGCATGCTTCACAACATGACAGTCATAATCTCTTTGCCTGTTTCATCATGTGTACCATCTGAACTCTTCCCAAGACACCAGTTTCTTGGAACTCTGAATGTAGGAAATAGTGTTAGAATGTGTCACTGATTCTTGCTATCCACGTGCCCTTAATTGACATTAATCATTTTTTAATTACCTCAGTCTCAGCATTTCTTCTGAGTAACTCTTCCTTTCTTCATTCCCTTTTAGTTTTATATTATTTTCTGACCTGTCTATTCTCTTCCCCCCCCCCCCCCCCCCCCACACACGCACACACACACCAATCATATGTAACGCATGAAGCTTTCTGCTCTTATCAACTCTTGCATATTTTGTCAGTAATCTCTGTCTTGCTTATTATCCTATCTTCCACTTTCAAGCTCTCAGGTTTTCAAATCTCTTCCGGTACAATCCCCAACAATCAGACTTTCCTTCTCACTGTGTCTGGTAAATCTCCCCTGACCCAGGGTTACGGGCAACTTTTCTGAACTTTCTCCGTTTCCTAAACCTCACCAGTCATTTTCCTTCTTCTTCCCCCTTAAAGCCTTCTGCCAGAAGAGGGAGCCACTGGTTCCAAAATATTGCACATTTCTGTAACCTATATAAGTGCTTTTTTCTACCATCGCTAGGTGAGCAGATTTTTTATCTATCCAGTTATACTATATTTTCAAAAATTGATTACTTTTGTTGATAAATTCTGCATATAGGAAGACATATAGTGAGGTAAAATGGTCCTGTAAATGAAGTGTGATGCGAACCGTATACAATATTATCATTTACTGCGAGACTGATCGTAACGCATGAGTTGCAGAAGTATGTCACCACCATACCATATACAAAGAAAATTAGGCAGAAAATGATAGATGTGGAAGGAGAAGTAGTTAATGATTGAGAGGTATGTGTCTCAAAATTCAAAATTTATATCTGAATTTCATGATAATCAAAGGAAAATTCAACAGAGAAAACTAGTAAGATATGAGACAGCAGTGTTGCCCAGTCATTACCTACAGGACAAGAAACTTTAAATGCCACTGATAGGCAAATATAGAAGTAGAATGGATCAGCACATAACTCCTGGAACAAACAGTGCCTTGGTGTGAGAGGAAAGAGGTATACGGTGTGGAAGGCTACAAAAGAAGGGCATGTAACTCAACTGTCCTGGATGAGAGAGACAATACATTAATGAGGACAATTATATGACAAATCCCTCTGCTTTCAGCTTTCCCCAGCGGATCGCTCTCTCCTTCTCAGTGAAGATACGGTTAGTACCAAAACCTATGTAGTGTGTCTCTTCTATACTCATGTGTATTTATATGTGTCTGTCAGTGGTACTACATATTTCACTTCCTAAAGGTAAGAACTCATCATCAATTCTGTCTCATAATTTATTAATTCATAATTATCCACTACTACCAAATCATAAATGTTCAAACAGAAAAATTAATCTACATTACAAAACAACTAACCAGGTTAATGGTGTACAGTCACAGTTCCAGGTTGCCCATGTACTGGCTTCCATGGACAAAACATTTGGTTTTCAATATTTCATATAATTATTGGCCAAATTCACAAATTTTAAATTCTGTCATAATCTACACATATTATGTTAAACGTTTAACACAGCAAGAAAAGTATTATAGATACGAAATGTGAATATGTCTTGCAGCGTAATTTATAGCGTGCATATACCATGACTACATTCAAATAGTATTTGAGAATGAGAACACTAACTGACTTGAAACAAACATTATATATAATTTCAAATGTTAACAGAGATATTTTCTTGTTGACCCCCCTCACACACAAACACACACACAAAGAGGAACAGAAAACAAGGAAAACACTGTATCACTTCATACATTTTCACTGTTCATGGAATACAACTGCTGCATCAGGAATTACATATTTTTTACTGCTTTATTACTGCTTTACTACTAATTCTATTCCCAAGACATTTGACAGACTGTATCCATGTATACCACTGAATATATCTGCAAAATTATGTCATTGTACTTAAACTTTTTCTCACCTACTAGTTTAACATCAAATATTTGACACCTTAACTCATTTATAAAATAATCAGAAGGCCGAAGCTGCTTTATATCCGGGGGTTGAATTCTTTACAAAATTGGGACTTTACCGGACACTAAAACGACAACAGTTGCCATTAATAGTTACAAAATAAATGGCATTAATTCACTGCATTTCACACTCCAAAACATTCACTAACTGTCATGTGCAATGATTTTATTTCTTTTATAACCTCCTCTTCCTACAATGCAGTCCTACAATAATGTATAAATCTAATTACAATGAATCTTGGTTATTAACTACGAAAGACAGAAAACAAAGAAATGTGTAAACAAAGTTGAGAAATGTATGTTCCGAGATCAAATACAATCTACTATTACAAGAGAAGAACTTAATATATAGTATAAATGAAAACATAGACCAAGGATGTATACAACAGAAACAATATATCAACAGAGTGAGGGAAGACAGGTTGCTTAAATATGTAACTGATTATAAATAAATACAAAAGAGAGATGTAGGACACTCAAAGAACAGACAGCGTCTGTGAAGATAGAAAAGGCTGCTGTAGGCCTACTCCATGAAGTGAAGATGAAGAAAAAGATAATTACAGACTTACAATGTGTCATCTTTGGAGAACATGTTCCATGTAACTGACACCTTTTCTCACAAATGCTAATAATACTCTCTGTACTACTGTTATTTCATCATGTAACACACACTCTCGATGGGAAACAGGGGCCACGATCATACAAACCAGTGGAGTTGACAAATACCTTGAAGAGCCCAGAGGTCCTAGCACTGGTACAGCCCAAAGTAGCACTTTAGTAACTTTCCGGATAGTCCAGTTTTACACACAGGCATAAAAATTAATACCTGCTGAGTCTCACTGGATGGTGCTTGATGCTGTGGTGCTCAAAATCTTTCTCCTGGGCAACCAGGATCTGTATGCTAGCCAGCTGCCTTGCTTCGTCATCCTGGTGATTTCCTGTAGCCATCCTGAGTATCATCTGATTGAAACAGAAACAGTGTATCTGTTGTTGTTTCAGCTTCACAATCATTAAGCAGAAGAGACAGTGTGAAGCCTGTAGCACCTTGCTTCGATGTGCTGAATGTATGTGTCACAATAGACAATACTGCAACCCAGCCTCTCTGTTTCACGTCAACAGATATCGAGAGCATATCTGACTGTTTCATTAAAGCATTCTGTGAGGGTGTTAGTCTGTAGATGATAGGCAGTTGTCATCCTGTGGGGGATATTGCAACATGAAATTACCTCATATTAGCCTTTAATGGAAAACTTTTACATGATCAGAGATCATCACATGTGATATTCCTTGCTTCAAAATGATGTCTTCTACAAGGAGATTCACACTTTCTGGAGCTTCAGCAATTGACATGTCTTTAGTGACACCTTAGTGGGTGAGGAAATCAGTGCAGACTATTACATCAACTCCTATCTGTCTACTTTGGAAACCTCCCTTCAGACCTTGATTCTAATTCAGACAAACAATGCCCCGTGGGTAACTGTATCATGTGCTTTCGTCATTGGCATTCCTTAGTGTGTTTCACATAGTGACCAATGGATCAGTAAAAACTTGGACAATGATACGTATGTGTGATTCTGCCAACAGTCTTAATGAATCACAAGTGACCAGATATGGAAGCATCATGGAAATACTTCAGAACAGATGGCTGTAGCTAAGCTGGGATGACACACAACAATTTCCATTTGCTGAATCATAGTTCCTCTCACATAAATCTCTATTTATTAATTGGAATTCCCATTCAGTCAGTTCCTTCTCCTTCTTCTGAGGTTCTCAGTGCTGCTGGCTCTTCCCTCTGTTCAGAAGCAATGCCATTTAATGCAGCAATGACAAGATTTCATCCCGACTGCTGTGTAATGCCAAACATATCCTTGAAAGGCAGTTGGCATTCTTTTGTATGCATCTGCTTTTGCATACCACTCTGACATCATACTTTGGAAGCCTCAGTGCTCAGCTTGCCAGTCAGCCCAACACAACTTTAGTAACAGCAGGCCAGGACCCCAGCATAGACAACAGTGATGGGTTACAATGGTGAATGGTTTGCGGAATACATATGGTTAGAACGTATTGATGGCCAAAACAACTGCAAGACACTCTTTCTCGGTTGTAAAGTAGTTCATCTCGGACTCCTAGAGTTATCTGAAAGCATGAACTACCAGCTTTCCAGCACTTCCTGAATTTGCACTAGAATTGCACCTATCCCACAATCACATAGCTTGGGTAAAAAGCTTCGATGTCTTGGCATTTTCATTGTAAAATACTAGGGCAGGAGAAGATATTAGCACCTCCTTAAAGACAAGAAAAGATTTTTCTTGCACTTATTTTGAGGAAAATTCGGTGTTTCCTTGTAGCAGACCTTGCAAGAGGCGTTCCTTGGTACAGAAGCTCAATCTGAGATAACTTCTCACAACACGAATGAAGTGAGGAGTGGGAATATATGTAACTGGTCTTCTTTTCTCTGGATCAGATTTAACTACCTCAACATTCACTATCTGCCCCAAGATTTTTGCTTCTTGGGCAGCAAAGAGGCACTTTTCTGGATTGAGGCAGAGACCTGCAGTCTAAGTGCTTCTTCAATACAGCTATCAGATGGTTAGATGTTCCTCAAATGATTTCAAAAAAATCATAGTGTCATGCAGATAGTAAAAATTCATTATCAATTCAAGGTGTTGAAGCACTTTCAAATGTGGCTGGAGTGTTATACAGAACAAATGGCAAAAGTTTAAATTCACATAGCCTATCAGCTGTTAACGGGAGTTTTTTCCCAATCAGCCTCATCAACCCTAGTTCGCCAGAAGCCTGTCTGCAGGGCCATAGTTGAGACATATTTTGCTCCTTTTATCGCAATCGTTTGGAGTGGTTTCTTGAAATAGATGTCACAATGCTCATTAATAATGTACATGAACACCCCATGTTGGATCACTAAAGCAAACATTACAATAACAAGGATCTGGTACTTAACCTTAGAATGAAGTAGTTAAAGATTGTGAACCAGACAATAGTTGCAGAAAAAGTAAAATAACTACACAAATACTACAAATTAGTAAGATAAAAAGTTTTGCACATCATCATATCTAAATTACTATATTTACAGATTTTTATCATTTTGATGATGAAATTATAGCAACAAAGTATTCAACAAATTAGTCATGAAATATGGTTGTTTTAATGACTGTTGACATAGTTCTTTAATGCCTCTCTGACATTCCTCACTTGTAGCACTATTGTTTGCTCTATAATTTTGAAAGCATATTGCCAAACTATTATTTTTTGATTATGCCCTGATCAACACAGAATTGAAAGGAGACATCAGGTCCATCTTATTGACTATTATGTTGTGCAAGACACAGACACACTGAATACTAATGCCTGTATATTCTAAAGAAGTTTCAAGTTCCTTCCAGCGATGAGGCCACTTCCTTGTCATAATTCCAAATGTATGTTCCATCATTGTTCTTACCCTCTATAACCTCTTGTTAAATATCCTTGCTTCCTCAATGAGTGACTGTCCAGAAAATGGATACATTAAATTTTCCATTAGAGGAAAGGCAAAATGCTTCTTCTCTAACACTAATGGGGTATTTATTGAAATGACAGGCAGTTCTTTCAGTGATGGCCAGTTCTGTGGAATGTTCAAAGTATTATTGTACCAATCACATCCCCTAAATGTCCATATCTGATAGCTGGCCAATATCTAAAATGGCTCTGAGCACTATGGGACTTAACTTCTGAGGTCATCAGTCCCCTAGAACTTAGAACTACTTAAACCTAACTAACCTAAGGACATCACACACATCAATGCGCGAGGCAGGATTCAAATCTGCGACCGTAGCGGTCGCACGGTTCCAGACTGTAGTGCCATAATCTACAATGTCAATTACTGTTAATCTGTGTTTAGTGTTGACTACAGCTATTAAAGCAACCGATTGGCATACAAGTATGGTGCAGTGATTTTAAACTGTAAAATAGTAGAAGGAGGCAGTTGTACAGAGCTGAAAATTTCCCATATTGTGCACACATTTAATGCACAAATTGTGTGACTATAGTTAGACCCATCTGAAATAAGGCTGACAGTGTACTAAATGACATACTGACTGACAAATACCTGAAAAAGATTGAAACGAACAGAACCGAACAACCGGAAAAATCTTTGTTGTATTTGCAACTACAGTTACAAACTAATGACAAAGAAAATTGTATTCAGTATGTCTACTTAATTATTTAATCATAAAAGTCTTTATTTCCAGCAAGGTGGTGTAGATTAAATGGTAATATTTATGTGACACATTCTGCTTAGAAGTGAAAAGACTCATGCAGAATGCTGATGAGATGACATTAGCGTGCCACAATTCCAGTCTAATTGACCATGAAACAAGTTACTGACATTCTTGACAAACATTATGACTCCACGACAGACAAAAAGTAACATTTCACACAGGAAAAGAACAGCAGCTCAAAATCACAATATGGAATTGTCAATGGCTGTTACAGATAAACAAGTGTTTCAGCTGACAAGAGCCAGCTCTTCAAGGCTGTCAGAAATTTCAGAAGGCAACAATTCAATGCCTCCACCCTCACTCTCCCCATACACCCAGACAACAGTAATAAGAGACCAAGGAAGTCTACAAACACGGAGCTGCTGAATACAGAAAAAAAAGCTGAAGTTTGTTGAGCAACAAATGTCAAAATTGGAGACACAAGATGACAGTTATCATTTTGTACTGAGATTGTTACCAATAGTGTGAATACTATCAGATTTTCCTGCAAGAAATGTAACATTCTTCAAAACCTTCTACTGCACATTCTCTCATGTTGTGTTACTGGCCTGAAAACCATAAAGGTGAAAGCATCATTTCAAACCCCAAAGGTTATGGAGACTTCAGCAGTTTCAGTGAAATGTCATAAACATTATTTAGACCTCCTTTCAGATATGTTACAATTCATAAATGTGATGAATGTCTCACAAATTGTAAGTTTCTGATAGTAAATTGCGTTTTATCAACTTAATAATGAGTACTTACCTGTTGGTAACCATCTGCTTCTCTTCAGTGGTAATAGCCTTCCTGTAATTTGTGTTTTGCTTTTGGATGCCACTTGAAACATGTGACATTTTATAACCAAATATCTCTGTACTCATTCTGAAGTACTTCCAAAATTTATCTTTATCTTTTCTGCACAAGTGAAGGAATACAGTCCTCCTCTCGTTATTGATTTTATGCCTCATTCATGGCAGCCTTGAATTTTGAGAGCACTGTTTTCTATCAAAAACGAATTTACTGTGTTGAGGAAAAACCACATCCTTCCAACACTGCTCAACAACTACTGCTCCCCATAGGGCATTCTGCACTGTATTGCATGCAATGTGACTGATCCATCACTTCACACTGCATTGCTTCAGGCAAATCTGCTTTGCATCACATCACATTGCAGACAGCGTAAAATCTGGCTGTTTGTTGTTGTTGTGGTCTTCTGTCCAGAGACTGGTTTGATGCAACTCTTCATGCTACTCTATCGTGTGCAATCTTCTTCATCTCCCAGTATCTACTGCAACCTACATCCTTCTGAATCTGTTCTAGTGTATTCATCTCTTGGTCTCCCTCTACGATTTTTACCCTCCGCACTGCCATCCAATACTAAATTGGTGATCCCTTGATGCCTCAGAATATGTCCTACTAACCGATCTCTTCTACTAGTCAAGTTGTGTCACAAATTCTGGCTAAGAGATGAGAAATTATGAAAACTGCCTTAACTATGTACATTTAAAAATCATGAGAAAAATGTGATTTATATTACTAATTCACACACTATCCTGTCCAAAAAGCTGTGCCAGCTGTCAAAGATGTGGAAATTGTGAAGTTCGTTGTAGAAAACATCACTCAATGTGATGATATCTGATTGCGGAAAAGTTTTCCAGTGAAGACTAGTATCAGAGGTAACTTCATGTTGCTACATAATTCACAGGATGACAATTTTCTATCATTCACAGAACACTGGCCTCACAGAACAGACATTTGCAGATATGATTCAATATGAGTTGACATAAAACAGAAAGATTATGATAACAATACTGCCAATCATGACATTTGCACACAACACAGCAAAGCAAGGCACTATAGACTTCACACCATTCCTTCTGCTCCACTGTCATGAGGCCAAAACAACAGTAGATGCAATGATCTCGTTTCACCTGGATGATCCTTAGAAAAATTACGTGATTCACCTCATCACTGAGATGGAAGCAGCAAGGCAACTGGCTGGCATATAGAACCAGGACAACCAGGAGAAATATCAAGAGTGTTATAACACCAAGCACCAGCCACTGATAAACAGCACAGGAGGTTTGGTATAGATCTTTATGCCTGAATGGAAAGTGAGACCTTCAGAAAAGTTACTAAAGTGAACAATCCTGTATCCTTCATAGCTTGCCGGATGTCACATATGAAGTTTAGGATTATGACACTTCATCAACAAGACAAAAGTGCACTGACATCATCCAATGTCCTCCATATGAGATCCTACTACAGTCCAGAGGTGCATATCAATGGTGGTATGTTCAATGAAACTGAGGACTCAATGATTGCAAAGCCTGAACATGGGGGAGGGGGTGATGTGGTGCTAGATTTGATTCTCATCATAGTGAAGAGAGACTAACACCATGCCCAGAATGCGAGGATCTTTTGGTGCCACTTTTCAAAGGATCACTGACATACTCTAGATCCAGGATGCTGCAGTCGGCTCCAACGAGATTTTCTGAAACAGTGAGTCAATAGTTCTTGAGAAGGGGGAGCAATACCATGAGTTTGAGGCATGAAGTGTGGCATAGCGGTTAGTGTTGCTGGCTGCTGTGCTGCAGATCATCAGTTGAGACTTGGCCAGCAGTAAATTATTTGTTATTTAGTATTCATCATTTCTGGGAGGTTATTGAAAGATCTTGTATTTGTAATGTTCACATATTCTGAAATATTCTATGCTTGCATAAACAATATTTGATGTTTGTCTAAGTAGGTGCACTCTCCATCCAGGAGGTCATTTCTGTCCTGGCTGTATGTTGCATTCATAATAAATGTGCTTTCAGTGCCAATCTTTGTATTTCACTGATGATCCTGCTGCTGGACTCGACTGTTGCTGGAGAGTAAGTACCAACTAATGCACAAAAAATGCCAAGTAGGAATTGAACATTGCTTTGAAGTAACACAAAATTGACAGTTACTAATGAATAATGTTTCTGAATAGAAGCAACCAAGTGTATGTTTGTAACTGCATAAAGAAGGGCATGTTAGCCAAGTTGAAAATTCTGTTGAAGGGTGAATTCTAGAAGATGACTGTAAAGAACTTACTTTAATATGCACCTAATAAATTACATTAAAAATAAAATTAATGTAAATGGTACCAGTACATTAAAAACAAAACAAAGTATGTGAACAACAAAACATAAAAGCAAAAGTATGAAATACAGAGTAAAAAAACAGCCAGCCATTACATTACTTTTTAGTTCATGTGTTGCTGTCATCACAATAGGAATGTCATACAGAAAGGTCCATACAGATTGCTGTCCTTTTTTAAAAAAGTTCTTGAATGATTCACTTCAATAATCAAAGTACAATAGCAAATAATGAAACAGGAGTACACTTCGTAGCAATACTATAAAAATATCAATTCCTGTAACTTCTGCTGTCTCAGTAACTACTTCCTGTTGGAAATCAAATATTATAAGAAGTACTACTTAAACTAATACACCATAGGAACAAAAAACTTACTCATTAAGATAAGGAAACAGATTCAAGTCAATCATTTTATGTAGAGTAGTTCCTGCATCTGGTGTGATGTCAAATCCAACTAAAGCTGACATCTCATCCCACTGACGTTGAGTAAGTGCAGGATTACATAAAATCTTTATGTAGATAAGAAATTTCTGCAACAAAAATTAATTCATGAAATTTTAATGACAATGAAATGCAAAAATTAATCTTGTTGAGAAAATTAAATCATGAATTATTTACTCACTCTTATCAGTAAGTGTCACTAAATAAATCATATTAAATAATAACAAAAAAACAAGTCAGTGTTGCAAAAAAGTTTTATACTGAAACTATATGGTAAATACGAGTGATATGATTACAGTTATCAGCACTTTGGCACTGCAAGATGTACAGTTATCTTGTTTACACAATATTATGACACATGGTGCATGATTCTTTACAATAAATACACTTTTAGCCTTGGCTGTCATTCCGAAAATGGTTATGTCATTTGACAAAACTGAGTGCAAGTATGGAAAGTATCTTAAAGCAATCCTATCTGCAGGTCAACACATTGAGAGAAATATCCAAGTGCAACACAGGCAGAAATGACACATTGGTGCCACCTCAGTTTATTATTCATATGGAAGCCCATGAACCTCACACACAGAGTCTCATGTAGTGTATGCCCACCAATCTCTACTTCTCACACCTGTAAGTCATTTTCATTTGTCTGGGGCTGCAAAACACACATTTTTGCAACATTAAGGGTTAAGTTGTGAACACAATGTAAGCATATTTCACTATTCTCCTGCCCTGCCTAGCATAGATCTGTTTGTGTTTATTATTCAAATTCCTGTCACACTTTTGCTAATGTTACCCTCTGTTGTCTGCTGTTAATATATGTCTCCATCCATGGAAGTGGGAGACCTTTAATGCCATACCATTTTAGATTACCAAGCAGAATTTTATAGCTACACAATCAAAGGTCTTGGCAAGATAGCATAAAATGTAAACAGTGTAATTTTCTTGTTTAGTCATATTAGAACAGAGTTCATGAAACTATACATTGCATACTCAACAGAGACAAACTGAGCTATTGATAAGAGGTTGTTCTACAATTAGAGGCAGACTCATCATCTGGTTTCGTGGGTAACTCAAGAGTGGTGCTACAAAGTCAGCAAAAGAGTTAAGTAATTTGGCTGGGACATTATTATAAGCAGAAGAGTCACTACTTTTCAGTGATATAATGATTTTTATGATTTCTCTAACAGATGAGTTGGCAAAACTAATTTCTGATAGTGGAGTCCTGCATTGTTGCCTAAGTAAGTTAAATGCATCTGTTTTTGATGGGCCATTTTTTTTGTCCCCGTTTTTTCAGCTACTATTAGAATGAATTTATTGAATTGAGCAGCCAGTAATTAGCATTTCGTATCATTTGCCATGCTGCTACTGTCATCTGGAAGTTCAGTATCATTTGCCTAGCTGAGTTTATTGATTTTATGCTTCATAATGCTTTAAATTGCCCTTGCCTTCTTCTTGGAATTTTTTGAGCGTAGCACACAGTATCTGCCTTCTTGATGACATGGTAATCAATAGAGTAACATTGCTTAAAGTATATTTTTAGGCATTTGTTAGAGCTAATCCTCTGTGGTAAATAAATCTCTCTCCTCCTAGCACAAGATATTTTGACACCAGATTTTAGCCACCCTTTTTCCTGGTTTCTACATTAAATGCCCCTGACTTGTTGTAAAGAAAAACTGAATTCATAATGTCATAAAAACACTTCCAGGAAAGAATTACATTTCTCATCTACTGTGTGTCCTTGATAAATTTATGCCAATTTTTCCTTCTGTAAATTCTCTCTGACTACTGTAACTGAATAACCATTTACAATTCAGCGAAATTTTGCTATTTCTTTTTTACTTAAAGGTGACTGATAGGAATATTTTATCACTGTCACTTCATGGTCTTGGTCCAAAAAATCATCAATTAAGGGCCGCACATCCATTTCATTACAGACTGTTGAATTTAGAAATATGTTATCAATTACTGTTGCACTACACCCATCTACTCCTGTTGGTAATGTTAATTTGAGGTCACACCAAAATGGACATCTGTAACTCCAGCTGGCCTCGATAAGAGCTACCAGACATGAAATCTGTATTAAAATTCCCATACACGCAGTCTGTTCAAGAAATTGCAGAAATTTGTCCACAAAGTTTTCTGTGTTTACCTTTTACTTATTGTGTTAGTCTTCTTTGAAATACTCTCCTCCACAATTGACATACCACTCCCAAAGCTGTTTCCACTTCTGGAAGCAGCCTTGGTATGCCTCTTGCTGGATCGCATGAAGTGCCATCTGTGAATATTCTTTTATCTTGTCTATCGTTGCAAATCTTTGTCCTTTCGGTCAGGTTTTCACCCTTGGGATTGTAAAAAGTCCACAGAGCCGAGATCTGGAAAGTATGGAGGATAACATATCACAGTGATTTTGTTTTTTATGCAACAATCACGAACCAACAGGGATGAATGTGTGAGTGAGTTATCCTGATGCAAGAGCCATGAAATCTCTTGCCACATTTCTCACCTTTTCTCACAGACATCATAACACATCCTGATAGTACCATTATTTAATAGTTTATCCCTGTGACATGACTTCATGATGAAGTAATCCTTCATACCCAAGAAAATTGTCAGCATGGCTTTGACATTTGAGCTGACCTGACAGCTTCTTTTGGTCTTTGAGAACCTTTCCTGAACCATTGCAAAGTTTGAACGTCAGTCTCAACATCATGTCCATGACAAGTCTCATCATCAGATACAATTCACTTAAGGAACATCTCATTCTCATTTGCTCAATCCGAAAGTTCTTCACAGACTGTGAGGCGAAGGTCTTCCTGGTCTTGACTAATTAGCCATGAGATAAACTTGGCGGCAACACAATGCATTCTAAGATGCATCGTGCGTCAGGATTTCATGACATGATCCAAATGAAATGTTACATTCTTCTGCAATCTCTTGGACAGTTAGTCTTTGATTGGCATGCACAATTTCATTGATGATCCTGACATGATTGTCATCGGTAGATGTCGAAGGGCATCCAGAATGGGGGTCACCTTTAACTTCCATCTGGCATTTTCTAACCATGTGAACCATTTGTAACAACAAACAAGATGAAGCACCGTAGGCTTCCTGCATCATTTGGTGTGTCTCTGTAAAGGTTTTCTTGAGTTTCACACAAAATTTAATGCAAGTGCTCGGCTCTTCTAACTCTGCCATCTTGAAATTTGCAAACTGTGCAACACAACATTCTACTCAATACAGCACTGAACAGCAACTAGCAGACACACAACAATGAAACTGCTATGAGCAAGTACAGGGATGCCAACCACATTTCACTCCAACACAGCCACACAGAGTGGCTGCGCAGTTAGAGGCGCCATATCATGGATTGCGCGGACCCTCTCACCAGAGGTTTGAGACCTCCCTCAGGCATGAGTGTATACGCTGTTATTAGCATAAGTTAGTTTAAGTAGTGTGTAAGTCTAGGGGCCGATCACCTGAGCAGTTTGGTCCCTTAGGAATTCACACACATTTGAACATTTCGAACTCCCATTGGCGTGAAATTATGAATGTCCCAGAATTTTTTGAACAGACCTCATAAAATCACTTCCCAGTTATCTCTATTAAATCTTATTACTACCCCCTAAAAGGGTAAGGAATTTAGTTAAAATTAAATTATGAACTTTCCCCATAAGCATTACAAGTGTGAATTAACACCCTTGGTTATAAATGAGAAATCATGTATAAGATAAATTTTTTTGCAATTCTCTCAGCATGCAATATCCCAGCAAGTGCTGCATGGAGCTACCAGCACCACATGGAGTGCCTAGGAGGTCAACATAGTATTATTTCCCTATGTACTTCACAGCAAGATAAAACAATGTTATTGCAAAATAAATGAAGGAAAGTCTTGTAAAACCTTTTGTTAGTATGAACTAGCTCAAGCCAGATGCCTGTACATGTATATACATTATAAGAGTTCATAAAACCACTGTTCATGTAGCATAGCCTCCGTAAGCTCACAGTTCCTCCAGTTCCCAACTGTTCATATACTGAGATCCTGATTCTTAGACATAGTTATTTCATAGCATTCCCACTGTTCTAGTACATACCCATATACTGTTGTACCTATATCACACATCCATTGGATCTCTAATGTTAATAATATTTGTCTCCATTATTATTCTAAACAAGAAGTTCCGTCCATGAGGTCTAAATGATGCCATACAGGCCTATAGCCCCTTCTATGCAGAAACCATGGTATATAATCCCTGATGGTCAGACTTAGATTACACCTTCTCAATCACTACAGGTTCCTTCATGTGCACCATTTAATACAAACACCATGTATCCTTATCTAAACTGACTGAAAAGACAATTTAATCTCAAGCAATATACACTTGCGGTGGCACGGTTCTTTCCATCTCTTTACAACTAACCTGCACCTACCTGTGAACATTGTCTCAGCAGATCAGCAGTAGGGAAGCCGTGCGAAACCTACTGTACTTCAACGTGAACCAGGCTGCAATTAAAATCACTAAATCTACGTTTTGGAAGAAAGTTTTCACACAAAATGAAAGGTTGGAAATTTTGTCCTTAATTAATATATTCTGATCACTCATGTAAGCAAGTTTATTGTGTTGCATTTCCCGAAAACATAATAGCTACAGAAATATGGATTGTTTTTGGTTGAGAATGCTTCCAAATATTAAGTCTGCTGGTACCTAATGCAGTCACAGTTTTTAGCCACCGACCTGCTCAATATGCCACGTGGAATTTATGTCTTTTCTCTTTACAAAATTCACTTAAAAATTCCGAAATTTCTACACACCCATTGGAATAATTATGCCATCACTTTACAACACTTCTGATGTATGATACACTGCTAGATCCGGCAACTTATCATTTCCATTGGAACTACTATTACACACGTCCGAACTGTTTGGTGGCTAGGCTCCAACTCCTCCCTAGAATACTCTAAGTCTCCTCTACCAGCAGAGAAAGACCAGCAGAGAAAGGTGCACAAAGTATATTGCTTTACCATTGGTCAGTTTACTCAACAGCCAATAGCAAAACAACATTCTCCCACGTCAGTGCCCCCTTTCATCAATAACCAATCGCAAAATAATAAACCTAATGACTGCACTTTTTACCGACGCAATTATCTAATATGCTGAAGTTTTGTTTATGCATAAAGTTATTTACTATTGTTATTTATACCTGAATTAACTTTCCCTTTACCATAAACTTACTTTACAAATCTATTCTACAAAAGTCCCCTTTGTCCACATCCATACTTCTTCAAAATGTTCCCACACCAAATCCCACTATATAACTCATTAAACAATTATCTTCATATTAACCTTAAACCACACTCAGGCATCATTCATACTGCTAAAACACATTTATAAAATTTTACCTACACAAAAAGACATAATAACACTTTATGAAAATACTAGAACAGTTTATGAAAAACATTCTATTACTTTAGTGCACTCTAAGGGCACAATCGAAACTAAATCAGTCCCCTATCCAATATTGTTCTCTATCGGCTGATACATAAACTACGTGCACGTCCAGTCTCGCGTCACCATCTGTCACTATCCAGCTCTGAGACACATCTCCCACTTAACCGCCTCCAAGGCAGGATCGGTATACAGCGCTATGCCTCACACTGTTCATACAAAAGGTAGTCTAAAACCATCTAGATATTTCATATCTTAAAATAACAACACACTGGAAACTTAATAATAACTATTTTTCTTAGTAACTGTACAGTTAATACTTAATTTCCTGTACCAGGCACCTCATGGGTTACCATCAACCATGACTTCCATATTTGCCATCTCAGTTAGCTCAGATTACACATCATCACTTGATTGCTATCTGATTTCCAAAATTAATCTTTTCATTCCATTAATTATGGATTATCATTGCCTGTCATTGACACATACCCTCTAACCCCCAATCTAATCCTACTTTGCTTTAAATTTTAACATAACATGATGAATAATTTACCACCCACTAACTACAATAGACTTTAAATCTTGTATGTTAAACATCTCTTTTTTCATTCCTTGTAATCAGGTCAATGAGCACAGCTGCTTGTGGTTCAGTCGCATGTGTTATTATACATGGCCCTTTGTAGATATGTTGGATGTTAAGTCTTTCACTCTTTCAACTTCTATTAACAGTATGATTCTTTACTAATACTAAATCCCATAATTTATAAACTATTGAGAAGCTGCTTTCCCATCTTTTCTTTCTCTCATTGCCTGCTATAATTAATGTCTTTTTGATTATGATCCTGGTGTAATTAACACATTTTCCAGGCCAGTCAATGTACTTTAACAGAGGTTCACCTTTGATTTGCTAGCCTAAAATCTCTACAGATGCTACTCAGGGAGTTAATGCACTATTCTTTCAAAATCACTCACCATCTTAATCCACTTGGAGTGTTTTCTAATTCCTGCATCAAGCATCTGGCAGGGTTAGCCTGTGGGTGGTACCAGGATATGAGGACATGAATGACTTTTTACCCACATTGGGAACTCCCTACATTGCCTTGCCATAAATTGTGTCCTGTTGTTTGAAAACAAATGTTTTGATCTCCCTACCTTCTTTAAATAACGATCTCTCAGCTTCAGTATGACACTGTGCATCGTGACATTTCTCAATGGTTACAATTTAATTATTTCGACCAGCATTCCATGACGACAAAAATGAACACCCTATCTCTCTGTCCCTGAGGCAGGGGATCATAATAAAAGTCCATTGCTTCTAAATACCATAACTAATTGGCTACTATGGGATGAAGGAAGGTGTGCAGTTTCATTGTCTTTGTTTTCACCTTCTGACATGTCTCACATTGTCATAATTTTTTTAACTCATCTGTGCATGTTTTAGAGTAATAATACTTCTTGATGTGCATGGTACATTTCTTACAGCCAAAATAGCCATACCCTAGATGTACGTACCACGTTATTAATTCACTATGGTTGTACGGTATACATAGCAACCAGCTGCTCAATGAATGACTTTTATGGAACACTATACCTCTGTGGAGCTTCCACTTGTTGTTTAATTCATCAATCTCATTTTTTTACTGTTGATTATGGATAAGTAGTGCTTGATCTTCACATTGTTCTGTTTGGAAGGTATGATGGAAATTTATAACATCCCTGTCTACACTCCTGTTTTCAAAAAAACATATTACAAAAGTGTCAGGTTCCCTGATATCTCCTTGTGGCCGTAAACCTGCTGGAAGCTGAGACAACGCATCTGATGTTATATTTTTGTTGCCTTTGACATAACTTACTGAAAAATTAAATTCTTGCAAGAACGGTGTTCACCTGTAGCAACTTACTTTTCAAGAGTGGCACTAATGACGTGTGATCATTATGGACAATTGTCACATGTCCTGCTAACTGGTATTGAAACTTGTTCAGTTCCCTTACTACTGACACTATCTCTTTCTTTGCTCTGCCATAAATCCTTTCAGTATGTGTGAGGATAATTTTTGCAAATGCTACAGTTTTGTGTTGCACTATAAAACCTGAAGTGTTTCTTGGTACAGTTGTGCCCCGCGGCATCTGCTGTGAGATGAAATTGTTGGCTGAACTAAGGATGCACTGGTGCAGACACTGAACTGTCCCTGATAGCTAAGAACTCAGCTCAGCATTCTTGTGTCTACCACTACATCGAATATTGTTTCAATAATGCGTCATATATGATGCATTTAGGACTGATTTGTTCAAAAATTTTCTGTAATATTCTGCAGTCTCCAAATATGCTAGCACTTGTTTTTTGCTGGATGGTTCTGGGCATTTACTAACCATGTCTAACTTACGTGGTTCTGGTCTTATTCCTTCCCTATTTATCACATGTCCTAAAAATTTAGCTTCAGTCCAATGAACTGGGATTTGGATAATTTCAGCGTAATTCCCTGTGACTAAAATCGAGATATTTGTTCCTCCAACATGTATAAGTGATCCTCCGAGGTTTGTGGTGTTAATACTATGTCGTCTATGTACACTAAGTTCTTGTGTTTCAGTTTACCTCGAATTGCCTCATCAAGAGCTCTTATGAAGAATGACACTGAGACGTTCAGTCCAAACACTGGAAGAATGAACTGATAAGCTCTATCCTTGAATAGAAATGCCGTATAGCCATGTGACATTTTATGTAGTTTAATTTGCCAATATCCCAATGTTAAATCCATATAACTAACCTACTTAACCCCTGCAGACCTTGGCAACATATCATCTATTGTGGTGGTCTGTCTCTTTCTGGTTCAATTATCCTATATAGTGCGCTTGCATCGAGCAGTAACCTGGCTGCTCCATCTGGTTTCTTAATGACATTCATCGGGTTACTATAACAGCTACTAGATATTTCTAGTATATCACAATCTATCATCCTATTAATGTCTTGGTGTACCATGTCCTTTAATGCTACTGGTCTCTTGTGTACTATCACATAGAACAGATCTTGAGGCTTTATCTTTAGATTGCATGTGAGATCATTGATCATTCCTGCTTTCAACAAAGATACCTTTTTCTAATGATAAGCAACTGAATAATGTCTAATTTTTCCTTTGCATTTAGTCCTAATGATTTATCCATATTGGCTACTATATCTTCTACTGACATTGTTTCTATATACGTAGGGCCCATATGTATCTCTGATTGGTGTATAGCACTTTCTTCATGTGTTTAGCTGCTGTGGAATCAAATGGTAATGATACTAGTTGCTGACCATCACCATATGGAGAAGTTACAGTTCCTGCACAAAGGATTAGAATAGCATTATAATCTAAAAGCCTGTCTGTTCTCAGAAGGATAGGAGCATTTAAATCAGCTACAAGGAACATCAGGTAACTAAACTTATATGTGCCAATAGAAAAATTAATTAAGACTTCTACCTGTATCGATTTACTGTTTTCTCCTGTAAGTCCCGTTAACTTCACTCTGATGACCGACAACATCAGGAATACATGCATCAAATTATAGATCATTATAAAATTGTGGTCCACAATACAAATTTCACTGACCGAATTCTTGATTATACCTACTGGTACCTTGTATGACATGGCATGCAGTTTTTCTCAGATGTAATTTTTAGTTATATATTGATTCTCATCTAATAAATCATTCATCACATTAACTTTATCATACCCAATCACATGGGACTCCGGTGATAACAGCTCGATTGCAACAGCTTCAGAAGATCAAGCCGTAGTGCCTCGAGAATTTCGGGGTAAATTCAAAAGACACTCATATTCCCACCATCTTGAACACGTGTTATTTTGAAGATGAGTGCGTGAAAGTGGAACAGTATCTACTGTGCCATGATTATGTGTGTGCAGGACTGGTGTGTATTGGCAGTTGATCGGCGCAGGCAGGTATCCGCAGCACTCGCCTCAGAAGTTACACGTCCAGCACAAGGAGCAAGTGTGCCATACTCCATGATGGTGCATTGTCAGGCATTATTGAAAACAGTTGAATGTTGTTGAAAGAAAAAGAAAAGACACTTATCTGACATTCACTTACTTTCATGAGGTCCGGATGGCAGACTAACTAGAACTTTGAAAGCTTTATAGTACTGTATTTATGGTAAAGAACATGTAATAGTATCTGACGGACCAGAAATTGTTGAACTTATGGAAAATGATTGAGTTCAAAGTATCTCAAATGTATGGAGTTATTTTAAGAGTAGAGAAAATTCCTCCAATACAGCATCTTATCTTTGGAGAAGAAGTGGGTCAGACAATGGCAGCCGGCTATCCTGAAAAAAAAGATTGGCACAGCAACTTTGCGTAGGTTCAATAAGCAAGGGGAGTGTGAGTCTTGCACAACAACACCACGCTGTTCCCTCTAATCACTGGAAATTGCCAGAATGTGGCGTCTAAAGTGATTAGGACTCGAAAAGGAGGAATTTTTTGGAGAAAATTGAGATAAGAAAAAGTTGAGAGTTGCCATAAAAACCCATAATAACAAGATGAAGAAATTGGTCCGCAGAATTCGATTAAGAAGATTTGGGTGTGGGAAAAAAGCAATCCTCACACACGCAGTATCCAGCCACCGACATCGACGCAGTAACCAGCCGACATCGACACAGTAACCAGCCAACGTCAATGCAGTAACCAGCCAACACTGATGCAGTAATCATAACCGATGTTGACGCAGTAACCAGCCAATGCCAACACAGTAAGCAGCTACTGACGTTGATGTAGTAACCAGCCGACGTTGATGCAGTAACCAGTCGCCGACGCAGTAACCCGCCACTGTTGCTGACTGCAAGGGCTGCTGCTTGAGTTGCTAATTCGCATCCACTGGCTGACGTCAATGCTGCGACCAGCGTTTGATGCTGCCAGCACCTGTGCTATTCACCAGTGCTGATTCTACAAAACTCTATGCCGAGTGAGCTAAAGACAATAACTATTTGAATGTAAAGTAGTGTGGTCATTATTATCAGAGTTGAATTTTTTTAATGATCACAAGGTCAAAAAAGATTAAAACTGCGGAGCAGGAACAACAACCTACAGAAACTGCAGAACCAGCAGTGGCCATAACGTTGAATCAGGACATGCCAGATTTGTCTGAAGTAATAAATTTAATCAAGGCCCAGAGTGCACAATTAAATGCTAGATTAGATGCAGATTCAGCTTCCTTAAGACAGGAACTCAGTGTTACTCTAAGAAAGGAACTGGATGCAAACTTAAATGCTCAAGGTCTTAAGTTATATTCAGTAAATACAAAATTGAACATCAAATTAGATGCTCAGAGTGAGATTCTAAGTAGTCAAAGGGAAATCTTAAACCATCAAGCAACAAGCTGAACAATAAAGTCGAGAATCTTAAGGTAGATTTAAAGAGTGAACTATCCAGTTCTTTAAGTACTCATGTCAATCAACTATTTACTGAATTTAACCAAAAAAAAGCAGGAGCAATTACAGAATTCGACAAATGTACATTTCTTCAAAATAGACGCTCAAAGCAAAGAATCTAGTAACCGATGCAAAGGAATAGTTACTTTGGAAACTGAATTTGATGCCAAATGTAATAATAAAGAACCCGATCTTAACGAAAAATTAGAATCTTGTGAAAATGTATGTAATGTTAAATTTAATTCTGTAAGACAGGAAGAGAATTCTTTGGAAGAGAGCACAAATCAGCCTAAAAAATTAATATCAATTATTCAATCAAAAATTCCAGATGTTAGTACACGAGCATTCAGTTTGCAAGTAAATAATGCAACGTGAAGTTTTAATGAAAAATTAGCCAACATTGACTGGATAAAGGTAAGCAGTCGGGCGGAACCTTTTGAGATATTTATAGATCGAGAAATTTCCAAGAGTATAATCTACAGAAACGTTGCGACTGTTGCTTTTTCAAAACCTAATGAAGAATTCAAACTTGTCTATGACAAAGTAGAAAGTAGGATAACTCTACCTAATGTTGTGTTACCTAGTAAAGTGGTGACTGTTTTGTTGCTGGTAGACTTTCGTACAAAATTTAACAAAAAGTACTGGTTTGCATTTGCTCAAGCCAAGTTAATATCAGATCCATGGGATCTGGAAGGAGTCACTTATGTACCCAAGGGACATTAACATTCTGTGTTAGCGGGCGGAGGGCTGACCGTCGGTTCCTGAGTTGTTTTTGGTGCTACTTCCACATTAGCTTTCCTACACCAAATTCCTTAAAATATTCAACTATTCTGTAATCTATTCATAACCTCTTAAACTATCGTGTCATGTTAGTATTTAAGTGACTGAATATGACTACAAGATTGTGACTAATTTAAAAGAATCATGAATAAACAGTGATCTCTAAACATAAAATGGAACAAACAGAATAATATTCTGGTAGAATGTATAATATGATGGTACTATGAAAACAGAGTGACTTTAAGATGGAAGGAACAGAACAGAGTATTATATTTAAGAATAATATAATATGAATTAAATATTTGATTATAGTGTATAATTGATTATAGTGATTATAGTGATTACAGTGATTATAATTGATTATAGTGTACAATTGATTATAGTGTATAATTTTCTATTTTTATAGAATATTTTATACCTTTTGTGAGAAGTGATGTGAATGGGGAGGGTTTATTAAATTTGGAAAGGGTGGATAGTGTAGGCACAAACATGACTAACATTACACACGCACACCACCTTTCAGACAATCCTCGCAGACAAGTGTGACTGATTCTTCACCATTTTCCATTCCATAGGACTTGCTAAGATTTTTCTTCGGGGACTTCAAAGTTGAAGGCGAGAATGGCCATCCTGCATCATCATACCTCCTCCAGCTTCTCACTCAAGTACCGGCAAAGTAGGGATCCTGGGGAAGGGGGGTGGATTCCTGTCTTTGGGGCTATCTTCTTTCACTTCTTCGGTCTTAGCAACCATAGCCATGGTTGTTAAACTCATGTCCTATCTATTTAGTATACTGACACAAAGTTACTCCAGTACTATCCAAATAAACAGATATGATCATGATTTAAAAAGAACTTTAGAGACTGGAGGTTGTCTATTATTCACTCAATGATAGCTATGTCCCAGATTCATTCAATACAACATATTTATCATTATATAAAGAGATAAACATATCTTATTTCTGACCCATGGGATTCTTATAGATGAAAAGGGTAGATGCTGATGTACACTCCTAAACAATGCATTACAATGCTATGAGAAGTTGATGTGGAGAACTAGAAAATGTGCCACTACCACATGGTCATGATGCTGTGTGCTGAAGTGGATGACTGATGTACTGTAAATATATTCAGCGACTCTTCATAGCCATAAATTGGCACACTGGGAATGTACTGATGTATTGCTTGTTTCATATTTAGCAATCCATAGATGCAAACCGGCCACAACATGGGATATTGCCAACAAACAAACTCATTACCAGTTGATTATCCACATGGGAACACATCACTGCATCATATTATTGTGGTTAAATTGTTATTGAATGATGAAAGAATATGGTTCTCACTGGTAAATGCTGATATTCCTTTTATACCAGAATAAAACCCATTCAATTATAAATTAAGTGTGATTCTCAATGTTTCTTGTGCTCACACAGCATCATCCTATTTACTGTACCGTATTTACTCAAGTCTAAGCCGCACTCGAATCTAAGCCGCACCTGAAAAATAAAACTCGAAATCAAGGAAAAAAAAAATTCCCGAATCTAAGCTGCACCTGAAATTTGAGACTCGAAATTCAAAGGGAGAGAAAAGTTTTAGGCAGCATCTCCAAATCGAAACAAAGTTGGTCCACTGTAATATGAGACAAGTTAGGTCGAATGAGTGACGATACAGCTACAGTAGTTTGGTTCGAGTCATAAGCTTAGCAGTTAAGCTTTACCAGGTAGCCATTGCTATGCGTCAGGCGCTCCGTCCGTATTTATACGGGTACCCTTCTTTTTTCACGTGCTTCGTCTGGTTTGAATTGATTGCTTATTTTTCTTTGATCTGATACGCGTAGTTTTTTTTTTTTGTTATAGGTGTTTATGTCACTCTACGCCGAAAATGCATTACTGTACTGTGCATGCATTGTTTGTCGTACTCTGATACTGGGTATTTACGGTCTGTCGCCGATTGCGACATGGCTTGCTTTTGAGCACGCTACCGCCGCTTACAAATAAAAAAAAAGAAAAAGAGAGAGAGAGAGAGAGAGAGAGGAATCGTCTCATTAGCGAAACAATGGCAAGAGACTGCTATTTGTTGTTACTTACACTGCTGCTTTCTTTGATAATGATTAACAAGAACCAAATAATAGACTGCGTATGATAGAAGATGTTCTGAACGAGAGTTTAGCAAAAATTTTTCTCCGTTTGAAAATCTTTGCAGGCACCTCTTTAGTACATTACATTCTGCACAGATATTAGTCATCTTAGATTTAAAAATCTAGTCAATTGCCTCGCTTCATTTCTGACTGTATCACTGGATTACAAAAACCGGAAAAAAAGTGCGGCTTAGATTCGAGTAAATACGGTAGTTGCAACTGAATGTTGCCAATTAGTTGCATGTATTCACACCCAGGTCTTCCATTAATTTACCACATACTTGTCAGCTGATATTCATTGCCTGGT
The DNA here is from genome assembly GCF_021461395.2 of Schistocerca americana. NCBI lineage: Eukaryota > Metazoa > Arthropoda > Insecta > Orthoptera > Acrididae > Schistocerca > Schistocerca americana. The sequence continues at coordinate 282,342,361 of NC_060122.1, forward strand.
TAATTCGTCTCCTTTGCTACTGTGAAACATTACACCTGTGTTCGTAATTTTTCCTGCATAATATTTTAACTCCGTTAATGTTCATAGGTTCACAAATCCATGGTCTCCAAATGCAAGGTTCTCTTCTTCTTCGAGTTGTCTTCTTGCTAATTTTGGAGGGCCCCAACTTACACCAGACTTTTCCTGAGAAATGACTAAAATCATATAGTAACTGGCAGTGGTGGGTTCACAAACACAGTTTATTATCCCCATTACAAATCGGCTTAGCTTCTGATCAATAATAAATTCATGCAGTACATTCATACAATCATATAATAACGTATATTGACTCTTGTTATCTTTCAAGTCAGAAATTAAGATCCATCTTAAACATGGATCTCTTTAGCGATCAGGTCTCATTATCACAAAGCTTCATTGTGGATGGAGTTCCACAGCATGCCCCACTGATCTGCAGACTGATCCCATGCCTGATCTGATGCCATGAGCCACCATCCAATGCCCCTAAAATATCTCCAACATAAATCACCACACCAATCCAAAAAGAACTTAATTTTCTTATGCTTATAACTATTTTTATAACTTGTCTTCCATGGTTCAATTCTCAGCCTTATATATATATATATATATATATATATATATATATATATATATATATATATATATATATATATATATATATATATATATATGTCTATGAACACCAGCACGAACGAACTTGAAATCTCAAGGGTAAACAGTACAGTACGGGTGCATATCACCAACTTGCACAGACCACCATGCACGTCTGCACTCTTACTTTATCCATCTACTCTGACTTACTTGTTTGTAAGTCCTTCGGCCCTCTATTAAAATCTGACTCTAATACTGGATCAACTATGCCTTCCACATCAACTCCTGTTTCTTCCTCAATCATATCAGTAGACACGTCCTCCACACAGTAGAGGCCTTGAGTGTAATCTTTCCACCTCTGAGCGTCTGCTTTTCCCTTTTCAGATTTTCTAACATCTCTACCACAGCCAAATCACTGATATTCCAGTCTCTGACTTTTAGTATGTTATCCTTCCATTGGTTATTGAATCTTTTTCACAAAGTTAACTTTCCACTGGTAGTCCCTCCTGGAGATCCAAATTGGTGACTAGTCTGGAATCTTTTGCCACAAAGTAGAACATCATGGCACTTTTTCAATTACAGATCACATGTCTTGTGGATACACACCGTGTGTCTTCAATGCACTGATATCCATTGCCTACTTCATCCTCATGCTGTTATTCATCACCAATTATTCAACCTTTCAGGGGCAGTTTGCCACCTTAAGGGCAGGACCCTATAAGTCCAACTTTATACAGATGGTTGTGGGACCAGTATAAAAAGTCAAATATGTTCAGCACCAATATTTCCAGTTGTTATTTTATTTCAACAACCAGTTTCAGTACTACAATATGTCAATTTCAGGCCCCTGTGTAAAGACAACAATGGCAACAGGGTGAAGTATATAACAAAAAGGGTGGTGTAATTATTATACACAGTGGTAATATGTAGTAACATATAATAGAGGGAAACATTCCACGTGGGAAAAATATATCTAAAAACAAAGATGATGTAACTTACCAAACGAAAGTGCTGGCACGTTGATAGACACACAAACAAACTCAAACATACACACAAAATTCAAGCTTTCGTAACCAACGGTTGCTTCATCAGGAAAGAGGGAAGGAAAGGGAAAGACAAAAGGATGTGGGTTTTAAGGGAGAGGGTAAGGAGTCATTCCAATCCCGGGAGCGGAAAGACTTACCTTAGGGGAAAAAAGGACACGTATACACTCGCACACACACACACACATATCCATCCGCACGTACACAGACACAAGCAGACATTTGTAAAGGGCATTATTTAATGTAATGTTGCAGTAACTGTAGAAACATCTCTCAGTTTCATATGATAAAGATTTTATTCGTATCTTCCTCTTACTAAACCTGAATTTTCAGTGGCATTGGACATCACAACAAATGTTCCATAGTGTTAACTCAACCACTAAAAAGCATGACATTCATTCTTATTCACCCATTCATACAACATGATCCTTGGAACTCAATATAAAGATATCCAGGAACTCAATACAGAAAAAAATCAAACTGTTAATTCTATGATAGTTTCAGTTCCACTTCAAGAATGAAGAATGTTGCACATGGATTATAATTCAGTTTTATTAAGCTCTAGTTATGAAAAATTATCATCTGTATTTACAGTTCCTATAAGATGTTCAGGCACATGTAGCTGTCCCTATGTCTATTCCTACGAGCTCAAAACTCTCCTCACACTGCAGTTCATACAATAAAAATACGCTCATATGAAAAGAGGAAAGATCTTTCACTCATCATCAGAATGCAAGAGATACAGTTGAATACTAGGTAGGAAAAATGACAGCTGCAAGTAGCAGAGATTTCATAACCTGAAAAAACAGAATACACGTTTTGGAGCAAGTAAAAATTCAGTAGATTACAATATAAGAAATTAAGTGAAGTTAGTTATTAATATAAAAAACCTGTGCACATGCTTTTGTGTAAGTCTTTAAACGTTTTGAGTAACATCTGGCAAAAAGACTAAGAAATTTCTGTGTAACAAGGCATGTACAGGGTAAAGGCTATGATGCTGCAAGTCCTCTGTAAAAGGTTTAATGCATTTCCATCAACATCTACTAAACATTTAGTGTCCATTGTGTCAACACAGAACTGTGATTATACAGCACCTAATAAATGTCATTAGGTTCACTAATGGTTCCCTCTATGTTAAATGATGAAGTCACTCTTACTAGCAATGAGCACGAAGCAAGTCAAAGCAGAGGGGAAAACACAACAAATTTGTTAACTATGTTGGTCACAATAATAAAGACAGATATGAACCACAGAGCAGGAAAATTCATTGGCTGGGGGAGAGATGGGTGGTCAAAAAGATACTTGGATGCCAAATGAGTATACCACAAGTTTGGTTGAGAAACTGGTAAATGAATTTTAGTGTGTACTGACATGAATAAACAATTCAACATTTGACCAGAATAGTATTTGCAATCCAATTGCAATTTGGTTCATGGAGCATTTGTGAAGTACATACAGCCAAGATACTGTGTGTCCTGAATGTCTAAGTTAATTTTCATACATGATATTCCCTTTGTCCTTTTACAGATATCAATTTTCCTCATTGCTGACATATTATCCTCCTCAATGTCAGCTCCATTCATCAGTAAATGTTAATCTCACTAATGAACAACAATGGTTATTCTTTAATTGTCATTCTTTTTGTGCATGTCAAGCCTTCTGCAGGTCAGATTAGAATTTTGTACCATATGATCCACAGTCAGAAGATCCTTCGGGATGTAGAACATGTCAGAAAAACAAGAATACACAATAAATATTTACAAAAAAAATAAGTATTTTGATGTATCTTCTGCAGACCACAAGTGAAACAATTGTTATGGATGTGAAATGTATAAAAAAGTTTTGAATGTATTTTTGTTCAAAAGGTAATAAATAGTAAATAGAAAAATCATTTTACAAAACTCATTTACAATGATCACATTATTGCACTGAATTGCTACAGAAGTTAGGCTGTAACAATATTCTAATTATTTGATATTGTTAGTAACAGACACACATTAGTTGGTTCTACTATGGAATTCATCAATGTAGTAGAAGGAGCTGGTCGCCAACAAACCCTTTAGGGTCCTCTTAACCTAGATTTTATTGTTAGTAGAACTTTTTGTTTTTTTTTTCAAAATGTCTGTTAATGAATAATAGACATCTTTCTGGACCAAAGTACGAGGGCAGTTCAATAAGTAATGCAACACATTTTTTTTCTCGGCCAATTTTGGTTGAAAAAACCGGAAATTTTGCGTGGAATATTTTCAAACATTGCTGCTTCGTCTCGTATAGTTTCATTGACTTCCGACAGGTGGCAACACTGTACGGAGCTGTTAAAATGGCGTCTGTAACGGATGTGCGTTGCAAACAACGGGCAGTGATCGAGTTTCTTTTGGCGGAAAACCAGGGCATCTCAGATATTCATAACGCGCTTGCAGAATGTCTACGGTGATCTGGCGGTGGACAAAAGCACGGTGAGTCGTTGGGCAAAGCGTGTGTCCTCATCGCCGCAAGGTCAAGCAAGACTGTCTGATCTCCCGCGTGCGGGCCGGCCGCGCACAGCTGTGACTCCTGCAATGGCGGAGCGTGCGAACACACTCGTTCGAGATGATCGATGGATCACCATCAAACAACTCAGTGCTCAACTTGACATCTCTGTTGGTAGTGCTGTCACAATTGTTCACCAGTTGGGATATTCAAAGGTCTGTTCCCGCTGGGTCCCTCGTTGTCTAACCGAACACCATAAAGAGCAAAGGAGAACCATCTGTGCGGAATTGCTTGCTCGTCATGTGGCTGAGGGTGACAATTTCTTGTCAAAGATTGTTAAAGGCGATGAAGCATGGGTTCATCACTTCGAACCCGAAACAAAACGGCAATCAATGGATTGGCGCCACACCCACTCCCCCACCAAGAAAAAGTTTAAAGCCATATCCTCAGCCGGTAAAGTCATGGTTACAGTCTTCCGGGACGCTGAAGGGGTTACTCTGTTCGATGTCCTTCCCCATGGTCAAACGATCAACTCTGAAGTGTATTATGCTACTCTTCAGAAATTGAAGAAATGACTTCAGCGTGTTCGTAGGCACAAAAATCTGAACGAACTTCTCCTTCTTCATGACTACTCAAGACCTCACACAAATCTTCGCACCCGAGAGGAGCTCACAAAACTTCAGTGGACTGTTCTTCCTCATGCGCCCTACAGCCCCGATCTCGCATCGTCGGATTTGCATATGTTTGGCCCAATGAAGGACGCAATCCGTGGGAGGCACTACGCGGATGATGAAGAAGTCATTGATGCAGTACGACATTGGCTCCGACATCGACCAGTGGAATGGTACCGTGCAGGCATACAGGCCCTCATTTCAAGGTGGCGTAAGGCCGTAGCATTGAATGGAGATTACGTTGAAAAATAGTGTTGTGTAGCTAAAAGATTGGGGAATAACCTGGTGTATTTCAATGCTGAATAAAACAACCCCTGTTTCAGAAAAAAAATGTGTTGCATTACTTATTGAACTGCCCTCGTATATGTAATCTTGGAATTCTTGCTTCAACTTTATGTGTGGATATTAAATCCCTCTTCTAAGGAGGATTCTTGTTAAATCTTACTGTTTGGATATTAAATCTCTTCTGCAAAAGAATCTCATGTACAAATGAAATGAGATGTTCAGGAAGTGTTTCCAGATTAGATGGAGGGCTGATGGCGTCTGGCATCCTTGACCATCAAGCCTTCTTGCGCAACTCATGATAATGAAATGGCAACCCCACTTTGCTTTCATCTTTGAGGAACAAACAGATCAAGTTTACAGTAACAGCCTTGATTGTTTTGCATTCCTGCTCCTTGAAGGTGAAAGAGAAGCAGGGTGGAGATTTCTTTTTCAAAGACTGCCAGGGAAGGCTTGATGTTCATGGAGTCCACCCACCATCAGCCTTTTGTCTAATTTAAAAACATTCATGATATCATCATCATGTGAGTCACATGTGAACCTAAAAGTCACAATTTCCTGGCTATCTAAGTTCATTTTCACACGTTTTATTTGGAAAATGGATTCAATATCCAAACAGATGTTTGGGTGACTGTTCCTCAAAAGGGAAGTTGTTATTGAGAAATGTGACACTGATGAAAACAAGCAGGTAGTAGATCACAGATTTGCTACAAAGTGGGAATTCATTTCAGTACTCATTTTAGTACAATGTATGTTCAAAAGCATACATACTAGGTAGAGTGTGAAGTTAAGTCAGGGGACTATTGTCATTTATGATTGTTAAGTATCATAGTGTGATCACAAACAAAGTGGTAACTCCTATATTTATTTGTGGTTGCATATTACAAAATGTTTGCAGTAACATATAAAGATATTTATGCAATAGAACTAACCTTGAAATCCTCTATCTGGCCTAATGTCTTCATACACAGTTTAAATGGTGCTGCAAGGTTATCATAATCAGGATCCTCAACTCTTCCTTTAAATCTTTTAGGATATTCTTCTGATATTTGCTGTCTGATGAGCTTTATGTAGTAATTCTGACTTTTTGTGATGTCACTGAAATAAATATCATCCCAACAACTAATACTTACACAATAAGCTTTTAATTGTTAATATTTCAGTACTTTGATTGGAGTTGAAACTGAAGACAGCAAGTAAACATTAACTTTCGAATTTAAATATGTATGTATACGTGATACAGCTCTACCAATGTTTGAGTGCCACAGACACTCGCAAATGAGAGTTACTGATATTAGCATTCATGGTACTGAAAGCACTTGTAACTACTTCAAGTAAACAAAGCACCAGTCAGATTTCACAGTAAATGCACTGCTGCCTAAGCTCTTTTCTAAGTTTGATTATTGAAATCTCTTGCACAGCATATAGTCACATATGATTGGAAAAGGGCGCAGGTCACACCGGTTTGCAAGAAAGGTAAAAGACCAGATACAAAGGATTACACACCAACGTTACTGACACTGTCTGCTACAGGACCACAGAGCAAATTCTGAGCTCAAACATAATGAAATCCCTGGAGAAAAAGCAGCTTCTCTCAAAACATCAATATGGATTCAGGAGATATTGCTCAACAGCTTGCTTTATTCACACACACTATCTTGTAAACAACAGATGCAAGTGATACTAAAATGCAGACTTTCACGGCCGGAAATATCATGTCCATTATAATTAGCTGGCCTGATGAATTTTGTCTCAATTCCCAACGTTTCATCTCCGACTGCAGGAGACATCTTCAAGGGTGTCCGTAGGTTGATGGAAGGTCCAACACACCCACTGGTTCGCTACTGACTGCCGCTAAATTCCGTGTCCGCGCGCTCCCACGCCGCGGTGAGACGTCACGTGGCTTGAAAACGTCAGTGCAATTGGCCACTGTCCGTCGCCGACTATCAGAGTAAAATTACTGATCTACTGGATCCACAAACATATAGGAAGCTGAATAAGGACCCCACTAACAACGTTCTCAGAACTGTGTCGCGGTTAATAAGAAAGTCCTCCATTGAAGGAAGTGTACAGAAAGGTCTCTGCAATTCGGTTGCGCTACCACTGAGGCTTTATGGACTGCCCAAAATTCATAAAGAAAATGTGCCGTTAAGACTGATACTAAGTGCCATTGGTTCGCCCACCTACTTGTTAGCCAAGTTTTTGACTACGCTGTTGAAACCACATGTGAGCTGTTCGGACTCTTATATAAAGAATTCGACACATTTCATCAGCAGATTGAATGCAATAGTGGTCCAGCCGGAGGACATATTGGTCAGCTTCGATGTGGTATCGCTGTTTACCATGGTTCCACTTAATGATGTGTTGGAACAGCTGGATCGAATTTTTCTTGCCGATATTTCAGAACTGTTTAAGTGTTGTTTGACGACCACATACTTTAAGTGGAATGAACAGTTTTATGAGCAAATGGATGGCGTGGCTATGGGAAGCCCCCTAAGTCCCGTAATTGCAAACTTCTTTATGGAGAAATTCGAAGAACAGGCCTTAGGTACTGCCAGCAAGAAACCAAATGTATGGTTCCGATATGTGGATGACATGTTTGTGCTGTTGAGACATGGTAGGGAGGAACTAAGCTGGTTCCACGAACATCTGAACAGTATAAACTCGAGAATTCAGTTTACAATGGAGGAGGAGGTAGACGGCAAACTACATTTCCTCGATGTGCTTGTTTTTAGAAACGAAAATGGTAGTTTGGGCCACTCAGTATACCGCAAACCCACGCACACGGACTGTTATTTGCACCGGGATTTGAACCACCACCCACAACAGAAGTGGGGTGTTATCAAGACGTTAGCGGACAGAGCTAGAAATATTTGTGAACCTGAGTTGCTCGACGCTGAGATGGAACATCTCCACAATGCACTGATGAAGAACGGATATTCGTCCACCGAAATAAAACGTGCGTTGAGTCAGCCACGCAGAAATCATACTAACGTACAGGCTACTGCAAAATCTAAGGTTTTCCTGCCGTTGTTAAAAATGTAACGGAAAGAATAGGGAGGATCTTGACGAAGTGGAATATTACCGTAATTTACAAGCCCACCAGGAAGATACAGGAATACCTTAAGCCTGCCAAGGACGCTCGCAAACCTTTGCAAAAAGCTGGAGTATATAGGATCCCATGCAGCTGTGGTGATGTTTATGTGGGTACCACTAAAAGAACTGTTTCTAAACGTTTGGAAGAGCACAAGGGAAATTGTAGAAGAGGAGAAACGGAACAATCAGCCGTTGTGGAGCATGCTTTCGAGCCAGGGAACCACAATATTTGTTTCGAGGAGACGCAAGTACTAGCGGCCACAAGCGGATACTATGAAAGGCTCTACAGGGAGGCAATCGAAATCGCTAAACACCCAAATAATTTCAACCGAAAGGAGGAGGGCGTGAAATTAAACGGTATATGGATGTCGGTGTTAAAGAAGATGTGTACCACCCATCCACTAGTGGGTGATGGCAACGGCCATCAACGGCGACGGACAGCGGCCAATTGCATTGACGTTTTCAAAACACATGACGTCACACCGCGGCGCGGGAGCGCGCGGACACGGAGTTTAGCGGGCCAGTGGGTGTGTTGGACCTTCCATCGACCTACGGACACCCTTGAAGATGTCTCCCGCAGTTGGAGACGAAACGTTGCGAAATGAGACAAAATTCATCAACCGACCACGGCATAACAGCCCGGATAATTATAATGGAGATGCAAGTGAGCAGTTAGAATCTATCTTCTGAGATTTCTGAAATGTGTTTGATTTTGTTCCACATTGTTGACCACTAACCAAGATAGGATCACACAAAAAAGTATCTTCACAAATATGTGACTGGTTCAGTGAATACTTGAGTAATAAAACCCAGATGTTATAACAAGAAAAAATAATGAAAATATTCTGGTAAGGATAGACTGCTACTCACTATATAGTGGAGATGTTGAGTCACAGATAGGCACAACAAAAAAACTGGTAAAAAAGCAAGCTTTTAGCCGCAAGGCCTTCTTCTGAAGTAGGCAACACATACACACACAAATTCATGCAAATGCAATTGACACACTCATGACCACTGCCTCTGGCCACAGAGGCCGGACCGCGAGCAACTGCACATGATTGGAGAAGCAATCTGGCTTGTGGGGTAAGGATAAGGCTGGTGAGGGAAGGGGAAAAGATAGCAGATTAGGGGTGGGGGACAGTAAAGTGCTGCTTGTGGGAGTACACATGAATGTGGTGGATGGAGTGTAGGTACTGTTTCTGCAAAGATCTCCTGTGCCTTATTTCCCCATTAATCTATCACTTCCCAAAGTCCCATCGTCTGGCTGCAGAAGACTATTTCCCTTGTAACTCAGAACCACCCAGGACCGGAGCAACTGAATCACATTCTCCGCTAAGGTTTTGACTATCTATCGTCGTACTCTGAAATGATGAATGTCATACTCACTATACTTCCCACCCCTCCCACAGTAGTACTCTGCCACTTGCCGAACCTACACAAAATCGTCATCCATCCCTACTCTGCCCCTGCTCCCGATTCCTTGCCTCATCACTCATATCCCTGTAATAGACCTTGATATGAGACCTCTTCCCACCACGTCCCTGTATACTACCACAAGCAGCAGTTTACTGTTCTCCACCACTACCCCATTATCCTTCCTGCCCCAGCCTCCTCCTTACCCCCACCACCCACACTGCTTCTCCCATCATACACAGTTGCTCACAGTCTGGCATCAGCGGCCAGGGATTCTGGTCATGTGTGTGTGTTTGTGTGTGTGCGTGTGCGTGTGCGTGTGTGTGTGTGTGTGTGTGTGTGTGTGTGTGTGTGTGTGTGAGCTGTGTTTGAATGAATTTGTGTGTGTGTTGTCTGCTTTAGAACAACAGACCTTACAACTGTCGAGATAAAAAAATTTTGAGGTAAATGATCTATTTTATCGTTACAAGAAACTAATGAGGCCTTTGTTGCATTTGTTACCTGTCCGTGAGATTGGAACTATTAACACCTTGAAGGAGCAAATTAAAATTTAATACTGCCTACAAACGAGACGTGCAGGAATGCTGATATCAGTGGTAAAGGTAGGAAGCTGCTACGCTATATGCTTATCTGGCCCCGCTTGGCACCATCTCTCTCGCAGTAAATAATCTCTTTTCCTTCCAGGTAATATCCTTTACAGAAAGTGCATTTCTATAGGAAAGATAAAAATTTGTGTAACGTCAACATTAAAGTGCAAAATAATTCATTCAAATTATGAAAGACTGTAACAGAGACCAATCAGGTTCATTAATTAATATGCATGTAAATCTGCTTTAATTGAAAAGTACTGATACAAACAAAATTTCATGTTTAAAATTTTTTTCATAATTTTGTTAAACACTGTTGACAATGAAGTCAAAGAAAATGGCCATTGTTGAAAATTCATTACAAAATGCAATAGGCCAAGATGGAGGAAATCTGAACTTGGCAACAGTTGAAAGTAATGCGCCAACTTGTGAACTGGCCGATGGCTACCAAAACAACTAGGTTGGCGTCCTACTATTGAGAATTGTTGACACTTGTGATACAATTAATCATGATGTCACTTTTATGACACTCAATGAGACAATTTCTCAAATCTCACTGGGAAACATTTTTCCAAATAGTGAAACTGAAGCACGTGACAGTGAAAATTCCTTTGATTATACGCTCACTACATCATGAACACAATAGCAGGAAACAGTTCGAAAAAGAAATGTCAACCCACAATTTGACACAATTCATGCAACCAATAACACAACAGCTTACAAAACAACAGGAATTTCAGGAAAATATAGGACACAGTTTCCACAGCAAAATCAGACATTTAATGATTTCAAGAGTAGTATTAGTCAACAATTCAATGAGGTGGGCAAAACTATATGCACTGAATTATCTGATGAATTATCCAGTAAGTTCACAGAGCTTGGTAAACACCTAAAAAATGGAATAATTGCTGACATGTCCTACAGTATAAATACATTAACGGTAAAAGTAGCATCCGTAGACTATAAACAGGAACAACTAGCAGGTGAGCTGCAAAACCTTAGGAGACGCAATCCCAAGTGGATGTGTCAGTAAAAAATGTGATGAACACAGTCAGCGAGCTGCAAGACATACGCAAAAGCCTACCAACAGAAATACATAAGTTGAGTCTTAGAGCAGATCAGTTAAATTTAGAGTCAGAATTTGCCAAAAGAAAGAGAGATAAGTTATGTGCAGGTGTAAAGGAAGTTATTGAAAAAACTGAGGCCAGGATGCTGGACAAGGGCAGTACCCTTGCTGAAAAGGTAGCGTCAAGATGCAAAATGTATGTAGATACTGCAGAAGAAGCTCTAAAAGAGAAAGAACATCAACTTCTACCTAAAAGAGACTCAAGTTTAAAGGAAGCAGAGGAAAGATTGCGAGGCAGTGTTGCTAAACCTACTGACATCCAAAACAACATATGACAGAAAACAAACAAATGCTTTTGGAGAAGTTAGATACCTTCACTGGATACGCACATTATGGGGTTAGCCCACTGAAGGAAAATAGCAAAGGTCGCACAATCCAACAACACATGGCGGCATCTGCACCTGTCGAGCAAGCGTAGTTGCCATGTGCTACGCCACAAGCGAACATAAACACACCTGTCACTGACAGTGCAGCGTGCTTGGCAACATTACTTGCAGATGAGGGATTACTTAGGCATCGACAATTTCCGATATTTACTTCTGAAGGGAAAAGAACACACCCTCTGGTCTTTATTGGAGCATTTCAAAATCTTTTACCTCGTACCTGGATCAAAGCCCAGAAAATTAGATTTGTTGTTGGATACCCACAGGGTGAAATCCTGCTATGGGCTATGGGCATGGCGGAACGTTGTCACTATTATGAACAGTCTGAGAGAGCATTTCTGGATAAGTATTGGTCTGACGCCATACAAGAGAGACTCAGACGGGAAGTATTGAACTCAGCTCCATTCAATAGCAAGTATGGAAGCTTAAGGGGCTATTTTGAAAAATATTTGAATAAAACCAGATACTGGATTGAACCTGGTATCTCAAGTACAAGTGCTGAAAATTTTAAAGAGCCGTCTTCCTGCCCACATTAGGGAAAAACTCATTACCATCCCAGAACACAACACTGAATACTTTCTATCTGTACTGGACTCAATAGATTTAATATACGAAGAGAGACCAGTACAACCGAAGACTGTTAATATGCTGAGAGTGACACAGCGATTTACGGACCAACAAGCAAACAATGGATTTGTAGTACAACATGGATGGCAACCTTACCCCACACTGACCTATGGTAATGGTAGTGGTAATCACAACGGCAATGGAGAAAGCTGTAAATACAAAGGTGAATATAAAAGAAATGAGCAAAAATTCAGCAAAAACAATTACAATGGGTCAGTAGTGTATGGCCAACCTGTACAATATGTACAGACACAAGCTACCAGCAATAATCAGCCCATCGCTTGGCAAATGCAAAACAATAATGGACAACCAAATAATCCACAGACAGCAGAATTCGGCCAGCAAAATAACATGCATATGCCTAATAACATGCACAGGCAAAGAGAAATTCAGTCGAGAGGCTCTCAGGACACTAACTGGCGTAACCAAACACCAATGGTCAACTTAGTGCAAGTTATGCCTAACCTAGAGATCGATGCCACCACGACGCCGGAAAACTTGAACCAGTCACAGTAGGCCACCATTCTGTGATCTTGGAGGGAAGTTGGTGCACGAGCTTGATCGACACTTGTTGTTTCAGGTACAGTGAAGGTAGTGATGTGGGAGATGATCTGTATCGAGGTAATGAGGGTACACAGAAAAACTAAACAGAGAGCAAGGTACAAGCCACTATTAAATCCAAAATATTTGACCTTGATGTACCCAGTGTGCTTGACACAGGTGCTATTACTAATTTGATGTCACAGGTATTCTTTCGAGTACTGAAGAAACGTGGAGGTATACCCCCACTGCCAGTGCAAAATTGCAGGGTACAAGCTGCCACTGGTCAGATATTGAAAAGAGTCAAGATACAAGCCTTAATTCCCATACAATTAGGACAGTTTTCTGTACAATGCAATTTTTTGATAGTAGAGAAATTAAAAGTTGATTGTTTAATTGGTATGTATACATTTAGGACATACCAAGCACAAATTGATATAGGAAAAGGCCAGTGTCATTTCATTGCAAATAACCAATTATTTGTAATAGACCCAATCATGGTAAGTACTAATAGATGTAAAACTGAAGTTACTCATGACCTTGAAGTTCAATGGGTACATCCCATAGTTATGTTTGTTAACACATACAATAATGAACATACGTCAGCAGAAGAAATAAACGTCGATACAATAAGCACAAAGGTAAGTGAATCAAAGTGCTTGTCTAAAGAACAGCAAGCAGAACTTAGGGAACTGATACTTGCTTATACACATGTGTTTGAAAAAAGACCAAGTTTTATTATGGATTTCATGTACAAAAGGGAAGTGTATCCTGATGAAACTTTTTGTTCTACCTCATACCCTATACCATGGACAAAGAGGGAAGCAGTAAGAAAAGAGATCAACAGGGTGCTTGAATGGGACATAATACAACCATTATTTTCCCCTTATTGTAGTCCTATTTTGGCAGTGAGTAAGGCAGATGGCAAGGTTTGCATGATCTTCGACACACGTAACATTAATAAGGTTATTGTGCCAGTCTGAACATGTCCAGACAATTTAGAGGAACAGCTTATGAAATTCCATGATGCTAAATTTCTTACTATATTCAACCACTGGTCCTCATATTGTCAAATAAAACTATATGAAGAAAGCTGGAAGTATACCACCTTTGTATGTGGGGGCAAGAGCTTTGAATTTCTAGTACTACCTTTTGGACCGAACATGCATGCAGGTGTATTTATCTCTGCACTTGACAGAGTGCTAGGGCCCGAACTTTTGAGTAAGGTAACAGTATACATGGATGACCTTTTAGTTGCTACACCCATTTGGGTAGAATATTTAAGATTAATTGAACAAGTATTGAGATGTTTCTCCAATTATGGAGTAACAGAAAGTCTCAAGAAATCTAATTTTGGACAAGAAAAGGTAAAATGTTCAGTACACATAATCTCTTTGGAATGAATACTGCCAGATCCTAAAGATCTTGATGCCATCAGGAACTGCCATATTCCTCAAAAGAAGAGACAATTAAAGCCATTTTTCAGTAAATTCGTCCCTAACCAACTTATGATCAGTGATGCTCTACTCAATCTTCTCCAGAAAAACAGACTTTGCGTATGGGACAAGCAATGTCAAACCGATTTCAAAAACATTAAGCAAGCCCTATTAAATGCTAATATTTTATCTCAACCAGAAATGAAGAAAGATTTTTGTTTATGCACCGACGCGTCTTCTCACAGTCTGGATGCACACCTTTTTCAAGTGGTAGAAGAAGAGGAAAATATCATCGCTGAAGTAATTAGCTATGCCAGTCACACTTTATCCGAAACTGAACATTCATATTCAGTCACAGAGTTAGAGACTTTGGCTGTAATTTGATCCTTTAAAAAGTTTGAGTATTTCCTTTGAAGTGATCATACAAAAGTGTACTGTGACCATCAGTCCCTATCGATTTTGTTAACTTGTAAATTGGTACACTGACGGACAGCCAGTTGGTGTATGTATCTTCAAGAATTCAATTTTGAAATAGTATACACAAAAGGAAATCAAAATGTAATAGGCTTAGAGGAATTCAACGCTCTTTTAGAGCATGAAGGTGAGATAAGAGTTACGTTGATGGAGCACAAAACACTCTGACCATACTATGTCCACATATGCAATTACAGCAGGAACACACACAGTGGAGTAAATTAAGAGGAAAACTTGCACATAACGGTGATGAAAAATTAAAAAGGTTCCTCACTATCCACAAAGGTGTTCTGTCCCGTATGAACCCTCCGGAACCAGCACAATGGTGCATGTGATTGCCAGAGGAATATGTGGATGATTTTATCTTATACACAGACAATACTTGGGGCCACTATGGGACTGCAAAATGCACTGATAAAATAGCTAAATACTGCTATTTCCCCAACCTTAGATGAAGAGTACTACAGATGGTAAGAATGTGTGTTGTTTGCCAGAAAGAAAAACATTTTAACATCTACAAACAGATAGAACTACATCCCATTGTGGCTAAGAAACCTCTAGAAAAGGTATTGTTAGATGTGGCTGGATCCTACCCCAGAGGTAAACAGGGAGGCAAATAAATAGTAGGTCTGTATGATATTTTCACTAAATACATAAAACTGTATGCTGTACAGAAAGTTATGGCCAGTTAAATTACAATACAAATTAAAGAGGATTATTTTACAAGAGTAGGAAAATCAGAAGTCATGTTAACAGATAATGCCTCATATTTTGTGGGATGTAAATGGAAAGAGTTTATAGATTCCAACAAAATCAACACATTTTAGTATCCAAATTTCATCCCGAAGCATCCCCCATAGGAAGGGTGTTTAAGGAATTCAACAGGTTTGTGATGAACTATATAACTCGTAAACATACCAAGTGGATTGAATATGTCACTCCTTTCTTACAAGTTGGTAGCAACCTTCTCCATACATAAACTGGATTTACACCACATGAGCTGATGTTCTATTGCAAACAGATAGACAAATGGGAAAAACCTTTGCCCAAGATACCGATACCAGAATTATCACTGGATAAAATACGACAAGCAGTAATCCACCCTGAAACCTGGGCTAAATATACAAAACGTGTTTATGACAGAAAGCTGAAACATAAAACACAGTTTTACATAGGACAAAAGGTGTTACTTAGAACACATCCCAAATCCACAAAAATTGGAAAACTGAACGGTAAGTGGCAATTACTATACACAGGATCATACATAATTACGAAAATCCCCTATCCGGGAGCATACAGATTGGCATACATGAACATGGGTAAAGACAAGTGCCTTTACCCATACAATGACATGAGAACGTTTATATATTGAAGAAGGGCTGTATACCCTCTAAGTTATATATATGTATAATAGTATTAGATTTGGGATACTGGAAAATTACATTCCAGAATTCATGTTGTTCGTTGTTAAGAAAAATTTTGTTTGTAGTTTTTCTTAATTGTCAAATGTGAAAATGATGAGTGGATGTAACAAGGAAGAATTTTACTTTTATGTGTCTAGGGACAATGATACTTTGAACACAATGCTTCACCTTGCATGTAGGCCACTTGTAAATGAATAACCGAACTTGTGAAACACATGGTAGTGCACACTGCAATACACAACTCATCGTGACATTAGTGGTAACAGAGCAACGCAGCGCATGCACATTGGGGAGATAGCTAGTCAACAAACTGCAGGCATGTGCATGCCAGACACAGCTGAAAGTTCTGGAGCACCCAAAACAAACAAACCCTATGAGCTACAGCATGCACTAGCATTTTAAAAACCTATTGCATAAACTGGGACATGAAAAATTAAGGGAGAGTCTATACTGCATCTACAACTATCTACACAATACACACAGACAATGATAAGCTAAGGGATTATATACATGCAAATGGGTCCTAAACTATGAAATATTTGCTGAATTTACATTACTATCTACGTTATATCTATACATTTACAAATTTAAGTACTGAAAGTATATGTACAAATTATAATTGAGGGACCAGAAAACTCTTGCTGCAGGTAAACGAGTACAACATAATGAAAATCTGAGTAAGATGTCGCACCACGTCTATAATACACTTTATCTTTCAGATTTACAATGTAAGTAGAGACACACACGACATTAAATGAGTTTGTAATAGCACGACTGCACACTGAAGTAAATGAATACATGGCTGAATACATGAAAGATATATTTGTGATCATCGAGCCACTGTACACTTATCTATGAATATTTAGTTTTAAGTTAGTATTAAGTTTTTTCTTCCAGGAAACGAAGCATCGACATGTCCTAAATTGAAGATAAATGCTTGTCGAGTGTTAGGTACCATATAAACAAAAGAAAGGACCGCACCACAAGTAAATATAGTTGTAAGTTTATGATATGTGTGAATGTGATAGGGCGAAAATATGTGTAGAGGAAAACAGTTGCAGTATGTCGCATATCACGATGCTGAACTAAGGTGGAGCACTACCAAATAATCAAGGGGTCGAGACCTAACTACTGTGAGTGTAGTGTACCCATGAAAGCTTCAAATACCTGATTTACATTGAAATTATTTTACACAATTGCTACTTATATGTACACTATTTTACACTCACTGTACATAACATATAGTATTGATGATACAACTCAGTATACCTCAGCATATGAAATGGTTATCCTTTATACAATGAACATAACAAGTAGACTCTGAGGTGTTCTTTAAATAATGAATAAGTATTCAATATGACTGGTATAGTCAGGTTTGCATTGTGTTTATAAACAACAAACTACTTTGTTCTTGGCATCACAGTTAAGTCTAGCACCGAGACATAACTGAGCACATAAATGCCTTTCCGTGAAATTTCAACCCTGTAGCATGTAGATCCTTCCTGGAGAATGCTAGAAAGGCGATGCCATGCGCAGTTATTTGAACAGTGCTTAGAATCTGTTGTAGCGACTATGTTTACTTCTTTAATTCTTCAAAATTGATAAATATGCTCCGACAAGAAGTCATTGTAAATTGAAATTACATGTTTGACAATTTATGCCATAAAGGAAAAAAGAATCTATTTTTGAATGAGCGTTCTGTAAAGAATGTAAAACCAAACAAGAGTAAAAAATACTTCAACAAAATGACAAGAATAACTTAATCATTGCTAACACTTGGTTCATGACTCATGAATGGAAGTTGTATACATGGAAGAGGCCTGGAGACACTGGAAGGTTTCAGATATACACTCCTGGAAATGGAAAAAAGAACACATTGACACCGGTGTGTCAGACCCACCATACTTGCTCTGGACACTGCGAGAGGGCTGTACAAGCAATGATCACACGCACGGCACAGCGGACACACCAGGAACCGCGGTGTTGGCCGTCGAATGGCGCTAGCTGCGCAGCATTTGTGCACCGCCGCCGTCAGTGTCAGCCAGTTTGCCGTGGCATACGGAGCTCCATCGCAGTCTTTAACACTGGTAGCATGCCGCGACAGCGTGGACGTGAACTGTATGTGCAGTTGACGGACTTTGAGCGAGGGCGTATAGTGGGCATGTGGGAGGCCGGGTGGACGTACCGCCGAATTGCTCAACACATGGGGCGTGAGGTCTCCACAGTACATCGATGTTGTCGCCAGTGGTCGGCGGAAGGTGCACGTGCCGTCGACCTGGGACCGGACCGCAGCGACGCACGGATGCACGCCAAGACCGTAGGATCCTACGCAGTGCCGTAGGGGACCGCACCGCCACTTCCCAGCAAATTAGGGACACTGTTGCTCCTGGAGTATCGGCGAGGACCATTCGCAACCGTCTCCATGAAGCTGGGCTACGGTCCCGCACACCGTTAGGCCGTCTTCCGCTCACGCCCCAACATTGTGCAGCCCGCCTCCAGTGGTGTCGCGACAGGCGTGAATGGAGGGACGAATGGAGACGTGTCGTCTTCAGCGATGAGAGTCGCTTCTGCCTTGGTGCCAATGATGGTCGTATGCGTGTTTGGCGCCGTGCAGTGAGCACCACAATCAGGACTGCATACGACCGAGGCACACAGGGCCAACACCCGGCATCATGGTGTGGGGAGCGATCTCCTACACTGGCCGTACACCACTGGTGATCGTCGAGGGGACACTGAATAGTGCACGGTACATCCAAACCGTCATCGAACCCATCGTTCTACCATTCATAGACCGGCAAGGGAACTTGCTGTTCCAACAGGACAATGCACGTCCACATGTATCCCGTGCCACCCAACGTGCTCTAGAAGGTGTAAGTCAACTACCCTGGCCAGCAAGATCTCCGGATCTGTCCCCCATTGAGCATGTTTGGGACTGGATGAAGCGTCGTCTCACGCGGTCTGCACGTCCAGCACGAACGCTGGTCCAACTGAGGCGCCAGGTGGAAATGGCATGGCAAGCCGTTCCACAGGACTACATCCAGCATCTCTACAATCGTCTCCATGGGAGAATAGCAGCCTGCATTGCTGCGAAAGGTGGATATACACTGTACTAGTGCCGACATTGTGCATGCTCTGTTGCCTGTGTCTATGTGCCTGTGGTTCTGTCAGTGTGATCATGTGATGTATCTGACCCCAGGAATGTGTCAATAAAGTTTCCCCTTCCTGGGACAATGAATTCACGGTGTTCTTATTTCAATTTCCAGGAGTGTATTATGTAATGGTAAGACAGATATTTAGGAACCAGCTTTTAAATTGTAAGACATTTCCAGGGACAGATGTGGGTTCTGACCACAATATATTGCTTATGAACTGTAGATTAAAATTGAAGAAATTGCAAAAAGGTCAGAATTTAAGAATATGGGACCAGGATAAACTGAAAGAACCATAGGTTGTTGAGAGCTTCAGAGAGGGCATTAGGGAATGATTGACAAGAACGGGGAAAAGAAATACAGTAGCAGAAGAATGGGTAGTTTTGAGAGATGAAATAGTGAAGGCAGCAGAGGATCAAGTAAGTAAAAAGATGAGGGCTAGTAGAAATCCTTGGGTAACAGAAGAAATATTGAATTTAATTGATGAAAGGAGAAAATATAAAAATGCAGTACATGAAGCAGGCAAGTAGGAATACAAACATCTCAAAAATGAGATCGACAGGAAGTGCAAAATGGCTAAACAGGTATGGCTAGAGGACAAGTGTAAGGATGTAGAGGCATATAGCACTAAGTGTAAAATAGATAGTGCCTACAGGAAAATTAAAGAGACATTTGGAAAAAAGAGAAACACTTGTATGAATATCAAGAGCTCAGATAGAAACCCAGTTCTAAGCAAAGAAGGGAAAGCAGAAAGGTGGAAGGAGTATATAGAGGGTCTTTACAAGAGCGATGTACTTGAGGACAATATTATGGAAATGGAAGAGGATGTAGACAAAGATGAAATGGGAGATACGATACTGCATGAAGAGTTTGACAGAGCACCGAAAGACCTAAGTCAAAACAAGGCCCCGGGAGTAGACAATATTCTATTGGAACTACTGATACCCTTGGGAGAGCCAGCCCTGACAAGACTCTACCATCTGGTGAGTAAGACGTATGAGGCAGGCAAAATACCCTAAGACTTCAAGAAGAATATAATAATTTCAATCCCAAAGAAAGCAGATGTTGACAGGTGTGAAAATTATCAAACTATCAGTTTAATAAGTGATGGCTGCAAAATACTAAAACAAATTCTTTACAGATGAATGGAAAAACTGGTAGAAGCCAACCTTGGGGAAGATCAGTTTGGATTCCGAAGAAATGCTGCAACATGTGAGGCAATACTGACCCTATGACTTATCTTAGAAGACAGATTAAGGTAAGGCAAAACTACGTTTCTAGCATTTGTAGACTTAGAGAAAGCTTTTGAGAATGTTGGCTACAATACTCTCTTTCAAATTCTGAAAGTGGCAAGGGCCAAATACAGGGAGCAAAAGGCTATTTACAATTTGTACAGAAACCAGATGACAGTTATAAGAGTCAAGGGGCATGAAAGGGAAGCAGTGGTTGGGAAGGGAGTGAGACAGGGTTGTAGCCTATCCCCATTCTTATTCAATCTGTATATTGAGCAAGCAGTAAAGGAAACAAAAGAAAAATTTGGAGCAGGAATTAAAATCCATGGAGAAGAAATAAAAACTTTGAGGTTTGTCAATGACATTGTAATTCTGTCAGAGACAGCAAAGAACCTGTAAGAGCTGTTGAACGGGATGGACAGTGTCTTGAAAGGAGGATATAAGATGAACATCAACAAAAGCAAAACGAGGATAATGTAATGTAATCGAATTAAATCGTGTGATACTGAGGGAATTAGATTAGGAAATGAGACACTTAAAGTAGTAAAGGAGTTTTGCTATTTTGGGAGCACAAAATTGGTGATGGTTGACGTAGAGAGGATATAAAATGAAGACGCAATGGCAAGGTAAGCGTTTCTGAAGAAGAGAAATTTGTTAACATTGGGTATAGATTTAAGTGTCAGGAAGTCGTATCTCAAGGTATTTGTATGGAGTGCAGTCATGTATGGAAGTGAGACATGGACGATAAATAGTTTAGCCAAGAAGAAGATACAAGGTTTCGAACTGTGGTGCTACAGTAGAATGCTGAAGATTGGATGGGTCGATCACATAACTAATGAGGATGTTGCGGGTTGATATTTGTAATTATAGACACTCTGGAAATATTGATTATCCTTGAATTAATGTTTTATATTCCATGATGTACATTCCTTCGAGAGAAATAAATTAATGTTGTATTGGAATCACGGTGTTGTGTGTCCGTAATATTTTGGTGCCAGAACCCGGGAAGAAATTGCAATTTCCTGCGTGATTTCAACAATTAACGGCTTACTTCACACTGTAGGAAAGAAGAGACGACATCAGACCGCATCACAAGCTAAGTCCATTCCAATATAATATGATCGCATGAACTGGTTGCTTCAAAACAATTTTTGCGGCTTTGTATTGCAAGCCTGAAATTTGCACTCAGAGTAGCTAGTTTTATTAAAAGGTTTTCGTTTACTTACGTTTGCACATACGCTATTTGTTAAACGTTTAAGCTATTCACAAACGCACTGGTAAACAATCTTACTACAGCCGTCTTTAGTAGGACATAATGCAGGACAAATCAGAGATACAGTTAGAAAACTTCAAAAGAAAGTGAACTAGGGAGAGGACTAATGCTACGCGGTTTTGTGCGGCTGTTGATGCTCTTACCATAGAAAGCCTGTTTGATGATTTTGAACATTACAGGGAACGTCTTCAAGAAACTCTAGAGAAGCTCGTTTCATTAGATGACGCTATTCATAATTTTCTCTCTGACGATGAATACAATGCAGACGTGCTGAGCTGTGAGGAATATATAGACAAAGTCAAACGTGTTATACAGAAGGCTACAAAAGCAATTGATTACAAGCTTTCAGCCTCAACGTCGCAGATGAATATCACGTGACCACCAGTGCTCACACAACCAGCTGTATTCCACTCTGACAAGCTACCAGCAATTAAGCTTGAGTCATTTTGTGGAGATGTCGAAATGTGGTCCCGCTTCTGGGAACAATTTGAATCGACCACTGATAAAGACCCATCCCTTTCTACAGTAAACAAACATGTTTTCCTATGAGGGTATCTATCAGGTGAACCGAAGTTGCTAGTAGATGGAATACCTATAACGGCTAACACGTATGAAGAAACAAAGAAAATTTTATTGAATAGATACGGAGATAGCAATCGCATTATACAGGCGCACCTCGATTATTTGGATGCGCTAAAGCCTGCACAGTCAGCGACACCTGAAACGCTGAACAGTACATTCCTGGAATGTAACCATCGTATTCAAGCACTTCGTGCCTTATGAGAAGAAGTTGTGGCATACGGTAAAATTCTCACTCCGAAGATTCTGCATGCATTTCTCGCTGAAATGTGCCAGAAATGGGTCATTCATGCTAGAAGAACCGACGTAGCGGAAGGAGATGTACTGAAACTACTTAACTTTTTGGAAGAAGAAGTTCACGGTGCTCTCACTGCACAAAAGATTCGTACAGAATATCAGTCATCTCCTAGCTTCATGCCCACTGCAGCAGCGCTTCACATAAATTCAAAGCAAGCAAAAAATCCGCGTAAGCCTAAACGAGAAGTACCGATACAACCATATTGCGTATTTTGTGAAGCTCGCTCTCATTGGGCCCAAGACTGCAACATAGTAACTGATAGCCAACAATGTATCGATAAACTAAAGCAAGATAATTGTTGTTTTATATGGCTAAACCAAGGTCATAATGCTAGAAACTGCAGTAAGAAGGGCAAGGTCTCGTGTTCTAAGTGCAAGAAAAGTCATCACAAAGCTATCTGTACTGACATTTCTGCCTCTTCTTCATCCCCTCAGCAAATTAGCTCTACATCTGTAGGGAGAATCGACGTAAGTTCAGCAGGTTTTACTTATCTTCAGACAGCTCGAGTTTGGGTCAGTGGACCCGCAGGATTAAGCAAACTTACTCGCTGCGTTCTGGATAGTGGTAGTCATTCAAGCTTCATTTCCAAGTTCCTGATTGATGAGGTAGGTTTAAGAACTACAGAACATTGTGATCTATCTGTTAACACCTTTGAAATGCCATCCACAACTTCAACGCATCAAAGAGTTGTAGGATTCACACTACAGGATACATGGACTAATTCCAAGACGTCTATGACTGCGTTTGAAACCACATACTCATTTTCCGCACACACAACTGTGCCTTCCGATTTAAGAAAACTTGTACGCACACAGGGACTTCAGTTTGAGGACCTAAAGGTACGTTTACACTGGGATACATGTATCGCGACATGTATGAGCGACATGTCAATTTGACATGTCGCGATACATCACCTCATACAAAAATTCACGGAACTTGTATGCGGACCCTCGAGCTCATACATGTTGCGTATACATTTGGTATATCGCTTTTTGGCCATATACATGACATGTATGAGTGAGATTTTAAGAACTCGCGCATGCTCAGTACTATAATTTTCTGTCGTCTTGTCGCCTGCCGCTTATTTTGACGATTAGCGCATGCGTAGTACCAGGCTCTTTGGTGGCTGTTTGAGTTTTGGAGGTGCCGACTGTCGTTTGTTGTGTAGTTATTTGTGTATTGTGTCGTGTGTTGTGCCCGCGTGTAACACTTTAAAATTTGCCATGACTTCTTGGTCAAAATAAAATACACTGCATTTTATAGAGGCAGTGCGCAGGCATCCCTGTATATGGGATGTGAAACTAGGAGACTATAAGAACACTCAGAAAAGGTACGACGATTGGGAGGAAATCGCCAAGGCATTTAACATGTCAAGGAAGGAATGTGAGGACAAGTGGCATAATTTAAAAAGCCAATATAGTCGCGAGTAAGTGAAAAGGAAGAGCAGCAAAGGAACTGGAAGTGCTACAAGCAATGTGTACCACTCTTCATGGTATGCTTTTGAAAGTGTGCAGTTCATAAGAGACAATTACAAACCACTCTCTCATAGGAGCACACATGAAGTAGTACCAGTAAGTAAATTTGTTATATTATTTTATTAATCATATATTTGGCAACATTTTTTCGTGCTAATGCTTTACATAATGTGAATATTTACAATTTCACTGAAAAACATGATTCTCCATACTGCTATGGTTTGAAGTCCTGAATACTGCAGAAGAATAGAGCATATTACTTTATGTCATCATTTAACAATGATGTGGAACTTATTTTCCATACTGCCATGGGATGGAGCCCTGAATACTGCAGAAGTATTCAGCATATTCTCTTCTGTTGTCATTCAGCAATGAAGTTTTTCGGCCAGTTCTGGGCAGTGGCTCCAGCACAGTAGGGGTGTCCCTCCACTGTCGTATGTTCCTGCTGGACAATACCTTTGAGATTTTCTGTTTTGAAGAAAATTATGTAAATAAACACAGGCTAGTGCCACCACTGTAGCCTTTTCCAGACTGAGAAGCATATGCTTCCTCAGCACTCTGTAAACAGCACTTATAATCCCAAATACATTTTCTATTACTCTTCTTGCTCTGCATGCTCTATAGTTAAAAATACGTTGCCAACTATTTTTTTCATGCAGACCCAGAAATGGTTTCACAATATTTTCCTCTAGGCCAAAGGCTTCATCAGAGACGAGAACATATGGAACAGGCTTGCTCCTACCAGGAAGAGGAGTTGATGGTGGTATGTTTAGAGTTTTCGTTTCTAACATTTTGTAAAATGTGTTGTCTTTAAGGACACCACCATCTGAAATCCTCCCGTGTGTGCCAACATCAGTGTAAATTATTCTATAATTAACATCAGCAATTGCTAGCATTACAATGCTGAAGCACTCTTTATAATTAAAATAAACTGTTAACTGTTGGGTGGTGCCACAATGTCAATTTGCCTCCCATCTATAGCTCCCAAACACCTGGGGAAATTCCATTTTTCTTCATATTCTTTGGCAATTTTCAGCCATTCCTCTTCAGTAGCAGGAAGCTGGAAAGAAAATTGTTACTTTTTAAATTTAATCCACGCATGGACACTCAAAAAATTCTCAATAAATTAAGATACTTTGATTATAATGTATGTATAACATATAACTCACTTTGCCTTAGAAATGTGTTATGTATATTAAAGGTCATGGAAGCCCCAGCCACAGAAGGAGATGGTGAAGGAGAAGGAGAAAGAAGCATTAGTTTCCCTTTAGATGTAACAGAAATGGAGGAGGTGACATTTGCCACGCCCCCACAAGACATTGTGGAAGTGGAAACCACTCCAGTCATCTCTGTGCCTCCACATGAAAGTGGATCTGCAACCGTGTCACCCTGTACCAGTCCAAGTCCGAGTGGAAGTGGTAGATCAAGTGCACTGAAGAGAGCCAGGAGAGACCTGGATGATGACTGAGAAGGTCTTTTACAGACCTTAAGAAAAGTTGGCGACAATTTAGAAGGCAGAAAAAGGGACCTGTTTACCCACTTGGGTGACTTGGTCGCCAATAAGCTCAGATTTATTTATGAAAATGGCCATACTAGAATTAATGTTGTTAGATATCTATACTGTGCAGAAAGTGTCCTCAGAAATTGTGATATTGTATTACTGAGTGAAGCATGTCAGTCGTTCCAAAGATCTAAAAGCTAACCCATTTCAGCAAAATTTGAGAAATTTTTGGTGCAAAATGTATGTGCCATTAAAATTTTAGTTCCTATTCCAGCAGCCTCACGTGGTTATGTTGGCAACATCAACGACGCGGTAGAAAATTGGTGCTGCTGTTCCTGGTTGACAGTAACTTGTATGTACCCTCGTCCGCTCGTTAAAAGTAATTGCCATCGTAAAACGAAGATTTCATGACAAAACATTTGCATTGTCGTGCGATTGCTAATGCCAACGTCTCACACACGATTGTCAGCATTAGCATCCGTTGTCAACATTATCAACCGAGGCCGCCGGAATAATTGCAAAAAATTGATATACGTGCCAGATGCATGAAAAAATTATATAATGTATTACATACTCTGATATATATATAAAACTTCTACCTTCACTTCTTGGGATAAAACTTGCACTGGCCTCACAAACACGAAGAATAATGTTGCATATGGCACTTTTTTGATGTTCTATGCAGATACATTAACGTCAAAACGGAATCCCCAGTGGCCAAAAAATGGAGTGTTACTGCCAACTGATCCTCTGGTGGCATCACTTCCTGAAAGTTTGTGTTGGTTTTGGACACAAGAGGAGCCACAAGAGATAACAAACCGCGGAAATCCTCCATACTCATCCTAACATAATTTCTACAATATGCGCCATTCTCTAGCGTTAATTCCTGAACGTGAGTTCCGTGAGTAGCGCATTTGCGAAGAAACTCTCTCTGCCACTATCTACGCTTCCTCCACCTTTCCTTCCTATCATCTTCCAAAAGAGTAAGTGTACCAGCACATAAAAATGTGAAATCTTCCAAATCGTCGTCGGAAGCCATCGTACAGTGATACAAATCAACCAGTGTAAACGCACGCTCATACATTTATGAGGTTGATACTTGTCACCTCATACAAGTCGCGATACATGTCGCAAAGTCGCATATACATGTATCTCATACATGTGCCGATACAAATCGCAGTGTAAACGCACCTTAAGAGATGGTACAGAAGGTCTTCCCATTGAGATTCTTATTGGAGCAGATTACTATTGGAAAATCGTTGAAGATTCCCCTCTGATCCGACTAACGTCATCAGTTGTTCTGGTACCTTCCATTCTAGGTTGGATTCTTAGTGGAAGCAAATCAAGCACCATGGCTAACTTTGTGACAGCAAAGTAAATCAGTTTAGAGACAGCGACAACAACAGACGATATTTTACGACGTTTCTGAAATTTAGAAACAATGGGAATCACAGAAGATGAAACAACAACTCTGAATCAGAAGGAATTGGCGTTATTGCAAGATTTCTCAAAATCCTACTGCATCGAAGACAAAAGAAGAGTCATGTCTTCACTGGAGAAAAAATTTACGAAGGACAAGAAACTGAAACAAATTTATGAGGCGCAAATGATAGAACACATCATACGAAACATGTGGAAGTCACCCCTTCTGGACAGAAATTGCGTGACACATTTTATCTACCACATCATGCAGTAAAGAAAGGAAAGTTAGGTGTCATCAAATGGAGGATTGTATTTGATGGTTCGTCGCACGACCAGAATGCACGTTCATTGAATGACTCTTTAGAAATAGGTCCTAATTTACTTCCTGACATTCTTTCAATATTACTGAGATATCATCTACATCGAGTAGCCTTAATTGCCGATATGAAACAAGCATTTCTACAGTTAGTTCTTCACAGGAAAGATAGAGATCTCACGAGGTCTTTTTGGTACAAAGTAATTGTAGATCAACAAGGAAACTATATTACAACTGACGAAAGGATTACATACCGCTTCACCCGGCTACCTTTCGGACTTACCTGCAGTCCGTTTCCCCTTGCAGCCACGCTGAAGAACTTGCTGTAATGCACAAAATGAATTTTCCGCAAGTTGCTTTACTTGTTGAAGATAATATGTACATGGATGATTTTGTAGCAGGTGCTAAAGATGACAATGCCGTAATTAACTTATATTATGAGCTTACATCACTCATGGGACAGATCGGTCTACCAATGGCAAAGTGGGCCGCAAATTCAAGCCAACTGGTTGGAATATGGCAATCAGAAGGTGTCATAAACACTACAGATACGGAGGTACTGGGAGTGCACTGGAACACACGGACTGATACGCTCAGTGTTGTTCACAACAATGTTACCGACAATGTTATAAATCGTCCACTAAGCGAGAAGTACTACGAAACACTGCTAGATTCTATGACCCACTGGGTTTGTTGTCGCCTGTGTCCCTCACTGCAAAAAAAAATTTGGTCAAGAGGAATTGAATGGGATGAGCTTTTACCCCTTGATCTTAGCAAACGCTGGCGAATATGGGTATCAACATTGCCATGATGTTCACACATAAAAATTCCCCGATGGGTTGGTGTATCTGAAAACACTGAGCCAGAAATCCATGTCTTTTGCGATGCATCAGAAAAGGCCTACGGAGCAGTCCTTTATGTACGGTGCACCACAACAAATATGGTATCAGTCCATTTAGTTTGCAGTAAAAACCGATTAGCTCCCATCAAAAAAATAACTCTTCCATGGCTGGAACTTCTAGCGACACTTCTTGGAACAAGACTAATTCATTATTTCTGTAAGGCCACAAGCTATAATGCAAGTCGTGCAACATTGTGGACTGACTCAACTGTAGCCTTAGGATGGATACAACATGACCCTAATCAATCGAAAACCTTTGTGTCAAACCGTGTTACGGAAATACAACGACTAACGAATCCATCATAGTGGAGGCACTGCCCTGGTGACGAAAAACCAGCTGATCTAACCTCCAGAGGTACCACAGCAGATAAACTTCACCATGCTTCTGTATGGTTCCATGGACCTGCTTGGTTAACAAAGAACAGAACACAGTGGCCTCGAATTTAACAGACGGAAGAGCACTCCTTGCCAGAAAAGAAGAAATTAACAGACCAATTCTTCATGGTACAAACAACAATTCCTATTTTAACAGCTACATGGTACAGTAGCTATTTCAAGCTGTTAAGAGTTACAGGATGCGTACTTCGCTTTAAATGGCACTTATTGAAAGAAAACAGAACATCTGGAGAACTAACAGCATCAGATTTGGGCGAAGCACGCACTAACTGGATTCAAGTTATTCAACAGCAACATTTTGCGCTCGAACTGCATGCACTACACAACAGCATGCCTCTACCACGTAATTCTCAGATAGCTCACTACAACCCATTCTTGGATAATGGTCTTATTCGTCTCGGTGGACGGCTGCAGTTTGCAGAATTAACCAGAGATCAACGCCACCCGATTCTTCTTTATGGACATCATCATTTCACATGTTTACTGATCCAGCAGACTCACATTCGTTTGCATCACCTTGGAGTAAACATAGTGTTATCTGAACTGAGAACAGAATTCTGGATCCTTAGAGCTCGACAGGCAATTAAACATGTTCTACACCGTTGCTACCTTGTAAGATGGTGAAAGCTCATGCTGTTCAACAAACTGAGGCCCCATTACCAGCTGAACGAGTTTCACCACTGAAACCATTTACAGTAAGAGGTATTGACTTTGCTGGTCCATTATATGTCAGACAAGGACATATTACGAAGAAAGCGTATATTGCTCTATTCACATGCGCAACAACATGAGCCATACACCTGGAACTAAGCTCAGATATGTCAACTGACAGATTTCTTCAAGCCCTACAAAGGTTTGTTGGAAGATGAGGAGTGCCCAGCACAATTTACACTGATAATGCTACTACCTTCCATGCCACGCACTTTTTAGAGTTGAAAGAGCTCTGGCAGACTCTCATGGCAAGCAAGACGCACAAGTACCTCGCTCAGCAAGCCATCACTTGGAAATTCATCGCTCCACACGTGCCTTGGTGGGGAGAATTCTGGGAACGGATGGTGGGATCTGTCAAACGCTGCCTGAGAAAAGTTTTAGGACAGTCACAGTTGGACGAAGAAGGTCTCAACGCAATCCTGGTCAGCATAGAAACAGCACTAAACTCTAGACCAATTATGCAAGGGGGAGAGGAATCTGAGCCACTGACGCCTGCACATTTCCTTGTAGGTGATCGACTCACAACACTACCTACTGGTCCAGACTCACCAGTTAGAAAGGACTTGTCCAAGGAGTTTCAGCGGCTGCAGAAGATAGTAGAACACTTCTGGAACAGGTGGAAGAAAGAATATCTGATCCTGCTCAAAAACTTCCATGAAACTCATCAACCAAGGCCAGGTTCAGGAAGACTCCAGCTGGGTGATGTCGTTCTTCTACAAGAGGATGTTCATTCACGACACATGTGGAGGAAGGCGCGGATAGAAGATCTTCATGAAGGAAGAGATGGGAAAATACAAACTGTAACCTTACGAACTTCAGAAGGATCAATAATCTCACGCCCTGTTCAACTGGTCATTCCTCTAGAAGTTGACCAGGGTGGGGAGGGTGTTGCGGGTTGATATTTGTAATTATAGACAATCTGGAAATATTGACTATCCTTGAATTAATGTTTTATATTCCATTATGTAAGTTCCTTGGAGAGAAATAAATTAATGTTGTATTGGAATCACGGTGTTGTGTGTCCATAATAGAGGAGGTCCTGAATAGATTTGGGGAGAAGAGAAATTTGTGGTACAACTTGACTAGAAGAAGGGACCGGTTGGTAGGACATGTTCTGAGGCATCAAGGGATCACCAATTTAGTACTGGAAGGCAGTGTGGAGGGTAAAAATCGTAGAGGGAGACCAAGAGATGAATACAGTAAGCAGATTCAGAAGGATGTAGGTTGCAGTAGGCACTGGGAGATGAAGAAGCTTGCACAGGATAGAGTAGCATGGAGAGCTGCATCAAACCAGTCTCTATACTGAAGACCACAACAACAACAAACATTCATAGCTTATGCAAGGACCTTGTGAGTTAAAGCATTTCTCTGCAAGTATCATAGTGCTATAACTCCCTCCACTTTCTATTACTAACATATGATAATACAGCTATAATCATTCTTATTCTTAGCTTTTTGTGGAGTACATCTACAAAAGTTCAAGGCTGTCTTCGTAAATTTACCAATACAATTATTATTGAATAAACACTATATGCTACACATACTGATGTTGGGGTCATCTTCTTCTTCTAATAAAAGGTATAATATAAATAAAAGATAACTAGTGAAAGAAGATAGACATTGTCCCTGAGAAAACTAAGATAGAAACATGGAAACAATTTAACTCTGATGACTGGTGGTCATCAATACACTGAATCTGCAAAGGATGTGAACTTTCCAGGGGCTTTAAGTCTTTTAACCAAACCTATATTGTATAATCCTTTATCTTGCCTATATCAGGACCTACTAGATATACTACTTTTGAATGCAGAATATTCTGAGCTTTAAAAGGTCCATTGCAACACGGAAAAAAATTTGCTCATTCCCTTCTTTAAATTCAAGCTATGATGAAAATCGCGTACTGATACAAATACTCCCAAAAAAAAAAAAAATTGGTTTGATTTTCGGAAACTGGTTTGATAAATTAATATTACTTCCCAACTGTAACTTCTATAATAAACTACTCGATAGCACACTGTTATTTATACCTGCCTTCCTGTGGATTTCCTGCTTAGTACTCTCAATACCATCCAATAGTCTTGTTAATTCTTTTCTGTGTTCTTCAGCACCTTCCTTAGAAAGAATGTTAGTATTAAGCGAGTCTACTTTCTCTTGTTCAGCAGAATTTACAAATTCATGTAATCATTTCTACAAATTAGATAGCATTTCAGGAGTGTTAACTATTTCTCTAACTTTTTTGCATTGTTCTAAAACAGTTACACGCTCATTAGCCTCTGAGATTTGCTCTTTAACCTGTTTGAACTTTCTAACAACAAACTGACCTACTTTGTTAATTTTATCTTGTAATTCTTTGAATTTCTCTTTTAATTCCTCATGAACTAAATCTCATTTCTTATTGACCTCATCCTTCAATTCCTGATGTAAATGGGTCAAAGTGTTTGCAATGGTACCAGTAGTTAATGTAGCTTCTATTTCCTGTTTGATGTGTTATTTTATTTCTAATTTTAGTTGTTCTTCCATATTTTCTACCTTGACAGACAGTTCAGTTCATTAGTTTTAGACTCTACTTTGTCAGATAGTTTGTTCCTAGTGTCAGATAGTATCGTATTTGCTGAATCTACTTTGTCAGATATTTCCTTAATATTAGAATTCATTTCGTCAGATATTTGTTGTAATAAACCTTTAAACCATTCTGGAGTCTGTGCAGCCATTTTTCTAATAATGATGGGATACAACACAAATATTCTCTATTATGTACCCTCCATTGTGCTAATAAAACGTTACTGCACTCCACAGTTTTTTCCTTAAATGTGATAACACTGAAACACTGTATCACTGTGTAGACAAAAAAAATTTTTGAAATGGATTTCTCTAGTTTCTATATATCTCACCATTCCACTTAACTGCACTCTCTCATCCTGTAGCCAATACAACTGTATATACATGGCAATGTACCGCAACGATTTGCACCCCAACCCCCCACCCCCCACCCCCCACCCCCCACCCCCCACCCCCCGCCCCCACCCCGGCACATCTACTGTCTTGAACACAGCAATATGTGGACTGACTGCACTGTGTCATATAGCAGCACCCCTGCAATGTTTCTCAACTACTACTGCATCCCCGTCAATGTCAGGATTTGAAATCTTCTCTGAACCCATCAAAATAATCTTCTCCTCCAAGCCCAATGAGAAATTACTTTGCCATAGCTAAAACATTCTTTTATTCATGTGTCAATGTTGTTTACTTGACAAGTATATTTAACTGAACTTGCAGTAATACTTCTAACACAATAGTATAAGAATGGTTTGTCTTCAGATTTCATGTATTGTTCCAATATTTCCTTTACCGTTTTTTCTTAACAGATTGTTACTGAGTTTTGATGATATAGTTATGTACATTCACTTAAGTTTCTCCTTTTGTTTAGGTTCTTAGCAATGCTGTAATTTATCACTTGTTGAAATTCAAAATTTTGTAAATTTATAGTTCTTTATCTCCTTCCTTTTGCTCCAATGCTCTGGGTCCTGTACATTGGGAGCCAAATCAGTGTTTTTCTTGTTGTTTTTATGTAGCTGATGGCTTGCTTCTTATAGATGAAGCTGAGCCAGAACTCTTCACAAGATCTGTCACCAACGTAATATCTTATGTATTTACCTTTTCTTTCTGGTCGCTGTACCTGACTTCCTTGAAGTAGAGTCCTGCTAATCTGTGCCTCTGAAACACAATGTGTAGCTTCACATTCTGCAGCTTTTATTGGAGTAGAAGACAATGTTTCATATGACATGTGCCTCGAAGGCTCAACATGACATTCAAGATTACAATATATTTTATTTGTCACAAAATCATCATGTCTTTTGTTTTCATTCTTGAGAGAGTGGCTGCTCCTTGGCAGTCAAGCCACCACCAAGCCACAATTCCAAAATGTAGAAGGCCCACAGTAGGGGATGTTATTTACTTATCGTCACACCTTGCCATTTTCTCATATTCCAAAAAAATAGTTCAAATGGCTGTAGCACCTAGAACCGCTCAGCCACTACGGACGGCCTCGTATTCCACATCTCCCGTTTAATGTCTACACTTATAAAAACAAACACCCATGCAAAGCACATGTTCCACAACTTACTCCATACTTAATATTATTCTGTCCTGATCACCTTTCCTTGTGCTACACAAGGAGTGTGAAATGTAATTTGCCTAAATGGCATGTAACACTATAAGGCCTCCTCTAGCCTTTTCCACGTATTGCAGATTTCAGTAATATGCATCCTTGTTGCACCTGCATGTTTCCTACTATCATCTACCCACCTTTCCTCTGGCTGACACAGTATTTTCTGATTTCATACAATTCAGCAAGGAAATTCCTCTGTGTGAGTTTGCTATCCATTGACCTGGCCACATCTAATGGCGGCCTCCAATTCATATTCATTATGTTCATAATTATGTTTAATAATCCAGCCAGTTCTCCAATATTCCTTAGTTTTCCAATCTCTTCTAATACCAAAAGTCCCAGTATTTACAAGTCCATGTCTCATTCCCATCAGTCAAAACTAACAATTTAATATACCAAAACTTGTGCAAGCTATTTTTACTCTTGCATTTATTCTTTTGCTATCCACCAGTCAACTGGTCACAATACATAAACTCATCAACAGGTTGTATGACTTCATAGTAAATTTGGAGAAGAGAGGTAATGTGACCCGAATATTGGCTCACTCACTTCAAGAAATGAAAGGTTCTTGGATAATAGGGCAAACAGTTACATAGAATTAAAAAAAAGAAAGGGGGGGATGATGATGAATACTTACACACATTGTATCACAAATGTAAGGATTTCATGTGACCAGTGTTGTGGTTTACACTTAGTAATGCTCTTTATTCCATGTTCACAGGATAAACAAGTGGGGAACAAGAAGTATAGAATCACACAGTCCACGAGTAATCTGGGTCTGAGGTGGTAGTTGTCATCACAAGGCAACTGGCATAACATGCTGATCATACAAAGCACCAATGAGAACAACCATTCCTGGCAGGGCACTTGCTTATATCGGGCAGGTTGGCCATGGGATCCCATCAGATGATGCAGCAATCACCTTCAGGGCATGGCTTCGTTCTGGCTTTCTTCTTGTGGTGGCCACATGCAGCTTGCAGTGCGATCAGCAGCACTGGCAGAAGTATTGATCAATTTTTGACAGTTGTATAGTTACATCTAGCTGCCCGAGTTGGTTACATCAACCCCCCCCCCCCCCCCCCCCAAGATAGCACATAGGTGTGGAAGCAGCCGCTACTGTGCCAACTGCAATGAGGGGGTAATGAGGCAGTGGCCAGTGTGAGGGCCAGGAGGGTCCCAGCAGGGTTAAGTCCAGGACACGCTGCATCTTTATGTCAACAATCACAGGACTGTCCAGAAATGGCATGGCTGTGCACAGAGTGGCCACTGTAATGGGGTCATCTCCACTGGAACTTGAACAGAGACAGAAGTGTACACCAGCACCCACAACATGATGAGCCACTACATAACCCCCAAGGCACTGATGACCCAGCCAGGGCAAAGCAGAGATGGTGACTGTAGAGGCAGATGAGTATGAGAGTATGAGTGTCTATATTTTGGGGCACTGATCACAAAGATCTGGGGCATAGGCGGTTCTGGTGGCGTTGCTGAAGATGCCTCCAGCAGAGATGCAGAACACCCAGAAGCATGAAGGCTATGAACTGTAGCAGGAACCCAGGACTGAATAATCGCACCCTTGGTGGGCCTGAGTCAGGGGGGCTGAGGTCCTGGTGGAGACAGTAGTGTAAAGAGAGTATGCAGTGAGTGCCCATGTACTATGTCAGCAGGGCTTTTCCCAGTGATGAGAGTGGTCAAAAACAGTATGAGAGAAGCAGAGTGTGCCATGGACGACATCATCTCTGAAAATTCTACACCAACCTGTCCACCTCCCTGTTGGGCTGTAGGTGGAAAGGGCGGTTAGCAAGTGTGTAATTCATTGGAGCTCACAAAAACTGGTGAACTAAGAGGAGCTAAACTGGGAGCCACTGTCCAAGACGATGGCCCACAGGAGAACCTCAGTAGCAAAGGTGTGAGACAAGGCCAAAATGACATTTGCTGAGATGGAAGATGATGATTGGATATATGGAAACTTGGGGAACGAGTAGACC
Organism: Schistocerca americana; assembly: GCF_021461395.2. NCBI lineage: Eukaryota > Metazoa > Arthropoda > Insecta > Orthoptera > Acrididae > Schistocerca > Schistocerca americana. The sequence goes on from NC_060122.1 coordinate 282,377,950, forward strand.
ACAATGACCCTCATCCACTGCAAAAAAAGGGCCAGAAAAGTCAATGTGAAGCTTAGCAGCCTGGAGGATAAGCTGACCGAAATAGCAACCCCAGTTAGAATGGTATTTCTTTCAGAGTATGGGAGTGGGCATGTCATAGGTGACCTGTACATAGTCTCTGGTTCGACAGATGCCTTTTTTACATAGGAGGTACTCTAGCAAGGGCTGGAAAAACTTACATTTACTGAGGTTATATGTAGGGCCTTAGCCAATAAGCAAGAAAACAAGGAGTGCAAATACTGGAAGTTCTCTGCTGTAGATGCTCCTGTCATGATGATGTCATCTAAGTAATTTGCCACACAAGAGGGCACCTTGAAGCAGCTGTTCCAAGAAGTGCTGAGAAACAGCTGGGGCACTAGTGATTCCAAACGGAAGCTGGTTATATTGATAAAACCAAAAGTATGTTTAAACACAAGCACATCACAGGAATCTCGATGAAGTGGCAGCTGTAAATATTTCCACATCAGATCAATCACGTCTAACAATCTCTGTTCTGGAGCTTGGGAAACAGGTCCTCTTGTCATGGAACTGGAAAAAATCTACAATCAACTGGTCATTCACAGCCTTAAAATAGTAGCACAACCATTCAGGTTTTTGACAACAATGAGGGGAGAAGCCCACTGACTGGAAGAAACTGGGGTGACCACTTCTGAGGGTGATGAACTTTCCCAGTTCTGCCCTCCGACAGAATGTGAGAAATGGGCATACCTGCATGAAGCATGGAGTGTAACCTGGCTTCAAGTGAAGGTGTAGCTTGACAGATGCCACCCGACCCAAATATGGAATAAACAATTCAAATCTTCAAAGCTTTGATAGAGAATGTCCAGGAATACCAAATGCATGTTCTCAGAAATGGGAAATCCAGATTACTTGAAACCATCTAACTTAAAGGTAGTTTATGCTGTGCCAGAAGAAATCACCAAAATGTAAAAGTGTGGGGCACATTTTGACATAAAACCTCCATTGAAAACATGCCATGCAAAGGAATTTCATGACCCCCAAAAGCTGTAACCGTCCTCTGAAATGGGTACATGGGTGGAGAGCCAAGCATCACATGGATCGAACTATTCCTTGACGCTGGATTAAGCAGAGTCAATATTGTGAATGATGTCGGCCAGAAAAGGTGACCCCATTTGCATGGCCATGACATCACTATGCCACTGTGCTGGCACGATGCATGGTGCCAACACTATAGACAAAACAGATACTCAACCAGTGTAGGTAGCACAATAGTGAATGCCAAGAGAAACACTGAGGACACAAAGGAAGACAACACTGCCCATGTGCTTGCTAGACAAGGAAGGAGACACAACCTTGAAAAAGGAAATATGACTGGGTACACTCAATATGTCACTGTCCAAATCAGAATGACGGCAAGGAACAAGTTGTTTACTTTGAATGACACGGCACACCCCAGTTCTCCTGGTGCATGCTAGTGGCAGGTGGACTTCCAGTGCAGCTTTTACATGAAGTCCCATAAGATTTCACACAGATTTTTGCAGCTTTTACAGCCAACATGCAAAACAAAACTAGCCTCTACAGTCCGAGTCTGGCATGCATTCAAAGGCCATAGTGATTTTGAGAATCTCATCCATGGAAGGACCAGCATAGCACATATTGTATGCATTTCCCCAACCAGTGCAAAATGAAGAAGAGAATCTTGAATCACGGAACCAGCATACAATCATCAACAAGCATCTGCCAAACAAATGAAAGTACACTGTTGACTAAGGCCACAAAGCCCAGAGACCTAATCCTTCTGGTAGTAACTTCTGCTGCCTATACAATTGAAGCCTAGCATGTGCCCCCCACCCCCCACCCCCCCAAGGCTGGCTTCTGCAGTGGTCTTACAACAAAGTGAAAATACTGGGAAATGACAAAGTATGGGGATTCACTGTAAGAGATAACTTGTGGAGCAAAGCTAACACACCCTGAGAGGAACGTGACCGATAAAAGGATCACCTCTGATTGATGTTGGTTGCCTGGTATGCAACAAAATGATAGTGAAAGCATTGTATACTGCAAATATGTGTCCCACTGATCAACACTGTCCACAAAGGTAGGAAATAGAGGAAAAGCCTGGTTCAAGTCACCTCTAACAGACAACAACTGTTCTTGTAGTAAAACAAAGTGCTGACACTGTTGCTACATTAATTGCCTATTCAACTGACGTTGTTCCTGTTGTTGTGCCAGCCACTGCTGCAGCAATTCTGGGTTCACAATGTCTGAGTAAGTGAAGCACGGTAGGCCCAAAAATACTCATTGCCACAGTTGAGGTTTATACTTACTTACACTCCTTATTCCATATTCACTGGATAGACACATGATGAACAAGAAGCATAGAATCACACAGTCTACGAGTAATCTGAGTCTGATATGCTAGTTGTCATCACAAGGCAGCCAGCATAATATGCAGATCATATGGAGCATCAATAAGACCTGCTGTTCCCAGCCAAGAGCCCCCTTATACCAGGCAGGTTGCCCATGGGATTCCACCGCATGATGCAGAAATCGCCTCAAGGGCATGGCTTCATTCTCGTATTTGTCTTGTAGTGGCCACTTGCAGCCCACAGCACCATCAGTGTTACAGGCTACAAGCATGGATCGATTTTGGACAGTTGCATGGATCAATTATGGACAGTTGTGACACCTCCATGTCACTGTCCAAGTCAGTTACATCGGTCTGTGCTTAAAGACAAAAACAAATACTTGTGCACACTCAAAGTAGCAGTAATGGAAAAATATCTTTGTTTTTCTTTCTGATGAAACTGATCTCAGTAAAAACATTATCCTGGATCAATTATCTAAATCATAATGTGCAATGGCATGTTTCCACAGACAGGTTTGGTTAATGGAGTCTGATTCGAGCAAAGCTGTTAATGTAAAAGAGAAAGTATGAGTCACTGAAGGGAGAAAAGTGAAAAAAAATATCAAAAAAACTTATCGGATACTAAAATACTGTCAAACATTTGTACTTTCTTCTCCTTCGCTGTCTTATTTTCATTGATACTGATATTCATTGATCGTTCCTTTCATCAAATATAATGATATGGAACTTGTCATATTCTAACAGTTTCGGCGACAAGAGAAGCGGTGCAAAACTGGATTGCAAACTTCACACTTCTCTTACTACAGTTGACTTACTTGAAACATTTAGCTGATCCTCTTCTCTGGATATGCAGCTGCGACAATCTCACAACCTCTTCTCTGAAGAAATAATGTTGGTTAGAGGAATTAAAGAAGACACTCTCTCACTCACAATAATTTGATACTCACATAATACGCTGGGTTCAGTTCTGATATATTTTCATTTCCATGAGTTTCACACAAATATTTAAACTCTTGCAAGTCAACTATGCCAATAACCTATAGACACAATCACATATAATCACAATTGCCTGGTTTTAACAACCAAATAACTCATAGTGTCACATGTCTTGCTTCATTCAGAGCTAAGACATGAAGTAAGTTAAAAGTCTATAGTCAAATGCTCATTTTTCGTTTTTTTACAACAATCACAGTCACTAACACAGGAAAGAATAGCATTTAATTACTCCATGTCCTCTCCTACAGTGTCTGTGGTGCTAGTGGCAAACACTTGTTGGCGCCGCTCATCTGATCCAGCTCCTGTCTTCCCACAATAAATGTCAATGCTGCACACACAGACATGTGTTGCACATTAAATAGGCTCTCTCTCACACTTATATTTAAAATATCGTGTGTTTGAGGTAGCACAAGGTCAAGTGGTTCCAGAACTTACTTTTGAATTCTCAAAGCACTACAATATGTTGATACAAAGAAACTTAAATATTAGTGTCTGTATACAAATCATACAGATAATTAAATACATAAACAGAAACAAATCAAACAGATAACCAAATACATAAAAGAAAGAACTCCTATGTTTACATTATATCCAGTATGTCCAAAGACACACAGCTACATTTAACTGAAGTTATGGGTGTCCTTGAAAACATAAAATTTTCACTTATAAGCATTTTTAAGCTCATTTTTAGGATGTGCAGCTTGATATCTTTTTAATTATTAAGGGAAGGACTCTCAAAAGAATTTTGTGATAGTATATATTACACTTTTATTATACTGGGCTTTCTGTACTTATATATGAAAATCAGTTCTGTGCCTAGTTTAATAGTCATGGTAATCACTGTTCAAAGCAATGAACTGGGGACGGGATTTCTAAATGCACATACTTTCACAGATATATGTAGATGGAAGAGCCATACCTTTCACTTCTCTGAATCTTTCCCACGCGACTCCCTAGGTGCATCCCCTTTTATAATTCTCATTGCTCGTTTTTGAATAGTAAAATAGTGTTCTGGAAGATTTGAAATACTCCAAAATGCGACACTGTATTGCAGAAGACCATGCATAAATCTGCAGTAGGCACTCATCACTGTTTCTTCATTGTGGAAATTTTTGAAAATTCTAAATTTGTAACAGTATTTACTTAATTTTTTATTGAGCCACTCTATAAGTTTATCCCATTCAAGACGCTCATCTAACTAAATTCCTGAAAATTTAGTATTTCAAGATTGCAGTATTCTCTGTTTGCCTAACTTCACTATTATCTTAGGATTTACTTTACTTGATGTATGCCTGACTTATTAACAAAGAGACTTATCTCTAAACTATTTAACAGTTTATTCAGTTATTATTCCTGGTCTTTTTCCCCCCTGTCAGTCCCATTCTTAGCTTTAACAAAGAGACTAGTATCATCAGCAAACAGTACAGCATCATCTTGTGTTAAATAACTTGGTAAGTCATTTATGAATATCAAGAAGAAAAAAGGTCCGAACACCGATCCTTGGGGTACTCCATGAGTAACTTTCTCATATGTACAAAAGTAAAATTTATCTTCATGAACTATTTCTATTTTTTTGTATCTATCAGATAAGTATGATTTAATCTACATATGAGCAGTGCCATGGCCTCCATTGCAGTATAGTCTATTATCAAAATTTCGTGATTAATAGCATCAAATGCCTTACGTAAATCTAAAAATATTCTAGTTTACTTCATAATTTAGAACAAGTTTTAGGACATTATATATAATAGTTTCATATGATCTATTTTTTCTAAAATCATTTTGTTCATTGGAAAAATTCCACTTTTTTCAGAAAAGCAGCGAGTCTTTGGCACATTATTCTTTCAAAAATTTTTGAGAAATAACAAATTTGATTAAGGTTTGTAGTTTTTATCATAATAAGCATCACTGTTTTTATATAATGGTTTTATTATTGATAGCCTAAGTTCTCAAGGGAAACTACCAATGTTGAAAGAAGCATTAATTATATCAACAAGCAGAGGAACAATATATTTGCTATGTTTAATTACTGTATCTGGAATGCCATATGTACCACAGGACAATTTATAAAGATGTGATGATTAGCCTTTATATGACTTTGTTATTTTTTTTTATAAGATTTTGTACTATACTTGTATAGTGACTATTGAATATAGTGGCAATAATTAAAGGATCATTTATAGTTTTGCCCTCACTTTTATGAGCAGTGTATATGCTTTTTGCTTTGCTTCTGCCTAAGTTTGTATCTATCATGTACCAAACTGATTTCATTTTTGTTACCCTTGTTTCTGTTGATGTATGAATTCCTTAATTTTTTTGCTGCTGTAATGACTTTCTTGTACACTTTTCTGTAACAATGTACAGACTGTTTCAGAGTAGGATTTTGCCTAGCTGATTTCACAAATTTTCTAAGTTGCGCTGAAGATTTTCTTAACCCCTGTATTATCTAAGTGTTTGTTCTGGTTTTTAATTTAACTTTCTTAAGAGTGAATGCAATTTCATAGTTAGATTTGCAACAAGGTAAACATGACTCAAACTTCATACCTCCATTTTCATATTTGTCTTAATCCCACTTTGAATTTTTTAACAAAGAATTAAATATCCCAATGTTGTCCTCATTTATACGTCTTCTATAAAAGTATTCCTCACTTTTCCTACAATTTGTGCTAAGTGCATTATTTACACTAAATTTCGTTGTTTCATGATCTGAGATCAAGTGTCAATCACTTCTACATTATGATGAAATGTTTGCAAGTCAAAAAATATTTGATCAATTGTAACTATGGAGGTTTTTTCCAATCTATTGTGTTCATGGCCAGTGGGTGGTAAATTATGTGAATATAAGAAATTATTCAGTTTTGATACCTTTGGCAGGTTATTTTGAAATTTACATTGAAATCTCCAATTCCAACCATATTTTCTCTAAAATTCCTTAATTCACTAAAAAATCTTTCTACACTGTCCAAAAATGCCATATAGTTGCCAGATGGGGATTGGTATATGCACACAATGATTATTTTTGGTTCTTTAAGTTTGCAAGCACAATATTCAAACACTTTTTCAATGTTGTTTATGTTACTGAACTTAATCCCTTTGCATTCAATTCCTCACTTAACATATATGCATGTTCCTCCACCCATAAAAGTCTCTCTACAGAAGGTACTAACTATTTCAGATCTTGTTATTCTAGCAATACTAGCTCGATCTTCCTTTAACCAATACTCACTCACACATAAAACTGAAATATCCTTCAGCTGACCATATAAAAGTGCTTCTATTTCAGCAACCTTACTAGTTATACCCTGAATATTCTGGTAAAAAATTATAAGTGATATATTGCCATTGGAAACTGTCACACTGCTCACCTCAATGTTTCGTTGCCGCTTGTCTTCGACAAAAAGTCCTTGTAGTAGCCTGGTGGTGACACTCTTCTTTTGTTTGACGGGCAGATGGTTTTCACTGCTTCAGGTGGTTTAGCTGATTCTGTTGTTGTTAGTGACAGTGGTGTATGCTATCGTGTTGCTTCTGAAGATGACAACGGCCGTGTAGTGGAGCATGCCTTTCACTGGGATCACTGATTCAGGTGGTTTAGTTGATACTTTTGTTGTTGGTAACTGTCGTGTAAGCTATAGTGTTAATGAAATTAAATAATTAATGAACTTCGTATTTTTATTTATTTATTTATTTGAGTTGGCCACTTGGTAGACACCCCTCCCCAAGAGCACACATAACTGAAAGGTGCATTGGTATTACTAAGAGTGTGCTAACAGATATTTTCGAGTTACGAACCCTACTTACACATCAATACCTCTTTAAAAAGTATATTGTTAATATAATTCAACAACTAAAGTTTTTGAGGTGGACATAAAGTACTCCCTTCCCTTTGGTAATATTTGTTATTGAAAAAATGTTGGTGCTGAGAGGGGTAATTAGATGTTAAGAGTTTTCAATGCTGCCAGAATGGCTTAAGAACTGATATCTATGGAAATGGGCTAATAAACATAATGATGGAGAAAGCGTAGGAAAGTACTGATCGATTGACTGATTCATTCATTCATTCCTTCATGTTCTGGAGTCTGTAATGAGAGATTCTTGAGGGATGTGAACAAATTCAAATTTTATATCCACAAAAGACAAACAAAGGATAGAAATTGAATCTGCCCACTGCATTAACAATAAACTGTCAATGTCCTGCTTAATACTGTTAGCGTTTGCAGCAGTTTACTGTAACTCGGAAAATTACAAGGGAAGCTGACACTTCGAAAAAAAGCTGCTACTTTCTCAGCTCAATTAAACAGCGGGTGCTTATGTTCTATTAATACCACATTATTTTGACAACAACATTTATATCTTTCAAAGGCAATTGTTCCTTCCATCTGCAACAACAGAGGCCAGTTTTCAATAGTCAAGTATTTGTAATAAACTTCTGCAATGAACATGGCTACCTGCCATGAAACTAACAAGAAGTGTCAATACCTGAATCCAGACAAACAGATAATTTATAGAGAGAGTAGTTAAAGAGTGAATAATGATGTGGAAATCGATTAATAATTGCTTGAACAATTGGAAAAATTTACTGGAGAGAATAGTTGAGAAAATGTTGAAGGTTATTTATGAATCCGTGTACAATCTTGGTTGAAATTTAACTGATACCAATATCAACAGACCTTTAATACCATTACATTCAAGGTCAATAACCATAATTTGCATTACATACTGCTGCTCCCAGTAGTGTACCATTCCAAATAATCTCTGCAACCACTAAAATTGTCAATCTGTCACACGAAGCACAACATTTTTAGTGTAATTAAACCACGTTCAATAGGTGCCTACCAAGTCCGAGTCATTACTTTCAATAAATTCCATTGTAGTTAGTCTTGATTGTGACAATGTCAACGCAGGAATGCTCCTCCGTATATCAAGTAAATTATTCTTGTCTGCACCGAACCTCTTAATGCAGAATCTTGGCAGCGAGTGAAGTGATGAACAGATAGAAGTTACCTTATAACGGTGCAAATAAATATTCATCTTCTAATAACTTTTATATTACTTTTAACAAACAGTTAAAATACACCTTTTTAACAATGCTGGTATGATTGAGTCAACCATATGTCCATAAGCTACCGCTTCCCGAAAAGAAGGGTGAAGATACATGAATTAATAAATTGAAGAGCATATTTATTGCTTTGTTTCATACAGGTATTTAACAACGTATCAAAACATTATCATTGCCGCAAAACACCTCGTTAATTTACTTTATGTCAGCTTCTTTGCCTTAGAGCTCATTCAGTTTATGTATTTCTTATATATAAGAAAAGAAAAAAACAAAAAAATAATATGATTCAATACAATTGCCCCCCACTGTGCACTGATGTCATATGAAGCTGCACAGTATCTGAGCTTATTTCACTTTGAGGTTTGATAATCCTGGCCAGTATGGGCATAGCCTTTATTTTTGGTCGTTGGAGAGATCCTGAATGGTTATCAATCTATATGGGCATATCAGCTTCTCTTAACACATACATATATAAGTTTTCTCTCCTAACAAAGTGCAAATGTAACCGCATAGTCCCACTGTTGTCAGTCAGCATCTGCACAGTGTTTAGCTTACGTAGTATGCACACACAGACCAACATCTCTTATCATCACAGTTCACGCTCACATGTTGAGTACAAGGCCAGAGCATCTGTGTCGTATATTTACAGTGGCTTTCACTGCACAAATTCGTAAAGCTTGTGTTCACCAGTGTGATCCATTATGAAATCTTCGATGGGGTGACAACCAGTTTTCATATCAGTGCCCGAGGAATTTATTTCACCTTGTCACTCTCACTCATTCAGTTGGGGGACCAGCTGTACAACCAACATCAGTCAACGAGTTAAGTTCCTTGCCGCTTTCATGACACTGTTGAGCACAGAAAATTCATGTTACAACGAAGTACTGTCATTTTTAATTTACCATGCACACACTCACGTATTGTTTTAACACACGTACACTTAACACTTTGCAGTCAGGTTTCATATGTTTTTGCACTTTGTTTTTGAGCATCCTTCATACAGTTGCAATTCAAAAAGTTTATGGAGTGTCCTTTCAACATAATGTACACATAATATAGTAAAATACAAGTACAAAATACACTTATACTATACATTTGCTGACATGCCACTATCATTGCTCATAAACATTACAGTCTGTAACATATTCTATCCCCTTTTTACATATAGGGTCATTACTTGCCATTTAATTTTAATCAATTTTGTCAGATTTATTTTCGTTACATTATTCGAATCCTATTATATGAGTACACATTTACTCTCATTTGGTTATACATGCTTCATATACCATTCATACAATAATACATTCTTTTCATTTATAGCATAAATTGACATACATTTCATTTCAATTTACAATGATGTCTTGTCTGACTATATTTATCAATCCAGTTATGTCTCATTAATAGACTTAACTGTCATCCCAACAAAATAATTTGTTGTTTCCAAGCACAACTCAGATCTGATGATACCAATCTACTTATTCAGTGTTTAAAGGTACAGCTCAATATTTACTTGTTATGTTCATTGTATAGAGGATAACCATTTCATATGCTGAGGTATACTGAATTGTATCATCAATGCTATATGTTGTGTACAATGAGCATAAAATAGTGTATATATAAGTAGAAACGTGTAAAAATTTCAATGTAAATCAGGCATTTAATGCTTTCACGGGTAGTCGACACTCACAGTAGTTATGTTTCGACCCCTTGATTATTTGGTAGTGCTCCACCTTAGTTCAGCATCACTTTGTTTCACTCTGAGACGCCTGGACACTTCCCTTGCCGAGAGCCCTTCCTGGCACTAAGTAACGATGTGGACGTGATCAAACTGCACTATTGACCATCTAGGCATGGTTGAACTACAGACAACATGAGCCGTGTACCTCTTTCCTCGTGGAATGACTGGAACTGATCAGCTGCCGGACGCCCTCCATCTAATAGACACTGCTCATGTATGGTTGTTTACATCTTTGGACGTGTTTAGTGACATCCTTGAACAGTCAAAGGGACTATGTCTGTGATACAATATCCACAGTCAACATCTGTCTTCAGGAGTTCTGGGAATCGGGGTGATGCGAAACTTTTTTTGATGTGTGTATACGTATCAGGAGAAAAACAGCTATTCTGAAAAGAGCCACTGCCCCTCCTCTTACTTATTTGCTGTCTGTATCTAATACTTCAAACAGACAATTTACCTAAATTCACACAGAACACTATCACCAATCTGTATACTGTCACAGGTAAGATCCAATTAATATAAATGTTAGAGTTAAGCATAATTTACATCCATTGGTACAAATAGTCTACTAAATTATAGTAGTCACTAATGTCTGCTAAATTATAGTAGTCAGTAATAGAATATCCTTTTACTATGTTCTCCAACATGTGGAGAAACAAATGTAACACTTAAAATCAGAAAATTGGCTGATAAGCACATCTGTAACCCAAAGAAGCTGTAAAATTTCTCATATAAGTTTTATCTCTGTCAATCCTCCCCAGTTGTTTCAGTATTAGTTGTTGGCAATGTACTGGGTTTAAACCATTATTCTAAAAACTTTCAGTTGAATAATGCTGTTCTAAACTCAACTTATAACTGAGTGACACATAAAATCTGAGTAGACATATGCTTTACATTTCAATGTAATCCCCATACACTTCAACATCTTTTCAGAATGTTTTTTGTTAGTCATGTGACCCACCATCAGAATCTGGAGCCACTAGTCAACTACTCAGATACGAACACTATCCACCATCTTCTCCTCTTATGAGTGTAAATATCCACATATTTATTTTCATGAATATACTTGGATGGATCCTACAGTGAGTTGTAAGAGAGGTGTTGTACATTGAGAAACTACACCACTGAAATCTGCCAAAAAGCACTAGCTGATTCACAGCTGATCACTTGTTTTCAAGCAGAAGAGTTATAACCTCATCATACATATCCTTTTCCTAGTTTTAGACATTTCTGTTTCACAATAAATCCTAAAGTAAATGTATTCTCTTGTTGTATGAAACCTGCTGACAAAATATGTCTCTAGTTTTCAATAATCAAGCCATAATTTTCAATTCAAAGCCACCCGTTTTAAAATAACAGTCTTATTTGGTGGACGGGTGTCTTACCATCCAGCCCTTTTTCTGTAACACACCATTCACAAACTGAAGACAAGATATCTATGTGGAGCAACAAGTGGCAATTGACTCTATACAATAAGAAATATGAGGTCATTCATATGAATGCTACATGGAATCCATTAAATTTTGATTACACAGCGAATCACTCAAACGTAAAGATTGTCAATTCAACTAAAAATCTAGGGGATTACAATTTCAAACAACTTAAATTGGAAATGGTGAACCAAAATTTGTGTTTCATTCACAGAACACTTAGAGGATTAAACAGATATAATAAAGAGACTAGCTGCAGTAGAGTAGGCTTGTCCATCCTCTTCTGGAGTACTGGTGTACAGTATGGGAATCTTACTATACAGGACTGAAGAAGGACACCGAAAAAGTTCAAAGATGGGCAGTTCATTTTATATTATCATGAAAAAGAGGAGAGAGTGTCATGAATATGATATGCAAGCTTGGCTGGCAATCATTGAAACAAAGACACTTCTAACTCAACAATATCTTTTCAAGAAATTTCAGTCACCAACTTTCTTCCCTGAATGCAAAAATACATTCTTGACCCCCACCTGTATTGGGAAAAGTGATCATCATAATAAAATAAGAGAAAGCTGAGTTCATGTGGAAAGATTTAAGTGCACATTTTTCCCAAATGCTATTTGAGAGTGGAATGAAAGTGGAACAAACAAAGTAGTCTGATGAAATATCTGTCAGGCACATTGTGAATTGTAGCATACTCATGGATATGTAAATGTGGATCTGAAGTCATAATACAGTTCAGTAATTCATCTCCGCTTTCATGAGTTCTTTAGAAAGACTAAAGCTTTAAAATATTCCATCTGTAAAGAGAAAAGAGTAATGATACAACATTATGAAAATTCAGTATTAAGATTGGATACAAACATAATTTTTGTAATTTGAAAGATGTGGTAAATGAAATACCAGTCTAAAACTATGATTATTATTATTGTCTCTTTTTTTTAAATGATATCTGTGTGATAACAAAAAGTTCCTCTACCACTTGAACTTGCTAGTGCTGTAATAACCTGGTACCGAACTGTGTTAGACACAAATGACATACATCAGCCTGTGAATAAGTTACTAATAAGTTACATACATGGAACATGTTGTCTGATGGCCATTTTGACAAAGAAGGTTGTTCCATGATGAGGGTATAAGATTTCAGAGTTGATAGTACATGGCTAATCTATCAATTTGATTTAGATTTATTTTTTTATGAGAATAAAAATCAAACCAGACACATCTTTGTAATAATTCCATTTATTTGCAAATACCTGCACCAGCTGCTACACTCACAATATTTGTTCGAAAATATGTCACCCAGTTTTTACACAGACATGGCTTTTGTCACATAAAATTCTATTGTATCCATTCAGAATGCCCCAGTATTACTTGAGGAATGTCACAGGCACAAAATTCTTGCCAAAAGATCCTCTTCAGCCTCAACAGATGCCTTGTACGCAAGACTTTTCATTTGATCCCACATGAAGAAATCAATGGCATGTAATCAAGTGAATAAACTGACTCCATAACAAAACCTCTTCTTTACATCCATTTATCATGAAATATTTGATGAATGTATTCAAACAAAAGATGTGCAAATTGAACTTGAGATCTCTGGCTCAATAAACTTCACTTGAGAAAAGTGCATTTAGAGAAAAATTAGGATTGATTATACAGTGCTGCAGCATCATTCACTCAATGCTGTGTATCAGAAGACAATGAGGAATAAAGAGGTTTGCACTTTTTGTGAATGGTAGGGATGTAGCTATTGTTTTTGTATTACTTTCCACACAGTACTGTTTTGAACACTCATTGCACATGGAAATAACTGAGCACTGATGGAAGGCCCACATACACCTAACCATGCACTACTTCTTTCAGGTTGATCATTCATAGAGTTGACTGTCCTCCATAGGTCACCATATTCTGGTGCCACTTGGTCTGTTTACCTTAAATGTTGGCACAGTAATGGAAATAAGATGTATTCTGGATGTATCGCATGTGGGTAGCGGGCCAATATATGAGGGTTGAAACTTAAATAGTGGCAACTACTTATTCACAACAGATACAACTGAGTTACATGTTTGCACTTGTTACTGTCCTTCAAAGTAGTCACTAGCATTGTGTAGAACCTGTTGTCAGCGATGTAGAAGTTGTAGTATACCGTTAGCAGAGCCTTATCTGTTGAAGGTGCAAATGGAGCGGTCTACTGCCTCTCGAATCTCTGGAACACTTCTGAAGCTAATGCCATGAAGTGGTTTCTTCATCTTTGAAATCAAATCAGAGTCACAAAAACTTAAGTCTGGGGAGTCTGGTAGATGGTACAGTACTTCCCAGTCCCATTGACCGAACAGAGCAGCAACAGCTTGTGCTGTATGCGCCCACACATTGTTGCGCAAAATGATGGGTGGATTGCGCAGAACGTGTCGCCGTTTCTTTTGCAAAGATGGTCACAGGTGATGCTCCAAAAACTAACAGTAATACTCTGCACTGATGGTCTGCTGTGGAGGAATGTAATGCATTAGGATAACACCATCACAGTAGTACACGAGAATCACCATAACTTTAGACCGCTCCATTCGCACCATCAACAGAAAAGGCTCTGCTAATGGTAACTCTATCCATCCACATCACTGGCAACTGGTTCTACACAATGCTGGTGACTACTTTGAAGGACAGTAACAGGTGCAAACATGAAATTCTTTTGTATCGGTTGTAAATAGTTGCCACTAAGTTCCAACCCTTGTAACATATTACCTGTCTGGGCTGATATTCTTTACAGATCAACTACTAAACAAAGATTGCAATTTTACAGATTTTTACATCAGAAGTGACAATGTTAGTACATCTACCACAATATTTACAATACTTATCAGAGATTCTCAACTCCATCCCCCATGATGTATGCCTACATATTGATCAAGTGTGTTTGCACTGCAATAATTGAATTTAATATGCTGTACATAAAACAATTTGTAGGTATTCATATTCCACTAGTAGAATTACCCTTTTATGCTTGGCTATGAAAACACATGGCACAGTAATTCTTAGACAACAGGATGCACTTCCCTTTCTACAGCACCCCCCGCCCCCAAAACGATGGTATCATCATCACAAAAATACTTTCTACAAGTAGGCTGAGTGTCATTCCACGAGGAACACTTCATATTTGGAGTTTGTGACAAAGCGAGCTGGGATCTCGACTTCCTCTCTTATTTTGCCATCTGCCTCCTTAAATTCATTTCATTTTTCTTCTTGCCTAGAGAATGGGTGGACCTCAGTCTTAAGGAATATAGAACCAGGTCTAATTTTGTGCTTAGTTTTGTGTATGTAATTAATTTCATAATTTATTTTGACTATTCCTAGTTAATATATTTTTTATAGGGCGAAATCAGTAATTGTTTCTTGACTTAGATTATGTTGTGGATTACAAACAGATATAAATTTAGAAGAAGAACTACAATTTTTAAGGTGTTTATTTTTATCTATTACAAAACATATAAGCAAAGCCAGCCCTTAATTAATTTCAAAATAATTAACATGTTTGTCAAAAGCATTGTTTGCATAACTATATCAGTTAATTTCAATGTTTAAACAAATAATTCAGCCTAACCTTTGTGACAGAAGGAACTGTTAAAAAGGAGGAATTTTTTGATCTATTCTGTTAACTGAATGAGCTATGCTTTAATTGTAATTTCTGTAATTTAGACACTGAACAATGTATACTTTCAGTTCCTATTATTTGGAAGATATATGAAGGCAGAATTTTTGGTCCCAAGGTAGTCAGTCCACAATTGATTTTCAGAGGGAAATTATGTAATTTCATTATAATGTAATTTCATTATTTACACAAAAAATTCAGCCTAATCTTTGTTATAGAATGAACTGTTCAAAAGGAGGAGTTTTTCAATATATCCGGTTAACTGAATGAGTTATGTTTTAATTATTACTTCTGTAAATTAAACATCAAACAATGTATAGTTTAAGTACTTATTATTGTGACAATATATAAAGGATGGATTTGTGGTCTCTAGGCAGTCAGTCCACAGCCGATTTTCAGAGGGAAATTATGTACTGTTTCAAGTAACAACAATGCATCAACTTAACAGTGGAATTAGTATAACACAAATAGGTCGTGGGTTAAAACAATGACAGTGTCTGTTCAATTTATTTGAGAAATAGTGTCACATGTATTGCATTATTCTGCAAGAACTGTGAACTGTGTGGTTAGGATTTTACTGCCCGTAGATGTTCAAGAGCAAACTATTGTAGCAGTATGCTGATGTTTGCCTGCAACCTATTAATGAGGCTTATCAAAATTTTCCAATAGTGAACGGCCCATACAATTATGTAATATTGGGGGTTGAGAACAGTGAAAGTAAAGAACTGTGAAATGCAACTGTGCAACTGTCAGCTACATCGTTTACAGTGGTCAGTGTTGAACTTCCTGCCCCCCTATTTTTCAGCCAGTATGACAATGGAGTACATCGACACCGAGGACTATCAATGAAGAAATACAGCAGACGAACGTCACAAAGTGTTTATCTGGCTCTATTCGAAAACATATGAGCAAAGCCGGCCATTAATTAATTCCAAAATAATTACCAGGTATGTCACAAAAGCATTGTTTGCATAATTATATCTGTTTATTTCATTATATTAAAAACAAAGATTCCATGACTTACCAAACGGGAAAGTGCTGGTAGATAGGCACAATAAAAAAAAACACACAAACACACACACAAAATTTCGAGCTTTCGCAACCCACGGTTGCTTCGTCAGGAAAGACGGAAGGAGAGGGAAAGATGAAAGGATGTGGGTTTTAAGGGACAGGGTAAGGAGTCATTCCAATCCCGGGAGTGGAAAGACTTACCTTAGGGGGAAAAAAGGACAGGTATACACTCGCGCACAAACACACCTATCCATCCACACATATACACACACAAGCAGACATATTTAAAGGCAAAGAGTTTTTTCTCCCTAAGGTAAGTCTTTCCGCTCCCGGGATTGGAATGACTCCTTACCCTCTCCCTTAAAACCCACATCCTTTCATCTTTCCCTCTCCTTCCCTCTTTCCTGACGAAGCAACCGTGGGTTGCGAAAGCTCGAAATTTTGTGTGTGTGTTTTTTTTACTGTGCCTATCTACCAGCGCTTTCCCATTTGGTAAGTCATGGAATTTTTGTTTTTAATATATTTTTCCTATGTGGAATGTTTCTTTCTATTTTGTTTATATATAAAAACAAAGATGAGGTGACTTACCGAACAAAAGCGCTGGCAGGTCGATAGACACACAAACAAACACAAACACACACACAAAATTCAAGCTTTCGCAACAAACTGTTGCCTCATCAGGAAAGAGGGAAGGAGAGGGGAAGACGAAAGGAAGTGGGTTTTAAGGGAGAGGGTAAGGAGTCATTCCAATCCCGGGAGCGGAAAGACTTACCTTAGGGGGAAAAAAGGACAGGTATACACTCGCACACACGCACATATCCATCCACACATACAGACACAAGCAGACATATTTAAATATGTCTGCTTGTGTCTGTATGTGTGGATGGATATGTGCGTGTGTGCGAGTGTATACCTGTCCTTTTTTCCCCCTAAGGTAAGTCTTTCCGCTCCCGGGATTGGAATGACTCCTTACCCTCTCCCTTAAAACCCACTTCCTTTCGTCTTCCCCTCTCCTTCCCTCTTTCCTGATGAGGCAACAGTTTGTTGCGAAAGCTTGAATTTTGTGTGTGTGTTTGTGTTTGTTTGTGTGTCTATCGACCTGCCAGCGCTTTTGTTCGGTAAGTCACCTCATCTTTGTTTTTATATATAATTTTTCCCACGTGGAATGTTTCCTTCCATTATATTGATTTCTATTTTGTTTATTTCATTATTTAAACAAATAATTCAGCCTAAACTTTGTGATAGAAGGAACTGTGAAAGAGGAGGAATTTTTTGATGTATTCAGTTAACTGAATGACTTATGTTTTAATTATAATTTTTGTAACTTAAACACTGAACAATGTATTGTTTCAGTGCCTATTATGCTGAGGATATATAAAAGTCCAATTTTTGGTACCGAGATAGTCAGTCCACGTCCAATTTTCAGAGAGAAATTATGTACTGTTTCAGGTAACAACAATGCATCAAATGAACAGTAGAATTAGTGTAACACAAATAGGCTGTGGGTTAAAACAATATCAGTGTATGTTCAATTTATTTGAGAAATAGTGTCACATGTATTGTATTATTCTGCAAGAACTGTGAACTGTTTGGTTAGGTATTTAATGCTCTTAGATGTTCAACAGCAAACTATTGTAGCAGTATGTTGATGCTTCCCAGCAATCTGTTAATGAGGCTTAAATTTTACTAACAGTGAACTGACTGGCCATATAATTGTGTAATATTGTGGTGGGGAAGGGGGGGGGGGGGGGGGGGGGGGGCGGATTGTGAACAGTGAAAGTAAAGAACTGTGAAATGCAGCTGTGCAACTGCTGGCTATAGCATTCACAGTAGTCAGTGTTGCACTTTCTCCCCCAATTTTTCAGCCAGTATAACAATGCAGTATGTCAACACCAAAGGCCATCAATGAACAAATAAAGCAGGTGAACATCACAAGTTCATAATGGAATAAAATCTGAGAGAATTGTTAATGTAGGCATCTGTCCAAGTTTTCAATATGTATGAGACAGTTGTCACCATCATTTTAAATTCCAAATTACACAAATAAGAAAAGTCTGATAATATGGGAACAATTTCCTTATCATTTAATGTTACAAAATGTTATGTTTGTTTCCTTTTGGAAAACAAGCAGTATTTCATGCATAAATTTAGATGCCTATTTGGTGTCTCAGAAACAGACAAGGTAGAAGAAGAGAAAAAAAGGACAAGTAGTTAAGAATGGGAATAGAAGTTTATGTACAGATGAGGTAACCACAGAGTGGTGAGAAAAGAAGAACTGGTGCTTGGAGGCTGAACTGGAGAGAGAAGAGGTGAATGAGACGAGAATAAATCACACATAAAAGACAGAATGGTGGGCTAATATACGTTAAATGCAGTGTATAGATTTATTTATCACTTATGATTCATATAAAAACATACACAACTTAAACAAGGACAAAATGATGGTCATATCATAGGATGTGTTGGTGGGCACATTTCCAGACAGTTTAAAAATTGCTAAAGTCATCCCTATCCATAAGAAAGGAGACAAAACAATTATAGAAAATATAGACCAGTTTCATTATTATCAGGCTTTAGTAAAATCATACAAAAAGTAATGTATAATAGGTTAATGAAATTTTTAGAGGAAAACAAAATTCTCACTGATTCTCACCATGGATTCAGGAAAAATAAATCAAGAACAAAATAAATCAACAACCAGTTCAGTTGATGATTTTATAGAAAATGCCCTGCAAGCAACCTTCAAACAGCTGTTAATAAGACTACAAAACAGCTAAATAGATGGTATGAGGGGAATAAACACCAAAAAAACAACATTCCTAAATTTCTGTTTAAAACTCCAACAAAATTTCATCTTCTCCAGAAACAAAGTTTTCAGGTTTATGGCTTCAAAATAACTTCAAATGACACACACACATATAAACAAAATTAATGGAACACTAAATAAAATATGTGACAGTCTGCGTTTAATCTCTGTCAAAGCAAGTTATAGCACTGTCCGAACTGCCTACTTTGTACAATTCCACAGCATCGTACTGTACGGAAATATATTCTGGGGTAATATACCACCTATTTCAGTCTTCTTAACTCAAAAAAGAACTGTAAGAGCAATGAAACATGCTTGACAAACAGATTCTTGCAAACACCTCTTTCAAAAGTCATCACTTCTCCCTCTTCCCTGTATGTATATACTAGAAATCTGTAAATATATTAGAAAGAATTTAAAAGATGTAAATGAAAATTTTAATATCCATGAACATGATACGAGACAAAAGGAAAAGTTTCATGTCCAGTCAACAAGGACATCAGCCTACAAAACCTCCACAGTGAACAGTGCTATACAAATTTACAATAGTCTTCCATGTAAGGTAAAAGACATATCATTCTTACTCTTTTGAAAAACCCAAAGGGCATTCTTATTGGATCAATGCTTCTATTCAGTGGCAGAATTTCTAGATCATTTAAGATACAAAAGACTTGAAACAAGACAGTGCAGCTACTGCAAGAACCTTTGTGAAAAACGCTAAAATTCAAGTATCTGCTGAAATTATTACTGTATTCTTGTGTGTGTGTGTGTGTGTGTGTGTGTGTGTGTGTGTGTGTGTGTGTTTGTGTGTTTATAGGATGAATCAATAAATAAATCAAATCAATGATAAGATTAGTGTTTCACGAGAGGAACCAGTTTGTCCTTATGATTTAAAATGCTCTCAGGTGTTTTGAATCACGTAGTAGTTAATGTAAGGGGATTTTGATCATCCCAACTGCAAACTGTGTTTGTCATTTGTATCATCATATTGAACTATTAAATAAATATTATTCCAGAAAGAACCAAGGTGCTCGAGCTGGTGGTTGTGTGTGCTTCAGGTGTACTTGCTTCTGTGTAAAAATGGTGTGTGTTTCTCTTTTGCTAATAAAGACCGTGGCCGAAAGCTTTATGTAAGTGTCTTTTAGCTGTGCCTGTCTGCAACTTAACACGTCTTCTTTACAATGTAGCCATCTGTCTTACTAATTTACAGGTGAACTGTGATGTACTCACACGCTGTAAAAAACACCAAAAAAATCCATATAGATTTTGCCTCTTTGTTTTAGAGATCGAAGAGAGATAGGAGAGCTTAATACTCAGGTGTGAAATCATCTACTGACTTCAGTCAGACATATAGAAAAGAAATTGTAAATTCAAATTAATTCAAACAAAAACTGGGCACTTAGTCATTCTTACTTCAAATTATGTGATAATATGGATTCAAATATTTGATAATATCTGTTAGTCACACCCAGCACTGTTCATTGTATACAGAACTCTAATAATACAGACTGTAGCTGCTTATCTTTAATAAATGCCAGGACGCTGATGAAGATTTTAAGCTAGCAATATCAGAAAAAAGACAACTATTCAAGATAACTATGACAGCAGTAACTTTTTTCAAGGTAACAACAGTCCTTTTAGTTTCACTATGTTAAATTTCAGCCAGATGAAACATAAATTGCTTGTGGAAGTTTAATCACTGCAAATTATTTATAACATATGCTTCATTTTTTAATGAGTATCTCGAGACATTCCACATTCCTGAGGGTTCTCCTTCATTGTAGGTCCTATGACATGATGCAAGAGTAAATACACCATCTATAGCTCAGTGTATATTAACAGTGAGACAGAAGAAGACAAGAGTTGATATGGCTGGCTGAACAAGATATTGGCAGCATTTGTAATATGAAAATTATAAGCATAAATTCTACAGAACCCACAACAATTATAGACTGATTTCAGTATTTGCTATAATAATAATAATAATAAAACACCTCAAAGTCTGCTTTTTGCTGTCTTGCTAATCTGATACATACCAACAAAAATCTGAAATACTGGAGACAACTTCTTCATAATGCAGCCTTTTAAATTGACCATCCATCCATACTTTGTGCTTTAGTTGCCACAGGTATATAGTAAATAGCAAATGAGCAAACGGATTAATAATTATCTGGAATTAAAGAAACACAAATCTTTTTCTGGTTTACACACTATGCAACCTACACTAAAGTTAAGTCACCATAGCAGTTACACTGCATCACAGCAGAAAACTAACTCATTAGCAGATAAAATGTTGTTCATAAACTATTCTTTCTAAAATCTGTGATGTCAACATTAGTGCAAACTTTGTAGTATAACTGACATTAAACTTACAGCACTATTAAACTCATATAATAATACACATATGGTAAATTCAAACATGAGTATAACATATTTATATCACAGCAGAATAGATAACATAGTGATCTGCAAACACATGACAGAAAATGATAAGTATAGGAACTTGAATTTTCATTGTACTTATACTATGCTATGGTACTTAAACTATGATAGCCCTAAAATGAAAATTGTTGCACAGAAAATTTATACTAAGGAGTTACTACACTGTTTGCCAAGGGAAAAGACTAACAACAAATAAAATAATGGAAAAGTCAGCCTGGAATGTAACAACATTATGAAAAGGATAGTTGCTACTTACCACATAGTGGAGATGCTGAGTCACAGATGGGCACAACAAAAAGAATGTCAGGAAATGAGCCAACAATGCCTTCATCATAGATAGAAAATAGAAAATGCGCAAGCATGCGTGTGCGCAAGTGCTCACCCGCGGGCGCCCACACACAAACACACACACACACACACACACACACACACACACACACACACACGATCACACTCTGGCTGCTGAGGCCACACTGCGAGCAACTGCACTGGATCAGAGATGCAATCAGGTGGTGGGGGTAATGAGAAGGCTGGGACAGCGGTGGTGGGGAGGGGGGGGGGGGGGGATAGCAGGGTATAGGTAGAGGTTGGTGACAGTAAAGTTCTGCTTGAAGGAGCATACAGGGATGAGGTGGAGAGCAGATGGGGCAGGTAGGTGCTGCCAGGAGGTTAGAAGGGGCAGCGGAGATGGTTAGCAGAAAAGGAGAGAGGTAAAAAGACAGTGGTTGCATTGGTGGAATAGCGGACTGTGTAGTGTTAAATGGGAACCGGGAAGGGGCTAGAGGGTAAGGACAAGGACTAACAAAGACTGAGGCTGGGTCAGTTAAAGGAACATATGTCATATTGCAAGAAGAATTCCCACCTGTGCAATTCAGAAATGCTGGTGTTGGTGGGAAGGATCCACATGGAACAGGCTGTGAGGCAGTCATTGAAATGAAGAATGTTGTATTGGGTAGCATTCTCAGCAACGGGGTGGTCCAACTGTTTCTTGGCCACAGTTTGTTGGTGGCCGTTCATGCAAACAGCTTGTTAATTCTCACACCCACATATAATGCAGCACACTGGTTGCAGCTTAGCTTGTATACCACATGACTGGCTTCACAGATAGCCCTGCCTTAAATGGGATAGGTAATGCTTGTGACCAAACTGGAGTAGGTGGTGATGGGAGGATGTATGAGACATGTCTTGCATCTACACCTGTTACAGGGATATGAGGAATGAGGCAAGGGGTTGAGAGCAGGGTAGGAGGGTAATTACAGTCTATGAGGTATTGCTGATGGTTGGTATGTTTGATATGGACAGAGTTACTGACGTTGCCATCTTTGCGGTGGAGGTCAACATTGAGGAAGGGGGCTTGTTGTGTTGAGTAGGACCACGTGAAGCAAATGCGGGAGAAAGAGATGAGGCTCTGGAGGAATGTGGATAGGGTGTCATCAGTCTCGATCCATATCATGAAGACGTCATCATTGAATTTGAACCAGGTGAGGTGTTTGGGATTCTGGGTGTTTAGGAAGGATTCCTCTAGGTGGCCCATGACTAGGCTGCAAGAGGGTGGTGCCATTTTAGTGTTCATAGCCATATCCCAGATTTGTTTGCAGGTAATGCAGGTCATGGCAATTTGGAAGAAGCTTATAGGTTTGGAATCCATCTGAAATTGGGAAAGGTAGTGTTCAATAGCAGTAAGAGCATGGGCATTAATGACGTTAGGGTAAAGGGAGGTGGCAGCAATAGTGATGAGCAGGTCACCACGTGGTAAAGGAAAAGGAACTGTGCAGAGTCATTGGAGGAAATGGTTGGTGTCTTTTATATGCGGGGTTAGGTTGCGGGCAATCGGCTGAAGGTGCTGGTCTACGAGAGCAGAGATTCTCTCAGTGCGTGCACAGTAACCGGCCACAATGGGGCAACCTGGGTGGTTGGATTTATGAACTTTAGGAAGCATGTAGATGGTAAGAGTGCAGGGAATGGTACAGCTGAGGACAGAGATAGACTCCAGGGGAAGGTTCAGGGATGGGCCTAAGGATTTAAGGAGAAACTGGAGACCCTGCTGGGTTTCTGGAATGGGGTCATTGTGACAGACTTTTTAGGTGGATGAATCTGACAGCTAGCAGAGTCCTTCTGCCACGTAATCCTTGCAGTTCAAAACAACAGTGGTGGAGCCTTTATCATCTTGTAGGATTATAAGGTTGGGATCAGTTTTTAGGTGATGGATTGCAGTTCTTTCAACAGATGTAAGGTTAGTTTGCATCTTGAGGGAATTGGGGAAAGATGGTGAGGCAAGGCTCAAGGTTAAGAAATTCTGGAAAGTTAGCAGGGGGTGATTTGGGGGCAGTGTAGTTGGATCACAGTTAGATGGACAAGTGAACTGGGTGGGGCAGGGTTCAACATTGGTCTACAGTTGAGTCTGATTGGTAGGATTGGTGGTAACAAAGTGTTTCTACTGTATGGCATGGGTGAAGGAGAGAAGGTCTTTAACAAGTCCTACATGGTTGAATTTGGGACTGGAGCAAAAGGTGAGGCTCTTGGAAAGGACTGATACTTCTGCAGGGCTAAGGCTTTTGGAGGAAAGTTTCATGACTGTGTTCCGGGTCTGTATAGGTTTTGGATTCTGTATGGGGGGGAGGCAGTTTTTGAGGGTGAGTTTCATGACTGTGTTTCGGGTGTGTATAGGTTTTGGATTCTGTATGGGGGGGAGGCAGTTTTTGAGGGTGGGGTAAATGTAGTAGGTCTGCAAGGCAGGGTTCGTCAGCTATGAGAGGCTGGGGGGGGGGGGGGGAGGAGGAGAAGGTTTGAAGGTTATTGTAGGGCTAGTGGTAGTCGATGGTGGGAGTAGGAAGTGAACTTATCCCTCCAGTCACACACTACCACCAAAAATCCCACCGTATGGTTGCATAGGAGCATTCCCCTTGTGACTCAGTACCACCAAAGATTGGAGCAACTACATCACATGCTCCGCCAGGACTTTGGCTACTTCTTGTTGTGTCCTGAAATGAGGAATGTCCAATCCACTATATTTCCCATCCCTCCCACAGTGATATTCCACCACCCATCAAACATGCACAGTATCCTCGGCCATCCCTACAGAACTCCTGCTCCCAACTCTTGCCTCTTAACTTTCAAACCTAGATGCAAGACCTGTCCCATACATCCTCTCACCACCACCTTCTCCACTCTGGCCAAAAGCATCACCTATCCCATCAAAGGCAGGGCTACCTGTGAAACCACTCACAAGGAGTGTGATGCATTCTACATGGGCATGACAACTAACAAGCTGTCTGTCTGCATGAATGGCCACCAACAAACTGTGGCCAAGAAACACATTGCTGAGCACCCCCCCAACACAGCATTCTTCATTTCAATGACTGCTTCACAGCCTGTGCCATCTTGATCCTTCCCACCAACATCTGCTTTTCTGAATGGCACATGTGGGAACTCTCCCTGCAATATATCCTATGGTCCCATACCCCTCCTGACCTCAACCTCTGTTTGTCTCTATCCTTAACCTTAACCCCCTTCCCTGTTCCCACACCAGTACTACACAGTCAACTATTCCATCAATGCACTCACTCTTTTTACCTCTCTTCTTTTCCGCTAATCCCCACACCTGCCCTCTGTCTGACCTTCTGACAGCACCTAGCTGCCCTAACCTCTCTCCACCCTGTTCTTGTATGATCCTACAAGTAGTACTTTACTGCCCCCACCCCTACCCTGCTATCCCACACCCCTCACCCACAGCCTTCTCCTTATTCCCACCACCCAGTTGCATCTCCCATGATGTGCAGCAACTACACTCCTGGAAATGGAAAAAAGAACACATTGACACCGGTTTGTCAGACCCACCATACTTGCTCCGGACACTGTGAGAGGGCTGTACAAGCAATGATCACACGCACGGCACAGCGGACACACCAGGAACCGCGGTGTTGGCCGTCGAATGGCGCTAGCTAAGCAGCATTTGTGCACCGCTGCCGTCAGTGTCAGCCAGTTTGCCGTGGCATACGGAGCTCCATCGCAGTCTTTAACACTGGTAGCATGCCGCGACAGCGTGGACGTGAACCGTATGTGCAGTTGACGGACTTTGAGCGAGGGCGTATAGTGGGCATGCGGGAGGCCGGGTGGACATACCGCCGAATTGCTCAACACGTGGGGCGTGAGGTCTCCACAGTACATCGATGTTGTCGCCAGTGGTCGGCGGAAGGTGCACGTGCCCGTCGACCTGGGACCGGACCGCAGCGACGCACGGATGCACGCCAAGACCGTAGGATCCTACGCAGTGCCGTAGGGGACTGCACCGCCACTTCCCAGCAAATTAGGGACACTGTTGCTCCTGGTGTATCGGCGAGGACCATTCGCAACCGTCTCCATGAAGCTGGGCTACGGTCCCGCACACCGTTAGGCCGTCTTCCGCTCACGACCCAACATCGTGCAGCCCGCCTCCAGTGGTGTCGCGACAGGCGTTAATGGAGGGACGAATGGAGACGTGTCGTCTTCAGCGATGAGAGTCGCTTCTGCCTTGGTGCCAATGATGGTCGTATGCGTGTTTGGCGCCGTGCAGGTGAGCGCCACAGTCAGGACTGCATATGACCGAGGCACACGGGGCCAACACCCGGCATCATGGTGTGGGGAGCGATCTCCTACACTGGCTGTACACCACTGGTGATCGTCGAGGGGACACTGAATAGTGCACGGTACATCCAAACCGTCATCGAACCCATCGTTCTACCATTCCTAGACTGGCAAGGGAACTTGCTGTTCCAACAGGACAATGCACGTCCGCATGTATCCCGTGCCACCCAACGTGCTCTAGAAGGTGTAAGTCAACTACCCTGGCCAGCAAGATCTCCGGATCTGTCCCCCATTGAGCATGTTTGGGACTGGATGAAGCATCGTCTCACGCGGTCTGCACGTCCAGCACGAACGCTGGTCCAACTGAGGCGCCAGGTGGAAATGTCATGGCAAGCCGTTCCACAGGACTACATCCAGCATCTCTACGATCGTCTCCATGGGAGAATAGCAGCCTGCATTGCTGCGAAAGGTGGATATACACTGTACTAGTGGCGACATTGTGCATGCTCTGTTGCCTGTGTCTATGTGCCTGTGGTTCTGTCAGTGTGATCATGTGATGTATCTGACCCCAGGAATGTGTCAATAAAGTTTCCCCTTCCTGGGACAATGAATTCACGGTGTTCTTATTTCAATTTCCAGGAGTGTAGTAGCGTGGCCTCAGCAGCCAGAAACTGTGGTTATGCATGTTGAATAGCATTTGCATGAGTGAGTGTGTGCGTGTGTGTGTCAACGAAGGCCTTGTTGGCCTAAAGTTCATTTTCTGACAGTCTTTTTGTTGTGCCCGTCTGCAACCCAGCATCCCTGCTCTTTGGTGTGTAGCAACTATCCTTTTCATAATATTGTAGCAAATAAAATAAGTTTTATGATGCATCATTAATAAATTATGTTATCAATAGCCTTCAGTATACATTTCACAATTTAATATGGCTATTTATAAGCAGTGTCTGTTCCTTTGGACATGCATGCATTTCCAAAGGAATATAACATCAAACTTTACAGACACCATCAAATACAGACATGCACTAATGTATTTCATGCCAAAATGTAGGTAAACTGACCCAAGAATACTAAATAACTCTCTTTCTGTATGGGAATCCTGTAACTGTGAAAGCAATAAAGCACTTTGGGAAACAGGCACGGGAACATATGGAAGTTTGGGTCTGTCAGAAAGCACACTCAGGTAGCCGAAGTGCTTATAGCAACCACTTGTATACAGTGAAAAACTCAGGTTTGAGTGCCAGAATGGCAAAAATGCCCATTTGTTTCTAGTAAATTATATAGCTGTGGTGGTATCATATTTGTAATTTGCAAATACTTTTCATGATTTAATAGGGCTATAAATCATCAACAGTCTGTTCTTTCACACACGCATACACTGCAGTGAACTTCACAGGCACTGATAAATATAAATACTATGCTAATGTATTATAAAGTAAGAAAACTGTAACATAAAAAAATATTAAGTCTACTATAAATATTCACATACTGTGTGTTGGCATTATTTTATTACGAATATGAAGAGTTGTATTAAGTGATAACATGCATCTTCAGCATGGGATGGCAATTGCGGCAACCTATTGAGATGAAATAACTGCGTGGACATGGCAATAAGGATTCCACAGACTGCCATCCAAACCCAGGAGATGTCAACTGTCGAAATTTTAGCAGCAAATTGCCATAGCATTCACACAAAGTTCCTGAATTTATCATGCTCCAGGAAAGTTCTCCTACTCAAATTATTCCAGGAAGCAAGTGGTGGATGAAACCCGAAGTAGAAAGCTACAAAGTATTTATAGAGGCAGGCAACTTACATTGGAAAAACAGGCTAGACCCTTAGAAGGGGACTGCTCATTACAGTCGACAAAAATACTGTCTCTATTGAGGTAGAAATCGAATCTAACTGTGATGTTACATGGACATGAGGAACTGGCCTCAGTGAACTCATATTAATCATAAGATGCTATTTCTGGCCACCCATTTCCACTGTAACAGTTGTAGAATCATTCAAAGAAAGTCTATGTTCAGTACCATGGAAATACACCAATCATACAATATTAGTTGGAGGCAACTGAGTATGGCATTGAGACATCTATGGACTCATTGCAGATGGTACAGATAGGCAGTCTTGTGAATTAGTTCTGAACACTTTTCTGAAAATTGTCTGAAGGAGCTAGTTCGGCAACCCACATGAAATGTAAATGCTTTAGACCTTCTAGCTGCAAACGGACCAGATGTTATTGACAGTTTCAGTATAGAGACAAGGATTTGTGATTATGATGTCATCATAGTGATGATGTTTACTAGTTAATAAATCCATCATGAAAGCTAGGAGGGTATTTATGCTAAAAACAGCAGATGCACAGTTATTAGTATCCAACTTAGGCAGTGAATGGACACCATTTAGTTGCAATAAGATGGAATTATGGATAAAGTTTAAACTGACTTTCATTCCTACTCTACAAATGTACGTGAGGAGTAAGTGGTTAAGGATAGAAATGACCCACTGTGGTTTAATAATAAAATTTGGAAACTGCCAATGAAGCAGAAATTGTTCTACTGTCAAGTAAAAAATGAACATCGAAATGTGGACAGGCAAAAGTTAGTAGAATCTTGTCTGCCTATAAAAAGATCAATATGCAAAACATACAACATGCACTTTGACATGACAGGAAAGGATCTGCCAAGAGCCCAAGAAAATCCTGGTCCTACATTAAATCATGAAGTGGGTTGAAGGCTTGTATCCAATCTCTCATCAACCAGTCTGGTGTGGCAATAGAAGACAGAAAAAGGAAAGCTGATGTCTTAAGTATCACATTTGAAAAGACATTCATGCAAGAGGATTGTACAGATGTACCATTGCTTGACTGTCACACAGGCCCCCATATGGAGGACATAGAGAAAGACACAGCTTACACTGAGAAGCAACTTAAACAGTTGAAAACAAGTATGCTGCCAGGTTCAGAAAGAACCCAATTCAGCTTTAAGGAGAGTATTCATCATCACTAGCGCCTTACATTGCAAATCTCTTGTCCATTGCAAAGTCTGAAGCAACTGTAAAAAGCCCAGGTATAAGAAGGGTGAAAGAACTGATCCACAAAATTACAGACTAATATCCTTAACATCATTTTGCTGCAGAATTTGTGAACATATTCTCAGTTCCAATATAATAAAGTTCCATGAGACAGAAAACTCTGTTCACAAATCAACATGCTTTTTGAAAGCATTGCTCACGCAAAACTCAGCTTGCCCTTTTCTCCCGTGATATCCTGTGAACAATGGATGAAGGGCAACATGCACATTCCATATTCCTATAGTTCTGAAAAGAATCTGACACAGTGCCCCAATGCAGACTGTTAAGGAAGGTACAATCATACAGAATTGGTTCTCAGATACGAGAGTGGCTCAAAGACTTCTTAAATAATTTAACTCAGTATGTTTTCCTCGATAGCAAGTGTTCATCAAAGACTTGGGTATCATGTGGAATCCCCTGGGAAGAGCACTATGATTGCTCTTATTCACTTTGTACACAAATAGTCTTACAGATAAAGTGAGCAGCTATCTGTGACTATTTGCTGATGATGCTGTAACACACAGGAAAGCATTGTATTGTTGTTGAGTGACTGTAGAAGGGTATGGAATGACTCAGACAGAATTTGTGTTTTGTGTAAAGAATGACAACTTGCTCTAAATGTAAAGAAATGTAAGTTAATGGAGATGAGTTGGAAAAGGAATTCTGTAATGTTCAAATACAATATTAACAGTGCACTGCTCAGCAAAGTCACTTCTATAAAACATCTGAGCATAGATTGCAAAGTGATAAGAAGTGGAAAGACCACGTAATAGTAGCAGTGAAGGTACTGCTTGAGTGTTTGAGATCCACACCAGCTGAGATTAAAGGAAGTCACTGGAGCAATACAAATGAGTGATGCCAGATGTGTTACTGGTATATTCGATCAACATGCTATGGAGAAGCTTTGTGAACTCAAGTGTGGATCCCTGGAGATATGATGACAATAATTTTGCAGAACACTGTAGATAAAATTTAGAGAACAGTCATTTGTGGCTGACTGCACAACAATCCTGCTAACATTAATGTAGATTTCATGTAAGGAATGTAAAGACAAGATAGGAGAAATTAGGGCTCACACGCGGGCATATAGACAGTCATTTTTCCTCACTTCATTTGTAAGTGGAATAGGAATGGATACAACTAGTAGTGGTAAGCTCTGCCACACCACACAGTGGCTTGCAGAGTGTGTATGCATATGCAGATGTGCAGGCTTCCCAGGAACTTTTGGTTTAATAATAAAGATATAGTGTAAAGGAAGCTAAAGAAACTTTTGTGAATGAGAATGATTTTGTGACCTGAAGCAATAACTTTAGCACATCTGTTGATGTAATTGAAGGATAGGAAAACATACCAAATGTTAATCTACATTTGGTGTGGAATGTCTATCCTTGAAATATGTTGTAAAGGAAGTAACACTTTTTATCATTAATATAAATTTATACAAGTAACAGAATTCACATTTGAAGCAATGGCCTCATCATTCTTTTGGTGCCCAGATGCAGGACATGACTTACAAATTATATGAAAAACATCCACATCAGAAGCAAGTATATGGAATTAAATAATAAAATTTTGGATAATGAAGAGAAAGTAACTTAAGTGATTATTATTTACTTTACTTCATGTAATTTTTCCTGAGGGCATGCAGCTTCACTGTATGATTAAATGATGATGGAATCCTCTTGGGTGAAATATTCCAGAGGTAAAATAGTCCCCCATTTGGATCTCCGGGTGGGGACTACTCAGGAGGATATCATTATCAGGAGAACGAAAACTGACATTCTACAGATCGGAGCATGGAATGTCAAATCCCTTGATCGGGCAGGTAGATTAGAAAATTTAAAAAGGGCAATGGATAGGTTAAAGTTAGATATTGTGGGAATTTGTGAAGATCAGTGGCAGGAGGAACAAGACTTCTGGTCAGGTGACTACAGGGTTATAAACACAAAATCAAATAGGAGTAATGCAGGAGTAGGTTTAATAATGAATAAAAAAATAGGAGGGTGGGTAATCTAATACAAACAGCATAGTGAACGCATTAGTGTGGCCAAGATAGACACGAAGCCCACACCTACTACAGTAGTATAAGTTTATATGTCAACTAGCTCTGCAGATGATGAAGAAATTGATGAAATGTATGATGAGATAAAAGAAATTATTCAGGTAGTGAAGGGGGACGAAAATTTAATAGTCATGGGTGACTGGAAATCGAGAGTAGGAAAAGGGAGAGAAGGAAACATAGTAGGTGAATACAGATTGGGGGTAAGAAATGAAAAAGGAAGCCGTCTGGTAGAATTTTGCACAGAGCATAAATTGCTTGGTTCAAAAATCATAAAAGAAGGTTGTATACGTGGAAGAATCCTGGAGATACTAGAAGGTATCAGATAGATTATATAATGGTAAGACAGAGATTTAGGAACCAGGTTTTAAATTGTAAGACATTTCCAGGGGCAAATGTGGACCCTGACCACAATCTATAGGTTATGAACTGTACATTAAAACTGAAGAAACTGCAAAAAGGTGGGAACTTAAGGAGATGGGACCTGGATAAACTGACTAAACCAGAGGATGTAGAAAGTTTCAAGGAGAGCATAAGGGAACAAATAATAATAAGGGAATATAATAATGAGGGACATACAGTAGAATAAGAATGGATAGCTTTGAGGGACAAAGTAATGCAGGCAGCAGAGGATCAAGTAGGTAAAAAGACAAGGGCTAGTAGAAATCCTTGGGTGACAGAAGAAATATTGAATTTAATTGATGAAAGGAGAAAATATAAAAATGCAGTAAATGAAGCTGGCAAAAAGGATTACAAACGGCTCAAAAAAGGGGTTCGACAGGAAGTGCAAAACAACTAAGCAGGGATGGCTAGAGGACAAATGTAAGGATGTAGAGGCTTATCTCTCTAGGGGTAAGATAGATACCGCCTACAGGAAAATTAAAGAGATCTTTGGAGAAAAGAGAACCATTTGTATGAATATCAAGAGCTCAGATGGAAACCCAGTTCTAAGCAAAGAAGGGAAAGCAAAAAGGTGGAAGGAGTATATAGAGGGTCTATACAAGGGCAATGTACTTGAGGATAATAATATGGAAATGGAAGAGGATGTAGATGAAGATGAAATGGGAGATACGATACTGCGTGAAGAGTTTGACAGAGCACTGAAAGACCTGAGTCAAAACAAGGCCCCGGGAGTAGACAACATTCCATTAGAACTACTGACGGCCTTGGGAGAGCCAGTCCTGACAAAACTCTACCACCTGGTGACCAAGATGTATGAGACAGGCAAAATACACTCAGACTTCAAGAAGAATATAATAATTCCAATCCCAAAGAAAGCAGGTGTTGACAGATGTGAAAATTACCAAACTATCAGTTAATAAGTCACAGCTGCTAACGTGAATTCTTTACAGACGAATGGAAAAACTGGTAGAAGTCGATCTCGGGAAAGATCAGTTTGGATTCCGTAGAAATGTTGGAACACGTGAGGCAATACTGACCTTACGTCTTATCTTAGAAGAAAGATTAAGGAAAGGCAAACCTACGTTTCTAGCATTTGTAGACTTAGAGAAAGCTTTTGACAATGTTGACTGGAATACTCTCTTTCAAATTCTAAAGGTGGCAGGGGTAAAATACAGGGGGTGAAAGGCTATTTACAATTTGTACAGAAAGCAGATGGCAGTTATAAAAGTTGGGGGGCACGAAAGGGAAGCAGTGGTTGGGAAGGGAGTGAGACAGAGTTGTACCATCTCCCCGATGTTATTCAATCTGAATATTGAGCAAGCAGTAAAGGAAACGAAAGAAAAATTCAGAGTAGGTATTAGAATACATGGAGAAGAAATAAAAACTTTGAGGTTCACTGATGACACTGTAATTCTGTCAGAGACAGCAAAGGACTTGGAAGAGTAGTTGAACGGAATGGACAGTGTCTTGAAAGGAGGATATAACATGAAACAAGGATCATGGAATGTAGTCTAATTAAGTCGGGTGATGCTGAGGGAATTAGATTAGGAAATGAGACACTTAAAAATAGTAAAGGAGTTTTGCTATTTGGGGAGCAAAATAACGGATGATGGTCGAATTAGAGAGGTTATAAAATGTAGACTGGCAATGGCAAGGAAAGTGTTTCTGAAGAAGAAAAATTTGTTAACATCGAGTAAGTGTCAGGAAGTCGTTTCTGAAAGTATTTGTATGGAGTGTAGCCATGTATGAAAGTGAAACATGGACGATAAATAGTTTGGACAAGAAGAGAATAGAAGCTTTCAAAATGTGGTGCTACAGAAGAATGCTGAAGATTAGATGGGTAGATCACATAACTAATGAGGAGGTATTGAATAAAATAGGCGAGAAGAGGAGTTTGTGGCACAACTTGACAAGAAGAAGGGACCGGTTTGTAGGGCATGTTCTGAGGCATCAAGGGATCACAAATTTAGCATTGGAGGGCAGCGTGGAGGGTAAAAATCGTAGAGGGAGACCAAGAGATGAATACACTAAGCAGATTCAGAAGGATGTAGGGTGCAGTAAATACTGGGAGATGACGAAGATTGCACAGGATAGAGTAGCATGGAGAGCTGCATCAAACCTGTCTCAGGACTGAAGACCACAACAACATTTACTTCTAATAATAAAGAAAATGGACATGAGAAAAGTACCATAAGCCACCTTGAGGACTGTCAAATACCTTTCTGAGAAGGTTTGTGTGTCCTGTTATAATGTGAGTGCTATGCTGATAACTGCTTAAGCTCCTGTGAGCGTCAACCAAGCCAGACAGATTGAAGGATGTGGACCAGCGGAATAGCAGTCCACAATAAGACTCCCGAAGGCTTGAGATCTGATGGCCTTCAGCAGGGCTCACATATGGGGCAGCAACAGCTCTTAGACACTGTGAAGTCAATCTTCCTGCAGAAAATAATTCTGAAGAAAAATTATGCATTTGCTGCTTTGCATATAGGTGACAGGTTATCAAAAGCTAGAGGAAGTAAACCTCAATCAAAAATTAATGGCAAGTCATGAGGCCAAAAGGTGGCAACCCCACCACATGTCTAAACTGGCTACAGGGTGGCATCCTGTACCTGGGACTTCCACTTACTCATAAGCTTTGAAGAATTGATCTGGAATTGATGGCTGGATATTTAGAACAGTTTTCTACAAAGAATTGTCATGCAATTGTAAGTTTGCCCACAGTAACTGAAAAAACAAAAGGTCATAAAAAATCTGTGCTAAGCATTAAATTTTATTATTATTTTATTTTATTATTATAAAGAACTTTGTACTGTAAACTTTAAGTAGAGATTACAAAATTACATTCATCCATGAAAAGATGTGTGTAAAGAAGAATGTTGGCCAATTACTATGGCGGATGACAATTATCTGCAGTTTGCAGCACCAGTACTTCATTGTTTTACCATGGTGACCGCAGCACACTGTAGCTAGCTGCACAGTCAACTACATAACACAAAAATCCAAGGGAGCCATAGAAATAACAGATCCTTTTATTTTTTATTGTCTTAAAATATTGCCATATTTCAAGTGAATGGATTTGGATATACATACTGATCTTCTAGGCACGTTTTAGTGAATTTTGTGATTTGGGAAGCGTTGTTCATGTAATGTTCTTTGAACTGTATGCCAGTATTAATGTTTAAACTGGGAGAGCATTTCAAAGAATTATTGGAAAAGTTTAGTGCACAATTTAAAGCACACTAGGAGTCCACTTTTACACAATTTTAAATATTGCAGTGAGGTAATTAGTGATGAAATCACACAAATAAGTTCAAAATTTGGCAAACAGGCTAAAATCTTAGAGGAAACAAACATTAGGCAATACCTAAATTTATAAGATTGAAATTCAAGCCAAAAACTGCAAGAACATGTAGTTAGTCACTTGAGGAAAAGGCTCAGATAAATCACGAAATTTCATAACTAAAGAAACCAAAGGAAAGGTTGGAATAGGAATTACAGGTCAGGGAGAAGCAGTAAAAACTCTGAGGTTTTTCAAAGACGCTATAATTCTGGCGGAGTCAGCATAGGACTTGGAAGAGCAATTGAATGAAATGGTGTTGACTTGAAAGGAGGACATAAGGTGAACATCAACCAAAGCAAAAGGAGGATAATGGAATGTAGTCAAACTAAATCAGGTGATGCTAATAGAATCAGATAAGGAAATGAGACACTTAAAGTAGCACATGATTTTTGCTCTTTGAGCAGCAAAATTACTGATGATGGCCGAAATAGACAGGATATAAAATGTACGCGCAATAGCAAAAAATAAATAAATAAAAAATAAAACATTTCTGATGAAGAGAAATTTCCTAACATCAAATACAGATTTAAGTGTTAGGAAATCTTGTTTGAAAATATTTGTATGGAGTGTAGCCATGTGTGGAAGTGAAACATGGACAATAAGCAGTTTGGATAAAAACAGAATAGAAGCTTTCGAAATGTGTTGCTGCAAAAAAATGCTAAAAATTAGATGGGTAGATCATGCACCTAATTAGGAAGTACCAAATAAAACTGGTGAGTCAAGAAATGTGTGGCACAACTTAATCAAAATAAGGGTTCGGTTGATAGGACACATTCTGACACATCAAGGGATCACCAATTTAGTATTGGAGGGAAGTGTTGTAGGTAAACATTCCTAGAGTGAGACTAAGAGATGAACACAGTATGCAGATTCAGCAAGATGTAAGTTGCAGTAGTTATTCGGAGACAAAGAAGCTTGCACAGGATAGAGAAGCATGGAGAGATGCAACAAACCAGTCTTCGGTCTGAAGACCGCAACAATAACAACAAAGAGTCTCAAGACAACACTGTGGCTGATAACCTATACAACCGGCCTGCTGCTGACATGAAGGGTGTGTCCCAGCATAGCAACTGCCAGTAAGCAATTGCCTTCACCTCCAAATTTTTGACTGTGACACAGTTCAATTGTTCACAAGCTGAGAAGCTTCCAGAAAAGAAAGCAATGCATATGCAGTGCTGCCATTCCCTTCAAGCGGGCACCATTATGAAATCCACTTTCACCCCAATGCTGAACATGTCAATGCACGTGCCCTGTCCCACTTCCCTCTTGGCTGCGACACAAACTTCGATTGCCAAGAAACAGATTGTTTAGCTCTGGACTAATCCTGAATGAATTCCTGTTGACCGCACGTGACATAACCACAGAACCATCCTGTGACCTGTTTATGTGGCAAGTTTTATAAGCTGTACAGAATGGGCAGCCAGCACATGTTTCCAGCCATGCAGACTCAGTCATTCGTATTATGCTACCAGCTCAACACTATGAAGCATGTCATAAGATAGACCAAAAGGACTCTGCATGCTGGAGTCCAACCACAGCATCCTCCAGCTCCTTCATTCTTTGCATTTGGGTATGAAGTACATGACGTTTGCCCAAGTGACATATCTACTAGACAGACATCAATACCAACATTCAGTGCATGTACCACTCCTTTCATGCTTGCTCCTTCAATAAGGTGGCCACTGTCCAATACTTATACCCATAGCCCCACCCTCAGCAGAAACTGGAGGAGGACCCTGTGGATTTTTTCAGGCCATTTCTTGAAGCTATGTGGCTGCTGGTCGTGTGTGCCATCTCTACACCTGTGATCTCTTCTGTGCTCTCTTGGTGATATTCGCCACTGAGGGAAAGCCAGCTGCCTGGTGCCAGACAATCCTCAATTCATGTCATTGCAATTCCAGGCCTCCTGTTGTCATAATGGCTTCAAACACCTGAACAATCCCACATTTCACACTGCTTCCAGTGTGGAGGGTGAGCAGATAATCTGTACTTTAAGAACACAAGTGCGAAAGGCCTTTCTGCCCCCTCTACTGATTAAGCACCCCACAGCTTCCTGGCCATGTATTTGGCCACCCCCATCAATGGTGTCAGTCCAGCTGAACTACTGCATGGGCACCAGCATCACTCGCTGTTAGACCTACTGAATCCCATGTAGTGTGCCCAGCCTATGTACTGGCCCACTTCTGCGTAAGCTGCCTGTGTCCAGGCATGCACATTTGGCCAGCATCTGACAAAGACTCAAGGGACGATAGGCCATAGGGAGGCATCACGTGTTTGGCAGTGTGGCAGGGCTTACCACCACAATCAGCTCTGGCTGCAACTACAGTCACAATCAGTGCCACCATCACCGTCACCACAGCCTTCCAACATCCAAACTGACCACAAGGGCTACCAGCATCCAAACCCCTTGCTTTTCCACCTTCACACTGTCCACACCACCGCTTTTTGTTAGGTTGATAAGTGGACAACAGTGTAAGAACCCATGGAATCCACTCAGAAAACACATACAGAACTGAATATGCAACTTGCTGCTCTGTGGGTGTATAGCAGGTGATGGAACCTAACTGGGCTGAAACTTACAGTTGCTGGCTGAAACAGGAAAATAAAACATTATGACTGAAGATGGTGTATTGCTAACAAAATTTTTATAACCTATAAATCAGAGTCAAAGGAAGCCCTTGACAAAATATCTGTTAGTCACGTGGTGGAAGTGAGGTCCCTGCAGCATCTTACTTGATAATTAATGTGTAAATAGCAGAGGCAATCAGAATTTTGGCAAATCAATCATGATTTGTGAATTCAGAATCGAATTTTCATATTCTGATCACAATTAAAGATGCCCAAAATTTCATGTGTCTGAACTCTGATGTAAGTGTATGCTGTATGCTTCAAAAACAAACATCTTGTCACTTCTATTTACAGCAAGGATGCTGTTCCACAAGCTTATCAAATAGCTTTAAAATGCTTTTTAAAAATAATGAAGGATAATAGTCATCTATACAGAGAAAACAGTATCAAACATCAGACAAACTATACTTCCTGTTAATTACATTAAATTCTTCATTGTTGCTGTACTTTGAGAGGGCAAACTGAAAGAGCTTTTCTTCTTTATTGATCCATTTTATGTCATGCTTAAGTTCAGCCAGTTTCCCCAGGAATACTCTCATTATCTGCAAATGACAAACAAAATGTTTTTGGAAAATATAAATAGAATAAACAGAAATAGAATAAAATGTTGGTAATTTATAATACACACACACACACACACACACACACACACACACACACACACACACACACACACATAAACTGTAAGAACAATTATTTATTCCAGCACTTGATCACATAGGTTTGTTATTGATAACGAATTTCAGTCAATGATGAGCATCTTTAAATCAGTCCAAAAGACACAAAAAGAATGTGCAAACAGCTATAAGCGAAAGTACTGCTGCAAGTTTTGATGTGAATAATGCTGAAACTTCTATGCCCTCAAACAGACATTCCACTGGTATTTTGTTTAGCTTGTTTTCAAGTGCCTAATGCAAGCAGTGAACACCACCGTTTTTACTGATGTCCTTGTAGGCACGTTTTAATGCATTTCACAGAACGTTAGCATGCCATAAATATACCTGTGAGCAAATTTAGTTATTAGTTATACAAATTATTATTTCATCATACCTTAATTGTACTGCTTAACTGAGTTACATTATTGTACTACTGACTCATAATAACAATTATTCACATTCTTCTCATGACACACAGGCAGTCATAACAGTGTGCACCAGTGTAACAGCAAACAACTACTCATGGAGAAACTTCATAGGCTGCTTCCGCCACAGCTGCAAGCACAGTATATCGTAGATGGCCTCACTGTAAGGATTATGCACTATATTTGTCCTTCAGTTTTATCATGTATTGTACTTCCTGATGCTGCTAATCTTGACAGATATTTTCTGATGTGTTTCACATAATACTATTAATACATTTGTTGCCCTATGAGTGTAATAATGTTAGTCTGTTTCTCATATTGCAGTCTTTGTGTTGTGGATACGTTACAGCTGAGAATTTCCAAACATGGTGGACTTCTTTCATTTATAATTAGATTCACATTCTTTTTGTGTCTTATAGATTGATCTGTAGATGATCATTAATTATTTAAAGTCAATATTAAATAAAAGACTCTTGTGATAAAAGATTACAAAAAATATTACTTCAAACGTAAAAGCATGCACAAAAGTTGTTAATTCCAAAGTGACCTTTAACACACTTGACTTTAAATAATATACTGTTTGATAACTGCTAAGGAAAACTGACTCGAATGATTGCTATGGAATGCACAATCAATGATATTAAAAGGAAATATAGAGGGTGAGACATGTCGACTGCAGTGAAGCTTATGTACAAACATTATGTATGCATTCGAAGTTGATGTAGTACGGTGTTTGACAAAAGTTGTTGTGGAATAATTTAGTTTAATATTGAGTGAGGTTTGGGAATAGGTCTGAAATACATCATTGAAGTGCTTTCAATTATCGTCAAGGATTGGATGGCTTGGAACTTGTCAAAGTGTCCTATTGCGGCCACAGGAAATAATGTCTCCAAAAGCGTCATCTCACAATTAAAAAGGGCCACTGAGGGCGAAATGCTATGCGAAAGCATGCCAATGGTCATAGACAGAGCACAACACTGCAAGATGATTGATACGTACTCCTACTGGAAAAAATAAACAGACATCTCACTCCTGAGCAGATCACTGCAGTCCTTGCAGCCACTACTGATACACGTCTCCACCAGAACCATTTCATGCCAGTTAAATCAGGCTGGTTTGTAGGCTTATAAGCCTCATAAATACACCCACTTCACCATTCCATGCCACTGTCGAGAACGAGTTTGTTAGTGTAGGGAGCATGTTAGCTGGGGTCAGCGACAGTGGTCCAGAGTGATGTTCCCTTATAAATTCCACTTCACTGTGGCAAGTGATTCTGGCTACCAGTTAGTGTACAGAGAGCGAAGAACATGTTACATGTCACAGAAAGTTCATAGGTGTAAATAGTATGGCTTAGGTGTTATAGAGTGGGCAGATGTTATGCACAATGGCCAAATACCATTGCATAGCTTACTGTGATATCCTGTTACAGCACAGCAGTGCTGCAAGGAGATTATTCTGGACCATGTCCCTCTATTAAAAGGCACAGTAGTTCCTGACTTTCTGTTTATATACAACAATGTCTACCCACTCCTGACCGCTGAGGTGTCGGACTCACTGGAAAGTGGAAGTACTGAACATATGGGATGTCCTGTGTACTTCCCAGACCCAAACCCTATACAGCATTCATGGAATACTCATGGGATGTTATTCCCTAAGGACTTCCTCAACATTTTGTTAGCCAGCATGAATAACAGGTGCACACAAGGCATTAGGGCCTGAGGAGGATATTTTCCTTACTGAGAGTCTGATACTAACCTGTGTGTTGCGAATCTGATGTATATAAAATATGAACGTTATTTATATCTGTTATCCTGCTTTCCCACGTGTTGAAATCAGTAGCACTTTTCATTATAAATATAGCACTCCACCTCTATAGTGTATGTACTGTGTTTAATGCTGCTCATCGCTGCCTGTACAAGATGGCAATTGAAAAAGGTACACGAAAATCAGGTTCTGCGAAAAATATAAAAAAGAATGAGTCTCAATGTATTCAGTGCAAAAAAAAAAAAAAAGTATTGTGGTTCAACCTGGAAAATGTTACTGCTGCGAAGCTAAAGCAAAAAATGCAAGCGAAATCATTACAAGATCAAATTCTTGTGAAAAAAACTGTGGCAAATGTAAATTTTGTCACATCCATACGTAAACATTGCAATGGCTTTCATCTGCGGTTAACTAAAAAAAAAAAAAAAAAAAAAAAAAAAAAAAAAAAAAAAAAAAAAAAAAAGTGAAATCAGTGAACTTAAAAGGACTGTAGCCTTATTGGAGAAACAGCTGAATCATCTTGGTTGTAAAAACAAACAGGGCATCAACTCAACCTTAAAGAAATATCAGCTACCAGTGATATAAACGAAGGAAGAACGGTGGTGGAAACCAGCGCAAAACTTTGAAATATAAAAGTAAGTGCATCAAATAGTTATAATGAAAAATGTGAGTCTACAAACAATGTCACTCAGAAACATATGAGTCCAGATAATAATTACAAACAATAACAGCCATGCGCTGCGAATTTTTCGCAGCTTTAGCATTGTAAACAAAGAAATGTGATTAAAAAATCAATCAACTGGCCTCAAATGTGCAAAAAAGAATGAAAAGCCTTAATTTTTGCAGCTAATCATGTATGTCAGATAGCAGTAAAGGTGGCAGTTGTCAAATCAGGAGCAGGCATTGCAGAAATGACAAACCAGTGATGAAATCATGTGAAAACCTTGACTCAAAATTCTGTGTCATAATTTCTCATAATTTGTGCAGGTGCAAATGATATTGCCAGAGATAAAGGTAGTGAGCTCATCACTGTTCTTGAAAGTGTGATACCCAAGTTAGGCAGCACAAATGTAACTGTTGTAAGTCAACCGCACAGATATGATCTACCTCCTTGCTCATGCATAAATAAATTAATAAGAAGAGTAAACAAAGAGATAGATGATGTATCTGAACTTAATAAATGTAAGCACGTTAGACAGATGCATGCATACCAGCCATGGCCTTCATTTAAATCACAGTGGAAAACAATTTTTGGTTGAAGAAATCTGTTGTTTAGCAAATATCTTGCTCAGATTATTGAAATTAAGTAGATGGAAGGAAATGAACTCCGGGTACACATTTGAGAACCATGTGGACAAAGTCATGGTGTTCCACAGGGCTCTATTTTAGGTCCCCTTCCTTTTTGGTACACATTAAAGATTTCCCACCACACATTAGGGATTCTGAACCTGTACTGCTTGCAGATGACACCACTCTATTGATTGAAGGAAATAAGAAGGAAATCTCACTGCATCTGCAAAAGATATTACAAAAGAAGTGACTGAGTGGTTTACCAGAAACCGGCTAATAGTTAATCCCCAAATAACCGGTACTCATGAATTTCAACACAGATCAAAATAAAAATGTGGGACAACCCATAATAAATATAGATAACTAAATCATTAGTTCTGTCAATGAAACTAAATTTTTTGGAATTCGTATCCACGAAAATCTTAAATGGAGCACTCATATCACATCCCTAAATTCAAAACTAACAAAAATGAGCTATGTAGTAAGAATTCTTTGCAACAATATTAGTGCAGAAATGGTTAAGGTTGTATACTTTGCTCGTGTACATTCAATACTGACGTATTGTATCATTTTCTGGAGAAAAGTGCACCAGGCCATAACAGTTTTCAGGAAGCAAAAGGCAGTTATAAGAATAATGAAACAAGTGAGCAGCAGAAAACTATGCAAACCTTTCCTTAAAGATCTAAAGATCCTACCCCTTCCATGCATTTATATACTGGATGTAGTCATGCATGTCAAAAAAAGTATACTGAGAAAAGAAAACCTTTTTCCTCAAAACAAAAGTGTCCATGATTACAGTACCAGGTCAGACAGTGACATACATTTTAATCATTATAACACCACACTGTACCAAAAAGGTGTATATTGTGCAGGAACACAACTATCCAACAGATTACCAAGACATGCAAAATCTCTTCTTGAACTACAGAGGTTTAAAAAGTCTGTGACAGCCTACCTTCTGAAAAACTGCTACTGTTTAATCTCACAGTATCTCATGCAAGAAAAAACGTAATTTGTAACTTTAACTGTAGAAATAAGTTAAAAATATACAGTATTTAAAAAATTGTAATTGTTAACTGTATAGATCCAGTATGTTATAAAAATTTAAATAATGTATGTTTAATGTTTGAAAAACCAATAGATAAAAAGTTTTCTGTCCAATATCCTGTGTATGATATATGTACTGAAAAAGAAATTTATGTGAACAAATAAACAGTGTCTCGGTTCCTTCACAGCTGTCAAGCTGTGAGCTGTGTAGAATACAGCAAGGGAAAACACATACAGTTTACAGTCAAATGTACAATATTGTGTGGGGGTGGAAACAGATGGAAAAGACAGATCATAGTAGATTGTATTTGAATTAAACCTGTCCTCCAAAACATTATTTATATCATATTTAAGTATTTATGACAGCATAGGCAACTGACCTTATAAAGAGGAATGAGTTGTACCTTCGGTTCATCTTTGTATGAAATTTTACCACTGTGTAATAAGAGAAGTTCAATGTAATGTGATTACGCAAGACATATTTCTACACCATTTTGTAGAAAGTTGCAACGCTATTTGAATTTATAGTCTATTAATTTAAAACAGCAACCAAGAAGTCATTCACAAATTAACTCATAGAAGAAGCAGTTAAATTTCATCAGGTTGATCGGGTGCAGAACTCTATCATTTCTGTATTGGAAAATTCTACAAGAAGTGAATAAGTAGAAGCAAACATTTGCTTGAAGCTATTTAACTTGAATTACATTGCAGCACTTGGAAATGATAAGGCAGAGAGCATTTCATATTAATACCTTAATTGGTGGACCCAGAACACTGCTACGTTAGAAAAACAACATAATTTTATAGAAAAGAAGAAATTAAAAATGTATGGTAAAGAAAAAAACAGTTCTGGAAGGAGATTACAAAAGAAAAAGTAGCAGTCATATGTAGCAACAGAGGTTAGCAGCCGTGCAGTGCAAAAGCAACTCAACGGAACTGAAGAATTTTAAGAATCAGGTAGTCGATAAGCAATTGTTCAACCCTTTTATTAAAATTAAAACAAACATGACTTAATAGTCCACCAGTTGCAAGATCTTCATCTGTGAAGGCTTAAATTGTGTTATCAGTTTCACAACGACTTTACAGCAGCCATCACGGATCACATATACAGCTCATCTGACAGCATCGGCTTCAGCTATACCCCAGCCTCCAATCAAGCAATCCTGCTTTTTGTTGGAATCACTACCTGGTGAGTGACACATGA
Source organism: Schistocerca americana (assembly GCF_021461395.2). NCBI lineage: Eukaryota > Metazoa > Arthropoda > Insecta > Orthoptera > Acrididae > Schistocerca > Schistocerca americana. The sequence goes on from NC_060122.1 coordinate 282,421,888, forward strand.
AACTTTATAAGTAGTATTCAGTTCCCATTGGAGAATTTCTGTAGTGGATTGTAGTGGTGGTATTTGTGTTGAGGTGTAAACTGCAAATCATTTGATAACCACAGTTTGTGGGGGTAATGCACCATTGTTGCTGTCACTGTTACAGTAGTATGTGTGCAAATTTTTTTAGTAGTAATAATAAAAGTACCTATATAAGAAAGTTAATTTTTTGTAACCAGAAGTCAATTACTTTGTTTTACAATTAATGGCCAAATTTTGTAACAATATATCTTCTCTTCTTTGAGTCCGTATTAAGCTGAACTTACTTCCATGTTGTCAAGATCTACACACTTCTGTTAGGTGCTTGTTCTTCCAACATCACAAAACTACTCCTTCTTGACCATGCAGGTATGTAATTTTCATTTATCAGACTTCTTCCTTATATACAGGCAGCAGGTGTGACGTGACATTTTTGTCGTGTGCGGAAGAAAATAAAAAGGCTTCATATTTTTGCACTGACAGACATTATTATTCAGATACCGTGAAAGCTATTACACGCATCTCATATCTAAACATGTCCTCTCTCCACGAGAACTCAAGAAATAAGGTGACAAAAAACTGAATGAGGTCTTTATCATTTGTTCTCGCCTTCCGGCGTAGCAAAATAGATCTTTTGCAGATGCTTCCAGCTCTTATCCTCGCTTTTCCTATGTACCAATACATATGCTAAGTTTAATATAAACATATTGTTGTAGACACTGTATGCCCATGGTGCTGAGAGGCATGGAGATGACTGTAGTAGAGTGTTTTAAAAATTTTAGTCCGCAATAAAGTACTGATATAAAGGAGCTAAGTGCTAGAATAGATAACACTACTGATTGTACAAAAGTTAAAGGCCAGAATTAATTAATAACAGTGACTGGAAATTTTTCCATGGGTGTGTCATATCAGACAACACACACAATGTCACACTATTTTGTAGTAAGGGCAACTACAGCTTTAATTATACATTGTTATTGTAAACAAATATCTGAAAATTCTCAATACTCTCTAAAAAACTTTAAAATTTTTTAAAGAAATTAATTAAAATTATTCTTAGCTACTTAGAGGTTCCTTCATTATTATTATTATTATTACTATTTAGAGCTTTTTGCCTGAAAGCTTATTGTGTGATGGTCTTTGTGTTGTACCTTTCTGTGACCTAGCGTGCCCTCTATATAGTGAGTAGCGACTACCCTTTTCATAATGTTGGTACAGTCCATCCTGGATTTTCCATTGTTCAGTAACAATAATAATAATAATAATAATAATATATGTGTTTCAGTGTTTGTGGCAATTCAACTCCTAAGGGAGTGAAATAGGGTTGGTTGGTTTTGGGGAAGGGGACCAAACAGTGAGGTCATTGGTCCCATTGGATTAGGGAAGGTTGGGGAAGGAAATCGGCCATGCCCTTTCAAATGAACCAGCCCAGCATTTCCGTGAAGTCATTTCAGGAAATCACAGAAAACCTAAATCAAGATGGTCGGACATGGGTTTGAAACGTCATCCTCCAGAATGTGAGTCCAGTGTGCTAACCACTGTGCACCTAACCTGGTATGTGTGAAATAGGGCCTGACTAATTCGCTGACTCATCAATGCCCAGCCACAATGCTCAGGATAGTAACTTGATACTTGGATAAGGTGTTGATCTTATACTGTAGGCATCGTTTAATACAGGACTGTTTAAAATTAAATCCCTATGGGAGAGAAGAGGTGCTATTATGGCAAATCTGAAACTAGAACTACAAAAATCGGTATTTGGTTTTGGTATTTGACTTTTCAGTTGGAAACAAAAGAACATGTATTTCAGTGTTTTTGGAAATTCAACTTGTACTGAATAAAATTTTTCATTAAAATATCTAACTATGAAAGACTTTTGAAAACTAAACATAAGAAAATTTGTATTTGCCTGTTTTTGGAAATTCAACCCCTATATGGGGGAAACAGGTGATGAAAATTTTTGTGGAAATATTTCATTGCGAAAGCAATTTTGAGGCTAAATCTATAAAAATCTGTTTGAGCTTCTGCATTAGAAATAAAAAAAAATCATGTTTCAGTGTTTTTGTAAATTCAACCCCTAAGGGGGTACAATAGGGAATGAAAATGATTAAAAAATATTTTAAAAACAAAGATTCTGCGACTTATCAAATGGGAAAGCGCTACTAGATTGACACAATAAAAAAAACACACACACACAAAATTTCAAGTTTTTGCAACCCACGGTTGCTTCATCAGGAAAGAGGGAAGGAGAGGGAAAGACGAAAGGATGTGGGTTTTAAGGGAGAGGGTAAGGAGTCATGCCAATCCCGGGAGTGGAAAGACTTACCTTAGGGGGAAAAAGGGACAGGTATACACTCGCACACACACACACATATCCATCTGCACATATACAGACACAGGCAGACTCTTACGAGCCTCCTGAAAGCTCAGTCACTTCACCTTAGCAGTCCTATGTCGCCTTATGTCATATCTAATCACAAGCAGAAATTGGGAGACAGCATACTGAGTATTTGCCAATCAGTTGCACCCCTTAATTGATAAATTTTATATTATACCTTACATTCTATGAATAAATGCTGTTTGGAAGCACTAGCACATTCAGGATCTTTCAAAAATGCATGGTTATTGGTAAAGATTTGTTGTAAGAAAATGACAAGTGTCATATTGGTGGTTAAAGAATTATCTAATTTCATTGTTTTCATATTATAGCTTGCATGTTATTAAAGAATGTAATTTAAAGGCTGTTGCTCGTTGAAGATTTATCAAAAATAAGTCAATCTTAGTATGATTTTTATGATTAAATGACAGTTAAGTAGACATTGGGGGTTACATAATATAAGACAGCACTTGGAAGACTACAGTAGCATACTGGATACAACTGGGTGACTCGAAGTCATTGGTTTGTGTCCTGGTGTCTCCAAGGCCGCCCCCCCCCCCCCCCCCCTCCCACAGTTAAGCCTTGCTGTGAGTGACTCATGGTGAGGCTCACATGTTAAAATTCCTGGTATCTCTAAATACCTTCTCCCAATTAAATTCCACATGGTCCTATTCTGAATCCCATGTCACTTTCCTTGACATTGATCTCATCCCCATCGAAGGCCAGTTACACACTTCTGTCCACATCAAACCTGCTAACAAACACCATTATTTACATTTTGACAGTTGCCATTCTTTCCATGTCAAACATTCCCTCCCATACAGCCTTGGCATTCGAGGCAAATGTATTTACACGGATGCAAACTCTTTACAGCAATACAACACCGCTCTCACTTCAGCCTTCACTGGACATAATAATCCCAACAGCCTAGCTCAAAAGCAGATTTCCTGGGCTATTACATCCAATCCTGGTACTGTTAATACCTCCAAAAAACAACTTTGGAACACACCACTTGTCACCCAGTATTATCCTGGTCTTGAACATATTAATCAACTTCTTCAACAAGGCCATGACTTCCTAAAATCATGTCCTCAAATGAGACTTTGGCCACCACACTAGAATAGCTTTTTGGCACTCTCCTACTCTCCACAATATCCTTGTCAGACCTTATGCTCCTTCTGCACCCATCTCCCTACCCTATGGCTCCTACCCCTGTGACGACCCTGCTGCAGGACTTGCCCTATGCACCCTCCTACCACCACCTATTCCAGCCCTGTAACTGGCGAAACACACGCTTTCAAAGGGAGAGCCACCTGTGAAATGACACGTCATATACCAGCCTTTTACATCGGCACAACTACCAGCCAGTTATCAGTGAGGATGAGTGGGCATACGCAGAGAGTGTATACAGGCAACACACAATATCCTGTTGCAGAGCATGCTCTACAACATGACAGTCATGACCACTGTGCCTGCTTCACCACACACACCATCTGCATTCTTCCTCCAGACACAGTTTCTCAGAACTCTGCAGGTGGGAACTAGCATTACAGCATGTCCTCAGTTCTCACCACCCAACCGGCCTTAACTCACATTAATTCTTTCTGTCTCAGGATTTCTTCACTCCACCTTAGTGTTCCACACCTTTCATTTTCGGACATGTGTATTTTTCGCTGTCCCCCTCTCATCTCTGTTACACACACTGCACTTAGTTTTTCACTCTTATTAACTCTTGCATGATGGTTTAGTAGTAATCTCTGCCTTGCACATTACCTTGTCTTCCACCTTTAAGCTCTCAGGTTTTCAAATCTCATCCGGAGCAATTCCCAACACTCAGTCTTTCCTTCTCATTCTGTCGGATAAGTCTCCCCTGACCTGGGGTTCGGGTGACTTTGCCAAACTGTATCCGTTTCCTTAAACCTCTCCAGTCCTTTCCCTTCACCCCTCTTCCTTCTCCTTCAACTCTTCTGCCAGAAGAAGGAGCTACTGGCTCTGAAAGCTTGTAAAAGTTAAACCCTTTTGTGTGTATGTTCCCCTGCCACCGCTTGGTGAGTAGATTTTTTTATCTACCCATTTACATTGTTTGCAGTAAGATAACTTGACAGAAAATTATAACTCATTTCATTAGTGTTTGTAGCAGTTTGCATATCATGGCCCCAGCTGACAAAAGATGTGTCTTCAGCATAGCTTACAACCTTGCAGTTTTGGGGTTCAATTAAATCGTTAACATACACAAGAAGCAGAAAAGGTCCCAATATACTTCCTTGGGGCACACCACATTGACGTACCTTGTGGGTTCATTTGGTTGCTACCAACTATTAATTCCTCTTATAAGTTAGCTTGAAACACTGTTTCCTGTCTTACAAATACAAGATAAGTAGTTGGAAGGCTATCCCTCTCATCCCATATGCTTCTAATTTATGCACTAGATTTGTATGAGTCACAGCATCAAAAGCTTTACTCATATCCAGGAAGGTGCCTATTACCTTGTCCCCTTCTTCTAGCTTGTTTATTATTCCATGTATAAAAATTGCTACTGCTGTTACAGTAGATCTTGCTTTTCTAAAATCTTGTACACCCAATTGGTCCATTTGATCCACTAAGAGTGTCTTCTAAGAAACTGCAAGTTCATTTTTGGTACCATGATGTACCAGAGAAATGGAAGTCAATACAGACAGAGCCAAATATTATCTGATCAATGCTAACAGAACTAAGATGTTTTTTTTTTCCTTTTTTTCTATTTTTTTTTTTTTTTTTTTTTTTTTTTTTTCCAAAGAGATTTATCTCATCATGCTTAATGGCAGTTGCTGAAGCATGCCCAGAGCTTATTACAGTTGAACAACAAGTAACAGCATCTACCAGTCCCTGACTAGGCCACGATCACATCCAGCCACAACTACCCAAGGTTGCTGTGGTACTTGACATTTACAAAGAATTGGAGATCATGTGGTTTTATCAAAAGAATGAAAGACTGAGTGAGCATGATCTTTGCAGTGCATGTAAAGTGGTTTGGTTATCAAAATGAGTAAAAACTACATGCTGTTGATTTAAAATATTCTGCAACGGTATACACTGAGGTGATAAAAGTCATGGGGTACCTCCTAATACTGAGTCAGAGCACCTTTGTCCAGCATAGTGCAGCAACTCAATGTGGCATGGAATCGGCAAGTCATTGGAAGGCCCCTGTAGTAACACTGAGCCATGCTGCCTCTTCAGCCACCCATAATTGCAAAACTGTTGCTGATGCAGAATTTTGTACACAAACTGACCTCTCAATAATGTCCCGTATATGTTTGTTGGGATTCATGTCAGGTGAGCTGGGTGGCCACATAATTTGCTTGAACTGTCCAGAATGTTCCTCAAATCAATTTGGAACAGTTGTGGCCTACTGCCATGGTGCACTGGCATCCACAAATATTACATTGTTGTTTGAGAACATGAAGTTCATGAATGGCTGCAAATGATCTCCAAGTGGCTGAACTTTAAACATTTCCAGTCAATGATCAGTTAAATTTGACCAGAGGACCCAGTCCATTGCACATAAGCACATCCCATACCATTATCGAGCCACTACCTACTTTCACTGTGCCTTATTGACAATCCAAGTTGATGGCTTCGTGGCATCTACACCACACTCAAACCCTATCATCAGCTCTTACCAATTGAAATTGGGACTAATCTGATCAGGTCATGGTTTTCCAGTCATCTAGGGTCCAACTGATATGGTCACGATCTCAGAAGAGGTGCTGCAGATGATGTTCCACTGTTACCGAAGTCACTCACATGGGTCATCTGCTGCCACAGCCCATAAATATCAAATTTTGCTGCACTTCCCTCACAGCATCCCACATTGATTTCTGTGGTTATTTCAAGCCATACTGCTTACCTGTTATCACTGACAGCTCTAAGTAAACACCGCTGCTCTCAATCGTTAAATAAAGGCCATCGGTCACTGTGCTGCCTGTGGTAAGAGGTAAGGCCTGAAATTTGTATTCTTTGTACATTCTTGACAGTCGTTCTCGGAATACTGAATTCTCTAATAATTTTCGAAATTGGTTGCCCCATGTGTCTAGCACCAGCTACCATTCCACGTTGAAAGTCTGTTAATTCCCACTGTGCAGCCATAATCACATTGGGAATGTATGCTTCTTCATATCTCCTTCTTACTGCCAGGCCTGTATTCTATTGTAACTCTGCCTCCTGTTCCTTCCCCTGCTATAGCATTTCAGTCAGCCATAATTATTAGATTTTCATCACTCTTTACATACTGAGTTACCCATTCTGTTTCCTTGTATAGTCACTAAAACTCATCGTTTGCATGTGACACACAAGAATATATACCTGAATTATAGTTGTTGCATTGGTTTGATTTTTAATATGAGAATGATCATATACCAGAACTGTTCATTAAATCACTCTTTACCCCGCCTTCATGTCAGTGGTGCTGATGATATTTCCCTCAATTTGTCTGACTTTATATCATTATCCCATATTCTTTTAACTTCACTGAGTCTTCCTACACCTAAATTCAGATTTTCCATTTCTCTTTTCAAGTATTTTAGCTTCCAAACCACATTCAGACTTTTGATATTCAACACTTAGACTCCTTACTCTTTTCTTGGATTTTTTAACCTTTTTCCCACAGTAGTTCCCTCTCAAAGATCCAAATGACAACTAATTCAGAATCTTTTTTCAAAGGAGAGATCATAATGTCTACATATTAAAGGGAAAAAATTTGTATGTCCTTTTCCACACACACACACACACACACACAGACACACACCCTCCCTCCCAGTGAGATAAGGCACAGGAGATCTGTACAGAAACACTACCTACCCTCTCTCAACCATGTCCCCATATACTCCCACAAGCAGCACTTCACCATCCCCCACCCCTACCCTGCTATCTCTCTCCTTGCCCGCACCAACGCACTCCAACCTCCTCCTGACCCCACCACCTAGATTGCTTCTGCAAATCATGTGCAGCTGCTCACAGTCTGGCCTCAGCAATCAGACTGCAGTCCTGTGTGTGAGTCGCATTTGCACGCAAGTCGCATTTGCACGCACATGTGTGTGTGTGTGTTTTTGCCTTAATTCACATGAAGGCTGATTTTTGAAAGCATACTTGTTTGCCAGTCTTTTTGTTGTGCCTATCTGCAACTCAACATCTCCGCTGTACGATGAGTAGCAATGTAACCCTTTCATAATATTGCCATTATTCCATCCTGGCTTTTCCATTGTTTAAAAATGTTTATCTTTTGGATTGAGTCCACAGTGTGTTCACATACACATTTTTAATGTAGAAAGCATGATTATATATCCTTCTGTTCAGGATATCCTAGGTTTGAACTTACCGAAACATACTCTTCAACGTGATCAGCTTCAACCATATGGTCCAAGAGAGCCAGTTTTGGTTCCAAATCATCCAGTCTCTTATGAACACTTTCTGTTGTCTTCAAAATCAGTTCTTCGAACTTGAACTTACATTCCTCTATCATCTGAAAAAGTTGTTTATTTTTAACAACATTGATCAATTTGAGGTTAGTGTAACAATGAACTCTATTTGAACATTGCGTACAAAGCAGACAGCATACCACAGCATTTCCTCGAAATATTGGATCAATACGTGCCACCCATGAGACTGTAACTGCATTCTGGTCTTTGTGCTCCGCTGATATAAATGACATGTCTAGTAAATGAGACAGTTTTGCTAACTGCTCATTGATACGATATTTCAGTTCATTCAGCATGGTTGTGCTAGCATACAACATATATTTACTCATTTCAATCAGGTCTTCAGAAGTCTTTGGTGTCACAGCAGCTTGTTGTGCCAACTTTTCAAAAACTTCACATATTCTGGAAAACAAATGAAACACTAAAATTTCAGGAAGGCTACAAAAAACTACTAAAATTATTATATCACTATGACTCTGTACACATCAGTGCAAGGGGAAAAGAAAAATGTGATGTCATCTCCAATAAGAGCTACAAGCGACCATAGTAGGTATGGGCACAGACATCACGTATGCTTAGCCCATATGAAATAACAGAAAAAGTGGAACCCTTAAGCAGATTTTGTCTCTGTGCTAGCATATATATCACATCAAAATGTTAGTGCAACTATTGAAGTGTTCATTCCAAAATAAAGTAAGCATAGTAAATTCAAATGGTGTGATTTTCTCGGGAGTCCCTCAAAAGGGATGGTCAGCTGCTTGTTCTCAAATACTTTTTACTGGATACTGTTGTCCGTAATTATATATTGCTGAAAATCATAGAGTAGAACAAACTCGGGAGTCAAATAACAAAATGTTCTTTTTATTAGAACCAAAAGAGACACAGTTAGCACAAAAATAAAATAAACTAAAGATATATTTTTATAAGGTCATGGAACATGGCCACACACAGAATGAACTTACATCTGTGGTGTCTTCACATTATGTATATGTGAATACTGTAAAACGGCAATCAATATAACAAGCTCATTCTTAACAGCCCCCACATAAGTGTCATAACATAGCCCAGTAATCCTACTGGATGAAGACAACCTACTGCTTCACGTGGAATCTGAACAACAAGTCACTCCCGGCTTATCTGCACATTGTTCAGCAGTGAAGGCTAGGGTCAGGCCAGACTGAAATATTCTGATGCCTGACCGAGATTCAATCCTGCAACTCTACAGCCTCCAGGCTTGCACTATACTAATAGACCAGCAGGCCTGACATTCCAAAATAAAAGAATAGCTTACACAGGACAATAACTTCCTATAGCAGCTGTGGACACATATGAAGAAGATACTAAGAAAAAGACTACTTTATAAACATTCCACTGACAAACTCGACAAATCTGTAACACTTACAATATATTATAACAAAGAAACCAATCAATTTTTGACAAAATAATTTAACTGTATTGATAAAATATCTTCTCATAAAGTGGCAGTAGAACACACACATAAAAGAAGGTTGTAAAGTAGGCAAGCTTTTGGAGCCAGGGGCTCCTTCTTAAGGCAGAAGGGTTGAAGGGGAAGGAAGAGGGGTGAAGAAAAAGCACTAGGGATCCTTGCAGGTCCATGTGGTAAGTCTCCCCCAACCTGCAGTTCTGGATGACTTTCCCGAAATCTATCTAGACTTCTCCAGTCCTTTTCCTTCACCCCTCTTCTTCCCCTTCAGCCCTTCTGCCTGAAGAATGAGCCACTGGCTCCGAAACCCTGCCTAATTACAATATTTTATATGTGTGTTATGCCACTGCTTGGTGAGTAGATTTTTTATCTATCCAATGAAATTATTTACAAAACACTGTTGCATCTGCATAGTGAGAGGTATTTTCTCACAGTTGCGGTTCGTAGCAGATTTGCCGTGCACTATGAGAATTTCTTAAATTGCTTGAACAGATGAATCTTTGGAGTTTTGTATCACATGAGTAATAAATCCATCAAGACATTGCAACCATTCTAAAGCTGCTTAAATTCACCACTGGTGTTGTGACTGTGAAATGTAACCATGAAAGAACAACAGCAGCTAGAGACCAGACATACCTCATGCAATGACAGACAGGGACATTGAAAATGTGCAGGGTGGTTGTAAAAAATAGCAAGAAATCAATAGAAAGAGTCACTTGTATTTTAATGTGCTACCACTAGTCAAGGTAGCACAATGACCTGGTATAAGGAGGAATGGGGAAAACGGAAATGAGCATTCGGCGTCATTGGCCAGGAGGCCCCTTGTGGGGCAGGTCCGGCCACCTTGGTGCAGGTCTTGTTACATTCGACGTCACATTGGGTTACATGCACGCTGGAGGGGGATGAAGTGATGATGAAGTCAACACAACACCCAGTCCCTGAGTGGAGAAAATCCCCGACCAAGCCGGGAATCGAACCTGGGCTCCTCAGGACAGCAGTCCATCACATTGACCATTCAGCTATCGAGGCAGACAATGAATGGGGTACAACGGTGAAACAACTCCTCATAAGCCCCACATTATGTAGTCAATGCTAAGTGATGTGTGATGTCGTGTAAACAACAATGCCACTAGACGGCGGATAACAGGAAATGAGTGATTTGGAGTGATGAACCACACTACACCCTGTAGCAACCTGATGGAAGGTTTTGGGTTTGGTAAGTGCCCAAAGAACTCAAAAGCTAGTATATATATTGTACACTACTGAGTGTTTCTATGTGCCACACACCAGTTAGCTACAGGTGAATGGTTGCCTTTCCTTTATTTTATGTATTAATTTGTAATTATTTCATGCAAAAAGGCTCAACTATAATGAATTAAAGTCTCCTGCAGCATTTTTCTGTCTGTATGAGAAGGTTAATTTCAGGAACTACTGTAAAGATTTGGATACGATTTTCAGTAATAGGCCAATTTATGAGCAAGGTTTGTGCATATAATTTATTACCACTATGCCAAACAAGTTCTCTGACCATAAATACTTACTGCTACCCGTACGAAGCCAGGGCAAGTTACTAGTTGAGCCATAACATGTAATGGTAAATGTCAGAGGCACTAGGTTATATTATAAAGTCATTATTTCATTCATTATTCATGTACCAGTTAGGAAAGTTTGTGCTGCAATTTCTTTAACACAATTTCTTGAGATATAATTGAAGTGTACTACCAAGCAAGTAATTATACTCATGCTCATAAATTAAGGATAATGCTGATATATGGTGAAACAACACTCTGGTGGGCTGTATGGAGGTTTAAATCACCTTGGGGTATGACCATGCGGTGCATTTGACCTGCCGTGGTCGCACGGTGGCGCTGGCAGCAGTCTACATACGCAGAGGTGTGTTGGTGCATGTCACTGTACGGTGCAGTGAGTAAGTGTGAAGACGTTTTCAGATGTGCTAATGGTGACTGTGTGTTGAAAATGGCTCAGAGGACACATATTGATGACGTTATGAGTGGTAGAATACTAGGGCGACTGGAGGCTAGTCAAACACAGCAGGTCGTAGCACGGGCTCTCCGTGTGCCACAAAGTGTGATCTCAAGATTATCGCAACGATTTTAGCAGACAGGAAATGTGTCCAGGCGCTACAGTACGGAACGTCCTCAGTGTACAACACCACAAGAAGACCGACATCTCACGATCAGTGCCTGCAGACTGCCACGGAGTACTGCAGGTAGCCCTGCTCGGGACCTTACCGCAGCCACTGGAACAGTTGTCTCCAGACACACAGTCTACAGACGACTGAACAGACATGGTTTATTCACCTGGAGACCTGCAAGGTGCATTTCACTGACCCTTGGTCACAGGAGAGCCCGTAAAGCTTGGTGTCAAGAACTGGTCATTGGACCAGTCGTCCCAGGTTATGTTCATGGATGAGTCCTGGTACAGTCTGAACAGTGATTCTTGCATGGTTTTCATCTGGCGTGAACCAGGAACTATATACCAACCCCTTAATGTGGATGTGCTAATGGTGACTGTGTGTTGAAAATGGCTCAAAGAACACTTATTGATGATGTTATGAGGGGTAGAATACTAGGGGGACTGGAGGTTGGTCAAAAACAGCAGGTCATAGCACGGGTCCTCCGTGTGCCACAAAGTGTGATCTCAACATTATGGCAACCATTCCAGCAGACAGGAAACGTGTCCAGGCGCTACAGAACGGGATGTCCACGGTGTACAACTCCACAAGAAGACCAATATCCCACTATCAGTGCCCGCAGACGGCCACGGTGTACTGCAGGTAGCCTTGCTCGGGACCTTACCGCAGCCACTGGAACAGTTGTCTCCAGACACACAGTCTACAGACGACTGAACAGACATGGTTTATTCACCTGGAGACCTGCAAGGTGCATTTCACTGACCCTTGGTCACAGGAGAGCCCGTAAAGCTTGGTGTCAAGAACTGGTCATTGGACCAGTCGTCCCAGGTTATGTTCATGGATGAGTCCTGGACAGTCTGAACAGTGATTCTTGCATGGTTTTCATCTGGCATGAACCAGGAACTATATACCAACCCCTTAATGTCCTTGAAAGGTACCTGTATGGAGATCGTGGTTTCATGGTGTGGGGTGGGATTATGATTGGTACACCCCTGCATGTCTTTGACAGAGGAACTGTAACAGGTCAGGTGCAAGCTTCTTCATCTCCCAGTGCCTACTGCAACCTACATCCTTCTGAATCTGCTTAGTGTATTCATCTCTTGGCCTCCCTCTACGATTTTTACCCTCCACGCTGCCCTCCAGTACTAAATTGGTGATCCCTTGATGCTTCAGAACATGTCTTACCAACCGATCCCTTCTTCTAGTCAAGTTGTGCCACAAACTCCTCTTCTCCCCAATTCTATTCAATACCTCCTCATTAGTTATGTGATCTACCCATCTAATCTTCAGCATTCTTCTGTAGCACCACATTTCAAAAGCTTCTATTCTCTTCTTGTGTAAACTATTTGTCGTCCATGTTCCACTTCCATACATGGCTACACTCCATACAAATACTTTCAGAAACAACTTCCTGACAATTAAGTCAATACTCGATGTTCACAAATTTCTCTTCTTCAGAAACGCTTTCCTTGCCATTGCCAGTCTACATTTTATGTCCTCTCTACTTCGACCATCATCAGTTATTTTGCTCCCCAAATAGCAAAACTCCTTTACTACTTTAAGCATCTCATTTCCTAATCTAATTCCTGCAGCATCACCCAACTTAATTTGACTACGTTCCATTATCATCATTTTGCTTTTGTTGATTTCCACCTTATATCTTCCTTTCAAGACACTATCCATTCCGTTCAACTGCTCTTCCAAGTCCTTTGCTGTCTCTGACAGAATTACAATGTCATCGCCGAATCTCAAAGTTTTTATTTCTTCTCCATGGATTTTAATACCTACTCTGAACTTTTCTTTCATTTCCTTTACTGCTTGCTCAATATACAGATTGAATAGCATAGGGGAGAGGCTAAACCCTGTCACTCCCTTCCCAACCATGCTTCCCTTTCATGTCCCTTGACTCTTATAACTGCCCTCTGGCTCCTGTACAAACTGTAAATAGCCTTTTGCTCCCTGTATTTTACCGCTACCACCTTCAGAATTTGAAAGAGAGAGTGTGTCTATATATATTTGTAACAAATGTCTGCATGTGTCTGTATATGTGCGGATGGATATGTATGTGGTGCGAGTGTATACCTGTCCTTTTTTCCCCTAAGGTAAGTCTTTCCACTCCCGGGATTGGAATGACTCCTTACCCTCTCCCTTAAAACCCACATCCTTTCGTCTTTCCCTCTCCTTCCCTCTTTCCTGATGAAGCAACCATTGGTTGCGAAAGCTTGAATTTTGTGTGTGTGTTTGTGTTTGTTTGTGTGTCTATCAACATGCCAACACTTTCATTTGGTAAGTTACATCATCTTTGTGTTAAAATGCCCACTCAATTCCAATTGCAGGTTGCTCATCTAACAGTTTCCAGGGTAACAAATCTGATTTTCAGTATTTCATATAATTACTGACCGAATTTAAAAATTTAAAATGTTGACAATCTACTCATTAAGGGGTATAATCTCACATCATAGAGTGAACACTATATATCAAGGTTAGAAACTCTGTATTAGTCTTGAAGCAGTGTAGCTTGCAGTGTGGAACTTATGCAGACTATATTCATCCCGTATTTGAGAACGAGTGCATTTAGCAGCTTCTAACAGATTGTACACGTAACTTCTAACCATTTTATACTTTTCCAACTGATCCCCCGCCCCCACATTATAATGAAAGGAAAAATGTTATCAGTTACTTAATTTTCACTGTTCATGCAGTAAAACTTTAGTGTCAGGAATGATGTTTTAATTTATTACTTTGTTGCTACTAACTGTATTTGCAACACACTTCACAATACAAATACCACAAATAGCTGCACAATTATATAACCATATGCCTCATACGAGGATGAGCTGAAAATCAATGCCTCTAAATTTTTTATGTAAAAGTTCTTGAGGCTTTTCAAATAAAACAAACTTTATTAACATTCTACATCTTGCACAATAACTGAAGACTTGAGATGTGACCAGGAGATGAAAACTCGAATTGCCATAGTGAAAGAGGCATTCAACAGAAAGAGAAAATTTATGTGGCAAATTAGATAAAGGTCTAAGGAAAAGGCTTGGCAAATGTTTTGTCTGTAGTGTGGCACTATAAAGGGCAGAAACATGGATGCTGAGACAAGAGGATGAAAAATGGTTAAAAGCATATGAGATGGATGTGGAGGCAAATGGAGGGAATAAGCTGGATGGAAAGAGTGAGTAATGAAAGAGTATTGGAAAGGGTTGGTGAGGGAAGATGTCTGCTGAAGGTTGTAAGAGAAAGGAAAAAGAACTGGTTGGGACATTCATTGAGAAGGGAATGCCTGCTAGCAGATGCTTTGGAAGGATTGGTTTGTGGGAGAAGACTGAGAGGAAGAAGGAGATACAATATGATTGACGACATAAAGGAAAGAGGAAATTATGCAGACCTGAAGAGGAAGGCAGAAGACCAGACAGCCTGGAGAACTACCATGTGAAAACCTGCCTTTTGGCAGAAAACTGATGATGATTCTATAAGTCTGCACATTTACAGCCCTCAGCTGCTACAGGGCTGTGAACTGTAGAGTGTTAGATGGCACTGTGTAATGTACCTATGTTGGTGAATGAAAATAGCATGTTGTAATCAAGCTTTCAATTCAAAGAGTTCGTTCACACATGGAACAATTTCACACACTTTCAATCAGCGATCCTCCATGACCATTTTGTGCACTTTTGCAATGATTTCTGGAGTAATGACACATCTCGGGCGACCACTGCGCGGATCATCATCCTGACCAAATTTAAATTCATTTGTCCGCTTGGCAACAGATGAATAGGAAGGAGCAGTGCCCCCTCAGTGTACTCTTGAAATCAGCATGAATGTCCTTTGCTCTCATACCTTTCTTTATGAAGTACTTAATTACTGCTCAAATATCAATTTTTTCCATCTTCGCAAATCACTAAGCAGGAACAACAACAGAGCCACATCACTGTCACAGCTCTCTTTCCACAGCACTGACATGGCTTGTGTTTACAGGCAACAGTCCAATGAATATCACGTGGAAAACTCATTGCTTTAGCACTGATCTCTTGTGGTGATTCCAAGAACTTTTGAAATCACCCTCGTATGAACAAACCGGTGGGAGAAATGTGTTTGTTGTCAGGGTATGTTGAGAAATATGTGCATTGACATTAAGAATAAAGTAATAGGATGTTAAGAAAGTTTCTTTTATTTAAGAAGATTTAAGAGATTTTTCACACAAAAAAAAATTTGAGGCATTACTTTTCAGCATGCATTTGTGGTTTAGAAGATATGGCATCATAAACATCCAGATGCATGAAAAATAATTTTTCTCTAAATTACCCAGACGAAGTGTCTTCAACCATAAGGTTCAACACGCTTAATGTCAAATATTTAACACACATACTCATTTGTAAAGTATTCAGTACACATGGCAATGGGAACCTGACCCCCTCCCCACAGTTCCCACGAAAAGACTAGACACCATTTCTAAAAAATGCAATTTAATACCTGATTTTTAATTTTTGCCCAGCTGCAATATTTGAAAATATGGATGCACTTCTTAAGCAGCAAACTGAGTTAACATTGGTATATTATACATAGTAAGCAATGTCATTCCAACATTCATATATTGTAAGTGGTAAGCAATGTTATTCCAGAGTAAAATCTTTTGTAAGGGTGCACGAATAATATTGAATGATGATTACTGTACTATCAATAATGGAACAAATAGTTGTCACGTACCGAAGTTCTTTATGGGGCTGAACTCAGATGGGTTGTCGTTTTTCAAACAGATATACAGCAGAATCTCACTTCATGAGCACCTCCCATAATGTGCAATTAGCATAAGGAGCAAAACAAATTATAAAAAATAACTTATTTAATGAGTGATGTTTCGCATAATGAGTGACAATAACTTACTGTGACATCACCAGCTGTTAGCGTACAGCAGGAGAAATGTTCAACAACATGAACATCTTTCATTGTCAGCAGTAGCATATTAACCATGTCTTTAGTATAAACTGCAGTCTGGTTTAGCACTTTTTCTGCTACCACCTTAGTGCAACTTGTGATCACACATTTTTCTAAACTTGAGTTCATACAGTGTTTTTTCATGCACAAATTTTAATAACCTTCATAGAAATGTCCCCAAAGATAAAGCCGCAAGATGACGACCATAAGAGAAAGAAAATGACCTTTGAAATGAAATGTAAAATCAGTGAAAAACGCAAGTGTGGTGTGAGTGTTGCTGATTTAGCATGCATGTACAATCGGTAAATCAACTATTTGCACTATCCTCAAGAACAAGGACAAGATTAATGAGGTAGGTGCTTCAATGGTAGTGGCAGGAATATCTAAAGAATATTTTTGTATTCTGTAAGATGTTGAAAGGTTGTTCCTTATATGGGCAAATAAAAAGCAATTGCAAGTTGACACTATTAATGAGAACATCATTTGTCAGACAGTGAGAATGATTTTTGCTGACCCTGTTAAGAAGACATCAGGATCATCAGCAACTGGAGTGTTTAAGGGAAGCTGTGGCTGGTCTGAGAGGTTTAAGAGAAGAACAAGAATCCACAGTGTTGTGACATATGGCAAAGCAGCCAACTCCAACACAAATGCGGTACAGAACTTCATCAGGAACTTCAAGATGATCATAGATTCTGAGGGTTATCTGCTGCAACAAGTCTTTGTGATGAGATGGGTCTATTCTGCAAAAAGACACTGAAGCGTAGCTTTATAACAGCATAGGAGAATGCATTGCCCAGTCACAAGACAATGAAAGACCATCTTACACTACTATTCTGTGCCAATGCAAGTGATGATTTGAAAGTTAAAACGCTGCTTGTTTCCCATTCAAAAACGCCAAGAACCTTCAAGAAGTGTAAACTCCAGAAGAGCAGGTTAAATGTGATGTGGAGGTCGAACAACATGGCTTGGGTGACACATGACCTTTTTTGTGAACGGATCAATGAATGATTTGTCCTTCAGTAAAAAATATTTGCTTGAGATGAATCTACCATTCCATGACTTCCTTGTTATGGACAATGCCCCTGCCCATCCTCCAGGCCTACAACAGACACGAGCCTTCAAGAAGTGTAAACTCCAGAAGAGCAGGTTAAATGTGATGCGGAGGTCGAACAACAAGGCTTGGGTGACACATGCTCTTTTTTGTGAAAAGATCAATGAATCTTTTGTCCTTCAGTAAAAAATGTTTGCTTGAGATGATCTGCCGTTCCATGTCTTGCTTGTTATAGCCAACACCCCTGGCCACTCTCCAAGCCTACAACACCACCTCCTTGAAGAATTTCAATTCATTAAGATCCAACACCACCCCATTACTCCAGCCTATGGACAAACAAATTACTTCTAACTTCAAGAAGCTCTACACCAAAGCTCTCTTCAAGCAATGCTTTGAGTTGACTGAAGTTATCAATCTCACTCTCAAAGAGTTTTAGAAATATCACTTCAACATCGCTGCCTGCATCAAGATGATTGAAAAGGTATGGGTATGGGTTACCAAGAGAATTCTCACTTCCACTTGGAGGAAGCGTTGTCTAGAGTTCATTGTCGAATGTGACTTTGAGGCATTTGAGTCAGGACCTATGGAGCCTATAGTCAACGAAATTGTGTCTTTGACCAAGAGCATGGGACCAGGAGGGACAACAATGATATTGATGAGCTTGTGGAAGATCGCAGCCAAGAAATGACCACTGAGGAGCTTGTAGAGTTGCAATATGTTTCACAGCATGAAGCTGTGGAAAGGAGGTCTTCAGAGGAGGAGGAGGAGGAGGAGGAGGTAATAACAGCAAAGCAGCAATCTTCTGGCGCAATAAGAGAAATGAAATCATGGGAATCAGTTGCATTGAACATTGAAAATCATCACCCAAATAAAGCAGAGGCTACGTGTACTACAAATTTATCTAACAATAATGCTGTGTCGTATTTTGCCAAGTACTGAAGCATAGGCGGAAACAAATGACTATAGATAGTTTCTTAGTAAAAAAGAATTAGCTACGTATTGTGAATAGTAAAGTACATAGAACTCTATGTATAATTTTCTTTGAATAAATGGCATGAATAAGATAAAAATTTTAGTACTTTTTCTGCATGGAATGCATCATCATATATTACATTAATTTATATGGGATAAATTGTTTCACTTAACGAGTTTTTGGCAATATGAGTAAGATTATGGAATGAATTATGCTCGCTACACGAGGTTCCACTGTGCACCCTGTCGCATCCAGGTCCGAAGTGTGTGAACTGAATTAAAGCCTGAGCATAATTCTGTACAGAATAATCTCTGCTTATGCCAGTTCCTGAAAAACAAGGCATATATTGTATGCAGTATTCAGAAGAGTATCATTTGAAACACACACAGTCTCTGGCAGCTGAAGCCAGACTATAGGTGGGTGTAAGGAAGAGGCTGGGGTGGTGAGGGGGAGGGATAGCAGGATACAGGTGGGGGACAGTAATGCAAGCATGCAGGGACGAGGTGCTATCCCTCTCCCTCCTCATCCCAGCCTCCTCCTTACCCCCACTCAGATGCCTGTCCCATCATGCACTGCTGCTCATAGGCTGGTTTCAGCTGCCAGAGATTGCGGTCATGTGTGTGTGAGTTGCATTTGCGTGTGCGTGTGTGTGTGTGTGTGTGTGTGTGTGTGTTGTCTATTTTTGACAAAGGTCTTGTTGGTCACAAGCTCAGTTTGTGACAATCTTTTTGTTGTGTCTATCTGCGACTCAGCATCTCCCCTATATAGGAAATGCTCACAGTTATTTGTAAATTTCATTTGAGATTTGCCAATATGCCTGTTCCACAACTTTTCCATTCAAAGTGGTAATTAATTGTTAAAACACTGACGTCAGTTACACTGTGACCTCTCAGTAGCAAAATGGCCAAAATATGAGACACACATATTTTCAATCACAGACATAAAAGTCACAGGCATCATGCAAAGAGAACACAAAAGTTCTGAACAACACAAACATTTTTAATGAATGCATTTGTAAAGAATATACTGCACTTCATTAGAAGCAAGTTTGAGTTACTTACATTCAATTCTTTATAAATTTTTCCTCGTATACACAGCTCAGCAAAAGTTTGGAATATCATAGACTTTAATACAATGATTTCTTGTAGTACATTCATTGAGGTCTGCCCACTACTGCATTACTAAACAAAGCAGGCTCTCCTAAGTGCACATCTTGTAAACAAAAACAATGAAAATTTTTATCTCATGGTGATTATCATCAGTCTTTAGTAGTATGTCCTCCCCACATATGGATGACTTCTTCCACTCTGTAAGGCATGCTATGGATGAGACTATCAAGTTTATCTTAGGGTATGAGGTCCCACTCCTCAATGGTAGCTTCAGTGAGATCCTGGTGGTTGTCAGGTGGATTCGGACACTGTGCAAAAGGCACCTTCAACAGGTCCATGCATGCTCAATTGCATTCTTATCTGGGTACTATGCTGTCCAATGCATTCGACAGATGCTGCAACTTTGGAGATACTGAGACACTGCTAGAGTACGATGCGGTCTTGCATTGTCATTGACCAGGATGAAGTTGTCACGAATTTCACATATGAAGGATCTTACAATCGTTTTTCAGCCTCTGACGGATATTGGGGACCCATCAAATAGTTGTAGATGAAAATTAGAGGGGTCTGGTGTCCCATCATTATTCACACCCAGAACATTACACTAGCACCTGCAAACGGATGAACTTCCTAAACTTATCAGCATTGCATTCCTGGCATTGTCTATCGCCTTTCAAAATCCTAACATGTCTAGTGTCTGGTCATGAACCGATCCTGGTCTCATTAGCAAACATGACATTACTCCACTCTGCAATGGTCCAATGTTGATGTGCAAGAACATAGGTCCCTCAATTATGTTGGTTCCATTGGTTCAGTGCAAAACTTCTCATTGGTTTTCTGGAAATTAGACCACTGTGATGCAATCTTCTGCACACTGTTTGATCTGACACATGAATCCCTGTTGCCTGGGAGAACTGATTTCCAATATTTCTGACGACTGATGTTGAGCATCTGTGAGCCGAATGTTGGAGAAAACGGTCCTGCATTGGTATTGACATATATCGTTCCCATTTCCCATCTCTCTGTACTTTCTCCACATCTTAGACACACACTTTGAGTGATATGTAACTGTTTGGCAACATCTTGCTGTGTATGATCTGCTGAAAGTGAAGCCACTATACTGACACTTTCAAAACGTTGAATGACTTTACATGGCATGTTACTGCAGTGCTGAACACAAATTGAATGAATCTATTTTTGATACTAGATTGTTCACAGTGCTCCACTGTGGCATGGGTATATTTACGTGACTGGGAGATGGCCACAAAGCATGCCCGTAGTAAACACCGTCAAGTATATGGATTCTAACCCAGATAATGCATGATGTGCATAGGCCAATGAGACCTCTAGTATCATAGACTACACTTTATGATAGTATTCTAAACTTCTCTTGAGCAGTGCATAACCAAATAAAAATTCCTTAGGAAAAACTTGCTAGCTTATGGAATGAATCCTTTCTCCAGCTAGAGTACAAATACACTAACAAAACACACACATTTGTATGCATGCACACACATCTGTGCCCCTTCATGGTACCGGCTTGATGGACAATGCCAGGATTGCAGTTTATTAAAATGGGGCAAGATGGGGGTTGTATGGTTGGGGTGAGTAGAAGGAAAAAGAAAGGCAGGAGGCAGGAAGGGTGGTTGGGAATGGGTAGCTAGTGGCTCAGAGGAAGGCACCCAATTTGCTGTCTATGAATCCTGGAGGACGGGATGGCAGCTGCATGGGCTAGTCTTGGGACACATGAGTGTTGGGGCTAGTGTGGAGTGGCACACAACAAAGGAAAAGTGGAGATATGAATTACTAAGGGATTATGGGACAGAGGAAGGGGAAACTTTTTTGTGGAGGGTGTGGGCTGTGTTAATATAGACTGAGACCAGGAGGATTACTGGAGTGAAGAATGTATTGCAAGGATAACTTCCATCTGCTATAGTTCAGAAAATCTGGTGGTGGAAGGAAGGAAGATTGGGTTTAACATCCCATTGACATCGAGGTCATTAGAGACGGAGCACAAGCTCTGATTATGTCAAGAATGGGGAAGGAAATTGGCCATGCCCTTTGAAAGGAACCATCCCCCAGCATTTGCCTGGAGCAATTTATCCATGTAGCAAGGGGTTGGGAGAGGGATTGGCGATGGACTAGAATGTTGTGCAAGTCGCGGGAAGGGGGTGGAGGGAGGGTGGGGGCACTGAACACCCATTTATGAGGGATGGGAGGGATCGTCTGTAGGATGTCCTTCATTTCAGAGCATGATGATACAGACATATCCAAGCTGATCTGAAGTAGGGCCATCTGTGAAAGGCATGGCTTTCTGTGAAAGCAACCATGTTGTATAGCAATTCTGTGGCAATCACTGCACTGCTTTTTATATTGGCACAACAACCAAGCACCTGTCCACCAGAATGAATGGTCACCGTCAGACTGTGGTCAAGAAATGCAGATGGGAGTTATCCTTGCAACACATCCTTCGCTCCCATAATTCTCCTGACGTCAATCTATGTTAACCCACAGTCCCTGCACCCTGCTTCCAACAGTTTCTGCTTCCTCTGTCATATCTATCACCTGCCACCCCACCCTTCTATATAACTAGCCATCAAATTGGCTGCCTCCCTCTGAGCCACTAGCTACCTACCCCCAAACCCCCATCCTCCCTCACACCTCTCTCTCCTTCTACTCACCCCACATCATACACCCACCCACCCTCCCTCACACTACTTGCCAAACTGCAATTGTAGCATTGTGTGTCCAGCTGGTTCTATGCAGGGCACAGGCATGAGTTTGCATACATACGTGTGTGTTTTGTGACTGTACATGTACTCTAGCTCAAGAAAGGATTCATTCCAAAAGCTGGAAAGTTTTCTTTATTATTTGTGTATGCCTTTCGAAGTCTCACTGTTTCTGCTATTCAGTGAGCGCTCTTTCTTACTCCTAAAGTATTTACATTCAGAATTTTCCTGCTGCACTAGACAAATAACAATGTAAAGAAACCATTTCTTTGTCATTTGCGTCAATTACTTTCCATGTGGTATCTTCTACGATGTAGCTGATTACTATAGACATACACACAACTATTTACAACAGCATGTATTTTGATGAGGTGAACCCAACAATTACAACTCAATAATGATGTTTTGCATGCTGCAAATGCAGTAGTTCATGGATTCATATAATACTTTTGAGTTGCTACTAAGTCAAAGTCAATTGGTTGCCATAATCATTTTCTTCACTGTAGCATTGTGCAATGTTTGTTGTTAGAGCAGCCTTTGAATATCAAATCTGATGTGGTGCTTCTAGCTATAGTTAAAGAACTTTCCCCCCAAAATAAGAAGAGCTTCATTATAAACAATAGTGTAATGCAACTTTTTACAGAAGAGCCTTGCATCCCACATGTAAATTAAAAAAGTAATGGGAGGAATAAAGGTAGCTGCTCACCATATAGTCGAAACACTGAGGCATCAACTGGCATATAACTACGGCTGAAACCATCGCTGAGCTTTCAGTGTATGAAGCTGTGTATGTGTTGATGTTTAGTGTTTGGTAACTGGCTCCACGAAAGGACATTTTCCAAAAGCGGACCAACAATTTCACTCTTGTTTATGCACCTGTTGATCATTCAATGCATCAACTACACAGTAATAAAATATTTTCAACTCTTTCCATTATCTGTATCCCATCTAAGACTTTCCAATAAAAACTGAAATTTTTGAGAGACCAATCAATTTGTGGGTGATGACAGTAGTTGTAAGGATGACTCTTGCAGTATGACTGTCTTAAGGAAGCACAGACAAGGAAATTAAAAAGAACAGAAATATAAAACTTCATGTGCAATACCTTGCATTTTCTGACATGTGAATGCTGACCATCTCCTTTTCTAAATCAGCTATGAAGCCTGAAGCAAAGCCTCTTAGATTTTTAATTAACCCCAACTGGCTTAACCTGAAACAAGCAAGAATAATTTCCGTTATTCTTATACTGTGTTACAATTCTGCTTAGGCTATTCCTGTAATACTCAAATTTGGCATTTTCACTGTAATAATTCGCTTACTATGTTTGCATCTGAAAAACTTATGCTATGAAAAAGCTTCAAACACTTGTATGGCTGGCTTAGAATTAATGTAGCCTATTTAGCATTCTTTCAAAATTCAGTTGTAATTGTTTTGAACCTAACAATTAAAAATTGGACTAAGCAAATAGCTTTGCAGAAAATCTTACACATTTTGAACTAAAGTTTAAAGTTTTAATGTCGGCCATACACTACCTATCATGATCTACATGCCGTAAGTTCTCTGGCACACTGTAATTACATTTAAGTCTACAATTCAACATCAAGCCACCAACATTTGTATCTTCCCAGAATGGCACAGAAATTTTGCAATTTACCTTTGATTATATGATTTCTTAATCCTTGAACCTAGCACTTCATAATCTCGTCAATAAACCTCTTTTTACCCTGCTCTATATGATGTGGGTCAAATTACTTATGACGAAATGTCAATGGCTAATTTAAGTTCTCCATACACAACTCATTGGTGTTTCTGTTAAGACATCAAGCTACTATGTATGGAAAGAAAAGTAATGGGCAGCAATTTTATAAGTTATGCCCTTTGTCTTCACATGAAAGGTGGAAAATTCTAGAAGGTGTAGACATTTCCACTCAGGGGAGTGTACGAGCAGGACTTTTTTATGTAAACTTATTTAAGACTGTCAGTGCTAAAAGGAGCTAGCATGTTTGAAAATTTTAAGCTTCAAACTTGAAGGTTAACTATGCTAAAAAAGGTGGAGCGTTAAAAGTAAAATTAATGAACTTCTGTTTTATTTAAGTTATGAGCAACACACAACTGATGGAGACAAATACGTAATTTTGGGCATCACTTGACTACTAAAACAAGAATGATGAATATATGCAATTACTGATGATCAAAGTAAATTAACATTTTTCTGCTTACTGTACATCATTCTATAGAGAAACATTTAATGTACTGGTGAGACACATCAGATTCAAGAAGCATATGAGAAATGTTTGAGAAATTATCAGTTAATAAGACACACCTCATGCCATCAACAGAGCTGCAGTCAAATATTCTAGTCCTGCTCTGCACCTAAGGCAACACTGTATGAACTTACTTGCTTTCCACTTGACTTCTCAATCAATTTCATGTTTACCAGAGACAGTTTCCATCGGTGCATTGTCAACGCGGTAATTTGAACAAATGATCTTTGGACTGACAGTTGCACACATTGTGCAATTTCCTATATATTTTTGTAGGTATGAAGGAGATCCACACTGCTAATTATGGTACATCTCGTGGTGTGTAAAGTATTCATGTAGTGAAGTATTAGGAATCAAAAATGAAAAGTGATGGTGAAACTTTTGCATCTGTTAAGATTTTAAAACCTATGGCTCTGACTTGATTAAGTTCACAAACAACAAGAGGAGTGCCATTGACAGCAACTTTAAATGGCGATGCAGTAAACTGAACAACAGACAGAATTACATAGGCAGCAAATGGAATTATCCAGCAACATTTGCCGCAGAAATCTCGGGCACCAGCATCATAACAACAGTGTGTTTCTAATCCATCCCAGCCCACCTACCCATCTTATAACAGGGCTGAAGAAGACTGTTTCCTTAGCTGGTTGAGTAGATTTTTTTGTGTGTCCAATTACATTATAATGTCAAAAATACATTGTTTTCATTGTTATATTAACAACTCTGAACTTAAGAAGACATTTTATTTATTTTGGCAACTGAGCCGTTTCATCTCCTCCGTAAACTTTCTTTAGTGGCACACCCAGCAGGTCAGCCATTATGTGAAATCTGTAGCTCTGGATAGGGAACAATGTTTTGCAGAAGTCCATATGGTGTCAGCCCGTCTCCAACCTCACCATAAAAATTAGTCAAGCAATAATAATATTCAATGTGGGAAATAAGTGGGTGTGGTTTTCACCATAAGTGTGATTTCATATTGAGAATTTAAATAATCCTTTGTTGATTTCCTAACTGACAAGGAAGAAAGATCAGGGTTTAACATTCCCTGGATGATGAGGTCATTAGACACACAAGCTTGTATTGGATGACGATAGAAAAGGAAACTAACTGATTTTCAAAGAAATCATCATGCTATAATTTGCTGTAGGTAATTTAGGGAGCCACAGAAAACATAAAACTTTGTGACTGCACAGCGATTACAACCCTACTCCTCCCCAATGCAGCCCAGTGTCTTAAATTCTTTAAACCACAATGTCACTACTACATCTACACTCTGCAAACCACTGTGAGGTGCATGGCAGAGGGTACGTCCCTTGGTACCAGTTATTAGGGTTCCTTCCTGTTCCATCCACGTATGGAATGTGGGAAGAATGATTGTTTGAATGACTCTGTGTGTGCAGTAATTATTCTAATCTTATCCTCACGATCTGTATATGAGTAATATGTAGACAGTTGTAGTATATTCCTAGAGTAATCATTTAAAGCCAGTTCTTGAAAGTTTGTTAATACACTTTCTTGGGATAGTTTACATCTAGCTTCAAGAGTCTTCCAGTTCAGTTCCTTTAGTATCTCTGGGACACTCTCCCATGGATTAAACAAACCTGTGACAATTCATGCTGCCCTTCTCTGTATAAGTTCAGTAACCCCTGTTAGTCCTATCCAGTACAGGTCCCACACACTTAAGCAATATTCTAGAACTGGTCACACGAGTGATTTGTATGCAATCTCCTTTGTAGACCAATTGCACTTCACCAGTATTCTACCAATAAACGAAAATCTACCACCAGCTTTACTCATGACATAACCTATGTGATCATTCCATTTCATATCTCTACAAAGTGTTACACCATGTATTTGTATGATTTGGCTGGTTCCAACAGTGATACACTGACATTATGGTCGTTCGGTTGATCTCCTTATTTTCATTGTGTTCAGTTTGCACCAGACTGCTGACTCTACTTTGAAGAAGTGTTGTAACAGTGGAAACTATAAATCAGCAACCACGGGCTCCCACAAAAATAGTACAAGCACAGGTCCCAAAATATCTGTGAACAGTGTAGCATCCTTGTACTACTGATACATGCAATCATGGAAAAGTAGCAGGGACACAGTGAACTAAATGACTGCACTAGAACATGTTTTTCAGATGCAGGAAAAATAAAAGTCCCTCAAGGGTCAAGTCTAGGGCCTATCCTTTCCCTTCTGCACATACACAATTCAGATCTAAGGACTGAATCAGGGAAAATACCTTGTTTTCAGATGACACTAACATTATTCTTACAGAGAAAACCCAAAGACAACTGCAAGCAAACACAAATAAAGCTACAGATCAGCTGAACAACTGTTTTGATGGACATAGGCTAATAATAAATACATCAACAAGTTTTCTAAACTTCTGTTTAAAGGGGGAAAACTCCATCATGTCAGTGACAATAAATCACAGTGGAATTATGCTCTCACTGAAAACAAATTTTTAGGCATCACTTCAAAATTATTTTAAATGGCAGACACATATAACTAAAACAAACGCAACACTAAAGAAAGTATGCTACAACCTACAGTTACTTGCACACAAAGCAAACTCCCACACTATTCAAATTGCATACTTTGCTCAGTTCCACAGCATTCTACATATAGGATTATTCTGCAGCAGCTCAACTTCTACCTCAGTCATCTTCTTGACCCAGAAAAGAGCTATAAGGGCAATGCACTATGCACATCAAACAGATTCCTGCAGGCCTCTTGTTAAGAAGTCGATGATCCTCCACTTCATTTTTTTTTTCAAGAAACATGTAATTATGTGAGAAATAATTTAAAAGAGATAAGTAAAAACTTTAAGGGCACCAGGCAAAAAGACAAACTCTACATCCCATAAACAAGGACATCAGCCTTTAAAACAAAAACTACAAATAGTGCTGAAAAGTTATTTCCTTATTTTCACTGTATTATAAATACCCAAAGGGAATTCTTATTAGATTACTGCTTCTATTTAGTTGCAGAATTTTTAGGTCATGAGAAGTACAGCAGACTTGAAGCAAGAATGTGGAAAATCTGCTACTCCTCCTAAAGTAAGATATAATACAACTAATTTATTGCATTATTACAATCTATGTAACTTGCATATGTGTATGTGAACATACCAGCGTGCATTCTTATACGCAAATGACATCCCGCAATCTGTAGATAACTTCTGTACAAATAATGAATTTGAAATTATAAAGAATTTAAAATTGGTTCAGACATTAAATTATTTGCTAGTACAGATATTTGCCCTGTTGCGTAAGTATTACAAGTAGCTGTTTCAAAATTTCTCTTTAAATTAAAATTTCAACTAATTGTTCAGGTATTCAGCACTGAAACATCATAAGGATACCATCTAACGTTATGTTCATCTATTGGTATTCTACAACTACATGACATAGTATAATGTGTATGGTAGAAAACTAAATCAAAATCAAAATTATGTTGTAAGCTATAACCTACGTTACTTTTCACATCTTCTGCCCTCTATTAGTTACATATGTTTATTTCTATCTTTATAATAATTGTGTATAATTTATTTTTCTGTTATTATTATGGTACATAACAATGTTGACTTGCACGCTACTGTATCTCTGCCTCACTGAGCCGGTAAAAGTTGTTCTACGACTGTTGAACTATAAAGAGATCAGTTACCAATTTACATGTCCAGTATGGAGTAAGACACTTCTTTCACATGTCCTCACCTCACAGCACTCTACTCGATTTTCAGTGTGTCTCAAGCAGTCTCCTTAAGTGCCACTCTAAGAATCCCCAGAATTACGATTTGGCATATCCTCACACCCACAGTGAGTCAAAGTCCAAAATAACACAGAAAGGGCATATTTAAATGTTGCTGTGTGACTCTACTTATGCAAAAATCACATTATCCCTTCTCCTGTGAGATTTTCTCACTCGCTTTGAAGCACCCTTGGGATGGTCAACACTCAAGTTGCCTGAAGCCATCACATTTAGTTACCATTGGAGCATCACACTGACCATTTTATAGGAATGTATGCTTGTAGTTCCTTCTGTGAGTATTCCACTGCCATAAATCTCATGCATCTTCGGAATACAGCTCTTTGTAATCTTTCATTTCTACTGTAACATTCAGGTTAACATGTGCATCACTCCATTTAAAAATTAAAGTGCTCTGTCAGTACATCCCTATAACCTATATTAAGTTCCTTAGTTGGCTGTCAAAAGCATCTGATCCTAATAAAAGTATTCTTTATTAACCACTGTGACCTACAAAGTATACCTTGGACTCACCATGTCATTACTGTTGTTGACAATAATTACTGGCAAGATGCCTTCACAGCTTTTGGGTTTATAATTACCAAGACAGTAAATCTCATTTCAAAGGTGAACTCTTTTCTGGGCTCTTAATACACTCTGTGTATATTACCAAACTATCAGTTAATGAGTCAAGGCTGCAAAATACTAACATGAAGGTTGCAAAATACTAACATGAAATATTTACAGAAGAATGGAAAAGTGGTAGATGACCACCTCCAGGAGCTCGGTTTGGGTTCCAGAGAATTATTGGAACACTTCACACAATACAGACCCTATGACTTATCCTTGAAGGTGGGTTACAGAAAAGCAAACCTACATTAATAGCATTTGTAGATTTGGAGAAAGCTTTTGACAATGTTGACTGAAATGCACTCTAAATTTCTGAAGACAGCAGCGGTAAAATGCCGTGAGCAGAAGGCTATTTACAAATTTACAAAAACAGACAGCAACTATAAGAGTCAAAGGAATGGAATGGAAGCAGTGGTTGAGAAGGGTGTGAGACAGGATTGTGGACTACCCCAATGTAGCTGTGAAGGAAAGCAAGGATAAATTTGGACAGAGAATTAAAGTTCATGAAGAAGAAATAAAACCTTTGTGGTTGGTTATGCGTTCATAATTCTACCAGAGGCAGCAAAGGCCTCTTGAAGTGCAGTTGAACAGTATGGGCTTGTCTTGAAAGGAGAATATAAAACAAGGATAATGGAATGTAGTCAAATTAAATTAGGTGGAGCTAGTGGAAATAGAGTAGGAAATGCGATAGTAAAAGCAGTAGATGAGTTTTGTTATTTGTGCAGTAAAATGACTGACAATGGCAAGGAAAGTGGTTCTGAAGAAGGCAAATTTGTTAACGGTGAATATAAATTTAAGTGATAGGAAGACTTTTCTGAAGGCATTTGTCTGGAGTATAGCTTTCTGCAATAGTGAAACATGGATGGTAAACAGTAAGACAAGTAGAAAACAGGAGCTTTTGGGAAAAATACACTATATATGCCCCAATCTGTGATATATGCAGATGGTGCGTATCCAGTGACATAACACACTATGGATAAGATGCAACGTGGTGAGCTCAGTAGCACTTGCTGGATTTATGTCTTGGTGATGGCCCTTGAAGGTGTCATGAACATCTGAGAGAAAACCAATATACTACAATGTAAATGCTTAAGATAAATGAAAATTGTAAATCTTATATCTTATGTCAAGTTCAGTGTATTTGAATCTATGAGTTAATAATATTTGGATCTATCTTCACAACTGAAGTACACAGCTGAAGTACACAGCTGAAACAATACAGAAAACGATCGTTGAAGACGTGTTCATCATTCAGTAATCGGAAGTAGTGAGACACCCTCTTACTGCATCACCCCACCTGGAGATGAAGTCAAAAGGAGTAAGTTCACACATGGCTGTGGTAAGGAGTGCCTGGGCCATGAGAACAAAACAAAAAGGTGACTGAACTGGAAGAAGAGTAGTAAAAGGTAACTTAGACCACATCATACTGACAAATCCAGCATACAGTGTTCCCTGTTCATGGTGCTATAGTCAAGTTGCAAAACACACACACACACACACACACACACACACACACACACAAGAAAGGGAAACACTACAGTTGGTGACCTTACTGAAGGATGAGAAAACTATGGTGCTGGAAAGGAGAGTTTTGGAAAAAAATTTTGGAATTCTTTCAAACTAATACTTGGCTGCCAGGGCCAACCCAAGAATCATCATCGGAATGTTTATAATTGAGCACATGCTTTGCGGTGCCCCAAAAGGTTATCTACTGAAAACAAGTTAATAATATTCTACATAACAAGAAGAAAATAAGAATTTTCACAACCAAAAGATAAATAATCATGACTGAGACAACTGTTGTGTGTGTTTATAAAACATTCAAATGACACTCACGTACGTATCAATAACAACACGGAAGAGTTTGTGGAACATTCTGCAAGGAAGGGTAACAATGGGATAGCAGCAGGTGGACTGGATGACTGCAGTTCAACTCGATGGACAGACTACAGAGGTGTGAGCCTTCATGGTACGTGACATCAGTGGCTCATCACCAGCATAGCAGCTGCCCACCACAGCTTCTCAATAAGACGCACCACCTTCACTCGTGCAGTCAACAGCAGCGTCCCCAATGTGCTGTTCTACATATTTGGTGAGCTACGATTTTGTTATTTTAGCATTTTTCTTTTGTTATTGTGTGTACTGGAACTTACATGATTAGATACCAATGTTTGCAAGTGAAGAAACTTAGTGAACACCTAGCTGAGCTAATTAGTTATGAATTTAATAAATTAATTGAGGTTTGCAAAAGCCATCATATGGATGACTCCAAACATAAAAAATCTAAATAAAAAATAAATAAATAGTGTGTGCCCATGTGGACTAGAAAAATGGCAGCTGAGATCCTGGAATGATTTAACTCATTAATGGAAGAGAACAAAATACTAAATCATTTAACAAGAAATGACATGGTAAGAATCTCACAGGAAGCCTTTAAAGCTGAACAGGAAGCTACCAATAAGGCTCAAGGGGATGCTACTCTTAAGAAGTTAGAAGAAAGTATCAACTAAAAGTTAGAGGCTACCACTACCAAGTTGGCGGCAATGGAATCACGGTCAGAAGAGTTTAAAGAGGAGTTAATGTCTAAAGTTAATGACAAGGAAATAAAATTACTTCTATGGAGAAAAACTTAAATGATTTGTCTTGCAACAGACATTAATGCACACTTGATTTTGTGAAGAATGAAGTACACAATCATCTGAAAGAAGTTAATAATACAGTACAAAGCTTTGATAACCAAATATCAGGTACAAAGGAAGGGATCAAAATTTTATTAGAGGTGGGGAAGGTATTGAATGAAATTTTGAGTCCTCAAGCAACCTTGACTAGTTTGGAAAAGAGATTACAGGAGTTTACACAAAAAGAAGTACAGCATATGGTTGAATCTACAAGTATTAAAACCAATTCTTTGGGAGATACTGTAACCTATGGAAAGGAAACACAGAAATTGTGGGACGCCTTAGATAATGCAAAAATAGTATTAAGAACTAACAATACTAATAACACTGTTGGTGTGCCTCTTGAGTTTTTTGAGGATATTCAGATGGGATCAGAATATTTTTTTCTAAACTGTTTCCAAGGCTCAAATTGGATTGGAAGGTGTATCCAGCAAACATTTTTAAGGGTGCTCTTTCAATCATCATCAAAAAGATGGAAGGACTCCAGAAAGGTAGATTTTTGCATTTAGTTATTGATGAGATACATGGAATTCAATTTCAGAAACAGGAATACAATGGGCAAAACTTTTATTATGTCTTACAATACAAATCAAAACATAGAGAAAGGCAGACACATGAAGAATAAACAAGAGGAGCTACACCCATGGAGTATCTAAACAAAATGCAACTTTGTCACCATCAGTGTCTTAGGCAGGGATATTTTAAATGTGAAAATAAAGTTTCAATATTCCCAGTGCTTCAGCATCTTAAAATCAATTTGTGACTATGTTCAAACTTGTACACAACAACACAAACCTATCCTTGCTCAGTAGTTTGGTTAAAATATCCGCATACTGTTTTTCACTTGGAATGTACTGGATAACGATCACTCCCTCTTCTTAGTTCTCTCTTACAAAATGATATCTGATATCAATGTGTTTCAATCTCTTGTTCAGGTTTTTTGTCGACATAGATTTCTGTTGCTTCATGACTTAGATTTCTTAAATGACTCACAAGCTTTTGCAGACACAAAACTTCTTTTACAGCCATGTTGGTTGACACATATTCCGCTTGTGTGGTGCTTAAATTCGCCATCTTTGACGCTGAGAGTGCCACATTGTCGGTCCAGTTGTTAACAGAAGAACAAAACCAGAAGTATATTGTCTTGTTTCTATATCTTCCACGTAATCCGTGTTGTTATACCCGAACAGAACCATCTTGTCTTCAGTCTTTCTGTACATGATACCAAAGTCTTTCATGCCCTGTAAATATTTGAAAATGCATTTATCAGCTTGACAATGACTCTCATCATAATTGTTCAAGTATTTGCTCACTGCATTCGCTGTTTCAAGATTCGCACTGCATATGCTGTTTGGTATTCAAATAATATTTTTTTCTCTATTTTGCTCAATTTCCATCTGAAAAAGACTCTCACTTCAGAAAGTGTTATTGCAAACATTTTTGTCATTTTGTTTACAATGAGTTTAATGGATTCTTTGCTTTTCCCAATCAGCAACCCACCGTTTACATACATAGCCAAGACAGCCAGACCATTTCCAATTTTACCAGTGAAAATACGGTTCTGTATGTCACTCTCTTTGGAATCAAACTACTTCAAGAACTGGCAAAATGCTTGATTGCAAACAACAATATGATGCCTATTTAAACTGTAAACTGACATTTTAGGCTTGCATACATTTTTGTTCTTGTCCAGCATTACACTTTGGGGCACCTTCATGTAAATTTCCTCATTTAGATTTCCATACCAAAAGGTGGATTTTACACCAAATTCCAACATTTCAAAATCTTCTTTGGCCAAAATCGTGAGGTTTAGTGAGTCATATCTCACTAATGGCGAGGAAGTTTCATTGTAGTTCAGTCCATGACATGAACAAACCCTCAAGTGACAAGTCGAGCTTTATATCATGGTCTATTTTTAGTTTTTGATGCTTTAATTCTGGAAACCCGCTTCGAATCTATCACCCTTTGTGCCTCTTTTGGCATGATGACTCAAGTTTCATTCATTTGATGTTCTTCAAGTTCCTCTTCAATTGGTCATTTCCACTGCTCCTAGTCTGGAGGCTAGAATGCCTATTCAAAAGCGTCTGGTTGAAACCAATCTGCATAGTGCACATCACACCTGGCTGGGGCTCGAATCTTGTGCCTGTCATGTAATTTGTAAGACTTCTGTTGATCTCTGCGTGGTTGCTCATTAACTCAATGCCTCTCTACTTGCATTTTCCTCTCATCTTCAGCTGGTGGCTTGACATCAATTTCTGCATCTTTGCCTTCAGAATCATCACTGTTCGAGCCCAAAATAGGAAACACATGACATAAATCGACACAATATTGCTTCAAAATGGATTTACAGATGATTAGGGATCCCTCAATGACACTCACATTGTGAAACTTGGTGATTTTCTTGTCTTATGGATCAAAAGTCTGTAATTGTAAGATTTTCCTGGACATAGCACCACAACAATTTTCTTGGCCTTTGGTTCCAGCTTCTTGTGGAGAAATTTAGGAACATGGATGAATGCTTCTGTCCTGAAAGTTCTCATGCGCGAGTTTTGCTGTTTCCTGCCTGTCCATAATTCATATGGTGTCGAGTTTCTTCCTTTTTCACTTAAGTTCAATTCAATATGTAAACAGCAGTGTTAACTGTTTCTGCCCAAAGAATTTTCAAAATATTTGCCACAATCACCATACATCTTGCCAACTCAACAATGGTTCTGTTTTTGCTTTCTGTCTTCTCATTCTGTTGAGGAGTATACAGTGCCATAGTCTCAAGTGCTATCCCACATTGATGGGATAGCTCTTTATATTCTTGTTCAAGTATTCCCTATCTCAATTGATCTTCAGGGTCTTCATAGTTTCATGTAGCCTATTTGAAATAAACCACTCAAATTCCTTGAAATGATAAAAATCAATAGATTTGTTCCTCAAAAAATAGACCTGACAAAAACAAGATACATCATCTGTGAATGTTACAAAATACTTTGCACTACTGAGTGATTCGACCTGAAATGGTCCATATACTTTACTGTGTATGAAATTGCCGATTTCTAAATTTCTCATTTCAATTTTCTTGTTAGAAGACAAACTGTGAGACTTTCCATATTGACATGCTTCACAAACGAATGACACAACATAGTCATGCTTATTCCCTAATAATACCTGTTTTCACTAAATTCATAAGTGAACTGATATTTGTATGACCCAATCTTTCATGCTAGATTTTGAGATTATTCAAGGTCTACAATTTCACGTCACACAGGGTGTCTGATATAAACAACTTTTTGTAAATCTGGTTATCTTGTTTTATTCCTTGAGCAATGGAACAATCATTGCAAGAAATGTTTTCAAACTTATCTACAAAGTTCAGTTCAAAACCTTTCGTCACACAAACACTGACAAAAAACAAATACTTACTTATATTAGGGACTTACAACTCACCATGAATTCATCTTGTTTACAAATTTCTTTATTTAAATTGATCCAATTCCTTTCGCTTCACTTTTAGCATTGTACCAAAGTGAAATTTCAATGTTTTGACACTTTACATTACCTTTATATTACTCGCTGTTTTCCTTCTTCTTAGAGTGGCAATTCCACGACAGACGGCCTTCCTCCCCACAGGCCCAGCAAGTAAGTTTCCTCTTGAATTCACCTGATTCAGATTTTTCTTCTTTGCACACTTACGCTCTTTCTTCCATCATTGAGACGAAGTTGGCACCAAAAGGTTGGATACCACCTCCGTATCAATCAATCATTTTTCTTCAGCGACGAGCATTCTTGGAGTGTCAGAATCATTTGCTGATCCGTGGGCACTTTGTCCCAGCCTGTGATTAGCACATGGAAATTAACCAGTAGGCTTCTGAGGATCTTGGCCACAAATCCTATGTCCAACACAGTTTCACCCACATCCTTGGGTTGACTCACAATGTTCATGACTTTTGTGAAATGCCACAACATCGAATCACTCACATTCATTTGGTATGCATGGAAGTTTTTCATGAGAGATAGTTTGTTTGCTTCAGATGTTTGTTCATGAATCACGTATAATTTCTCCCTCATTTCATGACCAATAGCCTGTTTTACAAAAAATTCAAGTCACAAGTACTCGATCATGGCTGAAATGCAACACATGGAAAGAGCATTGTCTTTTAACTGCAGTTTCCCAGTGGACATTATCAAATCCTCAGATTTTGCTCTCTGGCCATCCACAAAATCTCAAATGCCGTATGTGTCAAACAAAGCTCGAATTTGAAATATCCATACCTGAAAATTCGATCCATGAAGTTTCATGATGTGTCTTGTGAGCCCTTCATCTGACATACCAAGTTTACCTTCCTATTGGGTCTGGTGTCAGTATGCTGCATGTTTGGTATGTTACACATCGTGGGGAAAGATAACAGGGAAATTTCCATGCATGTAGCACAACATTTTGAAATATGACATGCTAACATGAGTGTAATGAGCAGAAGATAGCAGTGTCATCTAGCAAGAAATTGAAAATTTGATGGTGCAGATGCACAATCAACAAACAAGATTGTTTTATCAGCTTTAAAAAGGGAGAAGGGACTACACAAGGAACGGGTGGAGTGGACATGAAAATCAAATCACATTTAAGTAACATAATGTTCCATCAGTTTCAGAATGATAAACGATACTTAATCACCCATATAAGTATTTTATAAAATAAGTGAGAGTTGAGAAAATAAAATAGAGTTATCTCAAGCACCCTACTATGTTTTATGATCAATATAAAATTCACTGAGTCTCCAAAGGATGAAAATGGCATTTTCAGTCCTTGCTTTGTATACCTTGTGGAATTTTAATAGTAAATTGAGCTGTATGTGTTAGTTTGGAATAATTTTAAATACAAACATAGCAGCAGATCTAAATGGTTCTGAGAATAGGAAAAGAACGTGGAAAATTGTTACCCAAAGTTACAAGCTAACAGAGATGTATTTGCTTACATCAACAAACACATAGGGAGTATGGTGCAGCATGCTTTAAAAGTGGGGTAAAGAAAAGCCAGAAGTGAAGGAACCCCTTCCTGTCGGAATGTGGGAAATGAAATTGGGGTACTGTGCGGACAATTTTATATTGTGAAGTGTACCCTGCTTTAGGTGAGTTGAGGGAGTTGAAATGGGTAGGCAGATCTATAGAGGGGCTGTCCTATGCCTGAAGTCACGTGCATTCCAAAAAGAAATGGCCTATACTGTGTTTTGTGTAGAAGAGTCGGGGATAAGTATACCCAACGGAGGTGCCTAGTCTTTTGGTTAGGTGATTCCACAGAATGATAACCTACACCATTTGTGGCAGGGAATAAATATGGGACATTTTCATCTGAAAGAAAGAATGGTTGTGCAATATCTTCCTGTAGAAATGCCTGAACTCTGTTATTAAAGTTATAAAAGATGTGTTGAGTGACAATTGGTTACTTTGTAAAATGGACAAACAAATTTACCCTGGAACTCAAATCTGTGATTTGGATGGTTAAGGATGAAATTAAGTATATTGCTAATGTTTAACAACTACTCTTACCTAACAATGTATTTCAATTTAAATGAAGAAAACACAACCCAACCTCTTATAAGCTAAAAGCACAATTAATGTTATAGAGTGTTAACAATCAAGCACAGATATTATGGTAAGGTTAATTATTAGAGATATCTTCCATGCAAACTCTTAGAGATCAAGTAAATAATCATTCTAGAACATTCAAAGAAAACATTCCATATATTTATCGAGAATAAATAGAATAGATAACAACTTGTGATATTGTACCAAATATGTTACATTTAATTGTACACAGTGTGTTAAGGAAGTTTTGCATGACATGCTTCATCACACTGGTGAAAGATGTTAGCGTCTCTTATACACGTTTTATGTAGGAGGAAAAATACATTGTGTGTACCATGATCTGTGGAGATGGTGCGTATCCAGTGATGTAACATAGTAACGGCAAGGTGAAGAGTGGTGAGTGCAGTGGCACTTCTGAATTTATTTCTTGGTGATGCCATGAATATCTCAGAGAATGTGGACATACTACAATGTAAACACTCAAGACAAAAGAAAATTGTAAATCTTATATCTTAAGCTGGCTTCAATGTGGTCAGACGTATTGATTGATGAATTTGAATTTATGAGTTGCTGATCTTTTCATTTGTCTTCACAATTGATGTACACAGTTGAAATGATACAGAGTATTATCACTGAAGGCTTGTTCGTCATTCAGTAGCTAGAAGTAGTGATACACTCTCTTACAGCATCACCCTGCCTCCACATAAAGTCAAGAGTAATAAGTCCACACACAGTCACTGCACAGAGTAGCTGCGCCATAAGAACAAAACAAAAAGGTTACTGTATTGGAAGAAGAATAGTAAAAGGTAACTCAGACCTCATCAGGCTGATAAATCTGTCACACAGTGTTCCCAAATTATCAAGTTACAGTCAAGTCACCAGAAACACACAAGGAAGAAAAACCACATGAGATGTCCGCACACTGTTCTCATATGAAATGAGTCTAGTTTTCAAGTGATAGTGGGTTTGCATGTCAAGAAAATCAAGGCCTGACCTCTACTTAGGCACAGTGTTTTTAACACAAAGTTGTACCCCAAGCTATGCTCAGGCTTGGTCTCCAAGGTTTAAACTAGCAACAAAGTTACTACTGCCTTTGTTATATTAAACCAGTAAACTACCAAACACAATTCTTTAAATAGGTGGATTGTAACTTGTGTTTGGATAACTCAGTCAGTACAGCATTTTCCTGTGAAACACAAATGTTCCAGGTTTAAGTCCCCATCTGGCACACAGTTTTAAGCTACCATGAAGTTTCAAATGAGAGCACACTCTGCTAAAGAGTGAAAATTCATTCCTGCAACAACCCCCAAAGTTGTGGCTATGCTATGTTTCCATAGTACCCCTTCTTTCACAAATGCTAATCCAGCAAGGTATAGAGGAGAACTTCTGTCAAGTTTGGAAGGTAGGGGATGAGGTACTGAGCAGGAGTAAAGCTATGAGGGAGGGTCATGAGATGTGCTTGGGTAGCTCAGTCTGCAGAGCAGAGGTCTCTTGTTCTAGACACAGTCCAGCACACTGTTTTAATCTGCCAGGAACTTTCACTCAAAAAGCTGTTTAGTGCAATATTCATTAAACTGAATGACTTAGGATTTAAAGGCTTTTTTTGCATATACAGGTGAAACAGAACTCCAACAAAATTTTGGAGGTTGTTCACAGATATATTCCAAGTATTTTGGTATAAGGAGCTTGTGGTCTCCGGTAGCTCATTATGGAGTAATAATGTAACTATCATTTATTCGGCTTTGTTACCGGAATTATCTTTATTTCAGTAAAAATCCTTCACAACAGTGAAAAAACCCATAATAAGCAATTAGCATGACATAGAACATGAAAGAATCCAACTATTCATGGATAGCTATGTACAGGTGCAAAACTAAATTCTAGATCACTTGTCTGTTCTGAATGTAGATGCACAATTTCATTTTGCAATCTGGTAGACAACATGCTGTGTTCATTATTACTTGTTCAAATGTTAAATATATTACAAGGTCTGCTTGCTAGAACAACTGTATTCCATGGTTTAACAGCACAGTGCTCAGTCCATAACCCATTGTTTGTGATGATTGTTACAATTTCATATTCCTTCAACAGCCATACATTGTTTGACCCACTATTGTGTACATGCCATGAAAAGCTACCACCTCCATGGAAAAAGAAAAGTAATAATAAAATATATAAATAAATAATAACATGTAAAAATATGTCTATCACATCTTAGTGAAACCATTAAGGGCACAGACGAAAACTGAGATTTACCCATAATAAAAAAAACATAAGTAAATAATAACATGTAAAAATATTATGTATAATGATACACGCTCCTTACTCAATGTTCATCACACCTTAGTGAAACCCATAAGAGCAAGAAAACTGAGATGTATCCAAACTATAAAATTCATCATCTGTTCAGATTCTGCCTGTACTCTGCGAGCTATCCAATTAAAGCCATGCGAGTGGATGCTAATCCATAATGCAGGTTTCACACCTCAGTAAAAATAATGTATTCGCAATATTACTTTTCAATCGCAAGCAGGCTCTGAGTTAAAAACATTCTGATATGTCACTCATCAAGGTTGATTACTTCTGCTCGAGATATTTGACATCATTCATAACATCCCATTTTGAATGGGAGAAATACCTTTAGTTCAGAACCACTGTGTAGAAATGGAAAATGGTATACAAAGAAAAGTAGAAGGAAAACTGATACAATTTGGTTCATTATATGACAGACAGCAAAAAATAGATATGTTAGAAAATGAAAGATGTAGAAAACTAAAGCAGAGTGAAGAAAGTAGTAGTTACTATGAAGAAATGCTGAGATGGATGAAACTAACATAAATTTAGGCCAGACGGGTGACGAGAACAAAGGAAATGTTGTAATGCTAGTTCGTCCCTGCGGAGCACTGAGAAACTGGTGTCTGGGGGAAGAATCCAGATGGCACATGTGGTGAAGAAGGCACTGAGGTCACAACTGTCCTGTTGTGGAACATGCTTTGCAATAAGATATTGTGTGTCGCCAGTATACATCCTCTGCCTATGCCTGTTGATCCTAACTGATAACTTGATGGCAGTCACTGATGCAAAAGGCCGAACTGTGTTTACGCAACAGATGGTATAAGACTGCGTCATCTGGGACATCTTTGGTGCTTTCTTGATTTGAGGAGAGGTATCAAACTAGCCTCCCTCCATAAGTTGCGAAGTTGGCCTGTCTGCAATAATGAATTAAAACATTCTAAGAGGATTTCCTTTGATGGTGTTTGCAAGCATTGTAGCATGCTCTATTGGCTTTGGTCATGACTGGGCACAGTATCACAAGCTTAAGACAATGCCATATCCAGCTCCCACTTGAAAAAAACATAGCTGCAGAACTTATAACTGTTGGAACCGAAGTCCAATCCACCCCTCTCTATGGTGGCAAGATGGCAGCAGGATGCCTGATCCTGGTTATCAGTGGCAGTAGTCATGCCGAGGGAATTAGATTAGGAAAAGAGACACTTAAAGTAGTAAAGGAGTTTTGCTATTTGGGGAGCAAAATAACTGATGATGGTCAAAGTAGAGAAGATATAAAATGTAGACTGGCAATGGCAAGGAAAGCGTTTCTGAAGAAGAGAAATTTGTTAACATCGAGTATAGATTTCAGTGTCAGGAAGTCGTTTCTGAAAGTATTTGTATGGAGTGTAGCCATGTATGGAAGTGAAACATGGACAATAAATAGTTTGGACAGGAAGAGAATAGAAGCTTTCGAAATGTGGTGTTCAGAGAATTGCTGAAGAAGAAGAATGCTGAAGATTAGATGCGTAGATCACATAACTAATGAGGAAGTATTGAATAGAATAGGGGAGAAGAGGAGTTTGTGGCACAACTTGACAACAAGAAGGGACCGGTTGGTAGGACATGTTCTGAGGCATCAAGGGATCACCAATTTAGCATTGGAGGGCAGTGTGGAGGGTAAAAATCGTAGAGGGAGACCAAGAGATGAATACACTAAGCAGATTCAGAAGGATGTAGGTTGCAGTAGGTACTGGGAGATGAAGAAACTTGCACAGGATAGGGTAGCATGGAGAGCTGCATCAAACCAGTCTCAGGACTGAAGACCACAACAACAACAACAACAGTCATTGCAAGCTGCTCTGCCTTGGTCTAGACGAAATCTCTGGGCCCACTTTGGAGGCACCCCTTTTTCTGCACTGCTGCTACAGTTAACCAAATGCATTTACAGGAAATCCCCCTGATGGATTCCCATACTTGTGTAGAACAAGTGGAGCAGTTGAGAGTGACCAGGACTACTTGCCATGATCTTTTCTTGCTCTCCTTGATAAAGTGTCAAGCTTTAGATCTCACTACTCAAAAGGCTTCCAGGTATTCTGTTGCTGATCAGCGCTTAAACCACTGCAGTCACATGCCTGACTCAGATATGAATGGTATGCATCAGTCCACTAAGGTAATGGCTGCAGTGAAAGACAAGCAGGTGACTTTGGGATGGGTAAGTCAGTGACACAGCTGGTCATCTATGTAATGTACCTTAACACAGCTTCAGAGTTCAAATACAGCCTGCTGAACATCCATGTTGGTGGCATCCTTTCAATAACTACTCCTTCCAACAGTTGTATCCAGAATGGGAAGTGGTCACCTGACTGAAGATTTCAGTAACCTCACACCGAGCACAGTCACTGAGGGCTGGGGAGCTGAAAGAGAGATCTATGGGTGATGATGATATAGTCTAAGTGTTGAAGAAAGTAGGATGAACTGTGTTGAGGATGCACAGCTCTTGAGACATTGGGAGGCTCTCTAAAATTTG
This sequence comes from Schistocerca americana, assembly GCF_021461395.2. Taxonomy (NCBI): domain Eukaryota; kingdom Metazoa; phylum Arthropoda; class Insecta; order Orthoptera; family Acrididae; genus Schistocerca; species Schistocerca americana. The sequence goes on from NC_060122.1 coordinate 282,463,832, forward strand.
TCCCCTGCTGGAAGTAGAGTCTGAGCTCCATCATACATTAAGAGCAATGAAATCTCCCAGTAGGAGAAAAGATCAGGGCAGCTGGTCTATAAGACCTGTGAGAGCCTCAGAATCTATTGCTTCCTGTGGAGGTAAATACAGTGAGCATGTAGTGACCCATTGACTCACATGAACTTCAACTGCAACTGCTTACAGATCAGTAACCAAATATTGAGCACGTGGAGTGTGTGTTACTGACAAACACAGGTACCCCTCTCTCCCTTGATCCCTCCCGTTCTTGTAAACATGAGCACAGAGGACACGCCTGCACTATGAGTTTCAGTTCCTCCACCTGATATTCCACTGTATTATATGAGCCATTTTATTTCTGAGATTTTTCTTTCAGTCTGTATCTTCACTGGGGTGGAGATACAATGACAGCTGGAGGCTTAGTCATGGGGCTATATAGATGCCCCAAGCAGCCTTCAGGTTCAATTGTCTCTGAAGCCAGACAGAATGAGATGTATGTGATCTGGCAGTTGATGGCCTGCCTTCTTCTGTGGTGGGCTTTCTATGGCGGATGCTTGCCATTTGGCATTGTTGCCATAGGAGACTTCACAGGAATGGTTGCAGCACTGATAGTGGTAGTGTGAGCCTGCCTTTTGAGATGCAGTTGCTCTAAAGCATTAACAACCATGGCCTTTTCTGATGTAGTGAAGGGTGCTATAAGCTACGGAACAGCAGTTTCTTTACAAGAGCACTTAACAAATGCAGGTATCAGTGTTAACATTAGTAATCCCAGTATGTGTTGACGCATCGGCTTTTTGAACAGGCTTTTTGACGGCTGAAGAACATGAAGTAGCAACGGGGGGGCTGGCATTGCTATATAGACCATTTTGGCCTCCCCATGTGGAATGTGCTTAATCCTCTTTAGCTCCTGTATCTTCTTTTCTTCAAGGTAGCCACTACAGTCTCTAATCCAGATAAGGTAATCCCCAGAGCAATTAGCACACTACAGGGGAGAATAGCAAATGAATCCTTCACGAGCACCAGCACCACATTTGTCCCAAATGGTGTCTCCATTACATGCTACAATGATGTGGCCACAGCACTCTTATTTAAAATGTGCACTACGATGGGTTTCCAAGGCCACACATTTAAGAGAATGAAACCTGCTCTAATGTCTTACAGAAGTATTGTTGTAAGGAACACAAGAATAAAGAAATCCAATTTCACCATTTCGTCATACATCCTTTTCACAACATTTTGCACATCAGCCACACAATCTTTCAACTCATCCTTCAGTTGTTTGGGAATATCTATAATATCCCTCTACAACACAAAGCCTTCGCTGTAGGTCAGGGTATTGGGTAGCTCCATTTCAGTAGCCCTGAAGCATTTAACAGTCTGGAGGTTTGAACTGTCTCAAACTTGCCCTCTTTTAACTATTTAAAACACATTCTGTCTAGAAGCCTGGAAACAATTCCCACATCAGGACTGCCAATATGAGCCCTCTTCTTGTGCTGAGTGTTGATACCTGTCAGAAGTACACCCATTCTGCTAGGAGGTGAGATGAAAAAGTTTTAGGATTCCATCTCAGTCCCATGTGCAGCTAGTGAAATAAGAGTCTTATACAGCGGAGGTATGGCAGATGCCCCAGAGGTTGCCCACTAACAACCGTTCCACCACAAAAGCCATGCATCTCACAGCTTGTGCTTGAGTCCACCCCCCCCCCCCCCCCACCCCACCCACCCCCCGCCACCACACCCATATAGATCACCCCCACCCCAGTTAACACAAGTTATCCAATCCCAATAAAAACAAAATGTTTCACCACCTGGCCGCACAGTGGTCACTAAAGCATGGCTGTGGCAACAGTTACCTGAGACTGCAGTAATTTGTATGCAAGTTGCATTTGTGTGTGCTACAGTGTGGCTACAGTTGCCCGAGATTGCAGTCATTTGTGTGTGTGTGTGTGTGTGTGTGTGTGTGTGTGTGTGTCATTTATTTTGGACAAAGACCTTATGGGCCGAAAGCTTTATTTGTGACAGTCTTTTTGTTGTGCCTATCTGCAACACAGCATCTCCACTGTATGGTGAGTGGCAACTTTCCTTTGCATAATATTGTTACATTCCATCCTGTATCTTCCAATGTTTGATTTATTGAAAATACTATAAATGCCATGAACATTACCCCCCCCCCCCCCCCCCCCCCCGAAGAGAAGTCAGAAGCTGTCACTGGCTTTCTATTCAATGTACATTAAATTTTACCTCTAACTATTAAAGTTAAATTTGATTTACATAATTATTTTATAACTGCCATGTAATGTACCAAAGAGTCTCTTCACTGAAAATATTAATAAATGAAATCCATTTCAAACTGAAACATGCATAACATTACAACTATTTTTAGCTGCACATTTACATCTGCTTTCATGTACAGAGACACACTAAACACAGTGTTGTCTATATTTGACAAGTAAACTGCTTCCAGCTCTATAATAATCTTTATTTATACGAACATGACGGTTTTTGTGACATCAAATCAGGTGCACATATATTATTAAAATATTAAACCAACAAGATGGGAAGGAGAGGGACACAAATTCACCAGCTGAAAAAAAACTAACATTTTAAAACAGCATTAATATCATATAGGGAAGTGGGGACAGCATCCTGCAAATGCCTCGCCATAGAGGATCACACTAAGTATCAACGGGTGAATCTGATTCAATACACCATGCTTGTTGTGGGTAACAGCATTTTATTTAAAGAAGGGTGAAGCACCCTCCTTCCTATCTTATAGATTACTGTTCTAATGATGTATGTACACCTAAGGATGTGGTTTGGTATCTCAAAGCTGGTCATGTACCAATAAAGAATGGTTCATATGGTAGAGCACTTGCCCGCGAAAGGCAAAGGTCCCGAGTTCGAGTCTCGGTCGGGCACACAGTTTTAATCTGCCAGGAAGTTTCATATCAGCGCACACTCCGCTGCAGAGTGAAAATCTCATTCTGGAAACATCCCCAAGGCTGTGGCTAAGCCATGTCTCCGCAATATCCTTTCTTTCAGGAGTGCTAGTTCTGCAAGGTTCGCAGGAGAGCTTCTGTAAAGTTTGGAAGGTAGGAGACGAGGTACTGGCAGAAGTAAAGCTGTGAGTACCGGGCGTGAGTCGTGCTTCGGTAGCTCAGTTGGTAGAGCACTTGCCCACGAAAGGCAAAGGTCCCGAGTTCGAGTCTAGGTCGGGCACACAGTTTTAATCTGCCAGGAAGTTTCATATCAGCACACACTCCGCTGCAGAGTGAAAATCTCATTCTGGAATGGTTCATATTGTTGCAGAAGAAGCTGAGTAGCATCGTGTTGTAGTGATTATGATACTAAACTGTTGCAATGGAGGGTTGCGAGTTCAAAACTCACCTAGACCGCACAATTTTAATTTCTATATTCAGTTTGAGTACATTCTACAAGTATCCACAGATGTCAAGAATCATTTAACTGGAATGTTCTGTAGCTGTATATATACTGTGTGTGTTCTGGCCAGAGGCAGTTCACTTCACACTCTTGTATGTGCAAGTGCTGAATAAACCTTTGTTAAGTGAAGTTAGTAAAATAGTGGATCCTAGAATGAAGGAGGAAGATAAGGTTGCACATCTCATGAAGGATGTTGCTGAGGACTCCTGAAGTAAGTTTTGACAGTAAACGACTTCATAAAATGTTGCAAGTATACCGAGACAATACATCAAAAAAGAATTACACACAAGAAGTTTGAATGGTTTCCAAACATCGTATCGATGTCTGTGATGGAGGAACCAACTGATTTCACAAGTGTTTTTCGTCAGATAGTGAGAGAGGAAGTTCAGAAGGCACTTGGATTGCACAGTGAGCAAAAAACTGAGACACTTCAAGAGGTCATAAGGGAGGAAGTGGAACAGATATTGAACCCAATCTCTCATCTTTCATTTCACTTTAAAATGGTGAAAAAGTTGAGACCCAGGCGAAGTTATGTTCTTACAATGCAGCATGAGGAACCTGTTTGGGACCAAGGAAGACTGAAGTCTGGAGGTCACAGAATAACCAACCAGTATGTTTCCACTGTGGACAACCGGCGTATGTGGTGTGCTATTGTCGAGACAGTTGGCAGATATTTGATGACAGCTAGAAGACAGCAGACCAATCTTAGCTGACACCAACTCCGGAATGACGAAGATGAACAAGAAAATGTGGGTGCAGGACGACGTAGGTCACCATCACCGCAAGATAGCTGCTGGAGAGGACACTCTCCAACACGCTGATCAAGAGCTCCATCACTGTTTAGAAGCTCATCTACCTGCCGCAACCTGGAAAACTAAAGGGTGCAACCTTCCTTGGAGGTGAGGCCGCCGAAGAGAAAAATCCTCCAGTGTCAATCACTACAAAAATGATGGGAAACTAATCAATATCCTCATGGATGGCCGACCAGCCCAAGCTCTTTTGGACTCAGGAGAATCATATTCAGTCATTTCGCCAGTTGCAGAAAACCGTATTCATCCACAAAAAAACATATCTGCTGAAAGTGGCTAATGGGAAGTATGTAAAACCTACAGGAAGATGTACCATTTGTGTGGGTATAAGTGACCATACACAGCCCTTAGAATTCATCATGTTACAAGAGTGTAGTCATGATGTCATTCTTGGATGGAACTCTTTGAAAGCTTCTCAGGCAATTATAGACTGTGGTCACTCGAAGATTATACTAGACGAGATGAGGTACTGTGGACAGGAAGATGCGCATCTGAGTATGTGGAGACTATGTGTGCTGGATGAAGTGACCATTCCCGCAGTCACCGTTAGAAAGGTAACTGTCACATGTCATGCCATGCATCAAGCCATGAATCTTGTAGTAGAATGTGAGAGAAGCATACCACTGAAGAATAACTTGGTCATCGCAGCCTCTTGTCATCTTGTTTAAGAACAGATCTGGTGAATTGTGTATAGTTAACTGTCGCCGAGAACCGCAGAGCCTTCCAAGACGCATGTGCATAGCAAATGCTGAGCCGTTAATTGAAGAACAGCTGAGCGTCATAGAAACCTCCCATGCCAAGTCTGTGAGCGAAATTGGCGCTACCACTAAGAGACAAAATCTTCTATCACCAGATCTCACTACAGAACAACAGAAGAAGCTACTTGCCATTCTTCAAGAGTTCTCTGAATCCTTCAATCCACAGGTGAAGAGCAAATTAGACAAATCGACAGTGAAGCACTGGATTAGCACTGGAGACCATCAACCAATAAGCCAGAGAGCGTACCGTCTATCAGCAATGGAATGTCAAATAATTCACGATGAGCAAGAGAAAATGATGAAGAATGACATCCTTCAGCCTTTGGAGAGCCCATGGTCATCACCAGTGGTCCTCGTCAGGAAGAAGGATGGCAGTTGGAGCTTTTGTGTTGATTACAGGAAGCTTAATAGGATAACTAAAAAGGACATTTACCCTCTTCCATGAATTGATGATATATTACATTGCCTGAAGGGGGCTAAGGTTTTCTCAACCACGGACATGTGCTCGGGATACTGGCAAATCGAAGTAGATGAGGCCAATCGTGAGGAAACTTCATTCATCACCCCTGAGGGCCTGTATGAGTTTAAGGCAATGCCGTTTAGTTTGTGTAATGCACCAGCAACTTTTCAACAGATGATGGATAATCTTCTATGTCACCTGAAGTGGACAATGTGTCTTTGTTATTTAGATGACATTATAGTGTTCTCAGAGGCATTTGATGAACATATAAAAAGACTGAGGTCCGTCCTTAAGTTTCTCCAACAAGGCAGACTGAAACTTAATCCAAGAAAGTGTCTCTTTGGAGCAAAAGAGATCAAAATACTTGGACACCTTGTGTCAAATGAAGGAGTGTGGCCAAACCCAGAATAGGTTATCTATAACGGAATTTCCTATTCCTAAAAGTGAGAAGCTTCCTTGGATTATGTCCTTATTACCATCATTTTATCAAAGCCTTTTGTATCAAAGCCAGGCCACTCCAAGAGTTCTTAAAAGCTGATGCTAAATTTACCTGGGGTGGTGCTCAACAAGAGTCTTTCGATGTGCTGCGAAAAGCTCTGGTGACTGACCCTGTACTTTGTCTGTATGATGAGAGAGCACCTACAGAACTACACACAGATGCCATTGGGTTTGGTATCGGTGCTGTTCTGGTGCAAATTTTGGATGGAAAAGAGAAGGTTATATCCTATGCTTCTAAGACACTTACAAAAGCCGGGAGAAACTATTCAACTACAGAAAGAGAATGTCTTGCTGTGATCTGGGCCATGTGCAAATTTAGACAGTATCTCTATGGAAGGCCATTCACAGTTGTTACAGACCATCATTCACTTTGTTGGCTGACAGGTCTTAAGGTGTACAAAAGTGTACAAAAGTGGAATAAAACACCACGATGCCGACTGTCTCTCAAGAATCCCTGTGCAAGACCATCAAGACTTTGATGAAGATAGTGACTGTCTTGCTGCACTCCAGGATCTCTCAGCTGAGCAGAAGAAGGACGTCAAGACATCTCAAATTATGTTTGCCTTAAATTTGTCAGAGGATGTGAAAGGAAAATTTAAGGTTGTTAATGGCTTACTTTGCAAGAAAAACTTTGATCCATTTAGAAAGAGGTGGCTACCAGTGATTCCTAAACACATGCGCTTAGATGTTCTACAGAAATTCCATGACACACCTGAGGCCGGACATTTAGGATTTATTAAGACATATGATAGAATCTGCAAGAGATTTTCCTGGCCAGGTTTATTTAGGAGTGTCCATCACTATGTGTCGCACTGTCGAGAGTGCCAGAGGAGAAAGGCAGTTCATCAGAAACCATCTGGCCAACTCACACCAATACCACCAGCCGAAACACTTTTCCAGCATGTTGAGATTGACCTCCTTGGACAATTTCCAATGACTGCTAGTGGCAATAGATGGATTATTGTTTACACTGATTATCTGACACACTATGCCATTAAAAAAGCCGTGAAAACAGCCAAAGCATCCGAGGTAGCCAAATTCATCGTGGAAGACATTGTATTAAACATGGTGTCCCAAGGTTGTTCATTACTGATTGAGGGAAAGTTCTTCAATCAAATCTTGTGACAGAGATAAACCGTTGGTGCAACATTACTCAGCACATGATGACTGCCTACCACCCGCAAACTAACAGACTTACTAAATGCCTTAATAAGACCTTGTCCGACATGCTATCAATGTTCATCAATGTTGAGCAGAGCAACTGGGATGAGGTGGTACCTTTCATGATGTTTGCCTACAACACCGCCAAACGACACAACAGGATTTACACCCTGTTTCCTGGTACATGGGCATGAGGCAACTATGGTGATGGACACTGTGTTTCCGTTACATCCTGATGATGTAGACAATGACTACAACAGCCAGGTGTTAACCACAGCTGAGAAAGCTCAGCAGATAGCTCGACTCTGCACGCTGCAAGCTCAAGAAAACGATCGCCGAAGGTATGACACGAGCCACCGCCCCTTTGTCTACCAGCCTGGTGACCTCGTCTGGATCTTCACTCTTATTCAGAAGATTGGTCTCTCTGAGAAGCTCCTCAGGCGCTACTTTGGACCTTATAAGGTTGTAAGACAGTTGCCTAATATTACTTATGAAGTTGAAGATTTCAACCACAACACAAGATGACAAAAGATCAGAGATACGGTCCACGTCCTTCGAATGAAGCCGTATGAGGATCCTGCAAACCAGGGTAAATTCGAAGCTCCAGTGACAGGCAACAAGCGGAAAGGTGACAAAGAGCATAGCGGCAAAAGAAGTTCTAAGAAGATCACCGCCAGTACGAGCATCAGTCATTGGGAGTCGGAGTATGCAGGACCTATGACTCATTCCCAGACTAGGACAGTGTAGCACCGAGACGCTGTTCTCTTAAGGAGGGAGCAATGTCCCAGAAGCTGAGTAGCACATTGGTGTAGTGATTACGATACTAAATTGTTGCATGGAGGGCTGCGCGTTCAAAACTCACCTGAGCTGTATAATTTTAATTTCTATATTCGGTTCGAGTACATTCTACAAATATCCACAAATGTCAAGAATCATTGTACTGGAATGTTCTGTAGCTGTGTATATACTGTACGTGTTCTGACTGGAGGCAGTTTGCTCCATGCTCTTGTATGTGCAAGTGCTGAATAAACCTTTGTTAATTGAAGTTAGTGTTCATCTTTCATCTAATTACACCTTCTTCTATGTGACAATATATAGCTGGAAGCAGTTTGTTTGTCAGATATGGATTATTTCAGCTATGGTTGCCCACAACATAAAACTACTTGTAACAGTGTTGTCCACTAAACAAAACAGTTCAGGCTGGCTGCAACAGAAAAGCAATAAATACCAGTCAAGGCCATTTGGTTTCTATGGATAAAACTACTCCCTTTAGACAAAGCAGACAGTATTTTCTTAGATAGGATGTGCAATAGTTATACTATTTTTTCACTGCACATGTTGTTCACATTACAAAATGAAAAAAAGTGAGGGCATCTCTCTTTAATTATAATAGTCAACATTTTTTCCAACAATTACTATAAAGATAATAATACAAATCATATTTCATGGAATTTATATCGTAATGGTGGCCAAAGACTTCTGGATAAGAAGTGACCCTCACTCTTCCAATGGCCGTATCAAAGAGGGTGGAGGAGCAGACAGAGGTTCAGGACACTCTCTTTCCCTTTTGATGGGAAACTGCCCCTAAAATGTGGAAGAATCAGCATTGATCAATGGCATGAGGATGCAAGACACATAATGTATATCTGCAGGACAGTTGATAATCTCTACATTGGCAAAAGATTCCGGAATAGTTCTCAATCTCCAGGAGGGGAGCGCCAAAGGGGAAGTGACCATGAGAAAAAGATGGAATAACCAACAGTGTGATACATTCGATGAGTTGGAGCATGGAATATCATAAGTCTGAACACAGTATGAAAGCTAGAAAATATGAAAAGAAAATGGAAAGGCTTGATCTATATATAGAGGGTTCAGTGAAATGAAATGGAAATAAGACTAGAATTTCTGGTCAGATGATTAGAGAGTAATATCAACAGCAGCAGGAAATGGTATAATGGGAGTAGGATTTGCTATGAGAAAGAAAGTAGGCCAGAGAGTGGGATACTGTGAACGGTTCAGTATAGGGTTATTCTCGTCAGATTTGATAGCAAACAAACACCAACATCAGTTATACATGCCAACGTTGCAAGCAGAGCTGAAGTGATAGACAAAACATATGAAGATATTGAACAGGTAATTCAGTATGTTAAGGGAGATGATAATCTAAAAATCATGGTGGATTGGAAAAAGATTATAGGGGAATGAACAGAAGAAATGGATATAGAAGAATATTAGTTAAGCAGCAGGAATGAAATTTCATGTGGTAATAGCGAATACTCTGTTCAAGAATCACAAGAGGAGGAGGTATGCTTGGAAAAGACCTGGAGACACATGAAGATTCTATGTGGATTACATCATGCTTAAACAGAGATACTGAAAACATATATTGGATACTAAGACATGCCCAGGAGCAGATAAGACTCAGATCAAAATTTAGTAATGATGAAAAGTAGACTGAGATGAGAATCGTATGGAAGAATCATTGTGGAATGAAATGGGGTACTGAAGTACTGAGGGATTATGAGATGCATTTGAAGTTTGCTAAGGAAGTGAATATACTGTGATAAGGAATATCACAGTAGGCAGTTCAGTTAAGTGGAAATGACATCTCTAAAAACAACTATTGCGGATGTTGGACAGTCAGATGTAGCTACAAGGGAGGTAACTCTGGAGAAACCTGGGGTAACAGATGAAATACTTCAAATGAGTGATGAAATGAGGAAGCACAAATATGCAGAGACAGAAAATATAAATTACTTAGGAATGAAATCCCAACATTATTATGACAAGCATAGATTGTTACTCACCATAAAGATGGCATGCTGAGTTGCAGACAGACACAATAAAATGGTTGTTTCGCTTTGAGTTATTGGCCAAATCTTCTTCAGAAAAGAAAACACGCACACTTTCATACGAGGAGGCACACCTCACACTCACATGACCGCTTTATCCAGCTGCTCTGGCTCAAATGCAATGAAGGAATTAAATAAATGGGAAATGGAGCTACAGAGAAATTGGTGCAGAAAAAAATGTGAACAAATCAAAAAACAAATGATCAACTGAAGAGCTGACTCAGCACATAGGAAAGTCAAACCAACCCTCGGCAAAATTAAAAGCAAGTGTGGTAACATTAATAGTGCAACAGAAATTCCACTGTTAACAACAGGGGACAGAATGGATAGGTGGAAATTGTACATTGAAAGCTCCTATGAGGGGTAGCCTTGTCTGGTGACTTAACAGAAGAAGTGGAGTCGATAAGAAAGACATACGGGACCCAGTATTAGAGTCGTAACATAAAAGAGTTCTGGAAAACTTGAGATCAAATAAAGAAAAAGAATAGATAACATACCACAGAATATTTAAAATCATTGGGAGAAATCGCTACCAAATGACTATTCAAGATGGTGTGTAGAATCTATGAGACTGGCAACATACCATCAATCCATACAATTCTGAAAACAGTAAGGATAGATAGGCGTGAAAACTATAAAACATTCAGCTTAATGCAACATGCATCGAAGTTGCTGACAAAAATAATGAGTACAAAATATGTATCGAGAGTAAACCAAATGAAGGGAAAAGTAATGAGTAGTAGCATAAATAAGAATAGCAGGAAAATTAATATCAAAATTAGTGGTCACGAAGTAGTCGAAGAGAAGGAACCTTCCAGGAATTTCTGACTTCCAGCCTTGCCTCTAAATCCTTCTTAAAAAAACCTTAATCCTACTCCCAACATCACCACTGCTGAAGCCCAGGCTATCCGTGATCTGAAGGCTGACCGATCCATCGTCACTCTTCCGGCGGACAAGGGTTCCACGACTGTGGTACTTCATTATAGGGAGTATGTGGCTGAGGGACTGCGTCAGCTTTCAGACAACACCACATACAAATTTTGCCAACGTAATCCCATTCCTGATGTCCAGGCGGAGCTTCAAGGAATCCTCAGAACCTTAGGCCCCCTACAAAACCTTTCAGCTGACTCCATCAACCTCCTGACCTCACCGACACCCCGCACCCCTACCTTCTACCTTCTTCCTAAAATTCACAAACCCAATCATGCCAGCTGCCCCATTGTAGCTGGTTACCAAGCCCCCACAGAACGTATCTCTGCCTACGTAGATCAACACCTTCAACCCATTACATGCAGTCTCCCATCCTTCATCAAAGACACCAACCACTTTCTCGAACGCCTGGAATCCTTACCCAATCTGTTACCCCCAGAAACCATCCTTGTAACCATTGATGCCACTTCCTTATACACAAATATTCCGCACGTCCAGGGCCTTGCTGTGATGGAGCACTTCCTTTCACGCCGATCACCTGCCACCCTACCTAAAACCTCTTTCCTCATTACCTTAGCCAGCTTCATCCTGACCCACAACTTCTTCACTTTTGAAGGCCAGACATACCAACAATTAAAGGGAACAGCCATGGGTGTCAGGATAGCCCCCTCGTACGCCAACCTATTCATGGGTCGCTTAGAGGAAGCCATCTTGGTTACCCAGGCCTGCCAACCCAAAGTTTGGTACAGATTTATTGATGACATCTTCATGATCTGGACTCACAGTGAAGAAGAACTCCAGAATTTCCTCTCCAACCTCAACTCCTTTGGTTCCATCAGATTCACCTGGTCCTACTCCAAATCCCATGCCACTTTCCTTGATGTTGACCTCCATCTGTCCAATGGCCAGCTTCACACGTCCGTCCACATCAAACCCACCAACAAGCAACAGTACCTCCATTATGACAGCTGCCACCCATTCCACATCAAACGGTCCCTTCCCTACAGCCTAGGTCTTCGTGGCAAATGAATCTGCTCCAGTCCGGAATCCCTGAACCATTACAGCAACAATCTGAAAACAGCTTTCGCATCCCGCAGCTATCCTCCCGACCTGGTACAGAAGCAAATAACCAGAGCCACTTCCTCATCCCCTCAAGCCCAGAACCTCCCACAGAAGAACCACAAAAGTGCCCCACTTGTGACAGGATACTTTCCGGCACTGGATCAGACTCTGAATGTGGCTCTCCAGCAGAGATACGACTTCCTCAAATCCTGCCCTGAAATGAGATCCATCCTTCATGAAATCCTCCCCACTCCACCAAGAGTGTCTTTCCGCCGTCCACCTAACCTTCGTAACCTCTTAGTTCATCCCCATGAAATCCCCAAACCAGCTTCCCTGCCCTCTGGCTCCTACCCTTGTAACCGCCCCCGGTGTAAAACCTGTCCCATGCACCCTCCCGCCACCACCTACTCCAGTCCTGTAACCCGGAATGTGTACTCTATCAAAGGCAGAGCCACGTGTGAAAGCACCCACGTGATTTACCAACTGACCTGTCTACACTGTGAAGCTTTCTATGTGGGAATGGCCAGCAACAAACCGTCCATTCACATGAATGGACACAGGCAGACAGTGTTTGTTGGTAATGAGGATCACCCTGTGGCTAAACATGCCTTGGTGCATGGCCAGCACATCTTGACACAGTGTTACACTGTCCGGGTTATCTGGATACTTCCTACTAACACCAACCTGTCAGAACTCGGGAGATGGGAACTTGACCTTCAGTATATCTTCTCTTCTTGTTATCCGCCAGGCCTCCACCTCCGCTAATTCCAAGTTGCCGCCACTCATACCTCACCTGTCTTTCAACAACATCTTTGCCTCTGTACTTCTGCCTCGAGTGACATCTCTGCCGAAACTCTTTGCCTTTACAAATGTCTGCTTGTGTCTGTGTATGTGCGGTTGGATATGGGTGTGTGTGCGAGTGTATACCCGTCCTTTTTTCCCCCTAAGGTAAGTCTTTCCACTCCCGGGATTGGAATGACTCCTTACCCTCTCCCTTAAAACCCACATCCTTTCGTCTTTCCCTCTCCTTCCCTCTTTCCTGATGTCCTGATGAAGCAACCGTTGGTTGCGGAAGCTTGAATTTTGTGTGTATGTTTGTGTTTGTTTGTGTGTCTATCGACCTGCCAGCGCTTTCGTTTGGTAAGTCACATCATCTTTGTTTTATATATATATATATATATAAAGCGATCACCACTTTGGCATGTACTTCACCTTGACATTGAATGTTTCTTTAGTAATTCCTACCATCCTCGCAATAAAAAAGGTTAAGCTAAAATCTACCTCCTCTGTTACACACATTGCTTTACCATAGTGCTCCATAGGGGTCACCAAAATAAATATGGCTTACAGTAATAGAGGATTACTAATGCTGACAAACTCTCAGTTCGGAGAGCACACACACGCACACCAAACCAACTATATTATTTTCACAGAGTACTGATCTCATGGTATTCTATCTACTGTTATACAGCAAAGTCATTTCTTCAAGAGGGGTTAATATGTCAAAGATCTTAACAACTGAATTATCACAACAAAAGAGAATTTTCACACAAACACTACTAAAACAAACATCTTATTCAATATAGTGAATGAATGTAGTTTTCGTTTCATTTCATTTTACTTACCGCCCCATTGCAAAATCTATATTCAGTAACATGTTTTTTATTTTTCCAACATAATTTTCAAAATAATACACTTTCTGTAAGCAGTCATTGAAGGTATGTTCTTCGGATAAGAAGACAGTCATTTCTTCTAATACAGGTTCTCCATAAAGAAGATTATACTCTTCCTCTGAAAGAAATAAAGTTTCATGATAAAGCATATTTCATTTGAAAAAAATATGTTTTCCAAGCCAGTGAATTACAAACTTCTGAATTCTATCACGTCTGGGCTTAAAGGAACTTTGATTACTAAATGTGTGCTTTTTGACTCTGTAGTGATTATACTTTGTTCAACATGAACAAGAACTGTCTCATATCAATTTCTACTGTGGCTCAGATTAATATATCATCGAGAACAATTACTGTCTGGTTCTTGAACTAATGGATAATTTTAATGTGTTGTTGATTAGTTGGTTAGTTTGTTTTGTGTTCCATGGATCATTTGTGCAATAATTGTAATGATGTGGAATGGTCATTTTGCATTCGAACGCTTTCATATGGCTACATGCTTATGATTTATATTTTTAAAAGCTCTGTTGTGAGTTAATAATTCCTACCCATCACCCTTAACACATTATAAAATTAGAGTTTCTTCTATGGAATAGAAGCAGTTGTCGCAGAGAAACTTTTTTAGTTTGTTTTTAAATATAACTCTGCTGTTTCTCAGACATTTTATATCAATGGGTAAGTGATCAAAAGTTTGGGTGGCAGCACTGTGCGCCCTTTTTGTGCTAAACATAACCTTAATGTGGAGTAATAAATTATATATATATAAAGAGGGAAGGAGAGGGAAAGACGAAAGGATGTGGGTTTTAAGGGAGAGGGTAAGGAGTCATTCCAATCCTGGTAGCAGAAAGACCTACCTTAGGGGAAAAAAGGACAGGTATACACTCGCACACACACACACACACACACACACATATCCATCTGCACATATACAGACACAAGCAGACATTTGTAAAGGCAAAGAGTTTGGGCAGAGATGTTTCCTTCTATATATATATATATATATATATATATATATATATATATATATATATATATATCGTTGTTACTTTTGAGGGTTTGTTTACAACAAACTTCTTGAAGGAATTAATGTACTATAAGGCAGTAGTCAAACTGGCTGACTCATTAAACAGGTGTTGACCAATGAAGACTTTCTTAAAGATGATTTACCCCATAATATTATTCCATATGGCATTATTAAATAAAAATACGTAAAATACAGTACATAAACTTACTGATTTGCCTCTGCCCTAGATTTCCAATGATGTGAAGTACAAAGGTAGCTGAACTACACTGTTTTAGACTAGTATAGTACTTCTAGATGTGCAGAATGGAATATGTTGTGACTTTTTTAGTTTGAGAGTTAGACTATTTGCAGAAAATTACTCAATAATATTTTTGAGAACATTGTTTGCCCTTTCTTATGTTCCTATATGTATGCTTCAATTGATTACAATACTAGTGTCATCTGCAAAACGAACCTGTTGTATATTAAATGGAAGATTATTTACACATATGAGGAACGATAACATATCTGAGACTGACCACTGAGAAACACATATATGAGTTCTCCTCAATCAGAAGAATCTCTCTCCTATGACTATGTTTCTTTTGGTTAGGTATAAAATTATCCATTGGTTGGCTATATCATCACTTCCATAAAACCTCAGGTTATCTAGGAGAATATTGTGATTCACACCTTCAAATCCTTAGATAGTTCACAGAAGATACAAACAGGCATTGTTTTTTTATTTAATACTAGTATAATCTGGTGAATGAACATGAAAATGGCATTCTCAGTAGAGCAACTCTTCTGAAGTCCAAACTGTGATTACTGAGAATATTATTATTGGTCAGGTGGGATTCAATTCTACAATACATGACCTTATCAGAAATTCTGGAAAACGATGTCGGTAGTGAAATGAATCAGTAGTTATTATCAATTAGTAGTTATGTCTCCTATCATCTTACTTACAGAAGGATTTGACAGTGGCATATTTCAAACTATCTGGAAAAATATGCTGAGTTAGTGATGTATCACATATTTTAAAAAAGACAGTGCATATTATATGGGAACAAGTCTCTAGTAATCTGATGGAAACCCCATCAAATCCAGATGAGCTTTTATTTTTGAGAGAATATATAATTTTCTTAATTTCAAAATGAGAAGTGAGTGAGATAACCATATGACTAAATTTTGTTTGTTGAAAATACTCTTTTGGTTTTTCTTTTGAACTGTTTGTCTTTCTCTTGAACTGTTTGTCCCTGAACACTTAAGAAACGATTATTAAACACATTTGTTACCTGTGAATGATCATTTACAGCCCCTCCATTTAATTTAATATTGACATTATCCTGTTCTGTGGCTTGTTGGCCTGTCTCTCATTTAACTACATTCCACATAGCCTCATGTCTATTGTCAGAATTACTGATTTCTGACAAAATACATCTTCCTTGACTTTTTAATAGTTTTTCTTAGTAATTTTGAGTAGTTTTTGTAGTATTTCTGATTAGCTAATTTTCCAAGGTCCTTTCTGATTAGCTTACTCGAAAGCTATTTTCAAATAATAATATGGATCTGTCATGGAACAGATTAAATTTTATGTCAGTATTTTCATTGCAGATCATCTCTTCTAATCTACTTATGAAGATGTTTGTCTTGGAATCATTAATATTCTAACTGATTTCCACTGAGGAGTATGTATACTGTAAGGCCCTATCTCATTTATTCTAATTAACTGTGTATCATGGTCAGAGACAGCATTTGTTGGTGGGTATATAATTACTTTCCTGTTTTCAGCTTCATTGTTCTATGTTTTATCAAAGGCAACATTATCAATTAAGCTCCTACTGTCTTCACCCACCTGTGTTGGAAAGTTAATTATTGAGATGAAATTGTAGGATCCAAATAAGGTTACCAGATCTTTTTCCTATCATAATCATTCATTGTTCAACAAAAATTGTTGGTCCTTATGAAGGATTATAGCATCTGACCAGATGAATACAGGGCAACATCCGAAAATGGTATAACAGGAGCAAGGTTCATTATAAACCAGAAAAGCAAGGTAAAGTGCAAGTTACTATGGACTAGAGGTGGCAAAAAATAACGTAACTGATAGAAATAACCGGTTACTGAGAAGTAACGGTTACTGCGATAACCGTTCCTCTGATTCTGGCAGTTATTTCAATAACTGTTTAGTGTCAACAGTGCCTCGCGCCACCTGTTGACCGAAGATCGTACTGCGCATTTGGAAGGCGTTCTATAGACCATGGGAATAACTGTGAGACTGCGCGCCATCTGTTGATAAGAACTGTGTACTATTTCGTGGGCCTTCGTTACTTTTAGCATAAACAATTAAATAAAGTTAATGTCCGAGCCGTGGCTGATAGGAGCTGCAGTACAGGCATTAACAAGTACGGTCGTTCCCTTAAGCCACTGCCTTACGTGTTAATTTAGCTTGGACGGGTAGTACAAGGAAAGTTACTAAGGAACTCGAGCGACTATGGAAATAACTGTCAGAGACCGGTATTCTCCTCTGGCAGTTATCGTTATTGGCTCGTAGTTCTAGTTCTCTGGTAGTTATCGGGCTACCACCACAGATAACCTGGAAGCTGGTAACAGAATAACTGTGTGTCTAGACGTTCCTGACTCGGTGACTCCAGTTAAAGGTCGTAGTTCCAGGTGATATTTCCAGAGAGGATAGTAACTGGAGCGAACAAATATTTTCGTACCGCTACGGAAATAGCCGCTGGCCATCGCGAATGACAAATAACATGTCAGAAAGTATAACATAATACAGTGCAATATAATAATTATTATCCTCATCATTTGTCAGGAGATTGTCAAAATATGTGAATATATCACAGTAGCTGCTAATATTTACAGAATTGGTACACTGACAGAATAAAACACAGTTACGTACTTTTAATAAATTTATCGTACACAGAATACCCGATCTTGACTGTTGCAACCAAGTGCTGTCAAAACTGAAATATAGCAGAATTTTTACCTAAGCTGGTCTATCAGTCTCTGTTACGATATTCATCTACAGAGTAGAAGGAGGGGTCAATGGAAGCGTCTGATTCCACCCGTTTGCTGTGACGTAAAGGTGTTGTGGTGTGTGAATGTCATTACGGCACGGTGTTTATGAGTTGGTTTTTGTGTGTGTGTATGTGTGGGGGGGGGGCTGTCAATCTAGGTTGCAGTGCCGTAATTTGCTGGTGGTAATTAATTAATTTTTTTTTTTTTAGCTGTGATGTTTTGTGTGTTTATGAAGTATTGAATGTGATTTAATTTACGTAGGGATGATTGATTTGTGGACTTTTGGGATTGTGGTTTTATTTTTCGCAGTTGTAGGTGTTGGTTTCTTGGCATCAGTAGCTGTGGTGGACCTATATAGGTCACCGGAAATGACCGATTCCCATTTTCATAGTTGTGTGTATTGATGTTTTAGTATAGTCATCTCAGGTTGACCTATGTAGGTCAAGGGAAATGTCTGATTCCAATTTTCGTACTTTTAGTTGTTGGTATTGGTGTTTTGGTATGGTCACCTATAGTTGACCTATATTGTTCAAGGGAAATGTCCGATTCCTGCAGATTTTTGTTGGTGTAGCAGAATGCTGTATTTTTTTTCTTTTTGTTCTTCATTTTGTGTTTTGGGATCAGGGTGTGTTTTTTTTACTAGCTTGTCCTCACCCTAAAACCCCCAACTTCCCGCAGTTGTCCCATGGGTTTGATTGTATTTTTGGTGGGAAATGTTATTGTATTATTTATATGTATCTTCGTGTTTGTTGTCATGTGTATGTAGTGACGTCATAGACACACTTAAAATAGCCATTTCCGGAATATTGATGATGGGTGGAATCAGACACTTCTGTATTAAATAGTCTTTCAAACACACTATAAACCATGCCTTATCTGAAACCAAGTTTTTAATGGTTGCTGACTTGCTGGCAGTTTATTGAAAATGCATGTTCCTGAATATTGGACCCCTTTTGGACCAAGGTAAGTAATTTTAGGTCTTTATGTAGATTGCTGTTCCCATTTCTAGTACTGATATTATGTATTAAGCTATTGGTTGGAAATACTTGTAACAAATTTCATTAAGGAATAAATATACTAGGAAGCAGTGGTTAGAGTACAAAGTTCCTTGAACAGGTTCCTACATGATGTTCTTGAATTGATACCACAAACGATTTTTATTACACGCTTTTACATGCGAAAAACTTTTGCTACGTTTGATAAGTTACCACAGAATATGCTCCCTTACGAAATAATAGAATGAAAAAATGTGGTATGCCCTTCCCAACTGAATTTATTATCGAGTTGTAGTCCCAGAAATGTAACACTGTCAACCTTTTCGATCTGCATGTCTTCATATGTTATAAACATGCTGTCGCTGGAGAAATCGAGCAGTTTGCAAATCTGACATAAAACTTGGATTAGCGTACTCACACTTCCCCCAATAGGACTAGCTTTTACAGAACAGGAGTAAACGAATCTGTCACATTACGTATATTTTTTGTTGTATTACAAGGCTGTACACTTTATTCTATTACGTGAGCAGCACAAGAAATTAAGCTTCGAATTTAACCTACAGTACTCAGTTTACATATTACTTCATACTTAAAAACGCACGTTGTTAACATTTTACTTAAACAGTGCTTTGACGAAGTTCCGCGTACTTTCTGTCGCAGCTGCGAAGATAATATTTCTAATAGCGACCGATAACCTACAAACATATAATATGAAACACTAATAATCGTTCTAACATCAATTAAAATGTACCCGGAGTTAATAAGCTAAGGTTATGACACGATTCATACGACATTCCTGCTATTTCACACTACTCGCAGTAATACTGATAACTAAACTGATGGATTCCAACTATGTCGTTATTTAACTGTCGGAGTATTTGGTATTCGCTAGCGAAAAATAACTTGGCAGTTATTAATAACAGTTAACGATAACAGTTATCAAAGAATAACTGGAACTGTGATAACGGTTACTCCAGAATAACCGTTTGGCCCACCTCTACTATGGACAAATCAGCAATAGAATTAGTCTCATGAGAATCATGAGACAGCCAACACTGACAACTATAGTTAATAATAATAATAATAATAATAATAATGGCTTTATTCAACATCGAATGGTACACTGCACATGTATTAAGAAACAGGAATGATTAAAGTTATTTGTACAGTACACAAGACACATTCTTCTGAATACGTCATTAATTTACAACAAAATTACAATAAGATGTTTACTGATTTCTATTCACATAACTTCACAAAGCATTTGTTGTTCTTCATATAAGTACAGTACTCTTCTAATGTGTAGAAAGGGTGTTTTACTAAAAATTTCTTAAGCTGATGTTTCAGTTTATGTGTAGGAAGAGCCATGACTGCACTAGGCAGTGCATTAGCTAATTTTATACCTGCATACTGAGGCCCCTTTTCGTAAAGTGCTGTTCTGTGGCTGCAATTTAAAATCTTTCTTTATTTCTAGTATTGTACTGGTGGAAATCTGAATAAGTGTTTGGGTGCAGTCTTTTCACACGCAATATGGCTTTTGGAATGTATGTGCTTATAACAGTTAACACCTCTGTTTTTGGAAACAAGTTGTGACAAGATTCCCTATATTTTGCTCCACAGATTATTCTCACACTCCTTTTTTGAAGAATGAGTAGCTTATCTGGATTAGCTTTGGTTGTTGCCCCCCAAATTTCAATACCGTAGTTCAAGTGAGAGGAGAAAAGAGCATGGTATGCAGTCTTTAGGACTACAGTGTCTCTACAGAACTTGCTAATAGTACTGATTGCAAATATATTCTTTGACAACTTAGTTGCTAGGGAGTCAATATGTGTTCCCATTTCAGGTTGCTTTGGATTGTTTCTCCAAGGAATTTTACACTAGACTCTTTCTTTACCAATTCGTTGCCCATGTATAATTTAATTTCATTTTTCAAACTACTTTTGTTTAACTCCATCAAACATGTTTTACTGGTGCTTACATTTAAGTGGCTTTCATTAAAAAAAAAACTGAACAATTTCTTTTGTCACATTATTACACTCGGACTCTAGTTCATTACATGATTCCTTTTTACATACAAAGGACGTGTCATCGGCATACAGAACAATTTTGGAATTTATAGTACAGTATTTAATATCATTTACACAGATCAAGAACAGAAGGAGACCCAACTCCAAGCCCTGGGGCACGCCACATTTTATGCAAGTGATCTCTGATTTGGAGACACCACTTTCCATTTTAATTAGAACAAACTGTTTTCTATTACTCATATAACACTTTATTAGGTCATAAGCAGCGCCTCTAATGCCCATGTTCCATAGCTTGTCTAATAGGATGTCAACGTTCACACAATCAAAGGCTTTTTCCAGGTCTAGGTATGCACCTGCCACAAGTTCCTTGCTTTCGATACCCCCTAACACCTCTTCTATTAGTTGAGCAGCTGCAGTGCTAGTTGATTTACCTTTTAGGAATCCATTTTGATTTTTGAACATCAGGTTGTGTTTGTTAAGAAAGTTTATAATCCTGTTGTATATAACTTTCTCAACTCTTTTGGAAAAGGCAGGAAAGATTGAGACTAGTCTGTAGTTTTCTATTTTGTTGTTGTCACCTTTCTTAAAAATGGGTGATACCTGTGCTATTTTTAGTCTGTCTGGAAAGGTGCCTGATTCTGTTATATTGTTGACTACTGCAGACAGAGGTACAGAGACATTTTGGCTACAGGCTTTTAAAACATTAGTATTTAGGCCATCATGCCCAGCTGAATTAAAGGGTTTTAGAGAGCTAATGATAACCATTATTTCTGCACAGTTTGTGGCGGCTAGATATACACTATGGTCACATGTATTACCTTTAAAACTGTAGTGCATGTTTTTATGTTTGTCATTTATGGCTTCCCCTACGGAAGAAAAATATTCATTAAAAATATTTGCAATTTCCAGTTGGTCTTTTATGAGCATGCCATTGTGTTTAATAGTAAAGTCCATACAGGATTTGTCATTGCAGGTTCTAAAACTGTTTATGACTGCCCAGATGCCAGCAATTACATTGTGTGAGTTTTAAAGCTTATTTGCAACATAGTTGCTCCTGGTCTGTTTGAGTAAGTCCTTATAGTGTGCTTGATTTATTTTTAAGGTTTCCTTTAGCTCAGGAATCTCTCTATTATTCAGCATTGCACTGTGGAGTAGTTTTAATTTTTCCCTCGCTTCAGTGACATTACTATTTACCCAAATATTTTTGTTTCTATTTTTTGTTTGTTTCATTTTTGTGATTACAACTGGGCATGTGGTATCAAAGCAGTAATAGAAGTCAGCAGCATAGCTATCATATGAAAAGCTATTATTTTCAAACCATTTTATTTGTGCTAGCAAGCAGTTTAATCTATTCATGTTGTCATTATACATTATTCTTTTAGTTACAAACTGTTGCTTTGTGGTGACAGTGGGGGCCTCATGGAGCTCCAATTTAAGCTGTACTGCATGGTGATCTGAGATGGCTAGTTTTAAAACTGATGCACTGTGGGATAGGTGGGTCATGTTTGTTATTATGTTGTCAAGACATGTTTTACTATTGCCAATTTCTCTAATGGGTTCCCGAATGAGTGGGGTCAGGTTAAATTCATCACACGGACAATGTAACTTTTTGGTGCTGACATCATTTGTTAATAAATCTATATTTATATCCCCTGTAACTATGATATTTACATGACCAGTTCAAATATACATGCTGAGATTGTTAGAAAGGAGGGAGGGAAAATCTGATAATCCTAGTGAATAGGAACACTTAGCAAAGGAAGAAAAATGATACAGATTTATAGAATACATGCACAACAACAGGACTGGGAATGATTAAAAACTTACTGATTTCTGCCATAAAGTTCAGAATATCTTCAATGCTGCTGTTCTTGCTGTTCTTGTTGTGGTCTTCAGTCTGGAGACTGGTTTGATCCAACTCTCCATTCTAGTCTCCCCTGTGCAAGTCTCTTCATCCCTGCATAACTACACTGAATTTGAACCTTGGTCTCCTACAATTTTGATACTCCATGCTTCCCTCCATAATCAAATTGACTATTCTTTGATGCCTTAGGATGTGTCCTATCAACTGATCCTTTCGTTTAGCCCAGTTGTATCACAAATTTCTTTTTTATTGATTTTAGTTCAATACTTACTCATTAGTTATTCAAAATACCCATCTAACCTTCAGTATTCTTCTGAAGCATAGAATTTCAAAAGCTTCTGTTCTCTTCTTGTCTGAACTGCTTATTGTCCACATTTCAACTCTGTGTAAGGCTACACATGAAAAGACTTTCTAGCATTTGAATTTACATTAGATGTTAAAAAAATGTCGCTTCCACAGACAAGTTTATTTTGCTAGTGGAGTGTGCCTTTTACGTATACTCTATTTCTGTTATTATCAATTATTTTGGTGCCCAACACTTTCAATGTCTCATTTCTTAGTCTAATTCCCTCAGAATTACCTGATTAATTCAACTGCATTCCATTACCTTTGTTTCACTTCTGCTCATGCTCATATTATTACATCTTTTCATGACACTATACCTCCCATTCAACTACTCTTCAAAGATCTTTGCCATCTCTGACTGAATTACAGTGTCATCAGTAAAACTCAAAGTTTTTACTTCTTCTTCCTGAACTTTAACTCCCTCTCCAAATTTCTCCTTGGTTTGGGCCACAGTTTGCTCAATGTGGTGATTGAATAACATCAGGGATAGGTCACAGCCCTGCCTCACACCCCTGTTTACTACTACTTTCCTTCCAAGTCAGCTGATTCTTACAACTGCACTCTGGTCACTGTAAAAATTGTAGAAAACCCCTTGCTTCCTGTATTTTATTCCTGCTTCCTTCATAATTTCAAAGAATGTATTCCACTCATGATTGTCAAAAATTTTCTCTAAATGTATAAATGCTGCAAGCTTAGGTTTGCTATCCTTTAGCATATCTTCTAATATAAGTCGTAACATCAATATTATCTTGTGTGTTCCTACATTTCTCCAGAATGCAAACTGGTCTTCCCCACAAAAGGCCTCAATCAAATTACCCATTCTATTGCAAATAATTCGCATCAGTATTTTGCAACCATTCCTTATTAAATCGATGGTTCAGCAGTTTTCACACGTATCAACAACTACCCTTTTTGGAATTGGAAATGTAACATTCTTCTTGGAGTCTGAGGGTATTTCCCTATCTCACACATCTTGCACACCAGAAGATGTAACACTTATGTCTTAACTGGCTCTCCCAAGGACAGCAGTAGTTCTGACAGAATTATGTCTCTATAGGGGCCTTGCTTCAACTTAGGTCTTCCAGTGCTCTGCTCTGAATTCTTCCTGCAGTCTTATATCTCCCATCTCATTTTCATATATGTCCTCTTCCCTTTCTATAACATTGTCTTCCAGTTCATTTCTCCATATACATGCCCTCTATATACTCCCTCCACCTTTCAGCTTTGCTTTCTTTGCTTAGTGCTGGTTTTCTATCTGTGCTCTTGATATACATCAAAATGCTTTTCTTTTTGCTAAAGGCCCTCATAATCTTCCTATAGGTGCTATCTACCTTTCTGCTAGCTGTATATCCTTCTATATCCTTACACATGTCCTCTCACTGTTCCTGCTTAGCCATTTTGCACTTCCTGTCAATCTCATTTTTTAGGTATTTGTTTTGCCTTTCACCTGCTTCATTTGCTACATTATTATATTTTCTCCTGTCAAGAATGAAATTCAATACCTACTGTGACATCCAAGTATTTCTACTAGACTTTGTCTTTTTACCTGTGCCATCCTCTGCTGCCTTCACTCTTTCATCACTCAAAGTCACACATTTGCCTACTACTGAATTCCTTTCCCCTTTTTCAATCATTCCCTAATGCTCCCTATTAAATGCTCACAAGCCTCTAGTTCTTTCAACTTATCCGGCTCCCATCTTCTTAATTTCCTACCATTTTTTTTTTCCATTTGTTCAGTTTTCATCTACAGTTCATAACAAATGTCTTACAGTTGAAAACCTGGTTCTGAAATATCTATCACATTATTATATAATTAGTCTGAAACCTTCCTTTGTCCCTAGCTCCCATCTTCTTAATTTCCTACCTTTTTTAAATTTGTTCACTTTACATTACAGTTCACGACCAATGAACTATGGTCAGAATCCACATCTATCCCTGGAAATGTCTTACAGTTGAAAACCTGGTTCTGAAATCTCTATCTCATTATTATATAATTAGTCTGAAACCTTCCTATTTCCCCAGGCCTACTCCAGGTACACAAGGTTTTTCACAAATCTTTAAGTGAGTATTAGCAATGATTAAATTAAGCTCTGCACAAAATTGCACCAAGTGCTTCCCCTTTCATTCCTTTCCTGAGCTCATGTTCTCCTACTTCTTTTCCTCCTCTTAATACAAAATTTCTTTCCCATTACAATTAAATTTTTGGCTCCTTCGACTACCTGAATAATGTCTTTCATCTCATCATCATACATGCTTCCTCTGTCTTCATCATCTATGGGGATAATAGGCAGATAACCTTTGCTGCCCTAGCTTGTGAAGGCATGTAATTTCAGAGGTTTAGCAGAGATTCTTGCAAATCTGTTTCATTAGGTTTTGAGGTCAATCGCTTAATACTTTTCTGTATAGTCATTACTGTAATGCATAAGGCTTGGACCCTTTAAGAATTTTATTCTTCGCATTTGCAATATTTTTGTGTCCTCTCTGAAAACAGTTTGGTAGTCTTTGTGCTGATCTGGTAGGCTTTCAGAATCCACAATCTTGTGTCATGTCTCGAACAATGACAGGTTTACACTTCCAACAGCCACACACAAGGTCCATCCTTGCCTGAGGTATGAAAATGTCTATCCTTTTCTTTTGCTCTTAACTTGTGAAAGAAAAGTTCATGTCATCTGATAGGTATGGGCGGCCACCCACAAGGTAGTGCTCGAGATAGGACAATTTGTTGACCACAAACATTAAGAAATGCAATGTGGACTAATTTATAGTCTCTTCACAGTAGCAGCTGCTAAAAAGACAATAGGTTTTGATGGCACCTGGCAGGGAATTTGGCAACTCATCACAGTGTGCACAGGGGCCAACCCAGTTGGCCTTTACAAGCAGGCCTGTGAACTGTACGGATGTGCGATCTCTCAAATCGAGTCCGGCATGTGTGACAGTATATCACTTCTCCCTTCTAGGAGGTGGGAAAACCACATACATAAATACATAAAAAAGTACTTGGCACAGAAAACTGCAAGGTACAACAAAAAGCACTGCTGCCACCCCCCCCTTCCCCCCCCCTCTTGTGAGAAGCTGCAGGACAGAACCAGGGATGGCGTGCCCACAGCGGTGTCTTCATGTAGGTCAGAGGTCAGTGCCGGACCAGAAAACGAGGCGGCAGTGGTGGCTGCTGGCTGCAGCTTCTGGTGCAGTGGGGACTGCATTGGCAACAGCAGTCGAGGAGGCAGGAACTCCAGGCAGTGCCCGCTCTGTGGCACGAATCAGACTGTTTGCGACACTGGCATCGGAGGCAGTGGGGAGCTGGTTGAAGTAAACGGGATGTCCGCCAGTCAGGAGTGTGTACGATGCAGAGGCACTGGCACCGGTGATGCTTGATGACAGCAGGAATCCAGAATGGTCAGCAGCCAGAGCCACAAACCCCGAGAGGCACACCTGGCCGGAAATGTTGCAGAGCCAGTGATGCTATTGTACACAGTGTCAGATGCAGCAGGTGAAGGTGGGTCTGTGGTTGATGACCATGTAGCAGCTCCACCAGGCTCTTGTCCCCCATCAGAGTGAAATGGGACAAATTCAAAAAACGGTCTAAAGTAGCTTCAGGGGACGTGCCAGATCATACTTCTGCATATGAGTTTTATATGTCCAAACCATGTGTTCGACTTCATCACTAGACTGAGGATGAAACGGGAGAGCTGTGAGATGGCAAACACCACTAGCCTATTTGCTAGGTGCAATTTCTCAAGAAACAAACTGGGCATCCATTATCAGTAATCACGCTATACGGAAGTCCATCAACTGCAACAATCTTAGATGGAGCCAAAATGGTGAGCGACACAGATATGGACAGGCAACATGCCACATAGGGAAACTTGGAATGGGCATCCACTACAGTGAGACAATACTGATTTAGGAGGGACCCTGCAAAACTGACATGTAGATGTTCCCATGGATACTTGGTGTCAGGCAGGTGGAAAAAAAACACCTGCGGTGTCGCCTATTGCCAACACACTGAGTGCAAGTAGTGATAAGCTGCATAATGTCCCCATCTAAGCTCAGCCAATATTCATGCTGTAGTGCCAAAGCTTTGGTGGGAGAGGTCCCCAATGACCAGCATGCAGACAATACATTACAGCATAAGGAAGCAAGAATCAAAACCCAGAGAGCAGAGTCTGTCACAGCTAAAAAAAAAACCGTCAAACACAGAAAGGCAGTGCTGGAGGGAGAAGTAATTACGAAAGAGATCCAAGGCACAGCCTGGTGGTTTTTCAGGCCAACTGTGATGCACAAAAGCGAGGACCCGACTAAGTACAGGATCTGTGATGAAGGCCTATGCCATGTGGCACTAGTGATGGGAAAAACACTGATCATGTTCTAGTTCTCAGTAACTAAATAGAAACAAAGCAACTTCTACTGATCTAACATTGGGTCCAGCCCAACTGGGAGGCGAGGTAAAGCACTGGCCTTGGCATCTTACACTATCAGCTAGTAATGGATCTGTCAATGATAACAGGAGAGAGAAAGAGTCCACCACTGCACATGATACACCGCCTTGTCTGGCACAGAAGCTGAAGGGTTGAAAAGGGCAACCAACAGCTTGTGATCCATGATTTATTGGAACTTAGAACCATGCAAGAAGATGTGAAATTTCTTGAGGACAAATACAATCACTACATCATCCTTTTCAATCAGAGAATACCATTGCGGAGCAGGAGTTAAGAGTCTTGGAAGTGTAAGCAAAGGGTCATTCAGACCCATCTGAGTATTTGTGGGCCAACACCGTGCCAAGACTGTGCTGAGAGACATCTGTAGCCAACATGAGATGGTGACCTGGCTGAAAAGTGGCCAGAAATGAGGCAGGTGAAAGCTTAGATTTAAGCAAAGTGAATGCTCAATCACACGCTGAGGACCAGAAAAAATTCACATTTTTATGCAAATGCGTGTGCAGTGGCTGAGCAACAGTGGGTGCATCCAATAAAAACTTACATCAGTACACAACTTTGCACAGAAACACCTGCAGTTCCTAAACAGCCAATACTGCATCAACACGGTGACGCAATGGCGAGACCCCTATGAGAAACCTCAAAACCTAGGTTCTCAATTGATGGCTGAAAAAACTGAGATTTGGGCAATATTGTACCTGAGACCTGCAGAATGCAAAATAGAAAACAACAATCGAAGATTGCTAAGGCGGTCTCCGATGAAAGAACACTAAACAATGAGGTATCATTGAGGTAATTGATGCAGCTGGCTACAGGGGCTGTCACCAGTTCTAAAAAGTGCTGAAAACTTGTAAGTGTGTTAATGATACCAAAAGTCAAGCATTGATATTGGTGTAGGATGAAAGGTGTATCGACAATGATAAGGTGCCTAGTGGCCTCATCCAAGGGGAGCTGGTGGTAAACTTCTAACATATGAATGCAGAAAAAGTAATGGCCACCTGACAATGTTGTGAACAACTCATCAGGGAGGGGGGAAGGGTATGTATCTATCACAGACTGTCCTTTAATCATGACAATGAAGTCACCGAGATGCCTAGCTTATGCATCAGTCTCTTAATGATGACCAAATGTGTATCCCTATTCACTAGAAGAAATACGCCAAGTGACATTGAGCGATGTCACATGGTCTAATTTGGCCTTGGCAGAGTCGTGCAACATGACAGGCACCTATTGCACCATTTTTTAAAAAAAGTGAGGGCAGACTGACTCTTTAATGGTAATGTGGATCTGAAAACCAGTAGCACAACCTAGCCCTGGGGAAAACAGAGACGAAAACTCAGAGCAGAGGGACTCCAGTTGCTGATTAGGAATTTGATCTGACTCTGAATTTACATCACCAGCAATGGAGAAACTGAAACCATTAAACATATCTAACTCGAACAGACAGGTCTATGGTATGAGAATGATCTACAACAAGGAAGTTGAGAGGGCAAACAACAGATTTGTAAGAGATAGGAGTGGAGAACTGACCTAGGATCAAAATCTGCTGTTTATTGTGGCTAACAATCTTGCATGAGGGCACAGGAGTCCCAGTCCACATACATTTGTGTGTTTACTAAAGTCACTGCACGTCCTGTGTCAACTTGCATTTTTAGCTGTTTATTAAACACATACAAGTCAATAAACATTTTGTTTAGGAGACAACCATTGTAGAGATACAGTTTATGCCAATTGGTGCTACTGTGTCCAGCATGTTTGAAAATAAGTTACACACCGATGCAATGTGACCTTGTTTTCGACACTTGTTGCAAACCGGCCAACACTTAGGGCATGCAGCATGCTGACGTTGAAGTCATGTGGCCCCTGCTGTGGCGAGGCCTGTTGAAGCTGTGGACATAACCAATGCTGCTCCATGCAACATTATGAGTTGATGGTTGTACTGCTGCATCCTGAACACTTGTAGCATGCCTAACAGTGATTGACTGAACAACATTAGATACCTCCCACCACGCAACAATCTGATCGCCTGTGGCCCATGACACTTCAAAGGACTACTACATTGAGCACATCTATAAGCATCAGATTCTCACATTGAAGTGCTTTTTCCCAATTTGGGGCCAGTTGAATAGTAACAGCTCACACCACATGACCAGCGTAGGATTTGTAATGACTACTAGTGACCAATTTACAACGATGGCTCAACCCGCGCAATTCTGCAGGCCAGTCTTTGTAAGATTGGTTTGGGTTTTTCTGATAATGGTAAAATTCTACACATGTCAAAATGAAATGCATTCTGTCACAGTAATCGATTGAGAGAAACTTACATGTTTCATCAAATAATAAGTTGGTTGGTTCTTGGAAGGGTGCAAGTTGGCACAACAGCTGATAAATGCGTGGTGAAAGCATGGAAAGGAAGAAAGCCCTACACAACTTGTGTCAACACATGAAAAACCGGGAAATGTTGGCATAACCATGCCTCATAGGAGTCCTAATTTTCAGCTGATTCATCATATGTCAGAAAGAACAACAGTTGCAATGACTGGAGAATAACCTGCCACAAACACACAGATGCTACTTGATTGAGAGTGGTGGCAAGAGCCTGCTGTTGTTCCACGAAAGCTAGCTGCTCAGCAGAGAGACAATGGATTATTTCTTCCATCGAAACTTTTGTTGAGTGGCTTAGCACTGACACTAACAAGCAAACAAAATGTCGCAAAGTTTTTTATAGCAAGAACAAACAAGATTTATGGAACATAGTACTTTATAGGGCAACACGTATGATACAGGTTGTGTGTAGCACTGAACACTTTGACTGGACAATGGTAAAATTGCATAAAGAATAGGCCATGCACTTGTTTGTGATCACTTAAGTATTGCTGTTTCTTTGGCCACTCACCAGAACCCACCAGAGGACCAACCCACGTGGCCTCTATAAGCGAGCCAGTGAACTGTACAGATATGAGATCTCTGAAACTGCGCACATCATAAGTGAAGGTACATCAGAAATCTTCTATGTAGTGATGGAGTGAGGACATCACATCCTGAGAACCTCTTGCCCCATAGTGTTTGGACCACATTCTCATAACTATTTTTATTCCATCTTTTAGCTAGGAACATAGGTATTCCGAAATTGAACATCTGAACCTGCCTTAGATAATAGCCCCTACCTGTATAGGTTACAGAAGGGGGAGTGTATGCACCAAGTTAAAAGTTGTATCTATTATAATTTTCTTTCACTTTACAGTCATTAAAAATATCTTGCACTTAAGACGCCAATTTGTATCATCGTCTTTCTGGTTTCTTAAAGCTAAGCATGTTTCTACGGCTTCCTCTGTATTTACTGTTACTTCAAACATATCACATGTTTTGCATGTATCTATTTTAGGCACATAAAAATACAAAATGAACTCTGTTGTGAATACTTTTTTGTAGATATGCTTTTTAAGAATTGGCTTTTCCTCTGACTCGCATTTTTCTTTGAATAGTTCATACAATTTATTAATGAATAGCTCTGGAGACAGGTACTAACATGAAGACTTCCTTTCTCCATAGTGGCTTCTGTATTTAGGAAAGCTTTTATAATGGTCTCTGATATCATTTTCAGGTATTCCAGGTATATGCTTTTCTTAATTTGTAGTACACAATCGATTCTTTTACTGCTTACTTGGATCACACATAGAATTAAATTTTTAGAGACTCTTTTGACATACAATGTGAACCATCTTGTCACACTTTTGTGGTTAGGTGGCTAGATTGGAACACCTTTTCTTATTTTCTTAAGTTGTTTGGTTACTACAGTTTTTACAAGATTACATAACCAAGTAGTTTGTGCATCTCAGAAAGATAACTGGTAATAAATGTTATGTATCACTTCCTAATTTCCTGAAGGCTCTTTCACATTTCTCTCTTGCGGATGACAACACAATCACAATCACATGATCTGTTGGGCAATGGAGACTGGCTTCATGATGGTGTCCCAGCTGGGATTGTTCAGTCGTCCACATGCAGGCACAACTGGTCGTAATGACATGAACAGAGGCTCCCCTCCATACGGACATTGCAGAGATGGCAGCCACGGCATTGGAAGATGACAGTGATGATCAAACCTGTGTGCCCAGACAGCTGCTAGCACAGGCTGGAAATGGAATGATGGCTGCATCGGTTGGCATCCCTGGCTGGGCCACAGGACATGCGGAAGCATCTGGGGTTAACACCCTTGGAGCAGTTCAGTGGGGCAAGGCAAGGCATGTACTTGTTCATTTGCATTTTGAGTGTTCTAACAAACCTTTTGGCCCCACTGTTGGCCTGTGGGTGGGACGGCAGGGCAAAAATGTGGTGGATCATGCAGGCGTTGCACAAGGAGCCAAACTCCTGTGACACAAACCAAGGACTGTTATCAGAGACCAACATTGCCAGAAGTCCATCGATGGGAAAAATTTTCGACAAGGCTGCCGCAGTGGCAGAGGCGAAAGTTGATGGGCAACAAACAACATATGGGAATCAAGAGAATTCATCAATTACTATTAGCCAGTATGCACTAAGGAATGGGTCAGCTAAATCAATGTGGAGATGGTTCCGGGCCTGCGAAGGCTGCAGCTGCGGAGACAACATTGTCTGCTGGGTTGCTTGCTGTGATGCGCATTGAGATCATGTTGTAACCAAAAGTTGGATGTCGCCATTGAAACCAGCCCAAAAAACATGACAGAGTGCTAATGCCTTGGTGTGTGATGTGATCAGTGTTCAGAATGCAGCAATAGCACAACCTCCGAATGGAGAGCCAAAGGAAATACTACATGAGGAGCTGAATAGTCCATATCATGGAGTGTAACACCATCAACAACAGAGAAACAAGAAGCTGGAACACACAGTAGTTATGGAGGGGGTCAGATGATCACGATGCAGACACTTCAGGCCAGCCATGTTGTACACAGAGTATCACTTTCCATAACATCGGATCAGTAGCATTGGCCAGTGCAACCCCAGCACTACTGATTGGAAAAACCATCGACAGTTTGTTGAGTGCATTCATCAATGTGGAAACAGAGTAACTCCTCCAAACCAAAAATTGGGTCCAGACCAGCTGCAAGACGGGAGAGTATGCCAGCATTCGCATATTTAGCCAATGGACAGAAGTAAAACTCGTAGTTGTACTGAGAGAGGAACAGTGCCCAACAATGAAGGCAATGTGCTGCTTTCTCTGGCAACAACTATGAGGGGTTTAACAGTGAAACGAACAGCCTGTGATCCATAATGGGATGGAATTTTATACCATACAGGAAAACACAAAACTTCTTTAAGGTATGAACACTGATGAGGGCATCTTACTCTATTTGTGAATTCTAGCCTGAGCTGATTTAAGCTTCTTCAACGTGTATACAACAGGCTGCTCAGAGACATAAGAATATTTATGAGCTAACACCACTCCTAGCCCATGCTGTGACACATCTGTTGCTAACACTAAATGTTGACCTGGTTGGTAGTTTACAAGGAAAAGTGCAGATTGTAACATAGACTTCAGTTTAGAAAACACCATCTCACATGCCTGTGACCAGTGGAAAGACGTCCCATTATGCAGCAAGACATGTAACAGTTGTGAAACCTATACCATCCCCAGCAAAAACTGACGACAATAAATAAATCTTACCTAAATAAATCCTGGAGTTCCTTGACAGACATAGGGCACGGAAGAGCAACGATGGCAGAGACATTCTGATGAAGTAGTCTGATACCAGCTTTAGGGATCTTGAACCCAAAATAAACAACCGAAGGCTGAAAGAAGTGGTAATTTTCCAAATTCTATTTTAACCCAAAAGCCTATAACACCGTTAAGAGCATATGTTGAGTTGTTGAGATGTTCAGCAATGGAGCAGCCAGAGACCACAATGTCATGAAGATAGTTGGCACAGTCATACACCTACCTCTTGAGTTGTTCAAGAAACAGATGAAAAATTGCCGAGGCACTAGCCATGCCAAATGATAACCACAAGTACTGATACAAGCCAAAAGGCATGTTAACAACCAAGGGCAGCAGGGAGTCAGCATCAACAGGAAGCTACAAATAACCATCACAGAGGTCGGTCCTGGAAAAATACTGACTACCAGTGAGCTTAGCAAATAGTTCAACAGGGCGCGGCAAGGGATGTGTTTCAATGATAGATTGAGCATTGACAGAAACTTTGAAATTGCCGCAAATGCGTAACCATCCCGATGGCTTCTTTACAATGTTAGGGGGTTAGCCCATTCACTGGATGTGATTGGTTAGACAACTCCAGAGGCCGTAAGGCAGTACAGCTCCACAGCTTGTTCACAGAGTGCCATCAGCATCGGGCGGACCTGAAAGAAACTGTGTCTGGCTGAAGGTTTCATGACTATGTGGGCTTTTAAATTATTGGCACAACCCAAATTCACAGAAAACAGGGCTGAAAATTCAGAGCATAAAGAGTCAAGTTTTGTATAAGGCACTTGATCAAAGATGAGATTAGCTTCTCAGAAATAGTCAACCCGAAAAAGTTAAAGGTGTCCAAAACAAATTTTCAGTGCGTGAAAAGTCAGTGGAAGAACCACAGAGTAATAGTGACTGGACTGAGAAACTACCTAATATAGAAATGCTTTGTTTATTGCAGGTGACTAATGTATGTGACACTGGCACTAAAGGAGAAGAACTCAAGTCCACGAATGTTTCCAAGTTGAGTAATGATACAGCAGCACAAGTGTTGACTTGCTTAAGCAGAACCTTCTGATAAACCTTGACAGCAATAAAAAGCTTATTGGGTGCAATGGAGATTGCTGATCTGCAATAGGCCGTTGGACTTTTGAAAGACAAACAACAGCAATGTGTCCCATATTGTGGCACTGGCGGCAAAGAGCCAAACTCTTAGGACAATCCAGCCTATCATGAGTGACAAAACACAATGGACAGGAGGGAAGTGTGGAGAGCTTGCGTTACTGTTTATTACTGGGATAGTTGTGCTGCTGCTGTGGCCATGGCTGCCACAGTGAGGTGGGGAGGCCATGACGATGTTTCGCTCACACGCGGACCGCTGCGACCATTTCGTCCCCCTGTGAACTATCTGACAAACAGCAGGATTGAGCGGATTGAACTTCAGCAACCTCACACCATGTTTCAATTTGAGTACCCACAGCCCTTAAAACCTCAAATGATGGTGCAGTAGTCATGTTGGAGAGGGGAGGGGGGGGGGGGGGGTTTCATACTGAAGGGCCCGCTCATAAACCTCACTATCAGGGGCCAACCGAATGATTGCATCCTGAACCATTTGGTACACATACGGCTCCTTATGTACATCAGTAACAAAGTGACAACTACGGCTTAAACCAAGAAGCTCATCTGCCCAAGTCTTATAGCAATGTTCTGGTTTACTGTGACATCGATAGAACTGAACTCAAGCAGCAACGATGCGAGTTCATCTACAGTAGCATTTCGAAAGAATGTCACACACGTTATCAAAAGAAAGTGAAGATGGATGCTGCAGGAGGCATTTGGCAAAGGAGTTGATAAATGCGGGGCAATAACCAAGACAAAAAGAAAGCACAGCATAAAGTAACATCAGTCAATCCAAATGCAACTTATTGTAAGCTGGAAATGGTGGGGTATTAAATGACTGGGACAGTAACAGGCAAAACAGGAGGTGCAAGAGACGACATGACCAGTGACATAGATTGAGACAGACCTGACCTGGCCAAAACAGAGGCAAGCATTTGCAATATCTGGGTCTGATTGTGTTGTGTTGTAGTGAATGCCTCCTGTTGTTGACTGAGATGCTGCATTCCCACAATAAGAATACCTTGCTAATCAACCAGCCAGTGTGAAAACTCATCAATAGCACCATCAGATGCTGAAGATGCAGTGGAGGACCAACCAGATTAGATTGTATCATGTACACGAATCACCATTACATACACAGACCTCAATAAGATAAGTCAAATGTATGCAAGCAGTAATAACACAATAACTGAGCGTGTGTGTAGCATGGCAGGGTCTAAACAGGCAAACGTCTATGGTGGGCTCTATCAGAAGTTCAACGTGCTGCTCTCTTGCGGCGCACTCTTTTGCTGATGACAACACACTGATAATGCATGCAGCTTTCAAGTCGGCTTCCATTAGTTTAGTGTTACATTTTATGTTGGTGTATTCCTGACCTACTGTTCTTTTGCATTTTCTTATTTTCTGATTTAATGTGTAAATATTTCTTAGCAATTTTATTTCTCTAATATGTTCATCAGCCTCTTCATTGTCCACGTCTTCTCCTAAATTACCTATCACACCACAGGAAGACTGGTCAATCCCTTTAAAAGTATCTGGAAGTAACAAAATCTCTGATAAAAGTTAAATACCAAGATCTGCAGTGCATAAAGTTAACATGCATCAGACGGATGGTCAAATCTCAAGTGAAGTTGTTCTAGACAAAAACTAGTAATTCAGAATTCCATTATACGATGAAAACTCATCACAGACATGCTTACCTCCACTATTTGATTTGCTGAGAAATTCATTCGCCTGGTCTGAGGAGGTGAAAGATGAATTATCATTAAAAAAATCCACATTACTTTTGCAATCGCTTGATGAAATTTTTAATGCTAATGTATTTTCCACTCTAGAGCATCTGTTTCTGTTGTCAATTTCACTGACACACTGTTCTAATATGGGAAATATACACCCACAGATAACAATGTTACAACTGTGCAAAGCAAAGAGTGTACAATGCATACCAAACAGAATACAGTGTGCAGGCAGAATTGTTGAAACCAAAGACAATACAAACACTGTTGAAACTGAAAAAATAATGTGCATGAGATAGCTGGTTATGACATAAACAACTTATTTTGTTACCAGTTGAAAACTAATCTGCAGTCAGTTGTATGAAATATGTATACAATCATGGGTACCTATTTTTATAAGCACCTATCTTGACTTTCCTACCCCCATGAACCATGGACCTTGCCATTGGTGGGGAGGCCTGCGTGCCTCAGCGATACAGATGGCCGTACCATAGGTGCAACCACAACGGAGGGGTATCTGTTGAGAGGCCAGACAAATGTGTGGTTCCTGGATAGGGGCAGCAGCCTTTTCAGTAGTTGCAGGGGCAACAGTCTGGATGATTGCCTGATCTGGCCTTGCAACCCAACCAAAACGGCCTTGCTGTGCTGGTACTGTGAACGGCTGAAAGCAAGGGGAAACTACAGCCGTAATTTTTCCCGAGGGCATGCAGCTTTACTGTATGGTTAAATGATGATGGCGTCCTCTTGGGTAAAATATTCCAGAGGTAAAATAGTCCCCCATTCGGATCTCCGCGTGGGGACTACTCAGGAGGACGTCGTTATCAGGAGAAAGAAAACTGGCATTCTACGGATCGGAGCATGGAATGTCAGATCCCTTAATCGGGCAGGTAGGTTAGAAAATTTAAAAAGGGAAATGTATAGGTTGAAGTTAGATATAGTGGGAATTAGTGAAGTTCGGTGGCAGGAGGAACAAGAGTTTTGGTCAGGTGAATACAGGGTTATAATTACAAAATCTAATAGGAGTAATGCAGGAGTAGCTTTAATAATGAACATAAAAATTGGTGTGCAGGTAAGCTACTACCAACAACATAGTGAACGCATTATTGTGGCCAAGATAGACACGAAGCCCATGCCTACTACAGTAGTACAAGTTTATATGCCAACTAGCTCTGCAGTTGATGAAGAAATTGATGAAATGTATGATGAGATAAAAGAAATTATTCAGGTAGTGAAGGGAGACGAAAATTTAATAGTCATGAGTGACTGGAATTCGAGAGTAGGAAAAGGGAGAGAAGGAAACATAGTCGGTGAATATGGATTGGGGGAGAGAAATGAAAGAGGAAGCCGTCTGGTAGAATTTTGCACAGAGCATAACTTAATTATAGCTAACACTTGGTTCAAGAATCATAAAAGAAGGTTGTATATGTGGAAGAATCCTGGAGATACTAGAAGGTATCAGATAGATTACATAATGGTAAGACAGAGATTTAGGAACCAGGTTTTAAATTGTAAGACATTTCCAGGGGCAGATGTGGACTCTTACCACAATCTACTGGTTATGAACTGTAGATTAAAACTGAAGAAACTGCAAAAAGGTGGGAATTTAAGGAGATGGGACCTGGATAAACTGACTAAACCAGAGGTTGTACAGAGTTTCAGGGAGAGCATAAGGGAACAACTGACAGGAATGGGGGAAAGAAATACAGTAGAAGAAGAATGGGTAGCTCTGAGGGATGAAGTAGTGAAGGCAGCAGAGGATCAAGTAGGTAAAAAGACGAGGGCTAGTAGAAATCCTTGGGTAACAGAAGAAATACTGAATTTAATTGATGAAAGGAGAAAATATAAAAACGCAGTAAATGAAACAGGCAAAAGGGAGTACAAACGTCTCAAAAATGAGATCGACAGGAAGTGCAAAATGGCTAAGCAGGGATGGGTAGAGGACAAATGTAAGGATGTAGAGGCATGAAAGGGAAGCAGAGGGGTAAGATAGATACCGCCTACAGGGAAATTAAAGAGACCTTTGGAGAAAAGAGAGCCACTTGTATGAATATCAAGAGCTCAGATGGAAACCCATTTCTAAGCAAAGAAGGGAAAGCAGTAAGGTGGAAGGAGTAAATAGAGAGTCTATACAAGGGCAATGTACTTGAGGACAATATTATGGAACTGGAAGAGGATGTGGAAGAAGATGAAATGGGAGATACAATACTGCGTGAAGTGTTTGACAGAGCACTGAAAGACCTGAGTCAAAACAAGCCCCCGGGAGTAGACAACATTCCATTGGAACTACTGACGGCCTTGGGAGAGCCAGTCCTGACAAAACTCTACCATCTGGTGAGCAAGATGTATGAGACAGGCGAAATACCCTCAGACTTCAAGAAGAATATAATAATTCCAATCACAAAGAAAGCAGGTGTTGACATGTGAAAATTACCGAACTATCAGTTTAATAAGCCACGGCTGCAAAACACTAACGCGTATTCTTCACAGACGAATAGAAAAACTGGTAGAAGCCGACCTCGGCAAAGATCAGTTTGGATTCTGCAGAAATGTTGGAACACATGAGGCAATACTGACCCTTCGACTTATCTTAGAAAATAGATTAAGGAAAAGCAAACCTACATTTCTAGCATTTGTAGACTTAGAGAAAGCTTTTGACAATGTTGACTGGAAAACCCTCTTTCAAATTCTGAAGGTGGCAGGGGTAAAATACAGGGAGCGAAAGGCTATTTACAATTTGTTCAGAAACCAGATGGCAGTTATAAGAATCGAGGGGCATGAAAGGGAAGCAGCGGTTGGGAAGGGAGTGAGACAGGGTTGTAGCCTGCCCCCGATGTTATTCAATCTGTATATTGAGCAAGCAGTAAAGGAAACAAAAGAAAAATTTGGAGTAGGTATTAAAATCCATGGAGAAGAAATAAAAACATTGAGGTTTGCCGATGACATTGTAATTCTGTCAGAGACAGCAAAGGACTTGGAAGAGCAGTTGAACGGAATGGACAGTGTCTTGAAAGGAGGGTATAAGGTGAACATCAACACAAGCAAAACGAGGATAATGGAATGTAGTCGAATTAAGTCGGGTGATGCTGAGGGAATTAGATTAGGAAATGAGACACTTCAAGTAGTAAAGGAGTTTTGCTGTTTGGGAAGCAAAATAACTGATGATGGTCGAAGTAGAGAGGATATAAAATGTAGACTGGCAATGGGGAAAGCGTTTCTGAAGAAGAGAAATT
This sequence comes from Schistocerca americana, assembly GCF_021461395.2. Taxonomy (NCBI): domain Eukaryota; kingdom Metazoa; phylum Arthropoda; class Insecta; order Orthoptera; family Acrididae; genus Schistocerca; species Schistocerca americana. Next base: position 282,502,934 of record NC_060122.1, read on the forward strand.
TGTTAACTTCAAGTATAGATTTAAGTGTCAGGAAGTTGTTTCTGAAAGTATTTGTATGGATTGTAGCTATGTATGGAAGTGAAACATGGACGATAAATAGTTTGGACGAGAAGAGAATAGAAGCTTTCGAAATGTGGTGCTACAGAAGAATGCTGAAGAGTAGATGGGTAGATCACATAAATAATGAGGAGGTATTGAATAGAATTGGGGAGAAGAGGAGTTTGTGGTACAACTTGACAAGAAGAAGGGACCAGTTGCTAGGACATGTTCTGAGGCATCAAGGGATCACAAATTTAGCATTGGAGGGCAGCGTGGAGGGTAAATATCGTAGAGGGAGATCAAGAGATGAATACACTAAGCAGATTCAGAAGGATGTAGGTTGCAGTAAGTACTTGGAGATGAAGAAGCTTGCACAGGATAGAGTAGCATGGAGAACTGCATAAAACCAGTCTCAGGACTGAAGACAACAACAACAACAACAACAACAACATCTTGACTTTTATATACCAATTTACATGAACTTCAAATAATAAGTCGCAATCATAATAATATTTTGGACTTGGATCACTTCAGATTTTGGAGTAGATTAGAGCCATACTTGGAGCCATCACAATCCACCTGTGATTTTTCAATTGGATCAGTATGGCAGGATGTATTTTTCAAAGTACAGTCAATTCATAAGTGGGAGATTGAGACATTCTTACAGAAGGTGGTAGTTTCTACACTTGAATCGATGTGGCACGAAAATTTTCTCCCATGCATTCACGTGAATAGCTCCAATAAAAAAAAAAAAAATGTCACTAAGATCAGTACGGTTCTACTGCCCCAGTTCAAATCAGTCAAAAGAAATTTTCATTGAATGGGTCTTCCATATTCAAAGGTCAATTGGTTGCATTATAGTAATACCTGTGGCATCCATAATAAACAAATGGCGACTATGTGTACTAATTCAGTTACAATATATGGTAGAAGACATCACAAAAATGGCTCTACTATACCCCCAGAGTATTATAAATTCTTTAAGTTTCACTAAATTTAAGTGACCATGGATGTATCACTGGTTCCATGCAATGTAACAACAGCCTGTACACTTTTAGATGTCTAACTGAAGCTACCAGTTATCATACAAGCAGAATAAGGTACTATACACCAGTAATACAGATCAATAAGGGACAATAAGATTGGAGTTATTGTATGTGGAGAATAAGGTACTATACACCAGTAATAGCCGGCCGAAGTGGCCGTGCGGTTAAAGGCGCTGCAGTCTGGAACCGCAAGACCGTTACGGTCGCAGGTTCGAATCCTGCCTCGGGCATGGTTGTGTGTGATGTCCTTAGGTTAGTTAGGTTTAACTAGTTCTAAGTTCTAGGGGACTAATGACCTCAGCAGTTGAGTCCCATAGTGCTCAGAGCCATTTGAACCATTTGAACACCAGTAATACAGGCCAGGAAGAAACAATAAGTTTGGATGACCAACAAAGAAGTGCTTGGATTAAAAAGGGCATAAGACAGGGATGTTCTATTGTTTAATCTATACATTGGGCAGAGGCAATGACGGAAATAAATGGAAGGTTCAATGGTGGGATTAAAGCTCAGGGTTGTGGTGATGCATGATGCTATTCAATGTAGCAACATGCCCCACTTCCTTTCTACTGTGCTGATGAAAGATGGTAGTGTAGAAACCTTATTTTATGATAGCAGCGGTAGAGAGAAGACCACATACTGCACACACATTTTTTATTTATGCACAAATATGAAAAGCAGAACACAAATGTAAGCACAGTACAGTTGCAAGGTGCAAAAGAGGGTGAGTATTTTAATTGTGGGAAAGAGCCTTTTACATTTAGACATCATGACTTGGGTGCCATGGACACAACAGGAAAAGAGTCATGACAACAATGCCTGTTGCTCTGAAAGAGAAAACAAAAGAAGTTTGGGGAATTACTCCATTAATTACTAATATATTTCTTACTTTGAGATACTAATGATCTGTTTATCGACAGGTTTGGTTATTAAGAGCTAAATTTAAATGTTAAATTGACATGTTGAAAGTATTATGGGGACTGTTATATACGTGATCTGTCTAAAAAGTATCTGACCTTTGATTTTTCCCACACAAAATAGAGATGATAGTGCAGCCCCACTGTACACAGTAAAGGAAGAGACCTTTATGTGCATGCGTGAATTTTGTCCCCGCCTTCCAGCGTGTCAGTTGCTGCCTGTTGGTAGCTGAGTGAGGCGCTACACGACGTGTTCATCAGATTACTGATTCTCTCAATATGACTGAACATGTTGAGGAAAGATACTGCATCAAAATTTGTCAAAAGCTTGGTGATTCTCATAGACAAACAATTCTTAAGATTCAGCAGGTGTTTGGAGAAGATGCAATGGGTGTAACACAAATTAAGGAGTGGTTCAACCAATTCAAAAATGGCCACACGACAACAAAGAGTGACCAGCATTCTGGTAGGCCCCAAACTGCTCGGAGTGCAGCTGTTGTTGAGAAGGTGCAAAATTTGGTGATGGCAGATCATCGTTTGACCATGCGGAAGATTGCCCAAGAGGTTGGGGTGAGTAAAGATTCTGCACATGCAATTTTGCGTGATGATTTGAACATGCACTGAGTGGCTGCGAAATTCGTGCCCAAGTTGTTGTCACCAGAACAAAAATACCTCCATTTTGACGTTTCACAGGACCTTCTGGACACCACCAACACTGATCCTGGGTTTCTGAACACTGTGATAACTGGAGATGAGTCATGGGTGTACGAGTATGACCCAGAAACAGAAAGACAGTCATCGCAATGGAAGCATCCCTTGTCTCCAATGCCAAAGAAAGTGCAGCAGGTGCGAAGCAAAATCAAGGTGATGCTGACTGTCTTCTTTCATGTCTGTGGAACTGTGAATCACGAATATGCACCAGGACAAACAGTGACAAATAAGTACTATCAAGATGTTCTCCAGTGACTGCGTGATGCAGTTCGGCACAAAAGACCAGACATGTGGACGGCGAAAAACTGGCAACTGCATCATGACAATGCCCCCACACACTCACCCCACTTGATCCAAAATTTCTTGGCCAAACACAGAATTACAGCCATTTGCCAACCTCCCTACTCTCCAGACATGGCTCCTTGCAACTTCTGGTTGTCTAACTATAGTTAACAGCAAAATACACAGAGGAAAGACGACTTGTTGAAGAGAGGAACCTTTCAACATTAAAAATGGCCATTGTATATGAGTACTGACCACAGCACATAACACAAGATTTGTTAAGTCATCTCAATGCAAGCATTTGTGAACAGTTCAACTTCTATGAGTCCAACTGCAGTTCCTGATGGCATTGCTCCACTGCTCCTCACTTCAGTGGCACGGTGGCAAACTGCGTGGCTATGAGACACCTGATCCAGGCATCGCACTGCATGCACACACACACACACACACACACACACACTCAAAGGTGTCAGCTTCACACTGCAGTGCAATATACAATAAACTAGGTTAGCTGCAATGTGGACCAACTACTGTTGTATGTGGTGTTTCACATTCTTGCTAATCTTATCATCAATAATACATATTGGTTTCATTTTAGATAAGCTAAAATGACTTGCTCAATTGATGAACTGTCTCAAAATATACCAATAGTGTCAAATGATGTGACAATGTTCAAAACAGGCAGAGAACTCGAGCAGATAAGTTGAAACAGCTTGATATAGGCTAGAAGACATGACTAATGAGACATCAACATTTAAAACTAAAATAGGTAGAATTTCTCAAATTGAGACAATTTAGCTAACTTACCTACGGAGTTCAGAAAAGAACTAAAGCAACACTGTGATTAGGTTAGGGAGGAGGTGGAGAAAAATTTTAATAATACAAAAGATAAAATCAAACAATTTCATTAGTATCACAGGAATACCTCGTGTAGTGGACCGTATTATATTTTCTCTCATTCTTTTCTTTTTTATACATATAAGATATTTTATGGCAAAGATAATATTTTTAAAGAGTAGAGATACACTCTTCAATTGATTAGTTTCTGTATCTTCACCTCTTCATCTCTATACTTGGTAGCAGACGGATGTATGACGAGTTCCGCCAAGTTAATACTGATAAAAAAAATATGTATTCTAACCATGCATCAAAGAAGTGTTATAAAAGTTATTAGGGAGACGAAATTTATAAATGGATATTTATATAAATAACACTATCTTTTCATCATTTCACCCACGCTGAGAATCCTGCATCAGGAGGATTGAAGCAGACAAGATGAATTTGGGTGAGCAGAGGAGGGGCAATCGGGCCACAGCATCGTCCTAACCAGCTCTATGCACAATGAAGATAACGAGAAGTACATATATTTAAATGATGAATGTTGATCTTAAATGTATTGAATATCTACATCTACATCCATAATCCACAAGTCACCTGACAGTGTGTGGCGGAGGGTACCTTGAGTACCTCTATTGGTTCTCTCTTCTATTCCAGTCTCGTATTGTTCGTGGAAAGAAAGATTGTCAGTATGCTTCTGTGTGGGCTCTAATCTCTCTGATTTTATCCTCACGGTCTCTTCGCAATATATACGTAGGAGGGAGCAATATACTGCTTGACTCCTCAGTGAAGGTATGTTCTCGAAACTTCAACAAAAGCTCGTACCGAGCTACTGGGCGTCTCTCCTGCACAGTCTTCCACTGGAGTTTATCTACCATCTCTGTAACGCTTTCGTGATTACTAAATGATCCTGTAACGAAGCACACTGCTCTCTGTTGGATCTTCTCTATCTTTTCTATCAACCCTATCTGGTACAGATCCCACACCGGTGAGCAGTATTCAAGCAGATGGCAAACAAGTGTACTGTAGCCTACTTCCTTTGTTTTCAGAGTGCATTTCCTTAGGATTCTTCCAATGAATCTCAGTCTGGCATCTGCTTTACCAGCGATTAATTTTATATGGTCATTCCATTTTAAATCTCTCCTAATGCCTACTACCAGATAATTTATGGAATTAACTGCTTCCAGTTACTGACCTGCTATATTGAAGCTAAATGATAAAGGATCTTTCTTTCTATGTATTCACAGCACATTACACTTGTCTACATTGACATTCAATTGCCATTCCCTGCACCATGTGTCAATTCGTTGCAGATCCTCCTGCATTTCAGTATGATTTTCCATTATTACAACCTCTCAATATACTACACCATCATCCGCAAATAGCCTCAGTGAACTTCCGATGTTATCCACAGGGTCATTTATATATATTGTGTGTAGCAACAGTCCTACGACACTCCCCTGTGGCACACCTGAAATCACTCTTACTTCGGAAAACTTCTCTGCATTGAGAACGACATGCTGTGTTCTGTTATCTAGGAACTCTTCAATCCAATCACACAATTGGTCTGATAGTCCACATGCTCTAACTTTGTTCATTAAACAAATGTGGGGAACTGTATTAAATGCCTTGCGGAAGTCAAGAAACATGGCAGCTACCTGGGAACCTGTGTCTATGGTTGATATTGAAGATCTGTTGATATTAGTGCCAGTTAAAGTTCACTCAGGATATGTGTACTTTCCAAATTCTTTCAATTATTCTTTCCAATTTTTTTAAAATTATTCAAGCAGCAGTTATTAATCAGCTTCCATTATGTCTTATATTTTATGCAGAGCACCCTTCTAACATTTTCGGATGACACGAGACAGTGTGGTAATGGGGTGCAAGACTCACATGTCTCCCGCAGTTGACTTGCATATTTTGTGCAGCCGATCCTCTTCTCTGGGTAATCAGATGTGTCGATCTCCCAAAGATTCTTCTCCGAAGACTATAGCGGGTTACTGGAACTTATTAAGCTCCTTCTCTATTCTTGAAATAATTTGTGTACTCATGATGGAACTCTTTCAGTTCATTTATGGTATATTTTCAACTCTCAACACAAAGCAACATTTACTCTTTTTGACATATGTACCTAAACTCTGGCAAGCCAACTGGTGTCTTTAAACGTCAGACTTGATAAAACACAAGTACAATATCATAGTAACAATCCAATGGACATCACATGTGTCCTGCCTCAGGCAGGGCTAAAACCTGAAGTAAGATAAAAGTCTCTAGTCTCAAGCGAGTACTAATACATAAATGTGCATAGAAATCTATATTCAGTTGTTCATTAGCCTTTTTTACAATCACCACAGACATAAACACATCAAAGAATACTACATAATTATTCCTTGAATTTTCATGACGTCTTCTGTGGCCCTGGCGGCAAACACTTGTCAACGTAAGTGACTTGGCTCCCTTACAGTCTTCTAATAACAAACATACGACCTGTACATAGAAACAGGTGGATCGGTAGAAATGTTCTCACTCTTCCACACTCATCCTTAAAATATCGGTGTTCATGATGGTGGAAGGCCAAGTGTTTCTAGAATTTACACCGAAATTCTTGAGGCACTACATATACCTCCCTTTAGCTCGAACACGTGATATTTTATACATATTCATTATGCACAATAATCTCACAAGATAATTCTTTACCTTTTAACAGTACATCTCTTTCTACTAATAACCGTGTGTATTTTACCACAATTATAAAACTTGAACCTTTCAATCCAAGTTCGAGTTAGCTCTTTTCAATCTCCAAAAATTCGTGAGTACCAAATTTTTGTTTTCTATTCCTCTTCCAATCATAAATTACAGGTGTACACATAACTCATGAATACCCTACTGCTTTGCTCTTACTTCCCGTACTATTTTTTCTAAGTATGTACTTATTCGTTACTTATTGTAATCTCGAGGAACTCTGGGTAGAATAAAAGTGTTTCCTTCTTCTGACATTTGTAAATCTTAATCGTAATAATACTGGTGCTGCATAGAATTCAAACCTACCAGACTCATCCCTTTAAATGTGCGACTTTTGTCATGATACTGCCCTTTTTCCCTTTAGGAACAGTACTATATCTTACATGGGTTGATCCTAGGAGTACCCTTTCTCCTCCTGTTTTGGTAGTTATGACCCTTTCTTATTCCTATCCTCCTATGATACAGGTCAATCCCCTTCTTGCTGCCTTTGTCCATGTAGTATAGGTCAGCCTTTCAAAGGCTCATCCAATAAATTTCGTGTGCGCCTTCCGTATCAGTCTTGAGTAGGCCTCCTGGTTCATTGCCCTAGCATACATCTTTATGTATACTAATCTCAAATATTCTCTGGTAAAATTACAAATCTACTTCCCACCTTAGCTCCACTTTCCAATACTCCATCTAATACCCCAGAGTCCTCTTTCACTCCTCACTCCTATTACATAAGCAGATATTATGCCTACACTTAGTAGATGCTATGTCTACCTGTATTTACCAACTTCCAGTAGATACTATGCTTTTCTCAAAGAACTAGCATGGCACATGCGTTGATCATTATTCTCCTGCCTTTACATACATGTAAATATATATATGAGAATGATAAAAAAATCATATCAACAATGTAATGTGTGCATCTACTCAGATGTACGTATATCTTTAGTCCCTTACATCCCTTGGCGGTTCTGACCTCACTTCAGGCTTCTAATTCGAAATTCTCCTGTTGGTGTTTAAGTATATCTTTGTGTGTATGTAGATGTGCATTTGTGTGTCCTGATTTTTCAGCCTACGTATATGAAATAAGTAGGACTTCAGTGACAGAAGTGTATGCATATGGAAAGAGGGAAAGATAGACCGGTACTCAAATGAAAAGTAAAAAAAGAAAAAGTAGAACTGGTTGCTAAGATCAAAGAATAGAAATAAAATAGTCCCAAAGACAGAAAAACCTTTCCCACCCCCGTTCCCCATGATCCCTACTTCACCGGTACTTGAGTGAGAAGCCAGAGGAGGTGTGATGTTAAAGGTCTCCTACAGAACAGACATTCTCACCTTCACCTTTGAAGCCCCCAAAGAAAAATCTTAGCAACACCTATGGAACGGCAAATGGTGAAGAATCAGTTACACTTGTCTGTGAGGGTTGTCTGAGAGGTGGGGTGTGTGATTAGTGTTAGTCATGCTTGTACTTACACTAACCGGCCCTTCCAAAAGTGATACAAACCCTCCCATTTACATTACATCTCACAAAAGGTCTAAAATATTCTATAGAAAATTAACCACTATACAATCAAATAGTTGTTTAGCTAATCACTTTACACTATATTTTATACACATATAAAATATTCTGTTCAGTTTATGTCGTCTAGATATCACTCTGCTTGAATAGTACCATGATATTATCTTTCCACTAGTACTATATTCCATTCATTTCACTTCATGTTTAGAGATCATTGTTTATCAGTGATTCTCTTAAATAGGTCTCAATCTTGTAGTCATATCCGGTTTCCTATGTACTAAAATTATAGGATAGTTTAAGAATTCAAGAATAGATTACAGAATAGTTGATGAATTGAAGGGAGTTCGGTGCAGGAAAATAAGTTTGAAGAAACACTGAAAACAACTTAGGATCCAATAGTCGTCACTCGACCTGTTAACACAGAACGTGAACGTCCCTGGGGGACAGATATGACTCCGCCCGGATCCCATGGATCTGAGCTTAACCTCACTCGATTACTTATACTTAACACCTGGAATCTTCAATTGAACAATCGATATTAATTCCTTAGGCTGGTCTGTGCTCTCTTCCAAAGAATTCATTTCCTGTCTTATGGAATTAAATTTAACATTACCTACTTTTTACAAAATTTCAGTTTTTCACTAAATTCAGATTCTACATCATTATTATTATTATTATTAATTATTATTATTATTATTATTTGAAGTCACATTCAGTCTCCAAAGTAACTATGCCTTCGCATCGATTACTAGATTCTTTGCTTTGAGCAACTATTTTGATGGGCAACAAACCTATATTCGTCATTTGAATATTTGAAGTTTCATTCTGTCTCTGATTAAAGTCAGTGAACATTTGATTCACGAGAGTATTCAAAGAACTAGTGAGTTCACTATTTAAATCTAACTTCAGATTTTCTATCTTACTTAAAGAGTTAATTCAATATTTAATAAAACTATATTAGCTGCTTGACTGTTCAAGGTTTCACTTTGGTTACTTAAAATTTCACTCTGAGCATCTAATTTAAAATTTAATTGGGTATTCACTGAATCTAACTTAAGACTCTGTGTATTTAAAACTGCATGCTGTGCTTCTAAATTTTTACTTAAATTCGCACTCAGGTCATCTCTCAATGAAGTATTTTGAGCATTTGACTTTGTTCTCTGGTCATCTAACTTAGCATCTAATCTAGAATGTACTAAATCTATTTCTCTCCTTAGAGCTTTATTCTGAGCATTTAATTTTTTACTTAAATTTGCAATTTGAGCATTTACAGCTGCTGAATCTGCTCGCTGGGCCTTAATTAAATTCACTAATTTAGACAAATCTGGCGTTTCCTTAGTCACTCTTATAGATGTGACTGGTTCTGCTAGTTGTTGCTCTTGACCCACATTCGTTTTACTCTTGGCTATTGTCATCATTGTAAAAAATCACCTCTGAATATAATAACTATAATAACAGTTTATGATTCAAACGCCCCCTCAACTTTTACCAGACATTTATTAGTTTTCGCTCACCCGGTGTAGAGTTCTAGCTGCGTTGGTGAGCGAATGTGTAATCAGCACCGGTGGACCACACTGGCGCTGGTGGCATCAAATGTTGGTTTCAGCGTCGTTGTCGGTGAGTGGACGCAGTGTCAGCACCGGTGAGCAGCAGCTAGTGCAGTCAGTGTCGGTGGCTGGTTACTGCATCAGCATCAGCATGATGTACTTGTGTGAAGACTGCTTACTCTGCACACCCAATCTTCTTGGTCAAAAAGTTTAGGTCTTCTCCCCAGTTTTCTCTGGTATTACTTTCTCACGTCTTTTACTGTGTTGCAATTGCAATTTTCTTCCATTTGTTTATTGGACTCAATACAACTTCTGGAAATAGTTCTCGCATCTTGTTAGGTCTGATTGCTATGGCAATGCCTAATATCTTCTTTCCGTTTCTGTCTTTAAATTCCTATTTTCTTCGGGTCCTGTCACTTAGTTCACCAAGTTCTAATGTTTTTCGGTGACACAAAATAATATCTTCTTATTTCTGTAATCTATTGATCACATATATGAAATTTAGTGTTAACATACTTGTTGATTAACGATGTACTAGGACTGCTATGCACAACAAAATTCTCTTCTTAGATATATAAATAACTTCGTCATCACACTCGTATCTCAAACTTTAGAAATAATTAAGTACATTGAGACATAAGAGTTGGTTTAAAAACCGTATGAAAATATAAATGTGTCTTGACTTCTCTGAGTCCAAGACATGAATGTGCATAGAAATCCATATTCAATTGTTCATTAGTCTTTTTTACCATCACCACAGACACTAACATATCAAAGAATACTACATAATTATTCCATGAGTTTTCATCACATCTTCTGTGGCACTGGTGGCAAACACGTGCTGTTGTCAGTGACTCACCCTTCTTACAGTCTTCTAATAACAAACTTCTGACCTGCTCATAGAAACAGGTGGATCGGTAGAAACATTCTCACTCTGCCACACTCGTACCTAAAATATTGGGTGTTCAACACGGTGAAAGGCCGAGTGTTTCTAGAATTTACACCGAAATTCTTGAGGCACTACACCCTATTCTAGCCACTATTCAAAAGTGACTGTTTAAAGGATGGTGCCAAGTGGAATATGAACAGACCTTTAAATTGTTGAGAAAAAAAATTGAGATAAATGATCCATTTTATTGTTATAAGAAACTACCGTAATGAGACCTTTGTTGCATTTGTTATATATCTGTGAGACGGAGACCAATAAAACCTTGAAGGATCAAATTAAAATTAAATTCTGCCTACAAATGATGCATGCCAGGGATGCTGATTTCAGTGGTACAGGTAGGAAGCTGCTACACTGTATATTTATATGGCCGCACTTGGTGCCGTCTGTCTCGCAGTAGATAATCTCTTTCCTTCCAAATAATATCCTTTATGGAAAGTGCATTTCTACAGAAAAGAAGAAAATTTGTGTAAAGTCATTATTAAAGTGAAACATAAGTCATTCAAATTCTATAAGAATGTAGCAGAGAATAATCCAGTTCATTAATGAATATGCACATAAATCTACTTTAACTGAAAAGTACCGATACAAACAAAATTTCATTTTTGAAATTTTTTTTTTTTTCATAATTTTGTTAAATATTGTTCACAGTGGAGTCAAAGGAAGTGGCCATTGTTGAAAATTCGTTACAAAATGCAATATGCCAAGATGTTGGAAATCCGAGCTTGGCAACAGTTGAAAGTAATTGGCCAACTCGTGAACTGGCCAATGGCTGCCAAAAGAATGTGGTTGGAGTCCCACTATTAAAAAATTACGACACTGGTGATATAACTAACCAACCATGATGTCACTTTTATGACGCTCCCTGAGAACTTCTCAGTTGTCACCCGGAAACATTTTTCCAAACAATTAAACTGAAGCGCGTGACAGAAAAACTTCCTCTGACTATTTGCTCAAGACGTCACAAACAGAAGAGCAGGAAACAATTCATAAAAGCAATGTAAACGCTAGTGACACCAACAATTTGACACAACTCATGCAACTAATAACACAACAGTTAACAAAACAACAGGAATTTCAGGAAAGTGTAACACAAAGGCTAAAGGGTGTAACACAACAGGTCACATGACATCAGGAAAGTATAGGACAACAGTTTACACAGCAAAATCAAGCATTTCATGATTTCAAGAGTAGTGTTAGTCAACAGTTCAGTGAGGTGAGCAAATTATTTAATGAACTATCCGGGAAGTTGACAGAGCTTGGTAACAACTAAAACAAGAAATAATTACTGACATGTCCCACAATATAAATATTATAACAAAAAAGGTATCATCAGTAGAAAATAAACAAGAACAACTTGCGGGTGAGTTACAAAACCTCAGTGAGGCATATTCTCAAAATGAGGAGATGTAATGCCAAGTGGATGTGTCAGTAAAAATTGTGACAGATGCAGTCAGCGAGCTGCAAGACGTGTGCAAAAACCTACCTACAGAAGTACAAAAGTTAAGTCTAAGAGTAGACCAGTTAAGTTTAGAGCCAAAATTTGCCAAAAACCAGAGTGAGAAGTTATGTGCCAATGTAAAGGAAATAATTGAAAAAGCTGAAGCTGGGATGCTGGATTAGGGCAGCACCCTTGCTGAAAAGGTAGTGTTAGAGCGCAAAATTTATGTAGATACTGTAAAAGAAGCACTGAAAGAGAAAGAAAATCAACTCATAGCTAAAATAGATTCTGGTTTAAAGGAACCAGCGGAAAGGTTATGAGGCAGTATTTCTAAAACTACTGACATTTCAAAACAGCATCTGACAGAAAACAAATCCATGTTTTTAGGAGAGTTAGATACTTTCACTGGATACCCACAATACGGGCCTAGCCCATCGAAGTAAAATAGTGAAGGTTGCAGAATGCAACAACACTTGCCAGCAGCTGTAACTGTCGAGCAAGTGCAGTTGCCATGCACTACACCACAAGCAACATAAACACACCTGCCACTGACAGCGTGGCATGTTTATCAACATTACTTTTTCAAATGGTAGAAGAAGAGGAAAATCTCATCCCTAAAGTAATTAGCTTCACCAGTCACACCTTATCCGAAGCTGAACATTCATAGTCAGCCACAGAGTAGGAAGGTTTGGCTGTAATTTGGTCCTTTAGAAAGTTTGAATATTTCCCTTGGGGTAAACACACAAAAGTATACTGTGACCATCAGTCCCTATCATTTTTGTTAACTTGTAAATTGCTACACCAATGAATAGCAAGGTGGTGTATGTATCTTCAAGAATTCGATTTTGAAACAGTACACATAAAAGGAAATCAAAACATAATAGCTGATGCTCTTTCTCAACTACCATAAGGCTTAGAGGAATTCAATGATCTTTTAGTGCAGGAAGGTGAAATAAGAGCCATGTTGATGGAGGACAAAACACTCCAACCATACTATGTCCACATGAGTAAACACATGGAGCAATTACAGCAAGAAGACACACGCTGGAGTAAGGTAAGAGCAAAACTTACACATAACGGTGATGAAAAGTTAAAAAAGTTTTTCACTGTTCACATAGGTGTTCTGTTCCATAGGAAGCCTCCCAAACTAGAACAATGACACGTGTGTCTGCCAGAGGGATATGTTGATGATTTTATCTTACACACACACAGTAACTTGGGACCATCATGGCACAGTAAAATGCACTGATAAAATAGGTAAATACTGTTCTTTCCCCAACCTCAGACGAAGAGAACTACAGGTGGTAAGAAAGTGTATTGTTTGCCAGAAGGCAAAAAATTTTAACATCTACAAACAAATAGAACTACATCCCATTGTTGTTAAGAAACCTCTAGAAAAGGTATCATTAGATGTGGCTGCTGGACCCTATCCCAGACATAAGGAGGGAGTGAAACATATAGTAGGCCTGTATGATATTTTCATAAAATACATAAAACTGTATGCTGTACAGGACATTACAGCCAGTTAAATTAAACAACAAATCAAAGAGGATTATTTTGCAAGAGTAGAGAAACCAAAAGTCAGATTAACAGATGATGCCTCATATTTTGCCGGATGTAAATGGAAAGAGTTTGTAGATTCCAACCAAATCAAACACATTTTAGTATCCAAATTTCATCCCGAAGCATCCCCCATAGAAAAGGTGTTTAAGGAATTCAGCAGGTTTATGATGGCCTAAATACCTCATAAACATGTCAAATTGACTGAATATGCCACTCTGTTCTTACAAGCTGTTAACAACCTTCGCCATACATCAACTGGATTTCCACCAAATGAGCTAATGTTCAATTGTAAACAGGTAGACAAGTGGGAAAAACCTTTGCCCAAGATACCAAATTCAATTTTAAACAGGTAGACAAGTGGGAAAAACCTTTGCCCAAGATACCAATACCGGAATTATCACTGGATGATAAAATATGACAAGCAGTAATCAAACTCGAAACCTGGGCTAAACACAGGAAAGGAATTTCTGACAGAAACCTGAAACGTAGAACACAATTTTATATAGGACAAAAGTGTTAATTAGAACACATCGCAAATCCACAAAAATTGGAAAACTGAACCATAAGTGGCAACTACTTTACACCGGACCGTACATAATTACTAAAATCCCTACACGGGAGCATACAGATTGGTACACACTAAGATATGAGAATATTTATATACTGAAGAAAGGGCTGTATCCCTCTAACTAGTATCTATTTATAATAATATTATATTTAGGATACTGGAAAATCACATTCCAGAATTTATGTTGTTAGTTGAGCTGGAATATTTTTGTTTGTGTTTTTTCTTATGTGTTAAATGTGTAAATGATAAGGTGAGTGGCTGTAACAAGAAAGAATTTTACTGTCTAGGGACGTTGATACTTTAAATACAATACTGTGCCTTGTGTGTAGCCCAGTTGTAAACAAAGAAACAAACTTGTGAAACGCACGATAGCACGCAATGCAATACACAACTCGCCTCAACGTTAGTGGTAACAGAGCAACGTAGTGCATGCGCATTGGGGAGCAAGCTAATCAACAAACCGTGCCAGACAGACACAGCTGGGAGTATTGGAGCACCAAAAACAAATATACCCTATACCTTAGTAAAGCCTACTGCATAAACAAGGGCACAGAAAATTAATGGAGTGTCTATGACTATCTACACAATACACACAAATGAAGATAAGCTAGGGGATTATATGGCAGTGGCCTTGCCGCAGTGGATACACTGGTTCCCATGAGATTACCTTAGTTAAGCACTGTCGGATGTGGCTGGCACTTGGATGGGTGACCTTCCTTGCTGCCATGCACTGTTGTCATTTTTTGGGATGCACTCAGCCTCATGATGCCATCTGAGGAGCTACTCGACCGAATAGTAGTGGCTCCGATCAAAGAAAACCAACATAACGACAGGGGGAGTGGTGTGCTGACCACACGCCCCTCCTATCCGCATCCTCAGCTGAGGATGACACGGCGGTCAGATGGTCCCGATGGGCCACTTGTGGCCTGAAGACGGAGTGCTTTAAGGGATAATATACACAGAAAGGGACCCTAAAGTATGAGATATTTACTTAACTTACGCTACTATATACCTTATATTTATATATGTACAATATTCAAAAATTTGAGTATTGAATGTGTGTGCACTAATTACATTTGAGGGACCAGAAAACTCTTGCTGCAGGTAAACAAGTGAGTACAATATAAGTGGCAAACTGAATAAGAGGTTGTACCACATCTATAATACACTTTATCTTTTAGAGTTATAAGGTAAGTAGCGACACACACATGACATTAAATGAGTTTGTGATAGCATGACTGCACACTGAGGCAAATGAATACATGGTTGAATATATGAAAGAAGTATTAGTAGCCATTGAGCCACTGTACACTTATCTACGAAGATTTAATTTTAAGTTAGTTTTAAGTTTTTCTTCCAGGGCACAATGCACCGAGGCATTCTACAGTGAAGAAAAAATGGTTGTAGAGTGTTAGGTGCCCTATAAAAATAAGAAGGACCATGCAGCAAGACAAATATTGTTATAAGTCTATGATACATATGAATGTGATAGTGTGAAAGTATGTGTAGAAGAAAACAGTTGCAGTACGTCACATGTCACGATGCTGAACTGAAGTTGAGCGCTACCAAATAATCAAGGTGTTGAAACCAAACTAATGTGAGCATCGTACCCATGAAAGCATCAAATACGTGATTTACATTGAAATTTTTATGCATGTTTGTTACTTATGTAAACACTGTTTTACACTTATTGTACATAACATACAGTATTGATGGTCTAGCTCTGTATACCTCGGCATATGATATGGTTATCCTTTATACAATGAGCATAACAAGTAAATATTGAGCTGCATTTTAAACACTGAGGAAGTATGTGATACAATTAGTAACGTGAGATTTGCGTTGTGTTCATAAGCAACTAATGATTTTGTTCTTGGGATCACAGTTAAGTCTAGCACCAAGGCGCAAGTGAGCACATAAATGCCTTTCCATGAAATTTCCCCAATCCTGTAGTGTGTAGATCCTTCCTGGATAATGCTACAGAGGCGAGGCCATGCGTAGTTATTTGAGCAGCAGACAGAATCTATTGTAGTGACTACTGTTTACTTCTTTAATTATTTGGAATTGATAAATATGCTCCAACAAGAAGTCACTGTGAATCAGAATGAAAGATATGTCAATTCATGTCATAAAAGAAAAATAGAATCCATTCTTGTATAAACGCTATGTAAAGAATGTAAAACCAAATGAGAGTAAAAGTAAAAAGTGTACTCATATAATTAGATTTTAGATATATAATTTAACAAAATGTACTTAAACAAAATGAAAATCAGACTATAACGTATATTAGCAATGATATGGCATGTCTATATTAGCAATGATATGGCATGTCAGCAAATGTATAGGATAAGTTTATTTTTGGAGTTGGTTTCTTTTTTTATATTTTTTAATTTTTGTATGTGTATAGTATGTGGAAAAGACACTACAGAAACTTTGTGTAATGCAATGGTATGAATGACACTCATAAACAAAACGCAAAACATACAAAACCTCCCTGCAAAGTGGTACGTGTGCCTCTGAAATACATGTGTGTGTGTGTGCGAGATAAACTGAAGATGACGATACTTCATGTAACATGAATTTTCTGTCTTTGACAACCTTGTAAAAACATGAATTTTCTGTGCTCGACAATGTCGTAAAAGTGGCAAGAAACTTACCTTGTCAACGGATGTTGGATGTACAGCTTCCTTGGGAAGCTGATATGGAAACCAGTTGTCACCATGTCGAAGATTTCACAAAGGATCAAGCCACTGAACATGAGCTTCACGTATTTGTGCAGTGATGGCTATTGTGAATGCCAGGCATCGTCACTCTAACTTTGTATTAAACATGTGAAAGTGAGCTGGGACAGTAACAGATGTCGCGCTGTGTGTGCATGCTTCACAAGCCAAACACTGGACAGATACTGACTGACAACAATGGGACTATTTAGTTACAGCAAGAACTTTGTTATGAATGAAAACTTGTGTCTGTATGTGTTAAAAGAAGCTGACATGCCAATACAAATTGATGACTATATAGGATAACTCCAATGGCAAAAATAAAGGCTGTACCCATACCAGCCAGGGTTATCAACCATCAAAAAGAGAAATAAGCTCAGATACTGTGCACCTCCGTTTGACATCAGTGCATAGTAAGGGGCCGTTGTAGTGGATTATATTATTTTCTCTCTCATTCTTTTCTTTTTTATACATAAAAATATTTTGTGGCAAAGATAATATTTTCAAAGAGTAGAGATACGCTCTTCAATTGATTAATTTCTGTGTCTTCAGCTGCTTGCCTCTATAAGTGGCGGCAGGCAAACATATGACGAGTTCCTCCGAGTTAGTACTGATAAAAAGATGTGTATTCTAACCACACACTAAAAAGTGTTATAAAAGTTGTTAGGGAGACGAAGTTTATATACGCTTATTTATATAAATAACCCCATCTGTACATCATTTCACTGATGCCGAGAATCCTGCATTAAGAGGATCGAAGCAGATAAGAGGAATTTGTGTGAGCAGTCTCCAGCTCTATGCACAATGGCGATACTAAGAAGTGCATAAATTTAAATGATGAATGTTGATCTTAAATGTATTGAATATTGAAGATCTGTTGATATTAGTGCCAGTTAAAGTTCACTCAGGATATGTGTACCTTCCAATTTCTTTCAATTATTCTTTCCAAATTTTTTAAATTATTCTAGCGGCAATTATTGATCAGTTTACATTATGTACTACATTTTATGCATGCTCCCTGTTCTAGCCACTATTCAATGGCTCTTATATGTACAAAAAAGAAAAGAATCAGAAAAAAAATAATTTGATCCACTAGAATCGAAACAATTAGAAACAGGAATACATGTCCTATTCTGCCAGTGACAGGTGTGTACATTATAGGAATCACTGGCACTAAAGTAAAACAAATTCTACACGAGACACAATTACCTATATAAATAAATAATTTTAAGTTTGTGCACACTTTGTTAATGGTACCTACTGTTACCTTACAAATATCATTAGACTGAGTGGTAAGTAAAGTAAAAAATAAAAATAGACTTCAACAATAAATTATTATACTGAGGTCAAAGAGTATCAAAATTATGTTGCAGCACTTAAGGCAAATCTTGTAGGAAATAATACCAACTTATCATTAATTACTATGCATTTAGTTGCTACAGCTGAAATGGTAAGTAATGAGGAAACACAGAAAACATTAATGGGTCAATCAAACAAAAAAGGTTTAAAGCTCTTGAGTCACATCGTTAACAAAGGAGCAACAAAAGGATTTATACAATATTTTATTTAAGTATATAATATATCATGAACCATTCTTTTCTGAGCCATACCCAGTTCCACTAAGTTTAAGAGTAGCTGTGAATGTATAAATAAATAAGATGGTAGAAAATAAGATAAGGGAAAGAAGTCTATGTGTATGTAATAATCCTCTACTAACAGTGAAGAAAGCCAGAAAGCCACAGGAGTGTGTGCTTAGTTTTAAATGAATGTGCAAGAAGAATGTGCCACTGGTACATGCAAGGTAGAAATACTGCAGAGTACTCTGTTGTGGAAAGAATGGGGAAAATGCTTTGTCTTAAGAGGCTCTTGATGTAGAACTAATAGTAATTTATGGAAAGTCAAAGCTATACAATACTATGATTAGTTATTTAAATTATTCTATACAACATCTTTCAGCTTAGTCGGGGGATCTGCGGTGGTACTTGTTCCCATTGAAAGTGGCACAACATGTCTCACTTCCTTTCTACCATGCCGATGAAAGATGGTTGCACACAGATCTTAATTTATGGCAGTGGTGGTAGAGGAAAATGTGCATACATGTGTACAAATTTTTTATTTATGCACGGAAATGAAATTCAAACGTAACAGTACAGCCACAGGGCATGGTGAAGGGTGAGTTTTTTAGTGGTGGGAAGGAGCAGTTTACACTTTGACATCACGATTCAGGTGCACCATGAATGACAAAGAAGAAGTGGTCAGGATGATAATGCTGTTGTTCCAAAAGAGAAAACAAAAGAAGATTGTACAGAATTACTAAATTAATTACTTACTTACTTCTTGACTTTGGGATACTAATGATCTGTCTGTCAGCGAGTCTGATTATTGACAGCTTATGTGAATGTTTAATTGATATGCTGAGAGTTTTATGGGGACTATTAAATACATAAGGATTTTGCAAAGAAGTGGTTACACAATTTAGTAGTTAGTGGGTGGCAAACATAGTCTTCCATTATCACAGCACCTCCTGCAGAGGCAAAGAAGTTCGAAACAGTTATGAGTGGCACTGCATGGCAGAACCACAATGTAAGGAGTGACACAAGTGCAGAAAGAGAAGATTAAAGGTAAAGGTAATTACAAACACATGACTGACAGATCACATTCACAGAATTGTTACCCTGGTTAAGTACTCTCCAGCAGTAAATACCAGTGGTAATATTCCCGGGTGAAAGGATATCAATGGTAAGATAACATTGCTATCCTCAGTGAATGCAAAGAATTACAGGATCTGCTGAATGGAATGAACAGTTTAATGAGTACAGAATATGGACTGAAGCTAATCCAAAAAAGACCACAGTACTGAGAGCAGCAGAAATGAGAGTAGCAAAATTAACATCAAAAGTGTAGATCATGATGTAGATGAAGTTAAGGATTTCTGCTACAGAAACAAAATAGCCCATGACTGATTAAGCAAGGAGGACATTAGAAGCAGACTAGCACAGGCAAAGAGGGCATTCCTGTCCAACACAAGTCTACTGGCATCAAACATAGGTCTTAATTTGAGGAATGAGACTACATCTGAAGTACAGCATTGTATGCCAGTTAACCATGAACAGTGGGAAAACCAGAGTAGAGGAGAATTGAAGCATCTGATACGTGGTGCAACACAATGTTATAACGTCAAGTTTAACACATATCTCAAAACGACACAACACATATAAGTCACAGAGTAAGTTGACAAGCAAGACATGTATACACGTTAGCATTCAAATGAGCACTGAGTCCCAGTCTAGCGGCCGCTGCTCGGCTGGCCGCTTAGGTGGCACAGCTGCTGCATGGCTGGCAGACAGCGCCGCACGTAGTTGAGGCGTGTAATTGCGCGGCGGCACTTTGAATGATCGGCAAGTCATAACACTTTTCCCCCCTTTGAAATTGTTGCACTGGTCTTGATGGAGGTGTCCTGGAGATGGCTAACGTCCATAGGCGTTGTTTGACTCGCCATAAAGTCTCGAGGAGGAGGCATCCCGTACGGACGGAAGTGTCCCCGATGATAACGGGTTGAGATGACAGGAGACGTAGGGGTCGAATCTGCTGGGGTCCCGTGCACCAATCTGCCCGTTGCGGCAAGTCCAGTTGATATGACAGGAGACATGGGCGATGTGTCAGCATCCGTTGGAGGAGGAGGCAAGTAGATTTGCTCTGACAGAGGATAGTCATCCAGTTCCTGCATGGGCACGTCTCCTGGTGGCGTCCGTTCTTGTGCTGGCATCCCGATGACGGTGAGAGGGCTGCGTTGTGAGTATTGAGAGATGCCAAGATCCCGAGCGTCAGGTAGAGCCAAAGGTGGTGTAGCGGCATTCAGAACAGGCGTTGCTGGCATACGAGGCCGAAGCTGGTCCGAATGATGCACTGCAACACCCATGTCCGTCTGGATTTCATACAGGCGTCTGCCACGGTGTCTTAAGATGCGGCCCGGGCTCCATTTTGGCCCCATGCCCAGACGAGGTCGTTGGCGGTGAACCGGCCAAGTGAAACCACCTGCGGCCGTGAGGTGGAAGGCCGCAGAAGATGAAGTAGCGTGCGGGGCTGTCAGCCATGTAAGAGCTCAGCCGAGTTGTGGTCGCCCATGGGGGTGAAAAGGTAAGACACCAGAAACTGGAGAAGCACATCATCAGCAGCAGAAGAAGTCAGAAGTTTCCGCATCTGAGCCTTAAATGTGCGGTCCAGTCGTTCAGCCTCACCGTTGGATTGTGGATGGAACGGCGGGGCCGTGACACGCATAATGCCGTGACGAGCACAAAAATCCGCAAATTTGGAAGAGGCAAATTGCGGACCACTATCAGTAACAAGAGTAGAGGGGAGGCCTTCCAAAGAAAAAATGCGGGCGAGAGCACTGGTGGTTGCTGCGGTGGTAGGCGACGTGCAACGGACAATGAAAGGAAAGTTAGAGCAGGCGTCAATTATGAGGAGCCAATAAGTACCTAAAAAGGGTTCCGCAAAGTCAGCATGAATGCGCTCCCAGGGCTTCTCAGGCGAAGGCCACGGTGACAAAGATGACTTCGGGGCAGCGGCCTGTGACGCCCAAGGGCCGCAGGCAGCGACCATGTGTGCTATTTCAGAGTCGATGCCAGGCCAGTACACATGGCGGCACGCCAGAGATTTTGTGCGAGACACACCCCAGTGCCCTTGGTGAAGGAGGCGCAAGACCGAAGCACGCAAAGACGCAGGTACCACAACACGCGGCGAAGCATTGTCAGTGGAGAGGAGGATAACACCATCCCTCGCCATGAGGCGGTAGCGCAAAGCGTAGTAGTTCCGCAACGGATCAGAAGTCTTAGCGGACAGGCGATCTGGCCAACCCTTCTGAATACAGCATAAAACCCGGGAGAAGGTAGGTTCAGAACCCGTAGCAGCCGCCAGCCTGTCCCCAGTGATAGGGAACCCGTCCACAACCCGCTGCTCGGCAACATCCAGGTGGAAACACGAAAGTTCATCCCTATTGAATGCCTGATCAGGACCCATGGGAAGGCGAGACAGAGCATCAGCATTCGCATTTTGAGCCGTTGGCTGGAAATGAATCTCATAATTGAAACGAGACAAGTAAAGAGCCCAACGCTGGAGGTGGTGTGCAGCCTTGTCGGAAAGTGACGTTGATGGATGAAACAAGGAAACAAGTGGTTTGTGATCTGTAACAAGATGAAATTTTGAGCCATAGAGAAAAACACCAAGCTTATGAAGAGCATAAATAATGGCCAAAGCTTCTTTCCCAATTTGAGAATACTTTTGTTGGGCATCCGTGAGTGTTTTGGAGGCATAAGCAATGGGTTGTTCCGAACCGTCAGAAAAACGGTGCGCAAGGACTGCACCGACCCCATATTGAGAGGCGTCTGTGGCAAGAACAAGATGTTGGCCAGGTCGATAAGTAGCCAGGCACGGGGCCTGTTTCAGCATAGTCTTCAATTTCTGGAAAGCCGCTTCGCATGACGCGGACCAGTGAAAAGGCACTTTTTATGCAACAGGCGATGCAACGGCTGAGCCACCGAAGCCGCAGACGGTAAAAACTTGTGATAGTATGCTATTTTCCCCAAGAAGGCCTGCAGTTCCTTAACAGATGTAGGGCGAGGAAGGGCATCGATCGCAGCGACAGTTTGCTGAAGTGGACGAATACCATCCCGAGAGAGTTGAAACCCCAAGTACGTGATAGATGCCTGAAAAAATTGTGATTTCTGAAGATTACTCTTAAGACCGGCAGTCTGTAAGACATGAAAAAGTGTGCGAAGATTTTGAAGATGTTCTTCAGTGGTGGAGCCAGTGACAACAATGTCATCCATGTAACTGATACACCCAGGGACAGGGAGCAATAATTGTTCCAAGAATCACTGAAAGAAAGCAGGGGCGCTAGCAACCCTGAATGGCAAGCATTGGTATTGATAGAGGCCGAAAGTCGTGTTAAGGACCAGAAACTGCTGGGAAGCAACGTCGAGAGGAAGTTGATGATAAGCTTCTGACAGGTCAATTTTAGAAAAATACTGGCCTCCAGCAAGTTTAGCGAACAGTTCTTCAGGACGGGACATAGGGTAAGTGTTGATGAGGCATTGAGCATTTACAGTGGCTTTGAAATCGCCACAGAGACGAATATCACCATTTGGCTTAGCAACGACAACGACAGGAGAGGACCACTCACTGGAAGTGACAGGAAGCAAGACCCCTGAAGTAGTGAGACGATCCAACTCCCATTTTACCCTATCACGAAGGGCCACAGGAATGGGCCGAGCCCGAAAAAACTTAGGCCGAGCAGTGGGTTTGAGCGTGATATGAGCTTCAAAGTCGTTTGCACGGCCTAACCCAGGGGAAAAAAGGGACGAAAATGTCGTCGACAAGGAATCCAGTCGAGCATAAGGAATAGCATCAGAGACGATACTGACAGTGTCATCTATGGAGAACCCAAAAACGTGAAAGGCATCGAAACCAAAAAGATTTTCTGCGTTGCTCTGGTCGACCACAAATATGGGAACAGTGCGAATGACAGATTTGTAAGATACCTCAGCATTAAACTGTCCCAAGAGAGAAATCTTCTGTTTATTCTACGTCCGTAATTGCCGAGTGACACGTGACAGGAGTGGAGAACCCAACTGAAGATACGTCTGAGAATGCTATCCACTTGCATGCGAACATTTCAACCAAGGATTTGGACAGTGAGGAATAACTTCCCTGAAAGGGAAGAAGTGCAATTGACAGACAACACAGAATCAGAATCAGCGTCATGTTCATGAACATCATGTATGCGGTCGGATTTGCAAACGGAAGACACATGACCTTTCTTTTTGCAATTGTGACACACAGCCCAATGTTGGGGACAATCCTCACGTGAATGTTTCGTAAAACACTGCAGACATGAAGGAAGTCGCCGGGGGTTTTGCTGCAGTTTCTTAGCGGGTTGTTTACGGCTAGGTCGGGGCAGCGCGTGGGAGCGCACTGCGGCCACGTCGGCCGGCGGGGACACGTCATCAACAGCGCACAGAGGTTGTATTTCCCCGACATCACCCCACACCTCTATTTGCGCCCTAGTGGCACGAGAAATTTCAAAAGACTGCGCAATGGAGAGAACTTTATCTAGAGTCAGATTCGGCAACTGAAGGGCACGTTGCCGAACTTCTTTGTCGGGCGCCGACCGGATAATAGCATCCCGTACCATGGAACCGGCATAGGATTCTTTGTGAAGGTCAGTAACAAATTGACACTTTCGACTGAGGCTGTGAAGTTCAGCAGCCCAAGCGCAATAGGATTGGTGTGGCTGTTTTTGACAACGATAAAAGGCAACACGAGAGGCTACCACATGCGTTTGCTTTTTAAAATAGACAGACAGAAGTGAGCACATTTCAGCAAAGAACAAAGACGCAGGATCCTTCAAAGGAGCCAATTGCGACAACAACTGATACATTTGAGGTGAAATCCAGGAAAGGAACAGAGACTTACATGGTTGTGCATCCGTGACATGAAATGCCAAGAAGTGCTGTCGAAGACATTTTTCATAATCAGACCAGTCTTCCACCGTCTCGTCGTAAGGAGGAAAAGGGGGTATAGCCAACAATGAGAAATGCCCCGCATTCGACGCTGCGACAAAATCGCGAATCACCGCTGTTAGAAGCATTTGCTGTTCAAGGAGATTTTGCAATAGTTGCTCGACAGTAGCCATGGAACCCTGTGGGTCAACGGTCAAAAGGAAAAATCCACTACCTTGTCGCCAATTGTTATAACGTCAAGTTTATCACATATATTTCAGAACGACACAACACATATAAGCCACAGAGTAAGTTAACAAGCAAGACATGTGTACACGTTAGCATTCGAATGAGCACTGAGTCCCAGTCTAGCGGCCGCTGCTCGGCTGGCCGTTTAGGTGGCGCAGCTGCTGCATGGCTGGCAGACAGCGCAAGTAGTTGACGCGTATAATTGCGCGGCGGCGCTTTGAATGATCGGCGAGTCACAACACACAATAACACAGAAAATTGGGTGGTCTGATAAGTACAGTAATGAGGAGCTACTCCGCAATATCAGTGAGGAAAGAAACTTATGGAAAACACTGACAAAAAGAAGGGACAGGGTGGTAAGATATGTGTTAAGACATCATGGAAGACATGTTTTAAGACATCGGAGAATAATCTCCATAGGACTAGAGGGGTCTGTAGAGGGCAAAAAGGGTAAAGGAAGACAAAGATTGGAATACATACAGCAAGTAACTGAAGATTTTGGGTGGAAGATAATATGAAATGACTGATACAGGAGAATTCATGGCAGGGTGCATCAAACCAGTCAGAAGACTGATGACTAGAAACAAACACAAGCATCAGTTTCAGCAAAGGTGCTAACTTACAATTATGCCAGGACATAACCATCCATCACAAATATAAAGAAATCTCATTTCTACACACTGTTTAAATATTGAGACTATGTACAGTAATATGAAATGGGTGTGCATATCACTTGTGTGGGGGTGCAAAACACACACACACACACACACACACACACACACACACACACACACACACACACACACACCGATTTCCCTTCAAGATTACTCATGAGATTTTAACAGTTGAAGGTCTAGCATCGTCATATTAATGTTTTAAGTTCAGAAATTCTTTCACCACTTCAGAAATATCAAAATTCAGCACAAGGATGCACATCATTTTATCACAATGAGTAATTTTTTAACTCTCCGTATGTTTCCTCATGCAAATAATATTACATACATGAAATCAGCTCACCCAAGAACTGTATATAGTCTCTTATAGGGCGATACAAATCCTCAAGAATGGCATCCATCTTTCTATGAGAAGCCTCCATGAAACTGCTGGTAACTTTAACTACAATAAATTCATGAGTCTGTGGCAATATGCTCCAATACTCCAAGCATGGAAATTCCTGGCCAATCATTGTAATCTGAAAATGTTCATAAAATATATAGCTAAACCTTGCACACTAATTGATCAGTAGTACTCAAAATTACAGGAGCAACTCTGGTACAAGCAATACAATGAATTTACCCTAATATTTATGTGCACAATTATATTAAATCTTATATTTCATTATATCGAAAAACAAAGATGATGTGACTTACCAAAAGCGCTGGCAGGTTGATAGACACACAAACAAACACAAACATACACACAAAATTCAAGCTTTCGCAACCAATGGTTGCTTCATCAGGAAAGAGGGAAGGAGAGGGAAAGACGAAAGGATGTGTGTTTTAAGGGAGAGGGTAAGGAGTCATTCCAATCCCGGAAGCAGAAAGACTTACCTTAGGGGGAAAAAAGGACAGGTATACACTCGCACACACACACATATCCATCCGCACATACACAGTCACAAGCAGACATTTTCATTACATATATATGATTATGAGAGACAACTCTTCAGCATGCGGATTATATGCATAATTAATTATCATTACTCTGAGTAATTAGCTCACTTGTGGAATCAATGCTAAAGTGAGTATTCAAAATACATAACTTTACACAAGCCACTGGAATGGGATACATCAATATCAGATACATGTGTGCCCCAGCCCCCCCCCCCCCCCAGTTATTGTCAGTTTATTGAACAATGTATTTGAGTGCATGGGTTTTCTGAATCGTATACTGTTTTGTGAAAGTGAGAGTGCACTGCTCTTTGTTCCCAGTCTCATCAATGGGCCTGGTTTGGCACACGTCGGCATGAAGCAAGTGTTGTGGAGTAGTATGCATGAGAATTTGTCACTGTGTGGAGGTATATCTAGCAGACTGCACTGGTCGGGTGAATTTATTGAGTAGTATGATTTTTATCATGTGTCTGAATGGTAATGGACCACTGTCATTACTGAAATTAATAGCTGCCATAAAGACAGTTTTTGCTCCATATTTGATGACTTACGTTTTAATCTTTCGTGATCCTGGCAGTGCAGTATCCTGTTAGTTAAGTTTACGAGACTGCTGCCTATGCAGCCCGCACAGTAAGAGGAGGACAAAATATGAGGGTCACTCCAAATGAAATGCACACTATTTTTTTTAAATCCATCTTTTATTCTACATGT
This sequence comes from Schistocerca americana, assembly GCF_021461395.2. NCBI lineage: Eukaryota > Metazoa > Arthropoda > Insecta > Orthoptera > Acrididae > Schistocerca > Schistocerca americana. The sequence continues at coordinate 282,529,866 of NC_060122.1, forward strand.
TTGAAAGTTTTACAGTGTGTAGATACATCCTTTAGGAACAATATTTTCATTTCTCCAATAATTTCCATCCCTCTCAACTGCCTTACGCCATCTTACAACCAGCTTCTGTATGCCCGCACAGTAAAATTCAGCACCAATCTGTTTGAGCCACCGTTTGGCAACATGCACAAGGGAGTCATCATCTTCAAACCTTGTTCCACAAAGAGTGTCTTTCAGTTTCCCAAAGAGATGATAGTCACATGGAACCAGGTCAGGACTGTAAGGTGGGTGTTTCAGTGTTGTCCATCCAAGTTTTGTGATCGTTTCCATGGTTTTTTGACTGACATGTGGCTGTGCATTGTCGTGCAACAGCAAAACATCCTGCTTTTGCCGATGTGGTCAAACACGGCTCAGTCAAGCTTGAAATTTCTTCAGTGTCGTCACATATGCATTCGAATTTACGGTGGATCCACTTGGCATGATGTCCACAAGCAAGAGTCCTTCGGAATCGAAAAACACTGTACCCATAACTTTTCCAGCAGAAGGTGTGGTTTTGAATTTTTTTTTCTTGAGTGGCATGATGCCACTCCACTGATTGCCTCTTCATCTCTGGTGGAAAATGATGGAGCCATGTTTCATCACCTGTCACAATTCTTCCAAGAAATTCAGCTCCACTATTCTCGTTCTGTTCCAAAAGTTCGCTGCATATCATTTATCTAGATTCTTTGTGAGCCACTGTCAACATCCTGGGAACCCACCTGGCACAAACCTTTTTTAACGCCAACCCTTTCAGTATTCTGCAAACACATCCTTCCCCTGTCCCAACGTAGCGTTACTATTCGATCACTGTGATGCGTCTGTCAGCAGTCACCAATTCGTTAACTCTCTGCACATTGTCTGGAGTGTGTGCAGTACGAGGCCTGCTGCTGCGAGGACAATCCTCAATATTGCCGTGCCCGCTTTCATCACATAACCTGTTTGCCCACTGACTAACTGTACTGCTATCGACAGCAGCATCTCCATACACAGGAATTCTATGACAGCACACTCCTTCTGACGAACGTCAAGTGTAGCACCCATCTTGAAGACATGCTGTCACGGCACCACTCACGGGAACAGGTTGAACTAAGTTTGAAAACAAGCGGGAAGGATGTATCTACACACTGTAAAACTTTCACACATGCAGAGTGAAAACTGTATTTTTACAAAAATAGTGTGCATTTCTTTTGGAGTAATAGCCAGCTAGTGGATAATGGGGAAGTAGCTTAAACATGACTGTAACAAGATAACAGACAATGTGTAATGTTCAGATGCAGCCAATACAGATCACAGCAGTTATATGGTGAGTGTTTGCAAAATGCATAGCAGTGCCTCATAAAAAGCTATCAGTTCAACACTGGACAGCAAAATAGAAAGAATATACTGTGAATTTTAAACTTCATTTAAGATAGTTATGAGTCATTATTAACAGTGCTGATCTTAAATGAATTGTTAGAGAGAATAGTGAATCTGAATTTGTAGGAGTAGTAATTAATTATTCTGAGTTAGAGGAAAGTGCAGAAAATTTTGAAACCAGTCAAACTACTGAAGTTAGTAATGTGAATTTGGCCACAACAATTCCAATTACGCGACCCAACACTGCGTGCATAGATGTACTAGGAAGGACATAGAGTCACACATTATTTGAATTCCTTCTAAGTTTAAATAAAAAAAAATCATTGCAGTAAATATTCTCCTACAGGGAGAGTAGAATAAATTCAACATACAAAAAGTGAACATGTCACTTTAATTTCACAAAAGCATGATGCACTGAATGCTGAATTTCAGAATAAATGTGATAAGAGAGCGAAACCACTGCATTAAAAACACAGTTCTAAGAACAAAAGCTTCATTGTCTAAAATACACAGATGAAACATCTGATATGGACACATTGCAAAATCAAGAAATTGCTGCAATGAAGCAAAAGAACACTGCTTTGTGGTGTACACACTCATTGCACAGAGCTTGGAACAAAATGTAATGATATTAATAAAGTGGTATGCAATTATGCTGACAATACAGTGAAATCTGATTGAGAAATTCTGAAGACTGACATTAATACAGCAGTCAATGAACAGAATAGTGAACTTATTGTTACCACACTTTGGTTTATTACAGATCATAGTTTAAATTTGAAAAGACTTCAGAAATTCAAACTAGTCCACAGCTTACATTCACTGTTTTTCATGAAATAATTTCTATGTGCTTCCCCTAAAGTCTGTCCATGAAGAAAGGAAACTGATACATGTGTGAGCTATTTAATGGATGGAGCTCATTTGTTTTGACAGTAAAATATTGAAAAAAGTAGTACTTTTAATTAATTTGAAACAGTTTTTTGAACAAGCATTGGTAACAAAACCACTGAATAACTAGCAAAGCATCTTTGCTGTCAGTACCAAACTAAACGTAAAATGAGGGAACCGCATGAAAATATTTACAAAAATATTGAGACAAAAATACGATCTTGAATGATCCAATAAAAGATCAGGAGATAAGTGATATTTTAATTCAAAGGTTACCTGTTTTGGTGTGAGAAAAATTGTCTGTCTCTGGATCATGAAACAGAAGAAGTATATACCAGATTAGATCACTTGTATGATACTGATCAAGAAAGAACATAATGTCACACATGGAATTTTGATAAAAGAAATCACAAGGCATGTTTTTCACCATGTGAAGATAGGTTTCACAGAAATTACAGACCACCAAATCAGTTTCGTTGAAGGGAAGGACTGCACACAAACACAGATTTCAGACAACTTGGGGAGAACTGTCATTTTTATGGAAAGGATTATCAGCCGCAGAATGATGGATGAACTCAGGAGAGATCACTGGATTGAAGAAGGAGTGATTAATGCATGCCAGCCTGACCTTCACAGTTAAACTAAATGTATTTATGGATGGGACTCAGACCAAAACTGTAACTGCAGTTAGTTAAGTCAGTACTTGCCATTAATAATATTCAGTGTGACTGAGATTATGATATGAAGTGATTACTGGAAATGTGTTGATGCCCATTATTGACTTTAGCATTTGTGGTACTAATAATGATGAGCACAGTGGTAGTCACATCACATTACTCTTGAATAAATTGTATCTATAGTTAAGTGAGACTGCACAGATCCCATCTTTTCTTGTAGGTAGTGTACATACTATCCTGTTGGAATTGAAGCAAGCTACATACTACTGCAGTTTTATATTGATGGCAAAGAATACTAGCAAAATTTCCTGGTAGTTCAAGCATTATCTGGTGGTTGTATTTCAGGAACAAACTGGATAACAAGGAACATATGTAAAGTGGATTTTGTTGCAGGCAAGCAACACATTCAGAAGGTTAATGAGGAAAGGGAAGATACATTTAGAAAATGTGTCAGTAAGGAAAAGATGAGCACTGCCTGGATGAATTTATGCTATGTCAGTGTGGACAGGGGGGGAGCTGAGGTTCATGTAAATGTTACTGACCATGTTAGAGAAGAAGGCATCCAATAGGAGGAATATGCAGAAGCTGTTCTTGGTCAAGTTCATAAGAAAATTCAATGCATGTATGATTTGTAAAATACTAAATGACATGCCTTATCATTATCCTATTGTAAGTGGCCCAGGATCATTAAAACTTCTAAGCATAAACTGAGAGTAAATGAATGTGAGACATTCCACAACAAAAGTAACCCTGTACCATCTGCAAAGCATAAAACTGTAGATCTTCAAGTTAAACAAATGATGCCAGAGAATATTGTTAAAAGTTCAGATAGCCACTACTCCAATCCAACAGATGTGATTAATAAACATGACACAGTTGTATGACAGGTGTTAGATGCAACAGCAGCCAACAGAAGCAGCCAACAAAATTATTTTACTGTAAAGGGGTCTAATAAAAAATTTAAAGAATTACTGCAAAGTTTTAAAGGTATTATAATATCTTACAGCTCTGCTCCCATGAGCAGCTCTTGGCAAGTGGAATTAGATGAAGAAGGCAGGAAATATACCACTTAGTAGTATAACGGAAGAAATTATCGGTTTAAAGTGATGCTCTAGGGGCTGAATGTGGCAATGCCCTTTAGATGTTCTGCATGGAGTTTTAGGAGACAAATTATTAAAGAAGGTCTATATCAACATTATATTAATTGGTTTTGAATCATGGAAAGAACATCTGGAGACAGTTAATCAAGTTCTGAAAGATTTCAGAAGATCGTTAATTTCCAGAAGACAAAATATGCAAGAAAATCAGGTTGATAGAACACATCATTTCACCATGAGGAATAGAATCTGTTTCAGACAAAATGGATGCTGTCAGAATTTCACTGTTCCAAAGTGCTCTAAAGAGTTAAACTCATATCTTGGATTCAAGAATTTCTACAGAAAATTCATCAATGGACACTGTTTATCAACATCAGTAATCTGAAATCATTCAAAAGGGATATGCTGTGGATGAGAGGACAAGAACAGCAAGAAGTTATTGATCTTATAAACTCTAAATGGAAGTAAAATTATTGTACCAACCAGATCTATCACTAGATTGTTATTTAAGATCAGACTCCAGTGATAATCAGTGTGGCATTAGATGCATGATGCAATGAAAGTACAGAGCACAGGACAACAATATTTGTGAGTCAGTCATTGACTATATGAGAGAAAAAGTATACAGCAATGGAGAGAGACCTTAGCCATTATCTAAGGATGTCATAAGTCCCTATTATATCTCTTGGTAAAGCACTGACCACAAAGCACTAAATTTTCCAATAAGCTGCCATCTTATACACAATTGTCTTACATGCTGTGTGCTAATGTATGCCCAGACAGATTAGTGCCCTACGTGACAGATTATCACGTCTTTCTGGTAACAGAGTACTGTGGAACACAGCCCATACTATACAGAAAGTTACATGGAAAAACTTCATAAAAGGTGTTGAATGAGAAAAGTTCATCTGGAAATTGTTATGGAATATCAAATTTGAGCACAATACAGACAAGTACCTAAACATCGTAAATGATAAATATGATGATCTGACAGACAAAATTTATCTGAAAGAACAGGGATTTTTTCTTTTCTTTTTTCAAAGATGCAGCATTGATTCAAATCAATTGTGAGTATGTATACCACGAAGATCTTGTAGTACGTTCACAATAGTTATTCACATTACAGACCACAAAAATGCAAGCTAAAACTACTGGGGAAGTATATCTTTAATAAAACTGTGAAGAGTCAGTGCAATTTTGAAGACTTCCAAAGTATGCCAAAAAACTTAGCTTTAAACTGAGCATCACAAAGTACTATTGCACAGTATGATCCCAAGTAAACCTGATGATGATGATGTTTGGTTTGTGGGGCACTCAACTGCACGGTCATCAGCGCTTGTGCAAAGTCCCAATTTTTATACAGTCCAAGTTTTACCCAATCCAATCTAGCCACTGTCATGGATGATGATGAAATGATGAGGACAACATAAGCACCCAGTCCCCGGGCAGAAAAAAATCCCCAACCTGGCCGGGAATCAATCCTGGGACCTCATGCTCCAGAGGTAACAATGCTAGTCACTAGACCACGTGCTGCAGACAACAAGCAAACCTGGTAAGATGGTTTCATTTATCTTGTATGGAACGCTTCCACTCCAGAGGCAATTTTATCCAGATTTTGGTCTTTTTGGAATTGATATCAAGATATAAAAGGTTATTCATTATTTAAAGCCACTAGTAAAAATATACACAATAAATTAGATGACAACTATTTTGTAAATGTTAAACAGCCCTTACTCCATTCTTAGTAGACTGCCTTGTTAACTAAGAGGTAACGTGTTTGCCTACCACACACTGGGCCTGGGTTCGATTCACGGCAGCATTGGAGACTTTCTCTTCTCATGGACTGGGTGTTGTGCTGTCCTCATCATCACTTCATTATCACCAACACGCAAGTCACCCATTGTGGCATCACCCCCAAGACTTGCAACTCTGCCGCTGAACTTACCTGGATGGGGCCTACAGCCATCAATGCCACAAATCATTTCATTTTCTTTCATTCTTAGTTATCATGTTCAACAATTTAGAACAAAATTGTGGAAAAAATTTATGGACAACAGTAACATTAAGATCATTCTTATCTCTATCTACAGACCCACTTCCAACACAGTGGCACAGATAATGAGTGAACTCAAGACATTTATTTTGTGTATATTGTGGGATACATCATAAGAAGTGGTATGAAAAATCACTGAACTTTGATAATGTTATCAGTACCCCACCCCATGACAGTACAAGAAAGTCACTTGCACTGTTGTTTTTGACAAAAAGCCTCATAGCATTTATGAGCAGATTTAACTTTTCTGACAAGATACAAAATTTCAAGAGATGAACTGCATTGCAAATTCTAGGAAACACAGATAAGAATGATTATGTAAGAAAGAAGAATCATGACCAATAGTGAAGCCCATTGCCTTTAAAATTGTTTTAGTGAGACCTCATATGAAGTTTATAACCAATTAAATTAAGAAGTTTCATCAGGCCATTTCATATAAGCAAAATTATGTATCAAAACTGTTCGAATTTGGGAAATCATATGGACTGTAGCATATTGAAAATGTAAAGCTATATCATGTAAGTGAGCGACTTTATTCTGCCAGTGTTTTATATAATTTCACTGTGTTATAAATGGTCTACCCAACTATGAGTCACAGTGTTAAGAAGTGTTTGTTAGCTAGACTGCTGTTAAAATGCAGCTGCATATGAGTCACCTGTGTTATAGCTCTACATGGAAGTAACTGGTGTTTATGTGCTTCTTTCAATTGTCAGTAAAATGCACCGGGCAAGATACCAAGAAATGTTCACATATAACTATGTGATTTTACAGGGCAGATATGGAAGATACAGGGCATATATGGAAGAACAGAGCTGTGTGCACTTTCCAACATATAGCGTTTTGACAAATTAACTAACATTGTCTGGTTTCATTTTACTGGGCATGGTCGAGTGGCATCACTGGGAGCAGCAACTGTCCTTATGGTAGGCATTATGTCATACTATGATGTGGTGTGACAAAGCAATGATGCTGGTTGATCAGCGAGTGATACACTCCCACTGCCACCATCGCAGTTGATAATGTCAAGGTCTGCTTACATTCCTATTTCACAAGAGTATGTTTGTTTGCAACCCCCCTCCAGTTCATTGCACTGCACCGTATCAAATGTTTCAACTTGTGCAATTACTATGATGACACTACCATATTTTATGCTGTGAATAAAATTTCAGTGCATGTGTCTGAAACAAGGTGCAGTGTGCAGGATGTTCTGTACATATTGCACATAATTATGGTCTTTAAAATGTCTCATGAGAATATGTTTACAAGTGTTACGTATTTGTGTCAGTTCAATGCCAATGACAAAAACATAGCAAAGTATTTATGATATACAGTTTATATTTATTTTTCAATTTTGGTCTCTTAGCTTAAGTATCAACTATGTGCCAAGAGAGAAATACAATTTAAAAAAAAAAAATAGCTTACTTATTGACATGACATGTTTTGATCTTTCTATACGTATATTATGTGACTTATCATAATATTTACTGGATAATATGCTGCATGTGTAAAGTTTTATGATAACTATTGAAACTCACCAATAGTATAATGATGTTTTTTTATTGTGTATACATGCTTAGTTTTTTGCACTTTGCTGAAAGATAATAAAGATTTTGGCTTCTTGCCTGTGCACATTAGGCAAAAACATATTCCATTTTTCTGCTTTGATGTTTCTGTATTTGCTATGATGCATTATGACCAGAGCCAAACTGAGGTGATCCTATACACTAGGCAGAACTGCCAAATCTGTAGCCTTCCCCTCAGCCCTTGCCACAAAATTAGCTTTCTGCAGTTTTCTTCTATGCAATGTAGCCAATTTTATAATTTTGCAATCAGGTTCAAAAGAAATGAAATGTTATTGAAAAATATTACTTAAATGAAGTACTTTCCAAAAAATTAAATAAAAAACATAGAATAAAATAAAATAGAAAGTAAAACAAAATCTAAATCTACTGTTTATGGCTGCTATTAAACAATGTTTTTTATTATTCTGTTTAATGAAAGGTGGACATTTTATTTTCTTCATATAAATTGTTGTTGGTAATTTATTCACTGGGAATAAAAGAAAAGAAGCTATAATTAAGAGCTGGGAAAATATCAATTTCAGAAACAGCTTTTTGACTATAATTTTACTGTTCAGTTCTTGCTTTGAACCAACAAAACTCATTTACTATGCCACTGAAGGCGAGTTTAGCATCTGTGTCATCTTCTATCAAAAATGCAGCTAAATTTGACAGTCTGTTTTCATCAATATTTGGCCTTAACTAGTTTTTTATCATCTTTAACTTGCAGAATTACTTTCCCAAGATGCCGCAGTCCATGGCATTGTCACAAAATCCTCAATCGTATTCAATGTTTGGATATACATCTCATAATCCATACTCTGAAGAAACCCTTCAAACTATCTAAATAAGAAGCAGTGTTAATGTGCTTAATCAACTTTTTCACCTGGAGCTTGAAAGCAGCTGTTTCATTAACTAACTCCACTGTATTAATATCCCTGCTATATCTGGCACCCAAATCAGCTGCACATTTCTCAGGATAAGATATAGAACTTTCATATATTAAGGCAATTTCTTAACTTCTTAATGGCAAAACTACTTTGGATAGATATAGAATTTTGAACATCTTTGGCTTTGCAGTGTTAATGTGCTTAATCAACTTTTTCACCTGGAGCTTGAAAGCAGCTGTTTCATTAACTAACTCCACTGTATTAATATCCCTGCTATATCTGGCACCCAAATCAGCTGCACATTTCTCAGGATAAGATATAGAACTTTCATATATTAAGGCAATTTCTTAACTTCTTAATGGCAAAACTACTTTGGATGGATATAGAATTTTGAACATCTTTGGCTTTAGCTATGTATTTCTGTGCACCTTCTTTCCTTAGTTGTTTAATATTTTTGGCAGTCTGGATAGCAAATTTGATGTTACATCAAGGATAACACTTTTCCCTTGTGTTGATTTGTTTTTACAGCCAATTTTCCTAATACATCAGATACGAATCTAAAAGGTGCACAAATACATAATTTCTCTAGGAAGGATCATAGCACCGGTTGCTGTTTAGGTTGTCCATTTATCCATACGCTGTAACACCTTGCATACAGATTCCACGTTTTTCTGAAGAAGTGTCACATCTAGACCCAGCCTAGAAGATTATCCCACATCACAGTGCCATCATTTTAAAACAATCGAGTAAAATCTCCCACCTTGAAGAACAGCAGCTGAATTGGTTCGAAAACAGCAACACTTTTCCCAAAAAAAAGAGATAAATAAAACTGACACTTCCATGACATTCACTCCAACAAGATTTAAACTGAGTGCTGCACAAGGTACAAATTTAACCTGGTCATTTCTTTGGTATACATGTGCTTGAACACCATCGTATTTTCCTGCCATATTCAATCTACTATCAAAGCCCTAATCATAACATTCACTGCCCAGGCAATTATTGCTCAGCTTCTGAAACATTTCTTTCAATAATCCCCTTCTGAATATCTGATGAATTATTATGAAATCAACAAAAGTTTATTCCACTGATAATTCCCTGTCCTTAATGCAGACATACCATATGATTTTACTCACCTGTTGTAATGCATTGTGTCCATAGTACAATTTGACATAATTTAGGTTACATAGCACATTTTAACTTGTTCATCTTTATTTGAGGAAAGTACACCACTTTTCTTTTTCAGTTAGTATGCCCTTTCAGAAGTCAACATGAATAGGGGTACTGTTTCTTTCCATTCGAAATTCTAATCCTAATTCTTTCCATTGGACATATGAGCATCAGTGAGCTGACAATGTTCTGTGTACTTGAATGAAATTGTTCAGGAGTCTCCAGCCACTGAAAGGTATCTCCAAACCACAAAATGAAGATTTGTTGTCTTTTGAAAAAAGAAGGCAAAGGAAACAAAATAATGAGTGCTTAGATTGGCTGTACAACAACTTATTCACCATTTGGTAGAATTTTAAAAGATTGTTTCAGAGAAAAGTGCCCTTCATCATCTGTGTTGGGAAACTAGTTAATTATTTGTGGACCTTCTTCAGCAAGTTTACAATGAGCTGGGTCAGATCAAAAAAAATTTCACCCATTTTTCATGGCATCTAACCTGCAACAACACTGACATCTCACAGTGGTTTACATGGGCACATGCACCTCAATGGCTCATTTATATGGGCCAAACTGGCACGCACCACAAACAAAATCAATAGACAAGTTACATGGGCTAAATCTTTAGTATAGTGACGAGCAAAGAAACTCAAGACTTGCAACCCTTTAGTGTGTGGCAGTTTCATTTATGCTAGAATAGCAATAAAATACCTAATGCATAAGTAAGACCTACTTCCAGTAGTCTTATGATGTCAAATGGTAGAGCAATGCAATTGATGACAAATAGAAAAGCACACCTGTGTACATGAGGGTTCAACTTATACATATAGAGTAGTCATACTGACTAACAATTTAGATAATACTATTCAGCCACAGGACATTTAGTCTTGAATTCTTTTTTACTTACACAGCAGATCATAATGATCAAAACTAGGGAGCAGCCAAAGAACTAGCTGGAGGGAAAAGTAAATTACATATCTCCTCCACTTTTTATGCTTCCTTCAGCCACTGTTGCTTCTCGTTTCAGTCCTCAGATGACAGAAATTCGGAAAAATTGGACATCTTCAGTCAAACAGCATATTTACTTATGCAGTAGCTGACTGTTGAGATGCTACAATAGGAAAGCAGAGTAGCAGCAACAACTCCACTCTTAAATATGAGCAAGCAGTGCACCATAGCAATAAGAACCAAGGCATACTGCTGCCACAGAAACCATGTTAATTATATAAATTTATTCAGTAGGAGCCACTACTTTATGGTGTTACTTGGATGAAGTAGCTTGATAACAGAATCCGTTACAGTCTCATCGTGAGGAAAAAGGCTTGTTCTCATAGGCAGTAGAAAGGAACTTGAGGGAGGAAATCTCACATACCTATCGTGTTTAATCACTAAATCATATTCTCCCTTCCCCATCCCCAACCTCACCCACCAGGAACTATCTCACCATGCTCTTGGTATAGCCCTGATAATGGTCAAATAATATGTTGTTACTCTGTTCTATAAGGAGGGTGATTTGATGTTTTTAACTTCCAATCTGGCAGTAATGGTTGGAGACAGGTATTAATTTGCATGACACCCTAATAGCTCTATATGGTTTGATACATTAATACACACATATGAGAAATTTTTATATGCTTTTGACCATTGTTTATTTATTATGATTGTTTTTCCCTGCTACATTCCCCGTACTGTCATACAGATTTACAGGTTTCTCATAGAGTTACTTTCAACATTTTGGTATTTGGTACTGTAACTAGGTTTCATTTTACAAGCATCTACTTACATAACTTTCTTGCATCTTCACTGGATATTTGTGACTTTTTTGATAGAGTGTAAGGTTATTTTGTTTTATTTTTCATAAATAGTCTCATTTTCACTTAAATACATATAAAAACTATTTTTTTAATTTTTATTTTTTATTTTATTTTTATTTCCAAAGATATGTGAGATAATATGTGTTGCAGGTTGCATCAATTTATTGAATGATGTACTTGTGTGTGCGAGCATTCCGAATCATATACTATTGTGTGAGTGTGTGAATGCATTGCTCTTCACTTCTAGTCTTAACAATGGGCCTGGTTTGGCACACACCAGCATGCAGTGAGTGTTGTGGAGTAGTGTGTGAGAGTGAGTCACTGTGTGGACACACATCTAGTGGGCCACAATCGTCTATTGCATTTACTGAGCATTACTATTATGTGTACACCTATCTGTATAGTAGTAGCACATAAGTTATTAAAGACACTAATGACTGTCATGAAGGATGTTTAGTGGAACAGATAAAATAAACATAGTTTCGGTTTCCATTTGATAACTTATATGTTAACCTGCACCCATCACAGCCCTTTCCTTAACCTTACTAATTAATTTGTGAGCTCATTCCCTATGCTGCCTGTCAGGAGGAGGACAACAATAATACCTAGCTGATGGATAACACAGGAGCAGCTTAAAATGGCATATCCCAATGTTCAGCAGTGAAAGATCGTGCAGGTATGTAGGGCAGCTAAGAGATTGCCAAGTAAGTTATAAAAGATGAATTGAGGCTAAGAGAAAATTGGTCAACTGCCTCAACAGCAGAAGAGGAAATTCACACAACTAAAGAGATCAAAGATGTTTTGTTCAAAGGCTTGCGACTGCATTTTGAACTATGTATAAGCACTGCATTCTATTAAACTTAGTATGAAGTGAAATCACAATGGAAGAAAAATCTTTGGGAGGGAACACTCCTTGGTATTCTTAGGTAATGGAAATTCGTGATTACTGAACAAAGAAGTGTAAAGGTGAGTGTTAACTGGGTGCAACACATTTGCTGCAGGTGCTATATGAATTACACCTTCATATTTTTCATAGAAATTACAATGCAAGTGTGTGCACTAGAGTCGAGTTGGTGTAAGAGAATCACTGACAGCTAACAGTAATCTTGTCAGCCCTTAACTGTGGAGCTCAAAAGATTGCACAAAAACAATTGCCATCTACAGATCTGTGATAACACTGAGGCATTGCCATAGAGACATACGAAACTACATTACATAATTTGTTTGCAGTAGGTGTGTGAGGTTGTAGCTCCCAGCCTATTGTAACTGTCAGGAATCAACTTACACTGACTCGACTACAGACCATGTCACAAGAGCTGAGCAAACCAATGGTCAGTATTGTTGAGGGGGAAATGCATTCGGTGTGTGTGTGTGTGTGTGTGTGTGTGTGTGTGTGTGTGTGTGTGTGTGTGCCAAGGTGAATTCTGCATATAAACAGTAAAATAACAAGTTGAAAGTCAGTGTTTATGAGTGGTGCAGGCATTATGTAACAGCTGTAATAGATTATTGAACATTTTCACTCTTGTGCAAAATTGCAAACAACTGTTGAATCTCAAATGCACAGAATACTGCAACCATTAATTAAGAGAGATTATCTGGGAAGAACAATAATAAAGCAATACTGTTCATTTTAAGACCTTTTAAAATCTTTATATGTATATATCTATGTATATACTCAGCAAACCACTATGTAGTGCATGACAGAGTGCAATTACCATTGTATCACGTGTTAAGTGTTTCTACGTACTCCAATATAGAGCAAGGTACGAATGCCTGCTTCAGTGCCTCTGGGTGCTTTAACTAGTCTTATATTGCCTTCATGGGTGTGATGCTAAGGACGCTGAAGCATATTCCTAAATTCTTCACTTAATACTTATTCTTGAAACTTGGTATTTTACTTATTTATTTATTTAACCTGATTGGATCTGGGCCATCAGGCCCTCTCTTATATCAGACCAGGGTTTCACACATAGAGTACCTTCTTTACATCACAGTTATCTAGAAATAATAATTTTAATATGACAAATACTATTAAAATAATTTGAGTTCTGAAGTGGCAATGTGAGTAAGTAAATTGACTATGAAAATACTGACAGAGCTTGTACTACTGCATTAACATTGATAATAGTAATAATAATGGCAATAATAACATGGCAGACACCTAATAAAAAGAATTTACACATCATTTCCTGATTTATCAATTTCTGGCAAAAGGAAATTTAACAGGACTGCTTCAGCTAAGAATACTGGAAGAAGGGGAAGATCTGGTTAGAAAGAAGGATGTACAAGGGTAACAGGAGTAAAAGACAATGGTAATCCTTATTGTTGCTTTAGAAGATATGTCTTCTGAAGCTGGAGATGTTATTCAGTTGTTTAATACAGTGCTGGAAGTTATTCCAGGGTCAGGCTCCTGGTACTGAATTGAATTCTTTTCGGAAATTAAGAAGTACTGCATCAACCTCCTTAATCCAAAGTGTGATCAATGTGTTTGGAATCCCTGCTGGTTGGCATGGAGAAAGTCATTCTGTTCAAGATATTTCATTATGTTTGAGCTCAGAATATGTTTCAAGATTCTACAAGAAATGAATGTCAACGACATTGGACCCCTTCTAATACCTATCTTGTATGTGGGTGTGACCCGTGCTTTCTTCCAACTATGGACATGGTGATGTTGTTCCATGAATTTATAACACAATACAGTTAGAAGAAGGGCTAGTACATCTGCAAATTCAGTACAGAATGTGACACGGATTCCATCGAACCCTGGATTTTTGTTCAGTTTTACTGATTTCAGCTGTTTCTAAAAACCACTGACACTATCACTTATTTCATTCACCTTTTCAGTGTTATCAGGATTAAATTGGAGCAATGCTCCTGGGTTTCAGTCTGTAAACGAAGGTCTGAAAATGCTTTCGTTAATAGATGTTGGTAAGCTCAATGTTTTCCAAAAGTGAAGAAATATTGCATCTGCTTGATTGCATTGATCCACGGTTTTCAGGATGTTACATGACATAAGTAGAAGTTGGATTCCCCACAATTTTGTGAAAAATGATAATTGGAAGATGAAATCGGTACTCTTTCGAACAACAAACAACCTAGTAACATTTCCACTCCTTTGAACTGCAATATGTCACATTAAAAAAAAAAAAAATCTCCAAATCATGAAACAAGATGACAACAAACAATCTCCAGCTGACATTCTTTGATAATATTTAGAAAACATGGCGAAAGTGATGGGTAAAACAAAATTCTCATTGGTCAAAACATTTCCCCCACACAGGGAAACTGAAATCAAAAGGAAGGTATCTGAGATGTAACTATACGAGAAATGGGGATTACTACAGAATCATCAGACACTGTTTAAGTGAAATTACAGCTGCAGGAAACAGTTACAAGACTTTAAGAAAGTGAAATCTTCCATCAGTAGTCCCTATATCAAGAGTAACTCATTACTTATTTAAATTAAAACAATTGCAATAAACCATTTATGTTTAAAGTGAGTTTTATTAAACTTGTAATACATTGTTCAATGTTAAGTAAAATATATTAGGTTAAAATAAACATGCGCAACTTAAAGTGCCAGTGTGACAACCTTCCTAATTTTTTGTGGTACTCATTTTATGGACATTAGGTCATGGTCTGAATTGTTTTTCTTGTTGGTTTAGGGTTTAATGTAGTTGCTGGCTCAATCCTTGTAGTTGAAGCTGATTCAGAACTCTTCATGAGATATATCACTCAACATAACATCTGATGTATTTATCTTTTTCTTTTAATCCAGTTACTGAAGTTGATTTTCTTGAAGCAGAGGTCCTGCTAATCAGTACCTCTGAAACCCGGTGTGTAGCCAAGGAAAGGCTCAACTTCTTCAATTTCTGCAGCTGTTACTGGATCACAAGAAGATAACTTCTACTCATTTCACAAAAAAGGAGCATGTCCACTACTTTCCTTTTACAAACATAAACGTAATTCCTTGAATGGGTGTACAGATCATTAAAGTGACTTGCAAATTTGGACAGAACACAACTTTACATATGAGATACATCTCGAAGGCTCAACATGACAATCAAGATTACACTATATTTCATTTGTCACACGAACATCTCGTTTTTGTCTTCATTCCTGCAGAGTGTCATTGCTCTCTGACAGTCAAGCCACTGGAAATCCGTGACATAATAATGTAACAGGCCCCAACTACAGCAAGTGAAGCCTTCTATTTGTCATCTCATCTTGCCATTTTTTGCATATTACACACCTCCCGTTTAATGTCTGCACATACAAAAAGAAATAACTTCACACAGTATATCTTCCACAACTTACTCCCTACTTAATATTGTTCTGTCACAATCACCTTCCCTTGTACTACACAAGGAGTGTGCAATGTCATTTACCTAAACAGCATGTAACACTTTAGATCCAAAACAAATTTCTCTGCCTAATATTTCATCTTCCAGTGATGGAGACGTCATCAAGCACTATAACAACTCAGAAAGCAGTTAAACTCAGCAAGTCTCACTTTTTATACATTTACGGGAAGGTTCATAACATCATCATATTGGTGTCTAAGATTGAAGAGTCGAGCCAACATACGTTATGGAGCTTTATTTAGTGCTAAGACACACAATTTGTCTAATATCAATATTTATTCCCTATGTTAAAATTGTTACTTTTAAATTTCTATGACACGTCTCCATGCCCAAGCATAATAGTGATTCATTCTATGACACGTCTCCATGCCCAAGCATAATAGTGATTCAATCTTAATAAAACTGTGGTATCAGAGAAATGAAGCTGATGGTGTTACATTCATTTGACTGCAAGTGCAAGGGATTTTTAGACTCTTGCTGTAGAGCAGTGGGCATAGATCTTCTGCAATGTACAGATATTCATGCACCTTTCTTGTTGGTTTAGATAATGTGACAATACCATGTGTTCTTTGTACTCTGCTGATATGATTCATGATCAATTTTAGGAATGGCTGGCAAACTCTCCTATTAGTTGTTTCTTTTTCATTAGAATGTCCAGATCTTTTAAGATGTAGTGGCCTATTTATCTCTTAGTCACACAGCCATTTCTTCTAAACACATTTCTCAAATGATTGAGCTTATCCTGTAGTATTGTGTAATGGGGCACCCTTCTCTGGCATTACCTTTCATTAACAGAAATAGTCGATACCAAGAATATTTTCAAATCTTGCATAGGTTAAAATTATCTCAGCTATTTCACTAAAAGAATTTCATATGATTTTGTATACAATGTATCATATTTCAGGCTAAAAAGCATAAAAAGAAATTAATTTGTTGCAATTGATATGTAGTAGCTTGGTGTGTACAGTTGAAATTACTCTTCTTTTATATATAAAAACAAAGATGAGGTGACTTACCGAACAAAAGCGCTGGCAGGTCGATAGACACACAAACAAACACAAACATACACACAAAATTCAAGCTTTCGCAACAAACTGTTGCCTCATCAGGAAACAGGGAAGGAGAGGGGAAGACGAAAGGAAGTGGGTTTTAAGGGAGAGGGTAAGGAGTCATTCCAATCCCGGGAGCGGAAAGACTTACCTTAGGGGGAAAAAAGGACAGGTATACACTCGCACACACGCACATATCCATCCACACATACAGACACAAGCAGACGTCTGCAATAACAATGTAATTGTTGGTTTTATGGAAATGGAGATTTTAAAGTCAGTTTGATACAGAAGAATGTGATGCAATTTAAAAAAAAAAAAAAAAAAAAAAAAAAAAAGTGCAATCACAAATCATACAACAGTTATCTTCATACTTATCTAGTCTTCTGGAACCCACAAAGTTAAAAAATTTCAGCCGTAAGAATCTACCCCTAGATGTACTGGAGCCAACAACGAGAAAACGAAGATAAGTAAAACAAGTATTTTGTACATCTTATGCCTCTCAAAGCTTTTGAAATGAATGAAGAGACTGAAAGTTTACTGGTGATGTGTGGGTGGGTGAGATTACAATTGTGGCTGTCATCCGGGATCAGTTGACTGATAACGAAGTTTTGTCTGTTGCAGAAGAAGAAAGAACAGTGATTTGTGTCAATTGCAGTTTATTTGAAATTCCAATCACTTGAAGAATGAAGACCCGAGGGCTGCCCAACAAAGTCGTATCGAGACACTACCAAAAATGACAGCCTGGATCAACTGAAAGAGGACTTTCAAACTACAATGTAGGACATCTAACAGAAAAGTCAAGTCCAAACCATCTGTGAAATTAAGCTTTCTTGCTTGCTCCCCCCCTCCCCCCCCCCCCCCCCCCCTCTCTCTCTCTCTCTCTCTCTCTCTCTCTCTCTCTCTCTCTCTCTCTCTCTCTCTCTCTTTTGGTAGACTTGTATGATTGCCAGGAAAATGAATAGAGGTGAGGTGGTAGTGACGAAGTTGAATGCTGTAGGACACAGCCAGAACATAGTGAACTAAGTGAAAGTGTAGTCAGCAAAGAAACAGTAAAAACTGATATTTTGCAGTTGATTTGGCAAAATTAGAGGAAATGAAAACAGAACAGTCTGAAAACAATAATAAAATGGTCAGAGCACAATACCAAATAGACCAACTTAGTAATCAGGTTACAGAGCTAAATATGGGTCGTCAGAGGGATTAAAAAATGCGAATGAAAAAGCTGATGTCTTAGAAAGTAAATTTATTGATATCGAAAATGAGTTAGTAAGTGAATCTGCACAACAGATGAAGAATGATAATGACATCAAGAGTTCAGCAGAAGTCTGTAGCAGAAAAAAGGAACAAAACTTTAGTAGTCTGGATCAAAAACTTTTAAATGCTGAATACAGTATGCAAATTAATGTAAACGTTCTAGATCAAAAAATTTCAGCAGTTCAGGAAAAATCTATACACAAAAATCTGTATTCAAACAATGGTATTGCGTGGTTCCACACTCCTTTCAAAAGTTTCCCATCAGACAATTTACATCCACTGGATCTCGAAGGCGAAGCTCTGTCTTGGGTGAATCAAAACTGAAGTCAGTGGGAAACATATCAAAGCTTCAAAAAAAGTTTTTTAAATAAATTTTGGTTGGAAGCTGAACATGGTAGAATTAAAAGTGAATTTTTGAACAGTCCTAATTATAGGAATAGGGACGGTACTCTTGAAAGAGTTTTGTAAGAATCAACAAAAGAAACTAACACACTTTGACAAACCATTTGCGAAATGACATTGATTGATGCACTCAAAAGTTTACCAGAGAGATTGCACTTGGATTTAGTGCACGGACTTGATGATTATTTGAACAATTTTTACGATATGTTGACAGACTGGATAGAGCAGTAGAAATAAGCATGTACCATAATAATCAAAATG
This sequence comes from Schistocerca americana, assembly GCF_021461395.2. Classification (NCBI taxonomy): domain Eukaryota; kingdom Metazoa; phylum Arthropoda; class Insecta; order Orthoptera; family Acrididae; genus Schistocerca; species Schistocerca americana. The sequence continues at coordinate 282,548,715 of NC_060122.1, forward strand.
ATAGAGATCACAATGATAATAACTACAAAAACAGAGATAATGATAACTTCTATCAGGGTCAAAATGGTAATACAGACAGAAACTTCAAACAATCATAGAGGTAACCATTTCGGAAATGGCAATCCGTCTCAATTGGGGTGAGGAAACACAACACGTTCAGGACTGCCAATTTACACTTGCAATTAGACAATAATAATAGTGTTGATAATATGGCACAGGTATCTGAAGTCGAACAGAAGGAACATCAGATTTCTCATTTATGTTTTGATCAAAAGTTTTGGAATACTATGTTTAATCATAGTGATGTATGTGCTAATTACAAACCAGAACATGAGAGTAACGAGAATTATGATGTAGTGTGTACTAAGGATTTCTTATCTTGGACAGAAAACAGTGTTATTGATTAATGTAAAACAGGTGATGACTGTATTGGATCTGAATTAGGTGGTATTTTTGGTGTAGATTTGAAAGAGAGCTGTGAAATAACTGAGATTGGTAAGTCTGAGACTGGTAGCTTACTGCAAATGAATGGAGGTGTTGATGGAGGTGAGACTTACGTTGTTAATGATGCTGTTGATGAAGTAATTTTGGAAGAATATGATGATGATGATGATGAATGACAGATATCTGTGGAGTTTAAGAATAATTAAGTTTCACAGTTATTTGTGACTACAGGTAAGGTAAGTGATGTATGTGATAATGTAAGTGAGAGTCATGGGATACCAGTCCAGTCAAAGTAGTTTTTCATTAATGTCATGCAGAGTAATCATCCAAACAGTAAAGGTGAGTTACCCGTAAGCCTTGAGAATGAAGGTGAAAACTTTTTAAAGTCTGTTTGCAACCAGTTTGATGATAACATAGATAAATGTGCATTCCGGAATAAATTAGCTGTGGCTAGTCAAAATTTGCATCCAAATTGGTGAAATGAAGTTAAAGAAGATCTAAGCAGGAAGTGTAATTTTGACAGTAATATATTTTGTGTTCCTTCTGTAATAAGTTATGTTAGTTGTGCTAGGAAATCCATATATTGTGTTCAGTCTTTACCTGACAACACGACTAACCAAAGTAATGCTATTATACTAGTCAAGTTGATAAAAACCCTGTAGAAACAGTGTGGATGCAGCATTTCATGAAATTGAAAGTGATCTTTGACATGAAGTGTCTAATAACAGAGATGATGATTCAGATTTTGGATGTCCTTACATTAAGATTGATCAGTGGGAAGGGAACTGTTTGATTGATACAGGTAGCCCAATTTGTGGCATATCTGAACAATTTAGATACAAGATCCAGTATAGAAAATTTTTTGTGAAAATGTCCATAGCATGTGTAAAGATAAGAGGAGCTACTGGTAAGCAAAGCAAGTATGTAAAAAGTCAAGTACTGTTAACATTTAGTATAGAAGGCAAAACCTATGAACATGAATGCATAATGATACCTAGTTTAGAAAAAATATACACCATGTCAGTAGCTTTATAAAACTATACAGTTGTGTTCTGTTTGTCTGGAATTTAGTATGTAAGATGACATAATTTCTAAAGTTCTATCTTACCCATTGACTGAGTTTAAATCTATTTGTAGTTTAATAAAACTATATCACTGTGATTTGTTTGTCATGAATTTAGTATGTTAGATGATGTGATTTCTAAAGTTTTGTCTAATATATTGACGGAGTTGAAATCTATGATACACCATATAATAATGTTCTGTACTAGATTTGTGCTTCATAATTTAATACACGTATGCCATGAGACTAAATGAGTAGATTTCTTTACAATTTTTAAATGGGACACTGTTCATAAACTGCACTGTAAAAATTAGGAATAGTATCTTAGCATATATGTGTGTAACACCTTATTAGTTCTTTTTTTTTCATTGCATTTAACTCTGTTTATTAATGTTTGATATGCAAACACTTTTTAATTTCACCTGATATAAATCCCATATAACTTACTTTGAAAAATGAATAGGGACAGCAAATCTTGTGTGATGTGAAGAAGACATTGAATAGCATATTTAATACACAAAACATTGTTTCAGGATTTGATATGAATGCTACACAGGAAGTTAATTATCCGCTGGAGTGTGTGATGAGAACTCTTAGGAGGAAACAGAAAGATGTGGGTGGATCCACTCCAGACACTGCTGTATGGTTGTACCCTGCTGGACAGTCCACTTACAAGAGATCATAGGTGCTAGGTAATGTACACTACATCAGTGTTGTGACTGATATTTGTGACTTGTTTGCCTAGACTGCTAAAGAGAGTGCTATTTCACATAAATGTATGTTTTTTTTCAAGTAGGGGGATTGACTTTACAATACATTATGTAACTTTAAATCAGTATTTTTTTTTAATCGGTTGTAAATGAATCTTCAAGGATTTGGGTGTGTAGATTAGTTTGTATGGACAATCAGCAAACAGTGTGGAAGATATTTACTAGTATTGACAATATAACAAGATGTTTACAAGTCTGATTTCATATACTGATTTTGGTCCTCAAGCTACTCGATTATATCATCATTCAAAGCTATTTATCACTAGGTTTACCTGTATTTATCCTGAGTACTGCAATATTGTATCTGATTGGAACTTGAGTTGTGGGTAGATTCATGCTTAACTCTGTCTTCGGTACCCCTGGTCATCGTGACTGTGTGTGTGTGTGTGTGTGTGTGTGTGTGTGTACTCAAGGAGAGTGTACAATTATTGATTGAGGCTAGATGCTTCTTGCAAATACTCTTTTATAATTGAAATTATTGATATGATTATTCATTTTATTGTGTTGAAACATTTTTTGCTGGTTTGCACCCGGTGTGATTTGGATTCATGGGTTGATCCCCACATGGTAAACATAGATCCTAATATTTTTCCATTATTTTGTTCTTTCATGAGTCAACATATCCCTAAATACTCTGGTTTATGTGGTTGATTGGTTTTGTAATATATTCCTATTCATGATTGAGTATATTCTTCTGGTTTGTACACATCATTGTCAGTTTTTTGAGTCGGATCACTTGTTTTATACTTAGGCTCTGTAATTTTTCTCTTCTCTTTTGAGGATTTTGAATGTTTGAATATATGGTGGTGTAATGATGTAGTTTTGACTTTGTGATATTTGTCTTGTGACAGTATGTTCCACATATCTGAAATCTGAATGCCATATCCTGATATATGTATAGATTATGACTTGTGTAATAAATATTTTTCTTATGTTTTATGTAATATGTTATGTATCAGATACTTCTACACATCTGTAATCTATCTTTTGGCATCATTTTGTACACCGTTGGCAAACCTTATAGTCTGTCACAAAATATTGTAAACACACTGTTTCCAGATATTACGAGGGGAATATTGTAAAGGGGAAATTTTGTGAGGGGGATATTGTAATGGGACACCCTTCTCTAGCATTACCTTTTATTAATAAAAATAGTCGACACCAGGAATATTTTTCATATCTTGTATAGGTTAAAATTATCTCAGCTGTTTCAGTAAAAGCATTTCATATGGTTTTGTATACAATGTATTATATTTTAGGCTAAAATGTATAAAAATAAATTAATTTGTTGCAATCAATATGTACTAGCTTGGCGTGTACAGTTTAAATTACTCTTCTTTTAGCAACATTAGAAATTAATAAGTGTCTGGCACACTTAAAATTCTTATTATTAATTACGCAGTCTGCCGATAATTATTAAATTTATTTCTGGATTCATTTACAAAATAATGATATAATTTAGTGAAGATTTTTCTTTTGTCAAAAAAGTTTATAAGGTCTTTGGATTATTGCTAGTACCGCAGAATGAGTAGAGAATAGTGGGCATGCCTCTGATGGAATCGGAAGTGTTTTTAATTTGGCAGTAACAATGTAATTGTTGGTTTCATGAAAGTGGAGATTCTAAAGTCAGTGCAAAATAGAAGAATGTGACATCATTAAAAAAACAGGTGCAATCAGAAATCACACAACAGACATTCTTAATATTTATCTAGTCATCTGGAACCCACAATGTTAAAAATTTTCAACCTCAGAATCTACCCCTAGATGAACTGCTGCCAACAATGAGAAAACGAAGATAAGTAAATAAAATATTTTGTGCATCTTACACCTCTCGAAGCTTTTGTAACAAATGCCAAGTCTGAAAATTTACTGGTGATGTGTGGGAAGGCAAGATCACAGGTGGCTACTTATAACTTGGAAAAAGAAATTTGCTGAGAATTCGAGGTGTGAGGAGGAAGATGGTACCAAGAAGTTCCTGATAAATTAATGGAAATTAATGGTGAGCCAGGATGGGGAGTGGGGCGGGAGATGCAGCATACCACAACAATGACTTTTCTTTCCTCTCAGCTGAGCTATATACCAGCCACATAGGCAGTTGTCGAATCACCACCCTGTACAAGTGTACTGTGCCTCACACGTTCTCTTAGCCCATTCCACCAATTTTTTGGTAACTTCTCTTTTCTGTTTGGGATGATGACTGAAGCTTCTGTGAAGGCATCTATCTATATGAGAAGGATTTCTGTAGATTTCATGCTCTAAAGTTCCATAGGATTTTCTAAGTATCTGATCATCCAAAAATGATATCTGATCTTATTTCTCTTTTTCAACAGTGAATTTATTTAGAATCAACCTCATTCAGAATTTATAATTGATGTATTAAGTTTGTTTTGATCTTACAAAAGCAATTCAAGGAAAACATAAAATTCTATTTGATAAAACTGAAAACAATCTAAGTCCTTTCTCGTCAGTTCTGAAAATATAGAATTAAGTTTTCTAATCATATCTTTAGTTGTAATTGTTGCACATCCACACTCATTTACATCAGTTTTTTTCTTCTTCTTTTGCTCTTCATCATGAAGCTCACAAATCAACAATAATATCATCAGCCACTCATTCTTGCAATATCACAGAGTCTTGTAGCAGCAGACTGATCATTACGTTCAGTTTAAAATTGAACAATGGAATGAACAGTGCGTGGGAACACATGCTTGTGGCACTGGTGGCACTAATCAATGAATACAATCCTCTTACGCAATCAAATAGTGTGGTTAGTGTGGCACTTGCAGCATTCCCTAATGAACTCTTACCTTATGCCTTTTGCAAACCTTGCATGCTCAACAGTAAACATGTGTAATTGTAAAATGTGAACCACAACATTCGTGACGGTAACTAAAGTAGACATTAGACAAAATGGAAATCATGAGGCTGGCACTACCAGAGATGATCAAAGCATCATCGAGACAATCATCAAACCTCAGTGGCGAATACAAGAGAGGGACTGTGCATGGTGGAGAGTTTCACTGTTAAAATATGAGAATATACATTCCATGAAGAGTCAATCAACATATATTATTTTCTACTACATTCAGTACACAAAATGACCGTGATGGACACCACCTTCATAATTCCAACTCATATGTTGACTTAACTCCAATGTTTGTTTTCATCACAAACTATTCATGAATATAACAGGAAGGTGAGACAGGATGGGGGAATAATAATGGCAACTAAAGTATCATGTACCATCCCCCCACAAACTGTGAGGTGCCTTGTGCAGTATAGGTGGTATCTTAGATGCAGAACAATCAGAGAAGATAAACAAACATTTAGAAACATTTGACACTTTGTGAGTCACAACCCAAAAAGTAGTGCAAGTCTCAGGCCAAATTATGAACTTCTCTCTCTAGTGCAAACTGGGTGGCACGCAAATAGTCAAATGCTACATACACTGCAAACTGGTGGATTGTCTTGCCCAAGAAGCAAACCATGCTACAAAGGGAAGTGCCCAATCAAGAAGGGTGCTGAGAACACTTCTCTCTGTGGCTGGAAGAACTGAAGTTGGTTTCATCACTTAGAACTTCTTTTCCTTTACTTCCCATTACTCCTCCTTCCAAAAAGCCACATTACTGGACACAGGGTAACTTTACATTTTGCTTGTGTACAAACAGCTTAACTGCTTCATAAGCCGATTTTTAGCTTCAAATTCCCATGCACCCCGGCTGCTGTACAATATGACTTCCTTTTATACAGTACTACATTACTCCCTCTCCTAGAAATGTATGAAAAGCAGAGTGTTGTGTATAGACAGGATAGGCTTATTTAATAAGTAGATGTTCAAGTTTGTGGCAATCTTGTGGAACTAGAGCAGATGCAAATTTTGTGGTCCAAATATATTTCATTTTCTCCAGTTTGCTCAATATCACACAGGTGTGGCAGAACCAACTAAGCGGTTTCTATCGATTACCGCTGGGCCTGTGGTGGGGGTAGGCAGTTGCAGGTGGTCTGCATTTGTTCAGTCATTGACCACATTTCAGTAGCCACCATAGTCTGGACTGGTGCACATCGTGGTTTTGCTTCCCGCGCTAATTATGAAAACAATAGATCGGTGATCGATACACAATGAGCTTTTCAGCGACAGTTCAACATTCCACGCAACAATGCCGTTCCTAATGCAAACATAATTTGGTCCTGGGTTTGGCAGTTGGAGGAAACTGGTAGCACACTAAAAGTAGATAACATGGCCGACACAGGTCCATCAGAACGCCAGAAAATGTGAAGCGGGTCAGAACAGCAGTTCAACAATCACCGCAACGTTCTGCTAGACAACATGCTGTTGCATTGGGTATTCTAGACTGCAGTTTGAGAAGGATTCTGCAATGTGATTTGAAGTTCCATCATTTCAAAATAATGACTGCTCAAGAATTACACCCAACAGACTGTGCCAACCATCAAAATTTGTGTGAGCAAATGCTTGGTCAGATCCTTCCGAATGCAGCTTTCTTCAGTATTGACAAGGCACATTTTCATATTATTGTGTGCGTGAATAAGCAAAACTTTCGCTGCTGGGCAGAAAATAACCCCCGAATCATTCATGAAAGACTGCAATATTCTCCTAAAGTGACAGTGTGGTGTGCCATATCACAATTTGGCATGGTAAGCCCTTATTTTTTTCAGGAAGAAGGAGAGACCATGACAGTGAATTCCACACGTTACATTTCAATGTTGTAAAATTTTCTGCAACCTAGAATGGATGAGATTGTTGAAGAACATGGACTGGGGGACTTGTGGTTCCAACAGGATGGAGCTACTGCTCACACAGCTCGAATTTCACCTGATGTTTTGACAGAAATGTTTCCTGGATGCCTTGTCTCTTTGAGGGGTGATGTCGAGTCGCCTCCAAGATCACCAGATTTCAGCATTTGTGACTTTCTTTGGGGATATCTGAAGGAAAAGGTTTTCAAAAGCCACTGTCACACCCCACCAGAGTTAAAAGACTGGGTTATTGATGAAGAGAATGTCATACCCTGCGATATGTGTGCAAGAGCTGCTCGAAACATCAGAGATCATCTACAACAATGTATTGATGCTAACGGCCACCATCTTGAGGACATTATTTTCAAAACTAAATGAATGTAGAATGGTATATTGTACTAATTTAGAAAATAAACATTTTTTCTCTATACATCCAGATTTACTTTTTATTACTTCTTAAAGCTGATTAGTTGGTTCTACCGCACCCTGTATGTGCCTCTACAGCATTAACTGTGCAATGTGTCTTCAATGATGAACGTGTACACAGATGGTTATCTCTGGGAGGTAAAATGAGACAGCAGTACATACTGTCCATTTCTCCAGCCTATTTGTGGTTCTACTCAATTTCCATGTAGCAGTAGGAGGATCAGAAGAAGAGCAGACACATCCACAAATTGGAAGGCCAGTGCAGGCTTGCTAATGTTCAGTCTTAAGCTGTATAGTAATAGCAAATATTGCAATGATCACAATGCTCCCCTTGGATAGTATCACTTTCCTTATTGAATCTGCTTGACCTCTGTCTCAGCATCTGAAGTAGTGATGTGACAGGAAGGACCATAAATAGATAGAAAGATGTCCTCAGGCTGGTGGGATTTCTTTGTGTATATTAAGCTCCGAAATAGCACTGAAGGCCTTCTAAAAATTTAAAAATATATCTACAACACACTGTCTCTGTCAGCATGACTGGGACTGATGACCTTAGCTGTTTAGTCCCCCTTAAACATCCCAACAACCCAACAATCAGCATGACTGCTGCACACCCATATCCAGAAGGGATGGATGCTGGTAACATACCTCCAGAACACAGTCTGGAAGTGAGTTGCGAACAGGCCAGATTAGAGAATCAAGGCAAGACCCCAGTTCACAAGCATCTGCAAAGTCTTTAACACTCAACTCATGAGGGAAACACTATGACATCCACTTGAGCAAGTATAATACTTCATTAGTTTCAGAAGAAAGATCAGTACGCCTATCTCCAGATGTTGAGGAAGTGCCCTGTTTACCAGATTCATTTGTAAAGTGCAAGGAACTCTTTCACTGCCCCTGTGAGTTATAGAAACACAGTGTTATGTCACAAGAAACAGACAATACTGAATCCAGCTCCCAAGTAAAGAAGGGATGAGCATAAAGTTCCTCAAAAGGACTGAAGTCATTTCCGTAAAATGTTCCGTCACTATCTGTGCAGACCATATATCATATAAACATTTTTCATTGATTACTGTTCTCGCCTTTTCACTTACAGCAAAATGTGTCCACAATGTACTTCACACTGAACCATAGCAATGTAAAATGAGAAATCACCTCATATATATCACTAAATTATATTCCCATTCCAAATACTTCCAGTGCTACATACCAGCTAAGTAATTTATATGAAGTCTTGATTCAGTTATGAACCAGAAGATACTACTCATTTGAGTTAAAGGACAAACAATTTTTGCTTGCATTAATACAGTATGAGATATGACAATGGTTAACTACACCCTCCAGTTGCATTAATGTGACCGCTTGTCAAATGGCTGAAGAAGCACCTTTTGCAGCATCGACCACTGTGAGACGTGCAGGAGGAGTGACAATGTGGTTCTGGGCCCATTTCTGCCCCAGCACTGTGACCAGCTGTGTTAGGTTTCTCAGTTGAGGATCAATGGCATGAACGATACACGTACACAGCTAGCTGTGTAACACACTGCACTGTCCTGCTGGTAGATGCCACTATGCTGACGAAGAACAAACTACAGGCAGTGATGGAATTGATCCCCAAGGATAGATGCATGCCTGTGTTGATCCACTGTCCCTTCCTGAACAACAGGATCACTGAGTGATTTGTAACACCTTACATCATGCCTTTTGAGAGCACAACAGCAGTGAAAAGACGTGCAGTATGAGTCATGCATAGAACAGGTGGCTTCAGATGCCAATATGTGTCTAGTTTCTATGCGACCTGGTAGAGATCACTAGTTGATGGACACTGTTTGAGCTGCAGTCAAAACTCTGTCATTTTTATTTGCAGTTCTGTTTTTTTAATTTTCCAGCTGCTTATTAATTACTACCATAATTGTGCTTATTTATGAGAGTGAATAAAAGCGCAAATGTGAAACAATGTTATATATAAAGTTTTTATACTATACACTGAAGTAACTTGTCACGTGAGGAATGTTTGAGAATGGAGCATATGTTAGCCATACATACCAGGGAATTTGCTACAAACTATTTCATCAGTTTACAGTACTGAGGAAACGAGATTATGATTCATTAAAGTAGTTTTGTCAAGAGGGAATTAATTTTACATTTGTGGGTTTTCAAAATTTATTTATGGTAATTTACTGTTCTGATTTAGTGACAAATTGTGATTGGTTCTGTATATATGTGCGTGATTGAGTAAGTTTGATGCTGCTTTCAGACTGGCTGTGCTGTTTCTCTGCCAATCAGAAATTAGCATATTCAAGTATTTTTTGGAGAACAAGTAATTTCTTTTATGTAGAGAGATGAGCAGAGTCAGGGCTTGGATCTCACAGTAACCAGACCTACCGATATGTGCTGCAATGAAAATTATTAATATTGTGATATTTCAGTAGCAAAATGTTTGAAAAGTGCCGTAAAGTGTGGAAGAAAGTTTGATTTAATGCATGATGTGAAATTCATAATTTCTGGTGACATTTTAAGTAGCTAAATTCCACATGCCACGTTTCTTATTCTCAAATGAGAACATTTTGTTATGTGAGACTGATTATAGCAACATTTGAGGAAGGTATTTTAAATGAAACAATTCGTTTGTAAACTTTCTGGAAAGAATCACTAATAATTACCATAGATTGACTAAGTTTATGAATGATGTGTGCTTGTGGACTATTCAGACTTTGTACAGCTTAGAGTAACGCTTGGTAGTGACTGCTGTATGCAAGTTCACCGAAATAGAGTGAAATTTTATGCACACAAATACCTTCATTTAACTATTCCTTCCACCAACAGAACAACTTTTAGTGCGACTTGTGGTTAAAAGGTGTACACCTGTTTTTCTATAGCTTTTATCCAGCTGAGACATACATTTCAGCAACTTCAAGGAGGCGTGCATGTGAGAAGAGATTCACCACAAGGTGAGTGGAACTTTGCAATGCAGTTCACTGCCACACTAGGAAATGCCCTCCAGCCTACAACCTTCCGATGACTGATGTAGGGTGTTTGCTTTCAAACATTGCATGCCACGCACACTAATGGTCGTCTGTCCAATGGGACATACAACTAGGTTCATCTGAAAAATCCACCTGTCACCATTCTGTGCATGTCCATTTGCAGTGTTTGCATGCAAATTACAGCCTTCATTGACAATTAACAGTAGTCACCATGGGTGTATAAACCAGGCACCTGCTGTGACGGCCCATACACAACAATGTTCATTGAACAGTCATTGAGGTGACACTTGGTAGCCCCTTGGTTCACATAGGCTGCCAATTGTTCAACAGTTGCACATCTTTTCTCCTGTACACATCTTCACAGCTGCTGTTGTTCACCACAGTCTTGCATCACAGTTGCCTCAGCACCGATTTTGGATAACGCCATTTTGCCATGCATAGTATACTTTAACATGGCAGCAAGCAAACAGTTTACAAACTTCGCTGTTTCAGAAATGTTTTCAACCTTGGTCTGAAAACCAATGATCATGCCCTTTTGGATGTCAGATAAATAACTCTGTTTCCACATTACGACAACAAATGCACTATCTGTCGTGCCCCCCAACACACTTTATATATCCTCCACTGCTAATGGTACCTCCTGCTGTATGTGTGTGGTTATTGCACACCAACGTTGAACATAGGTGGTGGTCACATTAATGTGACTGGATCATGTATGTTTGAAATGGAATCAGAAGACAAATGAAACTTTTTACTGCTTACTGTTCTAAACTTTTCACTTACAGCATCAAGTATTTCATGATATGTTGCAAATATTTCTTCTGGTTTTGGTTTTAGTGCAATTCCAATTTTATCATAGAAAGTTTCCAGATTCAAGAATGGAGTCTCATGTTCGTCTGCTGTAACGTCAAGCACATACATTATTGTTCTTCTCATGCACTCTGTGAGCTGCAAATAATAATTTATATTAAAAACTGCTGGTACAGTTAACAGTTAGATACAAACAACAGTTAATAACAGTTAATAATTTATGTAAGATCAGAAAAAGGTAACAATTTCCAGGATTAAGATGCTGCTGAGTGTATACGCAGACAAGGAAAAAAAATTCCTGCATTTTTCCTGGATTTGCCGGTTAAAAATACACTTTCTCCCAAGTGAAAATACACCTTTTCCATGTTAAGTGACAGTACACTTTCCCTCATAACTGTAAAACTTATCAATCCTTTGAATGGTTATGGTTTTGTACACTGACATAGAGCTTACCAGCACTTTAGAAAACAAAAAGGTCTTTGATGTGCACCAAAGGGTACACTGCATATTTTTGTACTGCAGAAGTATAAATTCGAATTCTACCAAACACTGCATGTTACTTTCTGAAGCATTGAAATCAAGATTCCAATGCACTTTTATAAGCCAGTATAGCTCATGTCACGTTATCTTTCCAGCCGATGACAGCAGATATTCAGAGCATAGAACACGTGATGTAGTCAGCCAATACCAACATCATTGTTAAGTAGCATGAACACACAAATAGTAAAAGTTAAAGGTTTAAATTAATATACATAATGTTGCTACAAGAAAAAATAGTTTTCACATACACAATATTGGTCTCTAAGATTAATAAGCTACAAGAGAAGCTAAGCTTTCACATATAATGTTGATCTTTGCACGTGTTACACTTTAAGATAAATCACACAAATGTGCCAGTAAAATTTTTAAAAACAACATAATTGTCTGATCTTCTGGGCTCAAAATTCTTCTAAATGGTTGTACTCACAGAGTTGACTTTAAATGAGCATCAAATGCTCTGTGATTTAAGAAATTCATTGTACATTCTCACACATAGTTCATCATGCATAAAAGGAAATTTACTTTGAAAGTAATGCTATTCAAGTAACCATTCACAATATTTTCGTGTGACTTGTTAGAAACAGGTTTGTTCAGCAGTTTCCAGAGAGTGCCAGGTAATACACGTCACTGATCTTGTGCAGCTACGATGACGCAGGAAGCCCGTATGTTTGTACATGCAAAACATTGAAAGGTCTTACATTGTGTCATAAAAGAAACAAGACATTAGAGGATACTCCAAGATTATCAGAATTTTGTGAACCATACTAAAATGCATAATTTGGCTTAAAGTGCGCATTCATATGTCCAGATTCAGATGTAAATTTTCTTGGAGCACCAGTACTGTATTATCTCTTGTTTGGTTCTTTATTATGGCATAATGCTGCAAGTGCTAGAAGATGAAAATGTGCAGCGAAATGTCAAAATTAGCCAGTAGTGTGGAATTAAACACTCGGTTTTAAATAAATTGACTGCCTCAGTGGAAAAGATTAATAAAACCCAAATTACTTTAGCAAAGTGACAAAAATAACTTCATTGTTCTGCAAGGTAATTAATGCTTGACAGTCAGAAAAGTGGAAATAAAAGAAAATCTGAAACTAATAACATATTTTAGCCTTCTGTAATTATGTGAATGTATTTTAATTCACTTGATAGCTCCCCGCCACAGAAATCCATTTTCTTTTCATTTTGATGTGAGAGCAATAAATGAAGAGGAAACAGCAAAGTCACTAAATGTAAACATGGGCTACGAAGAGACTACCCACTTTCCCACTACAACTCAGACTGCTCTGTGCATCAGCCCCATATCTATGATATTTCCGGACCGAGGCAATACTAGATAGTGGCGGTCTGCCGCCTCCTACACCCTCCGCCACGCATTTGAGGTAGGATGCCAAAAATTTTAAAAACTGACTTTTCAAAAAAATATGTTCATTTCATAGTGCACACCTTTCTGAAGAGTCTGACTATAAGACATATGTGTTTGAGGAAATGTAAGACATGTTATTTGGTCTTAAGTGTGACAAAGTGCAATGCCACGCCTCTTCACACACCATTGTTCTATAGCACATCACTGTATTTCATTCTGTGGAATTCAAACGTGTAATATTTTGTAATGGATGCCAACACACTATATTCAGGACAGTGGAAATTAATCATCCTGTGGTGCCTCTCCTGCTGCCAGTCAGCCAGTTTGATATCCTGCCCCTCTTAAAACAAACTCGCAATTAATACTGGATGGTATTCTTTGTAACTGGGAGAACATGAACTCTTCAGAAAATTTGCACTCTGTATTGCCTATTAGGTAGTAACTTATTGTTTTGTGTGACATACAATTACATATAGGATACATAGAATCAATAAAGACAAGAGACAAGCAATACAGTACACATTTATTCAATCCATAAGTCCTGGCTTTTTTTCCTCTAATCTTGCTACAGCTTTACAAGGCATGCTTTCCTTTCTGGAAAAGAATCTACTACCTCATCAAAGTTCATCAAACGTTTTGCTGCATGAAAAATCGAAATGTCATTCTCTAATACAAGTAGTACCCAAGACTGATGTGGTTTCTTGATCATTACATGTATTTTGCCATTGTCTGTTTGACAAAACAAAAAAGGCCTGTCTAATATTGCAGCAGTTGTAACACGCACCAAATAAACGAGACTGTTTTGGTACAAATGGTCATTTTTATAACATGACAGAATATAATTCACCAAGTACCAATATGAAATAACTAACAGGCCTACTAAAAGCAAAAAGCTTTATTTTAGGAAATAGTTTCTCAAGCATGAGATCGAGAAGTGTGTGTATGAAATTTTTATATAAATTTGGAATCGTCATATTCTTCCATAACTTGTGTGATGTGCCCAATTCATCCCCTTCCTTGTTCTAATAAACAATCTTGTCATCACTAATTCTGTAACTATTCCTTCCAGTGTCAAAACTTATTCTCTGGTTAACTTCACTAACCCTAACACAATCACCAGTTTAGTTATCCTACATTTATTCTCCGGTTAGGCATTATTACGTTTTCTGCGCTACTCCTAGAATAGAACTTATGTGGCTGCTAGCCGGGGATTGTAAAACTCGCCCTTACTAGTGTAGCAGTCTGGCCAAACATTTTCTGTCAAAATTTCATTTTCTTGTATACAACGAGAAGATAATAAGTAATCTTTCTTATTTGTTATTCCTGTAATACATTAGATTATACTGAAATAGAATTGTAATTATGTTTGTAACACACTTATGTATTTCTGATAGTGTGCGGTTTGTCTAATATTATTTCCTAAATAATCCAATGACAAATAAACACCATTACTACTGCTGCTATTAACATTACGTCTTGTCCAGGAACATGATAGTTCAAGGAATTTTCACTTCAGCTTTGTAAATGACTCAAACATATGACAATAAAATTAATTTTACCTGAACTGCCACTATGTTTGAAGCACATTTTACAAAACGTTCTAAGTAATTTGCAGGTACTCCTTCAACAACTTTCTTTTTGTTAAAGATAATCTCAATAATCTTGGGGTACCAGTGTACAGTTAAAGAATTGTCTGCTTTTTTTAGGTCATTCTTGACAAGATCCAGCAAATCGAATAGTTGAATAACTCCCATTCCCCTGAAAAAGAAAAGGCAAATAAGATACAACATCCATAATGGCATTTAAACATAACATAAATTCTGTATTGGGTTTCATATATTAAAACTCTATATGAAAACTTGTGCAGTAATTAAAAACATTTGATAAGTGCATTATGAGTGACTACCTTCCTGCTTCACACAGAAATTGTCATTACTTCGAGAATAACCTTTGCACAATTATTTTAGTGACAGTTCCCAGTTCATTGGATTCTGAGATCCTACAATGTAATTTTCAAAAACAATATTACAAAATGCTTATCTGTTTATCATTACATTATGCTGTGGGTTCTCTCTTCTCCATAATCCTTTTTCCTTGACTCTAGCTTCCATTTTCTGATTGTCCTACTTCTTCTTTCTCCATTGGTTCACTAGGATTTTCAAATTGTGTTTGTATTAATATAATTTCCTTTTCAAACCTCTATTTTCTCCTTTAAAGAGCTTAACTTGGTTGTTAACCAACTGCTTTCCACAGATCAATTCCAATGCTGAGTGTATAGTAGCCTCACCAAGATTTCTTACATTCCACAGATAACTTTACTGTTTACATCCAGCCTGCTCCAATTTCAATTGCAATCTTTTTACTCCTCCTAAATGTCACATTCTTTTGGAAAAATTAACCCTTAACTCGCTCTCATGTTTATACGTACCCAATTGTTGAACAGTTTTTACTTTCTTCATTGTCAGCCTACAATTATTTTTCAAATTGGTAGTCACATATTCTTGTGAGAGAGGGTTTTAATTCTACCTTGTGCGCAGCGCGTGGTCCTGCGGTAGCATTCTCACTTCCCGTGCATGGAGCCCCAGGTTCAATTCCCAGTGTGGTCAGGGATTTTCTCTACCTTGAGATGACTGGGTGTTGTGTGTCTTTCAACATCATTTCATCCTCATTCACTCGCAAGTTGCCGTAGCGGCATTAAAGAACTTGTGGAGCGGCAACCAAACTGCCGCTCATTATTAATTCTACCTTTATTGTATTAACACTTCATTGTTACCATCCCCATTGAGTTTGTGACATTCTATTGTAGGAAGAGCAATGACAACAGCAATGGAGTATATTGATGTGAAGTCAGTATTATTTTAAGAAAAACATGTCTGTTTTTTTAAATGGTAATGTTTGCAGTTAGTCTAAATGTGTTTATTGAGAGTTTCATTTCAGAGAAGTTATTAACCACTGATTCACTTTCTGTTAATGAAATGAGCATTTCAGCTGTGTCCATGTGGAGATGCTGGGCAGTTACAGGGTCAAAAAGGATTTTGTTTCTTTTTCTGTTTTATTTCACAACAGAGCTCTCACACAATCTTTACAACCAGGTTCAACTGTGCAGAATGTCGTAGGCATTTTGTTTGAGGAAGCAAACACTCCTCAGGCTGATGGAATTTACATAGCATCTTCTATCCAGCTATTCTCAAGGACGAGAATTCAAGTGATGAGGATTAAGGGAGAGTACCAGCTCAACAAATCAACGTGAAAGGTGAAATAAGTCTAACAGATACCAAATAGAAACAGATTTGAGAAATTAGGATTACAGAAAAAGAAATAAGCAGAAAACCTGGGTACATGCTGCACTAACTCTCCTTCACATGAGAGCTTCTGTGAAGTTTGGAAGGTAGAAGACAAGCTTCTGGTGGAAGTAAAGCTGTGAGGATGGGTCATTGGTCATGCTTGGGTAGCTTAGTAGAGCACTTGCCCACAAAAGGCAATGGTCCTGAGTTCGAGTCTCGGTCTGGTACCCAGTTTTAATCTGTTAGGAAGTTTCAAATTCTCAGATGACTGAACAGTAACGACAATAACAAATTTAATGAATGGGACAAGATCTGGGAAACTAGACCTTTTATTGAAAGAGTAAGAGAGAAATGTAATGTTTTTTGTTCCTCAGCAAATTCTGTCTTATGATGAATAAATGATGAAAGATTTTGGAAGGCATTCTTACAAGCAATTCGTCAGGGGGCAACCAATACGATTTGGATACAAAGCATTGTTTTTATGCATCACTTCTGGGTATTTTGTAAAATTTTCCTTTTATCAAGGAAAATCACCAAATGCAAATGCAGCATATGAAGAACAGTTTGGCAAGACTAATGCCCCATTCATTCAGATGATAGATAATTTAACACTGGAAGTAAAGCAAGTGGCACTCAATTTCTCTTTTGACCTCTTTACAGGATTTGCTGTTCTGTCTTTCCTAACAGATGAAGATTATGGTGGAACAGGCACTATTATAGAAAACAGAGCTCCCTAATCTTACCCAATTTTTTCAGAACAAGAGTTGGTTAAAAAGGATAGGGGACATTTTGAATCTTCACTCTGCAAGGATGATGGCCTTATTGTCACAAAATGGGTGGACAATTTAGTGGTTTTGTTGCACATACCTTTGATGAAGTGAAACCTGTATCATCTTTTAAAAAATACTCTGCAAAAAAGTACAAGATAATTCAAGTACAACATCCTCATCCTCAAATTACTGCAGCTTATAAAAAGGCATGGCGGCAGTGGATAGGATGGATGAAAACCCTGCCCTTCACAAAATATATACTCAAAACAAGTAATGGTATAAGGCTTTACTTTCTTGGCTGATTGACTTATCTGTACATAATGCCTGGCAGCTGAAGATAGGAAGAGGAGCTAGGACTACTCAGCAAGAATTCAGGAGAGATATATGAAGCCTGTAAAAGAAGCAGGAAGGCCTTCTACCAGTCCTTTATGCAGATACAAATCAAGGTTTTCAAGTGATGTAAGATATAATGATGTAAAACACTATGGCAAGAAAACTGTGAAAAAGAGAGATGTATTTCACAAAATGTTGAAAAACACATTCCTCAGTCGCGAACACAATTAATTTATAACCTAGGTTTTGGTGTCACAAGGGACTCCTTCTTCGGACAAAATTAAAACTAAATGTTACAGCATAACGTACCAAAAAATACAAAAGCTGCGGTCATACCTGACAGCGTCTGATAGAATTAAAATAAAATGCAACAGAGGTGCAAGGCACTAGGGGCTGCCATGTGTCCTCTGCTACAGTCAACACAAAACTTGTTATGTCTACATTCAGAGAAAAGTCAAATAAAAGGTTGCATGCATTATTTAGATGTATGAGGAGTCAACAAATTGAAAATAAAATAAAACATCAAATTCTGAAAAATTCAGCAGTTAGTGGTTAAAACAAGAATCTGACAGTTTGGAGCCTTTCTGTGTTTATAACTTGTTTTCAGCCACCAATAAGGCAAATGATGGCTGGCCACCTTATCACTTGCATATTAGCTTGGGACCATATTTTCACAGCCACTGAAAAGTTATGCTAGAGTGAATGAGATGCAAATGTCAAAAACGTCAGCTATTACACAGTCTTCAGTCACAAAATTAAGCACAAAATGTCAGATCAAGAACTCTTTACTTGTGTCGTGTCTCAAATTGTTACTGCTCTACACTGACTAATTAGTTATGTCTTACCTCCTATCTATAGCATAGAGTATGTCATCACAAGACTGTGGAAATAATAATAACTGTACTGGGGACACACATTATGGAGGCTCTTAATTCTTGTGGTAAACTACACTTGGGCATTAAGTTTCAGAACAAGGAAAAAACACACACTCACAATGTAGTGAACCATACTAAACTCAGAGGTGGTCTGCTACAGCTGAAGAGGGCTTGCAAATGTACCATGACCAGCCACATAATACAAAATGATTTGGTCTACACTTCAATGGTAACACCTCCTCAGTGTTGCAGTTCTAGATTTTAAATTATTGCTGATAGTCTTGTGCTGCACTTTACAATTGAAAGTTGCAACAGCACTATCAGGAATCTTCTCACACTAAATAGTGTAAAGTGACAGTTCGCAGAATAAATAGTACTGGAACAGTACAAAGAACGAATACACATGATACGATGGCATGGTATGTTACCTCACTAGATCGGATCTGTATTAATAGTTGACTGAAGACATGCGGTTGCCAACTTTTACAGTCTGTAGAGTGAGGATCTCAAGCAGCGCCAGTAACGAAATTAAATATGAAGAAAGCCTATCTCCATATTTAATTTTGTTACTGATTCTGCTTGAGATCCTATGTCACAATAAGGGTATCTTAACACTACACATCTTCATATTATTATAATTTTTTTATTTTATTTATTATTATTTATCAATGATTAACCGCTGAAGTATAAGATGAAGTCTGATATTGGTGAATGTAGTATTATAGCAAATATAGCAATAGAAAGAGGAAATTACAATACAGTTTTTTGTCTGTGCCTTATATGGGCATGCAATACATAAACAAAACCAAATTTGTCATGAGTGAAACACAATATCCACAAAGTCCAAGTCCACAGCCGGGTCAGATGCATAATACAGCTAGGTGTGATAGGTATGTATTCATGCTGGGAACTATTTCCAATTGAAATGCTGTGCCTTGATTAGCCCATTGCTGTGAGTGCCCGAGCCTGCGAGACTCACCTTCTGCACCTATGGAGGTGCACTTCACCCCTGAGCTATAATGTCTCCGTGCTGCTATCAATACCAACCCTCACTCCCAAAATCAGCACGTAGGGGTGAAAATGTTCTGATTGATAACAGTGTTGGCAAATGGGGGCAGATGGAGCAACAGAACTCTTCACCTGCAGATCTAGCACCACCTACTAAGGACCGATCCCATCAAGAGGACCAGGCAAGAACAGCAGGGACAGAGGAAGCAGCAGTGCACCTGTGGCAACAGTCTGCTCCAGTGTCACCTAGATGAAAGACAGTTGAGACAGAGGGATTTGTTTTTTCTCCATAGATTATCAAACTGCGATATCCTCACTCACCAACTGGTGAGCCGGAATGGATGTCATAACAAGGTGCACGAGGAAAGAGATGAGACCCAGAGGGTGGGGACCCTGGGATGTGGTTTGGAGGTGAGAAGCTGAAATGATGGAGGAGTCACCGATTGCAACTGAGGATGCAACTGGAGGTGGTTGTTGTGACAAATTAGGCAGACATGCCTGGCTGCAACATAAAACAGTTGACATCTCCTGTGGACTAAGACAATCCCTAGGATCCACCCCAGATGCCAGCCAAATGCATGTACCCAGATACAGGTGCCCTGGATGCAGGTGGGCTTGTCCACAAGATCAGCATGATAAATGGGACAGAAGAGATCACAATTCTGGCAACCACGATGCAAGATATCAGCCAGACTGACCCCATTGGGGCAGGGGGGTGCAGATAGATCTGTAAGATGTGAGGAAGCTGTGCATGGCATCCTTGGTCTATAACACCTGCAAGATCTTGAACATGCAGACAATCTGCACCATCTTCATGTTGGAGACAGACTGAAATGGGATAGTGGTCATATGATCTATACTGTTGGTGTGACAGAAGGACTTTAACTGGGTCGACATAAACTGAGGCCTGTTGTTCAACACCAGGATACAAGGTTCCCCCTCAACGGCCAAAACCCTCCAAACTGCACGGGTGGTAGCACGGGTGGTGCACTGTATGCACATCACAAATGGGTAGTCTGCAAGAGTGTCTACCACCAGCAGTCACATAACTACCTGAAATAGCCCAGCAAAATCAGCTTGTGGCCTCTCCCGTGAGTGGTCGGGATAGAGCAATGGCAAAAAGCATTGTGCTGGTGACACCTGATTAAGGGAGCAGGCAAGGCAGCAGCAGCATGCGCATCAGCAGTGATGCCAGGCCAGTAAATGTTTTGCCTGGCCAATGCCTTCATGTACTTCACTCCTGTAGTGTAATGACTCCAACCTGCAATCGATATCATTCGTTGGTGGAAATATTAAACAAGGAGCAAGTGATAATGAAAGTGGACAATGCAAATAATCCCCTAACAGAAGTTATAAAATGTTGGCACAAAGAAAATGGTGATAGCATGTACCACAGAGATTGGTAAAGTTGCCCAAACTACCTCAGCACATAACACATGAACTTTATCCCCTTCAAAGTAATCCCCCTCACATATAACACACTTGCAACAGTGCTTTTTTCAATCTTGGAAGCACGTCTGGAACTCACTTTTTGTTATGATGTTCAGCTGATCCAGCAATTTTGTTTTTATCTCATCAATGGTGGCAAAATGACATCCTTTCATGGTTCTCTTCAACCTTGGGAATAGAAAGAAGTTGCAGTGGGCCATTTCCAGTGAATACAACGGCTGAGGCAATATAACAGTTTTGTTTTTTGCCAAAAAACTACAAACAAGCATTGAGGTGTGAGCGAGAGCATTATCATGATGCAATTTCTATGAGTAGTTTTGCCACAATTTTGATTGTTTTCTTCAGATTGCTTCATACAAATGGTGCATAATTTCCAGGCAGTGCTTCTTATTGACCATGCGACCATGAGGCATGAACTCATGATGCACTATCCCTCTGTAAGCAAAGAAAACATTGAGAAGTACCTTCACATATGACAAAATTGCTAGGCATAAGCCAAAGGACATGCCAACACCATCAAAAACCTCTCTGATAGTGATTCAGCGATTTTCCAGAATCATTTTCTTTACTTGTTCCAAACTCTTCTCAATACTGATGTGCTGGGGCATTCAGGATGGTCGCCATATTCAACATCTTCTTGGCCCTCTTTGAAACATTGATTCTACCATTAACTTTTGACTTACTCATAGTAGATTCACCAAAAGCCACAGTAAACATTTCAAATGTGGTGCTGCACTTTCTTCCATTTTTAAAGCAAAACGTAATGCAAAATCTTTGATGCATCTTTTTCAAAAGTAAAAATTCAGCGAGCACTCAAAAAGACTAGTAACCTTTCCGACCATCAACAATAAACTAAACATTCAAAACAGCTGAAAATGCAAACATACATCAGGAAAATACATATCAACAAGATAAGAAAAAAACTGAAAATCAGATGCATAAAGCTCACGAAATTAAAAAAATTCCCGTTACTTTCTTATCGCACCTTATACGGCACAGATAATTTAGTCATGGCAGACTAAATATGTGCTAAAAGCAAGAAATTCTTCACCAAGTTTTATTTCATTATGCTTATGTTATGTTGTAGAGCCAAAATTACAGAGACTCAGACAGGTGTTACAATAGCACAGAGAGAGAGAGAGAGAGAGAGAGAGAGAGAGAGAGAGAGTGCAACAAAAAGTGCAAGTAAGTAAGGATTGCGATCAACACCTAATCAATCAAAATTATGACATTACATAATCAAGACCAGCCAGAATAGTTTGAAGAAATAATCTAGAAATTGAAAGATGAAAAGTACCTGAGTCAACCTGATTTTCGAACGCTACCATTCAAGCTGAATCTTGCAGTTTCTGCATCAGATCAAGTATTGAAGAAAAAAAAACATTAAAGAGAGTAAATATACATATGGTGAACATCCTAATAGTGACAAGTACATGAAACAAACAACAAATAATTAAAAGAAAAGTTACTGTAAATACTGTAAACTTGCAGAGACACATAATCCAAAAGCAACACTCTTACCAGACTGGTAATGTCAATGAGACACCAGTCATTGGGATATGCCATGCATTATGGCAGTGGACTATATAGGGATGAAACTTATCTCATCAAGAACAATTAGAAATGAAAAAAAAAACAACAATCATCACGTTAGCAGTTACAACAGAAGCTTGCTGCATGTGTTTTGGACAAAACATAGCTAACATTCTGGTCTTTATTAGTCATCTCTTCCCCTTTTTTTACCCACTATTAGATGATGTCAACTCTCAGATCACTTTGCAAAATCTTCATACTTGAATATTAATTCACATTTGATGATATCAAGTGCTCCATCTAGACTAGAGTGCTCACACAAGTGTTTTACAGTACATTTTAATGATAGACAGTGTCACAAAAAATAAAAAAAATTATACTACATAACTGGGAAATCATTCCAACAATGGAAGTTCAGGATGGAATACTAATAATATTATGAAAAGGATATATTGTTATTCACCAAATAAAGGAGACAATGAGCTGAAGACAGGCACAACAAAAAGACCGCTGTACATTTTTGCTTTTGGCCAAAACAACTTTTACTGAAGTACAAAGCACACACACACACACACACACACATTCACACAAGCACAACTCACACACATTCATGACCACTGTGGCCAGATGTAGTTGTAACTGCACATCGTGGAAGCAGCAATTCAGTGGTGGGGGTAAGGTGGAGGCATGGGCTAGGGTGGGGGCAATACCAGGATTGGGCATGAGAAAGTGTAGTGCAGCTTGTGGAAATGTGGGACAGGGTAGCGTTGCTAAACACATTCGCACAAGCACAACTCACACACATTCATGACCACTGTGCCCACATGAAGTTGTAACTGCACATCATGGAAGCAGCAATCCAGTTGGGGGGTATGGGCCATGGTAGGGGGAATACCAGGATTGGATGCAGCTTGTGGAAACGTGGGGCACTGTAGGGTTGCTAGATAAAATTGGTGGGTTTGGGGGTGGGGGGGTGGGGGGGGGGGGGGGGGGGGGTTAGGAAAAGGAGAGACACTGATGGGGAAAAGAAGAGACATTGAAGGGGGAAAGAACTAGTGGGTGTGTTGGCAGAATGGAAGGCTGTTTTGTGCTGGAGTGGGAGCAGGGCAGGGTATGGGTAAGTTGAGGACAGGGACGAGTAATTCAGAAAAGCTGGTGTTGGTAGGATGAATCCAGACTTGGGTAATCCAGTTGTCTCTTTGCCGCAGTTTGTTGGTGGTCATTCATGTGAATAGACAGCTTGTCAGAGGTCATGTACCTCTAGGAAGCAGCAGAGTGGTTACAGCGCAGTTTGTAGATCACATAACAGCATTCACAGGTAGCCCTGCCTTGGATGGAATAGTAGATGCCCGTGACCAGACTGGAGTAGGTGTGAGGATGTGTGGGACAGATCTTGAATGTTGGTCTACTGCAGGGGTATGAGCCATGAGGCAAGGGGTTGGAGGCAGGGGTGGAGTAAGGACAGACAAGGCTAGTGTGTAGGTTTGGTGGATGGCAGAATACTAATGTGGAATGTGTGGGAAGAATAGTGGATAGGACATTCCTCATTTCAGTGCACAACAACAGGTAGTCAAAACCCTGTCACAGAACGTGATTCAGTTGCTCCAGTTCTGGCAGGCAATGCGTCATGAGGAGAATGCTCCTTTGTGCCTGTACAGTGGGTGTGTGGGTGATGGTACATGACTGGAGAGACAAGGCACACAAGATCTGTTCCTGTACAAGACTGGCTGGGTAATTTTGGTCTGTGAAGGCCTCACTGGGACCCTTGGTATATCTGGAGAGGGTGTGCTTGTCACTGCAGATACAATGACCACAAGGGGTTAGCCTGTAATCAAGAGATTTCTTGGTATGAAATATGTGGCAGATGTCGAAGTGGAGGTACTGCTGCTGGTTGGTAGGTTTAACATGGACAGAGGCACCAATGTAGCCATGCATGAGGTAGAGGTCACATTGGGGAAGGTGGCTCGTGTAATGTGGCTGCCAGACTTCGGCTCATACAAAATCTTAAGGTCCTAGGTCCACTGCAATGCAGTAAAGCTGGCAATAATTGAATTTTCGATAACAAAAACATGACCTGTAATACGGCTTACTTGTTGATTGCATCAACTTAGAAGCTTCTATTTTGTACAGATCTGTGCAACTTGATACCTCAGTACGTGATACAAATTTCCAGTTGATAAATGTAAAGTTTTGGGAGAAAAACAAGAGACATGTGATTATCTGCCATTACGTCATTACGAGCACAAATGATAAATATGGGAGGTTTTATTAGGTTTTTACTACATATTAACACTTTTCACATTTTCTCGTGTAATGTTGCTGCCAGACATCGGCTCATCCAAAATCTTAAGGTCCTAGGTCAAGTTAAAGCCACTAAAACCGCCAATATTTGAATTTTCGATAACTAAAACATGACCTGTAATATGGATTATTTGTTGATTGCATCAACTTAGAAGCTTCTATTTTGAACAGATCGGTGCAACTGGATAACTCAGTACATGACACAAATTTCCAGCTGATTAACTTTACTGAGAGAAAAGCGAGTAATGTGATGACCTGCCATAATGTCATTACGAAGACAAATGAAAAATACAGGAGGTTTTCTTAGGTATTTACTACATATTAAAACTTTTCTCATTTCCTCATGTAATGTGGCTGCCACACTAGATAAAGCAAATGGGGCAAAAGGTGTTGAGGTTCTGGAGGAATGTGGAAAGGATGTCCTCACCCATGGCCCAGATCACAAAGGTGTCATCAATGAATCCAAACCAGGTGAGAAGTTTCAAATTCTGGGTGGTTAGGAAGGATTCCTCTAGATGGCCCATGAATAGGTTTGCATACGGTAATGTGATGTGGGTGCCTATTGCTGTAACATGGATTTTCTTGCTGGTGATTTCTTTAAAGAAAAAGTAATTGTGGGTGAGGATATAGTTGGTGATGGTAACCAGGAAGAAGGTTGTAGGTTTGGAGTAATTTGGGTGCTGGGAAAGGTAGTGTTCAATAACGGCAATGCTATGGGCATTGGAGATGTTAGTATAGGAAAAGGTGGCCATCAACAGTGACAAGCAAGGTGCCTTGTGGTAAAGGAACAGGAATTGTGGAGAGTCAGTAGAGGAAGTGGTTGGTATCTCTTATACAGGAGATTATGATATGGTTAATACACTGAAGGTGTTGGTCTACTAGAGTCAGTGCCACAGTAACTGGCCACACAATATGCGTGGTTGGGCTTATGGACTTTAGGAAGTATGTATAAGGTAGAAGTGGGGTAGTAGTAGAAGTGATGGAGAGGTGGATGAATCTGACAGCCGGTGGTGTCCCTCCACCAGGTAATCTCTGCAGTTCAACACCACAGTGGTAGAGCCTTTGTTGGCAGGTAAGATTGTAAGGTCAGGATCAGTTTTTAGATGGTCAGAAAGAACCATAACCCAACATCTAAAAACTGATCCTGACCTTACAATCTTACCTGCCAACAAAGGCTCTACCACTGTGGTGTTGAACTGCAAAGAGATTGGTTTCCATGTTGAGGGATTTGAGGAGTGATGGTGAGGCGAGGTTTGAGGTTAAGAAATTCTGGAATGTTAACAGGGGATGTTTGTAGGGCAGTGGAGAGGTGAATCATGGTTGGATGGAGAAATGAACTAAATCAGGCAGGGTTCAGTATAGGTTTGGGCTGACTCAGATTAGTAGGATTGGTGGCAAAAAAGTGGTTCCACTGTAGGGACCGGGAGAAGGAGAGAAGGTCTTTAACTAGTCCTGCATGATTGAATTTGCGAGTGGGCAAAAGATGAGGCCTTTGGAAAAGACTGATATTTCTGTGGGACTGAGGCTTCTGGATGAAACGTTCATGACTGTTTTGAGGCCCTTTAAGCAGGCATGACAGATATCTCTGTCCACACTCTGCTAATTCGCAATGGGTTGGACGGACAAATCTGTCTACTGCAGACTGTGGTTAGTAGGTAATGGGAATGACAAGTTATTGGCCTGCCATTGAAACTGTAGTTATTAGTTGAGCTCCATCCACTAGAAGGCAACTCTCTTCAAGCAACACGGCATACTCTGGGATAGTTATAACATTTTCCACTTGAGCACACATCGATAGTATGCGTCCAGTGAAGCAGATACAAAAGTGTGCCTTTTTCGTATGTGTTTGCCACCACATTAGTGAGGCTAGCAGAGGTGACTTTAATTCAGAAATGTCTGATGATGAGACATTACTGCAGCAGACAGTATCTAGTGCATGTGTGAATGCTAGTTCAGTTTGTGATCAATATTTGCTCAGTGGTAGCAGTGGTACAGTTGTGCCTCTAAAACCACATGATGTGACTAGTTGTTTTATGTGTTTTGTAGATGATGCTTTGTGCAAAATAATAACTGAACAGACAAACTTAATATGCACAACAGTTTATCGCTTCTCATTCCAATTTGGCAGCATGCTCCAGGGTTAACAGTTGGCAGGATACTATAGGCGATTAAGTAAAAACACTTATTAGAATTCTCATACTTCAAAGAATTCTTCACAAACCAAAGCACAAGATGTGCTTTTCAAAGAGAGAATCAGTTGACACACCTTTATTCAGGAAACTGATGAGGGAAATGTAGTTTCACCTTTTATTGAAATTTCTCTACTTTGTTGAAAATACCTCGTTTGATCCATAAGACACTATCGGCAGAAAACTGGAGCATCAACAACATATATTCAGATCAGTAAACATGACAAAAAGGATCATCACCATTGACGAATCATTGTTGCTTTGGAAAGGACGGGTTGGATGGAGGCAACTTATTGTATAAAGCACAGCAGTTTCAGCATCAAATTTTGTGAACTCTGCGAAAGCAGCTCCGGAGCTCCAGATATTTTTTACACTGGAAAGAACACTAATTATGGTGGCCACTGTCCAGAAGAAACAATAACCTCTAAAATTGTTTTGGATCTTGCATGCAATATACTCAGGAAAGGCCACTGCATTTATCTTAACAGCTGATAAAGCAGTCCTGATTTGGTGGGCAAACTAACCAGCCACAACACCAACACTGTCAGCACAATGTGGCAAGACAGGAAGGAGCTCCCTGACTTCGTAAGAATGGAAAAACTGAAGACAAGAGAGTACATAACAGGATACAGAAGCAACCAGTGGAAATGAAATGGAAGGACAAAAGAGACATTGTTACAGTCAGTAACTTCCATGAAGATACATTTTTACATGTGGTCTCGAGGAAGGGAATCGTTCAAAAGCCACATGTTGTTGTTGATTACAACAAGAATACAGGTGGTGAGGATAGGTGTGTTTATCAGATGCAAAGCTGCCAGGTGGCCAGGAGCAGGTTGAAAAAATCTTATCAGCAGCTTTTCCATCACTTGTTGGGCACTGCATGCTTCAATGCATACGTTTTATACAAGAAGAATGGTGGTGAATCAAGTAAATGAGCTTCATGATTAGTCTTCGTGAACAGTTGGCCAAATCTTCACCACAACATGGGACATCAGTAAGACACCCACCTGTAACACCAAAAGCAACATACTTTACAGCCAGGTTTTTTCCAGACCTTCTGCTGCCCACAGTGAAGAAAAGACCAACAATATGGTGTGTGGTGTGCATGAGAAAATGCCTTCACAAAGAGATTTCATACTGGCGTGCAGAATGCAAAGTTTCCTTGTTATCTATTTAAATTCAAACACAAAAATGAAGGAAAACTTTTAGTGTGAGAGAAATACACAGCACCACCATACCAGGGCCTGCTGGTGCATATTACCCATTGACGAAGAGGTGTTCGCACAATCTACACAGTTAACGGGTTAACAAGCCCAGTATGATTGAATTCTGGAGTGGGGCAAAAGTAAAGGCCTTACCTATGATGTTTTTCATTAGTAAATGATGTGGTAGAGTTACAACAGAATAACAAAAGACACAAAGAAAAGAAAAGAGGAACAAACCATTCCTCACTGTTATTGGTGAAAATTTGCTGTTTCAGATTACATCAGACTATATGAGCCATTGTCACTATATTGAAGAAAAGAAGTAGAAACTGGACATGTGCAATAAAGTTGCCAATGGCAGACCAAGGTACAGCAGAACTGCTGTTAGGGCATGTTTAAGTTCACAAATGCAGCGAAGGTGAGCAGTTTACCAAGTAACAAGTTGAGATGTACACTGGCATCAAAAGACCATGGCAATTGGTAGACCAATATTAATTCATTTGGTGCAAGAACAGTGAGAGTAAGTTACTTCATTTTACTGTCTAATAATATAAATTATAGCCATGGCAATCTCAGGTGAATATAAATTAATTAACTTAATTTTAACTACACCTGGTAATTATAAATCGTGCAACTTTATTTTGCAATCAATCATCAACAGAGCAATTACTTTGTGATATGAATCAAGTAGAAAATAGATTCTTTGGGTGAATGGATGGGTTAGAACAAAGTTTTAATAAGAAATTAAATAATTACAAGATTCTAGATAATTACTTTGAGGAGACTGAAAATCATGTAAATGCATATGTGATTAAATTTACTGAATTAATAACACTAGGTTGTGACAGTTAGACAAGTAAATTTAATTGAGAAGGTGACTGTAAGTGTGTAGATGAATACTACAAACTAGGTTCAGCCATACTACAGTGATTCGTTTGGTGGTAATTTTTATGTTTGAAGTACTCCTGGGACATCATGCGACAACACAAGGTCTCCTTATGACATGCTTACATCATCATGTGCAGTGTGTCCTGACAGTCTGCAACGTTGTACACGGCACCACGGAGATCCTCCTGGAAAAGTTCTTTGCCATGGACTTCTCAAAAATTCAAATATATTGGATATTCAACGTAAGATATCTCATTTAGTTCAGACCTGTTGTAGACTTAGCTCGGAGATATATCAAAGTTGCCAATCAAATGCTCTAATGTTTTATGTTTTAATGCATGGTTAATAAACCAAGTCATTAACCACTACATGGATTTTCTGTCTGGAGCTCAGGAACCATCACAAGATGATTTTTGTTAGACTTTGCAGAGTTATTGTCCAACCAGTGCTCGGGCCTAACTGCAAGAAGTTACACTTTATCGACACAAAGCTTTGCAAGTGGCGACCCAGACATACGAATCCTATAGAAGAGTCCAATTACGATATCACACAAGAAGGGATTATGCAACTTAAATTACAGCTGGAAGAAGCAACCACTATTTATGTATATGAAATTTACTTTACAAAAATGAGGTCAAGAATTTAAATTGATTATGGCAAATTCTTTTGGAGCAGCATGCTTATAGTATGGTGCAACTAGACATCAATGTGTACAACCATGCAAAAGTGCACACTCAATTCAGGGTGATCACAGCAGACGAAGACAGTTGACTGCTGAGTGAATTAAAAAGATTTAAAAGGGTGTTACTGTGAAACGTGTGAATTTTTAACACACAGAGGTGATTTGAGCTTGGTAACGCCAGTCAATAAGGGGTTGCTATGTAAATCAAAAAGAATTAATAAGATATCATGTTGATGTGTCTAGAATAATTAATCAGTGTTGAGTGCTCCAATTTCAACAAGTTGGTGCTGTTACAACTTACTGGCACATGCTGGTTGTCAGAATCTCCACAACAAGAGCAACTGGCACTAAGACCACCCTGTGTTGGTGGCTACATTCATCCACCATCACAGTCAGCAAATGTATTAGCGGCAGTTAGCAGCATCTGAGTAATGGTAATATAACACATCAAAACTCTGAGCAGCTGGACTCACCTCTACCATGTAAGCCACCTTTGGTAGCAGTTAATGCACACCAATAGTAATTAACAAGTAACCGGTGGGTGAGGCATATTGTTTATGAAGTTTTTTGTAGCTTAGAGTTTTGTCTACTGTGTATTCAGCATTAACTGCAGGAGGGACCAGTGTAGAGAATACACGTTCTCTTATTGGCAAGTACATACTATAACTTGCATTATGACGGTTGTTATGTAGTGATAGAAAACTAAGATGCAATCAAGCCATTTACAGAGGAAAGTGTGACAATGGAGGGATTTATGCTGGTGATATCTGAACAATTTTCACAGATGAATGGAAGAGTTATGCAACTTGAACATAAAATGAATGATTGGTTTATGCTGTTTGACAGCAAATTTATACACATGGGTAACAAAGTCATGAATTTTTAAGGATGAATGAAACCAAATTTTTAACATTGGAAAATAAAATGTAGAAGTTTACATCACAAATAAATGGGAAAATAGATCTCTTAGAATGAATGTTAGATGTGGAATTCAATAATGTAGAAGAGACAGATGAACATTTGGAAACAGTAGAAGATAAAATAGACAGCAAATTGAACTGTGTACTTGCAATGGCGGCTACACAGAATGAATACTTAAGAGAATAGAAACTTTAGAGAAGGAACTTTTAGAAACAAAATCTAGTTTACAGAAAGTAACAACTAAAGAAGTAGATACAATTATGTCAATCAATAATGATTTAGAACCTAAAATACAGAAGCTAGAATGCACAAAGGAACTTGTGATTAATAGGGCATATACTCAACCTAAGGATATTATAGAAACTTCAGCAGATCCACCTTTTAATTTGTTCTGAAGAGAATTCAAACAAACTCAGAAGAAACTAACAGTAACACACATGCAAATAATACATGTAATAGCATACTGAATCCTGAGTATGTACTTTAAGTGGAAAGAAAAAAACTGCAACACTGAACTTATTAATGGTAAGCCACAGTCTAATGCAGACAATGATTTTTCCACTATGTTCAGTAGGGGATTAAACAATAAATTTCTGTGAAGTTTTACCAACCTGGTGATACACAACCAGGGATTTTCTTGAAGGCTTTCAAAGAAATGCATCAAAATATGTGGAATAAGCATAATAAGATTTGATTTAATGTCAGTCACTCAATACAAAATGCAGCACAATGGAGCATGCTTAAATTTGATGAATTCAGAACATATAGCAGCTTCGAGTGCGAGTTTAAATCTAAATATTGGAGCAACAGATCTCAAAATAAATAACATTTGGAACTGACAGGATCCAAAACATGTAATAGCAGTAATCTGAATTGCACATAGACTTGAATAATGACTTAACAGAGGGGTTTGACAATTTGAGCGCAGAGTTACATGTGGACCTGTCCAGAGAATTGGCGAAAGACATGCGCACAGGCTTGTCCACTGACTTAAATAAGCTAGATCGGAATTTCTCATCCATAATTCAAGATCAGAAGGAAACTGTGGACAGGCTTAACAGTATAACCGAAGTTCAGAATAATTTACAAACTGTGCAGACTGAAATTACATAAACCATGAAGGTTGTGCATGGGAACATCACGAAACTGCAGTCTGTTTACAGAGACTTACCGGATGAAGTACAAAAACGATCAAAACAGGTGGAACACTTGAAACTAGGTCACAAATTCGTAAAAAGATACCAAGAATCTACGGACAAGGATATGAAGAAACCAACTGAAAGAGTCGAGGTTGGGTTATTAGATAGTGACACTACGCTTGCACAAAAGTTTATAAAAGAGCATAATACTTACGTAGATGTTGTAGAAAAGGTAATGACACAGAAGGAAAGCAAAATAAGTGCTAAAATCGACTCAGATATTCAAGCAGCAGAAGAGCTTGTGAATGGTAGCAGTAGCTCAATGGAGCCAACTGCAACCAACAATCAAAGCCAAATAAACGTTTCAGGAAGCAGGAAAGCTTAATCGCTTTCACCTGTGACTATTCATGGTGATGTAGAAAGGGAATATAATTCACAACAACCAATACCAATGACAGCACCATCCTATGTTGCATATAAGCACATGCAACCGGAAATGGTGCTGCAGCCTTTGAGCATAGCATCTTGTTTGTCACCTATTTTAGCAGATGAAGGCCTAATTAGGCATAGGCAATTTCCAGTATATTCGACAGAGGACAAGAAAACAAACCCTTCATATTCACAAGGGCATTCCACATTCCTGAATGTGCTGCCACACAACTGGACGGAAGCACGAACGAGCAGATCCGTAATAGGCTATACCCAAAGTGACGTTTTGCTTTGGGCTACCAACATGGCTGTGCATTGCCACATGTTTGAACAATATGAGCAAGCATTTCTTGACAAATACTGGTCTATCGTTGTACAAGAGATATTTTGTCATGAGGTGTTTAACCCTCAGCCCTTAAACAGTAAACAAAGAGGACTGCTTTGCTATTTTGAAAAATATCTTAATAAGACACATTACTGAACGAATCCAATCTCACATGTTGACATGTTAAAGATACTTAAGAGTCAGCTGCCACCAAATACCATGGAAAAATTTGTGACAATACCAGAGAATGATCTCGACTACTTCCTCTCTATTCTTGACTTGATTGATCTAATTTATGAAGAGGGACAGTCTCCACTGAGAACAACAATATACAGCCTGGTACGTTGAGTAATGGAAATCATTATAACAATAACAGCGGAAACAACCAGCATTGTTAGCATCCTTAACTATGGTAACACAAGAAACTACAGGTAAATGACACGATAGGAGAGAACTATGGAAGAGAAGGTAAGACAACCTCTGGTAACCTTAGAGGTACAGGCAGAAGGTAGAAAAAAAATATGATAGGAGGTTAGGATGTGTAATAAAATTTCAAGCAGGTCAGGAAGCACTGTTGCAGTTTCATCCAAAGTCAACAAAATACAAGAAACTCAATCACAAGTGGCAACTATTATACACTGGACCATTTGTAATACCCAGTATCTCCAACTGGCAACTATTATACACTGGACCATTTTCAATACCCAATATCCCCAAGTGGCAACTATTATACACTGAACCATTTGTAACACCCAATAACCTACATTCAGGCTGTTACCAACTAGCATATCCCAACAGCGGGAAGGAAAATGGATTGTACTATCATAAGGACCTGAAGGAGTTTGCTCGTTAACAGAAACCAACATAATCAGCACACGCAATAAGAAAGAACAAATATCAGTTTGCCTTCAAATGGTTCAAATGGCTCTGAGCACTATGGGACTTAAATTCTGAGGTAATCAGTCCCCTAGAACTTAGAACTACTTAAACCTAACTAACCTAAGGACATCTCACACATCCATGCCCGAGGCAGGATTCAAACCTGTGACTGTAGCGGTCGCACAGTTCCAGACTGTAGTGCCTAGAACCGCTCAGCCACCCCGGCCGGCAAAATATCAGTTTGACAGCAGGCATATCATATACCATACATATGATAAAGACATCGTCATAAATGCACTTTATGGATCATCATGTATTAAAACACCTAATCAGAACAATTAAATCACTATGATAAGATTTAGGCAAGTTCAAGGTAATACGAAGGTACGGTTATTTTAAAGGATGTTTGATGACGTAGCTAATAAGTGACCATTAAATAAACAGCAACCAATCAAGATAATTATAGTAGCCATGGTAGGGGCAACAGAGTGGACACGTGACAAGACACATTCTGGCATGTGACTACCACAGTGGGGAGAAGCAGTTCTGATGTACAGGAATAGTAGTTAGAGATGCCCAGACACTGCAGACACTATGGCGCATGTCGGGAAACTTGAGCATGTAAAGAACGGTATGACTTAATTAAAAAGTCACACTGGTAACATAATATAAACAATGGAAAATCCAGCATGGAATGTAACAATATTAGAGAAGGAAAGTTGCTACTCACCACATAGTGGAGATGCTGAATCATGACAGTCACAACAAAAATATTCACACAATTATAGCCTTCGGGCATTAAGGCCTTTGTCAGCAATAGACACACAAACACACACACATACACACAAATGCTCATGCAAACGCAACTTGCACACACGTCTGCAGTCTCAGATAACTGAAACCACACTGCGAGCAGCTGCACCAGTGCATGATGGGAATGGCGACTGGGTGGGGGTAAGGAGGAGGCTGCGGCACGGAGAGGGAGGGATAGTATGGTGGGGATGGCAGACAATGAAGTGCTGCAGTTTAGATGGAGGGCAGGAGAGAAGGTGGGGAGGGGAGGGGGGGCTAGCAGAAAGGAGAGAAATAAAAAAAATTAAAATACTGGGTGTTGCAGTCAAATGACGGCTGTGTGGTGCTGGAATGGGAACAGAGAGGGGGCTGTATGGGTGAGGACAGTGACTAATGAAGGCTGAGACCAGGAGGGTTACAGGAGCATAGGATGTATTGCAACTAAGAAAAGCTGGTGTTGGTGGGAAAGATCTATATGCACAGCACAGGCTGTGAAGCAGTCATTGAGATAAGGGATATCATGTTTGGCAGCGTGTTCAGCAACAGGGTGGTCCACTTGTTTTTTGGCCACAGTTTGTCAGTGGCCATTCATGTGAACAGACAGCTTATCGGTTGTCACGCCTATGTAGAATCCAGTGCAGTGGTTGCAGCTTTGCTTGTAAAACATATGACTGGTTTCACAGGTAGCCCTGCCTTTGATGGGATAGGTGATGATAGTGACCGGACTGGAGCAGGTGGTGACAGGAGGATGTATGGGACAGGTCTTGCATCTAGGTCTATTACAGGGGTATGAGCCATGAGGTAAGGAATTGGGAGCAGGGATTGTGTAGGGATGGATGAGTATATTGTGAAGGTTCAGTGGATGTCGGAATACCACTGTAGGAGGGATGGGAAGGATAGTGGGAAGGACATTTCTCATTTCAGAGCATGATGAGAGGTAATCGAAACCCTGGGAAAGAATGTAATTCTGTTGCTCCAGACCCAGATGGTACTGAGTTATGAGAGGAATGCCCCTCTGTGGGCGGACTGTGGGACTTTGGGAGGTGGTGGGAGACTGGAAAGATAAGGCACGGGAGATTTGTTTTTGTACAAGGTTGGGAGGATAATTACAGTCAGTGAATGCTTCAGTTAGACCCTCAGTATATTTTGAGAGGACTGCTCGTCACTGCAGATGCGATGACACAGGTGGCTAGGCTGTACGGAAGGGACTTCTTGGTATGGAATGGGTGGCAGCTGTTGAAGTGGAGGTATTGCTGGTGGTTAGAAGGTTTGATATGGACGGAGGTACTGAGGTCGCCATCTCTGAGGTGGAGGTCAACATCTAGGAAGGTGGCTTGATGGGTTGAGAAGGATCAGGTGAATCAAATGGGGGAGAAGCTGTTAGCCTTCCGGAGGAATGTGGATAGGGTGTCCACACCTTCAACCAAGAGAGCAAAGATGTCATCAATGAATCTGAACCAGGTGTGGGGTTTAGGATTCTGGGTTTTTAGGAAGGATTCCTCTAAATCACCCATGAATAGGTTGGCACAGGACGGTGCCATGCGGCTGCCTATAGCCGTACCCCAGATTTGTTTGTAAGTAATGCCTTCAAAGGAGAAGTAATTGTGGGTGAGGATATAGTTGGTCATTGCGACTAGGAAGGAGGTTGTTGGTTTGGAATACATAGGGCGTCTGGAAAAGTAGTGTTCAATAGCAGTAAGACCATGGGCATTAGGAATGTTAGTGTACAGGGAGGTGGCATCAACAGTGATGAGCAGGGCACTGTGTGATAAAGGGACAGGAACTGTGGAGAGTCTGTTGAGGAAATGGTTGGTATCTTTTATATAAGAGGATAGGTTCCAGGTATTAGGTTGAAGGTGTTGGTCTATGAGAACAGGGATTCTCTCACTTGGGGCACAGAAACTGGCCACAATGGGTCGTCCTGGGTGATTGGGTTTGTGGACTTAAGGAAGTACGTAGAATGTGGAGGTGCAGAGAGTGGTAGGGGTAAGCAAAGAGATGGATTCAGGGGAGAGGTTCTGGGATGGGCCTAGGGATTTGAGTAGTGACTGGAGATTCTGCTGGATTACTGGAATGGGGTCACTGTGGCAAGGCTTGTAGGTGGAAGTATCTGACAGTTGACGGAGTCCTTCTGCCAGGTAATCCTCGTGGTTCAAGCCATCGGTGGTGGAGCCTTTGTCTGCAGGTAGGATTATAAGTTCGGGATCAGTTTTTAGATGGTGGACTGCGGTTCTTTCTGTGGATGTAAGGTTAGTTTGCATGTTGATTGATTTGGGGCATGATGGTGAGGCAAGGTTCGAGGTTAAGAAACTCTGGAAAGTTAACAGGGGGTGGTTTAGAGGCAGTGGGGGTGGATCACGGTTGGATAGAGGAGTGAACTGAGTTAGGCAAAGTTCAATATTGGTCTTTGGTTGAGTCTGGCTGGTCGGGTTGGTGGCGAAAAAGTGTTTCCACTGTTGGGACTAGGAAAAGGAGAGTGATAATGTAGTTGTTAAAGCAAAAGAACGGACAGTAGCTATACACAGAGCAATGCAGGCATCGATACTGATCAGAAGAGGTCACTCTAAATGAGTAACCTTGCATCTGGACCGAGGCACTGCAGGAATTAATATGTGGAACAAGAAGAGCCAGGAAACTATACCACAGCATCATGACCTCAGAAGAAAGAATCTAAAGGTTGCATAGATACAGGTATGTTAAACAATGTTTGAAGGAAGAGTTATAGAAAACAAAAATAGAACAACGGACACAGTTCACGGAGGCTAAATTAGAAACCAGTCCCTGGTGTATACCAAATAAAGTAGTCTGTGAGAAAAAAAGATCATCAACAGTCTTATCCATGCTCAAAAGGAATGATGGGATGGTAAAGTTGGAAACAGTCAGCTGCCCTGCTAATGGAAACTGTGACAGATATTATTTTGGTTTAGGTATAAAGTATATGTCATTTAATAAGTACTGGACCACTGTGTGAGGCAAAGGTGTAATATACACATGCCTATGCCAAAAACAGATAAGTATAATAGAAAGTTGAATACATATCTGTATTCTAATGTTTCCTTAGGTAATCAAATTTTTCAATCTTGAAGTATCTGTCTCTTCCCGTAAGTGATTCTGGGTGGACATATTGCATGTATGTCAGACAACAATATATATTTGTGTAAAAAGTTTTTACAACATATCTCCTAGAAAGGGAGGCAGTTTCATTCATTTCTAAATTGCTTCACCCTGAAAATGATGCCTCAACATATCGTAGCCTGCAAACTTCAGAAAACACTGTGACATTATTTATGATTGTTTTATGCTGCATTCTTTATCAAGGGGTTGTACAATGCATCCTTTTCTTCAAGAAAGAAGATGTAAGTGTCACTCCGCTCAAAGGAGAGTAAATATATCAATCAATTTAGACCATTTCAGTGGCAACTGTAGTGAGAAACTGTCGAGGTGGGAACTTAGATGCATGAACGGCTGTTGGTGAAAGTACCCACCAACAACAGACCTCAAAATAGTCCACATTATCCACACCTCCTTATGGCACCAGTATAAAACACTACTTTTGGATGATGATGAAGAAGATGAGACAGAAGATCAGCATAGATTATGGAAAATGTTGTGGGAAGACTGTAAAATGGCTCTGAGCACTATGGGACTCAACTGCTGAGGTCATTAGTCCCCTAGAACTTAGAACTAGTTAAACCTAACTAACCTAAGGACATCACAAACATCCATGCCCGAGGCAGGATTCGAACCTGCGACCGTAGCGGTCTTGCGGTTCCAGACTGCAGCGCCTTTAACCGCACGGCCACTTCGGCCGGCTGGGAAGACTGTAGAAATTATCAACTTGGTATCCTTTCGCACGAGAAGAAATTAGGGAAATAATTTTAGGACAGAAAAATAGAATATCTCCAGAATCAGATGTGATCTCACCAAAGTAATACAAGTCCAACGTGACCAACTAGATTGTTACTTGTGAAAACTGTACAACAAGCATCTCTTGGAAGGAAGGGTCCCTGCACCATAGATGAGTGCTGAGGTAGTGGTAATTAGTAAATGGCAAGAAAAGGATCCAATGAGACCCAATTTGTCTTTTGAACACTCTCAGTAAGATATATGAAAAACTATTACGCAAGAGATTATAAGATCATAGACTGCTACATGGAATGAGCCCTCTCCAGTTTAGACAGGCAAGTCACCTGAAGATGCATTTCATAAGGCAATTTTGCTAGAGACAGATACTTATTCTAAGTATGCTCTAGCGATGATGCTTGATATGGCTGCCACTTTCAATAACCTAATGTGGCCATCATTCTTTGGTTGCCACAGGGATCTGAAGCGTCCAGAAGCACTGTACAACTGCCTGAGGGATTATTGTCATAGGTGATATGCTTCATTAACATGCCCAGGAAAGAAAATAATGACAATAACAAAATCACTGTGTGGCCCAGAGTTTTGGGATGTAGCACTGGAGCCCATACTACAGAAGTTATGTGACAGCGGTAACATAAGCAGGTTGGTAGCATTTGGAGACGAGAAGCTGTTTGTTAAAAGTGGTGACTTTGGAAGAATTATAGAAGACAAATGTATTGAACTGCTCCGTGAACTTCAGGACTGGAATCGCTGTGTTAAATTGTCACTAGTACCTCACAAAACAATGTATCTCCTGCTGAAAGGGAAACCAGCAAGAAATCCTAAAATAAAATTAAATTATGCAATAGTTAGGAGAAGTGGAGTAATGTAATATCTATGGGTGTTTCTGATGAACATCGTAACTTTGCACATCCAACAGAAGAGGCAGACAGAAAAGTTACAAACGTGATGAATAAAATTATAACCATTGTAAACAGACAATTTTAGCTTCCCCTGAAAACCATCAGAGCATACC
Source organism: Schistocerca americana (assembly GCF_021461395.2). Lineage (NCBI taxonomy): Eukaryota > Metazoa > Arthropoda > Insecta > Orthoptera > Acrididae > Schistocerca > Schistocerca americana. The sequence continues at coordinate 282,587,751 of NC_060122.1, forward strand.
ACCAAACTATATTAGCATCAGTCGTAGGATTTGGTGCAAGTGTTTGGGCTCATAGATTGCAGCTAGTGAAGCCAGCCTCATTAGTGAGAAAAGTTCAACGAGACGTGCTATTAACAGGTGCCTACTGCACTACCCTAGTTGATGCTTTGTTAGGAATTCTAGGAATGTACCCACCGGATATTGAAATTAGGAAAAGGGGAGCTTTTTACTGATTAAAGAAAGACAATCAAATGGAAGTACAAATGATGCTTGCAACTGAGTCAACTTTGAAAAAGTTTATAAAAAATCGCATATTACAACTGCAGAAGAATGAATGAGACACTTCAGGCACAGGCAGGAGAAAATACGAATTTCTACCTAACATGAGTGTGAGACTAAACACGAAATTTCTTAACCCATCGAGCAAATTGACACATTAACTGATGGGCAACAGCCCACATGCTATGTATCTATACAAAATCGAAAGACAGATGAATGATAGCTGCACATGCATCAGTGTGGGCACAGCAGAACACACATTGTGGGACTGCGTACTCTACAAAGATGCATGAGTAACGGCCGTTAAGCATTAAGGATGTTTGATCCCGAAGCAACAATAAGGAACATGTCTACCTGGTGCATCTTGTATGATCAGAAAGGTCAAGGATGACTTCACGATGCACTGAACCACACATCAGCATGCTTCTATCCTGGATACACAACATAGTCTGCAGACGGAGAGAACACTACTGAGGTCGGCGAACACCAAATAAAACAGTTATGCAAGAATCTACATTGTGTTGGTGTGAGTGGTCATGGAAGCATAAACTTTAAGCAATAACAGTGATTGTTGCAGTGGAAATGCTGCTAACTTGCTGCCGGATGGCTGGCCAAGGAATCCAGCAGAAAGTAGCTGTTGACTGGGGGTAGTATGAGGCCAGATCCAGTATTGAAAACGGTCATCTACATATTAAATGCATCAAAATAAATGAACAAACACAGAACAGATTCTGTAGCGCTGTAGTATTAGCAGTTGGGTAACTGATTAAAGGTTTTATTGTAGTTCTGTCATAGTAGAAGTTGCTGTACTATTAAAAAAATTAATCATTAGAAAAAAATCATCAATATACAAATTTCTGATTATCCAAGAAAATGATATTTGCATAGCCTATTTTAGCTTTTCACATATTAGGCTGTTATTATGAAGAATAAATAAATAAATAAATAATGCACCCTGGTATGGAAGCTGTGAATTGCTCCAAAAATCTATGGAAAATGTCAGGGGTATTAGCACACCAAATGGCAAGCGCTGGTATTAACTCAAAGGGGGTATTCATTATAAGGACAAATTTGGAATCATCAACCTCAGGCAATTCTAAGTAGGCTTCTGACAAGTCTGTTTTGGAAAAATATTGGCTCTCAGAAAACCATTCTGCGCGTGAGTCATCTTACATGCTGACAAAGGAAATACTACTGTGCTTCTCTCACGCACAGAATATAACAGCAAGATATACAAACTGCTCGACGATCCTGCATATAGTAAATTAAAAAGTGATCCAACGGGTAGGATCCAGAGGAAAACTGTGTAACTCATCAGGAAGAGCTCGATTCCAGCGAAAGTCACTAAGGGTTTGCGTCAATAGGCTGCAGTTCCTCCTAGACTCTACGGCCTACCCAAGATACATAAGAATGGGGTGCCTCTCCATCCCATTGTAAGTAACATAGGAGCACCTACTTATTTTGTTGCTAAATATCTGACATCACTATTGGGACCTCTCGTAGGCAAGTGTGACCATCACATTCAAAACTCTGAAGATTTCATAGATTGCCTGTAAACCCTTAGATTGCAATCATCGGACCTGTTAGTAAGTTTCGACTTTGTGTCTTTATTTACAAAGGTGCCCTTGTAGAACTCTTTGGAGCGCATTAGCAACAAGTTTGAGGAGGAAATAGTAGCATTATTCAAATACGTGCTTACTTCAACATACTTCTTATTTCAAGACCAATATTTTGAACAAGTGGACAGTGTCGCCATGGGAAGCCCTCTGTCTCCTGTGGTGGCCAGTTATTTTATGGAGGACTCTGAAGAAAAAGCACTATAGTCAGCCACTCTCAACCTCTCTTGTTTTTTGTGGTATGTGGATGATACATTTGTGTTGTGGCCACATGGACTTGATACTCTACCTACGTTTCTTCAGCATCTGAATTTGCTCCATCCGAATACAAACTTCACAATGGAAGTGGAGAAAGATGGTACTTTACCTTTTCTTGATGTCTTGGTACAAAGGAAAGCAGATGGAACATTGGGACACAGTGTCTACCGCAAGCCAACACATACAGACCTATATCTGCAGGCCACAAGCTGCCATCATCCTGCACAATGCGGTAGTGCATTACGTATGTTAGTTCACAGAGCACATGTGGTGTCTGATCCTGAGAGCCTGTCGAGTGAAATGCTACATTTGGAAACAGTGTTCTGACAAAATGGTTATTCTGAGAGACAGATATGTAATGTATTCAGGCCCAGGCGAGTTCAATCTATGGAGCAGAATGAAGATATGAAAACACCCACCACTTTGGCCTTTTTGCTGTACTTTGGTGCCATGTCGTCAAGAATCAGAAGAGTCCTCAGGATACAGAATTAAGTGTGTTTTTCAACCATCAGCAAAACTGAGAAACCTGTTGGGTTCGGTTAAGGATGACCTTGAAATGAGGAAATGTGGTGTGTACAAGATTCCTTGTCAGTGCGGGGTAGTGTATACAGGCCAGACATGTCGCACAGTACAAGAATCCTGCAATGAACATCAGCATCATACACGCCTTCATCAACCGAAAAGTCAGCAATTGCAGAACACTGCCTGAATACAGCAAATCGTATGATTTATGAAAAGACAGAAGTTTTTCCTGGCATCATCTTTCTGGGGCTGCATCATTAAAGAAGCAATACATACCCGTACAGCCAATTATTTCATCAACAAGGATACAGGATTTCAACTGAGCACAGCCTGGAACCCTGAATTGGCTGCTATTAAATCACGATGCGGAAATCAAGATTCTTCGGTAACAGGCCCATCATAAGACTGGCCCAGTACGGCCAATGTTGAGAAATGTATGGCCGCACTTGACAAACGCAGCTTACAGTGCACGCGCAGGAGAGCCGCTCTGCGATTTTTGGCAGAGGGAGTTTGAACATGGCAAACCACTACGCATGCATGATTTCCGCGGCTGCTCATTCTTCGAGTGCGTGTTCTAAAAACAGGACATCAGTGTGCAAATACCATCAGTCATATCTAGCCACGAACAAGGTTCAACCACCTGAAGATGTTGTACAGTTGCTCCGAGGAAATATTGTGGAATTTTCACAATGTGATCTGGCGGCAAACCTGTGAAGACTATTTACAAACCAGTAATAGTCATCAGAAAACAGGATGGATTGGTACGGTTATTACCAGATGCCAGAACAGTGACCAAAATCACAGAACCAAAAGAGGAAAGACCAGTGGACCTATTTTCTGAGTACCGGCAGATTAGGTTGCAAGCGGAGTCCAGGAAATATACAGCATTCTTTTTCGAAAGTCGAGCCTACCACTCCAGAGCACTACCATCAGCAGTTAATATCTCAGATCTCAGTATCTGTAGAGCATTGGGTACAGCAATAGGTGAAGAATTATGTGAGAAAGCCTTAGCCTGTGAATGATGCAACAATCGTATCCAAAACCTGGATTGAACACCTCAACATGTTTGACCAACTTAATACAAGATTGTATTCACAAGTAATAATTATTAAGCCTCATAATCGCAAATTTGGTCATGGTGAAGTTCAGATCTTAGATCACATAGTCAATATAGAAGGTATAAAACCAGATCCCCCTCCCCCCCCCATGAACAATAGACCTTGTCATTGGTGGGGAAGCTTGCATGCTGCAGCGATACAGATAGCTGTACCATAGGTGCAACCACAAAGGAGGGGTATCTGGTGAGAGGCCAGCAAACGTGTGGTTCCTTAAGAGGGGCAGCAGCCTTTTCAGTAGTTGCAGGGGCAACAGTCTGGATGATTGACTGATCTGGCCTTGTAACACTAACCAAAACGGCCTTGCTGTGCTGGTACTGTGAACAGCTGAAAGCAAGGGGAAACTAGAGCCGTAATTTTTCCCGAGGGCATGCAGCTTTACTGTATGGTTAAATGATGATGGCGTCCTCTTGGCTAAAATATTCCGGAGGTAAAATAGCCCCCCATTCAGATCTCCAGGCGGGGACTACTCAAGTGGACGTCGTTATCAGGAGAAAGAAAACTGGCATTCTACAGGTCCCTTAATCGGGCAGGTAGGTTAGAAAATTTAAAAAGGGAAATGGATAGGTTAAAGTTAGATATAGTGGGAATTAGTGAAGTTTGGTGGCAGGAGGAACAAGACGTTTGGTCAGGCGAATACCGGGTTATAAATACAAAATCAAATAGGGGTAATGCAGGAGTAGGTTTAATAAAGAATAAAAAAATAGGAGTGTGGGTAAGCTACTGCAAATAGTATAGTGAACGCGTTATTGTGGCCAAGATAGACACAAAGCCCACGCCTACCACCGCCTACCACAGTAGTACAAGTTTATATGCCAACTAGCTCTGCAGATGACGAAGAAATTGAAGAAATGTATAATGAAATAAAAGAAATTATTCAGGTAGTGAAGGGAGACGAAAATTTAATAGTCATGGGTGACTGGAATTCAGTAGTAGGAAAAGGGAAAGAAGGAAACGTATTAGGTGAATATGGACTGGGGGGAAGAAATGAAAGAGGAAGCCACCTGGTAGAAATTTTGCACAGAGCACAACTTAATCATAGCTAACACTTGGTTCAAGAATCATAAAAGAAGGTTGTATACATGGAAGAAGCCTGGAGATACTGACAGGTTTCAGATAGATTATATAGTGGTAAGACAGAGATTTAGGAACCAGATTTTAAATTTTAAGACATTTCCAGGGGCAGATGTGGACTCTGATCACAATCTATTGGTTATGAATTGTAGATTAAAACTGAAGAAACTGCAAAAAGGTGGGAATTTAAGGAGATGGGACCTGGATAAACTGACTAAACCAGAGGTTGTACAGAGTTTCAGGGAGAGCATAAGGGAACAATTGACAGGAATGGGGGAAAGAAATACAGTAGAAGAAGAATGGGTAGCTTTGAGCTACGAAGTAGTGAAGACAGCAGAGGATCAAGTAGGTAAAAAGACGAGGGCTACTAGAAATCCTTGGGTAACAGAAGAAATATTGAATTTAAGTGATGAAAGGAGAAAATATAAAAATGCAGTAATTGAAGCAGGCAAAAAGGAATACAAATGTCTCAAAAATGAGATCAACAGGAAGTGCAAAATGGCTAAACAGGGATGGCTAGAGGACAAATGTAAGGATGTAGAGGCTTATCTCACAAGGGGTAAGATAGACACTGCCTACAGGAAAATGAAAGAGACCTTTGGAGAAAAGAGAACGACTTGTATGAATATCAAGAGCTCAGATGGAAACCCAGTTCTAAGCAAAGAAGGGAAAGCAGAAAAGTGGAAGGAGTATAAAGAGGGTTTATACAAGGGCGATGTACTTGAGGACAATATTATGGAAATGGAAGAGGATGTAGATGAAGATGAAATGGGAGATATGATACTGCGTGAAGAGTTTGACAGAGCACTGAAAGACCTGAGTCAAAACAAGGCCCCGGGAGTAGACACCATTCCATTAGAACTACTGACTGCCTTGGGAGAGCCAGTTCTGACAAAACTCTACCACCTGGTGGGCAAGATATATGAGACAGGCGAAATACCCTCAGGTTTCAAGAAGAATATAATAATTCCAATCACAAAGAAAGCAGGTGTTGACAGATGTGAAAATCACTGAACTATCAGTTTAATAAGTCACGGCTGCAAAATACTAATGCGAATTCTTTACAGACGAATGGAAAAACTAGTATAAACTGACCTCAGGGAAGATCAGTTTGGATTCTGTAGAAATATTGGAACACATGAGGCAATACTGACCCTATGACTTATCTTAGAAGAAAGATTAAGGAAAGGCAAACCTACGTTTCTAGCATTTGTAGACTTAGAGAAAGCTTTTGACAATGGTGACTGGAATACTCTCTTTCAAATTCTGAATGTGGCAGGGGTAAAATACAGGGAGTGAAAGGCTATTTACAATTTGTACAGAAGCCAGAGGGCAGTTATAAGAGTCGAGGGACACAAAAGGGAAGCAGTGGTTGGGAAGGGAGTGAGACAGAGTTGTAGCCTGTCCCCGATGTTATTCAATCTGTATATTGAGCAAGCAGTGAAGGAAACAAAAGAAAAATTTGGAGTAGGTATTAAAATCCATGGAGAAGAAATAAAAACTTTGAGGTTCGCCGATGACATTGTGATTCTGTGAGAGACAGCAAAGGACTTGGAAGAGCAGTTGAACAGAATGGACAGTGTCTTGAAAGGAGGATATAAGATGAAAATCAACAAAAGCAAAACGAGGATAATGGAATGTAGTCGAATTAAGTCGGGTGGTGCTGCGGGAATTAGATTAGGAAATGAGATGCTTAAAGTAGTAAAGGAGTTTTGCTATTTGGGGAGCAAAATAACTGATGATGGTCGAAGTAGAGAGGATATAAAATGGAGACTGGCAATGGCAAGGAAAGCGTTTCTGAAGAAGAGAAATTTGTTAACATTGAGCATAGATTTAAGTGTCAGGAAGTCGTTTCTGAAAGTATTTGTATGGAGTGTAGCCATGTATGGAAGTGAAACATGAACGATAGATAGTTTGGACAAGAAGAGAATAGAAGCTTTTGAAATGTGATGCTACAGAAGAATGCTGAAGATTAGATGGGTAGATCACATAAATAATGAGGTGGTTTTGAACGGAATTGGGGAGAAGAGGATTTTGTGGCACAACTGGACTAGAAGAAGGGATTGCTTGGTAGGACACATTCTGAGGCACCAAGGGATCACCAATTAAGTATTGGAGGGCAGTGTGGATGGTAAAAATCGTAGAGGGAGATCAAGAGCTGAATACACTAAGCAGATTCTGAAGGATGTAGGTTGCAGTAGGTACTGGGAGGTGAAGAAGCTTGCACAGGATAGAGTAGCATGGAGAGCTGCATCAAACCAGTCTCAGGACTGAAGACCACAACAACAACAACAAAACCAGATCCAATAGATTAGAAGCTATAAGCAAATGTCGAGAATCATCTAACCAGAAACAATTAAAACTGTACCTTGGAGTGATAGATTGTTACAGGAAGTCTCTACCACAGGGGTATCAAGTGCACTTCATTTATTACCATTACCAAAGCAGGGAATGGAGCAGAGTTAAACAATATGAAATTTAATTTAGCAGGGTCACTGTTACTATTACATCCAAACTTTAAAGAACATTTCCATCTGGCTACTGTGTGTCAAAATATGGCGTTGGATCCCACATGTATCTATAAATATGTACTATAAATGGAACAAAACATTGTCCACTTGCACAGCAGGTTATTATCATCTGCTGAGAGGAATTATGGGTTTACAAGAAGAAGATGCTAGCAGTAGTTTGGTCATTTGAGAAATGCAAACACTTATTATTGAGACGCAAGACAATGGTGGACAACAACCACAGCACATTGATCTTTCTACTTAAAAGTAAGCCTTTGCATTGCCGGTTGACATACTAGGTGTTATTCCTTCAAGAATTTAAATTTGCAATACGCTATGTAAAGGGTACAGACAATATCGCACCAGATGCACTATCAAGATTACAAGTAGGATTAAAACCTACTATAGACATAAAGGAGAGAGGTGATTTTGTGATTTACTTCCTAAAAGTTAACAAATACAAACAATATATTACAATACTTGGTAAAATTCTGAAAATGGAACAACAGAATGATGAAATATTGTGTAACTAGATTTATTACTTAGAACCAAATCCATATGACAATAATAAGACCAAGGAGCTCTATAAAGGACATCTTTTCAATAAAAACAAAAATATTAACAACTGGTTACCACATATGCCTAGAAGTAAAGTAGATCTACTGACCTGGTATATAAATCTATGGTACAGTCATTTTGTACCAAAGAAGTGCATAACGCATGTGAGGAAGTATTGTCATTTAGAAACACATGTAGACAAGTTTGAAAGGTATGAGTCAAAGTCAAAACACAACTTCGAAAATGAACACCATGCTGTACTCTACAATACTCTATTAGATTTAATGGCTGTGGATTTCTATGGCCCACTGTCTTGTTGGTGGGAAGGAATGGTGAACATCTTCATTGTGGATGAATGCTGGTCAAAGTTAGTTAAGTTGTATCTGCTGAGAAGAGTCACAACCAACTGCATTGTGTTCAGGCTGAAGAATAATTACTTTGAAGTTGTGCGGAAACTGAAGATTTTGTTACAAGACAATGGTGCCCAATTTATAGCTAGGCAGTTTAATCCTGCTGTTATCTTTCAGTCAATATGACACAAAAAGGAATTTCTTCTTCCATAACTTTTTAATATTTAAATGGAATTGCTCCAAACGTGATGACTTTTTTGTGTAAACATTCTAAATACCTTAAAGTTCAAATCTAAAAAAAAAAAATATACTTCTGTTTCTCGAGTCAGTATGCTCCAGGGGGCTCAAATATTGACAGAATGTACAAATAACATAGTCAAGTATTATTTCTACATGTCTGTGGTATATACCTCTCACTATAGCCAAGGTCATCCATGAATATACCTCTCACTATAGCCAAGGTCATCCATGAATATACCTCTCACTATAGCCAAGGTCATCCATGAATTACCAGTGACCACCTCATTTGTAGTGCAAGAAAAATTAATCTTACAACCTACAAAAGTGAGGGGACCGGTTAAGAGTTCTTGTTGAGCAACGTCGTTAGGTGTAAAATCAAAACTGCTAACAGTCTTGTACACAGGCATGCGTGTTCTGCGATAATATCTCCTCCTCCTAAGAGGCATGGCTGTGTGCTACGTGCGGCTGCCTTGAGTCGAATGAGCATGCTGTTGCCTCACGAGCGAGATAAGGCGGTCCCTGATGTCATAGCGATAAGCTTACCCGGGCGTGGCAGGAAGAAGCACGCACCTAGAGCGCAATGGCGTCACCAGAAACGGAGCAATTCTGCGGATCGTGCTTAGTTCGAACTATAGCGCGATCCGACGTAGCGCCTCGTGCAGCGGCTAAGTGCAGTTCAAGGGCACCCGCCAAGACAGCGGCGCACACAGCCATGGATTTTAATACCTACTCCAAATTTTTCTTTTGTTTCCTTCACTTTTTATGACAAAGTATATATCTGATTCCTTCTTATGAAATATGCGAAGGTTACATTACAATGCAAGTCGCTGACTGTGTTCAAATTATTATAGCACATTATCTCTAAAAGTTACATTTTATCAGCTGTTGTGTGCAGACACAGTTAATGTATTTATCATAGTAACTTCTGTCTGCCTATAATGACAAAACAAGTTCCTTCCAATGAGCAATTGGAAGCATTAGTAAATACATCTGATAGCAAGGAGATAATTTCTGAAGAATGAAATCAAACCAGTGATGACAACATCTATTCTTCATTCAATTCAAAAGACATTTTAGATACTAATACCTTAAATAACAATGTGCAAACTGCTTTGCTGATTCAGTCTAAAGACAAAAAGATCATGTGGAGCCTAGAGCTTTTTCTGAAAACTGGAAGAGCATCTCATACAAACATTGTAAAACCGACTCCTACTCTGTCAAGATATGCTACAATGTAAAACTGTAGCAATGTAAAATCACCTTTTTAAATTATAGTGAATGATAATATTCAGAGTATTGTGGTGGAAATGACTAATATTGAGGGTCAAAGAAAAATTTATGGGGTCAGCTGGAAAGCATTAAATGACCACTGGCCAACTTGAAGCCTACATTGGCATGTTATTACTGGCTTAGGTACATAAATTATAGGTACATAAAGTATATGGTGAATCAACAAAGAGTCTGTGGGATACAGAAATAGATAGAGCCATCTTTCCTGTCATGATGTTGTTGAGACCTTTCTGTTGCATCTCACGTGTGTTACGTATTGATGACAAGACTGATTGAAGAGCACTAAGAATAAATAACAATTTGGCACCTATATGACTTCTGTGGGATAAGTTGATAGAAATACTTTCAAAACTGTATAATCTTAGCACAAATATAACCATGAATGAACAACTGGATGCTTTGAGAGGATGTTGTCCATTCAAACAATACATAACAAGCAAATCCTCAAAATATGGACATTGTGTGATAGTGCTACTTCTTATGTTTTGAAGACATATATCTTCATAGGAAAATTACCTAGACAAGCACCTGAAAAAAATTAAGGTATGAGGGTTCTCATGGATCTGACATGTGAACTAAAAGCCAAAATGTCACACGAAGCAATTTCTTTTCATGATGTGCATTAGGCCAAGAACTTCTCAAAAGATATCTTACAATGCTGTGAACAGTGAGAAAAAAATAAGCTGAACTCCCTGATAATATATCAAGCAAAGAAGATTTCCACACTTCAAAGTTCTTTTTTATGAAGGCTACCACAGTTGTATCTTATGTTCCACAGAAGAAGAAACACAAAGTTCTGATGAGCACAATGTACAACAGTGGAAAAAAATAACAGAGAAGACCAAAATGCAAAGCAATGCAATGCAAGCAAGGGAGCAGTTGATCCACTGGAACAGCTTATCAGCAACTACACATACAAGAAGAAAAACAACTGTTGGCCAATGATCATCTTCTCCAATAGTTTTGATTCTTCTGCCTACAATGCTTTTGTGCTCTAGAGAGAAATACACTACTGGTCATTAAAATTGCAACACCAAGAAGAAATGCAGATGATAAATTGGTATTCACTGGACAAATATATTATACTAGAACTGACATGTGATTACATTTTCACGCAATTTGGGTGCATAGATCCCGAGAAATCGGTGCCCAGAACAACCACCTCTGGCCATAATAACGGCCTTGATATGCCTGGGCATTGAGTCAAACAGAGCTTGGATGGCGTGTACAGTTACAGTTGCCTATGCAGCTTCAACACGATACCACAGTTCATCACCAGTAGTGATTGGCGTATTGTGACAAGGCAGTTGCTCGGCCACCTTTGACTAGACGTTTTCAATTGGTGAGAGATCTGGAGAATGTGCTGGCCAGGGCAGCAGTCGAACATTTTCTGTATCCAGAAAGGCCCATACAGGACCTGCAACATGCGGTCATGCATTTTCCTGCTGAAATGTAGGGTTTTGCAGGGATCGAATGAACGGTAGAGCCACGGGTCGTAACACGTCTGAAATGTAACATCCACTGTTCAAAGTGCCATCAATACAAACAAGAGGTGACCAAGACGTGTAACCAATGGCACCCCATACCATCACACCGGGTGATACGCCAGTATGGCAATGAAGAATACACGCTTCCAATGTGCGTTCACCGCAACGTCGCCAAACACGGATGCGACCATCATGATGCTGTAAGCAGAACCTGGATTCATCCAAAACAATGACGTTTTGCCATTCATGCACCCAGGTTCGTCGTTGAGTACACCATCACTGGCGTTCCTGTCTGTGATGCAGTGTCAAGGGTAACCACAGCCATGGTCTCCGAGCTAATAGTCCATGCTGCTGCAAACATCGTCGAACTGTTCGTGCAGATGGTTGTTGTCTTGCAAACGGTCCCATCTGTTGACTCAGGGATCAAGACGTGGCTGCATGATCCGGTACAGCCATGTGGATAAGATGCCTGTCATCTCCACTGATTAGTGATACGAGGCTGTTGGGATCCATCACAGCGTTCCTTATACCCTCCTGAACCCACCAATTCCATATGCTGCAAACAGCCATTGGATCTCAACCAATGCGAGCAGTAATGTCACGATACAAAAACCGTAATCACGATAGGCTACAGTCCGACCTTCATCAAAGTCGGAAATGAGAGGTATGCTTTTCTCCTCCTTACATGAGGCATCACAACAACGTTTCACCAGGCAACGCCAGTCAACTGCTGTTTGTGTATGAGAAATCGGTTGGAAACTTTCCTCATGTCAGCACGTTGTAGGTGTCGCCATCAGTGTCAACATTGTGTGAATGCTCTGAAAAGCTAATCATTTGCATATCACAGCATCTTCTTCCTGTCAGTTAAATTTCGCATCTGTCGCATGTCATCTTCATGGTGTATCAATTTTAATGGCCAGTAGTGTAAATCCAAGAAGGATATTTCTTGATGAATTGGGAAGACTCCTAGTTACCCCTTAAATTGAAGCTAGAAAAATGCTGCCACAAAATGAACAATTAGTGGCCACTGCTAGAAAAATACGAACATTAAGTACATCAACACCAAGCTCCTGCAGTGGCAAACAAAACTGCAGACATGCCAGATGCATTTTCTGTATATAAAGTTGTGACAACAAGACACCAATGAAGAGTTCAAATGGTAACAAACATCTTTGAAAAGTTCACATTAGACACCACTGCCAAAACTATGCCATTCTAAGCATACCTCTATTCTAATTTTTCCTGTGACTGTCCACTTATATGCTAAGTAAAAACCTATTGTGCAAAAGTTCATCGAGGGCCAGAGCTTACATTAGTGTTGAGATTGTTGCCATGTAATACTGTAAAAATTGTTTATATTGTCACAAATAAACCTACATTTAAAATTATAATAATTTTTAACTATTTATAATCATCATGCCCTTTAAATACCATAGCACATCAGTATAGCCTGAAAGAACACATGTGTATCGTGGTGTCGCCGCCAGACACCGCACTTGCTAGGTGGTAGCCTTTAAATTGTCCGTGGTCCATTAGTATACATCGGACCTACGTGTCGCCACTATCAGTGATTGCAGACCAAGTGCCGCCACATGGCAGGTCTAGAGAGACTCCCTAGTACTCGCCCCAGTTGTACAGCCGACTTTGCTAGTGATGGTTCACTGACTAAATACGCTCTCATTTGCAGAGACGACAGTTTAGCATAGCCTTCAGATATGTCATTTGCTACGACCTAGCAAGGCGCCATATTCAGTTACTACGAATGTATTCTGGACAGATAATATTGTGAATCATGTACCGTCAAGAGCGACGCTCATCATTAATGGATTAAAGTTAAGTATCAAACTAATTACATCTGCTTTTTGAATTCTAATTCCTTGTCAAGTTCCAGACCTCACGGCAGTATAGTTCTTCCATCCTCATCCCAGCCTACATGAGCGAAAAAGTGTGCATTTCAGCCTCCTCTAGTAACACGGTGTTGGCTCTTCAGCCAACACAACATTTATAGCTTCCCTAAGGAAGGTAGCAGTGTTAAAAAAATTCTGGCCTGGAAGATGGTAAATAATGTTTTAAATTCCAAATATCACCCACAAACAAAGCCAACCAAGAGAAGTATGTATGAATTACATACGTTATGTCACACGTATTGTGCAACTCAACATTTTAAGTGGATACATGAAGTATTTCCAATAGAAGTACTAGGAGGATGAGCAGAGGGAGGATCTACAGGGTGGTCCATTGATCGTAACCATGCCAAATATCTCACAAAATAAGCGTCAAACGAAAAAACTACAAAGAACGAAACTCATCTAGCTTGAAGGGGAAAACCAGATGGCGCTAAGCTTGACCCGCTAGATGGCGCTGCCATAGCTCAAACAGATATCAACTGTATTTTTATAATAGGAACCCCCATTTTTATTACATATTCGTGTAGTACGTAAAGAAATATGAATGTTTGAGTTGGACCACTTTTTTTTGCTTTGTGATAGATGGCGCTGTAATAGTCACAAACGTTTTTTTAAATTAAAATACAGAACGTAGGTACGTTTGAACATTTTATTTTGGTTGTTCCAATGTGATATATGTACCTCTGTGAACTTATCATTTCTGAGAACGCATGCTGTTACAGCGTGATTACCTGTAAATACCACATTAATTCAATAAATGCTCAAAATGATGTCCATCAACCTCAATGCATTTGGCAATACGTGTAACGACATTCCTCTCAACAGCGACAAGTTCACCTTCTGTAATGTTCGCACATGCACTGACAATGCGCTGACGCATGTTGTCAGGCGTTGTCAGTGGATCACGATAGCAAATGTCCTTCAACTTTCCCCACAGAAAGAAATCCGGGGTCATCAGTTCCAGTGAACATGTGAGAGCCACGGTATGGTGCTTCGACTACCAATCCACCTGCCATAAAATATGCTATTCAATACCACTTCAACCACACGCGAGGTATGTGTCAGATATCCATCATGTTGGAAGTACATCGCCATTCTGTCATACAGTGAAACATCTTGTAGTAACATCGGAAGAACATTACGCAGGAAATCTGCATACATTGCACCATTTAGATAGCCATCGATAAAATGGGGGCCAATTATCCTTCCTCCCATAATGCCGCACCATACATTAATCCACCAAGGTCACGGACGTTCAACTTGTCACAGCCATCATGGATTTTCCATTGCCCAATAGTGCATATTATGCCGGTTTACGTTACCACTGTGGGCGAATGACACTGCGTTGCTAAATAGAATGCATGCAAAAAATCTGTCATCGTCCCATAATTTCTCTTGTGCCCAGTGGCAGAACTGTACACGACATTCAAAGTCATCGCCATGCAATTCCTGGTGCACAGAAATATGGTACGGGTGCAATCGATGTTGATGTAGCAGTCTCAACACCGACATTTTTGAGATTCTTGATTCTTGCGCAATTTGCCTGCTACTGATGTGCAGATTAGCCACGACAGCAGCTAAAACACCTACTTGGGCATCATTTGTTGCAGGTCATGGTTGACATTTCACATGTGGCTGAACACTTCCTGTTGCCTTAAATAATGTAACTATCCGACAAACGGTCAGGACACTTAGATGATGTCCTCCAGGATACCGAACAGCATACATAGCACACACCTGTTGGGCATTTTGATCACACTAGCCATACATCAACACGATATCGACCTTTTCCGCAATTTGTAAACGGTCCATTTTAACACGGGTAATGTATCATGAAGCAAATATCGTCCACACTGTTGGAATGTTATGTGATACCACGTACTTATATGTATGTGACTATTACAGCGCCATCTACCATGAAGTGAAAAAAGTGGTCCAACTAAAACATTCATATTCCTTTACGTACTACGTGAATATGTAATAAAAAATGGGGGTTCCTATTTTAAAAAACGCTGTTGATATCCTTTTGACCTATGGCAGCGCCATCTAGCGGGCCAACCATAGCGCCATCTGGTTTCCCCCTTCATGCTAGATGAGTTTCGTTCTCTGTAGTTTTTTCGTTTGATGCTTATTTCGTGAGATATTTGGCCCGGTCACTATCAATGGACCACCCTGTATATTGAAATATATAGAATGGTCAAAGGCAAATTAATCCTCACAGAGTGTGATGATGAATAATATTAAGGAATTACTAATAAAAGAAGGAGAAAATAGGAAAAATATATGGGAAACTGTGGTTTCAATATCTGTAAGGCAGGGGACCTATTTTTGGTGAAGAACCACAAACATAGTTCTTTGAATGATAAGTTGATAAGTACATTTAATTCTCTGTATGAAGGATCTTTTGTAATTACAAGAATGCCCCACCCCAAAACAAACCAGGTACAAAAGATGTGAAAGATATGTGTAATACTAAAGATTTATGACATTTCATAACAAACTATAGCTGTAAGTAATAGAAAGGAATGAGGTGATGAGGGTAAAGTGTAGGGGTGAGAAAGAGATATTTATATGAATTTGTGAGATAGGAAGGCATAGGGGAAAGTAGTTGAATTTAGCTGATAGAAGTAAATCTGGTGGCACATAGTATGTATTATTTGCACAATGACTTTCATATAAGAGAAAATTGTTGCTTTGCTTTATGTAAAGAACACAAAGTTGCCCAGTAAAATAGAAATTTTCTCTCCTATATCTGATATAGGTAGCACTGTGAAAGGACTGAGCTTATTACTTACAGCTCTGGGAGTTCAAATGTTTTGTTGCACTGTGTAGGATATGTTTGGCCTCTAGCTGCCAATCACCTTTCGAAATTTCACCAAAGTTTGAAACAAAACTGTAATGATGACTATTAGGTTAATAATCTATGACCATTATTTACTTATTAATAAGTAATCCTTTTTATGGGCTAAGAAGTTGCTATCTTTTTTTGGAAAAGTCTAATTGTTGGGTGCGGATTTGTATGGTTTTCTCTGAGAAAGTAGTTATAAGTATAGCAGTTGGTCTTGAGTGCTGATTTCAATTAGGGAATAAGAACAATTTGTGGACTCCCACATGACACCAGGTGGTTCAAAAGATTTCCCGTCAAACAGTGTTAGACTGTCGAGGCATTGGAGACAAGAGTAAACTCCTGACCAATGTAATGAAATTTAGTTCTTAGGAGATAGTTGATAGTGGAAAAAAGGTCCTCCTTCCTATAAATGGAAGAAACTACTCTATAGTATTAACAATTAAATTAAAATACAGAGATCCAGATGCTTTCATATAAGGGGACACATGTATAAATATTGATTTATAGTCAAATACCATAAGAAAAGGGGTGGCTAAAAGCATCTCGAAGGAGAGAGTAAGTTGACTCACTGCAGTCGTTGTACACTGAAGTGAATTGATGTAATGGTAATGGCCCTTAACGAATCTGAACACCTGTTTCAAGAACAACAAATGACACCCTAATGCATATACAATAAGTAATAATTATAAAGAGTGGCAAGTAGTAGTATTTAAGAATTGAATTATAATGTAATGCTGAACTTCAACTGTTATAAAAGCAAATAGTAAGCAGATATGAGAACTATATACAAGTTTAAATGTATTGCTTAAGACAAGCAGTTATATTTGTAATGTTGTAAACACCACGATTAACACAAACGGTTAATTTGAGAGAGAGAGAGAGAGAGAGAGAGAGAGAAAGCAAATAAGAGAAGTGGTGATATGAAACATTGTTTCTGCAACAAGTTAGTTATGGTAATAGTTACTTTAGTATTTCCCACGCTTACTCATTGTGAGGGTTGGCAGATGTGAAAGTACACATATTTTTTCTTTAGCACAGATTTAACACAGATTCGCATTCGAATAGCATTTTTACCTTCAATAGTTGTGTATGACTGAGCAAGCTCAATTATAATGAATTAGGTTTGACCAAAATATAATTAGTGATTAGTAACTGAGCTATTAGTGTGATGCTGTTATCATCTGATGGATATTTTTATGCTCGACGTACCCTAAGGCATCACATGGCAACGCAATATCACCTTATGACATGCTTACATCACCATACAGTGTTCCTCGGAGTCTGCAATGCCCTGCACCATGCCATGTTGCCCCTCTTGGAGAAGTTGTTTGCCATGGGCTACTTAACAACTGAAATATGTCAGACGTCCGACATAAAACAGCTGAGTTAGCTGAGACTTTACATTGACTTAGCTAGGAAATACATCCAAGTTGTATGCTCTGGTGTCTTAAGATTTAATGTAGGTTTAATAAACCATGTCATTAAGCAGCGCACTGACTTTCTGTCAGCAGTTTGGAAGTTGTCACAAGAAGTTTTTTTTGTGACTTTGCAGGGTTGTCATTTGACCAGCAATGGGACATAAGTGCAAGAAGTTGCATTTTGTCAGGACAAAAACTTGCAAGACACATCAGGTATTGAATTCATTGAATGGCACTAAGAAATTAACCGAAGGTGTGAGTGATGATTTAATAACAGTACATGGAAACCAGATCCAATATTAAGAAATTGAAGGGGAGTTTATTGAAAAAGTCACTGAGTGTTTTATTAAAAAGTTAGATTAAATGTGAATTAAAGCACTGTAAAAAATTAGTGGCAATACTTGGTGAGAGGGATTAGTTTTTGCAATGGGTAGAGCATTAAACAATAGCTTCCTCATTTTCAAAACATCTAGCAAAACAAAGCAAAATTTGTAATAAGTCATTTAGTGGGAGATACTGGATGAATTTTAGACATATCTGGGACTTGAAAGTGCATTTAAACAGTATGCAAAAGAAACAGTGCCGAATTGTTAAACTCATGCTCATACCATAACAGACAGGGTAAGTATAGGCAATTTAATGGATATAGACAATTTGTAGAATGGCATTTAAACGGAGCTAAATATTTTAACGTCCCTTTCAGAAAAGAACATCTCCTGGAAATAAGTAGCCTTCCATGGGGGGGTAAGGAAGAAATCGCTAGTTAAGGTTTGGGGAGAGGTGACCGACTACTACATTTCTTTCAGCTGTTAAAGTTAGAAAACATGCAAGCAGAAGATTCTAATCAACTGATCAGAATAAGTCAATATAAAAACAATGGTGCTAAGTAACTGATGGGTTATTCTTGGGTATTTAACTGCAATAATAAAGACAAAGCTTATACCAAACCTAACTGTAATAGATGGCCAGTCAATAATGAAGATAGGTGCTAAGAGAAAAATGCACAGGCCTTCAGGTCGTGAGTCGTGCTTTACTCGTCAGAGGCCAGAATAAAAGTTTCAACTGATTATACTATTATACTATAACCAATGTAATATCCAGGCTAATAAGATCTGATGATGAGAAGTATTTGAGTGATTTATTATTAATCAAGGATACAGATGTAAATTATTAATTACTGAAACCAGTTGTCAAGGGATTAAATGAGACAATGTCTGTCAACATAATTTAGCAGAATAGACATCACCAGAGCCATGATCAGAGCAGTGATCCTAAGCATTGACTATTGTCAGTTGATGCTCCTGCCAGTCTAGCACTCAGCAGAAGTAGCTGCTTCTGTATCATCAGATTGCTGTGTGTCAGTGGCATCTGACATCAGGAAGCCTGCAGCATTTGTCACACTACCACGAGACAACTGACGGATGTCAGTCACTAACCCTTTTTTAGACCTTTCACGTGATGCAAAAATGCAGTCCCTTCTCCAAAGTCAGTGCCCAGCAGCTGCATTTAAACCCCAGTCCAGCTGATTACATCATGATCAGCACAGCAGGGGCATGCATGGAACCTGCCATGTTCCATCATCACTCCAAGATCTACTGATGCATCCTGGAGCCCACCATAACTATGTCACAGCTGCCAATGCCACTAATGGGCTCTGAACCATGGCGCTACCTGATTGCTGGCCCTGGAAGCCAATACTCTGCCGATGCCTCATATAAGCTGCCAGACAATGGCAGCCACACACCACAGCTCTCCAGTCTTTGGTCCAGAGTGAGGCTCTGGCCAGTGCAGCGACCACAATTCCTTGGTCTCATCTACATTTGGATTTTGCAGGTCCTTTCCTCAGATCTATATGGCTCCTGGTTGTGATGTGAACAGTGGATTCTCTTTTGAGTTTTGCATGTTGTCCACAACCTCAACGAAAATGACCCAGGTGCTGGCATGCTCATTGACCCTCTAAGCACTCCTGGAAGACTCAGTCACAGACAGTGGCCCCAATATACGTCAGCAGCGCTCCGAGGAATTCTGTAATTCTACTGGCTTCACGTTAATGCACACAGCTCCATTCCACCCTCCCTCAAATAGTATGGTGAACGTTTGGTACGCACCTTCAACAACTTCACTGAGGATGCCTTGACATCATTCCTTTCATCATACCATGCATCTCCTCGGGACAGATCCTCTCCAGCAGTGAAATTGCATGGTTGCCAGCATACATCACAATTATCCCTGGTGTACCTGCAAAACAGCCGCTCAACACTGGAGATAAACAGACGGCATCATTTTCTCAACAGGATCCGATGTGGCTCCTGACATATGGATGAGGCAAACAGCACTGGCAGACTGACTACATCATTCACCTGATCGGGCAGGCAATGGTCGAAGTTCAGCTGCTATGGGAAGGCCACTGCTGTCAGCACATCATTCAAGTCCATGCACGACATGGACTAGAATCTCCAAAGGATAACCTGATACTCTGTTTCATTCCAGATTCCTAGGATGAGGTACTTTTCCCACCACATGCTATTAAGAGACCAGACATGGGTCATCATGTCTCCCACCCCATGCCAATGGAGGTGGATCCAAATCCATCCCAGGAGAATGAAGATTCCAGCACTATCAATGCATCGGGAGCTTGCTGTCACCTCACAAAAGTTACAGTGTGTGGGTCAAAGTAGGCAACACTCACGCACTCCGTAGCAGCAATGCAGAAATATCAAGTGTAAACCCAGATCATCAGGAGGCACACTGAGAGCTAAGCACCACCGGGTTCCTCGCCAGGTATTAGCAAGAGGTCACTGACCACACCACAAAACCATGCCTTCATCTGGTCACGAGTGACTAGAAGGCAGCATGTCTCTTCCTGAAGAGTGATTATTTAAGCCAACCCAGGGATGACCTCTATGTGTAGTTCCCATCAGCAAGAGCTGGCTGAATCATGTGCCAGCTGTTTGCAATCCATCATTTAAACTCTCATCAATGCGACATGGGGACAACTGTGTCACGCCGAGAAGTTAGACTTCATAGTAGGTAACAATTCTTCGAGTGCTAGTTATTCTCATTTTAGTTCCAGCTACAGGGAGCTAGTTGGAGCTATACCTCAGAATTGTATTTAGTTGGAAGCACTGAAGAGGCAGAGTTATTTTCTTATTAAAGCTACTGACACCATCAGTTTTTTGCAAGGTAATAAAGAAGCTGTTTGTAACATCTATTAGGGCTCTCCTCAATTAGTAAATAAAAAGTAGAATTTTTCAGATTTAATCGATATTAGTTCAGCACTGATCAAATACAGCATGGTTTAAGAGTCACAACAGAATCGGACGGTTCAGATTCCCTGTATTTACATTATGTGAACTGGCCCAAAGCAACAATATGCTGAGGTGCCACATGGATGTGAGACAAGTCATCAGGCCTGACAAAATCAGTTAAACTGCTTTAGGTGTGTCAGGACCAGAGGCACAAATCACATGCTGCAAGTCCATGTTGGCCCACCTCAGGCAGTCTGGCTCGTGTAGTGGGAATGGGCTTAGCCCAACCTCATTTGCTGCTCGGCCCGGGCCGGCCCATAGGGCTACCAGACTGACAGCATCTTGTTTATCATAGTGTGAGCTGAACTCACTGAGAGACTTGTTAGCTTACAGAGCAAGCACCACCTGTCATGATGGGAGTGAGCCGATTGCTTATGTGTGCACTGCCTCAAATTGTCACTGACTTGGACAAAATTAAGAAGAAAGATAAATTATTCAGCACTGACTAATTTCTTTTGTTTTCCTATAAAAAACTTTTAACATTCATTTTTTGCAGTTCCTTGTGCGAAAGAAACTGTGGCAGTCCAGCAAGAATTTCATTTTATTTGCCATCTCTCGGTGAGGCATTTGCACCTAGCACAAGATGTCATTGCCTGGTAAATATAATTGCTGATAATATCCAAATTAATTGTTTGAAAAATAAACTAACAACTATCACAAACATGATTTACATGGTGTGGCTGACTGTGTGAGTTTGGGTGGCAGGAACATGAAGAACATCTTAGACTTGTGATGTGTAACTGCTACTTGGTCCTGCACAGGGTCCACCCCAGGGAGTTGGTGGAAATGATACTCTCTGAGCCAAACAGAAAACAGCACCGTAACTAGTTTTTTATCCCTATCAGATGAAAAATCTGGTCAATAATAATAAAAAAAAAGACATCACCGCAGTTTTGTACGTAGTATCACTGAACGAAGTAAATCAATGTTCATTGTGTATTTTGAATAAGTATTGTTTAAGTTGGCCTCATTTGAGGTGGACATAATTTAGTGAGAGCTTACTGTACATACTGGCAATGTGTGAAAGCTGTGAACACCCTTCCATCATAAATGTAATAATGGGGAGTTACTGAGTATCTTATTGGATACATATGTGAACATTTAGATAAGTGAAGGAAAGAAGATCTTGGAGGAAATATCTCAGGAGAGACTGATATTTTTGAACTGGAATAAAGCCTCCAGCTTTCAAAAACTTTATATATTATTGTGACACAATTTTGAAACAGTTTCACATTAAAGATGCAATTGGTGATAAGAGAAGTCAATAGCTTAATGAAAACCTTATTGTTTCAGTTTTAGTAGCATGAAAGAAGTAATTTCACAGTTATTTTCATACTAGCAAATTCTCTTTTCAGTAGCTGTCAAAGACACTTAAAATCACAGTTATATATGAATAACAAAGTTCCATACATTAACCATGTGGAAAAATACTCTCCTCGTTGTGTGCTGTCATTTGTCAAAATCACATTTCAATATCTCAAACAGTTTAGAAGATATGAGGTGTGTTATGAGTATTTCATTCCCACACACATGCCATCCGAGGTACATGTGCTACATACATTCCATTTTCTCAAGATTGGAGACAGGTAGAGACCTCCTCCCATCTAAAGAAAAATTCTATATTTTAGCTAAATTTAATTTGCAGCAACATATGATGTACAAGGGTAAGTCAATTATTATCCACAATTCAGTTACATTTTTGTCTATTTTTGGTAGTACTGTCATTTTACATTGATGAGACATGCTTTGTTTATTTGTTGTTATATCTTTGCAATTTTCAAGCTGCTAGGTTAGTTTCATTATCACCGCCATGCTGTTAATGATGGCCTCTCCACTGTCTGTTAGCACCCAAGAAGAGCAATGTTCAGTGATACGTTTTTTGTGGTCAGAAGGCTTATCAGGGGCCAAAGTACATCAAAGACTTTCGGTACAGTACGGGAACAGTGTTATGTTACAATGGAGTGTCTACGAATGGATTGAAAAATTCCGAAATTGTCACAAAAGAGCTACACCTGATGAAGGAGCCGGATGACTGTTTACCACCACAAATGAAGAAACCATTGAGTGTTCACGTGAAATGATTCTCTCAGACAGGTGATTAACTATTGACGAAGTGGCACATCATCTGCAAATTAGTCACGGTTCTGCCTACGAAAATATTCACAACAGACTTGGGTTTCATAAAGTTTGTGCAAGATGGGTCCCAAAACAACTCACACAGTTGCATAAACAAACATGCTTGGACATCTGCAAAAAACATTTCGATCACTATGGTAATGAAGGGGACAACTTCTTAGACAGGATCATTACTGGTGCAAAACATGGATCCATCATTACGAGACGCAGAGTAAATGGCCGAGTATGGAATGGAAACATCCAAATTCGTCGTGCAAGAAAAAGTTAAAGACCCAACCGTCTGCAGGAAAACTGATGCTTACTGTTTCTAGGGATGCACAAGGTCCAGTACTGGAACATTATGGGCAAAGGGGCACAACAATAAACAGTGTACATTATAGTGAGATGCTTACTGCCAGACTAAAGCCTGCAATTCAAATCAAATGCCAAAGATTTCTGTCAAAAAGTGTTGTGTTGTTAAACGACAATGTATGTCTGCATACTGCAGCCCATACTGCTAAAATGCTCCAGAAACTCAATTTTGAAGTACTGGATCATCCTCCATATATTCCCAACGTTACCCCTTCTGACTATCACTTGTTTTGTCCACTAAAACAAGCATTAAGGGGCTGTCGATTTGCCTCGAACGAAGCAGTGAAAGAAGTGGTGCATCCCTGGCTCACAGCTCAACTGAGAAACTTCTTTTATGAGGGCATCAGAAAGCTTGTATACAACGATGGAACAAATGCATTGAAACGCAAGGAGAGTATGTCAAAAAATGATGCAAGTTTCCCATTTGGTTACAATAAATTTTTATAACTATTTTGCAGATAATAATTGACTTATCCTCATAATATGCACTAAACACAAAATCATAGCAACCCATAGATTTCATTGCAAAATTTTTCAAATTTTGTCATGTCATAATTAAATTTGAATAAAACGGTACGTATGATCATTGTCGATATTTTGGGCACTTCATATGAAGCTGACATATAAAGTTATATAAGTAACCTGAAAATCAATTTTTTTTACTGATTTGTTCCCGTAAAATCATTTGTGAAGGATTGCAGGACATGCACCTCGATTCTGTCAGCTTAACAATTCGCCAACCAGCGCACCAAAAACGGGCAAAGAATGTCTCATTCATTCTGGCTCACCAGCAGGCACAGGACCACGCCAGTCAGTGCTGCCACCTGGCTCCCATTGTGCGCTGCCTTGTTAGATAACAAGGGGATATTTTCCATGCTGAGTCAAGCCGCCTTGTGCTGGGCCCCTGTGCAGGTAGCCTTCTTTCTTTCTGTGCGCACCCTATGACATGTGCATGCCCATCACAGGAGCATTTCTGTCAGGCTTAGAGTTGCCAAAAATGTTGGTACTAAAACTGGACAAAATCCACAGAAATCCAATCAAAAGATGAGGATGAGGAGGGACTTCAAACGCTTGGAAAAGTGTCACTACTGAAATGGTTTCAGTTGCCAGAGACTGCAGTTGTGTGTGTGAGTTGCGTTTGCGTGAGCATGTGAGTGTGCGTATGTGTGTCTATTGTTGACGAAGGCCACTGGCCAAAAGCTTTAAGTGCGAAAATCTTTTCGTTGTGCCTATCTGCAACTCAGCATTTCCACTATTCGGTGAGCAACAACTTTCCTTCTCATTATATTGGAACATAATACTTGTATAAATATATTTGAAAGGAAGAAAGTACAACATAATGGAAAATCCAGCATGGAATGTAACAATATTATGGAAAGGATAGTTGCACTCAGCAACCCCACTGTACTGTGAATGCAACTATCCTTTTCAAAATGAAGCCCAACATAAGTTACTTACATATACAGTGTTTACACAGATTACTTTGTGGACCTGTCACACTTCTCAGATTATTTGACAGCTTTTACAAGGTCAGTTTGTGTAATTAAAGAGCACTGCACAGCACAACTGAAAGTTAAAGTACGCTGTAAGATGCTCTCAGTTGTTGATACATCCAAACGATTGTGTTCCTCAGTCCATTGAGGTCCCATTAATGAAAAAAATTCTCTCAGAATTAGAATTATATCTTACAACTGAAAACATATATTGGCATATCTTTAGCAATTATGATTTCTGCAAGCTGAACTCTGTATTCCAGTGATTTGTTCTGGGTTGGTAATACTGACTTGCAATTATCCTCCGAAACTTTTGAAGACAAAAAAATTCTTCAGATGCACATACTGAGCAAACATTTCTGCCTCACAGATCTCTACTTCTTTTCCTTTGAAATAACCTAGTGTCCTTTCTTTGTCTACCCATTCCACTAAGTTAGTCAAAGATATCAACTCAAAAATGTCAATACCTCATTGTTGAGAAGATTATTTTGTAAGGTAAAAAATCGTGGTTTCATAAAATACGTATGTGTTACTTTGAAATTTTTTGATGTTAGTTCAGAGCAATGATCTTCTTCATTTTTTAAAAATTTCTTTAGTTTCCATACCCAAATAATATTTCTCTGGTAGTGGAATTACTGAATTCTCAATAATGAGATTCATGTCAACCACAGGTATGTTACTACTCTCAATTTTCTTTATATGGTTTAACTCAACTGATCATGAATAAACCAAAAGTACGTCTCACTTAAAGGAGCCGCAACAAACACTGACTAGATGGTGGGTGGTTTTTCTCCTGACAAGATAAAAGATCACAGAGTTTCCCACAGTTATAAGATACTCTCCACTGCAGGCACTAAAGACAGTCATCTAGTTTTAGTGTGTGACAGAAATACTCTATGGCAGGTGCCCACAAATTCATAACAATCAAATGTTTTGGGATTCTGATATTATGAAGATAAAATTAATCAAAAAGCTTCACCACAAAAAACATACTGAACAACTAGCAGTACAGGAAATAATTTCAAAGCTTTACCAATTTCCGCCAACAGATGCTAGTCCATAAAATGGAGCAATTTTCAAGCCCAACAGGTACAGAATGTAGAGCAAGAATGTATTTGATTATTGCATTGGCTTTTGGTCTTACAACACTTTGCTTTTTAGCAATAAAAGAATCAGGATACATAACAACACAACTTCATCGTGCAAGCAAATGACTAAAATGAATGGCAACATTTTACTGTTGTGTACGAGCTATGCTGTTGTCAATTCAAAGGTTGCAATGATCATTTCCTCTGCTGTATCTGGTTTTACACAAAAAAAGTGTGAGTTTTTAACCTGGTGCTTCTTTTGTGCTTTAGCGCCTCAATATGATGACTTATATCAGATTTCTCCCAATAATCAAATGAAAAATAACAGAAACAAAGTTTGCAGAATGCTTTCCCATCTATGTTGCCTTTTTTATGGAAGGCCATATTTCTGTTTATCCATCACTTAAAGCACAATTGCATTTCACTTTTGGCATCATCCGAAAGTAAATGGATTCATGGAACTCACTAGTTGTTGTGGTCTGCAATCTGGAGACTGGTTTGATGCAGCTCTCCATGCTACTCTATCCTGTGCAAGTTTTTCATCTCCAAGTAACTACTGCACCCTACATTCTTCTGAATCTGCTTAGTGTATTCATCTCTTGGTCTCCCCCTATGATTTTTACCCTACACGCTGCCCTCCAATAAATAGATAGAAATAACCAATTCCTGAGAGGTAGCTGTTACTGTAATAACTGCTCATCTATTACTAGCAGTTATTGTAATAATCACCAATAATGTGTGATGCCACCTGTTCACCGAAATGCGTACTATGCTTTCGCATCATCTGAGATCTGACCACAGACAAATGAACTGAGCAGAGGAACAGACCGTCTACAAGCTCATCTATAGATTGTGTGCCACGTGTTTATTGAAGGGTGTAATGCATCATGTTATTTAACTATTTAGAGTGACCATAAGGATTTAGTTTGTCAAAGGAAATAATCATCAGCAGATGAGTAGAAGTATTTTTCTGAGGTAGTTCACAATGTATACGCGGACAAGGAAACACATTTCTCAAATTTTTTCCAGATTTCCCAGTTAAAAATAAACTTTCTCCTGGGTGAAAACACCCATTTCCCATGTTAAGTGACAGTATACTTTTCCTCGGAACAGTAAAACTTACCAATACTTTGAATGGTTATGGTTTTATACATCGGCATAGAATTTCCCAGCAAATTAGAAAACGAAACTCGGGGGAAAAAAACAAGTTCTGGAAAGATCTGTGACATGCAGCAACATGTACGCTACATATTTTCATATTATTAAAGTAATAAATTCGAATTCCACTAAACACCACATATTACTTTCCAAAGCATTGAAATCAAGATTTGCGATAGCTTTTGTAATCTAGTCATAGCTCATGTCAAGTGATCTCCCCAGCCGATGACAGTGGATATTCGGAGCATAGGACATGTGATGTAGTCAGCCAATATCAACATCACTGTTAAGTAGTGCGAACACACAAATAGAAAAAGTTAATGGTTTAAATTAATATACATCGTTTTGATACAAGAAAAGCAAAGCTTACACATATAATATTGGTCACTAATATTAATAAGCTGCAAGAGAAGCTAAGCTCTCACATCTAATATTGATCTTTTTTATGGGTGTTACACTTTAAGATACATCATAGAAATGTGTGAGTAAAATTTTTAATAACGACATAAATGGCTGATCTGAGCTCGAAATTCTTCTAAATGGTGATCCTCGAAGAGTTAATTTTTAAATGAGAGTCAAATGCTTTGTGATTTAAAAACTACCGTGTAGATTCTCTCAAATAGTTCATCTTGCATAAAATGAAGTTTGCTTTGAAAGTAACGCTTTTCAAACCACGTGTAAAACATGAAACGTTCATACATTATGTCATACTAAAATTCATAATTTGGCTTGAAGTGTACGTTTCTATGTCCAGATTTGGATGTAAATTTTCTTGGAGTACCACTACTGTATTATCTCATGTTTGGTTCTTTATTATGGCATAATGCCACATGTTCTAGAAGATGAAAGCATGCACTCGAAATGCAGCAAACAGTTGAAACTAGCCAACAGTGTGGAATTAAACACTTCTTTGCAAATAAATTGACTGCCTCAGAGGAAAAAAGTAATAAAAGCCAAATTTCTTCAGCAAACTTCATTGCTCTGCAAGGCAATTAATGGTTGACTGTCAGGAAACTGTAAATATAAAATCTGAAACTAACATTTTTAATCGTCCGTAATTATGGGAATGTATTTTAATTCACTTGATAACTCCCTGCCACAGAAACCCGCTTTGTTTACATTTGACATGAGAACTGTAAATGAAGAGGTACCGGCAAAATCATTAAACTTAAACACGGATCACGTGGAGACTACCCACCTCCCCATTACAACACAGACTGCTCTGTGCATCAGCCCAGAACCTACGATACTTCCAAACTGCGGTGACACTAGATAGTGGCTACCCCCCCGGGCCCTCCTTCCCTCAAGCGTTTGAGGTAGGGCGCAAAAAATTTAAAAAATCTACTTTTCAAAAATATGTTCATTATGTAGTGCACATTTTTGAGGAAGCTATGTTATTTGGCCTTAAGTATGCTATGGTGAAATGCCACACCTCTTCACACTACATCATTGTACTTCACTTTGTGGAATTCAAACGTGTATATTTAATAATGGATGCCATCCAACTATATTCAGGACAGTGGAAATTAGAATATCCTGTGGTGCCTTTCCTGCTCCCAGATGGCCGGTTTGACATCCTACCCCTCTTTAAAAAAAATTTGCACTTAATACTAGATGGGATTATTTGTAACCTGGAGAACAAGAACTCTTCAGAAAATTTGCACTCTTTATTGCCTATTAGCTAATAAATTGCTGTTCTGTGTGACATAAAATTACATATACGATACATACAACCAGTAATGACAAGAGACAAGGAAGATAGTACACATTTCTTCAATCCTTAAGTCCTAGCATTTTTTTCACCATAATTTTGCTACACCTTTAAATGGCGTGCTTTCCTTCCTGGGAAAGACTCTACTACCTCATCAAAGATCATCAAACGTTTTGCTACATGAAAAAATGAATTATTGTTGTCTAATACTGAAAAAGCTGTTAATACAAGTAGTACCCAAGACTGGTGAGGTTTCTCGATATGATTACATGTATTTTGTTACTGTCTACTAGATAAAATGAAATAGGCCTGTCAAATATTGCAGCAATTGTAACACACAACAAATAAACAAGACTGTTTTGGTACAAATGGTCATTTTTATAGCACGACAGAATATAATTCACGAAGTATCAATATCAAATGGCAATTAGGCCTACTACAAGCAAAAATCTTTCATTCATACACTCCAGCTTCTCAAGCATGAGATCGAAAAGTAGTAATACAAAATTTTTATATGAATTTGGAATCATCATATACTTGCACAATTTGTGTGATGACCCCATTTCTTCCCCTTCCTTGTTCTAACAAACAATCTGGTTATGTCATCACAAATTCTGTAAATACTCCTGCCAGTGTCAAAACAGATGATTGACTGATCTGGCCTTGTAACACTAACCAAAACGGCCTTGCTGTGCTGGTACTGCGTATGGCTGAAAGCAAGGGGAAACTACAGCCGTAATTTTTCCTGAGGGCATGCAGCTTTACTGTATGGTTAAATGATGATGATGGCGTCCTCTTGGGTAAAATATTCTGGAGGTAAAATAGTCTCCCATTCGGATCTCTGGAGGGGGAGGGGGGAGGGGGGGGGGGACCACTCAGGAGGGCGTTGTTATCAGGAGAAAGAAAACTGGCGTTCTATGGATTGGAGCATGGAATGTCAGATCCCTTAATCGGGCAGGTAGGTTAGAAAATTTAAAGAGGGAAATGGATAGGTTGAAGTTAGACAGAGTGGGAATTAGTGAAGTTCGATGGCAGGAGGAATAAGACTTTTGGTCAGGTGAACACAGGGTTACAAATACAAAATCAAATAGGGGTAATGCAGGAGTGGGTTTAACACTGAATAAAAAATAGGAGTGTGGATAAGCTACTACAAATAGTATAGTGAACGCATTATTGTGGCCAAGATAGACACAAAGCCCACGCCTACCACAGTAGTACAAGTTTATATGCCAACTAGCTCCGCAGATGAAGAAGAGATTGATGAAATGTATGATAAGATAAAAGATATTATTGAGATAGTGAAGGGAGACAAAAATTTAATACCGTATTTACTCGAGTCTAAGCCGCACTCGAATCTAAGCCGCACCTGAAAAATGAGACTCGAAATCAAGGAAAAAAAGTTTCCCGAATCTAAGCCGCACCTGAAATTTGAGACTCGAAATTCAAGGGGAGAGAAAAGTTTTAGGCAGCATCTCCATATCGAAACAAAGTTGGTCCACTGTAATATGAGACAATTTAGGTCAAATGAATGACGATACAGTAGTTTGGTTCGAGTCGTAAGCTTAGCAGTTAAGCTTTACCAGGTAGCCATTGCTATGCGTCAGGCGCTCCGTCCGTATTTATACGGGTACCCTTCCTTTTTCACGTGCTTCGTCTGGTTTGAATTGATTGCTTATTTT
The DNA here is from genome assembly GCF_021461395.2 of Schistocerca americana. Classification (NCBI taxonomy): domain Eukaryota; kingdom Metazoa; phylum Arthropoda; class Insecta; order Orthoptera; family Acrididae; genus Schistocerca; species Schistocerca americana. The sequence continues at coordinate 282,618,126 of NC_060122.1, forward strand.
TCTTTGATCTGATAAGCGCAGTTTTCTTTGTTATGGGTGTTTACGTCACTCTACGCTGAAAATGCATTACTGTACTGTGTCATGCATTGTTTGTCGTACTCTGATACTGCGTATTTACGGCCTGTCGCCGATCGTGGCATGGCTTGCTTTTGAGCGCGCTACCGCTGCTTACAAATAAAAAAAAAGAAAAAGAGAGAGAGAGGAATCGTCTCATTAGCGAAACAATGGCAAGAGACTGCTACTTGTTGTTACTTACACTGCTGCTTTCTTTGATAATGATTAACAAGAACCAAATAATAGACTGCGTATGATAGAAGATGTTCTGAACGAGAGTTTAGCGAAAATTTTTCTCCGTTTGAAAATCTTTGCAGGCGCCTCTTTAGTACATTACATTCTGCACAGAAATTAGAGTCATCTTAGATTTAAAAATCTAGTTAATTTCCGTGCTTCCTTTCTGACTGTATCACTATTAGGCATAAGAATAATACGAATATAAACATGACATGATATGTATATTCTTCCGCGTTTGCTGTTGTCTCACTCTAGTTTTGCGGTTTATTACGCAGACAGGATTTAAATGAGATAGTAGCAAACACGAAACAATACATGGCAAAATGTTTATATTCGTATTATTCTTATGGTGACGAGAATACTGCATGTGATTCACAATTTATAAAAGTTCGTATTAGCAACCATCTCTTCTCACAGATAGGAAAAAATTTAGAACGTAGAGTTGGCCATATTGACAAACATCCTAAACATTCTTGCCAATCGGGTTTTCGTAGTACATTGAAATGCTGCTACATTCGAAGGTGAACAATACGGAATTAGTATTTACTTCATTGGATAATGTATGAAAATGCAGTGGTCGAAACTCGGTGCAGAGAAAACAAGCTTGTCTTCCACCTTTTTTTTTTTTTAATTTATTTACTGACGCAGAGGTTTTGGCGCCAGTATTTATCTTTGTGCCTACAAACAGCACCCTACAAAGCATGCCTGTGTAGCGCTACATATATTCGACGGCAGAACTAAGTTGTGGCGGCACCCACCGACATTTTTAAGAAGTTCCGCTTGCTTTGCACTCGAATCTAAGCCGCAGGCGGTTTTTTGGATTACAAAAACCGGAAAAAAAGTGCGGCTTAGATTCGAGTAAATACGGTAGTCATGGGTGACTCGCATTTGATAGTAGGAAAATGAAGAGAATGAAACGTAGTAGGTGAATATCGAATGGGGGTAGGAAATGAAAGAGGAAGCCGCCTGGTAGAATTTTGCACAGAGCATAACTTAATAATAGCTAACACTTGGTTGAAAAATCATAAGAGGGGGTTGTATACATGGAAGAGGCCTGGAGATATTCAAAGGTTTCAGATAGATTATATAATGGTAAGACAGAGATTTAAAACCAGGTTTTAAATTGTAAGACATTTCTAGGGGCAGATGTGGACTCTAACCACAATCTATTGGTTATGAACTGTAGAATAAAACTGAAGAAACTGCAAAAAGGTGGGAATTTAAGGAGATGAGATCTGGATAAACTGACACAACCAGAGATTGTAGTGAGTTTCAGGGAGAGCATTAGGGAACGATTGACAGGAATGGGGGAAAGAAATACAGTAGAAGAACAATGGGTATCTTTGAGGGATGAAATAGTGAAGGCAGCAGAGGATCAAGTAGGTAAAAAGATGAGGACTAGTAGAAATCCTTGGGTAACAGAAGATATACTGAATTTAATTGATGAAAGGAGAAAATATAAAAATGCAGTAAATGAATCAGGCAAAAAGGAATACAAATGCCTCAAAAATGAGATCGACAGGAAGTGCAAAATGGCTAAACAGGGATGGCTAGAGGACAAATGTAAGGATGTAGAGGCATATATCAGTAGGGGTAAGTTAGATATTGCCTACAGGGATAGACCTTTGGAGAAAAGAGAACCACTTGTATGAATATCAAGATTTCAGATGGAAACCCAATTCTAACCAAAGAAGGAAAAGCAGAAAGGTGGAAGGAGTATACAGAGAGTCTATACAACGGTGATGTACTTGAGGACAATATTATTGAAATGGAAGAGGATGTAGATGAAGATGAAATGGGAGATATGATACTGCATCAAGAGTTTGACAGAGCACTGAAAGACCTAAGACAAAACAAGGCCCCAGGAGTAGACAACATTACATTAGAACTACTGATAGTCTTGGGAGAGCCAGCCCTGACAAGACTCTACCATCTGGTGAGCAAGATGTATGAGACAGGCAGACTTCAAGAAGAATATAATAATTCCAATCACAAAGAAAGCAGGTGTTGACAGATGTGAAAATTACCAAACTCAGTTTAATAAGGAACGGCTGCAAAATACTAAAATGAATTCTTTACAGACAAATGGAAAAACTGGTAGAAGTTGACCTCGGGGAAGATCAGTTTGGATTCTGTAGAAGAGTTGGAACACGTGAGGCAATACTGACCCTACAACATATCTTAGAAAATAGATTAAGGAAAGGCAAACCTACATTTCTAGCACCTGTAGACATAGAGAAAGGTTTTGACAATGTTGAGTGGAATACTCTGTTTCAAATTCTGAAGGTGGTAGGGGTAAAATACAGGGAGTGAAAGTTTCTTTACAATTTGTACAGAAACCAGACGACAGTTGTAAGAGTCAAGGGGAATGAAGGGGAAGCAGTGGTTGGGAAGGGAGTGAGACAGGGTTGTAGCCTGTCCCCGATGTTATTCAATCCGTATACTGAGCAAGCAGTAAAGGAAACAAAAGAAAAATTTGTAGTAGGAATTAAAATCCATGGAGAAGAAATAAAAACTTTGAAGTTCGCCAATTACATTGTAACTCTGTCAGAGACAGCAAAGGACCTGGAAGAGCAGTTGAACGGAATGGACAGTGTCTTGAAAGGAGGATATAAGATGAACATCAACAAAAGCAAAACGAGGATAATGGAATGTACCTGAATTAAATCAGGTGATGCTGATGGTATTAGATTAGGAAATGAGACACTTAAAGTAGAAAAGGAGTTTTGCTATTTGGGGAGCAAAATAACTGATGATGGTCGAAGTAGAGGGGATATAAAATGTAGACTGGCAATGGCAAGGAAAGCGTTTCTGAAGAAAAGAAATTTGTTAACATCAAGTATAGATTTAAGTGTCAGGAAGTCTTTTTGTATGGAGTGTAGCCATGTACGGAAGTGAAACATGGACGATAAATAGTTTGGACAAGAAGAGAATAAAAGCTTTCGAAATGTGGTGCTACAGAAGAATGCTGAAGATTAGATGGGTAGATCGCATAACTAATGAGGTGGTTTTGAACGGAACTGGGGAGAAGAGAATTTTGTGGCACAACTTGACTAGAAGAAGGGATGAGTTGGTAGGACATGTTCTGAGGCATCAAGGGATTAGCAATTTTATTGGTGGGCAGTGTGGATGGTAAAAATCATAGAGGGAGACCAAGAGACGAATACACTAAGCAGATTCAGAAGGCTGTAGGTTGCAGTAGGTACTGGGAGATGAAGAAGCTTGCACAGGATAGAGGAGCATGGAGAGCAGCATCAAACCAGTCTCAGGACTGAAGACCACAACAACAACAACCACATTTTATGTACAACCATGTTCAATAACAGCATCACAGAAAGACACTGAAAATATGGAGATAAATCTGATCATTGGTTCAAGAATTGCTGAGTTTTGAAACAGTGACTACAATAGCCCACTGCAGGTAGTAAAAAAACCAGACAGATCTCTTCAGTTCGTTCTGGATGTACATAGGTTAAACACAATTATAGATGCTTAAAGAGACCTACTACCAAAAACTGAAAGTTGTTAACCAAATTGTCACATGTCAAATCCATAAAAACAATGGATCTGACTGAAAGGCACTGACAGGTTCCTCTGGTAGAAGAATCTCATAAATGCACAAGTTTTTTGTTCAACAGATGAAATTACCATTTTAAAGTTTTAACAATTGGCTTAAATGAGTATGTTTTGGTAATTATTAGAGCCTTAGAGCAGGCAATAAATTAAAAGAAGATCAATATAATAAAGAGTTTAAAGCAGTTACTGGAGGCACTACTGCTACACCATCCAGATTTCAATAACTTTGTCTCATTAATTTATGATGCTTGTCCCCTCCCCCCACCCAAATGATAGAAACCAAAGGTGCAGTTGAAAATCATCCCATCACTTTTGCAAGTTGTATGATGACAAAACATGAGGAGAACTACGGGGTAATGAAAACAGAAGCACTTGCAGTATATTATAATTCAAACAATTTAATACCAAGAGATACACTAACTTCAAAGCATCAACATTCTTGGTGAAAAGTAAATTTCTTCACAACAGCTTAATCAAAGGACACTCTTCCTACATAAATTTTGTTTCCAAATAAAGTACATTTAAACTTTGGAAAACAAGATGACAGATGCTCTTTCAGAGTTCCCATAGGATTTTAAGTAGCTGAAGAGACTTACGAGCAAGAAAGTTTGACATTTTACCCGTAAAAACACAGAAGGAAGGAAAGAAAGACAACCAGATTTCTGTAAATCTTGGGACCCTACAACAATTGGACAACTACTTGCAACAGATTATTGAAAACCTGGAACTGGTTCAAGTTTGGCAACTTTACGAAGGGTTGCTGGAAGCTTATCCAGGAAATAACAAATGGTTGTTAAGTCAGCAGTGTATGTTAAGACATGAGTATGGTATGCAACTGTGCACATTTTTGTTCTAGGAAGTGTTAGATGCATACACACAATCCCCCCCATGATGGTGTCTGGGTTAGACGTATAATAATGTGAAATGTAATACCTTGAGATGTAATTGAAATATCTATTGGTGGTTTGCTTTTGGTTCTACAAGTAAGGAAAAACAAAATTTTTTCTGTATTTGCTTGCAATAGTTGGTCCCTCCTGCAAATGTGTGTAATTACTTTGTTCATGTAAACGTACATCATTAGCTATGTGCACTCCACTGCAGAAGGCGTTCTGAATACTTTCTCTCATGGAGTTGATACAATGTTTTTTTAGCATGTGACCAACTTGCAATTTTCCCACTTCCGTGACAATCAAGACATGGAGCAAGCAGCTTCAGGGAACTGGGAATTTATTTTTCGATGTCGCACCACCACACCAAACACACAGTTCTAGACTATTTTTTAATTAAACTGTGGAGCCCTCTCAAATCAATCCAACATGCATGTAGGCAGTTACAGTTACCTTGTTCGAGAGTACATGATGTCGTCCATAGAAGGTTGCACCTACAGGCATACAAACTGCAGCTTTGTCACAAAATCAAGCCTTTGGACAGGCCGTGATGGAAGGCATGAGACAATTCTGGCAATAATGGATGAAAATGAGGCATTCCTCAATTTCATCTGTTTCTCACATGAGGCTACATTCCACAGTTCTGGTATGGTAAGCAACCCTGATAAGAATGTGAGTGTAACTTTCCAAAGCAAATGTGTGGTGTGGCTTGTCAAAGGATAGGGTTATAGCCCCATGCTTCTTTGTGGAGCCTACAGTTAATGCAACAATGCACACAGACATGTTGGAGATGTCAAGATGGCACACCATGTCATTTTGTGAACAGTGTGATGGATTTCTGGATAATGATTTCCCAGATCATTTGACTTACAGAGGTGGTCCACAGATCACTTGGTCCTCTAGTAGCAAAGACATTATGCCACTTGAATTTTTTCTGTTGGTATTTATCAAGAATCAAGTGTACAGTTTGTGATCTACCTGATCTGTGCCATCACATTCACACAGCTATCACAAATGTTATGCCTGGAAAGCTGCAAAGTACTTGAGGTGAAAAGAAATAAAGATTAAATGTCTGTCACACCACCAATGGTTTTTAAAAAACGTTTTGAGTTACCACAGTTGTAAAAACATACCATCAATAAATATCTCCATTATTCTCAAGTTATTGCATTTTGTATTATTATGTTTAATCTGGACATCCTGTACATTATGAAAGGTTAAGTAAGTTATTAGGAAATGCATTGTACACTCATCAGCCAGAGCATTATGACCACCGGCCTACTATCGATATAAACCAGTTGATGTGATAGCAACGTCACCTGATGAGGAACGACTGCTAGTGAGACACACACTGAGCGTGCTGTTCATTTGTAGAATGGGGACAGAATGCAATCTATTTGAATCTGACTAAGGGCAGATTGTGATTGCCCATAGGTTTGGCATGAGCATTTCAGAAGCTGCATGACTTGTCAGGTGTTCAAGGACTGCTGTGGTGAGTGACTCCAATATGTGGTGAAACCAAGATGAAACCATGTTCAGACGTCATGGAGTTGGCAGCCACCCCTCATTATGGATATCAGACACTGCAGTCTGGGCAGACTGGTAAAACAGGACAGGCAGCAAACTGTGGCAGAACTAACATCAGACTTTAATGCTGGATGGTGTACAAGTGCGTCTGAACACACAGTGCACCAAACACACCTTACGATGGATCTTCGCAGCCGACGATCCATGCATATGCCAATGTTAACACCATGACATTGGCAGCTACAATTAAAATGGACACGTGACCATTGACACTGGACATTGGTGCTGTGGGAGAGGATTGCATGGCCTAATGAATCCCAATAACTGCTTCATCATGCTGATGGGAGAGCACAAATCTGTCATCTTCCAGAGAAACAACTCCTTGACTCCTGTACTGCTGGACGCGGCAAACTGGCGGTGACTCAATTATGCTCTGAGGACCATTCACATTGACATCCACGGGTCCAGTAGGACTCCTGCAAGTCATCTTGACAGCCAAGGCATATCATACACTGGATGCAGACCACATACACTTCGTCATGACGATCATGTTTTCTGACAGTAGTGGCCTTTTTCAACAAGATAATGCACCATGTCACGAGGCCAGGAGCGTGATGGAATGGTTCAAGAACAGAGTGGTGAGTTCCAGTTGATGTGCTGGCCCCCCAATTCGCCAGATCTGAAACCAATCAAACACATTTAGGATGTGATTAAACGTGGTGTCAGAGCTCATCGTCCCCCTAACTGGAATTTACAGGAATTAGGCGACTTGTTTGTGCAGTTGTGGTGCCAACTCCCTCCAGCAATCTACCAAGGCTTTACTGTTTCCATGACACAATGCATTGCTGCTGTTATTTGTGCCAAAGGTGGACATACCGGCTATTAGGTAGGTGGTCATAATATTCTGGCTGATCAGTTTATCTCATAAGATGAAGTAGCTACATCAAGAATAAGTACACATTTATCCAATTATCCCAGAGAGTTTCTGAGAGTTTGTGGCTGAGGACATGTACAATCTACTGCCTGCAGGCTGGGGAGGGTGGTTAGTTTTACTCATTCTTTTTTAATATTGGTCAAAGTTCATTAAGTTATAGCCTTGAGAAAGCTGTGTCATAGGCAGGAGTACAAATGTGAAGGGTTCATTATTTGAGAAAGCTGCAAAAATCTATATGGTCACTAGCAGCTACTGTGCCATAATTTGTAGTAAAACCATATAAATAATTTTTAGCTTCAGAAGTAATGAAACATATACTTATTTCAAGGTATCATCCTCACATTAAACCCGCCAAAACATCCATGAGAAAGTTGGCCAGGAAACTGAGAGAGTTGTGCAGGGTGTTCATGAGAGTATTGGATAAGATGTTCAGGACTTATTGTAACAGTAAACATTCAAGGGGGAGTGGAATTTCTGCTGGAGATGGAGGAGGTTTTGAATGAATTACCACTTTCAACTACAGGGTCTTCACCATTATAAACAGTGGATGATCAGATAAAGTGGGCAAACCAGCTTCCTGAGAATCAAAGAAATGTGGAAAAAAAGGAAGAAGTGGTTAAGGAAAGAATACGGCTAAAAGGAGAAAGAAGAAATTGAAACTAAATGTGCCTTTAGAGTAGCGAACTGGAAAAAATGAAATACGTGTAAGCATGTTTGGCAGGCAGCCCCCTCTGGAGACTTTGGCCATGTAGTGCATGTCTTATTTTTTTTTTCGACACCAATTGAGCAGCTTGCGTATGATAATGATGAAATGATGATGAGGTCAACACACACCTATCCAGTCCCGAGCAGACAAGATCCTCAACACAGCCAGGAACCGAACCTGAGGTACCATTATCGAGAGTCTGCAACACTAACCACAAGACCATGAGTTGGGGACATCATGTTGAAGAAGTGGTATCACTAACATCAGTATCTGAATGAAAATAGTGAGAAAGTCATAAAGAAATTTTTGCTTTTGTATAAAGCTCCATTCTAAATAAAAAGGATACCACATCCCAAGACAGTTTCACAGGTACGCCCACTACAGGGTAAAGTAAAGGGCAAATAGTTTTATGCTGCAAGCAACTATAGCTAAATTAATCAATATTTAACAAGTAAAAAGCTTTCAGTTGTATGTAAACCTTTGTTTATACCAACACGACCAATTTCATGACATCAAATCACATTCTCAGCTATATATCTGAACAAGATGTAAAACATACAGTCAACATTACAACCAATGTATGCAATATGGCAACCAATACAAAAATACTCACATGTCACAAATACATTAAGTGCTTAAAATGGGAAGGAAAGGGACTCTGCCTTCCCTAAATAAAATTTGTTACCTGCAACAAGCAGGGCATCACAAATCAAATTTGCCAGTTGAAAAAACTGACATTTTAAGACCATGTTATCCTACAATGAAAAGAAGAAAATGAAAAGTCTCAGCTAGTAGCATTGATAGACCAATGGTTAACAACTCAAATCATATCAGGAAGCAGAGGACAGCATCCTTCCAACAGCCCCACTTACAAGGTCACGCTACTAACACACTCTTAAGGTGGAGGGCACTACCGTCTTCATACAGAGATGCACAGAAACAAACATTTAAGTGCCTATCCAAATATGATAAGAATACACTGAAACTCTCAATCGTGCACCTCCTTTGACAAGGGTAAACTGTGGAGGCATTATGACATTGATCTAAAAGCTGCCATCTTTGTGCAAGGGAGTGACTAGAACTAGGGTGTACACATGGACAAGGAAAAAAAATTCCCAGATTTTTCCCAGATAAAAATACAGTTTATTCAGGGTGAAAACACACTTTTTCCATGTTAAATGACCTTAGATTCTCTGTCAGACTTGTAAAACTTATCAACCCTTTGAATGGTTATGTTTTTACACACGGGGATAATGCAGGGGAAAAAAAATGTTTTGGAAAGATCTTTGATGGGCAGCAACATGTACGCTGTTTATTTTTGTATTATGAAACTATAAATTCGAATTCCACCAAACACCGCATGTTACTTTTCGAACCATTGAAATCGAGACTGCGATGTGCTTTTGTAAGCCAGTCATAGCTCATATCACGTGATCTTGACAGCCAATGACAGCGGATATTTAGACCATAGGGCACATGATGTATTCAGCCAATAGCAACATCCCTGTTAAGTAGCGTGAATACACCAACTGGAAAAGTTAGCGTTTTAAATTAATATACATAGTGTTGCTACTAGAAAAGCAAAGCTTTCACATACTGCAAGAGAAGCTAAGCTTTCAAATATAATGTTGATCTTTTTTGTGTGTGTTACAGTTTAGGAGATATCACACAAATGCTCCAGCAAAATTTTTGGCCGAGTCCAGTGACTTGTCCTCGAAGTTTTCCACAATTAAATCAGTTACCAGAGAGGAGAGAGGGATTCCCGTAGAACTACATCAATTTGCTCATAATAATAACATAGATGTCTGATCTTCTGGGCTCGAAATTCCTGTAACTGGCTCGTCACCAAAGAGTTGATTTAAAATGAGAGTCAAACCCTCTGTGATTTAAGAAATTCAACATACATCCTCAGACATGGTCGAATTTGCATAAAAGGAAATTTACTTTTAAAGTAATGGTTTTCAAACCACCATTCGCAATATTTTCCCATGACATGTTAGAAACAGGTTCATTTCAGTAGTTGTCAGAAGCGCCAGATAAGGGTGCCACCACACTTGCACAGCTATGATGATGCAAGAAGGCTGTATGTTCGTACGTGTAAAATATCAAAAGATTTACATTACGTCATGAAGGAAACAAGACATCAGAGGATACTCCAAGAGCATCGGAATTTCATAAACCATACTAAAATGTGCACATTTAAATTGCATACTTAAAGTGCACATTCGTGTGTCCAGATTCCCAGTGTAGTAGGTCTCTACCTGATATTAAGCTTTTCAGTGTGGTTTTCAGGATGTAAATTCTCTTGGAGTACCAGTACTGTATTGCCTCATGTTTGGTTCTTTATTATGGTGTGATGTCATACGTGCTAGAAGATGAAAACGTGCACTTGAAATGCAGCAAGCAGTTGAAACTAACCAAAAGTGTGGAATTAAACAGTTCGTTTCAAATACATTGACTGCCTCAGTGGGAAAGATTAATAAAAACCAATTTTTTTTATCAAACCGGCGAAAATAACTTCATTGTTCTGCAAGGTGATTAATGATTGACTGTCAGAAAGGTGGAAATAAAATAAAATCTGAAACTAATAACATATTTTAGCCTTCCGTAATTATATGAACGTATTTTAATTCACTTGATAGCTCCCAGCCACAGAAATCCATTTTGTTTTCATTTGACGAGAAAGCAGTAAACAAAGAGGAAACAGCAAAATCACTAAATGTAAACACGGGTCACATGGAGACTACACACTTCCCCACTACAATTCAGACTGCTCTGTGCATCAGCTCCAGATCTATCATATTTCTGCACCTGGGCAATACTAGAAGTGGCAAGCCCACGCCCTCCTCCATCAAGGCATAGGATGTCAAAAATTTTAAAAAATCGAATTTTCAAAATTATGTTCATTTTGTAGCGCACGCTGTTCTGAAGAATCTGATACATAAAACATATGTGCTCGAGGAAATGTAAGACATGTTATTTGATCTTAAGTGTGCCAAAGTGCAGTGCCACACCTCTTCACACAGCATTCTTATATCGCATGTCACTGTATGTCGCTCTGTGGAATTGAAACGCGTACATTTTGTAATGGATGCCATCAAACTATATTCAGGACAGTGGAAATTATAATGTCCGGTGGTGCCTCTCCTGCTCCCAGTCAGCCGGTTTGACATTCTGCACCTCTTAGACCTTGCAATTAATACTTGATGGGATTATATGTAATCGGGAGAACAAGAGCTCAGAAAAATTGTGCTCTTTATTAACTGTTAGGTAATAACTTTCTCTTTTGCTTGACATAAAACTAAATCTAGGATACACAAAACCAGTAAAGACAAGAGATGAGAAGACAGTACACTTTTCTTCAATCCTTAGCTCCTAGCATTTTTTTCTCTCTAATTTTGCTACAGCTTTACATGGCGTGCTTTTGTTTCTGTGAAAGGATCTATTACCTCAACAAAATTTGTCAAACGTTTTGCTACATGAAAAATCAAAAAGTCGTTGCCTAACACTGCAAAAGCTGTTAATACTAATGGGTCATTCCACACCAAGTGGTCTAAAACTGAAAAAAGTTCCCACCATCATGGTCTCCAATTTTCGTCAAATTTTAACTGTAGCTTTAGTCAAGTGTTGAAGTAAGTTTCCCAAGATTTCAGGCCTCTAGCTGCAATAGCTGCTGATCTAGACCCCCTTGTCTGAAGTGTACTTAGTCCGTGTGCATGCAACATAAAAAAAATGTCATATTTGGAGTCTAATAAAATCGAAACTAATTCATAAGAATGGTTAGTAAGATGCGACCCTGTACAGTTTTTTTTGCTGATTCCAACGAAATTATGTATAACATTACTCATGCAAACCCCGGTCAAATAACTCGACTCAAAGTATACTTCAAAATTTGTCGTGACACAACGCGACAAATTTTGACCAATATTAAGACTGCAATGATTTCCTTGCAGTTGAAGATATGGACTTGAACTTTTGGCCAAGCTTCATGCTTGTGCTAGACATAATGCAGCCGGATTTGCAATGATCCAGGCCATATGGTCGCCCTGCAGTATCTCTTCAAATTAGGCAGTGTCAGCACAAACGGTAAAATTTACCAAAGTTTCAAGCCAATTACTAAAAAATAGTTGGCCTGAATCTGCTTGTGAATAGTATCACCTAAAAGAGAAACTCTTGCTCTACAAGACTGACATTTGTTTTTTTTGCAACGCGACCATTAAGTACTCATTAACTCACATCAAAGTTGTTATATTTTGTATGCGCGATGCACTAATTTTTCTTCATTTCTAGGAATTTGAATCTTAATAGTCGCTTAGAATTACTGATATAATTGGATATTTCATTCGTGTTTTATTCAGTGATTGGCCAGTGAGAGATGTCAGAAGTTAATGAAGAAGAAGAATCGTTGGCCCCCTGTTCAATTGGAAAAGATGCTGCTGCATCGAAGTGCCATGTTATCTTCTATGCTAAGAAGACTGGATTCAAAGCGTTTAGTGATTTCACAGAATGTGACCAGAAATTGCTTGTTTCGCGTTCAGAAGCCAAACTTGACGAAAATTCCATCATTTGCTTCCACCATGAAGCCCTCTTCCTACATGAATATCAAGCGATGCAAAAGAAATGTTGCAATCCATTCAAGAAGAGAAATCACAATGTAAAAGCTGGACTTAGACTGCTTGATAATGAAACAGCTGCCAAACTTTGCCTGTTAAAGAAAAAAGAAGTGATTGATATAAAACCTGGTCAGAAGCTTTGCCCTCGCTGCATGTCGGCACTGAACCAAAAGCTAGAAGATTCATCATCACTATCAACCCAATCTGAACAAGATTTCACAACGGATGAAACTGAACCAGCCATCAACAAAAGTTTATCATTTATTGGTGCTTCACCATTGAAAAGAAGACAACTAAGTAAAAGAGATAAGCAAAGCTATGCAAAAAGAAAGATCTTGGATGCACAAAGTTTAATTGGGAATCAAATTGCTGCTGCTGTAGGAATCAATTACGATGAACAGCCAAGTTCAAGTAAAAGTCGCCCATGCAATAATTGTGCAGATCTTGATAATCTTATAGAAGAGTTGAAAGAAAAATGTAAAGTGTCAAATCGTAGGACAAAAGTTCAAATATTGACCTTGGTTCCAAGAAGCTGGACAATTAAAGATACGACAACAGCATTTAATGTATCAGAAAGAATGGTAAAGCAAGCGAGAAAACTGAAGAATGAGCAAGGTGTTCTAGCTTTTCCAGCAAATCGGCAAGGAAGGAAGCTTTCAGATGAAGTTGTTCAGAAAGTACATGACTTTTTTCAAGATGACGAATTCAGCAGACTTTGTCCAGGGAAGAAAGACTGTGTGCCTGTGAGAATTTCAGGAACAAAGGTGTACAAGCAAAAGCGGTTGTTGCTTTGCAATTTGAAGGAAATGTACGTGTCTTATCAGAAGCAAAATGGACCAGAAATTGGCTTCTCAAAGTTTTGCGAGCTTAGACCAAAATGGTGTGTTACAGTTGGCTCTGCTGGAATGCACTCAGTTTGTGTCTGTACAATACACCAAAATGTCAAGCTTATGCTCACTGGTGCATCAATCAATGAAGACTACAAGGAAATTCTTAGCAAAGCTGTTTGCAGCTTGGAAAACAAGGATTGTATGCTTCATCGTTGTGAAAACTGCCCTGGTCCAGAAGGTGTAGAAGCAGTTATTGCAACATATTTTGAAGATAATGACCCTGAAGAACTGATTGAGTACAAACAATGGATTCATACCGACAGGGATACTTTAGAAACAAAGCAGCTTTCAACAGAAGAGTATGTTGAAGATATTGCAGCAAAAATTTGGAACCTGTCTTGTCATCACTACATTGCCAAGCATCAAAGCCAGCACCTGAAAGCTCTCAAAACTGATTTGAAAGAAGGCGAATTCATAATACTAATGGATTTTGCTGAAAACTATTCATTTATTGTTCAAGATGCAGTGCAAGGCTTTCACTGGGAAAACAGTCAAGCAACAGTTCATCCATTTGTAGTCTACTACTGTGAAAACGAAGAGGTGCAATGTGTGAATCTTTGTGTTATTAGTGACTGCCTTCGACACGATACGATTACTGTCCATGTTTACATTGGAAAAGTAATCAATTACCTGAAGATGCAATTTTCCAAAATAAGCCACATCCACTACTTCAGTGATGGTTCAGCTGCACAATATAAGAATTTCAAGAATTTTCTCAACTTATGCTATCACAAAGAAGATTTTGAAATAACAGCAGAATGGAATTTCTTTGGAACAAGCCATGGAAAGTCGCCTTGTGATGGCATTGGAGGCACAACAAAACGGTTGGCAGCAAGAGCAAGTTTGCAACGTCCATATGAAAACCAGATTCTAACACCCAAAGATCTTTTCAACTTCTGCAATGATAATATCAATGGAATCAAATTCTTTTTCATCAGCAAAGAGGAAGTTGAAGAAGAAAAAGCTTCTCAAGAAGAAAGATTCCTGCAAGGGCACACTCTAGCTGGCACAAGAGAAAACCACCATTTTTTGCCCATTGATATGACGACAATTAAGGTCAGTAGAGTTTCTAATGATGCGACATCTTTTTTGGCCAAAATTAGTGCTGCTGAAGTAGTAGTTCAAGTCATGGATCTTCAGCCTGGGCAGTATGTTGCTTGCATTTATGAAAAGAAATGGTGGATTGGAAACATCGTTGAAATCTCAGTCGAACAGAAAGATGCTTTCATAAGCTTTATGCATCCTCATGGTCCTGCAAGTTCATTTTATTGGCCCTTAAGACGTGATACTTGCTGGATTCCAGAACAACTTATCATTGGTGTTATTCCAGCTCCATCAGTGACATCATCTGGTCGGCAATACAGTTTTCCTGAAAGCATTCTCTTGCAAATCAACGATGCTTCCAGAATGATGAAGTAACTGAGGAAGACAGGCTTGGGAACCTGCATAAAGAAACCCACAATCAGGCTTGGGATCCTGTGGTAAAGACACCCTGTAATCAGGCTTGGGAACCTGCAGTAAAGATACCCACCCGTGGCTGTTACTGCATGGCTATCGGGCGTGGCCCCTATGGCGATGGGGATGCTGGTTTTATTGTGATAACCAGTAATGGCTCAGCCATCATGGACCAACGCAGGGCACTGCGCACACAAAATATAAGATACTTTGACCTGAGTAAATAAGCACTTAATGGAAGCGTTGCAAAAGAAAAATATATCCATCTCGTAGAGCAAGAGTTTCTCTTTCAGATGATACTATTCACAATTAAATCCAGGCTGACTATTTTGTAGTAATGGGCTTTGAACTTTGGTAAATAAAGCCATTTGCGCTGACACTGCCAAATTTGAAGAGATTTTGCAAGGCGACTATAAAGCCTGGGTAGTTGGAAATCCAGCTGTATTATGTCCAGCACAAAGATAAGACTTGGTAAAAAGTTCAAGTCCATATCTTTATCTGCAAGGAAATTATTGCAGTCTGAATATTGGTCAAAATTTGTCGCATTAAGTCACGACAGAATTAGGGGTACACTTTGAGTCGACTTGTTTGACCGGATTTTGCATCAGTAATCTTATAATTAATTTCGTTTGAATCAGCACAAAAAACTGTACAGGGTCTCATCTTA
Organism: Schistocerca americana; assembly: GCF_021461395.2. NCBI lineage: Eukaryota > Metazoa > Arthropoda > Insecta > Orthoptera > Acrididae > Schistocerca > Schistocerca americana. The sequence goes on from NC_060122.1 coordinate 282,633,672, forward strand.
CTAACCATTCTTATGAATTGGTTTCAATTTTATGAGACCCCAAAAATGGCATTTTGTCTGATGTCGCGCGCATGCGAACTTACTACCCTTCAGACAAGGGGGTGTAGATCAGCAAGTATTGCAGCTAGAGGCTTGAAATCTTGAGAAACTTAATTTAGCACTTGACTAGTGCTACAGATAAAATTTGAAGAAAATTGGAGACATGATGGTGGGAAGGTTTAGACCACTTGGCATGGAATGACCCTAATAGTACCCAAGACGTGTGGTTTCTTGATCTGATTATGTCTATTTTGTCACTGTCTGCTACATAAAACAAAATAGGCCTTTCTAATATTGCAGCAATATTAATAAACATCAAATAAACCAGGCTGTTTTGGCACATACTGTCATCTTTACAACCTGACAGAATATAATTCACGAAGTACCAAAATCAAATGCCTAGTAGGCCTACTACAAGCAAAAAGCTTTATGTTAGTTTCACATTTCACTCATACGCTCCAGTTTCTCAAGCATGAGATTGAAACGTAGTAATTTTGAATCATTGTATTCTTCCATAATTTAGGTGATGTCCCTGTTTCTTCTCCTTCCTCGTTCTAACAAATAATCTTGTCATCATTAATTCTGTAACTATTCCTGCCACTGTCAAAACTTATTCGCCAGGTAACTTCTCTAACCCGGCCAGAATCACCAGTTTAGTTATCGCTCAATTATTCTCCGGTTAGGCGTTTTTACATGTTCATACAACGCATCTTCCATGCTACTTCCAGAATAGAACTTAAGCAACTGCTAACAAGAGACTGTACAACTGGCCCTTACTAGTGTAGCAATCTGACCAAAACTTTTGTATCAAAATTTCATTTTCTTGGATACACCGAGGAGATAAAACATAATCTTTCTTACCTGTTATTCCTGTTAGTCACTTATTTCCACTCTGACAGTGTGAAACTATGGATTTCACTGGTAACTATAACAATGCTGGTCCTTCGCAAAACCCAATCAACCACATAATCAGGCAGTGATCGGCATTCACCCATTCGGCTTTACTCCGCTCAACTCATATAACCGCTCCCCTTTTGCTTGCAGGAAAATTTATTTCTAGATACGATGAGGTTTCCCCTGACACAGATATCTTATACACTATGCACAAATTCAAAAATCAACTTATGATTCACTCAGAAATCAGCTTAGAATGTGTTCAAAAACCAACTGGGGTGTGTTCCATAATCATATGACTACTCAATAGACCAACATGCACTGGATGCTAGGCACTTTGTGAAACAAGGTTTTTTTTCCCTTTTTCCCTCAAGAATATGTATTTACAACTCTCCTCCCATAGATCTGGGCCTGATGTGCATGTGTGAATCTGGTGGGTTGGGTGTGGGAGTAAAATTTTTCCTCGTTGCATCTAGCTGCTTGCTGTGAATGCTTACACAACCAACAACAACATTTCTGTAGCCAGAAGTGGGAGAAGGTACTACTCATCCATGACTCAACAGCTAAAACAAATCTAAATGTAAACAGTTGTGACGTCACACTCATCGGAGGCAATTTGATGTTATGAAGCATTGCAAAGTCTCCCTACAGCCTTTGACACACTTTGCTGTTGGCAGACGCTTGTAGGAGCTCTGTGATTTGTTGTTGTGTAAGATGCATTTCCTTTGCAACTTAGTGTTTTTTCCCCCCCTCTAGTTCATGTTTTATTGCTCCAGTATTATTCTGTAATAGTGGGATACAGTAACATCCTTTGTTAGAGTACTGGTTCTTACCAGACAAAATTACAACAAATGAACTGAAAACTAAAACAATCAAAAATTCCCAGAATTCTAAAAAATTCCCAGATTTTTCCTGGCTTTCTCCTGGATGAAAAAATTCCCAGGTTTTTCCCAAATCTCCCGGTTGTCCTGGGTCATATACACCCTGTGCGTAACAGTATCTATCATTGTGGCCTTTCTAAATACATCACACTCAAATTCAATCCTTATACTTGGTAAGGGAACTTTTAAATCTCAGTAAGGAAGCCATCCTTCATCACTGTGTTATAATGTAAACTGTAACTTTTCAAGGATAGCATTCATTTAATCAATAACATCACAGAATCTCTCCTTAGAACCTCCATACAATAAAAATATGTCATCAGCGTATCTGCACCACAGTACAACATTACTAACATAGGTGGAGAGTAGAGTACCAATGTCACTTTCAAGTTTGGTCATAAATACATTAGCGATGCAATATGATAATGGAGAGCCCATGACCCAAGTCATGCTTCTGAACACAGGTAGAATCCCCAAACCAGAACTAATTTAACTAAGCACTCTACTGACAAACACAAGGACATCTCAGTCTCATCTACAGGCCATCCATTGTAATGCCTTCAAGTTATGGCCTATCATGTCCCGTACAGTGTCAATTGGAATGTTTTTTTATATCCAATAATGCCATGTGAATGCCCTGTGCAATATTTAAACTTGACAGATTATTAATTACCTGTTCTCTATTTTGAATATTGAAGTTACTTGAGTGTCAATGATGCTCCTTTTAATATTTTGCTAGAGCTTGTTGAGTCACAAAATGAACCTCCCCACCCCCCCTCCCCTCTGTCATGCATTAACGATAGGTTGAACTGGAGCTCCAGGTGTATGTATATTAATTATGGTCCTCGGCCTAGGAGGTCTAGGATTCATGGGAACTAAATTCTGAACTTCAAACTTTCCAAGGGATACATTTGTATCCTTAAAGGCATTCTTAATAAATCAATGTATTTAAAAGTAGGATGCGTAAAACACTCCTCAATCTGATTGTCCATACTTCCTGTACATGCCGGCATTCTTCTAAAATAACATGGATTTGCCTTTATCAGCTGGGACACTTAATGCTTGGTTTTCTATTAATTTGTTGCAAATATTCTTGAGATATATGTCCTCACTTTGCTCCTAATATATTACCCTATCCAACCATTTATCACTCCTACACTCTCTCCCAATAATATCATTAACTCCAACAGTGACCTCACTCCATTCAGCAGTGATGAGTTTAACAGCATCCAATGCCAGAACCAAGTGTCTGATCAATACTGTTGCATGCTAGTGTTATGTATATTATGTGGCAGTCACTTTCTCAATAAATTATTTTCGTTGTCACCAAACACAATGTTTGTATAGTTACATATTCAAGGATAAAAAGTTAAAATCACTTGCTCTATGCAAATGCTCCTCAGCCTTTTTATCATGTTTATCCATTCTACCCAACGTATTCACATTAATGCAAACTCCTTTGTTCTTAAGACTAATGGCAAAAAATTTGATATGCTCAATGGTCCATGCCCACTGTTTACCATTTATTATATTCATAAGTTCTAAATGTGTGATGTACACACCCCTATTAACAGAATCTTTTTTAGTGCACTAGTGATGACATTGGTACTCTGCTTCCCACCTATGCTAGTAGTATTGTACTATGGTGCAGACACATTGATGACGTATTTATACTGTACAACGATTCTAAGCAGAAATGCTGTGATGTTGCTGATAAAATGAATTTTATATATGAAAGGGTACTGTTTACCATAAAACACAGTGAGGGATGATAACTATCTTACTCAGATTTAAAAATTTCCTTACAGGGTACACAGATTGAGTATGATATGTCAAGGGATACAAATTCAATTATTTAATGAACATTAATAAGGGCATACTGCATAAAAAAATTCATTAAGGCTAGCTAGAGGCCAAAAGGAGATGACATTACATTATGAAGGTTGGATTGGAAGGGGGGCGGGACACAGATTTACTGGTTACTATAGCATAGCAAACTTTGGCACAATTTCACAAAAAGTGCAAAAAAAGCTTATGATAATAAAGATAAAGTTGGTGTTGTTTATTCTTCAGAATCTTGGCCAAAGACTTGTACAATGTACATAGAGACAAGGTCACTTGTGAAAAATATGACACTACTGGTGTATATTGCATCAGTTGCGACAGATGTCCTTCCAGGTATGTGGGGCAGATTGGCAGAGTGTTTGGCATTAGGTTTAGGGAACATCAAAGTTTGACGAATTCAAAGTGTGCTTCAAGGATCCATGTATACAATTTTGGCCACTCTGTAACACATGTAGCTAATGTCTTATCCAGAAAACATAAGGAGCAGACCTTAAATATTCTTGAAGAAGTAGAAATACTGCAAAATCTAAAAGTACCCTTAATAGTCAAGAGGAGTTAAAGAATTATACTATAAAATCCAATTCTGACTACCCTTCATGGACATAATGTCACAGATTTTTGACTTTCTGGTTTCTGATCCTGGGAATTTTGTTATATGCTCTTGTGTCTGGTCTATTTTGGTTTCATTCAATGTTTATGGTAAAATATTTCATAGTTTGTACTGTAATGTTGTGCAACGAGAGTCTCAATCATTCCATGATACTTGGATGCACACAAAAATGTTTATAAGTTTCCTTACATCTCTATGTGGTGATGCTAGTGCCCCCCCTCCCGTAGTAAGATATGTGAGTAAGTTGACTAGCAGTATGACCCTGTGTGGTGAGGTGATTGGAGGGATGCTGTCCACCGTGTCCTGATATGATTTGAGTTTTTAACTATTAGGCTATCAATGCTACTAGCTGGGACTTTTTCTTATCTTTTTCTTTTCTTTGTAGGTTAACGCAATTTTAATATGTCCGATTTTTTAACAGGTGAATTCGATTTATGATGCTCCGCTTTTTACAGGTAACAACATTTTATTTAGAGAAAGCAAGAGTCCCCCTTCTTCCCATCCTATGGGCATAATGTTTAGCGACATGTGAGTATTTTCATATTAGTTTTCATATAGCTTACATTATCACGATTGGTACCGAGGGTGTTGCCGCACAAAGTGGTCCCAGAGAGACCCTTTGCCAGTTATCCACACATGTGTCAATGTCACATCTAGCTGTGATCACACTGCAGGTGGGCATGAAACAGGAGACCTGTAAAAGCATAAGCACCCTCTGCTGCTCAGATCATGTCCAAATTTCAGCAAATGGTTTTGCATGGTGCCTAGTGGTTCCACCCTATACACCAGAGCAAATATTGAGATCACACTACAATCCACAGGGTTGCGACCAACTTCAAAGGGTTTGCTGGCCCGCAATGTCCTTAGAGAAGAATTGAAACAACCAGAGGGATCAGCAGTGCCAAAGTTCGTCAAGAATGCTGTCCTGTTATTCCTCACACTGCGAACTGTCATTTTCGAGCATAAAATCAGTGGGAATCAACACACCAAGGGAAGGGAGGGTTTCGTTGGCATGATTTGTGTTACCATGGAATCTTTTCATGTCTATTCTGAGTGGTGGTGTGCCTGAAATGCTTTCCTTGGCCACTCATAAGAAAACTGCTTGATTTCAATTATGGGCATTGAGGTTTTGACGTCCACTGCAGAAGCCTCAAAAGAAGAGGTGAAATGTGGGTAAGAAGGGGTGCGATGACCTTCCTATCATGTGACACATCCACAGAGGCATTAGTCTGAATCATGGTGAAATTTGGTGCTAATGTGACATCACTAACCCACTTTACAAATCATATAAACTTCACAACAGTGGCTTTTTTCACTTGTGTTGACACCTTGCTGTTTGAAGGGTTGCCAAACTCAAGGTTGATGTTGCAGGATGCCACACTTTTATGCCATTACTGAAAAAGGTTTTAAGTACCTTTGAGTCAAATTTCAAACCTCTATGTCGCAATAGGAAACAAGTACAAGGTTTCTAAAAAGTAATCTTTTAGTTATGTTGTGCAGTGTATATTCACAGAAGACAGTTTAATGATATACATATTCCACATAATGAGTTAGAATTGGAGAATACCAGTAATTAAAAAATCATGTGTTATGTAAGTGACCACATGTCGATGCCACATTGTTTGGCACCAGGTTTTAGTTTTAAAAAATTCAGTTACATGCTACGAAGCAAAGTGTGCGGTAATAGCTATGTCCAATGTTGATTTACTGAATGCTAGAAGTTCACTGCCCTTGGCCATGAACACAGGTCAAAGTTAGTGGGAGAGATTTATGTAAACACTATGTCACACACTAAGTTCCTTCCTCGACACCTGATCCTTCCGTCATAAGACTAAGTAAACAAAACCTTTTGCTTTACTAAAGTATTTCATACATGATTTTTCTCACTTTCATTCATTTTGTGGCAAGCATTCAGTTTTAAATACTGCCTATGACTACTCATTATGTTTGAATGTTTGCATCCACATATACTTTTTTTTCTTATTTTGCCAATAATTCAAGAGAGATTTTTTAGTTTACTATGAGGTACATATAGATTGCGTTCAAAGAGCCGTCTATCCTAGATATCACCTTACAAACACATTACATGATGGTTAACAATTCAAGTTTCACATATTTTGCTATGCTTTAATGTTTGCATTGAAGAAACAGGCTTATAAGCTCAGAGTTGCAGACACTGGCTTCTTGGTACAGTTTACTTACATACATTGCTATAAATCATTATTCATAGTGTGGTAGTAGCCAGTTCTAATTATTATTCATTTTGTCCAATGGCTAAAAAGTGATTCACTTAACTGTATATTGATGTTATGTGATAATAGCTGCAGTTATAATGCATTATAATTTATATTTTTCATCTCTATATTTTGGCTTGAACACACAATTACACACAGAAAAGTTAGCACTAACCTGTACTTAGTGAAATCCAGTAACTTTTCAGGAATTTGCTGCACACATGTATCAAGAAGTGATCTCATCACTGGATGTGTAAGGAAAAGATTCTCTTTCAAAATTTTCCTTCTCTTAAGGAAAGTATGGTAGTTTTTTGTTCTGCCAGTCCTGAAACAGTAGTATTAAAACATCAGTACTTCCCATGTTACAGAATTACAAGAAATGAAACATATCCAATAAGAGCTATGTCATCATCATTTTGCCTCATGTAACATGAAGACAATCCAGTTACCAACTGATGGAACAAACACTATGTACTGAAATAAAAGACCACAAGAAATGTCTGAAACTGATTCATTAAACTGAGTGCAGTTCATTTCTACACACAGTTCAAATCAGACAAAAAAATGCATACATACATATGGTGATTGTGAACACTTACGAAAAATAGTAGGAGAAGATCTCTGAGAGGATAAGAAACAAATAAAAGCCTCAAGAACTCCTGAAATGTGTACTTTTCAAATGAGAGGGCATTTTATTCATAACCTGTAGTTCCCTGTACAGTATATTCTACTGCACATAGACATTACACCATTGCTTCCTGCCAAGAAGCAGTACTGTAGTTCATCCCACACGTGCCTTATGATTTGAGTTACCATAATGAACTCAGTTGACAATTACTTTGACAACAGCAGATAATTTAATGAAGGACAGGTTCACAGCCTTCATGTAATTTTAAATGTAGTAAGCACACCTTACAGTTTTTACAATTTTTCATTTATTATAGTAATTTCAAACATTTGTGCAACACACATTTTTGTATTTATGATAATGTAAATACTATCCAATTACAGTTTCAAATTTCTTTGTATATGAGACATGGTTTATGAAATCTTATGTATTGATGTATAGTATGCTTTCAGTTTGAAAATGACAGATACTCAAAACTTCAATAACAATTAATAAAAAAAAGACTGACAGACATGCTAATCAATATGTTTAATTGTAGCAGACAAATTTATTGCACAAAGTGAAATAAATGAAAACAATGAAATCTACAAAATTTCTACACTAAAACAATTCAGTGAAATTGTCAGTCATATCCACATTTATTAAGATTCATGTAGTAATTTTGAAAAAAGAAAATATGATTGTAAATTTTAGAAAAAAATTAAGATACTAAAGTGTAACATTCCATGCATGGTAGTGAGAATCACTAAATGTGTCAATGTGAAACTTATGATGGCTACTCCTGGTGAAGTGGGAAGTATGTTATTCAGCCAATTAAAGTAAAAGGAAGGAAGTAAGCCCTTCAACAACAATCTTAAAACAGTATGCAATAGGTCTGTCTATACATTATAAATATGTGACAGCAATATAACCACAACTACGATAATAAATGCAATCTTTCACAAAAAACAAAGTTTAAATGTAGCATATTCCACATTGTTTCTGCTGTAGGAGTATAGGAAACTTGTTAGTACAAGAAAAGTCTTACAGATAAATTATAGCATTTGTACCTATGAAATAACTTACAAGAAAAATTTCTCCCGATAAGTTGTTCTAATTTCACCCTCCAAAGGTTGAAGAATCCTAGAAACGCAAAGTTTCTGGAGTGTTGCTTCATATTCCTCTTTTTTTTCTTGTACCTCGTTACGAAGCAGAGATGGAAATTTAGCACACAAATGCTGTGGTACAAGCTGCAAGGAGAAAAATGTTAAAAAATGTTAAACTGATAAGTCAAACATAGTGACAACATGGCATACTGACTCTACTGTGACTTATGAGAGTTTACTTCACTGATGATTCTATCATTCTGGAACTGGTGATTCATGTAAAATCAGCAACAATAAATGTTTGCACTGTTACTTCTGCCACATGACAGAGTGCTAAAAACAGGATACATAAGCAACAACAGCATACATGTAAAGTTTCTTGTATTATTCTCATTAGTCTAAAGCAGCTACATAGTAGCATATGTCTTTAAGAGAAGCCATTCTAACTTAGAGATGCATCAAGTTCATGGAAGATTACAATGAATTATTTGCATATAAAAAAATGAGGAACAGGAGCAGTATGTGCACAAGATTGTATATGGTATTACCATAAATTTCCAAGGTATAAAATGAGATATCAAAAAAATATGAATATTTAAAAAGGGAATGTGTTTCTCACTTCATATTTGCTTCGCAAATGTTGTACAACAGAAGCTGTAGATTTTAATATTAAAGTTAATACAATAATATTGATAATTAATTTGAAAATAATCCAGTTATTGACTAATCAGATAATTCTGAACCATATTTTTAAATAAGGAAATAATATGGAATTTTAAACAATTTTTCATATTTTCCTAATTTAGGTGCTAAACAGAATGCATCCCTTCCCCTTTACCTGTTGAGCCAAAAATTACACATAATTCATTTTTTGCACAATTGAAGAAAGCTGGGGGAGCCATTTGACATCCACTGCTGGATAAAAGTCTCGTCCAGACTTCTCCGTGAATTACTTCACTTACACATATTCATGCTGCTCCTGAATTTTTTCCAATTGCCATGTACCCATCTTCGATAAGATCATCACATTGGTCTTTTGTTATATCTTGGAACCCAGCAAAAATCCTCCTTAGATCATTTTGCACCTACTCACATGGCTACTTGTTCCGCCCACCTCCATTTCACTTTCCATTCCAGCCTGTTCCCTGATTCATTTGTTTGATTTTCCCTGTTCCTTTTCATACTTCCAAATATGCATCTCCCCACTGCACTGCATTGCTCTCATATTTGCAAAAAAATTCATTTATTTATTTATTTATTTATAAATAAATAAAAGTCAACAGTTCATTGTCACAAGTCAAAACTTGTAATCCATAATGATTATGTAATTTCTATCTTATATGTATTAGCACTTAGTTTAGAAACACTGCTTAAATTACCAAACACACTCCAGGCCATTTGTAGTCATCAATTTATTTCTTTACGTCCATCCTGCCATTACCACAAACTGCAGTAAACACAAAAACTCATAAACTGTACATATGACCAAACTGTTAATTTTTACTATTTTCTTTTTGATTTGTAGATTAGACAGTATTTTGATATTTTCATAATTTATTTTTTCACCTTGTTTCAGAGTGGTCCATTAAGCTCTTCCATTTGTTAAGAAGAAGTTTGTCTGCAGAAGTAGCGAACATAACAATGTCATAAATAAAATGTAGGTAGTTCAGGTATGTTTGATTTACACTGTTTCCCCAATTTCAGGATCTGAAATTTCCCTCAATGTCAACTAAAAAGCTTCAGTGATATGCAAACTAAGATCATACCCAAATGGTTTGCAGCACTATACCTGCCTACTGTATCTACCGGCTACCTCATTTTCAGACTGTGAACGGTACTTTCTACTCTACCCGATGCAGACGTGCTAGTGAGAGCATCTACAAATTACTATACACTAACTTTCCACCCTGATGATTGGGAGGTGAGACAGCACACCAATGGTTAACTAGACCGTTTAACTGTGTTACTGTGCAGCATGCTACTCAACACAATGTGGCTGACTTTTGAAAATTACTTCACAACCTGTAACACCTGGATCCATCCCAACGGTGCCAGCTTATCTGAAATGCTCAGGTAGGAACTCTTCTTCCAACAAATCCTTCAGTCTCACTACTACCCTTACCTCCACCTCTGCTAGCCCCTATCTTGTATATAATCCTCTCCTCATTTCAACCTGTACCACCTTTGTATTCTATTTCAGCGTTAAACTATCTCTTGTACTTTCCCACACAACCCTACCTCTCCCACACGAATTCCTTACCCTTCAGATTTTTTTATTTGTGATAATAAATATTTACAATGTAGGAAAAGATAGATTGCTACTTACTGTAAAGATTACATGTTAAGTTGCAGACAGGCACAATTAAAAAACATTTACAAGAAGCTTTCGGCCACAGCCTTCATCAGCAAAAGAGAAACACACACCATTCATACACACAAACATGTCTCATTCACACATGACCGCCATCTCCAGCAGCTCGGGCTGAAATGCAATTATCATGTGCGGCGCAAGCAGCAATCTGGATGGCGCAGGGAAGGGAAGGGGAAGAGAAAGAAGAAGGAAAAGGAACAGTGGTGTATGATTGGGAGGTGAGACAAACATTGTCTGGCAGAGTGTACAGGGACTAGAATATCAACAGGTGCAGTGTCAGGACATTGTGGGGCAGGGAGGTAGGGAAAAAAAGGAGTGAAAAAGGAGAGGCACAGGGCAAGACAGGCGGGCGCATTGGCAGAGTGTGGCAAACAAAGAGCATGGAAGACGAGAATGGAGATGAAAGGATAGAACGGGGGGGGGGGGGGGGGGGGGGAAAGGGGGGGGGTGGAAACTGTTGGGGGAGGGTGTGGGGATGGTATGTTACCATATTATTATTGTCCACACACGATCTATCCAACAGTTTCCACCTCTCCATTCTATCATTTCCTCCCCATTCTCGTCTCCCATGCTCGTTGTTTGCCTCTCCTTTTTCACTCCTTTTTTCCCCACTCCCTGCCCCACAATCTTCTGAAGCTGCACCAATTGGCATTCTAGTACCTGAACACTCCGCCAGACAGCATTTCTCCCCCCCCCCCTCCCCCCCTCCCATCCATATACTACTATCCCTTATCCTTTCATTCCCCCTTCCCTGCCCACTCCAGATTGCTGCTTGCGTCCCATATGACAGTTGCACTTTGGCCCAAGTTGAAGGAGTTGGCGGTCATATGTGCATGAGGTGTGCTCATTTGTGTGTATGAATAATGTGTATTTCTCTTATGCTGATGAAGACTGTGCCCAAAATCTTTATGTAACTGCCTTTTCATCGTGCCTGTCTGTAATTTAATGTGTCTTCTTTACATTAAGTAGGAATCTATCTTTTCCTACACTGCTGATATTCCTACCATGTGTTTCCATTGTTTGATAATACATATTTAATAATTTATAATAATACACTTATTATTATGAGGTGAGTCCCTCTCATCCTAGGTCTGGGTGACTTGTCCTTCCTTTCTAACCTTCCCTACAGAACCAAGAATATTGTCTCCTGAAGGCTGAGTATCGGTCCACCATTCTGTCCAGTATTATATTAATAATGTATTGCTTCTGCTATTTGAAAAACTACTTTCTTGTTTGTCTAAAGCATGTGATATGATACATTCATTACAATGAAGTCCTCTACATAAGAGTACTTTTTAATTCTTAGCTGTAATCATGCAATATTTAAAAAATCAATTTTTCTACAATTAGTGTAAAGAAGAAACAATATGTTCTTAGGAGTAAACTGAAATTAAAATAAAAAATGCTGAAAACAACAAAACTCTTTAAAAGAAATTATAATCTCTTTCTCATTTCCAGAAGCTGCACATTAGCACAATTGTTCCCAAGCTCCATCCCTGCTGTTTCTCCTTCTCCCAACATGTTCACTATCAAGTTCTCACCACCTATTCCATTTGATATCACTACTCACCCAAGAAGCGCAACAGATCTGGAGAAGGAGACAGAGGAGGCAGGGGGAGAAAGGTAAAAGGGAGGGAGGCCCGGAGGGAGAAGAATTTTGTCTAAAAATTAGCTACTTATCAACCTTTTCATAAATCACTTTAATACAGAAACCAAAAACATGTTTAATACATCATCCAAGTCTCTACCACATAGACAAACCATCATCCATGATAGTGGAGTGAATTAAGCTGTTAGAGAATGAGACCACTCCACTTTGGCATTAAATACAAAACCATAGATGTTTCCATGTGGTGGCACTGAATGGCAGCTGCATTTGACACTCTTGATACAGGGCTGTCAGTGCTGTCTGAATGTGCACCTTCTGGCAACCAAGTTCAGCTACCTTATGCCATCACAGGCCGATTAAACGAGATGTGATAGGCTGGCATCTTGTGTCATGATGAGGTTTGATAGATGGTGAGATGTTGGTATGATTGATGAGGTAGCCACAGGTTACCATTGTCATTTCCTCTTGTCAGGGTGCTTGTGGGCTGGTGCCACTCCTGTATTCCTCTCCTGTTGTGTAGGATGGTCCTCGGAGCAGAGGAAGCCACTTTCAAGTCTTCTGTAGCAGCGCCGGTGAGCGCCCTCTGTACTGCAAAGAGTTTTCTCTTTCAGCTGGCTCTGGAGAACAAGGATAGAACTGATCCAGACGACAGTGTCCACACAATGGGCAGACAATCATGGGATGGATGCTGACAGCCAAGGGCTCAGACACAATAATGGATCCCTGGCATGTCCTGGGAGATCTATATGGTGGATGGCTCCTGTCGAGGCAACACTGACTGGCTCTACGGCTGCTGTGTGTGGCTGTCCAGTATCAGGCACTGCTGACTGCTGAACTGCATTGGGGCAGAGTCGGTGGAAGAATCATCCAGCACAGAGGGAAAGAAAGAGGACCAGGAGTGGGAATCGTGGACAATTTCATAGGTGTGGGTGGAGAGAACGGAGGACGGAGAGGAGAGAACTGAGGACGGAGAGGAGAGAACGGAGGACGGACCTTCCCTTGGGGGTGGAGCTGATTTTGGTGGCAGGTCACCTGCCTGTCTTCTGTCTGCAATGTGACAATGCACTGACTACACTGGTTGCGGATGATCACCAGGATCCAGCATTTGCAGCAACCAAACAAGCAAGCCCAGACCTGAGTCACAGACACCCATTCGAGGAGTCTTAAGCTGCCTCGGTATAGGGAACAGTAGACTCAGCATCAAGCAAGGCTGGTGGCTGTGTAGGAATTCCACCTAGGTCTTCTTGCTAAAAGACACGAATATGGAGAAACTCAGAATGCGTGTGAGGGCCTCGTCCACAGGTGCACTGCCCATACACTTCTTCGTTTACATCTTAAAAGTGCAGATGAAGTGTTCCATCATACCAAACCTAAGCATGATGCAAGATGCCAGCCTATCTCATGTCGTTTAACCAGCCTATGCTGGCATAAGGTAACTGAAATTGGCTGTCAGAAGGTGCACATTCAGACAGCACTGACAGCCGTGCATCATGAGCATGAAAATAGTTAATGGCGTGGTGACCACAAAAATCATGAAAAGTCTGGAAGATGAATTGTCAGTTACCAAGGTGTGGCCTGGGCTTTTGATGGAAATCATCTGAGTGAGAACCTGAACTGCTGCATGCGTTGTGGTGGAGAGGCAGTTCACTATGTCCGGGAAACAGGAGTAAGCATCGATAAGCACCAACCAATAAGCATCCAAGGAGGGTACACCAAAGGTGACATTGACACACTACCACAGCGGTGCAGTTCAAGTTGCAGTGAATAACACTGCTGGGGAGAGGCTGCTGACCTGTAAATTTAGAGCAAGTAGTGATTAAATGTTCAATCTCATGATCAATTCTGGGTCAGTAGACATGGTGGCAAGCCAGTATCTTAGTGTGCGTGATGCCTCTGTGATCCTGAGGCAGAAGATAAAGAATGTCGAGCCATAAAGCTATTGGATCTACCAACATTTTCTGTGCACAATAAAATAACACCATTGACAAGTGTGAATCCCTGTCAAATCAAAAAATAATTATGTACATGATCTGATGCATGACAAAATAAAAATATGTCTGCTTGTGTCTGTATATGTGTGGATGGATATGTGTGTGTGTGCGAGTGTATACCCGTCCTTTTTTCCCCCTAAGGTAAGTCTTTCCGCTCCCAGGATTGGAATGACTCCTTACCCTCTCCCTTAAAACCCAAATCCTTTCGTCTTTCCCTCTCCTTCCCTCTTTCCTGATAAGGCAACCATTGGTTGCGAAAGCTAGAATTTTGTGTGTATGTATGTGGCTGTTTGTGTTTCTATCGACCTGCCAGCGCTTTCGTATGGTAAGTCACATCATCTTTGTTTTTAAATATATTTTTCCCGCGTGGAATGTTTCCCTCTATAATATTGATATTGATTTGTTCTTTAGATTTGGGTGGAGGTTTTTATCTGTCACCAATCTCAAGAAAATTGATCTCATGTAGCACACTCTTCTGCAATTGCACCGTACCGGCAATACAGCCAGAGTGAATTATCCACAATATTCCTCATATTTCATAAATGGTTTGAGATATCAAAATAAGACTGAGGCAAACTGGTAGCATGGAAAGAGGAGAGTATTTTGCCATACGGTTATTATGTGCTCGCTCATTATCTATACTGTTATTCCACTAACTACAGATTTTTTCGATGAAAGAAGGCAAATTTTAAGGTCACTGATAGTTGGTGAAACGAGAAATAGTATCGATCTTGGAACAACATAAGTAAAGACATTACACGTTTATTTTGTACTAAGCAACTGCTTTTTCATAAGATACTAATCTTACTTTTTCTCAGTTACTCGCTTTACAAAGCTCTGTTTCAGAATTCTCTCAAAACTGCATCTGCAAAACATGTTGGTGAGGTGAGACTGAGTAAACTCTGCTGTGTTTTGGCAACAGAAGCAAATTTTGACATGGCAACAAGAGAAAAGTGTAGGTTTTACTCAAAATTCACCACTCATGACACTTCTCTGAAAGTTAGAAATGGTTAACAAGCCGGACAGAAATAAATCGGTGCATTTTCGGCAAAATTCTTTTAAGATACTAATCAAATCAGAGGTGAGAGATCTTCCTGAATGGTTGCCATGCGAGTGTTGGCATGGAGAGAGCCTGCTTAATATTTACAAAAAAATGTGAGTGTAGACTCTAGTTTAGAACAACACTTTCTCTCCAGCACTCGATATTTCCCTTACCATGCCTGCCTGCAACCCCTACAACTACCACTCTCCCTATGCCCGCCTTGCCGTCTGCACATCTACTGGACACTGTATTCAGTGCGGACTCTAATAGAAAATCCATCCACTATTTGGCAGGATTCCTCATCAATGTGAAAGCAAAGTATTTCATCCTGATCAAATGCATTCTACATAATGTAGGAAGTATTGGACTTTTCCAAATTGCACTTAAGATCCGTATCACGCAAGGTTTGAAACAACAGATGAAGGTTATGAAGATGGCCCTCGATGGTGGGACCAGTAACAAAATGTTGTCAAGTTATACAAGGAATGTGTTGTGTAACCTGTTCCACATAATGCTGAAAATGACAGGTGTGCTTTCTACAGCGAAAACCAAGCAGTTATACCTAAAGAGGTCATGTGACATAATCACAAGCTGATGTGATTCATCATCCAATAGCAGCTGTAAATATGCTTCTAACAAATTGGCTTTAGAAAAATGTTGTGTGCCTGCCAGCATCATCGTAAGTTTGTACAAGGAAAAGAATGTGGTAAATATCAACCGCAGAATGTAAATTGACTGTCAACTTGATGTCACAACAAAGACAGAGTTTGCCTGTTGTCTTCTTGATAACGAGTAATGGTGTAGCACACTGACTAAACAGAAGTGTTTCATGATACCTAGAGCTGTCATTCTGTCTAATTCTTCCTTCACCTGAACACAAAACACAAGCGATATAGGAGTGGTATGGAAAAAATAGGGCTGCGCCATAGATTTGAGAGTAATTTATGCTACATAGTCGGTAGCCTTGCTGAGTCCTGGTGAAAAAAGGACAGAATATGCCCTGTGTAAATCATCTAACTCTTGATAAGGCACAAGAACTGACACTAAATGAATGGAATTGCAGACCGGAGATCAAAAGCCGTGAAAGAATCCCAACCACACAAATTCTATGTAAACGCACTGTCCACTACCAGAAATGTTACTGGCCAAACCACCGCATTGTATGTTCTTTCTGCAGTAAATTGGCCAAGAATGGGAATATGCTGTCTATTATAACTGACAAGATAGTGTGGAGTAGTAGACAGTGGATGGGGACCAAGATAAGTACTAGAATTCAGAAGCAAGGCCGCTGAACCCATATCCACTTGGAGGCATGTGCCGTTAATAGGCACATTGATGAACAGTTTGTTAGAAACAGTTGCAGTTACCTTCACATGCATGACCAACAACATTAATGTCCGTAGGTTATGTTGTGGAGGGCTTAGCGGATGCTGACGGAGTGTTGCACACAGCTACAATATGACTTTTCTTACGGCATATATGCCATGACACCCAATGCTATGGAGAAGATGGCCAGTTGTGTTGAACAAAACAGGCTGGGTAGAAGGGCAGGGGCTTGTGGGAAGATTTCTGCCAGAGCCATGTCTGTACAAAATGCAGTGGCCAAGCCTGCTGCCCAGCTATGACCTCCGCTTCCAGTGGCGTCCTAGAATGCATATTACTGTTGCTGTCTGAATTGACCACAACTTTGTTGGGCCAAGAATCTAATTGATGGCCAGTGGCTCGAGAAACTTCAAATGCTTGTGATATCTTGAGTACTTCTTCTAAAGAGAGATCCTAGAATTGCAATGCCCTATGTCAAAATTCCTTAGTTGACCCATATGATGGCATCTCCAACCATAGTATCTGCTTAAGATACCTGAGATTTAGCAGTAACGAAATGATACTTCTGACTTAACCTCTGCGTTGACCCTGCAGTTCTGCAACTCAAGTGTGACAGGATTGATGAGGTTACTTTCTGCACTGATATAATTCCACATGAGTATGTCTGTGATAATAAGAATTCAACAAACACATTTCGTCAAATGATATAGATTCCATATCCTAAAAGAGGATAAGTTCCCTAGCAACTCATACATTTGTGAGGAGATCCATGACAGAAAAAGAGCTTTAACAGAGTCCACATCTGTTACCTTGAAGGCCTCATATGATTTTCAGTATCCAGCAGCGGTGTTGTAGATGGAGAATGCAGGGGAGGGGAAGGGGGGGGGGGGGGGGGGGGTGTTAGCTCGTAAAGTTTGAGGCCTTGTTGATAGATCCACCAACACCTTGCCCAGTATAGCCTTGTGTTCCTGTTGCTGCTGTAGCAAACTTTGTAGAATGACCTCCAAAGATGTGCCTGTTGAAACTGCCACAATTTTGCATTAAACATGTAAAGAATTAACATCACTCATCACCACATGTGTAGCTAACACAAGTTGAGAAAGTCAGTAACAATAATATCATTTCAATACAGAAACCAAAAATACACTCAATGCATTGTCCTTATACAGTGCCAAGTCCATACCAAATAGACAAACAGTAATCCACGAGTGGAGTGAAGTAAGCTAACCCATGAAACATTACAGAAGGAAAATGAGATCACTCTGCTCTTGGGTTAAAGAGAAAAACATTAAAGACATTTCCACTTGGTGGCACTGGGTGGCAGATCCACTGCTCTTGATGCATAGCTGTCAGTGCTGTCTGAAGATGTCACCTCCTGACAGCCAGGCTTAGCCACCATAAGCCAGAAAGAAATGATTAAATGGCATGTGATGGAATAAAGCCTCATATCTTGCTGAGCTTTGACAGGCAGAGAGGTGCCAGTACAAGTGATCTGACTGGCAAATGTTATATCTTCCTCTTCTGTGTGGCTAAATATACTTACTTTCTCTTTGACAGCCAATTACCTTGCAGCAACTACAAAATTATTATATTTTATGTGGCTAATATTTGTGATATCTGCTTTGTAAAAAAAAAAGCAGCAAACGATTGGTCCACCACATGAAGGTGTCATATTTTGCAAAGAGCAGCAAGTGGTGTTATTCCCCACAGTCAGCCTCACTCTTTTCAGGAAACAGAACCTCAAGTCTCCACTCACTCTACTATCATAAACAGACAAAAATTTTAGTTCAAACTACCAAGCATTCTTCTACTGCACATAATATACTGTTCTAAATACTGCTATGATTTCTGAGAGGTAATCAGTTTTCCCTTACATGTCCTACAAATCATACATTAATTTTAGTATTATAGACACAGTTCAGAGTGAAGGAAATGTAATTATCTGTTCATTCCATATGAATTACCTTTACAATGTGCTTTTCCCATGACTTCAGCATCTTTGTGGGAGCAACTGATTCTGCCTTCTCTCTCAGTATTCGAAAGTAATGATCAGGTTTTTTGTTTACCTCTGGCAGTTCCTCCTCATCTTCCTCCTGTGTCTGCCTATATATACTTACTTTCTTTTTGGCAGCTAACTTTCTTCTGCATAAAAAAACATCATAATTTAAAAAGAAGCACAACAGCTGCAGCCACAAAAATAAGAACCAAGAATGTTTTTTTCTGTCTCTAATAGGTAAAAACTACTTAAGTTTTTCCATGTCAATAAGTCATGGCACAGTTGTTTTTACAAAGTAATTTGTAGCAAATTAATTAATTGGTGCTTTCTAATACAATTATCAGTGAAGCAGCTATATTAAAATCTATAATTACATAGCTCTGAACTACAATAGTGACAAATAATCCTTCATGATATTACAAATAGACAGATATACAAGCTTTGCATGTACTCCAACCAACTCATGAAATACCCAGTTGCATGAGCTGATAAGCACAGGAAGAAACATCAACAACAGTAAAATGCGTAATATAATAAATGGTAGAGCACACTGCTCATGTGTTATGTAATGGTAGAGCACACTGCTCATGTGTTATGTAGGTAAGTTACACAATAGATAAAACGATAATAACTGAGACCACTTCTACATTTTTGATCCACAATGCAGACCAATGGACTTTGACAGTAAAGAGAAACTCTGTGAAGTCCCAAGATGACACAATCACTTTTTTATCTACAAATAAAAACATGTATGATTCACGGGCTCAAATGAGCTTTGCAACTGACTTTGGGACGTTTAGGCAATTTAATGATCATACATCCAAAATTAATTTGAAATTTTTGAAGTAATAATACCTGCCCCACTTTATTCATAAAATTGATACTCTCCATACATGTTAAATTGTGAGTTCAGAAAACAAATAGCACATACACCTCATATAAATAGTCAAAAATAATGATCCCCATTAGAGAGTAAGTATACATGGCATCTCACAATCCCTATTACAGGCTTCTGTGGGTTGTAGAGGAGACCTGGTAGATAAAGTTTTGAAAAGAACTCACATCTAGAAATGTACCATTTGGATATAAAATAAGTTCAAATACTGGATCAATTTTAAATCTTCCACTTCACTGTACACACATCAACTGAGAAGAAGTTGTTTCTCAGACTCTGTTCTAATTATGACATCGCATACCATTTTCTGATTACAACAATGACTGCAAGAATCTGGTCTGTTTGCAACCAGGAGGGCTGGCTGTGATGCTCTATGGATGCAACACACTCTTGGTTTCAAATAAGACGTCCTCAATCACATGGAAGAGACCCAATGACACATACCCAAAACAGTGCCTATGCCATGGGCTCCTGCAGAGCACACAGGTCAGGGTTCATTGTCTCCACTGTGTGTCCACTGTGAAGTGGAAGATTTGAAAGTGGTCGGATCTTCAAACTTGTTTTACATCCAAACAGTACATTTATAGATAGGTGTTCCTCATCAGAACTTTACTATTAAGTACCCTCTACTACCCCCAGATCTGTAAAAGGAATTGTTAGACATTCTGCATACCAAGCAATTGTCTTTCATACTGCTAACAGTATGGGTCAGAAGACTATATCAATTCATTTAACTAAAATTTAATGAAGTTTCTGAAATACTGGTATTTCTTAAATAGTCTTTCCATCAATATAGATTAAACATCAATAAGAGTAGCACCTACATTTTGTATATGTATGAGGGTTGTCCAGAAAGTAAAGAATGTTTTGGTGTAACTGAACAAACACTGAAGATATGAACACAAAACTTTATTTACAAAGTGAACATATCTCAGTCTGAAACTTCCTGGCAGATTAAAACTGTGTGCCGGACCGAGACTCGAACTCGAGACCGAATCCGAGTCTTGGTCCGGCACACAGTTTTAATCTGCCAGGAAGTTTCATATCAGTGCACACTCCACTGCAGAGTGAAAATCTCATTCTGCAAATATCTCAATCTATTTTTCAATGAAGTCACTGTAGCTGTCATGGCACTTATTGTAATGTGAGGTGAGTTTTTCGATTTCCATGTTGTACTCATTTATTGCCAAAGATTAGAGCAAGGATGTCTCTGTTTGTTTGAGTCCTTCATCGTGTGTAAACTGCTCTGCACCCAAAAACTCCTTCAGTTTCACAAATAAGTGAAAATCAATTGATGACGAGCCAGGGCTGGAAGGAGGGTGGTCAAAAATGTTCCACTCACGTAAAAAGGAAATTTGTGGTAAGTTCTATGAGACTAAAGTGCTGAGGTCATCAGTCCTTACACCCTACTTACTCTAACTTAAACTAACTTACGCTAAGGACAACACACACGCACACACACACACACACACACACACACAGACACACACACACACACACACATGTCCAAGGGAGGACTCAAACCCTTGGTGCTGAAATTCTTGCTCTTGCTGATGCATGACGCCATGCATTGTCATGAATGAAAAACATCTTTGCCGACAACATTCCACATCTCATTCTGGATGATTCAGCAGAGTCATTGAAGAATTTCATAATACACCTTCGAATTGATTGTTTCTCCCTGTGGCACAAACTCCACATGAATCAACCTTTTCGATTCCAAAATCTGTTGCCATCACTTTTCTGGTGTTGAGATTTGGTTTTTCTTTTTTTGGGTTTTGTGGGGGAGTTTGGGTGATCCCTCTCCATAGACTGACACTCGTTCTCCAGAGTCTTGTATGAAAGCCACATTTCATCTCCATTTACAATGTGGTTGAGAAATTAGGACAAAACTTCAAGGGCTGCCTTCATCTGTTTTGTCTTACATACATCTATCAAATTCTTAGGCACCCACTGAGCACACATTTTTTTGTAGCCAAAATGCTCTGTCATTGTTTCATGTAGGAATGATCACGAAATTTGTGGAACAGATGAATGTAATTTGCTTAAAGTGAAACACCAGTTTTCCTGAATTTTGCCTTCAAGTCACCTGTAATGACTGATGGCCTCCCACTTTGATCTTCATTGTGGATGATGGTTCCTCCTTGATTAAACATAATGTACTATTTCTTCATTGAAGACTTGTTCATTGCACTAACACCATAAATTTCAATAGGGCAAACATTTTGTTTGTTCAGAACGTGAATAACATTGTGCACTTCACATCTGACAGGATTTTCAATTGGTGCTGCCATTTCGAAAGGTTGTAGAATTAAAAGG
This sequence comes from Schistocerca americana, assembly GCF_021461395.2. NCBI lineage: Eukaryota > Metazoa > Arthropoda > Insecta > Orthoptera > Acrididae > Schistocerca > Schistocerca americana. Next base: position 282,655,434 of record NC_060122.1, read on the forward strand.
CGTGACTGCTTGGCAACAAAACTTGGCTCACACTGAGACAGGAGAAGGAGCTAATTGGCACGCTTGCAATCATGGTGATGGGGGATTTGTGCTATGCTTTGTGCGCAATAGTTCTTTACTTCCTGAAGAACTCTTGTATTTTGTATGAGATGTCCTACAGACAATTATTACTCTTGTCAACATATGACTGAAGTTATCCATGTGATAAAATAATAATCATACTAAGGAAGCAGATCACCAGTTCAACATTTGCCAGGATTTCACTTTTTTTCAAAAAATTACTATAAGATTAGTGACAATAATCATGTAATTCAGTTCTCAGAGGCTTATAAATGCCATGATACACTAATTAGTTCTCTTTTTGTTTGTTAAAAATTGTGAAATTTAGTGGGTATACTGTCTCAGAGAAACACTAGGTCTTTCTACTCATCTACTGTAGCTGATAACCATGTAGCAAGTCATACTCTCTGTATCAGATCTAGATGAGACGGCAGTGGCTACAAGAAATTTGCAGGAAAGGAGTGACTGTTACTCAAAGACACACAAAGACATCTTCTAATGGCCAGAGACTGATGGCTTCTCACACACACCCCAATTTACATTGTAGTGATTCGAGAATTTCTGTGTAAATTCTAGAACCACTCAGCCTTCTCCCATCTCGAACACACGATATGCTGGATACGAGTGGGGTATGGTAGAATCCTACCCACTGCACATCACATGTTTGTGTGTGCAGGTTTCAAGTCAGTCGTGGGAAGAAAGTAGACACAGCGGTCGGATGGCACCAACAACTGCCTGTCAGGCAATCCATAGATGTTTTAGTGGGTGTGTAAGGAAGAACCATGGCGTTTATATGCAGCTCTGTGCTTATTGTGTCATTGACTACTGTTATTAAAACAAGAATAGTTGAAAAAGTACTCTTGTAGACTCTTGGCACAACCGTGTTAGAGGCAAGGCTCATTTTATGATTCATGTTAAGAGAGATCACTGTATCCAAGCCAACTTTCTTTTAACTGTAACTCAATTTGTTTCTACCGTCTGACGGTACAAGAGATTTGCAGGAAGTTAAATATTCACGTGGAAAGTGAAATTTTTATTGTGTATGGAGGTCAAATACCTCGTTAGTTGACGAAAAGTAAAGTTTCTATGTCTACTTCGTTCATAAGTAGAAAGAGTCTAAAAATTCCTGCACCTAGCATTATTCGACGGAGAAGAAGTCAAGAGGGTTTCCAGCAGCTGGCTATTCAGTAAAGAAGAGTGGCAGCAAATTCCAAGTAAATCATCTCATAAAGAAGTGGAAGGTGGTTTCCGGGGGAATAAGCCGATATAACCCAGATCCGCACTCACAGTTTAAGTCATCAGAACATTATAGCGTGGCGACCTGTGTGAAAAGCCCGAGAAAACAGGAAGTTTAAGTGAAAAACAAGAGAAGAAGCTGTTACGTATTGCCATAGCAACCAAACATAGTAAGACATGGGAATTACTCCGAGATATTGGAATATGTTCAAGTATCCAACGGAGCGAAATGTAAACGGAAAAACATTGAAGAAATGGAAAACTCACAACAATAAAAATAGTCAAGAAGATTTTGACATATTTGTCTAAGAAGAAGTGCACACAGAATGCTTCAGCTAAGAAGATACAGTGCTGGGAGTATACAGCTCTTACATACATCGCGGGGACCCACATGTGGAAACCAACATACATCCGACGCCGGTGGCACCAGCTGCTGTTCATCGGTACTGACATGCCTCGACATCCGCTCACCTACGCAACAAGAATTCTATGCTGGGTGAGTGTGAAACAAAATTTGATTACTTTAGTATGAAGTGGTACAAGATACTGTTCAGTGAGCTGTTATTGTGTAATTATCATCTTTAAAGTTAGTTTTAAATGCTTACAAGAGCTAAGGCATATAAAAGTATGTTAAATATACAGCAGGTTGGGGAGACTCAAGACCCAGCTATGGCCATGGAAATTAGCAAAGAAGTGCCTGACTAGACTGAGTTGACAAATTTAATCAAAGCTCACAGTCTTCAGTTAAACTCATTAAATTCTCAATTAAATACTCAGAGTGTGACTCTAAGTACAGAACTAGACTTGGTAAATTCTCAATTAAATACTCAAATGACAAATTTACATTTGTTAAACGTCAAAGTTGACTCACAAAGCAAGGAATTTAGTAATCTACGTGAAGGCATGGATGATCTGAAGATTGAATTCGACGCCATAAGTAATAAAGTAGTGAATTTAAAAGTATATTTAAAGAATGAGTTCAGAAATTCTTTGACCACTCATATAAATCATATGTTTACTAACCTTAATCAGAAACAGAATGACGCCATTAAAGATTTATCAAAAATGTTAGAACCTGACACTGAGAACAAATGTAATAATGTAGAATCAGAAATTACTGAAAATTTAGGATCTTTCGAAAACGTGTACAATATTAAATATAATGATGTATGACAGGGAATGAATACTTTGAAAGTGAGTGTAGATAAGTGTAATGAATTGATACCAATTATTCAATCGCAAATTACAGGTGTCAATACATGGGTAGATAATTTAGAATGGAATTTCAAAGAGAAAATAGCTAACTCTGATATTATAAATGTAATTGGTTTGGAGGAACAATTTGGAGAAATTATAAATTGAAAGGTTACTTAGAGAATAACATCCAGGAACGTGTCGCCTATTCCTTCTTCCGAACTTAATGATACCAGGATAGGTATGTATGACCTGCGGGGAGAAATTAAGCTTACCCAAGACAAAGTAGAAAAAAAGAGTAACTTCACCTAATATTGTGTTAACTAGTGAAGTTGTGACTGATTTGCAATGGGGAGCTAATTCAGGGTTATTTAGACAATTCCCTAAATTTAAGCCAGACAGAGATGTACATCTGACCCATTTCTTAAAAAGATTTAACCAAGCTTTGCCAAAAAATTGGGAAGATTCCAAGAAGATCGAATTTGCTGTGGAGTACTGTCTAGGGGAAGCTTCAGAATGGGGAACAGTACATATTGAGAATTTTTCCTCTTGGGAAGACTTTCAAAAGAAATTTAAAGAGAAGTACTGGTCTGTCAGTGCTCAAGAAAAGTTAACATCAGATCTACAGGACTCAAACTATTATAAAAATACTTGGGGTACTATAAGGAAATATTTTGATTGGCATTTAACACCAGGAAAAAAAAGGGGGAGGGGGAATACAATGTAAAGGATGTAAAATTGTATATCCCCCAGGGACGTTAACATTCTGAGTTAATGGGAGGAGTAACGACCATCAGACCCTGATTTGTTTTCTGAGTTAACAGGAAGAGTGACGACCGTCGGAGCCCGACTTCTTTTCGGTGTTTCTTCCAAAATAGTTTTCTTGCACCAAATTCCATTAAAATCTTAAACTATTCTGTCATCTATCCCCTATGGACATAAACATTCTAAGTTAACAGGTGGAGTAACAACCACTGGATCCCGAGTTGCTTTCAGTGTTTTTTCCTGCACCGAATTCCTTTAAGATCTAGAACTATTCTGTAATGTTATTGTTTAGAAAACTGGATATGACTGTGAAGCAGAGCACAACTTAAGAGAATCACAAAAAAGTGATATCTAGACAAAATAAACTAACTAGAGTATTACATTTGTGGAAAATATAATAAGATGTGACTAGCTGAAAAACTGTTATACCATAGTGTATAGATTTTCTATTTTGCATAGAGTATTTTATACCTTTTATGTGATGTGATCTAGATGGGAGGGTTTGTATAAATTTTGAAAGGCATGGGTATTGTAGCTAAAAACACGATCTACAAGAACAGATAAATCATGATTAACACAAAACACACATCACACCTTTCAAACAGCCCTAACAAACAAGTGTGCATGATTTTTCATCATTTGCCATTTCCGTAGGGTCGCTAGGATTCCTTCGCGGACCTCAAAGGGTAAAGGTGGGAGAAGTCTGTTCTGTAGGAGACAATTTAACACCAAACCTCCTCTAGCATCTCAAGTACCTGAGCGGTAGGGGTCCTAGGGAAGGGGGGTGGGAAGGGTTTCCTGTCTTTGGGGCTATCTTCTTTCTCTTCTTCGATCCTAGTATCCATATCTATTTTTTCCTCTCTTACTTCTTGTCTGCAGACCTGTCTATTTTTTCCCTCTTTCCATATTCACAAACTTCTATCGCTGAAGTCCTTCCTTATTTCCGTGGTTACTAAAAACCTAAATCTTATCTTTATATAAAAGGCCGAAGAATCAGACTACTTGAACACACATCCACATATACACAAGTATGCACTTCTACACAAACAGTAAATCACATAATAGGAAGCCTGTCACGACGAGAAAACTGCCACTTGTCGTAGGGAAAATGTGTGTGCACATGGAAATATGCGCACATACACTCCTGGAAATTGAAATAAGAACACCGTGAATTCATTGTCCCAGGAAGGGTAAACTTTATTGACACGTTCCTGGGGTCAGATACATCACATGATCACACTGACAGAACCACAGGCACATAGACACAGGCAACAGAGCATGCACAATGTCGGCACTAGTACAGTGTATATCCACCTTTCGCAGCAATGCAGGCTGCTATTCTCCCATGGAGACGATCGTAGAGATGATGGATGTACTCCTGTGGAACGGCTTGCCATGCCATTTCCACCTGGCGCCTCAGTTGGACCAGCATTCGTGCTGGATGTGCAGACCGCGTGAGACGACGCTTCATCCAGTCCCAAACATGCTCAATGGGGGACAGATCCGGAGATCTTGCTGGCCAGGGTAGTTGACTTACACCTTCTAGAGCACGTTGGGTGGCACGGGATACATGCGGACGTGCATTGTCCTGTTGGAACAGCAAGTTCCCTTGCCGGTCTAGGAATGGTAGAATGATGGGTTCGATGACGGTTTGGATGTACCGTGCACTATTCAGTGTCCCCTCGACGATCACCAGTGGTGTACGGCCAGTGTAGGAGATCGCTCCCCACACCATGATGCCGGGTGTTGGCCCTGTGTGCCTCGGTCGTATGCAGTCCTGATTGTGGCGCTCACCTGCACGGCGCCAAACACGCATACGACCATCATTGGCGCCAAGGCAGAAGCGACTCTCATCGCTGAAGACGACACGTCTCCATTCGTCCCTCCATTCACGCCTGTCGCGACACCACTGGAGGCGGGCTGCACGATGTTGGGGCGTGAGCGGAAGACGGCCTAACGGTGTGCGGGACCGTAGCCCAGCTTCATGGAGACGGTTGCGAATGGTCCTCGCCGATACCCCAGGAGCAACAGTGTCCCTAATTTGCTGGGAAGTGGCGGTGCGGTCCCCTACGGCACTGCGTAGGATCCTACGGTCTTGGCGTGCATCCGTGCGTCGCTGCGGTCCGGTCGACGGGCACGTGCACCTTCCGCCGACCACTGGCGACAACATCGATGTACTGTGGAGACCTCACGCCCCACGTGTTGAGCAATTCGGCGGTACGTCCACCCGGCCTCCCGCATGCCCACTATACGCCCTCGCTCAAAGTCCGTCAACTGCACATACGGTTCACGTCCACGCTGTCGCGGCATGCTACCAGTGTTAAAGACTGCGATGGAGCTCCGTATGCCACGGCAAACTGGCTGACACTGACGGCGGCGGTGCACAAATGCTGCGCAGCTAGCGCCATTCGACGGCCAACACCGCGGTTCCTGGTGTGTCCGCTGTGCCGTGCGTGTGATCATTGCTTGTACAGCCCTCTCGCAGTGTCCGGAGCAAGTATGGTGGGTCTGACACACCGGTGTCAATGTGTTCTTTTTTCCATTTCCAGGAGTGTATATAGGAATTTATGATGGTTCTACATAAAATATACATAAGAAGAGGTGCACATACATAAGGAACAACTATAAAGTAGTAATGGATAAATAACAGAGGCATGAGCAAAGAAAGAAAACGAAAGTAGGAGTAGAATTAGTCATATTGCTACTGAAAATATAGAAGTTGATTAGTAGAGGAGGCCTCTAGGAGTAAATAAAGAATGAATGTTAAGTTCAAAATCGATTTATATCTTTACCAGAAGATGCTTAATTATGGTATACATAGAAATATATACTAGGGTAATGAACCATGAGACCTACTCAGAAACAATAAGGAGGCTGTACCCAGCATTCGCTAAGTATGAAGGGCAGGCGTACCTATGCAGCCTAAAAAATAGATATGTTTTGTAAGGGGCTTACCTACCAGAATGGAAAGAGGAAGTGCTCTCATAAGGTCAACCCACAAGCAAGGAATAGGAGCTGATCCTAGGAGAAGGAAACACTATCATGACAAAAGTCACAAATTTTATAGGGATTATTCTGGGGAGTGTGAATTCTATGAATGAATAGAATTATTATGTTTCATGGAACTAAATGAGAGTCAAAAGAACACTTTCATTTCATCCAGAGTTCCTCCAAGCTACAAATAATGAAAATAGTACATACTAGGAAAAAGGTAGTACAATAGATAAGAATAGAAAATAGTTTACTCATTGTCATAAACACCTGAAGTATACAATGGAGGAGGGGTTCGGAGGGGGGAGGGGGGGGGAGGGGGGAGGAGAAAGAAAAAGAGTCCTCACAATTCCTAAATATTAGTAAAGCTGACTAAAACCACAAGTAAATGCTCATGTCTTAATAACAAAGTAAAATAAGAAAACAGTAGAGAAACAGTAAGAAAGAGTTCGTTCAAGAGAGAACAGAGAATTGTTATGGAAAGGAAAGATATGTATATAAATGTATGTAAGAAATGTATACTATTAATATATGAAATGTTATTATGAGTGATATTATTTGCATAATCATTGTGTATAAAATATTGCATGTTCGATGTGAGAGAGGGATATGTAGTGATTCAAGAATATCTGTGTAAATTCTAGAACCACTAAATCTTATACCATCTCAAACACATGATATTCTGGATATGAGTGGGGGATGGTAGAATCCTACCTACTACACGTCACATGTTTGTGTGTGTAGGTTTAAAGTCAGTCGTGGGAAGAAAGTAGACACAGCGGTTGGATGGCACCAACAACTACCTGTCAGGCAATCCATAGATGTTTTAGTGGGTGTGTAAGGAAGAACCATGGCGTTTATATGCAGCTCTGTGCTTATTGTGTCATTGACTACTGTTATTAAAACAAGAATAGTTGAAAAAGTACTCTTGTAGACTCTTGGCACAACCTTGTTAGAGGCAAGGCTCATTTTATGATTCATGTTAAGAGAGATCACTGTATCCAAGCCAACTTTCTTTTAACTGTAACTCAATTTGTTTCTACCATCCGATGGTACAAGATACTTGCAGGAAGTTACATATTCATGTGGAAAGTGAAATTTTTATTGTGTATGGAGGTCGAATACCTCATTAGTTGACGAAAAGTAAAGTTTCTATGTCTACTTCGTTCATAAGTAGAAAGAGTATAAAAATTCCTGTACCTAATGTTATTCAATGGAGAAGAAGTCAAGAGGGTTTCCAGTAGCCGGCTATTCAGTAAAGAAGAGTGGCAGCAAATTCCACGTAAGTCATCTCGTAAAGAAGTGGAAAGTGGTTTGGGGGAATAAGCCGATATAACCCAGATCCACTCTCACACTTTAAGTTATCAGACCGTTAGAACATGCAAGACTGGTTCCTGCAAACCCGCAGTTAGAGGTCACCTACTACAACTAGGATGGAACGGGGTTATAAGAACTATCGATGCTCTTGCACACTCCATGCTGCCATACAATATCTCATCATCACACTTTCACTCACTTCTAACTAGGATGTCTTCTCTCTGACGGTCATCATACAATTCTCTCTCTCTCTCTCTCTCTCTCTCTCTCTCTCTCTCTGTGTGTGTGTGTGTGTGTGTGTTCACAGGTGGGTGGGCAGGTGAGTGAGTGTGTGTACATGTGTGTGTGCACTGCTGTTTCTTTCTCTGCAATAACGTCTACTATCCACAGGTTCTCACAAATTTTGAAAATCCATCTGCCAGTTGTTCCCTTACAAAACTGGTCAATAAAATGTTTAACAATGCATTCTTTTTCTAATGATTTAGAACAGCTAAATTACATCTACCACCACCTGCATTACACATGCCCCAGCCTTTCCTAATGTGACTCAATGGATCCACTTGAGAAAACATACAGACATGCTCCTAATATGCCATGAGAGCATTTTAACACACAAACAGCACAAAAAGCTATTATATAAATATACTAAATCATTAAAAATGATTTATTCAAAGCTTAATTTGTGTGTTCTTTATACAACAACATAGAACAAAAAGAACTATCATACTGACACTGAGTAAATCCTTAATCAAGTAGCTACAATACAGTCTACATGTATTACACTGAGCACCAACGAAAAAGAAACAAATCTATAAAATATGACTGATCTTTCTTTTCTATGCAGAGATATACAGTGTCCATAGTGTCCATGCATACATCACAAGTTTAAATTTCTCTCAGCAAAACCTCTTGTAAGGAAGATAAATTTATCTTTTGTTGAATCTATAACTCACAAGAAAGCATATGTTATTATCACAAACCATCTGTTGTTGCTGAAGATAGTGGTGGTTGTTGTGGTGGTGGTCATCATCACCATCATCTACACTGTCATCATTGCCAGTCCAAAGACTGGTTAAATGCAGTTCTCCATTCCATGCAGACAGCGTAAGAAGATCCATGACAGCTCGCTGCACTGGTAACAGCGTTCATCTGCGAAGGGCTAATGACTGCACATGAGCTCTTCAACTGTGAAGGGCTAATGACTGCAGCTGCAATAGCCGTCTCCAGACAACACTGAAGCATTACCATTGAGGCATTTACAAAATCGCATTACCTTATTGGTTGATGGAGGCATGAGAAGTTGCTGCACCGAACTCACTGCAGCTATCTGACATCAACTTGCACCAATTCAACTACAATCCATCCCCTGGTATCTCAGCTCAGAGACTCGTCCTCCAGAAAACACAGAGGTGAACCTTGACTGCTAGATACAGGAGGGCTAAGTACCAAGAGCTAGTATTGCTAGTGACTGCACCATGGGCTATCAATGCTGACCAACCAGCATTTGTGGCAGCTTTAAAAGAACAACTGCTACACGACACAGAAGGCAGTTCACTTTGTTCTACATCTACATGGACATAATACATCGTACGGTTCATGGCGGAGGGTACCCTGTACCACTACTTGTCATTTCCTTTCCTGTTCCACTTGCAAATAGAGCAACAGAAAAATGACTGTTTGTATGCCTCCGTATAAACCCTGATTTCTCGTACTTATCTTTGTTGTTCTAACGCGCAATGTATTTTGGTGGCAGTAGAGCCATTGGGCAGTCAACTTCCAACACTGGTTCTCTAAATTTACTCAACAGTGTTTCTCAAAAAAGAACATCGCCTTCCCTCCAGAGATTCCCATTTGAGTTCCCAAAGTAACTGTGTAACACTTACATGTTATTCAAACTTACCAGTAACGAACCTAGCAGCACATCTCTGAATTGCTTCGATGTCTTCCTCGAATCCAACCTGGTACGGATCCCAAACACTCGAACAGTACTCAAGAATAGGTCGCACCAGCATCCTATACATGGCCTCCTTTACAAATGAATCACTCTTTCCTAAAATTCTCCTAGTACACCAAAGTCGACTCTCAGAGTTCTCACATGCTCGTTCCACTTCATATCACTTTGCAACATTATGCCCAGATATTTAAACGACTTGACTGTGTCAAGCAGGACACTAGTAATACTGTATCCCAACATTACAGGTTTGATTTTCCTACTCAATCATATTAACTTACATTTTCCTACATTTAGGGCTAGCTTCCACTCATCACAAAAACTGGAATTTTTTTCTAAGTCGTCTTGTATCTTCCTACAGTCACTCAACTTTGACACCTTACCATACACTGTGGCATCGTCAGCAAACAATCGCAGATTGCTGTCCACCTTGTCAAATCATTTATGTATATAGAGAACAACAGCAGTCCTATCACCCTTCCCTGGGGCACTCCTGACGATACCCTTGTCTCTGATGAACAATCACCATCGAGGGCAACACACTGGGTTCTATTATTTAAGAAGTCTTCGAGCCACTCACATATCTGTGAGTTTATTCCATATACTTGTACCTTCATTAATGGCCTGCAATGGAGCACTGTGTCAAATGCTTTGTGGAAATCTAGAAATATGGAATCTGCCTGTTGTCCTTCATCCACAGTTCTCAGTAGATCATGTGAGAAAAGGGCAAACTGAGTTTCGCATGAGCGATCCTTTCTAAAACCATGCTTATTCATGCACACAAGCTTTTCAGTCTCAAGAAAGTTTATTATATTGGAACTAAGAATATGTTCAAGGATTCTGCAGCACACAGAAGTTAGGGATATTGGTCTGTAATTTTGTGGTACATTCTTTTACCTTTCTTATATACTGGAGTTCCTGCACTTTTTTCCAGTCACTTGGGACTTCACACTGGGTGAGAGATTCCTGACAAATGCCAGCTAAGTAAGGGCCAATACTGTAGTGCACTCTTTGTAAAATCGAACTGGGGGTCCATCCGGATCTGGTGATTTATTTGCCTTCAAATTCTTCAGTTGTTTCTCTACACCAGGTATGCTTATTACTATGTCGTCCATACAGGAGTCTGTCCGATGGTCAAACGTCAGTATGTTTTTATAATTCTCCTGTGTGAACAATTTGTTTATGGTGAAATTTAAAACTTCAGCTTTCATTTTATTGTCTTCGAGACCTGCCACACCGGACTGTCAACAAGGGACTGTATGGAAGCCTTAGATACACTTAATGATTTTACATAAGACCAGAATATTCTCAGGTTCTCTGCCAGATCTCTTGCTAAGGTGTGACAGTGGTATTTGTCATATGCCTTGCACATAGACTTTTTCACAAATGCACGAATGTCTACTAAGCTTCACTTGTCATCATTTATGCTCTCCTTTTTGAACCAAGAGTGCAACAGCCTCTGCTTCCTCAGCATCCATTGAATTTTGTTGCTAAACCATGGTGGGTCTTTTCCATCCTTTATCTACTTAAGCACATAACTCTCCAGACCACGATTTACAATCTGCATAAATTTTGCCCATAATTCTTCTACATCCATCTTTGAAACTAAGTAATGCCAATTCACTGTCTAAGTGAGATTTTAATAATTGCTTATCTGCTCTGTCTAGCAGAAACACTCTTCCAGCTTTCTTGACTGATTTATTAACTTTTGTAATCATAGTACTATAACGATATCATGATCGCTAATCCCCATAGCTATGCGGACAGTGTCAATAAGGTCCAGCCTATTCGTAGCTACAAGGTCTAAGATATGTGTGTGGGCTGCTGAGCTAGCTGTTCAAGATGATTTTCAGAAAAAGTATTCAAAATATTTCGCATGACTATCTGGCTGCACCCCTCACAATGAATCCATAGACATCCCAGTCTATATAAGGCAGGTTAAAGTCATCTCAACTAGGATTGCATGATCTGGGTATTTACGCACTACTGACCATAGACCTTTTTTGATGATTCTAGAACTGTCACATCAGAATCAGGTGTCCAGTAAAAACATACAACAATTAATTTGGTTTCACCTACACCTGTTATTCACAACTAGACTACTTCAATTTCACACTCTACTTCAACCTCAATAGAGACAATATTTTTGTCAACTGCATTGAACACTTCCCCTCCTGTGGTCTCTAATCTGTCTTTCCAATATTCGTTCCATGACTTGCTAAATATCTCAGAGCTTTCCACTTCAGGTTTCAGCTAGCATACAGGTTTGGTGCACAGATAACACAGAATTAACTTTTTCTATCCTTTTTTTCTACACAGTATGCACATCTTCTCTTTTTCTTAGCTGGTGATTTCACTGCCTTTCCCAGATTCAGTTCCACTAATGAATTCACTGACTTATTTATTTCTGAAAATTGCTTTCTCAAATGATGATGAACGTCTGATATCTCATTTTTTTATTGGTAGCCAGAATCATCCAAATTATGCATGCATTCATTACACTTACATCAATCTTGTTCAAGAAAACAATCAATGGCCAGTGCCCTGTTTTTCTTTTCACACTGTAACACTGCATCTTCAGGTCCATGGTGTCATTGCTGCCCTTTGTGGCATTGTATGTCTTTATAACTTCAGGCTTATTTACTTGTGATGATGCCACCATTGGTTGGTCATGAAGAGAGCTAAGGACAGTAACAACTTGGTTTTTCTTAGGAACGTAAAAGGCTTTCGTCACCCTTGCTTGGAAACCAAATAATATTGAGTATACTTCATGTAGCCTACTTTTTGATCCACCTACCAGAAATCCAGCTTGTGGAGGTATAGCCCACAGTTCATTCCCATTACAAGAAGACAATAAGTCACATTCACCAGAATTTGCACTAAATTGTTCTTCTCCATCTTCATAAAGAAATTGTTCATGATCCATCATCTTTGTATAGTTCTGAGTTTTTAGTGACATCTACCTCATTATCATCATTACTGAAAGATTCACATTCACTAGGTGAATCAGAATCAGAAAACTGTTCCAACAATTCCCATATCTCCTCATCTGATAGCTCTCTTCTTCATAACTTTTTCAGTTTGTAGAACAGACAACTGTTATAAAATAATGCACCAAAATAAACATGTGCGTATCACTAGGACAGCTGAACACTGAAAGAATAACAACGAAAGTGACAGGTGCTGCGCAGACAGACATCTGGCTGTTGAGAAATTGCTTCTAATTGCACGGGCCTGCGAGGCCCATATGGGACAAAACATGCACCAACACTTTACTTTAACACAAAGCTACAGACAATTTTTTTTTAAATTTTTTCCAAAATAATGACTAACTTGACAAATTAGGAAAAGTTGTAAAATTTCATTACAATAAAATGTATATTTACTAACAGAGAAGATTTTAAACATCACAGATGGGTCTCGGAGGCCCAAGGGTTGGTTAAGGGTTAAGCTAGCAAATAGTTTCAAACTACGAAGTTTATTTTAAAGTCAGGCCTATTAAAACTGTACTAATAGTACTTGAGTCTAGTTCAAGTGCATTTCATGAACACATCTACATTTCAAGATTGGTCTGACATTCCATGTGACAATGTATCATGTGTATTATCCACATATGAATTGATTATTGTTTAACGAAGCACTATTAGTGGAGCTTAAATAGGCCTGGCTTGAAAATGAACTTGATAGTTCAAAACTAATCACCATCATAATAAAATGCAACTGCAGTGTAATTATAATATAGAATTTGTTATCCATGTTGCTGGTCCTGCTCTGATTTCATGTTGGAAATATGCCAATAGATTTTAAGTTGAAACCACAGCTAGTTAACAGGTAGGAAGTACACAGTAGTGAAGGCAATACTGATGGCAATGGCAATGACTGTTGATGTTAAGTAACTAAATTTTGTTATCATTAGATACTTCATCCTTGGAATGACTCATTAACTATAAGGCTTTTATCAGGGCTTTCACTACATCTGAAGCCTGTTAGTGATGTAAGGCAACAGCAGAGTAAGATATGTAAGTAAAGGTGTGCAGCACACTTCACTGAGAGATGCTGATGGGTAGGTTAAGCCACAAACCTGGAAAGGCTTTTATTTCCATTGTGCATAGTGGAATCTTTGCTGCATAAAGTGTGAGAGTTAAGTGTCAAGTGTATCTTACAACTGTAAGTGACTAAATTCATGTGTGTGTGTGTGTATTTTGTGTGGCGTCATGTCTGTGTTGTGTAATGTTATGATAAGAGACAGCAGAGGCTGAAACTTGGGGCTGGCAAACAGCGTAATCCTCTCAAATAGCACCAACGGGGACTGTTGGCTTAATATTCCACTCTGATGGATGGATCACGAGCAACAGTTTCACATGCCCTCATTTCATGTAACGTGGCAGAGGGATTTAGAATTTATCCCAGGACACTGGCATAAAGCCTGGTCATCAAGAACTATATCCTACCCTCTCCTCTCTTTGCTGCATAAATACTGATGGTGAAAATTTCTTTCAAATCAGGATTCAATCCAGTTACCTCACACTCAAGTACAACTACACAGGCATGTGTTAGTGCCCTTGGCTACAAAGCTGTGTATAGAGTAAGGCAAGCCATTCAGTATACTAATACTAAAAAAATGAAAATGTGATGGTTTGGTAAAGAAGATGAAGAAATGAGGACAGAGAGTGACACTGTGGAGAAATCCACTGCCTTTCTCTAAAGGGAGAAGCATTCTCTCCATGCTTTGCCCCACAAAACTCAGCATATTGGCAGTAGTTAAATTTCTCAAAGAGCCTGTTTTCGCTCACAAACCAGAGGGCTCCTGGAAAGTCTGTCTCAGCATCTGCTAATATGAGAGATAGGTAAGTGTAGCAGCATCAATGACAAGCTGTGACTTGGAAAGTGGGAATGACAGAATCACATCTCACGGAAATATTCTCTTAGAACAAATAATTCTTAACACTATGTATGTCTGGTGTGTTGCCATATGTTACATGACATATTTCATCAAAAAATGGAAAATCCAGGATGTAATAATGACAATATTAATCAAATGATAGTTTGTTACTCACCATATAATTAAGGAATGGTCCAGTGTCTTTTGTGTACAGCACTGTCCTAGGTTTACAGGACCAATAAATAAATAACAATAATGCAAATACTGCTATGAGCTGTGGTGCATGCTGTGTGAAATAGTGACTAGTGTCGCATGCAGTGTGACACAGTGATTAGTGTCACTGGCTGGTGTGCAACAGCTCAACATTTCAAACACTACAACCACCAATTAGTTGTCACTTAGTATTTGTCATTTATGGAAGTTTCTTGAAACATATTATGCTTGCACATTCTGGAATATTCCATGTTTGAGTAAAAACCAGCATTCCAAAATATTAGATGTTTGTATACACAGCTGCACTCTCTGCCCAGGAGTTCAGTTCTGTTCTGGCTGTACGCTGGTGTCAGTAATAAATATGCTTTCAGTGCTATGTATTGTATTTCTTTGATGAACCTGCCTACAGATTTGTTCTTGATTGCACTTTTAACATGACGGTGTTAGATGGAGGTGCAGGGTAATTCAAAACATCTATATCACCATGGCTCCAATTAGGTAAAATATAAGCCATCACCCATATGAAAAGGAACAGGAAAACAGGCAGTACATCATTCCTAAAATCCATATATTCAGGAGCCAGTTGGATTCCAAAACAGCAGAAAGTGACCTGCATATCAGGCATCCATCAGTGTCTTCTGGAGATGCTGGTCAGGATCCAAAAAATGTATTCAACTGAGTGGCCAAATACAAAAGGTGAGATAATGTGATATGTTTGACAAATGTGTGCTTTTACTTGGACAGCACAACCCTGCAGTGGTTTGAGAACAACAAAGAGAAGTTCAACAGATGGTACAAATTCCATGTTGAACTGAAGATAACATTTGGCAATAATCAGCAGCAAATCTGCTTAGCGGGAGAACAACTGAAGTACAGGGCCCAACATCATGAGACGAATGATACAGTCTTAACTTGACCCCTCTGTGGTCAGTAAAGATGGCTAGTTACGTATGGCTCTGGAATGTTTATACTCTCTGTCAGCCTTAACTATGTAACAGTATTGTGAACTGTTTCCATAGTGAGTCTATAGCTGATCTGTGTGCAGCGTTGTTCACTGTAACTGACAATATCAATTTAAAAAATGATTGAAGAGGCTGCAAGTACTATTTCTCTAGGCTCACCATCAACTCCACGTACTCCAACAACTCCTTTGCAAGAAAGGAAAACTGTTACTCTAAGTATTTGTAAGCTGTAAGCTGACTGCCCTGGGAGTAGGAGAGTGGGCTTGTCCCAACAGCCAATGTGCTATGAGCTGAAGGCAAGCTTCTGCCCCTAACATCCTCTCCTCAGAGGCCAAGTAAAAGTGTGTGATGAGTTCAGAATATTTTGGCCCGAGGCCACATTGTGAATCTGAGTACTGACAGAAACTGAAAAAACCTCACATTTTAGGAATAGAGTTGCAGTAGATATGTACCAAGTTTTTCTGATAAGGGATGTCATAACATCAGAAGAATACATTAAGTGGATTGAGAAAATGCAACATAAAAAGAATTGGACAATAGTGGAATGACAGACTCTCAAATGTGGTCCCCTTGTTAGTTGTGGAAGATCACCATGACATTGGCTTTCTCATATACTAGCTAGTAAGAGAAGAGATACGGCACTGTATGGCAGCCAAAAATATGAGACTGAGTTCGAAAAAGATAGCAGGTTTGAATGTTGACTGCACAAATCTGAAGGTAAGGTTGAAGAAGAGGTGTATCAATCTTTACCATCAATCTCTGTCCCTAAGCAAACACAACATGCAGAATGTACTTGGCCAACTGTGCTTTATGCCATAATCATGAAATGACAACCCAGTGTTAGTTCAGTCAACTGTTCTGTCAAGTGGAATGCACCACAGAAATACAGACATCTGGAGGGCAAGAACAATACACAGGTGTGTTTTCACTGTGGACATCTTGGACGTGTTACATATTAGTGCAGGGAAAGTGACAAGTGTTTGATGATTATTATGCTACGAGACATCACCCATCACAAGAGTCCTATTCAAGCCAGTCAACTACCACTTGCCTAGCTGCTGAAATCTAGAAAGCTAAGCAAGACGACTATGTATGGAAGTGAGGCCTCCACAGAAAAAATCCTCCCTGGATGACAGGCACGAAGATATTAGGCATTCTAATGGACGTCATCATTGAAGGCCGACTTGTCTGGGTGCTAGCTGACTCAGAAGCTTCCATTTTCATAGTGTCAAATGTTTATCATTATCTGTTAAAGAAGACTGTGTTCCATGATACGAAAGTGGCTGTGCTGCAGGTTACAAATGGGAAACACGTCCAGCAGACAGAACATGTGTTGCAACTATAACTATCGACAGAACACAGCTATTCAAATTTGTTGTTTTAACAGAATGTAGTCAAAATGTTATTCTCAGATGAGACTTCTTACACGCAATCACAGACTGTGGAAGATCTGAGTCCCAGATCATCAAAGCATTCCAAGAACCAGGCAGAACAAAGATTGCTTTGGGCAGTTGTTTGCTGTTGAAGATGTGGTTATCCTGTGATCACCAACAAAATGAGTTCCAATCACCAATCAAGATACTCAGTTAAAGTGTGAAGATTTTTTTGACTTTAAAAAGCTGTTGAGATGAACAAAAGCAATTTACATGCCAGTGGCTGTCATAAACATTCTGGGTGATCAAGCAGAACTTTGGATCACTAACTGTCATCCAGGAAGAGCAGCTTAGTGTCATCAACAAGGAATTGTGCCTTGGTACCACTACAGACAACGTAGGGGAGGAAGCTTCATTGATTTGCCCAGAGGATCTGGCCTGACCGAAGAACAATGCCAGCAAGTGTTAACAGTTAAGCAAACAATTTTTGGATGCTTTCAAATCCAGAGTGGAGAAAAAACAGAACAAGTGGCTCAAGGTAAAATCATCCACCAATTAGTTAGTGCCTATACAGGTAGAAACCAGCTGAATAACGGATAATTTGAGACAAGGCGAAGGAGATGCTACCACATGACATCACTGAATCTTCAGAGTATCTGGCCCTCCCCTGTTGTCCTTGTGAACAAGAATTTACCACCAACTGAACAAAATCATAAAATAAGAGGTCTATTCATTGTCATGTTTTGATGGCACCTTAGACTACTTGAAAGTAGGAAAGTATTTCTCAACTACAGACATGCAGCACGGCAACTGGCAAGTTGAGGATGATGAGGACTGCTGATGGGACAACCAAGAAAGAGCGCACGGCATTCATTTGGGCCATCAAAAATTCCATTATATTTATTTAGCAAAACAGTCAGTGTGGTGATGGACCACCATTCTCTGTGCTGGCTGACTAGCATGAGGGATCCATCCTGTCAAATGGCATGATGGGCACTGAAGATTCAGGAGTACAACATCACCGAGGTATAAAATTCAGATGCAAACACAACAGCGTGTATGAAATAAGTCATCACAGCATTAAACAACAATGCTGCTGATTAGAGGGAAGATGCAGGACTGCTGAAAGCCATAGATGCCTGGAAGGAGAAGGAACCATTCTAAGAAGAATTCAATCAATTAACAGAGCACTATATATGAGGAACTACGATTCAGTGGGGCGGAAATGGTTGCTCACTATTCCAGCTGATTTACGGCCAGTGCCATGATGGCACATGCTTTATAAGACTGTATGCTGCCATGACA
The DNA here is from genome assembly GCF_021461395.2 of Schistocerca americana. Taxonomy (NCBI): domain Eukaryota; kingdom Metazoa; phylum Arthropoda; class Insecta; order Orthoptera; family Acrididae; genus Schistocerca; species Schistocerca americana. The sequence goes on from NC_060122.1 coordinate 282,673,683, forward strand.
GGGTGTATACGCAGACAAGGAGAAAAAATTCCCAGTTTTTCCCGGATCTCCCAGTTAAAAATACATTTTCTCCTGGGTGAAAATATGCTTTTGCCATGTTAAGTGACAGTATACTTTCCCTCGGAACTGCAAAGCTTATCCTTTGATGGGATATGGTTTTATACAGCAGTGTAAAATTTCCCGGAACTTTAGAAAATTACACTCAGGGGGAAAAAACACGTTTTGGAAAGATCTTTGATGTGCAGCAACATGTACGCTACATATTTTAATATTACAAAAGTATAAATTCGAATTCCACCAACAGGATAAGTTAATGGTTTAAATTAATATACATAGTGTTGCTACAAGAAAAGAAAAGCTATCGCGTATAATATTTGTCTCGAAAATTAATAAGCTACAAGAGAAGCTAAGCTTTCACTTATAATGTTGATCTGTTTAGCGCATGTTACACTTTAAGATACGTCACACAAATACGCTAGCAAAATTTTTAATACCGACATAAATCTCTGATCTTCTGGGCTTGAAATTCTTCTAAATGGCTTGTCATCAAAGAGTTGATTTTTAAAAGAGACCAAACACTTTGTGATTTAAGTTCATCTTGCGTAAAAGGAAATTTTATTTGAAAATAACACTTTCTGAACAACAATTCACAATATTTTCCCGTGACCTGTTAGAAATAGATTCATTTCAACAGTTGTTAGAGAGTGCCAGATAAGAGGCATCACCGTACTTGCGCAGCTACGGTGATGCAGGAAGTCCATATGTTCGTACGTGTAAAACATTAAAAGATCTTACATTATCTCATAAAAGAAACAAGACATTAGAGGATACTCCAAGAGCGTCAGAATTTCGTGAACCAGACTAAAATGCATAGTTCACCTTACAGTGCACATTCGTATGTCCAGATTCTCAATGATGTAGGCCTTGACCAGATATGAAGCTTTTCAGTGTGGTTTTCAGGACGTAAATTTTCTTGGAGTACCAGTACTGTATTATCTCATGTTTGATTCTTTATTATGGCATAATGCCATATGTGCTAGAAGATGAAAACATGCACTTGAAATGCAACGAACAGTTGAAACTAGCCAACAGTGTGGAATAAATTGACTGCCTCAGCAGGAAAACTTAATGAAAGCCAAATTTATTTATCAAACCAACAAAAATAACTCCAGTGTTCTGCAAGGCAATTAATGCTTGACTGTCAGAAAGGTGGAAATAAAATCAAATCTGAAACTAGTAACATAGTTTACCCTTACGTAATTATGTGAATGTATTTTAATTCACTTGATAGCTCCCAGCCACAGAAATCCATCTTGTTTTCATTTGACGTGAGAGCAGTAAACGAAGAGGAAACAGAAAAGTCACTAAATGTAACAGCGGGTCATGTGGAGGCTCCCCCCCCCCCCCCCCCCAACTATGTCTCAGACTGCTCTGCGCATCAGAACGTAAAAAAAAAAGACTTTTCAAAACTAAGTTCATTTTGTAGCACACATCTTTCTGAAGAGTCTGATACATAAAAGATATATCTTTGAGGAAATGTAAGACACATTATTTGGTCGTAAGTGTGCAGTGAGGTGCCACACATCTTCAAACAACATTGTTATACTGCACGTCACTGTCTTTCGCTCTGTGGAACTCAAACATGTATATTTTGTAATGGATGCCATCAAACTATTTCAGGACAGTGAAAATTAAAATGTCCTGTAGCGCCTCTCCTGCTCCCTGTAGGCTGGTTTGACATCCAGCCCTTTTTTTTTTCTTTAGCTAATAATTTGCTCTTCTGTGTAACGTAAAATTAAATATAGGACACCTACAATGAGTAAAAACAAGAGACAGGCAAGACAGCACACATTTCTTCAATCCTTAGGTCCTAGCGATTTTTCTCTCTAATCTTGCTAGAGCTTTACATGGTGTGCTTTTCCTTCTGCGAAAGGACTATTACCTTATCAAAGTTTGTCAAACGTTTTGCTACATGAAAAATAGAAATGTCATTGTCTAATACTGAAAAAGCTGTTAATACAAACAGTGGTTTCTCGATCTGATTACACCTATTTTGTCACTGTGTGCTGTAGAAAACAAAATAGGCCTTTCTAATATTTCAGCAATTGTAACACACACCAAATAAGCAAGACTGTTTCGGCAATAATGACCATTTTTTATAATATGTCAGAATATGATTCACAAAGTACCAATACGAAATACCTATTTGGCCTACTACAAGCAAAAAGCTTTACGCTAGGAAATAGTTTCACATTTCATTCATATGCTCCAGTTTCTCATGCACAAGACCGAAAAGTAGTAAAACGAAATTTTTGTTTAAATTTGGAATCATATTCTTCCATAATTTGTGTGATGGCCCCACTTCTTCTCCTTCCTCGTTCTAACAAACAGTCTTGTCATCACTACTTCTGTAACTATTCCTACCACTGTCAAAACTCATTCTCCAGTTAACTTCACTAACCCTTCCACAATCACCAGTTTAGTTATCCAGCGATTATTCTCCGGTTAGGTGTTATTGTGTGTTCGTACTATGCGTTTTCCATGCTACTCCCAGAATGGAACTTATAAGCAGCTGCTAGCCGGGGACTACAACTGGCCCTGCCTCATGTAGCGATCTGGCCAAAAAATTTCTGTCAGAATTTCACTTTCTCGGATACACCGAGAAGATAATGTATAATCTTTCTTACCTGTTATTCCTGTTAGTTGTTTATTTCCACTCTGGTACTCTGAATACATGGATTTTGTTAGTAATTCTAACACCGCTGAACATTCACAAACCGAATCAACCACATACACAAGCAGCACTTGGCATTCACCAGTTCAGCTTTATTCCACTCTATAGCCCGTCCCGTTTTGTATGCAGGAAAGTTTATTTCTAGATGTGATGAGGATTGCCCTGGCAGAGACATCACGTACACTATGCATGCATTCAAAAATCAACTTATAATTCATTCAGAAATCAACTTAGAATGTGTTCAAAAACCAGCAGGGGTGCATTTCAAAATCATATGAATAATCGATAGACCAACGTGTACTGGATGCTAGGTGCTTTGTGAAACAAGATTTTTCTCAAGAATATGAATTTGCCCCCCCCCCCCCCCCCCCCCCCTCCGAAAGTTATGCCCGGTGCAGATACCCTGGTGTGCCCTCATTCCCGACTAGATCCAGGCCTGCTGCAGACACGTGAATCTGGCAGCTTGGGCACACCAGTAAAATTTTCCCGGCTACCATGTGGCAGGTTGCTGCTACTGCTGCTTACACAGCCAACAGCCACATTTCTGTAGCAAGAAGCAGGAGAAGGTGCTACTCATATGTGACTCAACTGCGCCTGTGCATGAGCCCGCTCGTAACTTATTAAATGAGTCTAATGTAAACAGTTGTGACATCACACTCATCGAAAGCAATTTATTGTTATGAAGCATTGCATAGTCTTCTGAAAGCCTTTGACACATTTTGCTGTTGGCAGACCCTTGTCTGCGCACTGTGTTATTTTAAATGGCGCATTTCCTTTGCAATTTAAGTTTTATTTTCGTTCTTTTCTCTCATTCATGTTTTAATGCTGCAGTATTATTCTGCAGTAGCAGGATACAGTAATATCCTTTGTTAGAGTAACAGTTCTTACCAGTCAAAATTACAAAAATTTAACTGAAAACTAAAACAACGAAAAATTCCCGGAATTCTAAAAAATTCCCAGATTTTTCCCGGTTTTCTCCTGGATGAAAAAATTCCCGGGTTTTTCCCAGATCTCCCAGTTGTTCCGGGTTGTATACACCCTGCATGAACATATTAATTCACCCACAGTTAGACATCTGCACATGTGTAATGATTCCACTTGTTCAGCACGTCTGTTTTGGGACTTCAGCAGTCTTCTGTAGCACTACATTTCTACAGCTTCTATTCTCTTCTTGTCTAAACTATTTATTGTCCATGTTTCACATCCACACAAACACATTTAGAAAAAACTTCCTGACACTTAAATCTATACTCGATGTTAACAAATTTCTCTTCTTCAGAAATGCTTTTCTTGCCATTGCCAGTCTACATGTTATATCCTCTCTACTTCGACCATCATCAGTAATTTTACTCCCCAAATAGCAAAGCTCATCTACTACTTTAAGGGTCTCATTTCCTAATCTAATTCCCTCAGCATCACCTGATTTAATTAGACTACATTCCATTATCCTCGTTTTGCTTTTGTTGATGTTCATCTTATATGATCCTTTCAAGACACTGTCCGTTCCAGATCCTTTGCTGTCTCTGAAAGAATAACAATGTCATCAGCAAACCTCAAGGTTTTTAATTCTTCTCCATGGATTTTAATTCTTACTACAATTTTTTTCCTTTACTGCTTTCTCAACACACAGTTTGAATAACATCAAGGATAGGCTACAACCCTCTCTCACTCCCTTTACAACCACTGCTTCCCTTTCATACCCCTCGACTCATAACTGCCATCTGGTTTCTGTACAAATTGTAAATAGCCATCTGCTCCCTATATTTGACACCTGCCACCTTCAGAATTTGAAAGAGAGCATTCCAGTCAACATTGTGAAAAGCTTTCTCTAAGTCTACAAATGCTAGAAATGTAGGTTTCCCTTCCCTTTATCTGTCTTCTAAGATAAGTTGTAGAGTCAGTATTCCTTCACGTGTTCCAACATTTCAGTGGAATCTGAACTGATCTTCATCAAGGTCAGCTTCTACCAGTTTTTCCATTTGTCCGCAAAAAAATCATGTCAGTATTTTGCGGTCATGACTTATTAAGCTAACAGTTCAGTAATTTTCACACCTGTCAACACCTGCTTTCTTTGGGATTGGATTTATTATATTCTTCTTGAAGTCTGAGGGTATTTCGCCTGTCTCATACATATTGCTCACCAGATGGTAGAGTTTTGTCAGGGCTGGCTCTCCCAAGGCTATCATTAGCTCTAATGGAATGTTGTCTATTTCTGGGGCCTTGTTTCGACTTAAATCTTTCAGTGCTCTATCAAACTCTTTATGCAGTATCATATCTCCCATTTTATCCTCATCTACGTCCTCTTCCATTTCCATAATACTGCCTTCTATACACTCCTTCCACCTTTCTGGTTTCCCTTCTTTGCTTAGAACTGGTTTTCCATCTGAGCTCTTGATATTCATACAAGTGTTTCTCTTTTCTTCAAAGGTCTCTTTAATTTTCCTGCAGGCAGTATCTATCTTACCCCTAGTGATATATTCCTCTATATCCTTACATTTGTCCTCTAGCCACCCCTGCTGAGCTATTTTGCACTTCCTGTCTATCTCATTTTTGAGACGTTTGTATTCCTTTTTACCTGCTCCATTTACTGCATTTTTGTATTTTCTCCTTTCATCAATTAAATTCAATATCTCTTCTGTTACCCAAGAATTTCTACTAGCCCATGTCTTTTTACCTACTTGATCCTCTGTTGCCTTCTTCACTATTTCATCTCTCAAAGCTACCCAATTCTTCTTCTACTGTATTTCTTTTTCCTGTTCCTGTCACTTGTTCCCTAACGTTCTCTCTGAAACTGTACAACCTCTGGTTCTTTCAGTTTATCTGGGTCCCATCTCCTTAAATTCCCCCCGTTTTGCAGTTTCTTAATTTTTAATCTACAGTTCATAACCAATAGATTGTGGTCAGAGTCCACATCTGCCCCTGGAAATGTCTTACAATTTAAAACACAGTTCCTAAATCTCTGTCTTATCATCATATAATCTATCTGAAACCTTCCAATGTCTCCAGGCTTCTTTCACATATACAACCTTCTTTCGTGATTCTTAAACCAAGTGTTAGCTATATTGAGTTATGGTCTGAGCAAAATTCTACCAGGCAGCTTCCTCTATCATTCCTTACTCCCAGTCCATATTCATGTACTACATTTCCTTCTCTTCCTTTTCCTACTATTGAATCCCAGTCCCCCACGACCATTAAATTTTTGTCTCCCTTCATTATCTGAATAATCTCTCTTATCCCATCATGTATTTCTTCAATCTCTTCATCATACGCAGAGCTAGTTGGCATATAAACTTGTACTACTGTGGTAGACATGGGCTTTTCTGTCTATATTGGCTACAATAATGCGTTCACTATACTGTTTGTAGTAGCTGACCCGCACTCATATTTTTTTATTCAGTATTAAACCCACTCCTGCATTACCCCTATTTCATTTTGTATTTGTAACCCTGTGTTCACCTGACCAGAAGTCTTGTTCCTCCTGCCACCAAACTTCACTAATTCCCACTATATCTAACTTCAACCTATCCATTTCCCTTTTTAAATTTTCTAACCTACCTGCCCGATTCAGAGATCTGACATTCCAAGCTCCAATCTGTACAATGCCAGTTTTCTTTCTCCTGATAACAAAGTTCTCCTGAGTAGTCCTCGCCCAGAGATTCGAATGGGGGACTATTTTAGCTCTGCAATATTTTACACATGAGGACGCCATCATCATCTAACCATACAGTAAAGCTCCATGCCCTTGGGAAAAATTACGGCTGTAGTTACCCCTTGCTTTCAGCTGTTCACAGTAGTAGTACAGAAAGGCCGGTTTGGTTAATGTTACAAGGCCAGATCATTCAGTCATCCAGACTGTTGCCCCTGCAACTACTGAAAAGGCTGCTGCTTCTCTTCAGGAACCACATGTTTGTCTGGCCTCTCAACAGATTCCCCTCCATTGTGGTTGCACCTAAGGTACAGCTATCTGTATCGCTGAGACACACAAGCCTCCCCACCAATGGTAAGGTCCATGGTTCATGGGGGGGGAAAATACCCTGCAAGAATGGGACCAACAACGACTGAAGAGAATCATTCAACGTGACAGAAATGCAACCCTTCCGCAAATTACTGCAGATTTCAATGTTGGACCATCAACAAGTGTCAACGTGCGAACCATTCAACAAAACATCATCAATATGGGCTTCTGGAGCCGAAGGCCCACTTGTATGTAGCATTGTTATGGATTTTTACACCCTGTGAAGAAAGTAGGGCTATAGGATAAGTTACTGAAGTGCTACTTTGGGCTGTATCAAATTCTTGCTTATTGGACATCAATATGAATTCAAAGATTATGGCCCTTCGTCCAGAAGACAAATGTGCAGTACATCATCCAAGTCCTCAGTATGAGATCCTACTACAGTCTTGAGGTGCAGATCAATGATGTGGGTTTCTTGTTCAAAGAAACTGAAGACCTACCTGATGATTGTGAAGCCTCAATACGTGTAACAACACAACCAGAACATGAGGATCTGCCAGTGCCACCATACAGAGGACTACTGACATGACCTGGATCCACTCTGCTGCAGTCATCTCCAATGAGAAATTCTGGAACACCGGGTTGCTCTTTCTACAAATGAGAGAGCAGTGCCGTAAGATGTGGTGCATGCAGTGTAGCATATGATAAGTGTCACTGGCTCGCGTGCAATGGCTCACCAGTTCAAACCTGACTATCAACAATTATTTATTAAGTATTCACATGTGATACGAACTCACAACCCATGACCAAAGCAAAGACTATCGTGAGCGGATCACTGAAGAAACACCAAGAATGAAAGCCAGCAACTCAGTGCCTAATGGAGGCTCAGCTTCCTGGTAGCAACTAGGAGTAGTGTGTTGTACTACAGAAGACTGGCCTATGGCCGCTCACTTCAACCACATTTGCTATTGGCTTCACAAAAGTGACTCAGTGGCCACACCTCTGGCAGCAGCTGACAGACGACTCTCATTAGCTATTGATCCCACTGCTCATGGGGAGATTAAATCCCTGCCCATTGAAATCGGCATGTAGGGTAGAAAATAACACAGGTGATGCTGATGCTAGTGCCTGGTGAACGGAGAGATGCCAATGGATCTATAACCACCAGCTCAGGCTCAGCCCTTGCAGGTGACCCAGATGAGGTCTGTGGGTACAGCAAAAACAGCAGTGAGCATGTGACATGAGATTGTTCTAGTGCTACCGGGGTGAGACACAGTTGGAACATAGGGAATGATTCTATCTACATAGGTTTCCAAATCACAATTCCCCTCTCCCAGCAGGGCATGAGCAGGGATGAGGGGCCAGAAGTTGTATCTTGGTGCAGGAGGGATGGAGAGAGGATGAGAGACTTGGCTGGCGGTTACTCTGACGTCCAGTCTGTGGGTCGAAGTTAGATGCAAGAGCAGGGATGCCGCCTGTGACTGTGGTTGCAGCCAGAGTTGGTTGCAGTGGTGGGTCAGGTAAACATAGCCAGCGACGATGCCAAACAGCTGACAGCACCTACGGCCTACAATAATCCCTTCACTCCACTCTGGACGCCAGCTGAACATGTGTGCCCAGACATAAGTGCCTCGTGAGTAAGCAGGCCTGTACACAAAATGAGCACCCTGCATGGGATGCAGAAGTATAAAGGCATGCAATGCCTGCACCCATGCAGGATTTTGGTTGGACTGACCCCGTTGAAGGTTGTGAACCTGTATGTGGCGAGAAATCTGTGCAGGGCATCCTTGGTGGGCAATGACAGTAAAGGATTCCTAATCTGAATTTTATAGGTGTGGACTAGCTGCCCAGCCCCCACATTGCAGGAGAGGGCGGGAGGAGGGGGGGGGGGGGGGGGGAGGGCCTGGAAAGAAGTGGTGGTCAGATGGTGATGCAATATGGAAGGGGGGGGGGGGGGGGGGGGGGGGGGGAATTGTAACTGAATCGCCATAAGCTGGGACCCAATATCCCTCTGCGGTAAAAATTCTCTTGAGGGCCTGAGTAAAGGCAGGGGTGTAGCATTGGCCATGCATGTTGGAGAGGGCATCCACAGGTAGTAGCTACTAGTCCCCCAAAATGGACCAGCAAAATTGATGTGTTCCATCTCTCATTAGTGGTTAGGCCAAAAATCGTTGCACTGGGGTTGCCTGACTGAGGGGACAGGCATGGCAGGAGTCACACATGCACTTACTCTTGGCATTATTCCAGGGCCAACAGACAAGCTGCTGGGCTGTTCAAATTGGGGTATGACATGCATGAAGGAGCTGGAAGATGTGAGGCCACAACTGAGGCAGAATGCGACCCAGCAGTCAAGAGTCCTCTGTGCCCAACATTAAGACATCCTGTGTAGCTTAGCACGAAATAATTTTGAAAAACTGGGTCAGCCTGGGGAGAAACACCATCCAGTCACTCTTCTTGTACCGCCAACAACACCTTCCTCAGGTCTAGGTCACAGGCTGATTCTGAAGCTGCATGGTGCACCGTCAGCTGTAAATCATCTACAGTCGTTTGTAGTTGTTGATCCAAGGCAAAACCAACAGTTTGCTGGTGACTGTATTTTGCACTGGAGCCAAGAGGGAGGAGGGACAGGGCGTCTGGGTTGGAATGTTGGGCGGTATGATGAAAATGGACTGCATAATCGTACCCACTAAAGAACAACACCTAGTGCTGCAGATGCTGTGCTGTCTTGTTTTCTTGTATACACAAGCTTGGAATGCTGCCTGAACAAGGAAATTAAGGGCTTGTGGCCAGTCAACAGCTGAAATTTGCTGCCATAGAAATACACATTAAATTTCTTGACCCATAAATGATCGCTATAGTGTCCATCTCTATTTGAGAATAGCTGATCTGTGCAATGTTTAATGTCTTGGAGGCAAAGCCAAATATGTCCTCAGAACACTCTGACAACTTGTGGGACAAAACTGCCATAATGCCACAGTGGAATTCATTTCTTTCCAGTGTCAATGACCGCCTGATATCGTGTAGGGCCCTCACGAGCATGCAGAAATGCCACAAGATGACATGGCATTGACTCGACTAATGTCTGAAGTAGTGCTGCAGGGAATTGACACCATGAATCCTGCAGGGCTGTCCACAAATCCATAAGAGTACCAGGGGGTGGAGATCTCTTCTGAACAGCATGTTGCAAGGTATGTAAGATATGTTCAATAATGTCCATATCTGGGGACTTTGGTGGCCAGCAAAAGTCTTTTAGATTCAGAAGAGTGTTCCTGCAGCCACTCTGTAGCAATTCTGGACATATGGGGTGTCACACTGTCCCGGTGGAAAGGACATAAATGGAAGCAGGTGATCAGACAGGATGCTTATGTATGTGTCAGCTGTCAGAGTCATATCTAGACGTATCATACACGTTCATGTACATCCACTCAATACAATTTGAAATGATACTTGTCTGACCAGGCAACATGTGTCCTGTCATCAACAGACCAATGTCGGTGTTGACAGGTCTGAGTGAGGTGTAGAGCTTGGTGTCGTGCAGTCATCAAAGGTACACAAGTGGGCCTTTAGCTCCGAAAGCCTATATCAATTATGTTCCACTGATGGTTCACATGCTGACACTTTTTGAAGGCCCAGCATTGAAATCTGCAGCAATTTGGGAAAGGGTTGCACTTTTGTCACGTTGAACGATTCACTTCAGTCATCATTGGTCCCATTCTTGCAGGATCTTTTCCCAGTCGTAGCGGTGTTGGTTCAAAAATCTCATTGCACGACATGCAGATTGAGTTAAGATCAGAAAAAGTCACTGTGAATGACACTAAATTAGCTTAGTCCCATATCATGAAAACAAAACTGGTAAAGTCAACTAAACTGAGAATGTTAGTAGCAGTAGGGAACACACTGCTACGAAATGTTTAATAAGATGATGATGATAATGATGATGATTTATGGCGAAGGACGCTAAACAGCAAGGTTATCAGCACTCTTGCATTAATGATATACCTATGAACATTGTAAAAATCTATGGAAAAAAGGTCAATAAAACAAAAAACCAAGTTTCATCCTCCACAAGAATCATAAGGCAACCCCAATGAGGTGAGTGTCTTCAGAAAAACCTGTAATAAAAGCCCAACAAGGCACAGCAGAATAACTCGATAAAATCATGGATAAAATTCTGTAAAGAAACAATTAAAAAAAGGAACTGATAACCACAGCTGGATGACTAATTACAAATAATTAGTGACCCAGCCACTCTGCAACACATTAGGATCTCACACCCAATATTTTGGGAAGAATTTTGGATGCCACACAAAATCTTAAAACACAAACAATACTTGGCTTGTTATTGAAACAAACTGTAGATGCCGTGGAAGACTCAGTTTAACCCTCATGTCATCATATAAAACATACTCAGGTAAAATATGTCATATTGACAGCTGTGTTCCACATCTCTGACATATTGGGGCTGCACCTGATCTAACAGGAAGTCATGTGTTAACGGGCAATGTCATACTCTAAGCTGTGTAAGGGCTACTTCTTCAGACCATCGTAGGAAGAAGGAGGTACACCATGGTCGAACTCAAAGTTGTTATGGAATGTAGTTTATTATTCCTTACTTCTAGTCACTGAGCCTCACAACAATGTAATTATCTTCCTGGTCACATATGAAGTGACAGCCTGCAGGGGGACTGAACAGTAAGTAGGAGAAGGAAGTGAGGAAGCCGCATCAGCCGGATCAGCTAGTTCATTTCTCCGAATCCATAATTGCCCTCGAACCCAGCAGAAAATGATTTCCTTGTCTTGCCTTTGCATGAGAAGGGCAGCATTTTACACTTGGTGCACTATCTGATCTGCTGACTGCATCTGTCTCATAGCGAGAAGGGCACTTTGAGAATATGAGTAGGTGAAGAATTTCTTGTTGTGATGTCGTCTCATCTGCTCCATTACCCTCAGGATAGCATACAATTCCGCATAATAAACTGAAAACTGCTCTGGGAGTCCTATCCTGAGGACAATGTCAGGGAACACAACAGAACAACAGAGCAAATCTCCCTGCTTAGAACCATCTGTGTAGAGATGGCTATGTAAAATCTTGTTAAATTTAATTTTAAAAATATAGTCTGTAAGCAATCAGTTCTAAAAGCAAACTGGGCCTTGGCAGTAGTCAGGGGGTGCCCTACTCCACCCCTGGCTTTGGAGCTCAATGTACCCCACCTGTAAAACTCGAGGCTCTCCCTTGCATGGATCCCAAATGGCCTTGTTGCTTGTGGCCAGTGATCGAACAGCCATTCCAGTGGCGGCTGAACAATGAACTGGATGCTGGCAATGTAGGAATACACAATGCTCTATATGCTTGGCATACCACAAGAAGAAGACATCAAATAGACGGCAGAAGCTCACCAGCCTCCGCACACAAGCTAACAACATGGCTCCAGCAATGGGCCCATGTTGATAGCATAATACTCTCGTGGTGAACTCCATTCATCATTTACAAGTATGACAGCCCTGCTGACCCATAAATCTGCCATCTTATTCAAGCTGGGATCCCACAAAGGCCTTATAAAGTTGGAGCAGACATGCCCTATTTCCTTCCCAAGACCGATGACTGACACATGGATATTTAAGGCCTTTAGATGTCTCAGTTTCAGTTCTTTAACATGTTGCAGCCATGTTAACTTCTCATCGAAAGTAGGGCCCAGATACTTCACCTTTCCCTTAAAAGTGAGAAGGGTATATCCCAGTTTTAAAACAGGTAAATTAAACAGACAGAAGGGACAATTAAAATCAACACAAGTTATTTTCCCCCTTGTTGTTATTGTGGTCTTCAGTCCTGAGACTGGTTTGATGCAGATCTCCATGCTACTCTATCCTGTGCAAGCTTCTTCATCTCCCAGTACATACTGCAACCTACATCCTTCTGAATCTGCTTAGTGTATTCATCTCTTGGTCTCCCTCTACAATTTTTACCCTCCACACTGCCCAATACTAAATTGGTGATCCCTTGATGCCTCACAACATGTCCTACCAACCGATCCCTTCTTCTAGTCAAGTTGTGCCACAAACTTCTCTTCTCCCCAATCCTATTCAATACTTCCTCATTAGTTATGTGATCTACCCATCTAATCTTAATCATTCTTCAGTAGCACCACATTTTGAAAGCTTCTATTCTCTTCTTGTCCAAACTATTTATCGTCCATGTTTCACTTCCGTACATGGCTATACTCCATACAAATACTTTCAGAAACGACTTCCTGACACTTAAACCTATACTCGATGTTAACAAATTACTCTTCTTCAGAAACACTTTCCTTACCATTGCCAGTCTACATTTTATATCCTCTCTACTTCTATCATCATCAGTTAACTTTCCCCGAATAGCAAAACTCCTTTACTACTTCAAGTGTCTCATTTCCTAATCTAATTCCCTCAGCAGCAACCGACTTAATTCGACTACATTCCATTATCCTTGTTTTGCTTTTGTTGATGTTCATCTTATATCCTCCTTTCAAGACACTATCCATTCCGTTCAACTGCTCTTCCAAGACCTTTGCTGTCTCTGACAGAATTACAATGTCATCGGCGAACCTTAAAGTTTTTATTTCTTCTCCATGGATTTTAATACCTACTCCAAAATTTTCTTTAGTTTCCTTCACTGCTTGCTCAATATAGAGATTGAATAACATCGGGGAGAGGCTACAACCCTGTCTCACTCCCTTCCCAACCACTGCTTCCCTTTCATGTCCCTCGACTCTTATAACTGCCATCTGGTTTCTGTACAAATTGTAAATAGCTTTTAGCTCCCTGTATTTTACCCCTGCCACCTTCAGAATTTGAGAGTATTCCAGTCACAATTGTCAAAAGCTTTCTCTAAGTCTACAAATGCTAGAAATGTAGGTTTGCCTTTCCTTAATCTAGCTTCTAAGATAAGTCGTAGGGTCAGTACTGCCTCACGTGTTCCGATATTTCTACGGAATCCAAACTGATCTTCCCCAAGGTCGGCTTCTACTAGTTTTTCCATTCATCTGTAAAGAATTTGCGTTAGTATTTTGCAGCCATGACTTATTAAACTGATAGTTTGGTAATTTTCACATCTGTCAATGCCTGCTTTCTTTGGGATTGGAATTATTATATTCTTCTTGAAGTCTGAGGGTATTTTGCCTGTCTCATACATATTGCTCACCAGATGGTAGAGTTTTGTCAGGACTGGCTCTCGCAAGGCTGTCAGTAGTTCTAATGGAATGTTGTCTACTCCCGGAGCTTTGTTTCGACTCAGGTCTTTCAGTGCTCTGTCAAACTCTTCACGCAGTATCACATCTCCCATTTCATCTTCATCTACATCCTCTTCCATTTCCATAATATTGTCCTCAAGTACATCGCCCTTTTACTCCTTCCACCTTTCTGCTTTCACTTCTTTGCTTAGAACTGGGTTTCCATCTGAGCTCTTGATATTCATACAAGTGGTTCTCTTTTCTCCAAAGGTCTCTTCAGTTTTCCTGTAGGCAGTATCTATCTTACCCCTAGTGAGATAAGCCTCTACATCCCTACATTTGTCCTCTAGCCATCCCTGCTTAGCCATTTTGCACTTCCTGTCGACACCATTTTTGAGACAAACATTCCTTTTTGCCTGCTTCATTTACTGCATTTTTATATTTTCTCCTTTCATCAATTAAATTCAATATTTCTTCTGTTACCCAAGGATTTTTACTAGCCCTCATCTTTTTACCTACTTGATCCTCTGCTGCCTTCACTACTTCATCTCTTAAAGCTACCCATTCTTCTTCTACAGTATTTCTTTCTCCCATTCTTGTCAATTGTTCCCTTATGCTCTCCCTGAAACACTGTTTCCTCCAAAGACAATTTGAAACCTGTGGTGTAAGACCATTCGTCCAACCACCTGATCATCAGTTGCAATTGCTGAGTAGCCATTGCAAGGCTGGAGAATGCATAGAAGATGGAGAAGTTATCTACAAACAAGGAACATGGTATGGGACATCACACTGTGAAGGAAATACTGTTTATTGCAATGGCAAATCCCATGACACTCCCTTGAGGGACGCCATTCTCCTGCTTAAAATTGTCAGACAGAACATTCCAACCTTGTATCTAAAATATCTGTCTGAGAGAAAGGACTGTATGAAGGTGGACAGACGTCCACAGAATCTCACTGATAGAGCTGCTTCAAAATGTTATGTCTCCAGGTAGTATTGTAGGTCTTTTCCAAATTAAACAAAAAAACAAACACCAATAATGTGTTGCTTACGAAGGAAAGCTTGTTGAATTGCTGCTTTGAATAGGATCTGGTTACTGAGCATGGAGTGATACCTCCTGAGCCCACACTGGGAACGAATGAGTAGGAACATGGTTTCAAGAACAGGGTGTATACAACCCGGGACAACCAGGAGATCTGGGAAAAACACGGGAATTTTTTCATCCGGGAGAAAACCAAGAAAAACCCGGGAATTTTTAGAGTTCTGGGATACTTTTTTGTTTTAGTTTTCAATTAAATTTTTGTAATTTTGACTGGGAAGAAATAATACTTTAACAAAGGACTGCAGCAATAAAACATAAACGAGAGAAAAAACTAAAATAAAACTTAAGTTGCAAAGGAAATGCGCCATGTATACAACAAAACACAGTGCTCATACAAGCGTCTGTCAGTAGCAAAATCTGTCAAAGGCTTTAGGAAGACTCTGCAATGCTTTATAACAACAAATTGCCTCTGATGAGCATGACGTCACAACTATTTACATTAGATTCGTGTGAGCAGTTGCGAGCGAGCCCATGCACATGTACAGTTGAGTTGCGCATGTACCTTCTCCTGCTTCTGGCTACAGAAGTGTGGCTGTTAGCTGTATAAGCAAGCAGCAAGGTGCTACCCAGAAAAATTTTACTGGGGAGCGCAAACTGCCATATTCACTGGGAGCAAACCAGGGTATCTGCCGCGGGGGGCAATTTCAGTCAAGCATTAATCGCCTTGCGGAACGATGAAGATATTTTGGCCGGTTTGCTAAAGAAATATGGCTTTATTAAGCTTTTCTGCTAAGGTAGTCAATTTATTTGAAACGAAGTGTTTAATTCCACACTATTGGCTAGTTTCAAGTGTTTGCTGCATTTCATCTTCTAGCACATATGGCATTATGCCATCATAAAGAACCAAACATGAGATAGTACAGTGCACTTTAAGCCGAATTATGCAATTTAGTATGGTTCACGAAATTTCTCTGATGTCTTGTTTCTTTTGTGACATAATGTACAATCTTTCAATGTTTTACATATAAGAACATATGGAATTCCTGCGTCATCGTAGCTGCGCAAGCGCGGTGATGCCTGTTATCTGGTGAGCTCTGCTAACTGCTGAAATGAATCTCTTTCTAACAAGTCACAGGAAAATATTGCAAATGATTGATTGAAAAGAGTTACTTTCAAAGTAAATTTCTTTTTACGCAAGATGAACTAAGTGCGAGAATGTGCGATGAATTTTAAATCATAGAGCGTTTGACTCTCATTTAAAAATCAACTGTTTCAGGAAGACCTTTTAGAAAAAATTTCGAGCCCAAGAGATCAGACATTTATGTCGGTATTAAAAATTTTACTGGCACATTTGTGTGATATATCTTAAAGTGCAACACGCGCAAAAAATAACAACATTATACATGAAAGTTTAGCTCCTCTTGCAGCTTATTAATCATCGAGACAAATATTATAGGTGAAGGCTGTGCTTTTCTTGCAGCATTACTATGTATATCAATTTACACCATTAACTTTTCCTATTTGCGTGTATGCGCTAACAGTAATAATGCTATTGGCTGACTACATCACGTGTCCTAAGCCCTGAATATCAGCTGTATCGGCTCGTGAGATCACGTGACATGACCTATGAGTGGCATACAAAAGTGCATCGCAATCTCGATTTCAGTGTTTCGGAAAGTAACATGCCGTGTTTGGTGGAATTTGAATTTATACTTGTAATACGAAAACATCCAGCCTACATGGTCTTTTTTTCTTAGTTTCATTTTCTAAAGGGCTGAGAAGTTCTACGCCGGTCTATAAAACCATAACCATTTAAAGGATTGGTAAGTGTATGCACCCTGAAGAACCCATACTAGGCGCCGATTGACCATAAGCTCCAGTGTCTTTCGTACACAACTCATCATCAGGCCTATACTACAACTACAGAGTCTGTCCAATCCTTCCCTGGTTCTGAAACTGGGATTAAAACAGATTCTTTCCACAAGCTGGGAAAGTCGCCCATCATCCAAATTTCATTAAAGCGCTGAAGGAGGACCTCCAAATGTTTTATCAGGCCGTTCCCAGAGGTTGTATCACAAGCTACTAACAATGTAGAATCCAGCTCACACAGAGAGAAATGCTGGTTGTATTCTTCCATGTTGGTGGAACGGAAACAAAAACCGGCCTGTGTTTCCTGATATCGACAGAAAGTAGGATCCTGCCTAGAATCAGCTGTCACGAGAGGACCCAGTATTCGTACAGCTGCTATTGATATTCAAGAGTTGTGCCTTGAGTTCCTCCTGATGGATTCCCATAATTTACTTGCAGACGTGGACCTGTTGATGGTGTTCAGGAGCTCTTGTCAAGACCTCTGCTTGCTCTCCCAAATTATTCGCCCTGCCTTTGCACATGCCATTTGAATGTTTGCAAGATTCTCATCTGCAGGGCATCTACTGAACCTGCGCCATCCTCTGTTTCTGATTGCAGAACAACTCATCATTCCACCAAGGGATAAGTTGCCTCCTAGGCATTTCTGTTGACCTTGAGATGGACGCCTCAGTAGCATGGTGAATTGCAGCTGTAATGTGATCCCCCCAGTTCTGGATGCCGTCACACTTCTCAAAAACCACTAACTGCCTATAAAGCATCCAGTTAGCCTTTCTAAATAACCATCTCAGTGGCTTCATTTCAAGATCTGCTCCATCAAGCAGATGGAAACAGATAGGGTAGTGGTCGCTACAATGGAGGTCATCGTCCACTGCCCACTGAGCAGTGTCTGCAATGGCAGGCGAGCTGAAGGAGAGGTCTATGGCTGTAGATGAACCTGTAGTGGTATTAAAATGCTTAGCTTGACCAATGTTCATCAGTATGACATCTGTCACGTGTAACAGATCCTCATGTACCTGACACTTTGGGACAAGTAGTGTTAGAGCCCCATAGTGCATTGAGGTCCTCTAAAAGGAGAAAGGGATCAGGTTGTTCATCAAGAAGATGAATGAGGATCCCACTGTCAAGGGGCTCATGGGGTGGTAGGTACACAGAGCACACGGTGACAGCAACATGAGCCACTATCCGAACAACTGCTTGTAGTGTTGTGGTTAAGGGAACAAGTGAGGATTGAAAAGTGTCCTTCATGAACACTGCAATCCCAACTTTTGTCCTGTCACCATTAAGGTTGTCTTTTCTGTAAAGGTGACAGTCTCCAAGTACATGTGTGTCAGTCTCTTTAAAATGAGTCTCTTAAGACAGAGGCAAAAGGGTCTGTTCTGAACAAGGAGTCTCGAGTATTGGAACCATTTCAGCTTGGTCTTGATTTACCCCATTCTTGTGCTGGGGTGGTGAGGCGCTTGTAGAGTGAGGTGCAGTGGAGGGGCTGCCTGGGTCTGGTGATGAGGCATCAAAATCCATGATGTCCTCATCATCCGACACGCCTCAATGACATCTTATGGTTCCAGGGATAGCTTTCAGCCTGAATGCTGAGATCCTTTCCCTGCTCCCTTTCTCAGCAAGGATGAGAGGAAAAGGGGGCAGTGAGATCCACTTTTCTTTGAAGAAAGCAGGCGTTGAGAGGTACTGTGCCTTTGGGGTGGTCACAGCAAAAGCATTACTGGTCTCTTCCATCATAGCTGCATGGATTGCTATGTTTTTAACTTTGCTTTGGCACATACAAGTGCAGTACTGAGTGCTGGTGGTGGACAATGTTACGCTAGATGTCTATATCGAAGCATCGACCTCAGAAACAGGTTTCTGCACCAAGGAAGCATAAGAAGTGGTAAAGACAGAGGGTTTCATTGCCTTATATTCTCTTTTGGCTTCTGTGTAGGGGATCCAATTGGTCACTTTTATTTCCTGAGTTTTGCATTCCTCTTTAAAAACAGGGCAGTCTCAGCTCCATACTGGGTGGTCGCTGAAGCATGCCCAGAGCTTACAGTGACAGAGGACTAGTGGCACTTACCGGTCCCCAGCTTAGGAACCCCGGGGTCACCAAGCCCATACTCAGCAAACGAATGCTGAGTCCCTGGTGTGTGTGTGTGTGTGTGTGTGTGTGTGGAGGGGGGGGGGGGATGTTTAATAATTATTCAGTGTCTTTGTACTAGGGTGACAGCAACAGTTCTTCGAGGACAGGAATGGATCTATGGCTGCAATTCCATGGACTGGCCGAATAATATCACGTCCAAAATGAGCTTCCAGCATAAGATGTACCACAGTGTTGACTGGTGGCCCACCATGTTTTTCTTACTCTGTGACTGAACATGCTGCCAGCAAGCCACATATTAACACTTTGCTGTCCGCACGTGTTGTCTAAATTTATTCGCTTGGCACTGGCAGTGTGAATTCGGATTACTTGGATTGTCACCGGCCATTCTTGACATTATCAGGAGATTATAAATTGTTACATTTTACTAATCTCATCATTAGTTCTCATAAGTTCTCAACCCTTTTCCCCTACTTTCATGAAATTTCGAAAATATACATACATAAATAAATACAAAGTTTGATTTTTTCATATATTTGTTTATTTGCATTGTCTTCGGTACTAAGTATTTCTCTTTCACACGATATGCATCAGAACAGTCTCCAAGATGAAATGCAACTCCACAAGACTTGCACATTAAGTTTGTTGTTCTTTTTTTTTGTTTTTGGAACATACACGGCAGTTCCTTCATTTTTGTTTATTTGTTTTGAAAATACATAGGCCTATTAGTTGGTGTTGCTTTATGGGACCAGAAAGTCTGTCAACCGGATCATGATGAGACATATGCAATGTAGTGGCAACCTCCAAGGTTTTCTCCATGCAGTCATTGTAAATAATCGTATCATTTCTTTCGTCTGCCATGATGAAAGGGGCACAAGCATTTATAAAAACAAAAAAACTTGTTGATGTGTGTAACTTATTGTTACCTAAACAAAACACCAACAGAACACAAAAGATACTAAAATGCTGTCGCAGGCCACTGCGCACTATGCACACAACACCACTGCGGTGTCACTGGCTGTTGACCACAATTTCACACACAACACCACTGTGGTGTCAGCGGATCGCAGAGTGTTAGCACACGACAGTCAGGTGACCACGTTTGCCACATGCCCAGCTATCCGTTGTATGATGTGGACAGCCATTTGGGTTTCGCCCACTGCCACAGGCAGGACAGGACTGGCACTTCATTGATGAACATGAAGGATGTTGCAACATGAGGAGGGAAAAGAATCATCAATGTACTTCAGTCTCTCACAAGATGCCAGCAATCTGGACATCTATGTACTCGGGTGAGACCCAGAGGCAGAATTAGAGGTTTGTGAGTCATAATCATCAGGTGATCATTGTTTGTGACGGTAACTAACAATATTGGAAACCTGAATGTCATTTACAAATGCATGCTGAGCTGCCACTGCACCCCAGAAAGTTTAGAAATTTGAAGCAAGTCACCAAGACTATGATCAAACTTGGGTACAGCTTTAGCCGTGACCTCCCTGTCAGGGGCAAGGCACACAATAGTATCTCAAATCAAAGAGTATGCATATGAAACCTTACAATTCTGATGCATAAAATTATACTTGCATGTGTGACCCTGCATATTGGCACCCCATGTTGCATATGACTGTCCACATTGTTTTTGGCACTAATTTAACTGGAGCTTAGCTGCAAGAAGATACTTGGGCTGACCATAGTGTTCAGTTAACAGGACACAAAGACCACTGAAAGACAAGTAACTACGGTCTGAGAGTGATTGCAGTTTCCGCACCACTTTGTATAAATGGACCCACTAGAAAAAAAGAATAAATCACACTTCTGCTCCTGCAAATGTTATAAGCATGAAAATGAAAGTCAAAACATTGGAGGTAAACTTCCGAGATCTCCAAAGACTTGATAATGGGAGCAAACACTGGTGGAAGTGAAGTTGTTACAAAAAGCTGTTGTTGTTGTTGTTGTTGTTGTTGTTGTCATTGTGCCACAAGCTGCAGGAGAGCTGAAAACACAGTAGGATAAGCCATCATCATCACCAAAGGTTCTGCCACTGATACAAACAAATGGTCTGTGAACAAAGCCAAGGCAGTTACAAGCAAAGCACTGATTAAACACAAAGAATTTAAGGCAGCAAGTCAATGTCCAAAGCAAGAGTGGTTTCCTAATAGCATCTAGCCGAGATACAGCAGAGCTCATACAATCTACTACATAAAGACTGGCCCGTGGCTGCTAACTTACTCATGAGCTGCTATCAGCCTCACCAATATGACTTGGAGGCCTTTGATGGCATCCAATAACTGCTAACTGTAGTGCTTCCTACTGGCTATCAATTGCATCTGCAGGTGGTGATATTACAATTTGTAAGAACTGGAAGATTCTTGAAATATCTTATGTTTGTAATGTTTGTATATTCTGAAAGATTCAGTGCCTGTATAAATAGCTGCAATCTCTGTACAGAAGTTTAGTTCTGTTCTGGCCATACATTGGTGTGAGTAATAAATGTGCTTCACTGACAATCCTGCCCATCGATTTCAACTTGATTGTGATTTAAACATGACAATATTATTTTTCAGTCCCACTCATGCAATTACACTTAGAAACTGGGTTTTTCAAAGAACATTTGTCTTCTGAATAGAAGAAGTTGTCATGAAGATATGATTTTCAGCTAGATTTAAAACTTGCTTCGCTACCTGGCAGACATTTTATATTACTGAATAAATAACAAAACAATGAAAACTCCAGGTAGGAATATGAACTCCTTTCTGACTCACTAACAGCTTTAATAATGAGTAATAAAGGTCATTGTTTACTTCTAGTGTTGTATATGCCGACATCACAGTTCTTCTCAAATTGTGATCAATTATTTATGATGAATTTTATATGTTGTGAAAGTGGAGTTAAAATTCCCAACTCTTTGAAAAGCTATCTACAAGATGACCTGGATGAACACCACATATTATTCTTACTGCTCACTCTTGAGCAATCAATATTTTCTTTCCAATTGACGAGTTGCCCAGGAAAATTATTCCACGAGAAATTATTGAGAGGAAATATGTAAAATATGTTACCAACTGACTGATATGTTTCCAAGACGAGCAATTATATGAAGAAGAAAATTAATTGAACGTAACTGAGCAGCTCAACAATATGCTTCTTCCAGCTGAAATTTTCATCACTATATATACACAAAAATTTGGAGTACACTACCCTGTTTACTGACTCCCATTCATGTGCTACATAACTGTTGGAATGACTCTGCTTCTTGTACAAAACTGAATGTAGTATATTTTCTCAAAATTTGGAGAGAGTCCACTTTCAGCACACCACTTAATAATTCTTTAAGAAACATTATTAACAATTCACTATAATGCTTTCTCTATAAAGGGATTTATTATAACACTTTAATGATCATCAAAAGTACCAGTTCTACTTGATTAATTTTAAGTGGACTCTCTTTCGCATACAGAAGGAATAGAAGTGGACCCAAAATCGAATTCTCTGGGACTGGACTCTCTTTGTGATTTCTCGTCAGTCACTAAACTTTTCTCTCCTTTCAACATGCAACACAATTTTTTGTATTTGGTTTGTTAAGTGTGATTCACATCACTTGTTTGTACAGCCATTAATTCCATAAGCCAAACCTAGATGATTTATGAGCTAATGAAGACACTAGAAGGGACATATTTTTCAGTGCACAATGAGTTTTCAACAATTCACATTTTTTCTTCATGTCTTCAATTTGACAACAGATCAAATAAAGTAGAAAGATCTAAAATAGGTATGTTTGTGCCAAGAAGTTTTCGACTTCTTTTTTGCCAAATGTTAAATCACATTACTCAGTTGGGGAAATGGTAACAAATAATGAAAAATTTAGAGGACTTGGCCCTTCCAACAGCGAGCAAACAAGGATGGTACATCATCAAAATTGTTGACGTTACAGATTCCAGTACCTTCTATACACAAAACATGGAAATATATACAAGTAAGCACCCAGAGAGCCAGCACCAACCCAGTGATGCAGCTGCTGCCACAGGTAAGAAGATATCACCGATATCTGATTCAGGAATGAACGTAACCACAGATAACCAATTTACTGATGTACATTTTGAAGGACCATAAGCTAACACTTCTATGAAGAACAAGGAAGAGCAAGAGAGAAATCCCTCCTCAACTAATGCAAAGACCTATAAATAGGAGCATGTTCTTTTTTCAAGCAGAAAAGACAATTGTATTTTGCATTGCGAAGAGAGAAAGTGTTGCATTGCTTGTTTTGATAATGGATGATGATGATGATGATGATGATGATGATGATGATGATACTAACATTGTTGGAACATCGAGACACTAAAGAAAACCAGAAATAATCACCATGCATAAGAAGAGAAAGATTGCGTGAATACTGTTGACCAATTGTGGTCTACCTGCAAAATGTCATGTAACTCACAAAGATGGACATAGCTGTATTCTATGCTCTTTTAAATACTGCTGGAATTAATGCTAAAATAATTTTAGCAAGAAATCAGAGACTAATATGAAATGATACTAGTTTCGGAAAACTCTTGCTATTGATCTTATGAAAGATATTTGCCACAGATATATCGAAGTGAGCTGCAAATTCCCAGAGGGGACAAAACTTCAGAGTTATTGAGTCATTTGCCCTTGTTAAAAGGATAAAAGAAAGTCTGTGCGCAAATCTGTGCTTGAAACGTGTTCCTTCGTGTAAAGCAATCATTTCTGAAATAGGAATTAGTGAGTAACAACTGAATTCTGCCATGCAGTTATAATTTTTCATGTGCACTTAGTTTCCTATCACAATAATGTCAATCAGTTCTAACAATGTAGGAAAAGACAAATTGCTACTTAGCGTAAAGAAGACACGTCAAGTTGCAGACAGGCACAGCTTTCGGCCACAGCCTTAATCAGTAACAGAGAGACACACACCATTCACACAAGCAAGCACACCTCACACACACACGACTGCCAACTCCAGCATCTTGAGCCAGAATGCCATCTCCAGCTCCATATGCTGGAGCTGGTGGTCATGTGTGTATGAGGTGTGCTTGCTTTTGTGTTTGAATGGTGTGTGTCTCTCTTTTACTGATGAAGGCTGTGGTCAAAAGTTTTGTGTAAGTGTCTTTTAATTGTTAAAATTCATGGTGAACCTTTCACAGTCCTTTACTTTGCACAGTTTGCTTTGCTACTAGTTTCGGTAAATTGACCATTATCAAGCATAAGCTGGCATAAACAGCCTGAAAGTTAAACCATAATAAGAGTAACTTCCTCTTTTAGAGTCCGTCACACTAGTAAGAAATTTTTTACAATAATAGCAGTATACGATAGTTTTTGTGAAGAAGCAAAGTCATTGACTGCTAGTGACCCTGCAAAAAATTTTTTTATTCCTATGATGGGCTCAAAAGAGCAAATTACTCTTATTATGGTTTAACTTTCCATCTGTTTATTCCAGTTTATGCTTGATACTGGCCATTTGACCAAAACTAGTAGCAAAGCAAATTGTGAAAAATAAAGGACAGCTGAAGGTTCACCATGAATTTTAACATTTATTTGGTGGTTCAATGTCCTCACCTGCAAACATACATATCTTTTACTTGTGCCTGTCTGCAATGTGACATGTCTTCTTTACTGTATTTAGCAATCTTTCTTTTCCTACATTGTTGTTATTCCTACCTGGAGTTACCATTGTTGGACTAGTTAGTTCTAAACGAGGCACAAAAATGAGAGCAAAGGAACTTTATATATCCCCCTTCCAATCATGATGCAGATACAGAGTGACAATATATTTAGAGAAATACACAAGTTATTCTCGTTTCATGACGATTCATCCTTATTTGATAATCATCCTTGTACTGGATATGGACATCAAGCACAGGGTCTCCATGACTCATTACTGTTTTGAATGGATTGAATCATCAGTCTTCGGACTGGTCTGATGCAACCCGCCATGAATTCTTCTCCTTTGCCAACCTCTTCAGCCCATAGTAGCACTTGCACCCTATGTCCTCAATCATTTGTTAGATATATTTCAGTTTCTGTCTTCTTCTAGTTTTTACTCTTGACAGCTCCCTCTAGTACCATGGAAGTTACTCCCTGATGTCGTAACACATGTTGTATCATCCTTTTCCTTCCTCTTGTCTGTGTTTTCCACATGTTCCTTTCTTCGGCAATTCTGAGGAGAACCTCCTCATTTTTTACCTTATCAGGCCACATAATTTTTCACTGTTCTTCTATAGCACCACATCTCATATGCACTGATTCTTGTTACTGACAAAGACATTATCCCAACGCCTCTGACACTTTCTCATCAACAGCACAAACAAAAGATTGCACTTCACACATACTTTAGGTTGATTATGCTAAGACACACCATTCAAGCCAATGGTGAACTTCTCGGTGTGAAGCCATGTTTTTGTTTCCATTTTCTGCACAATATTTTGTCAGTTGACCCAGTCACCTTCTTCAGGTGCGGTGAGTTACACTGTTTTGTGTACTCACTGCTTGGACTTCAACATCCTAGGTGGAGTCCAGGCTGTGAGTACACATAACAGCATAGCTCGTGGCACCGGAAGAAGACAGCTGGATCATTTGTTGAACTATTCTGCATAAAACAAAAACAAAAACTCAGCTATAGATCCATAAGTACATCATCAATAAATCACACCAAGAAAACTCAAGATCATGAAACATTCAGGCCATATACAAGAAATGTGCTTAAGTGTGCTAATAACAAATCTTTCATAGTTAATTCTCTGCATTTTCCAGCCAACAGTACTGTAAGATTTCCCTCTTTTCTTACTATTATTGTCATTAATCTACTCATATGATTCACATGATGTGATTAAAATGTACTTCAACTTTCTCTTTACTTATAAGTATTTTACTAATAACGTAGAATTTTTTCCTATTCATGTTTGACAATGTGCTAGTTTACTATAATGTGTTTTATGGTGGCTCTTAAGGACAAAATTAATATACTTAACATCTATAAAATGGTGACAATGTTCTAAAAACATTAAACTCATTTCATCTTAAAAACACAAATCATATAAATTCAAAGTATGAAAAAATTTAACTCACAAATACTCTTCCACCTCCTTATGCTTCTTCTGAGCTAAGTGGAAATGAAGTAGAGGGTTCTTACTGAACTCCTCTGATGCAAACTGCCCACGTGGTGGTGGTGGCTTTAGTTTTGGAATTTTTGTCTTTCCATAAAGAAATTCCTCTCTGTCAGCCATCACCAATCAACTGCAGTAAAAACACGATAGATATCACTAACAATCAAAACAATTCAGTAAGTTAACAGTTGGCTAAGCACATATACGATGAGTCAGGGAAGAAACCAAGAAGAAAGAATGCAGCATTTGACATTCCACTAAAATCTAATACAGTATTGAGAAAGAAAATGTAGAGTAATTCAGAAGTGTATAAATTAGAAGTGAAGTGTAAGCAGATACTGGATGAGTGGGTCAAAGACATAAATAAGAATGTAGACACTGGAAGGCATTTTAAAGTGGAAAGAAAGCTTAATGAGATAAAACATTATCTGAAGAGAGGGGTAAATTTTGAGGTCAGGTTGATGAGTCAGATGGGGTGTAGTGACCTGCACTTACTGCATGCACCTCTCATGAATGTGTTCTGCTAGACAAGTCGATGCAGAGTCCCTAAAGAATTAAGTTCAATCAACTCTTCTTTTTCAAAGGAAAAATTTTGTGAAGCATATATTTTCCTAATTTTGCACATATTAGGAGCAGATCATAGGTCAACAATTACAGAACCTTCATTGACCACAGCACTTTGACATGGGAGAGTGCTGAATTCCTTGGAGACCATCAACAAAATAAATGTAAAATAAAAAAGAATTGATAGAACTATATATAGGCTAATTGATTTCAAGAAATTGAAGGAGGAAAATAAAAATGACTGTTGACTATAAGAGGTGTGATCAGAAAGTAACAGGAATTTTTGTTTTTCTTAAAGTATCTTTATTCGTTCACCAACATCAACTTTGTCCCCTTCACAGTAATTTCCATCAGATATAACACTTCTGCCAGTACTTTTTCCAAGCTTTGAATCACTTATGGAACTCATGTTTCATTATGGTGTTCAGCTGCTTCAGAAATTCTGGTTTTACCTCACCAATGATGGCAAAATGAAGTCCTTTCATGGTTCTCTTCAGCCTTGAGAATAGAAAGAAGTAGCATGAGGTCATATGCAACGAATATAGTGGCTGAGGCAACATAATGGTATTCTTTTTTGCTAAAAATCGTGAACAAGCATCAAGGTGTGAGCAGGAGCATAATTGTGATGCAATTTCCACAAGTAGTTAGTAGTTTTGCCACAAGTCTGGTCTTTTTCTTTGGATTGCTTCATGCAAACGACATATAACTTCCAGATAGTATTCCGTATTGACTTTATGACCGTAAGTTGGGAACTCACGATGCACTATCCCATGTAATTGAAGAGAACAATGAGAAGAACCTTCACATGTGATTGAACTTGTCAAATGTTTTTCAGTCTTGGTTCTTCTAGCTGTTTCCATTGGGGTGATTGGCCCTTGGTTTAGACATTATACATGTATACTAATGTTTCATCACCTATTATAACCTTCTTTAGAAGTTCTTGATTGTTGTTGACTTAATTCAGCAATTCCTGAGTGACGTCTATGCGATGTAGTTTTAGATCAAAATTCAACAGTTCTGGAACAATTTTTGCTGCTACATGTTTCATGCTAAAGATCCAAAAAAATTGCTTGGTATGAGCCAAAGGCATGTGGGCTCTCCCAGTAAGGTGGCACACGATTGTCACACTGAATGGAGATTATGTTGAAAAATAGAGTTTTGTGGCCAAAAGAGTGGGGGATAATATGGCATATTGGAACCCTGAATAAAACAAATCCTACTTTAAGGAAAAAATGTGTTGGATTACTTACTGAATACCCCTCGTATGCCCATGTTAACACTACTCTCCTTGTAAGGCTTTATTTCATTCAATTTATCATTTGCTGATGAAAGCAAATTTAATTCCTTTAATGCCCTCAGAGCAGAAGCAAAACAGATCAGACCTCCAGCCAGGATAGTATGCTCCATGGATTTATGAAGAAGATTGGTGGACTGGAAATATCTGAGAGATTCTGCTGAGCACAAGGATGCTTTAATACACTTTATGCATCCATATTTTATTGGCTATCAAGGAGTGACAAGGGCTGGGTTCCAAAACAGCATATTATTACAGTTATTCCAGCATCCTAAGTGACATTGTCTGGCTAGCAGTATAGTTTTCCTTATGAGATTCTACAGCAAATCTGGGAAACCAGTAAAAAATGCAAGTAATTTGAAGGAGACATAAGCTTATGACCCTAAATGAGATCTCTTCTACCTTTGGCCTCAGATACTCCAAGAAATATATAATCAGGCTTGGGACTATGTGTAATAAAACCCTTCTCAGGCTTGGGAACATGTAGTAAAGAAACCCATCAGTGGTTGCTGTTGCACAGCTACTATCACCCCTCTGGTGATGGGGATTCTGGTTTTCTCACTTCAAAATAAACCAACAGAGGTTAAGCCACCAAAGACCTTAGCAACACATTCACACAATTTTTTATCAATTCACAAAAACTGCAAACTATAAGAACACAAAACATGTTGCACTTCAAACTGTAATGAATCTAGCATGTCAATAACACTGTACAATATCAAGGTATATACAAAATTCTCTATAGCATGAATCCTTTCCAAAGAAAATGTCAGACAGACTGCTGTGAAATTCCCCACAACTCACACAATGTGACAACAGTGTAAAACTTGAGGGCAGTTTATATGATGATGCGTGTTGCAGCTGTTATGCAACAATTTTACCATCATGATGTCCAATGCCTTGGTAATGCACAGATAAATTTTGAAGTTCATATGCAGTTTGATTCTGTAGTTATCATAGCAAAAATGCAGGCTGAAATATGTAATGATGAGTCGCAACAGGACACACTCTTTTTTTGGAGTTTTTTGAGTGGTTCTGACTGAAATCTCACTTTCTAGTCATCAGAAGTTTTGATATTACCTTCCCCAGAGAGTACTTAACAATTGTTGGCCATAATGAAAGATGTCAGATTTGAGCACCAGAAGAATATGGGCGTATTTTAGATCCACCCCCACTTGTAATTGTTTCTAAGAGCCTTATACGCTCACATTGCAAAACCAAATACAGTTTTTTTAGCTGATTTAGAACATGATCTTTCTAATGAAGACCTTTTAAAAGAGTTTGCAAAAGCCACTTTTTTTGTAAAATTGGGCTAAAAATGACCATTTTTGGCATTTTCGTAAAATTCGACAACTTTGCCCTCAGTTTATAAACTATTGGACAGCAGTAGAGAGTGAGATTTTATATTTTAAAACACTGTATTGGTACGTTATTACATGCAAACATTCATATTTATCCTGCAGTTACTTCCAGAAACATACAAAGCTAAACTTAAGAGTGTGCAAAAAGTTACACAAGGTGAACTGGTTTTGTTTCTTTCAAGAAAATATTGTTTGAGGTATGTATCAAAATTCCTTAAAGCTCCAATGTGCACTTTTTTGACAGTTCTGCTATGGGGTAAAAGAAACAACAATGTATCTGGAAATATTATAGTGGAGAAACTAAAACTTCAACAATATTCAGTGGGAACGTGTAAATGTTCACACAAAATTTCAGCAAAATCCATCGTGGTCATATGGGAACGTCTAGATCATTTGGCATGGAAGGAGTCCATAGTATGTAATGAATGTTAAGTACAGGAGAGTGTCAGGATGCAGATACTGACAATGGGTGGAAGGATCGAAATAGTCTGTGTTTTTCAATGTCCATTCGTGTGGTCAGCCAGTTTAGTGGTGGTTCTCCTGCCACTGAACAAAAAAGGCAGATATACTCCTCTTTGAAAGAATCTGTCACAAAAGTGGGGAATCAGCTCCCTCAATCCTCATTCCACCTTCCCCACCAAACATTTTGACAAGCGAACATATTTGCACTCTTTTAACACCAAACATTCTAAATCCTTTTACCCAATGTCTCTTTGTTAAAGCCTTCATACTCTACATCTTTCTCTTGTAGCTGCCATCTATATATGTCTCTTTCACACAGTCTCCTTTTTCTCCCATTGGCACTTTCTCCTGTGTGTCTCTCCCACTGTCACTGCCGTCATCCCTTTATCTCATTCTTCCTTGCAGCTGTCTCCTTCTCTGCCACTTTCACTGTCTCTCGGTCTCAATGCCACTTTCTTTCTTTTTCTCTCCATTGCCACTGTCCCTTTCTTTCTCACTTATGGTATGCTATCTTTTGCTGCAGCCACTACATTTCCCTCTCCACACATCTTTGGAGACAGTTTGCTTGGGTTTTGACCCCTAGCTGGGAAACCTTAACACTTGGGTATAGGGGGTGGGAAAAAAAGGGAAAAATCTTTTTGTCTTAAACTTCATCCATCTGGGGATGTCCAGACCACCCAAGATTACACCTAGTCTCATCTCTCTTTTTCATTTTCACTGTCTCCTCCTTTTGCTCCTATTGTCATCACCTCTCTCTCTTTCTCTCACACTGCCTCTTTCTTTCACTAAACACCACAACATTCTCTCTTTGGCTCCCACAGCTATTGTATTCATCCATCTCTCTTTCTCTTTCACTGTGCTTTCTCTCTCCCACCATCACTGTTTCCTTTCTGTTTCTCTCCCACTGGCATTGCCTTCTCTCTTCTACTGTCACTGGCTATCCCTCTGCTACACTCTTTCAGCACAAAAAACTGGGAATATGCCCGCATGCCCAAATCTCTGGTTAGGAAGGCACAATGAAGATTCAGGAAGCTTGTTCCTCACTTTTCTGTAAGACTCTTTTAAGGGGAAGCATATTTGTCTGTCTTGTGCTCCAACACAAGCATTTTTTAGCTGGTTCCCTTCTTTTCCATATTACAGCAGGGTGTGCTGCTTATATAAAACAAATTCTGTAGGTCAGTAAAGTTCTGACAGTTAATCTGTATACCTCAACACATTTACAGACTTTGGCACATATAAACAAAAAATAAGCATGCATAATATAAGGGTAATGTAAAATCATCTCCCACCCAAATTACATTCACTTTACACTGCTTTATATAAAACGCACAACAATTTTAGGCTACATCTACAGATGCAAGTACAAAAAATTTCATATGACAAAGTGATTTTTTGTAAGCAGCTTATAATGCTAGGTCGCACAACTGAATAATTTCCAGGCCAAGAAAGTCTGTATAGCCATGTCGACTAAAAACATAGTTTGGTGACTTCAGAACTCTAGCAATGACCCCAGAACACTTGCCATGTCAGTTAAAAGTATATTTATGGCTCAGACTGAATATTACATGTGTATTTTATGTGTGTCAGTATGATAACTTTGAACTTCTGGATTTTGATATGAATAATGATACTGAAAAAAGTTTCAAAGTTCCCCGAGAACATCACCTTAAAAACATACGGTAAAAATTCTGAATACTTGCTATGAACAGAAATTATAGAAGGGGCCATCCCCACAATTGGTACTTTTGGTACCCAAAAATCACTATTTTTCAGGTTATCTTGATAATGGATACAGATTTTCGAAAACGGGAAAGAAACATTTATAAATACCATGAGGTGACAAAAGTCATGGGATAGCAATATACACTTATACAGGTGGCAATAGTACAGTGTACACAAGGTATAAAAGAGCAGCACATTGACAGAGCTGTCATTTGTACTCATGTGATTTATGTGAAAAAATTTCTGATGTGGTTATGGCCGCACAACAGGAATTACCAGACTTTGAACGTGGAATGGTAGTTGGAGCTGGACCCACTGGGCACCACATCTTGGAAATTGGCAGGGAATTCAATATTCCAAGATCCACAGTGTCAAGGGTAAGCCAAGAATTCCAAATTTCATGCATTCACTCCCACCACAGACAACACAGTGGCCAACAGTCTTCACTTAACAACCAAGAGCAGCAGCGTTTGTGAAGAGTGGTCAGTGCTAACAGACAAGTAACACTGCATGAAATAATGGCAGAAATCATTGTGCGATGTATGAAGAATGTATTCATTAGGACAGTGTGGTGAAATTTTGCGTTAACTGTGCAAGTTGGTGGTGGCTTTTTAATGGTGTGGGCTGTGTTTACATGGAATGGACTGGGTCCTCTGGTCCAACTAAAGTGAACATTGACTGGAAATGGTTCTGTTCAACTAGGAGGCCGTTTGTAGTCATTCATGGACTTTATGTTCCCAAAATGTAATGGAATTTTCGTAGATGAGAATGTACCATGTCATTGGACCACAAACATTAGTGATTGGTTTGAAGAACGTTCTGGACAATTCATTTGGCCACCCAGATCACCTGTCATGAATCACGCTGACAATACTTTCACAATTATGAATGGCTACAGAGGCAGCAAGGCTTAATATTTCTGCAGGGGGCTTCCAACGACTTCTTGAGTCCGTGCCATGTTGAGTTGCTCCACTACACCTGGCAAAAGTAGGTCTGACATATTATGAGCTATCCCATGACTTTTGTAACCTCAGCGTAAATGTCTGAAGAATATAAAGGTAAAATTTGGGCCATTTTCAGTTGTTACTTTAAAAAATAACTGTGCCCCACTGTACAAAAAAGTCTAAAAACTAGTTTTTTGCAGTTTTCTGCATAAATACAGTAAGTTTGAATCTCTGTAATGGGTAATGATGTCACAAAGAGTTTCATAGTTATCTGAGAACAGCATCTTAAAAGTACATGGTAAAAATTTTGATGATTTGCCATGAATGGAAATTACAGAAATAGTCGTCCCCACAATTGGTAGTTTTGGTACCCAAAAATCATAAGTTTTAGAGTTTTCTCAGGAACTGCCTATGAACCAATGATGCTTTTATAAACAATGTTAAGTCCCACCCTGGACCACATTTAAGGTAAAATAACGAACTGGTTTGCTCAATTTTTACGCACTGGAGGAAGTGTGTAATGTTTACATTTTGACCCTGTACTGTAAGATAACTACAGTATGCTTGTTCTTCCAATAGATATACAAATGTTTACTAGGCCAAGGGCTGCCCAAAACACTTGACTCCATATCTCTGCAATAAAAAGAACCAGATATAACATCCCCTGAAAAATCACATTTTCCCCATGCGGCTTTTTGCAACATATTGGTACCATGCAAATGTCGTGCATGGACTGACAAAACACTGTGTACTAGACACATCAGGATTTAAACAACAAACACAGTTTCACAAGTTTTCTTTTGATATTGTAAGATTTACCGGTGGTGGGCTGGAGTATGTCCCAGTAGGTGGGTGCACAAGACAGGTTTTACATGGCAAACCTTTGCACAATGAGGATCCTTCTGGTACATATAATGGTTTGATAATGTCTTATGGTTGAACAAGGATGTTACAGAAGTCAGAATGGTGAAGGAAGTCAACAGTGGTGGGTGGTGTGGGAAGGATATCAGGGAGATAGCGTATTGTTTGAGGGCTTGACTTGAGAAAGTCATACTCTTGGCAGACTAATGTATTGAGACATTCAAGGCCTGGTTGGTAATGGGTCACAAGAAACATGCTTGTGAGTTTTTTGGCCGTGGGAGCTGTATTAGTCAGAGAATGAGAAGATACTACTGCACAGGAGATTTGCTAATGAACAAGATTTGTAGGTTAGTTGCAGAAGAAGAGCCTGGAGGAGGTAGTTGATGCAGTCGTTTCCACACATGCCTATGAGAGACAGCATTTGATGTGGAAGGAATAGCAGCTAAGTGCAGGTGCTTTCGCTTACTAGTTCTTTTATATGGACTGAAGTTTCATGGATGATTCAGTGAGTTGGAGGCCAATGTCAGTGAAGATGTAGGTGGCTTTGGGTCTGGATCAGGTTAATCCAGATTGGGAAGAGGAGTTAAGCTGCTGCACTTGGCAGAGTAGTTCTTCCTCACCATGAATATAGATCAAAAATATGTTACCAGGGCTTTCCAGGTTATGGATCTTGAAGAATTCCTCTTTGCCTCTTCCCTGCAGCCCATAAAAGGTTGGCATAGGATGGGGGCATCCTGAATCCCATAGCCATCTTCTTGATGTGATTGTAGGTCTAAAGGTGAAGTATTTGTGGATAAGGATGAAACTGGTTAGGGTGACTATAAATGAGGTTTATGGAAGACTTTAAGGTGATCTTTGAGAAGTTAGTGTTGTGATGTGATGTTTGTGTAGAGCCCGGTTGCTGCAATAGTGACATGACAGGTTCCACGTGGGAGGGATGGGCGTGCTGGGAATAGATTTGAGATATTCCAGGAAGTGGCTGATATCTTTTATGCAGGATGCAAAGTTCTGTGTAATGGGTCAGACGTGCTGGTCAAGTGGGTCTCAGATCCCTGGGGAAGATGAGGAAGCTATTTTTGGGATTTTAGTTGGAGTTGTTCTGGGCACGATTTTAACGTTCACTCCATTGACTGATTGATTGTAAGATTACGAGGTGAACTGATACTGTATTTACAACTGAAATTATGATTCAATGACAGAGCTCTGACTAGGACTTTGTAACTGAACTTAGATGTGGGACTATAGGTTAGCATTTAGGGGAAAAAACAGCTGTCTAAGGACTGGAGAATGGTCTAGATGAGTGGTTTAGGGCTGAAAGGTTTTTAAGCTGATTATAGCTATGGTTGGAGAGGGATGGGCAATGTGCTGTGATTGGGATATAAAGTAAGGACGAGATGCTGGGCTTGTTAACTAGGACGGAATGGGGTTGTCACACAGAACTTCCCACCTTACATAAGAGACACCAGCCATTTTCTGGACTGTCTTGAATCCATTTTCACCCATCTCCCATCTGGAAACCTCCTTGTCACTATCAATGTGACCTTGCCACACACCAACATCTGACATATGTATGGCCTCTAAGCCATAGAACACCAACTCTCTCCTAGAGCCCACATTCAAGTATTTCTAAAACCACATTTTCAGTCTTCTTTGCCACAATTATCCAAAACTAATTAAACTATGAGGCCCATACATCTAAACAAAACAGAAGTACAGCTACGGGAAACAGGATGACCCCAAACTTCTCAGGGCCACATGGAAGAAGCATTGCTCAAGATGCAGGAACTAAGTCCCTTGGCTTGGTACAGGTTAATCGACAGTATCTTTGTTGTTTGAACTCATGGTAAAGAAGAACTCCTCCACTTCCTGCAAACAGCTGAACTCCTTTCCCCATCTCAGATTTGTCTGATCCTTTACTGTAGCAAAAGCCACCTTCCTTGATACTAACTTCCACCTCACTGAATCCCATATGACAATCTCAGTCCACATAAAATAATCAATAAGCAAAATACCTACACTTTGATAGCAGCCATTCCTTCCTCATCAAACATTATCTCCACTTGGCCTCATTGGGAAACATATCTGCTATATCACTAATTCCTTCCATTAATCATTTATATCACTAATTCCTTAACACCTACACTAACAACCTTTTCCCATGCTTTACTCTCCTGCAAATATCCTATATATCTTATTCACAAACAATTTCCCACGCAGGGTCTTCCTCGTATCGTCTTGACTAATACAACACCCTCTCAGGAGCAACCTTCTTGTTACCAAGTTATCAATCAGGCCGTGAATACCTCAATACATTAGTCCGCCAAGCTCTGAAATGAGACATTATCTCCCTGATGTCCTCTCCATGCCATCCACTGTTGCCTTCCATCGCCCCACTAACCTCTGTAACATCTTTGCCAAACCCCATGAAGCTTAAGAAAACCTTCCTTTCTGAGCAGCTCTGGCTTATTTTATTTGGGTCTTCTCAACAAAACAATTCTTTCTGGGGGTTTGATTTTTGTTTGGGTGCTGTAAGCTAACTTGTGCAACCAACCATTTTATAGTTTCTTCAATTCCACCACATACAAATTTCCCATGACTTTCCAAAAAAGTTCAGTCAGCATCTACGTATTTGGTTAACAGTGCAAATTGGTGATATTCTTGTAATTTTTGTACTGGACTGCAGATCAAATACTGAAACATACAAATCTCTACATATTTACTACTTTGTATTTCAATAAATCCTCAAGTAACTCCACCTACAGCAATTAATGGGATTGAGTAACTAAGTGGTTGCTGTTGCCAATCCCAAGCCCAAATAAAGGAAAAGGGTAAGAGCCTAGAACACCAAGCGGTATCAGTCAACAAAAGCAAAACATCTGTGACATGAACTAACTGCCCTCACGATGAGAGTGATTTAAATGTAATCTGCAACTTATTCACCCTGGGCTCAGGCCTATCAGCTAAAATCAATCAAGAACTTTGGAAACACAAGCAGCAATGTAACAACCCCACACTCAGGACGATAAGTGTGAAGGGAAGCTTGGTCATTCAGATACTGCAAGACCAGGACATCATGCTGAGAACAGTTGGAGCTTCCCAAAACCCCTCAAACCCAAGAGAAAGCAATTCCTTGGTACTCTCAATGTACAGAGCTGACCAAAACAGGAAAACTGAAGATGCTGATGGAGACCTATAACAAATTCAGAACCCATACTCTTGTTGTACAAGAAAAATGTTTTTGTGACTGCAATCACTCTGATTCTAGTGGATATTGTATCCACAAAAGAAAACCTCCAACCAAACTTAGAAATAGTAATTTACATATCTTGGGATCTGCTTTCCTAATGCTCAAGAATTCTATGATAGATGTCGCATAACCCTTGGAAAGCCTCTATGTACTCACAGTAAAACATGCCAACA
Organism: Schistocerca americana; assembly: GCF_021461395.2. NCBI lineage: Eukaryota > Metazoa > Arthropoda > Insecta > Orthoptera > Acrididae > Schistocerca > Schistocerca americana. The sequence continues at coordinate 282,710,323 of NC_060122.1, forward strand.
AAGCCTACAAACTTGTAAACAAAGCCTACACACTTGCAAATGGACATGCCTCAGTTAACAATGACTCTGACATGAACAAAATTGAGAAATTCTGGTCACAGCAGGTACTCCCCAAGATCCCTTAACACCATGCCATGACCCTTCATGGAGATTTCAATGGATAAATCAGCACAAAATAGAAGCACAGGCAAATCATTCAGAATTTCTTGGTACACAAAAAGACAAATATCAATGGACATCTCCTAATCAATAAATGAGGAATGGCCAACCGCCAAACAATGCGCACGCACTTGATGAAGCCACTACTTAAGATGACAATTTGAAATCATCAATTATATGTGGTGATAACCAGAAAATTCTCTCCAGGAATCATGAATGTGAGGGTACCCAAGGGTTTTTTGGAGTCCAATCACCATCTCTCACAGCTCAAAATCCATTTCATACCCAACAGAAAGAGGTGCCGAAAGCAAAACCTCACTCATATAAAACCAGAATACTAAAAAAAAAAAAAAAAAAAAAAAAAAAAAAAAAAAAAAAAAAAAAAAAAAACACACAGAGAAGTTCACGCACTCACTACTGACCCACACACACGTTCTTGAAACCATCTACATCTACATCTACATCCATACTCCGCAAGCCACCTGACGGTGTGTGGCGGAGGGTACCTTGAGTACCTCTATCGGTTCTCCCTTCTCTTCTGGTAAACCTTGCGGGATGTAAGGTCGTGGTCCATGAAACTCTTCAGCTCCTGACGTTTCGTCCAGTGCTTCGCTGGACATCTTCAGAGGGGTGTTTCTCCTCCGGTGAGTCTTGCCGAGTTTCATGGACCACGACCTTACATCCCGCAAGGTTTACCAGAAGATATGTCATCCGGTCGTGAAAGCCTTCATACTATGGTTCTCCCTTCTATTCCATTCTCGTATTGTTCGTGGAAAGAAGGATTGTCGGTATGCCTCTGTGTGGGCTCTAATCTCTCTGATTTTATCCTCATGGTCTCTTCGCGAGATATACGTAGAAGGGAGCAATATACTGCTTGACTCTTCGGTGAAGGTATGTTCTCGAAACTTTGACAAAAGCCCGTACCGAGCTACTGAGCGTCTCTCCTGCAGAGTCTTCCACTGGAGTTTATCTATCATCTCCGTAACGCTTTCGCGATTACTAAATGATCCTGTAACAAAGTGCGCTGCTCTCCATTGGATCTTCTCTATATCTTCTATCAACCCTATCTGGTACGGATCCCACACTGCTGAGCAGTATTCAAGCAGTGGGCAAACAAGCGTACTGTAACCTACTTCCTTTGTTTTCGGATTGCATTTCCTTAGGATTCTTCCAATGAATCTCAGTCTGGCATCTGCTTTACCGACGATCAACATTATATGATCATTCCATTTTAAATCACTCCTAATGCGTACTCCCAGATAATTTATGGTATTAACTGCTTCCAGTTGCTGATCTGCTATTTTGTAGCTAAATGATAAAGGATCTATCTTTCTGTGTATTCGCAGCACATTACACTTGTCTACATTGAGATTCAATTGCCATTCCCTGCACCATCCGTCAATTCGCTGCAGATCCTCCTGCATTTCAGTACAATTTTCCATTGTTACAACCTCTCGATACACCACAGCATCATCCGCAAAAAGCCTCAGTGAACTTCCGATGTCATCCACAAGGTCATTTATGTATATTGTGAATAGCAACGGTCCTATGACACTCCCCTGCGGCACACCTGAAATCACTCTTACTTCGGAAGACTTCTCTCCATTGAGAATGACATGCTGCGTCCTGTTATCTAGGAACTCCTCAATCCAATCACACAATTGGTCTGATAGTCCATATGCTCTTACTTTGTTCATTAAACGACTGTGGGGAACTGTATCGAACGCCTTGCGGAAGTCAAGAAACACGGCATCTACCTGTGAACCCGTATCTATGGCCCTCTGAGTCTCGTGGATGAATAGCGCGAGCTGGGTTTCACATGACCGTCTTTTTCGAAACCCATGCTGATTCCTACAGAGTAGATTTCTAGTCTCCAGAAAAGTCATTATGCTCGAACACAATACGTGTTCCAAAATTCTACAACTGATCGACGTTAGAGATATAGGTCTATAGTTCTGCACATCTGCTCGACGTCCCTTCTTGAAAACGGGGATGACCTGTGCCCTTTTCCAATCCTTTGGAACGCTACGCTCTTCTAGAGACCTACGGTACACCGCTGCAAGAAGGGGGGCAAGTTCCTTCGCGTACTCTGGGTAAAATTGAACTGGTATCCCATCAGGTCCAGAGGCCTTTCCTCTTTTGAGCGATTTTAATTGTTTCTCTATCCCTCTGTCGTCTATTTCGATATCTACCATTTTGTCATCTGTGCGACAATCTAGAGAAGGAACTACAGTGCAATCTTCCTCTGTGAAACAACTTTGGAAAAAGACATTTATTATTTCGGCCTTTAGTCTGTCATCCTCTGTTTCAGTACCATTTTGGTCACAGAGTGTCTGGACATTTTGTTTTGATCCACCTACCGCTTTGACATAAGACCAAAATTTCTTAGGATTTTCTGCCAAGTCAGTACATAGAACTTTACTTTCGAATTCATTGAACGCCTCTCGCATAGCCCTCCTCACACTACATTTCGCTTCGCGTAATTTTTGTTTGTCTGCAAGGCTTTGGCTATGTTTATGTTTGCTGTGAAGTTCCCTTTGCTTCCGCAGCAGTTTTCTAACTCGGTTGTTGTACCACGGTGGCTCTTTTCCATCTCTTACGATCTTGCTTGGCACATACTCATCTAACGCATTATGTACGACGGTTTTGAACTTTGTCCACTGATCCTCAACACTATCTGTACTTGAGACAAAACTTTTGTGTTGAGCTAACAGGTACTCTGAAATCTGCTTTTTGTCACTTTTTCTAAACAGAAAAATCTTCCTACCCTTTTTAATATTCCTATTTACGGCTGAAATCATCGATGCCGTAACCGCTTTATGATCGCTGATTCCTTGTTCTGCGTTAACTTTTTCAAATAGTTCGGGTCTGTTTGTCACCAGAAGGTCTAATATGTTATCGCCACGAGTCGGTTCTCTGTTTAACTGCTCAAGGTAGTTTTCAGATAAAGCACTTAAAAAAATTTCACTGGATTCTTTGTCCCTGCCACCCGTTATGAACGTCTGAGTCTCCCAGTCTATATCCGGCAAATTAAAATCTCCACCCAGAACTATAACATGGTGGGGAAATCTACTCGAAATATTTTCCAAATTATCCTTCAGGTGCTCAGCCACAACAGCTGCTGAGCCAGGGGGCCTATAGAGACATCCAACTACCATGTCTGAGCCTGCTTTAACCGTGACCTTCACCCAAATCATTTCACATTTCGGATCTCCGTCAATTTCCTTCGATACTATTGCACTTCTTATCGCTATAAACACGCCTCCCCCTTCACTGTCCAGCCTGTCTCTGCGGTATACATTCCAATCTGAGTTTAGTATTTCATTACTATTTACATCTGGTTTCAGCCAACTTTCTGTCCCTAGTACTATATGGGCGTTGTGACCATTTATTAATGAGAGCAGTTCTGGGACCTTTCTGTAGACGCTCCTGCAGTTTACTATTAGCACATTAATATTGTTATTCCCTGTTGCATTTTGCCTACTCCTACCTTGCTGCGTCTCAGGAGGCGTCTTGTCGGGCCTAGGGAGGGGATTCTCTAACCTAAAAAACCCCCATGTGCACTCCACACGTACTCCGCTACCCCTGTAGCCGCTTCCGGCGTGTAGTGCACGCCTGACCTATTCAGGGGGACCCTACATTTCTCCATCCAATAGCGGAGGTCAAGAAATTTGCACCCCAGATCTCCGCAGAATCGTCTGAGCCTCTGGTTTAAGCCTTCCACTCGGCTCCAAACCAGAGGACCGCGATCGGTTCTGGGAACGATACTACAAATAGTTAGCTCTGATTTCACCCCGCGAGCGAGGCTTCCCGCCTTCACCAATTCCGCCAACCGCCTGTACGAACTGAGGATGACCTCTGAACCCAGACGGCAGGAGTCATTGGTGACGACATGAGCAACAATTTGCAGTCGGGTGCACCCAGTGCTCTCTATCGCCGCCGGTAGAGCCTCCTCCACATCTCGGATGAGACCCCCTGGCAAGCAGACAGAGTGAACACTGGCCTTCTTCCCCGACCTTCCCGCTATTTCCCTAAGGGGCTCCATCACCCGCCTAACGTTGGAGCTCTCAATAACTAATAAACCCCTCCCCCCGTGTGCCTGCTCGGACCTTGCTGAAGGAGCAGCCACATGTCCACTCACAGGCAGAGCGGGCGATGCCACACGGCCAGCCTCCACATTGACCCTCCGCCTCGTGCGCCGCGAACGCCGCTGAACCCGCCACTTCCCTTGGGGAGAGGGTGGCCCAACCGTGCCCAGCACACGCGAAGATGTCTCGACACCAGGGACAGTGGGTGAAGCATGTAACACCTGGGGTGTACCTTGCGACGCACCAGACTCCCCACTGCCGCTACACTCCGAGGCAGCAGCCTGAAGACGGCTGACCGCAGCCATCAACACGCTCAGCTGTTCGCGAACAATGGCCAGCTCCTCCTGCGTCCATACACAGCAGTCACACATACTATCCATCCTAAGGAATCAATTTACTGAAGAGAGTTAATCAACCTTTAACTAGACTGCTAATTCACTAAAGGCGGCTGTTTATTAACTAAACTGTGGTTGCTAGGCACTTCTTGTAGAAAACAATGAAAATAGCACTACCTGTCTCTGGACTGTATTGAAAACAAACACTAGCACTACTGGCACTATGGCTGACTAAAGGGACTCTCTCTGACTGTATTCAAAACAAACACGAAATCTATGGAACACTATTAATAGCACCCGACAATTAAAGCTTCCTAAAAGCAAATACACACGGAAGAAGAAGTGACAAGTAAGAAAAATACAGTTAATACTTAAATTAAGGTAGCTCGCTGCACAGCAGACGTGAAGCAGACGGCAGTTACGACGACACTGACTCTACTGGCACTATGGCTGACTAAAGGGACTCTCTCTGACTGTATTCAAAACAAACACGAAATCTATGGAACACTATTAATAGCACCCGACAATTAAAGCTTCCTAAAAGCAAATACACACGGAAGCAGAAGTGACAAGTAAGAAAAATACAGTTAATACTTAAATTAAGGTAGCTCACTGCACAGCAGACGTGAAGCAGACGGCAGTTACGACGACAACCAGTAAAAGAACTTACACAACTGCCATGGAAAGAGAAACACTGATGGTGGACTCAGATTGTAACAGAGCCCTAGAATCTTAAATCCAGTCTGGAAGACTTGGCATAGCCACAAAACTCCAGAGAACTGGCATAATTTTTTAGAAATGAAGAGAAAAACATCTAAAACACTGAGAGAGACCTCTAAAAATTAGAAGAAATCAATAATGATTTCAAAAAGAACACCACATGAAAATTTTACAAGACATTTACAGAAGAACTAATGAGATACAAGCCACCTGGTCTTTGTTTTCATTGCCCTGGTGGAACACTTGAGATAAATACAGAGGCCAACTGTGAAATAATGAAGCAGTACTTCAAGAGAAACTACACAGCTGTGAACCACATGGAGGCAGGCTCCAATCTCATTTAACTGCACCAAATCAAAACTCTATTCCACCCATACATAAGGAAATACAAAACATCATTTCACATCCGAATAAAGCGAAGCACCATGGGAAAATGGCGTAATCACAGAAATACTGAAGATTGGGGGTGAACTCTCGACTGTAAGTCAAACTACAAATCATAATTGCAAATATGTTGGAAAATGGCATCATACCAGGAGATTAGGAAAATGTTTTGATCCATCCACTATGCTGTCCTCAATCTGCTTTTATTGCGAAAAACCAATAAACAAGAATCATTGCTGATGTTGACAAATAAGTCAGAACAAAACACAATTTAAGCAAGAAACAAAGTATGAATCCCACTTCAAATCTTATAACAGAAGAACAACAAAATAATATGTTTTCCCACAAGTCTCTCGCTCAAGAAAGAAAGATGGAAACAAAACTAATAGAGAGTTACAAATGTAATCATAGTAGGGATACCCCATAGATATGATCTTGAAAGCTGGTCTTGTGTGAATGACGAAACCAGGCGAACAAATAGGAAAATAGCCAAAATAGTGAAATCTTTCCAAAACACTCAGTTTGTAACAGTCCCTGAGAACAGAGGCTGGTACACTTCTCACGGACTACACCTAAATGCTAATGGCAAGGAAGAAATGGCCAGAACTCTACTTGCAGCCATCTGTCCAAAAAATCAATTAAAGCCTGCAATATCACTTGAGTGGAAGGATCCAGATGGAACTGAGCAAATAATACCACAGCAAGAAAAAATTACAGTACCAGAAATCAACCACAATGTTGTCAAGAGGACAGTAACGAACAATGGAGTAGGAAGATCAGTTTGCAGGAACAGGATATTCAAAAGTCCAGAAACACATTGTGCTCCTAGAAGATCCTCAAGACCAATAAAACCCAGAGTTCAAAGTGACATGTTTTTGTGGGAAAGTAAAGCAACTAACAAATTCCCAGGACTGGGTAAAAACAACTGGCCAAGCCAGCTAGTTAAAACAACAGAAGCTGTTGCATCAACTGCAGACTCTTCAGCATCACTTACTCAATCAAATGTGGTGGAGTATACAACTCCAGTTACTGCAACACCAGGCAGCTCGGCAACTCCTTAGACTGTACGGAGCAAGAAGGCACCTCAACAGCTACCTTCACAACTAGACAGACAGAAGCCAGGTTGGGTAGTAGATCGAGAAATGCAAGATCGCCAAAGAACAGGAACACTTTTAGTCCCTGGATCCAGAACTTATGTAAGTGAACCAACTCAGTGCATTTTAAAGGAAGATAATCAGAGTGGCCAGTTAAAAATACCACTAAGGCTCATGCACCTAAACATACAGTACCTTAGAAATAAGCTTAATATATTACAGGTTTTTGTAAGTGAACAGTCACCTCATATAGTAGTGTTAACTGAGCATGGATTAAAATCTGATGAAATTATTTACTGTAAACTAGAGGACTACTCCTTAGCAAATAGTTATTGTAGACAGCAACATAAGGGTGTTGGTGTGGCAGTTTACATTAGTGAGAATCTTGAGTACAAGAAAATAAACTATCTAGACCACTACAACACAGAAGGCTTGATTGAAGTCCACACCAAAGAGTGTAGAGAGGTTATGAGAAAACATAAAGTTATTGGGATTTACCATCCACCAAAGGCTGATGTAGTTAGCTTCATAGACATAATTAGTAGTGTAGTGGGACGTTGTGGTCCCAGTGACCTAACTATACTTGGTGATCTGAATACTGAGGCAAAATCTTCCAGTTTGTGTAATATGAGGTTAATAGATACTCTTAACTCATAAAATCTCATAAATGTAGTAAATAGTGATACCAGGGTAACAAAGTCCATATCTAGCAGACTTGATTACGTTATACTATGTAAACATATTAAAAACAGTGTTAGGTGCTGGAATATGGATTTTCACTACTCTGACCACAAATGCCAGCATGTAGTGTATGTAAACACAAGCATCCCAAAAATGACAAAAGTTATCGAAAATAAAAGAATCCTAAAAGAGGGTAACATCCTTGCCCTAAGAAATAAATTAGCTATAGAGGACTCGGATCTGGTTTACCAGACTGAAGGATCTGAAAACAAATCGGCCAAATTCTATGATACTATGCTAAGACACTTGACAGATGCTGCCCTGTTAAGAAAATACAAAGAGTGTTCACCCATAACCAAAGCGCAAAAACCAACAGACTGATACTTCCAGCAAATATGATAAAACTCAGGCAAAACATCCAGGATCTGGATGTGTTACACAAGTCAACAAACCTGCAGGTTTTTAAGGCCAAGTACAACGAAGCCAAGAAAATCTTTAAGAAAGAGCTTTCAAATCTAAGAAAACAGATATACAGCAGTGAAATGGCTCAATCAGACAATATAGCCAAGACCTCATGGAGAATTGTAAATCAATTTCGCAAAGCCACACCGAAGCCAGAAATTGAAATTTTAATTATAAGACATGAAGGAAGCACAATTAAAGATCCTAATAAATTCTGCAGTGTTTTCAATAAATACTTTATATCTGCAGCTGTTAGTCCAATTAATAACACAGTTGTGAGTAGTGAGGTAAAGCTCTGCCCCTTTGAAGAGCCACCTTTTGAATTCAAACAAGTAAGTGAAAAAGAAATAGGCAGGATAATAAATAACCTAAAGAATAAGTTCTCATCTGGATGGGATTGTTTGAGTAGTATCGTGATTAAAAAATGTAATAAGGAATTAGTTAAAATAATCACCCACCTGGTAAACTGCAGTATCAGAGAACATACATTTCCAAATGTATTGAACTGGAGCACAGTTAAACCAGAGCATAAAAAAGGATCTAAGGAAGAGGTTTCAAATTTCAGGCCCATATCATTAATACCTGTCTTCAGCAAAGTATTTGAAGTTGTGCTGCTGACACAACTTAGTGACTATTTCTTGACAAATAAGTTCCTAACAGAGACACAACACGGATTCCGAAAAGATCATAGTACTATCACAGCAATTACGGAATTTCTTCACAAAACGTATGGTGCCCTTGATCAAGGAATGCAAACAGCTGGCATATTTCTAGACCTTACTAAAGCCTTTGACTCGGTAAACCATGAGTTACTTTTAAGTAAACTTGAGTCATACAATGTAAATGCTGCATCCATGCAATTGCTGGCTACATATTTATTTAACCGCATGCAGTGTACAAAGCTGACTTACAAAATCAATAATCAGATCATTAATTTCCAGTCCAAATATGAAACAGTCACACAAGGTGTACCCCAGGGCTCAATTTTGGGCCCTTTCCTTTTCCTAGTGTACATAAATTATATAGAGCAACCTTTCAACTCCCAATTGGTAACCTATGCAGACGATACCTCACTGTTATTTCTTGGTAAACAAAATGATGAGTTAATGTTGGTAGCAACTGAGGGACTACAGGAAATAACTACTTATTTCCAAGATCAAGGTTTGAAAGTTAATATCAGAAAATCTCAGTTATTGCCATTTAAACTTACAAACTCACACCAAACCTCTATCAGTAACATAGGTGGAATTGAAGTAGTGGGAACAGAAGGCTGCAGATTTCTAGGTATTCACCTAGACAAAAATCTAAGATGGGTAAACCATATCAAATTTTTATGCAATAAAATCAGCAGTTCATTACATCTAATCAGCCAGTTATCAAAAGTAGTTCCACATCAGACATTAAAAACAATTTATTGTGGAACCATTTTTCCAGAGATTAATTACGGGATAGAGATATGGGGTTGTGCTGCCGACATACATATGAACAGAATATTAACCCTACAGAAAAGAGCAATCAGAATTATCCATGGATTAGGGTATAGAGATTCATGCAGGGAAATCTTTGTTCATCATAAATACCTCACAGTCTACTCACTGTATCGTTACAAATTAATTATATTTTTTGTGACACATCAAAACAAAGAAACAAAGTGCTCTGATATGCATGCCTATAATACAAGAAATAAAGACTGCTACTACAGACAAAGAACAAAATTAAAAACAACAGACCATAGTCCATGCATTAGTGGTCAAATATGGTACAACAGATTACCGAGCTCTATAAGGTGCCACAAAGGGAACTTATTCAAAGTGAAACTGAAACATTTCTTGATTGACAAGTGTTTATACTCTTTAAGTGAATATTAATATTAAACTAAAATAAATTATTGTGAATATATATCTAAAAACAAAGATGATGTGACTTACGAAACGAAAGCGCTGGCACGTCGATAGACACACAAACAAACACAAACATACACACAAAATTCTAGCTTTCGCAACAAACTGTTGCCTCATCAGGAAAGAGGGAAGGAGAGGGAAAGACGAAATGAAGTGGGTTTTAAGGGAGAGGGTAAGGAGTCATTCCAATCCCGGGAGCGGAAAGACTTACCTTAGGGTGAAAAAAGGACGGGTATACACTCACACACACACACATATCCATCCATGGATATGTGTGTGTGTGTGTGTATACATATATTGTACTAAACTTGTAAAAAAATGCTATGACGTTTGCAAAAGACACCAGTTGGTGTCTCCATGCAAAAAAAATACAATAAATAAATAAAAATAAATGGTCAGCACAGCATTATCACAAAGCTATCCTGGGAGGCCAAACCATCGTTACATGACACTCGTGAGTCACAGTCCGAAGCTACCCCTCTTGACAATCCGGGATACCAGAACACGAGGTGCATGGATGTTGTGGCAGGGATGGCAGATTACTACAAGTCCAGGCGGCATGTCAAACTGTCTTCTGGCCGGAAGTGCATGTGCTTATAAGGTCTGTTGACACATGGATCTTCTAGGACTCTTCTCGATCACGTGAGCGACATTGCTGTTGATCCCCAGTGCCCCGGTAGCGGGCCCTGATGGCCGTTGGCTGAGACACAAGGCTGCTTTTTCATTGCCAACAGCAGCCTCGTCATACTGTAAACAGCTTCTTTGGTTGCACTCTCTGTGAGGAAAGCATTTCACATCTCTGTTCTGTCATGCAGGATGCGGATGTCGCAGGCTGACTAGGTGGATGCTGTACACTACATAAAAAGGTGGATAAGGTGGATATAAACAATAACCGAAGTATTTTGGTTTTACAAATTACCTAGTACAAAGCTTTCTCACATACCCAGTTTACCAGACTGGAGAAACAGACAGACGTTTTGATATGTGAATACCAGGCAGGCTTCCAAAAGGACCGATCATGTACGAGTAGATGTGTAATCTCAAAATGATACAGGAAGAAGATGATACAAATTGCACAGTTGTCCTTTTTGTAGACTTCAGAAAAGCCTATACTCAATTGCCTCCATCACCTTGTATGACATTCTTCATGAATATGGTGCAAATAACAAAACACAAAGAATTAAGTGTCCAATAATTAGACAAAATGACAGAAAAAAATGAGAAAACAATGTTCAATCGATGCCATCATGATGTGGAATGTATGAAATTTCATGGTGGCATAACAGAATGTTATTGTGCAGAATGTTGTCATACACAATATAAAATTTAAACTATATGCTTTGGTTCCTGTACAATCACAACCTCAGAAAACATGACATTCATTGGTTTCGCCAACGCACAACCAAACCATAACATTTCAGCCCTATCTATATCTTGGGCTAAGTTATAATTATTCTGTTGCCACAAGCGGTTTTCTTACTCTTTAATTCATTGGCTTCACCAACCCACAACTAAATGGTAACATTTGAACCTTGGACTAGACTACAGATCATTCTGTTACCACAGTCATTTTCCTCATCATTTACAATGGCTTTGCCAACACCAAACCAAACTATACCACTGGAGTATGGAAGGAAACAATGTCCAAAGACATCCTACTTTATTCTGAGAAACATATTCTGCAAGAAACACATGTGAAATCCAGTAACTAGCTTTATAATCCATAATGGCCAGATTAATAATTGTCTGTCTCACCCTATCCATACCAAAAATTGATGTAATCAATTCATATCGCCAGCTGAAACAAGTCATTAGATTCAGAGATTCTCACTGACTATTGTGTACTATCACCCAATCAACAATAAATAAATAAATCAGCTACTGCTAATGCAAATGAACTGCCAACAGCAGCATGCAGTACAAGAGCCGCCAACACCATAAGTGCACTTCAACCAGCTACTGGCCTACATGGTCACAAGAAAGTGAGCTTCTTAAATCATCTATGTGAAGAAATCAAGCTGCTAAACTAGGGAAGTAAATACGTTGTGACAAAATTTATTAACAGTTTTTGAATAGGGCCTACTCCTTGAAGCAAAGGTTAGGAATAATAAAACATGAAATGTATGTAATAAGCACAGTGCAAGCAATTCTTACCAAGTGTTGTAGCTTAAAAACAATTATCCCCTGACTGACAGCACTGAAAACTTGGCTAAAATTTTCAAGATTAGATTAGACTAGATTTACTTTTATTCCAACTGATACATAGTGAGGAAGTCCTCCAGGATGTAGAACATGTCAGAAAAACAACAATACATGATAAATATTTGCAACTCAAACAAATAAGCTAATGTACCATTCCACAGGTCCCAAATGGAATGATCGTCATTTTTTAATGAACACTATATGAAAGAATGATTTTACAAATACTAATGCACTGAATTTAAAATAAAAAAGTTTTTATTTATTTATTTATGAGGTAAGAAACGTGTAATACAACTACTATAATGCTTATTTAGAATGAACACATTACTGCACTGAAATGGTGCAGAAGTTAGATTGTACTTACACACACACACACACACACACACACACACATTACTGCATTGAAATTCTGCAGAAGTTATATTGTACTTATACACACACACACACACACACACACACACACACACACACACACACACAAATTAGTTGGTTCTTCTAAGAAATTCATCAATGGAGTAGAAGGAGTTAGCCACCAATAAATCCTTTAGGCTTCTCTTAAACTGAATTTCATCGGTTGTTAAGCTTTTTATGGCTGCTGGCAAGTTATTGAAAATGTGTGTTCCTGAATAATGCACACCTTTTTGTACAAGACTAAGTGACTTTAACTTCTTGTGAAGATTATTCTTATTTCTAGTATTGATTCCATGAATTGAGCTGTTGGTTTGAAAAAGTGATATATTTTTAATGACAAATTTCATTTAAGAATAAATGTATTGGGAAGCAGTAGTTAGTATCCCTAGTTTCCTAAACAGGCTTCTGCAGGATGTTCTTGACTTCACACCACATATAACTCTTACTATACATTTTTGTGCCCGGAAAACTTTAGCTTGGCTTGATGAATTACCGCAAAAAATAATCCCATATGACATTATGGAATGAAAGTAAGCATAGTATGCCAGCTTTTTCATTTTTATATCCCCTACGTCTGACACAGTTAGCATTGCAAATAGAGATTTGTTAAGACACTTCAGCAGTTCTGTAGTGTGCTTTTCCCAGTTGAATTTATTATCAAGCTGTAATCACAAGAATTTAACACTGTCCATTTCTTCTATCTGCTTGTCATCATACTGTTAGGTATATACTCGTGGGACACCCCTTACAAGTTCTGAACTGCATGTAGTGTGTTTTTTCAAAGTTTAGTGACAAGGAATTGGCTAGGAAACGAGTGAATAATGTCCACAAATATTTTATTAGCTGATATTTCTAAGACTACACTTGATTTGCTATTTAGTGCAATGTTTGTATCATCGGCAAACAAAACGAAATTGGCATATGGTAACGTTACTGATGAAAGGTCATTGATATACACAAGAAAAAGTATGGGGCCTAAAATGGGACCTTGTGGGACCCCACATGTAATTAGTTCCCAGTTGGATGATGCCTGATAGCTTGATACATGTCTCCTTCCTAATAACACCGAGCGAGGTGGCGCAGTGGTTAGACACTGGACTCGCATTCGGGAGGACGACGGTTCAATCCCGCGTCCGGCCATCCTGATTTAGGTTTTCCGTGATTTCCCTAAATCACTCCAGGCAAATGCCGGGATGGTTCCTCTGAAAGGGCACGGCCGACTTCCTTCCCCATCCTTCCCTAATTCGATGAGACCGATGACCACGCTGTCTGGTCTCTTTCCCCAAACAACCAACCAACCAACCTAATAACACCCTTTGTTTCCTGCCAGAGATATAAGATTTTAACCATTTTGCAGCATTTCCTGTTACACTATAATATTCTAATTTACTTAAAAGGATATTGAGATTTACACAGTCAAATGCCTTTGACAGATCACAAAATATACCAGTAGCCTGCAATTTTTTATCTAATGAATTAAGCACATTTTCACTGTAAGTGTAGATAGCCTTCTCAATATCAGAACCCTTTAGAATTCCGAACTGTGACTTTGATGGTATGTTATTTGAGATAAGATGGTTATGAAGCTGATTGTACATCACTTTTTCTAAAATTTTTGAGAATGCTGGCAAAAGTTAAATTGGACGGAAATTTGATGCTATTTACAGTATTTATCTCCCTTCTTAAACAGTGGCTTAACTTCAGCATATTTTAACCATTCAGAAATATTCCATTGATAAACGACTGGTTACACAGATAGCTTAATACGTTACTTAACTCAGAATAACATTCTTTAATTACCTTTGTTGATATTTCATCATACCCACAAGATGTTTTTGATTTCAAAGATTTCATGATTGACATTATTTCTGCTGGGGTAGTGGGAGTCAAATTCATATCATGGATGTTACTTGAAATGTCTGGTCTGAGGTATTCCATAGCAGCATCTACAGAACCTGACAACTCCATCTTTTCAGTAACAGTTATGAAATGTTTGTTAAAAAGTTTTGCAACACTATACATATCTGTCACCAATGTATCATTTACTCTTAATGCTATTTGTCCCTCTTCATGTCTAGTTCTACCAGTCTCCTCCTTCACTATATCCCATATTGTCCGTCTCTAACAACCTCGTTGTCGACGGGACGTTAAACACTAACCACCACCACCACCCATATTGTCTTTATTTTGTTATCTGATATGACTATCTTTTCCTTGTAATATATTTGCTTTGATGTCCGTATTACAGTCTTTAATATTTTGCAGTATTTCTTGTAATGTGCTATAGCATCAACATCGGAACTGTTTCGGATTGACAGGTACAGTTTTCTTTTTGTTTGACAAGATACCCCTATTCCTTGAGTAATCCATGGCTTCTTTGTAGACTTGGCTCTAACCTTGGTAAGTTTTTTGGGAAAACAGCATTCGAATAAGGTAAGCACTTTATTAGCAAAAGTGTTATGTTTTTCATTCATCCCATGAGCACTGTAAACATCAGTCCAGTGAATTTCTCTGAGAAGTGTCCTAAAGTAATCAATTTTTGGGTTATTGATTACCCTCTTGAGCTCAGATTTAACTGATTTTATATCCTGTTCAGTGTTAACATTTGACAGAAGGAACTGCATGTCGTGATCTGGGAGGCCATTGACTATTGGTTTTGTAATATAATGTTGTTCATTGGACTTTTCTACAAACATATTATCAATGGCTGTTTGTGAGCAATTGGCTACCCTAGTGGGGAACTTTACAGTGGAAATTAAGTTGAAAGTGTTACTAACTCAAATAAGTTCTTATTGGGAGAGTCTTTAAGGAAATCTACATTGAAATTGCCAGCAACCACTATTTCTTTGTTTTTGGTTGTTAAATGGGCCAGTACAGTGTGCAGTGTTGCAATGACATTCTGTCAACTTTCACTTAAGAAGTTCATACTGACAAGCTACTAAAATTTATGGGCTAGAAATATGTAAATTTTCCATTGGTTGTTCAGCAAACATGAACACAAAATTTGAACTAAATCTGAGGTAGTCAAGTAGTTACATCTAGACCACGCAACATGGTATCACTCTTAGACTTCATCACGTGGTGGGTAATTCATAAATGAAATGAGAACTTCATATAACCAAAACTTGTTTAGCGTGTGAATAGTAAAATGGTTCAAATGGCTCTGAGCACTATGGGACTTAACATCTATGGTCATCAGTCCCCTAGAACTTAGAACTACTTAAACCTAACTAACCTAAGGACATCACACAACACCCAGTGTTGTTGGTGAGGCAGTGAACGCGAAATAAGTAAATAAAAACTGATAGCGTGGATAAATTAAGAATTGCTGCATGAAACTCTTATCAGCCGCCCTAGAGAAAGTCATCAGTACACTATTTCCCTGACAGCACTGAACTCCTAGTCCAGTGTACAGATCAAGTTAAACAACCAACCAAAAGATTTACAGTAAGGATAAACATCAACTATTAACAAGACTAAAATACATCCCTTTATCACTGTAACACTATAGGCCTATCTGAAAATAAGAACAGATTGCGCTTAACGATATTTGTCTATTATACACACACATATATTTTTATGATATGTTCAGTGTTTAATTTTAAAAGAGAATACATTTGCTATTCCTTCTGGTTTATTTTTACTTACGATCTGTGCAAAGAACGTTAATAGATAACTTTATTCTCTTTCCAAATATAACGCACATTTTTTTTTTTTCACCTCTATTCCACAACACACACAGATCTCCTCACTATGGGTCTACAGAATGTAAATATCAGACCAAAAGAAAAGTCGTTTTCAGGATTGTACAATTACCTCACGAGGGCTGTTGCCCCGTTTTCTTTGCAGAAATTACTTCTCACGAACGCGAGTCTTCACATTCAAAATAAATGGCATAAAATGCACAAATCGCACTCAAATTAGCGAAGGCAACTACCTTATGAAAAAGCAGTTATTTGCCAAGAAATGAAAACATCTGACACGCGCTAATTGTTGAACATTCTTGCGTAGGGCACATCTGTGGATCAGTGAGTATTATTATCACAGTGGTATTTTCTCTTTCTTACTTTTATATGACATCGTTTTTTTAAAGCGTTCCGTCAACAATTTATACGGGACATATTTAAAAAAAAAACTGTATAGAAATACCTCAACTGAAAGAATATGAGCAATAAATTAATAGTATCTTACAGCCTGTAATTTACAGCTGAGGAATCTTGACTTCACGCCATATGCCCAAATAACAAAACTCAGCACACATTGTGATTAAGTGTATCTGAACCATTGATACAACACCAAAAGTGGTAAAAGCATTTCAATTTCCTGTATAAAATCCAAAAGAGCTTTATATATTTGGATATCTTAATGAAAAGTGGCTTAGAGCACTTGGATGGCCCACCTTGGCTTTCACAATATTTGAGAATATGTGTTTCTCCTATGTTTCGAAAATAATTGAAGGCATAGAATAGTTGGTTTAAATATCTTCTTCTTTCTTCTAACGTTCGTAAAGTAGACTGTCTCTGGTAACTATTCAACGACCGATTCACACTTCACAGAACGGAATGTCATTTCAAAACATACGATTGTACATTTTAAATGGTGGCAAACACACGGTCCTTAGATAGCATGGAGCGTGACGGAACGGAACAGGACGTTCAAGGCTTTGCCGAAAAAGACTGTATCATCGTCTGCTAAGTAGCAGTTTGTCCGACAGCACAATGAAACAGTGAAACTCCATAGAAATATTCGCGTTCGAGAAGATTTTACAGTGCGTAAAGATTTTAAACTTAAAACCGTACATTCTCTTGCTTCTACGACGAACAATTGTTTAATAATGTATATGAACCTTTTCTGCCGACGTGTACAGTCATTTTTGAAGGTGGTGGTCAGCTCCAACGTGCTCGGCTCGACCCGCGCGCAAAATTCAGTTACGCAGCCACCGGAGACCACATTCCTGCGCTGAGATCTTAGGCGGAGAAGGGAAAAGGCACAGGGGGTATCCGCTACACTGTGCATTGGAGCAGTCGTTCTGTCAATGAGACATATAAATAGCAGATTTTGACTCGAATTCATATCTACACTATTTTGCGATTGATGATTGAGCCGGCTGGAGTGGCCGAGCGGTTCTAGGCGCTACAGTCTGGAACTGCGAGACCGTTACGGCCGCAGGTTCGAATCCTGCCTCGGGCATGGATGTGTGTGATGTCCTTAGGTTAGTTAGGTTTAAGTAGTTCTAGGGGACTGATGACCTTAGAAGTTAAGTCCCATAGTGCTCAGAGCCATTTGAACCATATTTGATTGATTGATGTGGCTTATAATAGATGCTGTGTTATTGACTATAGTTCAGTAACAGCAAGAATCAATTCAGAAATGATAGGCTGGAGTTTTTTCCTATTTGTCGCAGTCAAGTTACCACTACTGTCCTCAATTTTACTCTTTGTCATGGGGAAGAATTTAGCATGCAGTTACGTGTTTGGAGACGTGAGTTCTCCGGTGTATAGTGTGAAATCAATATGTCTGATGATTCAGTGCAGAGGCTCAGAGAAGGTAATTTCTCTTCTCTGTCACTTGAAGATAAACTCTGTATCACGGACCTAGGGAGACCTGCGCCAAATATGAAGTTAGAAAAGAAAACTACAAATAAATGTAAAGAAAGTTTAACAATTTTCGGATCTGCCATTTATGAGAAAGTAGACTGGATATGAGAGTGTGATATCACAAACAAATTGGACTGTTTTCCGTGTTTGTTGTGTGCAAAAGAAAATGCTGGGTGCGGAACAACTTGGACGGTAAGAGTTGGGTTGTTTGCGGGAGGAGACCAAACAGCGAAGTCATCGGTCTCATCTGAGTAGGGAAGGATGGGAAAGGAAGTCGGCCGTGCCCTTTCAAAGGAACCATTCCGGCATTTGCCTGGAGGGATTTAGGAAAATCACGGAAAACCTAAATCAGGATGGCCGGAAGCGGGATTGAACCGTCGTCCTCCCGTATGCGAGTCCAGTGTGCTAACCACTGCGTCACCTCGCTCGGTGGACGGTAAGATGATCTCCGACATTTATCACAGGGAATAAAGGAACATGGATGGTCTAATCACATACAACTGCACAGCTAGAAAACAAACTTTTAGGGAAACTCAATCTTAGAAAACAAGTGCACTGTGCTTAAAGGTAGTCAGTTGAAAGTCACAACGATGACATTTGCAAAAATTGTTAGGGGCTTTCAAAAACTGTATATTGTATTAAATTTTGGGATGCCTTTGAGTTCTTACATTTTAGGTACGATGAACACAGTGATACACCAAATCCAGGAATTTTCCATACTCTTGTAAATTTTTGCAGCTGAGCTTGATGCTGCGCTTAGCGATCACCTTCGAAGGTTACTATTTTCAAAGCACATATTCACATTTACTTACTTTCTTGTATACCGAAAGTTTATCGTCATTGAGTAAGTCAGGGAATTGCTGCTGCTGATTATGTCTCAGTTATCACAGATGAGCAACTGACATTTCAACAACATTAAAAAAAATGGCTCTGAGCACTATGCGACTTAACTTCTGAGGTCATCAGTCGCCTAGAACTTAGAACTAATTAAACCTAACTAACCTAAGGACATCACACACATCCATGCCCGAGGCAGGATTCGAACCTGCGACCACAGCGGTCGCTCGGCTCCAGACTGTAGCGCCTAGAACCGCACGGCCACTCCGGCCGGCAACAACATTAAACTTTGCCGTTGTTATCAGATACGTTTTGTCTGAGAGTAAATCTGTAGAAAGGTTTTGGACATTCATAACACCTTGTGAACATAATGCAAAAACATTAGCAGAATCGCTTGCACAAATTTTGCTGGATACCTTTAATAATTTAAATAAAGATATTGCTCAGAGCTGTGATGGTGCAGTTATTCCTAGTAGTCGTCGTTCAAGCGTACATCCTCTTCTCAAAGAGCGTTTTAAACATGCTCGTAAGATTAATTTGATTTTAGCCCAAGCAATAAGTCAGAATATGGACATTAGAAGTTTTGTTGTTGACCTTAGTGAGATTCCCAGTTTTGTCCATAGTTCTTCACAGCGAATATCGACGCTAACTGACATAGTGAAGAGGAAATTACCTTCTGTTTCCAATACGAGATGCAATATTAAATTGAGAAGTGTGCAAGCTTTTTACGCAAATAGAGAATCTTTTGTAGAATGTCAGGAACAAATTGAGCTTACGTATCAGCAAACTATTACAATTACTCAAACAAGAGGGTCTCCCCTCAGAGTACTCAGCATTTCAGTTTCATTGTCTGTATCAATCACATTATGCAACATGTTGATAAATCGTAAAGTCAATTACGTAAATCAGCAGCTGACCCACTGACTAGAGGTGGGTCGTTGAAAACGAACGAATCCAAAGGAACGCTTCACTAAGGTGAATGGAACGAATTGTAAGGAACAGCATTCACCATTCCTTACTGTAGCTGTTGGTCTCGTCCCAGGAACAGCCGTTCGTCATTCACTTTGGTCGCGGTCGGTATTGTTCCTGAAATGGTTGTTCACCGTTCACTTCGACTGGTCTTGTTCCCACCTTGGTCCCATTCATACAGTCTTGTTCCTCGTTATAGTTCTCCATTCAACCATTCTCACTTTGGTCTCGTTCGGCCAGCACGTTCTTTTTTTGGATAGTCGCTCTTTCCTCATTCCAGTTCCACTTTTATTTATAATTATAT
Source organism: Schistocerca americana (assembly GCF_021461395.2). Taxonomy (NCBI): domain Eukaryota; kingdom Metazoa; phylum Arthropoda; class Insecta; order Orthoptera; family Acrididae; genus Schistocerca; species Schistocerca americana. The sequence continues at coordinate 282,730,467 of NC_060122.1, forward strand.
AACTTACACAAAAATGAAGTTCTATGTAATATATTTCTGCAGTAGTCGTTAAATCGAGCAGATGAATCCTAAACTAAGCAAGCCTTTTTTTATTCATAGGTTTTTAGGTGTCATCTGATTGATTTGACGACTGGTTCTTAAGATAACTGTTAATCATTTTTTTATTTATAGTGTAAGAAAGTTTACATCAAACTTACGATTTTCGCATTTCTTCCAAAAATAAAATGTGACACTGAGGGAGAAACTTATTTTCCAGGGTTGGTGTTTCCTTGTGCTACACCCTAGTTTGGTTTCTTTGGACAAAAAATAAGTTCTGCGTGATTTCGGCTCATTAGAAAAAGCTCAAGGAGCGCCTCTCGATTAGAAAAATAGTAGAATGGCAAAAAACCGTATTTACTCTCTATCTCAAAAAAAAAATATATTGTTCAGGTGTAGGTTTTTACCTCCCCCATGAACTATGGACCTTGCCGATGGGGGGGAGGCTTGCGTGCCTCAACGATACAGATGGTCGTACCGTAGGTGCAACCACAACGGAGGGGTATCTGTTGAGAGGCCAGACAAACGAGTGGTTCCTGAACAGGGGCAGCAGCCTTTTCAATAGTTGCAGGGGCAACAGTCTGGATGATTGACTGAACTGGCCTTGTAACACTAACCAAAACGGCCTTGCTGTGCTGGTACTGCGAACGGCTGAAAGCAAGGGGAAACTAGAGCCGTAATTTTTCCCGAGGGCATGCAGCTTTACTGTATGGTTAAATGGTGATGGCGTCCTCTTGGGTAAAATATTCCGGAGGTAAAATACTCCCTCATTCGGATCTCTGGGTGCGGACTACTCAGGAGGATGTCGTTATCAGGAGAAAGAAAACTGGTGTTCTGCGGATCACTGTGTGGAATGTCAGATCCCTTAATTGGGCAGGTAGGATAGTAATTTTAAAAAGGGAAATGGACAGGTTAAAGTTAGATATAATGGGAATTAGTGAAATTCGGTGGCAGGAGCAACAAGACTTTTGGTCAGGTGAATACAGGGTTATAAATACAAAATCAAATAGGGGTAATGCAAGAGTAGGTTTAATAATGAATAAAAAAATAGGAGTCTGGGTAAGCTACTACAAACAGCATAGTGAACGCATTATTGTGGCCAAGATAGACACGAAGCCCATGCCTACTACAGTAGGACAAGTTTATATGCCAACTAGCTCTGCAGATGATGAAGAAATTGATGAAATGTATGATGAGATAAAAGAAATTATTCAGGTAGTGAAGGGAGACGAAAATTTAATAGTCATGGGTGACTGGAATTCGAGAGTAGGAAAAGGGAGAGAAGGAAACATAGTAGGTGAATATGGATTGGGGCTAAGAAATGAAAGAGGAAGCCGCCTGGTAGAGTTTTGCACAGAGCATAACTTAATCATAGCTAACACTTGGTTCAAGAATCATGAAAGAAGGTTGTATACATGGAAGAATCCTGGAGATACTAAAGGGTATCAGATAGATTATATAATGGTAAGACAGAGATTTAGGAACTGTGTTTTAAATTGTAAGACATTTCCAGGGGCAGATGTGGACACTGACCACAATCTATTGGTTATGAACTGTAGATTAAAACTGAAGAAACTGCAAAAAGGTGGGAAATTAATTAGATGGGACCTGGATAAACTGACTAAATCAGAGGTTGTACAGAGTTTCAGGGAGAGCATAAGGGAACAATTGACAGGAATGGAAGAAATAAATACAGTAGAAGAAGCATGGGTAGGTCTGAGGAATGAAGTAGTGAAGGCAGCAGAGGATCAAGTAGGTAAAAAGACGAGGGCTAGTAGAAATCCTTGGGTAACAGAAGAAATATTGAATTTAATTGATGAAAGGAGAAAATATAAAAATGCAGTAAATGAAGCAGGCAAAAAGGAATGTTTGTCTCAAAAATGGTGTCGACAGGAAGTGCAAAATGGCTAAGCAGGGATGGCTAGAGGACAAATGTAAGGATGTAGAGGCTTATCTCACTAGGGGTAAGATAGATACTGGCTACAGGAAAATTAAAGAGACCTTTGGAGAAAAGAGAACCACTTGTATGAATATCAAGAGCTCAGATGGAAACCCAGTTCTAAGCAAAGAAGTGAAAGCAGAAAGGTGGAAGGAGTATATAGAGGGTCTATACAAGGGCGATATACTTGAGAACAATATTATGGAAATGGACGAGGATGTAGATGAAGATGAAATGGGATATACGACACTGCGTGAAGAGTTTGACAGAGCACTGTAAGTCGAAACAAGGCCGCAGGAGTAGACAACATTCCATTAGAACTACTGACGGCCTTGGGAGAGCCAGTCATGACAAAACTCTACCATCTGGTGAGCAAGATGTACGAGACAGGCGAAATACCCTCAGACTTCAAGAAGAATATAATAATTCCAATCCCAAAGAAAGCAGGTGTTGACAGATGTGGAAAGTACCGAACTATCTGTTTAGTAAGTCACAGCTGCAAAATACTAACGCGAATTCTTTACAGACGAATGGAAAAACAGGTAGAAGTCGACCTCGGGGAAGATCAGTTTGGATTCCGTAGAAATGTTGGAACACGTGAGGCAATACTGACCTTACGACTTATCTTAGAAGAAAGATTGAGGAAAGGCAAACCTACGTTTCTAGCATTTGTAGACTTAGAGAAAGCTTTTGACAATGTTGACTGGAATACTCTCTTTCAAGTTCTGAAGGTGGCAGGGGTAAAATACAGGGAGCGAAAGGCAATTTACAATTTGTACAGAAACCAGATAGCAGTTATAAGAGTCGAGGGGCATGAAAGGGAAGCAGTAGTTGGGAAGGGAGTGACACAGGGTTGTAGCCTATCCCCGGTGTTATTCAATCTCTATATTGAACAAGCAGTAAAGGAAACAAAAGAAAAATTCGGAGTAGGTATTAAAATCCATGGAGATGAAGAAAAACTTTGAGGTTCGCCGATGACATTTCAATTCTGTCAGAGACAGCAAAGGACTTGGAAGAGCAGTTGAACGGAATGGACAGTGTCTTAAAAGTAGGATATAAGATGAACATCAACATAAGCAAAACGAGGATAATGGAATGTAGTCGAATTAAGTCGGGTGATGCTGAGGGAATTAGATTAGGAAATGACACACTTAAAGTAGTAAAGGGGTTTTGCTATTTGGGGAGCAAAATAACTGATGATGGTCGAAGTAGAGAAGATATAAAATGTAGACTGGCAATGGCTAGGAAAGCGTTTCTGAAGAAGATGAATTTGTTAACATTGAGTATAGATTTAAGTGTCAGGAAGTCGTTTCTGAAAGTATTTTTGTGGAGTGTAGCCATGTATGGAAGTAATAATGGACGATAAATAGTTTGGACAAGAAGAGAATAGAAGCTTTCGAAATGTGGTGCTACAGAAGAATGCTTAAGATCAGATGGGTAGATCATATAACTAATGAGGAGGTATTGAATAGAATAGGGGAGAAGAGGAGTTTGTGGCACAACTTGACAAGAAGAAGGGACCGGTTGGTAGGGCATGTTCTGAGGCTTCAAGGGATCACAAAATTAGCGTGGAGGGTAAAAATCGTAGATGGAGACCAAGAGATGAATACACTAAGCAGATTCAGAAGGATGTAGGTTGCAGTAAGTACTGGGAGATGAAGAAGCTTGCACAGGATAGAGTAGCATGGAGAGCTGCATCAAACCAGTCTCAGGACTGAAGACCACAACAACAACAACGTAGGTGTTTAATGGGGAACTTCATTATTTTCAGCTTATTTATTAATACCAGTTCGCTGCATTAACTTGAATAATACAGACTATTCACTAAGCATGTGAAGCAAATATGATGAGAAGCTCAAATTTTATTTTGAAAATAATTATTCTTCAATAAAATCTCTTTTTTTGCCCTGGAAGTTTATAGGTCACAACTTGAAGTACTCATACGCACAGCTTCTGTTGCTCTTCTTTAGTTTTTGTTTTATTTTATTTATTTATTTGTAAATTATTTATTACATTGTTTCCAAAAGCTTGACTCACTGCCTCATCCGGATAACTGACAACTCTTAGTTTAGTTTTAGATTTAGAGCGTTGATTACATCTCAGTTTTCATGCTGCTGTGAAGAATCTATTTTAAGGAACTCATCACTCAAATCAGATCTATTTAAAGATACGCTCATTTATTGGAAATGAACTGTTCTATCCCATTTTTCTTTATAATTTTTTGGTTTGATCCATTCATACTTGAACGCATATACAGGTTGGTCCATTGATCGTGACCGGGCCAAATATCTCACGAAATAAGCGTCAAACAAAAAAACTACAAAGAACAAAACTTGTCTAGCTTGAAGGGGGAAATCAGATGGCGCTATGGTTGGCCCGCCATTAGGCGCTGCCATGGGTCAAACGGATATCATCTCCGTTTTTTTAAAAAATAGGAACCCCCATTTTTTATTACATATTCGTGTATTACGTTAATGGACGAATGTTTTAGTTGGACCACTTTTTTCGCTTTGTGATAGATGGCGCTGTAATAGTCACAAACATATGACTCACAATTTTAGACGATCAGTTGGTAATAGGTAGGCTTTTTTAATTAAAATACAGAACGTTGGTACGTTTGAACATTTCATTTCGGTTGTTCCAATGTGATACATGTACCTTTGTGAATTTTTCATTTCTGAGAACGCATGCTGTTACAGCGTGATTACCTGTAAATACCACATTAATGCAATAAATGGTCAAAATTACGTCCGTCAACCTCAATGCATTTGGCAATACCTTTAACGAAATTTCTCTCAACAGCGAGTAGTTCGCCTTTCGTAATGTTCGCACATGCATTGACAATGCGCTGACGCATGTTGTCAGGCGTTGTCGGTGGATCACGATATCAAATATCCGTCAACTTTCCCCACAGAAAGAAATCTGGGGACGTCAGATCCGGTGAACGTGCGGGCCATGGTATGACGCTTCGACGACCAATCCACCTATCACAAAGCGAAAAAAGCAGTCCAACTGAAACACTCATAATTCTTAACGTACTACACGAATATATAATAAAAATGGGGGTACCTGTTTAAAGAAACGCAGTTGCTATCTGTTTGACCTATCGCAGCGCCATCTAGCTGGCCAACCATAGCGCCATCTGGTTTCCCCCTTCAAGCTAGACGAGTTTCGTTCTTTGTAGTTTTTTCGTTTGATGCTTATTTCGTGAGGTATTGGGCCCGGTCACTATCAATGGACCACCCTGTGGGCTAAATTTACATATATTGGTTCTGCTTCATGATTCAATTTAGTGACTGTTTTCACTTATGATTCAAAAGTTTCAAGTGGCAGAACAGAGGACAGGAATCATAAATTATTTTCCTGTTTTTGTGTAACCTCGCCCAGAATATCACTATGGACGACCTTGTGATATATATATATATATATATATATATATATATATATATATATATATATATATATTCAGCATTCCTTCAGAACTTAAACACACACAAACACACACACACATATATATATATATATATATATATATATATATGTGTGTGTGTGTGTGTGTGTGTGTGTGTGTAAGTTCTGAAGGAATGCTGAATTCGAAACATGGTATTTTGGGTTATGAAGTGGCACAGGATCATGCATTAACAGCCACAGTGATAAGGAAAATACAGACAGAACAAACTGCAGTACATTCCTGTTGTCTTAATACAACTTCATCACAGAACATAAACTTTTCAATACACATGTGGCTTTCGCCATCCACTTTGCATAATGGATTCACTTGGAGTATGGAAAGATACTCCATGAGATGTTTCTTTGTGAAGAGAGTTCGAAATTAATTTAAAAACTATCATTGTAATAATTTCATATACCTTAGCCCTGTAAGGTAAATACAAGAGATCTTTTTTCCAAAATGGTTTCAATCGAAACCCACGCACCACTAAAAGTCGTCGTATTTTATGCTGATATGACTTAAACAAATGATTTAACCAAAAAACCAATCAGTAGCACAACCGAATTATGCGTAAATTATCAGCACTGAACTAGTAGTAGATATTTCTTGTCTTTTATTTTCAAATACATTTGTGCGTAAAATTCATATTTTATGTATATTAATATACCATTTATTGAATTGTTTAATTTCAGATTCGTTTCACTCGTTTGTTCGCGCCTGCCTGGGCTTGTTCAACAGTTCACTTTCTCAAATAACTGATTATTGCCTCCATGCATGAACCTTGGGGCCCCTTTCAACTGTTGACAGATCAAAAACGTTGTGTTTTTCTATTGTAAGGATCTTCAGAGCTATGATGTCTGCTATGTCGTCAAGGTTTTGAAAAAAAGAAGTTTTGTTTCTTTTCACTTAATAAGTTCCGACAATCTTGCAGCATATTTCTGTTGTTGCTGCCTTTCCTAATACAAAGCTTCTAATGCAGTTTCTTATTTCCTGCGTCCGAAGTCTGTGTGCATAGATAATTTACACATCCACAAATTGTAAAAGAAAACGATTAACATTAGTGTGATAGATGTACGTTTGCTTCCAGTTATTTCATGCTAGTAATGCTCACACAAATATGTATTACTTTCCATAAACCCCCTGAAAACGGAGACATTGTACTTGCTGTGTCTGCTGGCTTCCCTCGAAACTTAATGATGAATGGGTTGGTATGCACTAGTTCATAGACAGGTTTCATAATCCATACTTCCATTCAGCCTGCTCTGATATCTCTCTCTCTCTCTCTCTCTCTACCTGTTTTTCAAGTTATGGGCCCATCGTGTCACCCGAATAATGTGACATTTTCTGAGAATTTATTCTGTTAAAAAATTGGAAGTAAATAAACTATCTACGTTACGTAATCAATGAATTTATTATACAGAGGTAATACCTGTACTTACTTGATATTTTTTATGGAAATTTATCTAAAATACACGTATTATGCACAGTTATAACGAGTGAACGGTTCCCAAAAAGGAACCATCACTAGTGAACTAATTCTCAAAGATGAAAGAATTTCTCCATTTCCACAACTGTATGCGCAACAAGGGGTTGAATATTTCAAAAGAGTCATACCGGTAATTGATATCCAAGATAGCTTCATTCACACAATTCTCCCACTCTGAGAGCTGAAACTGGAACACGAATCTCCAAAAACTGTTGATGCAAAATAAGTACACATATGTGATACAATTATCGCTCAAGTTGCTGTACAGTTTGACTTTACAGGGCATCTCTTCATGACGACTTTGTGTAATTCCGAAAAGTTTGATTTTTATGCAAGTCGATTTCCACAAATGTTGCTGCACAGGTCTTGAGAAACATATGAATTTCTTGAATAGAACAAGGAATGGATCTTCAGATACTAAACATGAGGAATGAGCTTAGAAATCTTACAGGTGCTATTCCACTTCTGCAATTTCTGCTCGAAAACAATTTGCGGGCGCCTTTCAGTGCAACTATCAAACTCCACTTCTGAAAGTGGCTATTAGGATTTTATGTTTGTTATTTGGGGCTTTGCAGTCCATCTTCCAGTGAACTCTCTAGCAAAAGTGCCACAAATGGCCACTGTCTGCTAATGTCAGAAAGTAAGCTATCTTCGCTCTGAGGACTCAAGTTACAGTTACAGAGTTTGTGCTTTTCCATTTTCTTAATCTTTGTTTCATTATTTTGCTTTGCTCTCGTGACGAAACGGAAATGTTCCATGGCACCTTGACTATTTTTTCAATTTAATTTTCTCCTGCAAGAGAAGATACATGTCTGCAAATAAAAAATCAAATAGGTTTTACAATAACTGAAGAGAGCTGACACAAACATTATATATAAATAAGGACATAAATTGAAAAAGCAGCTTCCATTAAATAACCTTCTATTAAGTGGAAAAATCAGAATTATTGGAGGAGAAAGATATAGTTGTCCATCACGTTATTTACTCTATAGGTAAAAACCACAATGGATATGGTAAATAAGTGTAGATATTCCCATATAAACACTGTTCAACATGATTGCTAGCAAATGAATCTCTATGTTTTAAAATGTTTCATTTCTCAACCATTTGCGACACTAAGCTGATCAAGAACATACTTTATGAAGCCCATGAAGTCCACTTTGGCCATTAATAACCTTTATCACCGATAGTTCCTTAATTCTTATACTATACGCTTGCTTTTTGTATCTCGAATCGTATGTCATAATCTCACTTTCACTGTTCAGGACTGAGATAAGTGAACTGATCTCATGTTGATATTCCATCTACTGTGAACTTTTCACCATTTAACAGTGAGATCCATTAACATTCAATTGCATTCCGTTGACATCTAGTGTGAATCGACCTCAACTGAGAAGTACCTGAACCATGATTGGCAGGCATTATCACTACAGTACCGTAATTACTGTAACAGTTTCCTGTAGCTTAAAATTAAAACATCTGACATGCTGAAAATTGAAACTTCAGTACAGAGGTACAACTTGGGGCAATGAGTGTTACTTTTCCTGCTTTTATTTTTATTTTGCATGGGTTTATTACACTAGCCTGCCAACAACTTAACACTGATATAAAATATATAAATAGAAATTCTATGACAGAAATAATAATCACTATTATTTTAGATTATTTTACAGTTCACATATACAGAGCTCAAGGGTCCTGACAAGACAACGTATATACGAAAAAGATAAATCAGCAGATTTTGGGGAACACAACATGGAGCTAAAAAGTATTATTGTACCACATGTATAAATGCTCTTTGTTGTCCCATATAGCCAAAATGTGCTTTATATACTTGGATATATTCATGAAAAGATGGTTCAGCACACTTGGTGCACCTTCATTTATGCAAGACTGAAGAGATACCGTTATTTGTTATGGTTCGAAAAAACTTATAGGTAAGCTACAATTAGTTTAAATATCTTTCTTGTTTCTTCTGCCATTTACAGAGAGGATTATATTTAAGCATATCTGGTGAAACTGAAAGAGTTAAACCATGGTCGATACACATTATTGCTAGTATAGTACACAGCTTTGTGTTCACCATAAATTTTGGAAACCATAGAGAGTTCTAATTATAGATTTAATTGCTGTGTGGCGTTGCTGTTTATAGCTGATTAAAATCGCAGTATTTCTCTACCCATTTCTTATTGGTGAGCTTATTTGTTTTATCTGTTCATCTATCTTTAAACATTTACATGCAATCTATGCACTGAGAATTGACCTTTTAGGGGAAAACGGTGATTATCTGTTTTATAATAGACTACTACATGCTATCTGCTAAGATTTGCATAATCAAAGAGAAACGCAAAGGGTAAAAATATGTACGAGGTGTGGCTGTAAAATAGTGGGACTGATGCTGTCATACAGTAAGTAGACATGCGCCAGTGATGAACGACCAAAAGCTGTGAAGTGTGAAACCATCTCAGTCGAATGCGGCTTCTCTGGTGTTTGTAGACAAATCAGTGTAGCCGTGGCCTTCGTTTGTGTAACAGTTGTCATTTGTTTGCCAGAAATATGATAACTGTAATAACAGAGTAATGAATTGTCGTGAAGTTTCGCACGGAACTTGGAAAAACTGCTACTGAAACCTATATTCTGCTAAAAGAGCAGTATGGCGATGATAGTTTACCATCCACGAGAGTTTTTGGGTGGTTCAGGCTTTTCCAAGCCGATCGAGAAGACGTTTAAGACAACTCAAGTCCAGGACGCCCTTCAACATCAAAAACGGATGAAAATATCGAAAAATAGATAAACTGATTCGATCAGATCGTCGGTTGAGTATTCGGTCGATTGCTGAAACTGTAGGAACTGACTAGAAATGTGTAAGATATATTTTACATACCCAATTTAACATGCAAAAAGCTTATGCAAAACGGGTGCTGAAAATTCTCACGATTGAACAAAAAGAAGCTCATGGAAATGTTTTTACCGACACTTTGAATCCAAGTGATAATGATCCTAATTTCTTGGAAAGAGTGATAATATGTGAGGAATCTTGCTTTTTATCTTATGATCCGTAAACTAAGTGCCAATCCATGCACCAGTAGGGTGCCACTTCACCGAGAGAAAAAAAATCTCGAATGAGCAAATCAAGATTCAAAGCGATGATGATACTGTATATGTGAATGTACACATTCCCGGCGTGTACTGCTGATGAAACCTTCTCAGGTTTCCATCCAGGAAGCTGCATTCAAATTCTGCGACATTTTGGTGATTGTTATTCTCATCACCTTCTGGCAAATTGTTGGTGATTTTTGTTTTCACACCCATCTCTATAGGAGGAGGACAGGCTGTTAGAAACTTCCTACACTCTATTCAGCCAGATTTGCCAGCGTTCAGTCCAATGTCCAAAACATTTTCTGCAGCTCTTTTTGATAGCCTGCTAAGTACACCCGAAATTTGATTGTTGGCTCTTGATCACTCTGAAAATAACGACCCAGAAGTTCTTTTTTCTCTGCAGGGAACAGCTGGAAGTTACGTGGCGCTAGGTCTGGTGAATAATGTGGATGTGACATTACCTCAGTGCCTAATTCAGTGTTTGTTTCTTGAGGCTTAAGGGCGCGATGAGCCGATTCGTTATCGTGATGAAGGACCCATCCCATTTGAGTAAGATGTGGTCTTTTTGTTGTAATTTTCCTCCTTAATAGTCCCTTCAATACATCACAAGAGTAATTCGCAGTAACAGTACGTTGCTCATGCAAAGAATGATCGAACACAATGCCTTACTTATCTAGAAAGACCAGATGCATGATTTTTCCTGCACTTTGTCCTGTTTTGGTCTTGAACTTGAAGGATGTTTCCATTGAGCACTGTCCTGTTTCGTCTCTGGATCATAATGATGAAACCAGGATCCGTCGCATGTGATGACATTGTCCGAAAAATGTGTTTCTCACTGAAACCTTCCCTTCTGTTGTTGTCACTCCATCACAGGGTAGCTTTCTGTTCACCACTGATCACACTTTTTCCATGCTCTAGAACATTTCGTACAATGCCTTCGGCTGATCCATAGGATATATTCATAGTCCCTGCAATCTTTGTTTACGATAATGACGGTCTTCGCACAATGTGACATCAATTGTATTGACACTGGTTTCAGTCTTCGAAGTCGAGGGCCTTCCAGATCATTTTTACCCTCCCAAAATCGTTTAAGCCGCTCAGAAACTAATATTTTCCCAATGACTTGCTCCTTGTAGACTTACGACAGCATTTCCAATGTTTGTGATGAAGTTTCGTCAAGAAGGAAGCAAAATCTAACTGACATGCTCTGTTGCTCAACATGAAGTCCATGTTGGGTACAGTAAGCACACCTGTGGACTTTCCCTGCTTCCTTTCAAGTGCGTGTATGATATTACATCACTCAAAGTCAGACCTCCTGGGACTGCCACCAACAACCTCAAGCATGGGCACACTAAAATGCAGACAAATAATTCCTGTTATTTTTTGATGCCCCCTGGTATTTGTTTATTTCATTTCTTTCGCTACAGATTGAAAGTGCAGTGCTTTCTTGGGGGTTCTATTTTGGCTTCTTGAAATTTGTGGTTTTGGGGTGATTTGGTTTTCTCCCAAATGGGAATGCCGGAGTGATGTCGAGGACAGTTCTGGCATTCGAGGGGAAACCTCCTAAAACCCTGGCTAAAACTACTTTTGGTGTTACCAGCATAATCGTCGTCGGAAAAGGTCCTCCCATTCTTCTCTACCTGGTCTTTCGAGTTGTCTCCATACTGGCACCATGGGTTTACGATTTTCTTTTAATACACAATGTTTGTAGGTCATAAGTTTTCCTCTTCCTCCAACAACTTCGTCTGTTTGTGTCCCTTGGTTCCCCCGTTCACACTGGGGCGATAGTTTTTCTTCTGCTTCTTCTTCTTCTTCTTGCGCTTGCAAAGCCCTGTCTGTTGTCTTCTTCTGTGGAGTCTGGTCCTCCATCTGGGTCTGTCGCGACGTCATCTCTTGCGACTTTGAAGCAGGTCTGCTAGCTGCACCAACTTACAGTATTTGCCGTCCGTGCGCCTCGTGCATTAGGAGACATGCAGCCCTCCACCTCCATGTGTAACGCCATCCTAAATTGGCTTTTGGCTACTAAGATGGCAGTGTCGACGTTGAAGTGCTGGTCTTCAAACGTGTTGGCCGTTCCTGCGCTACCTTCCACCGCTGTGGCTGTATGCTTTTCATAGCGGGCGGGTGAGTGCCTCCCCTCCATTTCACGCATCTGGCTGACCTCCCCACCACCCTCACTGCTGAGGCGAGCTGTGCGCCGCATGGACGGGAAAGGGGGATGGGCGCTGCAGGTCTGCTTTTGTTCATCTTCGAGTGCGTAGCAGAGATTTCGTTGCGTCATCGCCTTCTCCTACAGTTCTTGGCGGCTTTCTCAGCGGCTGGCGTGCACACCTGGTTCGACATCTTGCACTTTTTCACACTGGCGTCCCGTGGCCGGAGAAGGCCGGGAGCCGCGCCAGTTTGCGACACGCTGCCCACTGCAACGTGCGCATATCGGCAGATTTTCTCTCTCTGCAGAGTGCATTCTTGCCTGGCGTGATTGCCAGCACATCTGAAGTACTTTGCTTCATTGCAGCAATATTTTGCCATGTGGCCTTCTCCTGACACGTTAAGCTTCGTGTCGAGTCTCACTGGAGGAGGCTCCATCTGAAACCAAAGTCCAGGAGCTTGTTAAGCTCATAGAGTTGGTCGTCTTCTTTGACACGCCACTGGTTCTCAGCGTGTATACAGCCATGATAAAGAACGTCGGTTTCTTCTTATTTGTTTGGTTATGTAGACTGACAGCCACATTCTCGAACCAAGCTTGCAACAATCCCTTGAGGACCATGTCTTTAGTACACATCAAAGGCAGCCCCCTAAGGAGCATCTCGGTTGTCGACATTTTCATTTACTGTGTCGACTCCTTTGGTGCTGGAACAAAGTACTTGCAGAGTGCAGTGTTGAGTGTCTCTTGGTCAGACAAGCTCTCCATTCGGTCATCCAGAAGAGGATTGTTATCAGAGCATTTGACTCTCATGTCGTACTCTGTCGTGCCTTCGAGCATCACTGGTATACCATATGCAGAATGGAGATGGCTCCCATCGAAGCATCCCATCTATATAGCCAAGTGGCTGCTGTCTCGCTCGCCACCACTTCCCTCGGTGCAGGCGCCGGTGGTGGGTTGGTGGCGGGGAGGGGGGCATGTGGGCGCGGACCGTTGGTTGGACTTAAGCCGTGCATCCGAACGTTGAGCTTTGGGCGTGTCGAGTTTCTGTCGTCATAACGTGAAATAGCACGTTCGGGAGTCTTTGCGAAAGTGCAGAGCAATATCTAGCGTGTCAGACACTGAGCGTCCGTCTGAACGTTTGCCAATGAGATGGCACAACGTCACGTACGTCACATGTCATCTCCCTTGAGCAAAGAGTTGTGAGGCGCCATATTGGCATTCATTTCAAGCCTATACGTATATATGTCGTTTCTCAACACCAGCAAATTGAGTATTACTCGAAATCCCGTTGTGAACTGTCTGATTCGTTGCAACAAAATAATGAGAAACATCATATTCGTGTAATTTGCGTATTATGAGGGTATGCCATCTGAAGGCAAAGACACACTGAGGATCCACCAAAAACGCATTGTTCTTGGTACAATTTGTTATAGTTAAATTTCAATTAGTGACACAGCTACAATTAAAGCTTTTAACAAGTGGCAACATGCTAGGAATGGCTCTCAACATCAAGTCGGCGGTTTAGCGAAATGACTACCATTACTGATTTGAGTGGTGATTCGCACCCTGCCACGTCTCATTTTTTCCCTAAAAATCCCGTTTTTAATAGGTCCAAGTTCACCTATTTCTGAGGAGTGAGTTTGTCGATTGGCTTAAGCTACATGACAGCTTGCGCTTTTTGTATAAAGATATTTTGCTTCTTTTTATTTTACGTTTCGTAATTCACATGTTGCAAAGACTCTGCTACTGGGTAGGAACAGTAATGAAGTAAGAATGACCTTGGCATTTTATTAAAATGTGGGAATGATTGAATAATGTGGAGAACTATTGCAAATTTGTATCGCACTGTTTGTAAAGTAACTTTAATAAGCCTGTGTCCTTATTGATTGGACATGGTACTTTCCTTTTCGTCTTAAAACATGTAAATAGGTATTGAAGTTTTTATTTGTGTATATTACATAAAGAATTCAACGTCACTAGCATTTGGGCAATGGGGGAAATGTGCGTTTTAATACAGCTAACGTGGGAGTTTAACGCACGCTCTTTTAGTAAATAGTGTGATTTACGAGCTAGAAACATCCCGCAGATGCTGCTGCAGTGTGTTGTGATCGCGTATACCACGTTGGGGTCCACGTCCCGTACGCACAAGCCGCATAGTTTCTGAGCTTTTAGCAGCACTTTGAACTCAGCACGCTCAACGTTGACGTTCGACAGCACGGTCCGTGTGCCGACGGTTTACGGTGCCTTCCGCCTCGGCCAGACTCATGAAGCTTCAGATGCTGTGAACGATCTTGGAGTATAGTGGCTCAAATCTAAACATTATTTCCATTATGTGGATGACACCTTCATTGTGTGGGAACACGGCAGAGAGGCACTGAATGAGTTCCTGGACCACCTGAACAGTATCCTTCAAAACATACTGTTCACAATGGAGCTAGAACACAATGGATGTCTTCCACTTTCAGATATCCTTGCATAAAGAAAAGCTGCTGGCACCCTAGGATATGGAGAATACAGAAAGAAGACGCACACAGACTTATACAGTCGTGCAGCGAGCTGTGATCGTCTAGTGCAGCGTTGCGCCTATCCAAAGTTCACAGGGCACAGGCTATTTGCGACAAAGACAGTCTCCAGACTGCGTTGCAACACTTTAGATGTGTTCCATCAAAATAGCTACAGCAAGGCAAAGATTAGACGTGCAGTGATGAAAACGAATGACACATGCTTCTGCAAAGACGAGGGAGAAAACTTTATCCCCTATGCAGGGCCACCCTCGGCCGAAACTCGACTCCTCGGAAAAAAACAACATCATGGCCATCTTTCGACCACCAAATTAATGGAAGATTTGCTTGGCTCAATGAAGGACGTATTACAACTACAAATACCTGTATCTGGTATACATAGTATCCCTTAGGAGTGTAGTTGCAAGTAAATTGGGCAATCACAGTGCTGAATATCTCAGCGCTGCCAGAAATACATTTGATGAGTACGCATGGGGCAGCAATGGGAGAACACAGCCTCAGTGAGGGACACACATTCGAATTCGCAAAAACAAAAATACTGTGCCGATGTAAAATAACGCGGCGAAAATGTTTTTGTGTGGTAAATGGAAATGAACGTGAGGCGTCAGTGGCCAGGAGTCCCCAGGCGGGAGGTTCGGCCGCCAAGTGGAAGTCTTATTGAGTGCGACGCCATAATGGGCGACTTCCACGTCGACAGTAGGGATGAAATGATGATGAGGACAGCACAACACCCAGTCCCTGAGGGGAGAAAATCTCCAACCCCAGCCGGGAATTTTTTTTAACAATACGTAAACTTTATTCAATTCAAAGATATATAGTACACTAATGGCCATTGAAATTGATACACCAAGAAGAAATGCAGATGATAAACGGGTATTCATTGGACAAATATATTATACTAGAACTGACATGTGATTACATTTTCACGCAATTTGGGTGCATAGGTCCTGAGAAATCAGTACCCAAAACAAACATCTCTGGCCGTAATAACGGCCTTGATACGCCTGGGTATTGAGTCAAACAGAGCTTGGATGGGATGCAGCTTTAACACGATACCACAGTTCATCAAGACTAGTGACTGGCGTATTGTGACGAGCCAGTTGCTCGGCCACCATTGACCACACGTTTTCAATTGGTGAGAGATCTGGAGAATGTGCTGGCCAGGGCAGCAGTCGAACATTTTCTGCATCCAGAAAGGCCCGTACAGGACCGCAACATGCGTTCGTGCATTATCCTGCTGAAATGTAGGGTTTCGCAGGGATCGAATGAAGGGTTGAGCCACGGGTCGTAACACGTCTGAAATGTAACGTCCACTGTTCAAAGTGCCGTCAATACGAACAAGAGGTGACCGAGACGTGTAACCAATGGCACCCCATACCATCACGCCGGGTGATACGCTAGTATGGCGATGACGAATACACGCTTCCAATATGCGTTCACCGCGATGTCGCCAAACACGGATGCCACCATCATGGTGCTGTAAACATAATTTAGGTTCGTCCGAAAAACTGACGTTTTGCCATTCGTGCACCCAGGTTCGTCGTCGAGTACACCATCGCAGGTGCTCCTGTCTGTGATGCAGCGTCAGGGGTAACCGCAGCCATGGTCTGCGAGCTGATAGTCCACGCTGCTGCAAACGTCGTCGAACTGTTCGTGCAGATGGTTGTTTTCTTGCAAACGTCCCCATCTGTTGACTCAGGGATCGAGACGTGGCAGCACGATCCGTTACAGCCATGCGGATAAGATGCCTGTCATCTCGACTGCTAGTGATACGAGGCCGTTGGGATCCAGCACGGCGTTCCGTATTACTCTCCTGAACCCACCGATTCCATATTCTGCTAACAGTCATTGGATCTCGACCAACGCGAGCAGCAATGTCGCGATACGGTAAACCGCAATCGCGATAGGCTACAATCCGACCTTTATCAAAGTCGGAAACGTGATGGTACGCATTTCTCCTCCTTACATGAGGCATCACAACAGCGTTTCACCAGGCAACGCCGGTCAACCGGTGCTTGTGTATGAGAAATCGGTTGGAAACTTTCCTCATGTCAGCACGTTGTAGGTGTCGCCACTGGCGCCAACATTGTGTGAATGCCCGGAAAAGCTGATTATTTGCATATCACAGCATCTTCTTCCTGTCGGTTACATTTCGCGTCTGTAGTACGCCATCTTCGTGGTGTAGCAGTTTTAATGGCCAGTAGTGTAGATATAGGGTATGCTTTAAAATTCATTACATTTCGCTTTCGGTTTTTCATTTGCATAGTTATTGCTTTAATTACATTTCTGTATTGAGTTCGTTTGTTTCGTTTCTAAAACCTTTTACTTTTGTATTTAAATTTTTGTCGAATTTGAGTCTTTCTGTGTCATGATAATTTACTTGACCGTTTTTAGGTATAAGTTTTTCGCTGCGATAAATGTGAACAATGTTTTTCTAATGTATTAGAAAACACAAAGACATAAAATTGGCAATTGATTATGTACTTATTATTGATTTGATGTAAGAAGGGTAATTGTTGCTTTTGCTTTCACTTTAACTATTCCCAGAGGGGGCGCTGATGTAGCACTGGACGCAAACAAACCCTGCACACGACACTGAAAGAGAACTTCACAGAAGCACTTTGAAGGTTTTTCAGGGATAGCTGGTAGGCGTGGCGCGGGCTGCAGCGGCGGGCGCGCGATGCGGTGGGCGTTGCCGTGGTCCGCTGTCCTCCCTCAGCTGGGCTCCGTCCGCGGCGGTCGGGCTGATGGTGACGTCAGGAGGCTGGCACGGCTCTCTTGAAGGCTGCTTCTATGGTGATTCTGAGGAAGTTCGAGAATTCTGTTTTGTACCTTTTGGATCTCATGGCTTTATTGTTTTCCTCCCATAAATACGAGAGGTATTCCATGACGTCTTCTTGGTTCTGTTCTATTACTGCATACACTGTTTAACCTAGAATCCAAATGGTGGTTTGTTTCTTTGATCTGGGGAATGGTTTTATGTCCGGGGCGGTTAATAGTTCGACGTTTATCCTTTCATGTTGTAACCTCCCCCTCATTTATCGACCTTAATGACAGTAAAAAATTAAACCGCGTGTACCTAATGGAAATTTGGGAAAAGCAATCGTCACCGAAGTTAATCTGTCGGTAAAGAGGAAGGAAATGGTTACATCTAAATGAAAAAAAAATGCAAATTAAATTGGTGGAAATTAATTTTGAAAAAGGGTAAAGTTAATAAAGAAAGTAAATGTGTGGTTGTTACGTTAACAAGTAACTGGCGTTAATTAGATATTTGAGATTTGGGGAAAATTACGGTCGCCAGTCCTGTGGACAACTACTATAACAACTAAAAAAGAAAGGCTATTGCACATATAATTAGCACTAAAAGAGTGGCAACTGAAGGTTGACACGTGTTGTGTGAAAACTGAATATTTGTCAGAAGTAATAAATTTCGCTACACTATTACTTAATTTAGCAAAAGGATTAACAAAACCGGAAAATTGAAAGTTAATTTAGTGACTGAAATTAATAGTAAACTTTGCTACTGAAGCACTACGAAATTAAATAAAATACGGTTGGTCTTGGGCTACCGCAACAATCATCTCAAAAGCTACTCGAATCTACGCAATTTAGAAATAATAGATTTAACTTTGAAATTGAATTAAATGATTTTTGAACACTTAACAATAGTAAAATTTAGTACGTACCAAGCTGAGCTGCAGTCACAGGTAAGCTAAAATATGGTAACAAAACTCGACTCTTAATTTGTGCTTGTGTAATCTAAATATTGTAGCCAGCTATGAATACTTTAACTGAACTTTGAAATTAAAGCAGTGAAATGGAATGATATTACTTTAATGCTGGCGTTTGAATATCAACGACACACGGCTTCATTTCGGAAAAGGAAGGGACCCTGCTTGGTAATGCAATTGGGGCAATGAGCAACAACGGTTCATGCTAAGCTGATGTATTTTACTGATGCAAATGGAACAGTTTGAAAGCTGAGGTCTGCCATACAGTTCTAAAACTTTACGTGCTTTCAGTTTTCCTTGTTGGTTATTTGTAGGTTTGAAGTCGTCGATCGAGGAGGTGGCGACAATCACTTATTGTCGGCCGTCGCTGTTGCAGAAGCTGGATGTTGACGCGCCTTCTTCTCGACACGGTCACCAGGCGAAACGGGCTCTTGATGTGTGCCAGCTAATGCTTCCCGTCCGCGACACCGTGTCAGAAACTGTCATAGCAAGTGGAGCGCAATTGTTGTTGTTGTTGTGGTCTTCAGTCCTGAGACTGGTTTGATGCAGCTCTCCATGCTACTCTATCCTGTGCAAGCTTCTTCATCTCCCAGTACCTACTGCAGCCTACATCCTTCTGAATCTGCTTAGTGTATTCATCTCTTGGTCACCCTCTACGATTTTTACCCTTCATGGTGCCCTCCAGTACTAAATTGGTGATCCCTTGATGCCTCAGAACATGTCCTACCAACTGATCCCTTCTTCTAGTCAAGTTGTGCCACAAACTCCTCTTCTCCCCAATTCTATTCAATGCCTCCTCATTAGTTATGTGATCTACCCATCTAATTTTCAGCATTCTTCTGCAGCACCACATTTCGAAAGCTTCTATTCTCTTCTTACCTAAACTATTTATCGTCCATGTTCCACTTCCATACATGGCTACACCCCATACAAATACTCTCAGAAACGACTTCCTGACACTTAAACCTATACTCGATGTTAACAAATTACTCTTCTTCAGAAACACTTTACTTACCATTGCCAGTCTACATTTTATATCCTCTCTACTTCTATCATCATCAGTCAACTTTGCTCCCCGAATAGCAAAACTCCTTTACTACTTCAAGTGTCTCATTTCCTAATCTAATTCCCTCAGCAGCAATCGACTTAATTCGACTACATTCCATTATCCTCGTTTTGCTTTTGTTGATGTTCATCTTATATCCTCCTTTCAAGGCACTATCCACTCCGTTCAACTGCTCTTCCAAGTCCTTTGCTGTCTCTGACAGAATTACAATGTCATCGGCGAACCCCAAAGTTTTTATTTCATCTCCATAGATTTTAATACCTTCACCGAACTTTTCATTTGTTTCCTTTACTAATTGCTCAATATACAGATTGAATAACATCGGGGAGAGGCTACAACCCTGTCTCACTCCCTTCCCAACCACTGCTGCCCTTTCATGCCCCTCGACTCTTATAATTGCCATCTGATTTCTGTACAAATTGTAAATAGCCTTCCGCTCCCTGTATTTTACCCCTGCCTCCTTCAGAATTTGAAAGACAGTATTCCAGTCAACATTGTCAAAAGCTTTCTCTAAGTATACAAATGCTAGAAACGTCGGTTTGTTTTTCCTTAATCTACTTTCTAAGATAAGTCGTTGGATCAGTATTGCCTCACGTATTCCTGTATTTCTCCGGAATCCAAACTGATCTTCTCCGAGGTCGGCTTCTACCAGTTTTTCCATTCGTCTGTAAAGAATTCGCGTTAGTATTTTGCAGCGGTGACTTATTAAACTGATAGTTCGGTAATTTTCATATCTGTCAACACCTGCTTTCTTTGGGATTGGCATTATTATATTCTTCTCGAAGTCTGAGGGAATTTCACCTGTCTCATACATCTTGCTTACCAGATGGAAGAGTTTTGTCATGACTGGCTCTCGCAAGGCTATCAGTAGTTCTAATGGAATGTTATCTACTCCTGCGGCCTTGTTTCGACTTCACGCAGTATCATATCTCCCATTTCATCTTCATCTACATCCTCTACCATTTCCATAATATTGTCCTCAAGAACATCGCCCCTGTATAGACCCTCTATATACTCCTTCCACCTTTCTGCTTTCCCCTCTTTGCTTAGAACTGGGTTTCCATCGGAGCTCTTGATATTCATACAAGTGGTTCCCTTTTCTCCAAAGGTCTCCTTAATTTTCCTGTAGGCAGTATCTATCTTACCCCTAGTGAGATAAGCCTCTACATCCTTACATTTGTCCTCTAGCCATCCCTGCTTAGCCATTTTGCACTTCCTGTCGATCTCATTTTTGAGACGTTTGTATTCCTTTTTGCCTGCTTCACTTACTACATTTTTGTATTTTCTCCTTTCATCAATTAAATTCAGTATCTTTTCTGTTACCCGAGGATTTCTACTAGCCCTTGTCTTTTTACCTACTTGATCCCTTGCTGCTTTCACTATTTCATCCCACAAAGCTACCCATTCTTCTTCTACTGCATTTCTTTCCCCCATTCCTGTCAATTGTTCCCTTATGCTCTCCCTGAAACTCTGTACAACCTCTGGTTTAGTCAGTTTATCCAGGTCCCATCTCCTTAAATTCCCACCTTTTTGCAGTTTCTTCAGTTTTAATCTACAGTTCATAACCAATAGATTGTGGTCTGAGTTCACATCTGCCCCTAGAAATGTCTTACAGTTTAAAATCTGGTTCCTAAATCTCTGTCTTACCATTATAAAATCTATCTCATACCTTTTAGTATCTCCAGGGTTCTTCCATGTATACAACCTTCTTTCATGATTCTTGAACCAAGTGTTAGCTATGATTAAATTATGCTCTGTGCAAAATTCTACCAGGCGGCTTCCTCTTTCAGTCCTTAACCCCATTCCATATTCACCTACTATGTTTCCTTCTCTCCCTTTTCCTACTACCGAATTCCAGTCACCCATGACTATTAAATTTTCGTCTCCCTTCACTACCTGAATAATTTCTTTTATCTCATCATACATTTCATCAATTTCTTCATCATCTGCAGAGCTAGTTGGCATATAAACTTGTACTACTGTAGTAGGTGGTGCTTTGTGTCTATCTTGGCCACAATAATGTGTTCACTATGCTGTTTGTAGTAGCTTACCCGCACTCCTACTTTTTTTTATTCGTTATTAAACCTACTCCTGCATTACCCCTATTTGATTTTGTATACATGCTGCCAAACCCCGAAAGCGCGGCAACTCGCGGGAGCGTTACTCAACACACCTCTCCACCGCCCTACTCCAGCCAGACTCTGCTCTGCTCACGCTCCACGCGGCACAGTTAACACTACTAAAGATCCTAAACACTTTGGTTCTCCCAGCCGTACTACGTTTTGAAGACATGGGGGGCGTGGCTCGCTGGCATGACACTCTGACCAAAACATTGCCAGTGTGCTATAGCGCTGCGTGTATTACAGTCGCTAATTGCACCATATACGCATCTAACGTCATCAGATTGGTTGTTTCAAAGTTTTTGTTTAAAATAAAATCTCGTAAAGGCGAAATTCCGCATTTCTTCTGATTAAAAATAGTTTTTAATGTAATATTACGAATAGCTAGTCTTCAATGTAAACGATACAATTTTGTTAATTCAGTAATAAACGTGTATCACAAACTAAATAATAGAAACTGAAAACTAAGTTAGCTATACCCTCCCTCCAAAGCCTCATAAATACATCTTGTTTGTAATACGTACTGGGACATTTCAGTTACGTTACACTACTGGGAAACACTGTTCATTAGCACCAATATTTACTGAAATACGGTACATAGAATGGCAAATCTACACAGTGTCCTGTTTAGGCCTATACTTTACGCCAGTTAATGTAGTGTTAGCTTTTAATTTGGTACATTATGAAGACAAAGTGAGTTACTCAACACTTGGATTATCGACGATACGTACGTATTATATTGAAACGTGAACTTGAAAACTAAGAATTTAATTCTTTGAACTAACATACCTTTTGCAGATGGTTTGGGTGTGTAGGGAAAACTGATGGTACAGCATTTTCACGCAGCCTTACTGTTGAAAGGGAAGTTCGGTCTATGTCCTCTTCTCGGAAACGCTGAGAACATATAGTGCTCCATTTAGACGCACGCCAATTCTTCCTCCTCACGGCATTCTCCCACAGAGCTTTCCGACTTTCATTTTTAGGAAATCTAAAATCATACAGGAGAAAAACACGCTATAGTACAAGTACCGATGTAGCACACGTTCGTTCACAATGAAGTTGTAAAATCTCACTTAACGAGACAACTTACACACGAAATGTTATTCCCTTCGATTTCGCATCACAATCAGAACGATTCGTACATCCGAACACCACACAAGTCACCATAATAGCGCAAAATCCTTCCAAAAGCGGGCGACAAGCCTATGCACACAAGCTTACAGCAGCAATGTTTTGGTCGGATTGAGATGGCTACCCTCGGCTTCACATAGCTTCACAGCTGTGACGTCACGGCGTCTCCCTCTATTCTTACCTCCATGGTTCTCCACACGACCTATCGATGTAATCGTTCGATAGCATAGTTTTCCCTAGGCAAGACCCAGCGTAAAAATACAAATAGTATTTACAAAACAAACCAATCATACATTGTCATAAATGCATACATTATATATACAAATTGTAAAACAATTGCAATATATAAAGACACAGAAATGTCATATCTTCAGGTAACAAAATAAGGAGAAAATTTATAGTACAATAGATGGAAATAGGAGGATATGCATTTCCGGCATTACAAGGTGTAGTTTTTTTTTATCAGCGCCAGCATAGTTTTTCATATCTCCCATACTTGTTTCGCTTCTCCGCATTGGAAACGATGTTCCAAGGTATCGTTTGCATGGCAGGTCTGATATTCTCCTGATGGTCTGAGGTGAATTTGCCGGCCGTTGTGGCCGAGCGGTTCTAGGCGCTGCAGTGTGGAACCGCGCGACTGCTATGGTCGCAGGTTCGAATCCTGCCTCGGGCATGGATGTGTGTGATGTCCTTAGGTTAGTTAGGTTTAAGTAGTTCTAAGTTCTAGGGGACTGATGACCTCAGATGTTAAGTCCCTTAGTGTTCAGAGCCATTTGAACCATTTGTTTGAGGTGAATTGCTGCTATCCCTTAATTTGTGAGTATAGTGTTGTTTATTGCTTTGCACCACGTCGCTCTGACATTCGTATTGAGCGTGCTTTCGTGTAGGTTGAGCCACACTTGTCTAAAATTGTGCGCGGGTTTCTGTGATTCAGTCTTGTTCCATTTCGCTTCTCCTCCCAGTTCCGCGTAGAGCTTTTCGGTCGTCCTCGTTCTTGGGTCTTCTGCTGAGTCTAGCACCTTTTTGGATGAAGTGTTCTCTGAGTTATTTTAATTTGTAGGGTACTGCTGATACGTTCACTGGTGCTTCTTCTGAGGCTGGCCGATACCTACTTATCACGGCGGCTGTGAGGCTGTTTGGGTTCTTCTCTGCTATGGTGTTCAGGCGGTGTATCAGCAGTGCGGCGCATTTTCTCTGGACGTCGGTCAGGCCTGCTCCTTCTTCGTGGATGCCTAGCGTGCACGTGGAGCGCTGCACTTTGAAACTTTCTCGGCGCCAGAGGAGGTGATGTATTGCACCTTTAGTGGACCTTGCTATTTCCTTTGACGGGTAGAACACTTGCGCTAGGAACCATATTTTGGACAGGAGTTGCTCGTTAACGAGCCTCGCCTTCTGGAACAGGTCCAGCTATCTATTGCCATTCGTTCTGGCGAGACCTCTTTCGAATGCAACACTTCCCTCCAATTTTGTGCCACAATTTTCATCGGGCACGAGTGTAGTTTCAGCCCTAGGCACTTGTGTGTTTCTACAACCGTGTACCGGGTACTTCTGCCTTGTATCTTTTTGTTGCCAATCGGTAGTAAGGTAGTTTTGTTATTGTTTATTTTGGCTCCTACTGCTTGCGCGAATGTTTGAAGGACTTGGTTTGTTTTGTTGAGGTCTGTCTCTGTCTCCCACGAAGAAACCAACGTCGTCAGCGTACGCTTTGCTTTTCAGTGCGGTGCCAAGCAACGTGATTCCTGCTATGATGTCTTCTATTTTTGTTAGCAGAGGATCCAGTGCGATTGCGAAGAAACTCATCGAGAGGGGACATCCTTGTCTTACTGATTTCTGTATTTTACTGGGTTTCGTATTTTGGCCGTTTACCGACGCCTGGGATGTGGCACTCCTTAGGATGTTCTTAATGATTTTAATGAAGGGTTCGCCGAGGCCGTATTTTTCCATCGTTTTGAATAGGAAATCGTGGTCTACGCATCGAACGCTTTAAGGAAGTCTATCGACATTATCGCAGCTTCTGATTTATTTACTGCTGTAATGCCGATGACGTCTCTGTATTCGTCTATGGTCTCGAATATTGTCCTCCCCGGTACGGCACATGTCTGTTGGGAGCTTATTATTTTTGCCATGACGTTTTTAGTTTCTCCGACACGCATCACGCTGCTATTTTGTAATTTGCGTTTAGCAGCGTGATGGGGCGGTAATCTTCCACTTCCCGGGACGTATCTTTCTTCGGGATTACTATTATGTTTCCCACCGTGAAGTCTTCTGGCAGTTTCTCTCCCCGTGTTATATCGTTGACGACTTCGGTGATCGTGTCGCCGATTATGTCCCAGTATTGGATGTAGAATTCAGTTGGAATTTCGTCCATTCCTGGGGCTTTTCCAACTGCACTGGATTTGACAGTGTTGTTCACGTCGTCTTTTTCCATGTTTGCCACCGGCTCCGACTTGTCTGTGTCTGTCAGGACGTCCGGCAAGTTCTGGAGTAGAGTGTCTGTTGCTGCTTCGCTCATTTCTTCTCGCTTGAAGAGTTGGCTGAAATACTCTTGTACAAGCTTCAGGATCTCTGCTGACGCTTCCTTGGTGGTTCCGTCTTCTTTCTTCAGGTGTTTGATCTGTTTTTGTTGTGTCCTTCGTATTATTCTGTGTGTATGGTGAAATGTGACCGTTTCTTTTTCCACTGTCCATAAGGGGTGGCTCCTTCTTTTTATTGCTTCAGTTTGTTCTTTCTGTATGTTTACTACTTTTGTATTTATGCGCCTTAATTTTGTCAAATGCGTTGTGTGATCGTTCGTCTGGGCATTAATTATGTCTTTCATGCACTGTGTCTAGAAGTCAGCGGTCCATTTCTTCCACTTTGATTTTTCTGCACTATACTTTATGATCGTTTTTCGTAGCTACGGTTTAGCGTGTTTTACCCACCATTCTATGGATGATTGTGTGTTTCCGGGCCCCCATGGGTGGCATTCCAACGCGCTAACCATTCAGCTATTGGGGCGGACGTTTTTCTGTGGTGAAGTTTGAGATGTGTATAGTTGCTTAACACAAGAAAAACAGAATACCACATCATATTACGGATATTCTACACCAAATAAATAATATGTATATTGTTTAATCTGGGGTGCTGCTTCTTAATGCTGCCGTAGGTTCGCCTTGATGCTACTGCATCGCCACCCGGGAATCATGCAATGGTTAAAAAAAATTCCAGTATTTCTTGTTCACAAAGAGTTTTTTTTCGCACGCTAGGTGTTCATTGGCGTACTACATGTGTAAAATTGACTTAACACTGTCTCACGACTGACGTAAGACTGTCCTCAGACTGACCTATGGCGGCATACAAATCGCCTCTATTTATATGATTTTAAACAATTACTGTCATTGTTACATATTAAATTTTTAGATTTATACAATTAAAATTATTGCATACATTTTCCAAAATTACATAGAAATTTACAAGAAATAAAAGTGAGTAATTTCATACAAAGACAAGAAAGAATCTGTTTCTATCAAGATTTTAAATTACATGTTTTATCATTGCAACGATATATTTCGTTAATTTGCATATATCATTTTACATGCTTATAGAATGATCACCCTATCATTTACAGGTGAACAGAGTGATAAGTTTCATTGAATGATAGGCCTGGATTCAATTATTTAAATCTTGTAAGCATAAAATTTTACATTTATGTATATCATAATTACAGTTCTGTTAACTAACACCAATTAGAACATGAACTTATTTGGTTCTGACTGAAAAATCATGATGTCATATTTCTATTGGGGATACAAACAATTTCTTTTAGCTTGAAAACATAAAAATAGCTGTCTTTCGAATACTAGAAATATTGGATCTTTAATCGTTAATTACTCCATAATTACAGTAGTAAATTTATTCCTACCATGTGTCTGTAGTCTGTATAATGTACAAATTGTGATGCTACATCAAGTTTTAATACAACATGTTTCCTTCATTCTGCATACTGGTGAGGCCTAACATAAACAATATCAAATAATATTTTAAATTAGTACAAATTACTAATTCGCTCCAAAAAAATCTTCAGTGTATTCGTATCCATATAACCAGAAAAGATAAAATCAAAGCAGCAGTTTAAATTGGTGAAAAATAGTGATATTACACATACGCCCTCTTCAGGAGTGTAGTGATGAGACTGGAATAGGATACAGGATCCCAAAAAGGGTTGTGGTATTTCACCGAGCTAGTGGCTTTTGGGAGAGCGTCTTCAAAGAATCAACTGAGATAAGACTGCATGGCAGACTTGTGAACAGGCACTAGGCCACAATTTAATTTCGGCATCTAACCCTGCACTAGCAGCTATACACCGAGACCGTGTCCAGCAGCTGACGCTTCGCTAGTATGGGTAGGGACACAGAAAAAGTATCGATACTTTAGGGTATCGAGTACATTTATATCGATACCGATACTTTTCTACTCCATATTTTGCAATCGATTCTTTTACTCAATGAGTACTTCATAGTAGGCATCGAGTACTTTTTAGAGCTCAGATTGTTGACACTGACGCGATGCGATTGCGGCACCATAAAGATTAGGATGGCAACACTGTCGCGACGCTACCGGCTACCAGCTATTCGAAACGCAAACGAAATACTATATGTCCGTACGTGGTACTTTGTGTTAGAAACGTTAAACGAACAAGTTGACTTTCTTGAAAATTAAAATTGGTTTGTCAGTTGTCAGTATGTGGTTTGTATGCACGCCTAGGATGGCGCCTGTGAAAAGTGAGCTGCGGAAGTATTACACTCGATTAAACACCAATGAAGTGAAATGCAAAATTTGGTTCAAAACCTTAAAATCATCGGAGAATACGTGAATATGAAGAAACATTTGCAAAAGCATCCCACAAGTACAATATCAAGGTTAATTTACTTAAATTCTTAGAATATTATACTTTTTAGTTTTTTACTTTTTCTGAAACCAGTTCATTTTTATTTAGAAAAAAAACCTAAATCATCGTCATTGAGAACACAGGAAAAAGCACATGTCTGAGGTTTTCTACACTGGAAGTTTTTATTTTTGTTTTCATAAAAAAAAATCACTCACTCTGTATTTTTCAGTGAAAAAGGAAATCTGGCACAGGGACAAATGATAATCGAGTTACCACCAAAATGGCCGACGATGAATGAGCAACACCCATCATCGCCATCGCCCAGTGAGCCTATCGACATCAACGTCACTTCTGAGGATAAGGTCTTCAATCCTGTGCAATCATGAGAGAATTCAACGGACGCAGAAAGCAGACCGCCTAACAAAAAGAAGCAACTTTCCATCGTAGAAACACTACAGAGAAAGCTATTGTATGCGGAGGGAGGGAGAGCGAACTCTCTGTTATGCAAATTGTTGCCTTATTTTGTTTGTGTGGACAAACGACCATTCGACATTGTTAAAGGTCGTGGATTTCGGAAACTGATGCGTCAGGTTTGTCCATCTTTTAAAATTCCGAGCGTAGACACTCTTAAAGAAAATCTAGAAGGGTTTCTACAGAGTTATGAGATCGAAAATTGAACTGAAATTCGAAACTTTAAATCATATCTCGTTAACCTGTGATGTATGGCTCGGTATATGACCACCACTAGTTATTTAGGTGTCCGATGACAATAAACTTCACGCTGCGTTGTTACTGTTGCGCTGGATCAACGGCATACTGGTGACTACATTTCTGAACAGATGCCAGAAATTTGTCGAGGAATGAATATCAAATCTATTATTACTGATAATGGTGCAAATATGGTAGCTGGTATTACGAAATTCATAGGCAGAGGGAAACATTTATCTTCTTTTTGCCCATACCATTAATCATATTGCTGAATCGGCTATGGTGATCAACGATTTCAATTTATTGTGTAATAAAGTGAGAGATGTTGTTAAGTATTTCAAGTCAAGCGTGATTCAAAGTAATTTATTAAGGCAAAAACAAACTGGAACTACTTTGAAGTTAATCTTAGATGTAAAGACTCATTGGAATTCTGTGTATTACATGCTTGAAAGGTATATCAAACTGGCTCCTTTCGTGCATCAAATTTTGATGCTTAATGCGGAAGCACCACTTACTCCATCGGCTATAGAAACGCAGAATATTAAAGATCTGCTTCAGATCTGCTTCACGTTTTGAAGCCATTGGAATGCGTTTCTAAAGAAATATCTCGAGAACAGTATGTGACCATCGTAAAATTATACCGATGATCAACTGTTTAATAGCACAGATAGATGCTTTGAATCTATCTAGTAACAGTGTGGCAGGAGTCCTTAGAAGCGAAGTCATGAAACAAATTCAGTGCAGGTTTGGACAAGTGGAAGATAGTCATTTAGTAGCCATGTCTTGCATACTCAACCCAAGATTCAAAGACATCCATTTTCAAGACGCCAGAGCTTGTACAATATCTATAATAAAGTGATTGATAGCAACAAATCCTGTCACCACCAACAATAGTAGCGAGACAGATAGTGATTCGTCGGCTGACATATCTTATGATTTTTGGAGCCATCACAAAACGTTGGCCTGTACAAAACAAAACAAAAAAAAAAAAAAAGCGAAGCCACTTCCTCTTTCACGAACCCGCAATCTTCAGCAAATCTGAAGGATGAAATGACGCTATATTTAGCAACGTCCGTACCGCCACTATCTACGAACCCATTTGAACAGTGGGAAGACATGAGAAGTGTATTTCCACAATTATATAAGCTGGCTAAAGGATACCTGCCAATCCCAACTATGTCCGTGCCTTCAGAAAGATTGTTTTCGACCACTATGTCTAAATAGCGAAATAGGCTATCACCAAAACAGTTGGACAAACTTCTATTTTTAAGAGATTGCACAGAGAAAGAATGGGAGGTTTGAAATACATAACCATAATTTGGATTTCATACTGTGAAATATTTATACTAAATAAAATGTTTGATTACTTGAAATATTGCTTATTATTTTCAATGTTAAAACATTCACAGGGCTTGCAGTGTATCTCCTACATAGGTATGTATTATGCTGTATGGGGCAGACTGTACTGTGTCTTGTGCATTAGATTATTGCTTACCAATTGTATCTTACGACTTGACTGGAAGTTGTAAAGTTCATTTAAATTTCTCAGATCTCAAAATATGGATAGATATTGAATTTGTATGAGATGAAGTACAGTTTTAACAAAAAATTTCATAGAAAATTTGAAAACATACGCCGAAGTATTGATACTTTCAATTTTTCTACGATGATATTTTGTAAATGTTCGTATTTTGTTCGAAAAATCGATCGATACCAAACGTATCGATAAATTGGGGTACCGATACGTACTGTCGACACTATTGTGAGTACGGTACTTTTTGACCGATACTACTCATGAGTACAGTATCGATACTTTTTAATCGATACCGTGTTCCTAAGTCTGGGCAAGACAATACGGCGAAGTCTAGGGAGTGTCTCCCGACAGTACGCACTTGGCTGTTTTGACGATTGGCTGCCGGAAGTCACGTGACTTGGCTGCGAGACACTCCCGCGAAGTCTAGCTGGCAGTCCGCGCTGTCGCAGGCAATCGCCTCCACCCCCCCCCCCCCCTCCCCGTCTCCCGCCAAAGACCATTGTGCCGGGAGAACGACCGGGAAGAGACGGCCTCCGCTGGGAGAGCTTTGCGGAGTGATTCGTAGCTTCCTTACAACTTCAAATTAGTCTACTTCCATCGGAAGTAGCCCACAAAAATTCACTTCTTCCAAAAATACGTATCTATATATCGTCCATTTCAAACACCATCATTGAGCTGGGAAAGACGTCGTTACCCAGTACTTGACTCACGCCGAATTCGAAAACCCAAGTTAACCATTTCAGAAGAGACAGCATCTCAGAAGAAAACACCGGCGTAAACCCAGGCATTTCGAAGTCAACGACACTTCGTCAGAAGATGATGAGAATGACGCTTATCGAAACGTTGGGGAATTTGAATGCAGACACTCGGATGGAAGTGATGGTGATTGTCTTTTTTTTATTTATTTTAATGGAACTGAGAATCTTTTCAGGAACAGTTCCTGAAAATCAAACTGTTAATCAACGTTACTACTTTGAAGTTTTACCTTAACTCTGTGAGAAAATAAGAAAAAAACAATCTGAAAGGCAGAAGAAAAAGTCATGCGTTCTGCATCAAGACAACACACCAGCTCATGCCGCATTGTCTGTTAAGAGGTTTCTAGCGAAGTACAGCATCCCAGTGGTATTCCATCCACCTTATTCGCCTGACCTAACACCATTCCCCATGGTCAAATCTGCAGTAAGAGGAACAATATTTCAGTCCGTTGAAGCAGTGAAAGGAAAAGCAGCATGCGTCATCAAAGAGCTCACAGAAGAAGACTTCTAGCAGTTTCCATTAATGGCAAAATTTGCCTGGAGCGTTGCAGGGGTAGAGGAGGGGTGTATATTGAGGGTGGTGGTAACTAAATATGTATGTTTTTGAAATAAAATGTTTTACAGGAATAGTTCCATATTTTTATAGCCACACCTCGCATTTTCGCTGGTGTTGCGGCTGATATTTGCAATTACGTTTTTGCAATGGGTTGCTGGACTCGGTTCAGACAAATACGATCATGACTTTCATGCAACGGAAAGCATCAGTTTGTTTCACTATACAAACAAAATGATTTTTAAATTGGAATTTTAAGTGTCCATTCGGTAGAGCAGTCCTAAATTAGTCTAGTGCGATGTTTGTTTAACCGTCATGTAACAAAAGGGACATTAAAACCTGAAGAATAACCAGTACTCCATCAGAGACTGAGCAGCGCTGCCACAAGGCGGTAGACTCAGTTAGCACGAGCTGGGACGGCACACGAGTGTATATATATAGTTATGGTTTTCTGTTAAGTTAAAAAAATGGCTCTGAGCATTATGGGACTTAACTTCTGCGGTCATCAGTCCCCTAGAACTTAGAACTACTTAAACTTAACTAGCCTAAGGACATCACACACACCCATGCCCGAGGCAGGATTCGAACCTTCGACTGTAGAGGTCGCGGGGTTCCAGGCTGTAGCGCCTAGAACCGCTCGGCCACCCTGGCCGGCTAAATTCAAAAGGAACTGTAAGTTCAAAAGGAACTGTAAACTGTTGGTATATTTCACCATTTAAAATCAGTCCTACAAAACTGGGTTCAAATGGCTCTGAGCACTATGGGACTTAACTGCTGAGGTCATCAGTCCCCTAGAATTTAGAACTACTTAAACCTAACTAACCTAAGGACATCACACACATACATGCCCGAGGCAGGATTCGAACCTGCGACCGTAGTGGTCGCGCGGTTCCAGACTGTAGCCCCTAGAACCGCTCAGCCACACTGGCCGACTACAGAACTGGGTATTGCAGACTTGCCCTTGGTGCGTTCATCTCCCAGGTTTTTCTTTTTTTTTCTGGCCTAGGAGAACTCCAAGAAAGAAACCTCATCCTAGGTGCTAGTGAACGAAAGCATAAAAGGAAATGAGCAACACTTCTTCAGAAGTACTTGTGTATTCTTTACGCAACAGATAAATAACGAATGACACCATTTCACAAATATTGAGAGGCACCCACATGCCTTGCTCATACTATGGCATCAAGCAGTCAGGCATGCAAGATGAGTGGTATGCCAAGCGAGTGGATTTATTCTTATTTATCAAGTAACATCAATGACTGATTATGAGCTCTAGTACTCACAATTAAGCTGCAAATTATTCTCCTGTTTGAATATTATGCAACGGAAACGGATAACGCACATTCAGTAATTTACACAACTCTGATTCTTCACTACGCACTGGCAGTACCACATTTTCTTTCTTACCAAACGGCTTTGATAAACACGTGGCCATCGCACTGAATATGAATGGCGCACACATTATAAATTCTGGATATCATGACTACATACTATCGGAAGAACAAGGCCACCAATCTCTTTCTTTTCACTATCTTTTTTATTCCGATAAATTCTATTATGATTCAAAGATAACCTAAACACAACATTACGTTTTATACAACAATAATTGCATATGAGAAACTCCGCCCAGTGGGCATGGCTTTACATTGGTGATTCTCTATCTTATGGTCTCGTAATTATCTAACGCTACAGTGCACTTTCTGGATAGGATGGTGGATCTTTTGCTGTATCTCACACTTCGACTCTCACACCCATCATCACGAAAATTTCCTCCAGACCGAGC
Source organism: Schistocerca americana (assembly GCF_021461395.2). Lineage (NCBI taxonomy): Eukaryota > Metazoa > Arthropoda > Insecta > Orthoptera > Acrididae > Schistocerca > Schistocerca americana. Next base: position 282,763,391 of record NC_060122.1, read on the forward strand.
GGTAAAAAAAGGAACATGCATAACCCACTCCCTCTGAACCTATCTTGCTACTCTCCCACGCAAACCACGCATACTTAAATTACATGAAATACATCACACTGGCAACATACATCACGAAGTATAGTCACAACGTTAGAATCACTTCACTTTCAGCTTTCCCACTTCAATTAGTATTCATCCCAGTTTCACACGACACTGCCCCACTTCGTAACTTTTCTTTCCTACTACGAACTCTGGAGAATATATGCACGTCTTCCTGTGTAATGCAAGCCAAGTGGCGTTGCTGGATAGACGGCTGACTCATCTTATTTCTCTCTCAGAGTATTAGAGTTTGAATCAAGCGTCATACGGAAACATAACACGCAAAGTAATAATAAGAACATATTCGTCACACACGCGAGTCCTCAACTGATTCCATGGACGAGTACTTGTCTTTATTCTTTGTCAAATACACAAATTGAGACTCACACAGTACTCACCACGTGGGAGTACTCATCTCTAATTTCAACTCCTGCACACGCCATTTCTTAAATACACTCCTGGAAATTGAAATAAGAACACCGTGAATTCATTGTCCCAGGAAGGGGAAACTTTATTGATACATTCCTGGGGTCAGATACATCACATGATCACACTGACAGAACCACAGGCACATAGACACAGGCAACAGAGCATGCACAATGTCGGCACTAGTACAGTGTATATCCACCTTTCGCAGCAATGCAGGCTGCTATTCTCCCATGGAGACGATCGTAGAGATGCTGGATGTAGTCCTGTGGAACGGCTTGCCATGCCATTTCCACCTGGCGCCTCAGTTGGACCAGCGTTCGTGCTGGATGTGCAGACCGAGTGAGACGACGATTCATCCAGTCCCAAACATGCTCAATGGGGGACAGATCCGGAGATCTTGCTGGCCAGGGTAGTTGACTTACACCCTCTAGAGCACGTTGGGTGGCACGGGATACATGCGGACGTGCATTGTCCTGTTGGAACAGCAAGTTCCCTTGCCGGTCTAGGAATGGTAGAACGATGGGTTCGATGACGGTTTGGATGTACCGTGCACTATTCAGTGTCCCCTCGATGATCACCAGTGGTGTACGGCCAGTGTAGGAGATCGCTCCCCACACCATGATGCCGGGTGTTGGCCCTGTGTGCCTCGGTCGTATGCAGTCCTGATTGTGGCGCTCACCTGCACGGCGCCAAACACGCATACGACCATCATTGGCACCAAGGCAGAAGCGACTCTCATCGCTGAAGACGACACGTCTCCATTCGTCCCTCCATTCACGCCTGTCGCGACACCACTGGAGGCGGGCTGCACGATGTTGGGGCGTGAGCGGAAGACGGCCTAACGGTGTGCGGGACCGTAGCCCAGCTTCATGGAGACGGTTGCGAATGGTCCTCGCCGATACCCCAGGAGCAACAGTGTCCCTAATTTGCTGGGAAGTGGCGGTGCGACCCCCTACGGCACTGCGTAGGGTCCTACGGTCTTGGCGTGCATCCGTGCGTCGCTGCGGTCCGGTCCCAGGTCGACGGGTACGTGCACCTTCCGCCGACCACTGGCGACAACATCGATCTACTGTGGAGACCTCACGCCCCACGTGTTGAGCAATTCGGCGGTACGTCCACCCGGCCTCCCGCATGCCCACTATACGCCCTCGCTCAAAGTCCGTCAACTGCACATACGGTTCACGTCCACGCTGTCGCGGCATGCTACCAGTGTTAAAGACTGCGATGGAGCTCCGTATGCCACGGCAAACTGGCTGACACTGACGGCGGCGGTGCACAAATGCTGCGCAGCTAGCGCCATTCGACGGCCAACACCGCGGTTCCTGGTGTGTCCGCTGCGCCGTGCGTGTGATCATTGCTTGTACAGCCCTCTCGCAGTGTCCGGAGCAAGTATGGTGGGTCTGACACACCGGTGTCAATGTGTTCTTTTTTCCATTTCCAGGAGTGTATTTCCAACTTATAGTACACACGCCAGTAATTCAGCTTAACTTTAGCACTCGGAAGTATTTCAACTTAGTATTAGCACTCGCAAGTATTTCAACTTATTGCTACACGTGGTTTCATTGTGACCGTTGGTCACTTCTGAAGATTACTACGATCCCCTTAATATTACCTGCCTGACATTTAATTCTCTCCCCAAAAGTTCCTGAAATAGAGAAATAATTATTCCAAACTACTCTTAAGTATTTCACATGCATACCATTGTCTCCACTCTTTTGTCTTTACGGAGCACACCTAAGACAGGTCTTACCAACACAAGATCCAGCGCCAGAGTGCTGAAACATGGCCGTTCTTCAGGTCATCTCGCAACTCCACTGAGGTGGGGGAACACCATGCTACCGTATTGGCCAGCCACATTTCAGGCGCTCAAAGCTCAGGTAAATTTCATCTCTTTGGTTCCACCAAAGGTGACCAAAAGACCGTCTCAAAGATGATCATATATTGCACATTCACTATCTGCAGTTAGCAGACGACCCTACATTCATTCATTTCACAGATCTCACCAATTTGGATATAGGGATTTATTTTGTAGGAGTGCACATGAGATCAATGAAATAAATAAATTGTCCTTCTTTCCTACACTGGTATCCGGCTTCGGTGTATTAAGTGAAATTGAGTTGTTATTACAAAAAATATGTTGTTGTGACAAGAATAACGAAGAATGTTGTACCCATTTTCAATGTCGGGCGGTACTGTACCTTTTCAATATATGCACTAAATAACTGTCCTAAGATGAATTCAAATCCAGATATACAAGGTATCCCAGGAGCAACATCAGTGTTCACGGATAAGGCAGGAACTATCATTCGGTTAAAAAAGGTGAAGTAATCATGGGATCTAAAATGAATGGCGTCTTTGACATTCTTCGACACTTTGAAACAAACGTCTTCTACTGCAAGCTATTTGTTTCAGTATTTTAAGAGGAGGTAGTGTGGACCAAAACAAGAAAAAGTTGTCTAGTAAACATGGGCTCTGAAATGTATACCTTAAGAGCTACAAACACTCATTAGGGGGAAGAGGCGTGTTTCTCAGTGGCGTAGGTCAACAAGTACTCGTAGCTCTTAAGGCAGTGATTCCCAACTTGGGAATAATTACTCCCTGAGAGGTAAAATGGAATTTTCTGAGGAGTAAAAACTAAACGACTAGATTCTGTTCCAGTCACGAAACTAAATAATTTTCAAAAGATCATTACCATTACAACAATTCCATAAGACTCTAATATTGATTATATAAGTTATCAAAAATTACTTTCTCTAAATTAGTAGCATTAATGAGGTGAAGGTCACAGATTCCTCACATAGTCCACCCACTAGACATATTGTGCTGCAATTTGTCCCTTACATTGCTGATGATAAAAGTGAGACATACACGTAACAAATGCTAACTATCACAAGAAAATGTCTTCTCTAAGTTGTAGCTAGTACCTGCAGTACTCCAGAATTGTGTGTGTGTGTGTGTGTGTGTGTGTGTGTGTGTGTATGAATGTTCTATCTCCGATGAAGGCTTTGTTGGCCGAAAGCTCATTTTCTGACAGTCTTTTTGTTGTGCCTATCTGTGACTCAGCATCTCTGCTCTATGGTGAGTTGCAACTATCCTTTTCATAATACTGAATGTCAGAATAAAACAGAAGGTAAGTTAGACAAAGAAATTAAGAAATGTAATGCGCAATTTCACACTCGTGCTGTTTTCATCAATCAAATAAGCGAGAGGATTAATAAAATCTCAAACACATAAACTGTGGCTGTTAATGCATCTAAAGAAATGCATCGACAGCAATGCGCAAAATTAGAATCTGTTGCAAATGAACAGTGTAAACTTAACAGTAAAATTTCCAATGGAAAAACCAAATAATAGTGGTTAGGGAGAGAGATAATGTGAATTGTTCAGATCTTACGTAACGTTGTGGCAGTTGTGGACCATTGATTGAAGTTTAATTTCTTTGAGTTTTGGTGTACGGCTTGGTATCTAGGTCGTCTCCCCAAGGATGTACAACGATGCCGGCGTGGCTTCGTCGGCAATTCTCTCTTCATGTCGACTTCTCCGAAAAGGTCCATATAAAGATATTAAGATATTAAGCTGTATCTCGGCAGGACTTTTGCATATTATAACTTTTAATTAACACAATATTGGAAGCATCTTTATCGCACCGCCTCAAAAGACAGACACCCTGATCGGTGGAAAAAGCAATTGAGGTACATAAAAAAATTGATAGTATTGCTTTCTGTCAGCTCACACTGATGTAATCATACCTTTGCCGTACGGGGAAGGAGCAAATAAGAGTCATTACAAATATTTATTTACATGAATGGGCCATTTAAAGAACCTACATAAAATCTAGAGACAACACAAAGCTGATTCAAGTTAAACTGAGAGAAATCGAAGAAAAGGTAGAAATCTTCTCCAGATACAGGCTGTGACTAGTCGTATTACTAAAACAGAAAGGAAATTAAATAGACATTAGAAACATGGTATGAACAATAAAAGCGAATAGACAGTATTCGTGTAGGTGATTACGAAGATTATTTTAGTACATGCAGGTTCCACCAGTTTTCGGTAAAAGGCAACATACATCGTGGGGCATTCATTCGACAGCCTGAGAATATTATTCCTGAAACCTGACCCGAACTAGAAAATATAAAGTGGGTTATTAGCAGATTTGAAGGCGATATCATACCACGGGGAACAGAAGTGTCGTACGTAAAACGTAAGGCAAATTTGTATACGTGTTTCTGAACCAATACAGGTTTAGTAGCACACAGAACAGTGTCATAAACGAACTATTTGAAGATAGAAGCTTCTCTAGTAGTTCTTATAGCATTTATAATACTGAAATTCTTGGTATCAGTACAAAAGAAACATATTAACGTCAACAAACATGATGCCAATAAATTGATTGATATACTTGAGCAATTAGATTCGCTATCTGACAATTGACAAGCACAGGAGCAACAGGTGGTGAACAGACAGGTGGAATGACCAAGAGCAAGGCAGAGACAGCGGTGCTGACAGGAATGAGATGCATTGTGGACGGGACTGATACATTTCATGGCCGAGAAGACAGTAGACAAACGTGAAATAGCTACAGCCACTCTAAAAGACGGAGAGGTGCATTTCAGTGGGACATGAGTAGAGGAAATTATCATGGAAGCAACAAAGAGTACCAAAATAGTGAAAATCGGGAGCACTCGCCTGAAAGAGGTAGAAATCGTGATGTGCCTTGCAAGGTAACTGATGATTATCAGGTCCCCAAGTTAACTGACATTATTTCATTTCCGTTTCGTATTGTCAGTTCTTCCTCTTCATACATCCAGAACTTCATCTATCATCTTTATTATTCTTCAGTTTCAGAGATGAGAAAAGGGGTAATAGCGACCCAAAACGTTATGACCACCCGCTTAATAGCTAGAGGAGCAGATAGTGGACTGACGTAAGTCTGTCCTCCAGGCTGTTTGGATGCTAACATCTTCACTGAAAATTGAACAATATTTATATGACACTGGCCCATGCTAATTATTTCACCGTAATGATTTCTTCACCACACTTGTAACACTGCTGCGACACAGACATGGAAAAATCAGTATATCCGATTTGTAACTTTTTACTGCGTCGAAAGTTTGGGGGTCAGACCCCTCCAGCTTTACCACTATATAAGCTAACTAGTTCACGGTGGACCCATAATAATGCTATATTAATAATCTTCCCTTGTTGAAATTCCACTCGGCTAGTTTGACTTGACCTGCTTCCCTCTGCTTTTTGAGTCGCCAAGGAATGTGTCGGAATTTTTACTTCGCTGCTCCCAATATATTATTTCAAGGCGCGAGATTTTTTTCAGGCTATAGTTTATGAGATACTTATTAAAATATCAAAATGCCTTTGAGGATATTTATGACAATGTCAGTGAGTGCAGTATTTTGTGAATGCTGTTTCAGCTAATTAAAAACGCTAAGCTAATTAAAAACGCTAACAACAACTCAAAGTTGGGTATGGTAAAAAGCAGATCGTGCAACTTAGCTGCCTTGCGACAGAATCCGACGTAGTTTTTAAACTTGACACAATCTAGGAGTTAGCTTCACTCAAAGCATGGAAATGCAAAGTAATACAATAAAAAATAGAATTCCTGGAAACAGATAATAAATTGTTAATTGTGGTTCTTGTCATTTATTTGTCATCAATAATTTATACAGTATAAACGATTTATGAACATCAAATAAAATCTGTACTTTACTATACACCATACGAAAACTAACGTCAGTAACTGCTGTAAGCAATACGATATAAATTTTATTTCGCTTTCGATTTTTCATAAAATTATATTCCATAATTTTTTTTGTTCTACTATAGTGAGACTTTTCATTTATTCTGTGTTTCATTTTTTGAATATTATTCATTTAAGTAATGTTTTTCAATATTGCTTTACCTTTCCTAAATTTACTTGTAAGATTCGCTAAAACTGCGTAGGAATAATTCCATGGCGGTAGTTTCACTGGGAGGGGTGCGGGTGGAGGCGTAACTCTGGCAGTGCTGACAGGGGTGCAGGATCACCTCCGTGCAGCTGCTCTCAATGTCTAAACAAACTTGCCTTGTTAAAGGATTACCCCACAGTGAAGAAACGCTAGCTGCTATCACACCGCCGGCCGGTGTGGCCTTGCGGATCTAGCCGCTTCAGTCTGGAGCCGCGTGACCGCCACGGTCGCAGGTTCGAATCCTGCCTCGGGCATGGATGTGTGTGATGTCCTTAGGTTAGTTAGGTTTAAGTAGTTCTAAGTTCTAGGGGACTGATGACCAGAGATGTTAAGTCCCATAGTGCTCAGAGCCATTTGAACCATTTACTATCACATCGCTTACTGGTAACGTCAAAATATTCTGACTTTCACTGGTTTTGCCACACAGTTCGGAGAAATGACGCTAAGGCCTGCACCTATGTCAATTGCCACAGTAACCAGGAACCTTCCAATAGTGATAGTAATTGACAATAGATTTACTACTGCTACAATTCTGCCCCGAGACCAACGAACCAATAGTTTGTCAAGCAAGTCACCTTTGTAAAGCTGGCACGTGTTTGCTACTGTCTCTTGTTACACCACTAACCAGTCGTTCGGGACGCTCACTGGCGGTCTAAGTTTTCCCTGTTCGTTCTGTCTCACGTTACTTGTGGCCAGTTTGCATGTCCCTCGTTTCTGTTTGTTTTTCGAGGGCTGTCTGGGTTATTTCGGCACCAGTCATCACTGACATCTTGGTAGGTGGGGTCATAACTGTTGCTATGTCTCTGATCCCAGCATGTGTTATTGTGTCAGAAATCGAGTTTGTCACGCCACACCTCCCATTTAGTGTCCAATGTCGTCTTGAGTATTCCCCTCATTCCTGTCACATGCACTCGTCGATTGCCTATGTTGGGAAAACAAGACATAGTCGCTGAATGCCGCATGAAACTCCTCGACATCGTGTTCATGTACATCAAAAGTTTTTCACGGATATGTGTTCGATTAGTCTGTCCTGTGCGCAACATATCTGCCAATAGCATATGTCTATCACGGTACTTTGCTTTGTTGAAATACTTACCAAAGTATAGTGCAGGTTACTGGTAAAGTTCCTGTAAATCTCTGGGACGACAACTTCACTCTGTAAGTGCAAACCAGTGCTCCAGCATTTCATGAGGAAATCTTGTTGAAAACTCGAGTATTTCCTACTGCTTTCAGCAGCATCAGCCATCCACAATGGAGCATCACCCTGCAGGTGATCAGGTACAAAACGAAAGTGTTGCTTATCGTTCTAGTTGTTTGACAGCATGCCACAGAACGATTTTATAAAGACCACAAGGTGGATGTCTTTTTGGCCTAGTGTGATAGTGGGTGTTGTGGAATACCGCCATCGACAACGAGGAAGATTAGAACGCTTTGCCCTAGCCCCCACGTTCAGTCACATAAGTGTGCTGCTATCAACCTGCACAGAACTTGCTTGCTCTTCTTAGGCGCGTAGACCTGCGAGCTCTATTCGTAGATTTTATACTTTACCAGAAACACCAAATTTTGGTTTGTGAGTCTCAGGGCGTAACTGTAGCAGTAACAAATCGATTGTCAACTCCTATCAATATGGTTCAAATGGCTCTAAGCACTATGGGACTTAACGTCTCCGGTCATCAGTCCCCTAAAACTCAGAACTAATTAAACCTAGCTAACCTAAGGACATCATACACATCCATGCCCGAGGCAGGATTCGAACCGACGACAGTAGCGGTCGCGCGGTTCCAGACTGTAGCGCCTAGAACCGCTCGGCCACAAGGCCGGCAACTCCTATTAGTATCGGAAAGATCCTAGGTGTAGTGGCAACTGACATACACTGGTAAGCCAAGCCGGACGTTGTGGCCGAGCGGTTCTAGGCGCTTCAGTCTGGATCCGCGCGGCTGCTACGGTCGCAGGTTCGAATCGTGTCTCGGGCATGGATGTGTGTGATGTCCTTAGGTTCGTTAGGTTTAAGTAGTTCTAAGTTCTAGGGAATTGATGACTCCAGATGTTAAGTCCCATAAGCTCAGAGCCATTTGAACGATTTTTTTGATATGCCAAAACATTATGATCACCTGCTTAAGAGATTGTTTGTTCGTCTTTGAAATGAAATACACCACTGATTCTGCGCATCAGGTTGGTTGGTTGTTTGGGAGAAGAGATCAGACAGCGAGGTTATCGATCTCATAGGATAAGGGAAGGATGGGGAAGGAAGTTGGCCGTGCCCTTTCAAAGAAACCATCCCGGCATTTTCCTGGAGCGATTTAGGGAAATCACGGAAAACCTAAATCAGGATGGCCGGACGTGGGATTGAACCGTCGTCCTTCCGAATGCGGGTCCAGTATGCTAACCACTGCGCCACCTCGCTCGGTGCACATCAGGGATCCGATAGTTTGTTGGTAGCTTTGTGGAGGTATGTGGCACTAGATGTCTACGCACAGGGTGTGTAATTCACGTAAATAACGGGCCGCTGATACGCGTACGCGGTGATGGCCCCCGATAGCGAACCAAATGGGTTCCATAGGATTTACATCAGAGGGATTCGGTCGCCGAGATACCACCACGAGTTTACTGTAGTGCTCCTCAAACCACCGTAGCATGGTTCTGGCTTCAAAACACCGTTATACTGCTGAAAGATGACGTCGCCGTCTGACATCAAGTATGAATGGATGCAAGGGGTTCGCAAATGTCAGCGTGTCTTTGACTACTACCACATGTCCCATGCAAGAGCAGGAAAATGTCACCCATGGCATAATACTGCTCCCACCAGCCTGCGTCCGTGGTGCGCTGTACGTTTCGAGCGATTGTGGAGACGACCATCGACGTAGCGCAGCAAAAATGTATTTCACCCAAAGAGCCGTCACGCTTCCATTGACCGACGGTCGAATCCCGATGGTCCTGAGCCCACTGCAGTCAGTCGTAATTGACAGTGTCATTGGCTCTACATGTGAACACGTAGGGGTGGTCTGCTGCGGAGCCCCATGTTCAACAGTGTACACCGAAACACTTGTCTGTGCAGCAGCACTGTGCTCTTTAGGCAGAGATGCCACAGATCACCATCTGTCCTACTTTACAGAGCAGACAAGCCTCCGAACGCCACGTTCTGTGAAGAGTCGTGGACATCCAACTATTTTGGACATAGTGGTAGTTTCACTGTCCTTCTACCTATTTGCATAGGCGCTCACGACAGTAGCAGGTAAACATCCGACCAGCTTCGTTGGTTTCGAGGTATACGAGGGTTATTCAGAATGTAGGGAACATTTTGGCACTAAAAAAAAAAGAAGTACAAGAAATACATTTTATTATATACATCTGAAAGAGCGACTGACATACTACTTTTCCACATAGTCACCAAACACATTGAGGCACTTATCATAGCGGTGCACGAGCTTTGAAAGACCTTCGTCGTAAAATTCTGCCGCCTGAGACTTCGGCCAGTGAGTCACACCCGCCTGGAATTCCGCATCGTCGTCAAAGCGCTGCGTTGCAAGCCCTTCATCTTGGGAAACAGTTTAAGTCACTTGGTGCAAGATCGGGGGCTGTAGGGAGTATGAGGGAAAATTTCCCCTTTGAATGAATTAAGGAGCTCTTTAGTGTGATTTGCCATGTGAGGTCGGGCATTGTCGTGCAAAAACAAAATTTTGGACGTCAGCTTCCCTCGGCGTTTGTGTTTAACTTGTGGGAAAGAAAGCGAAAGCTCCGTTATTGTGAAGCGACGGTTTTCGCGAATCGTTTCATCAAGTTTAGCGACAAGATCGTCAGTCACAATGCTCGGGCGTCCACTCTTCTCTTCATCATGAACGTTGGTTCGACCATTTTAAAACCGAATGCACCATTTCCGGAAGGAACATTCACTCATTATGTTGTTGCCGTAGACATCGCACAGTTCACGACAAATTTCTATAAGTTTCAGGTTTTTTGCCAACAAAAACCATATCACAGACCGCACCTCACAACTGGTGGGATTTTCTATTGCAGCGACGTTTCAAATTCGAATATCGGAAAAACCAGACATGCAGAGATGTTTCCACTGTCACGGATGGATGCCGACTGAGCTGCCGAGCACGCACATACCAAAATATACGCGATCAGCGGGCGCCTAGCGGCGTCAGACGGAAACGTTCCCTACTTTCTGAATAGCCCTAGTACGATCACAGGCTCTGCGTAATAATAATTTGCCCTTTGTAAAAGTCGCTTATCGCAACGGATTTTCCAATTTGCAGCCCATATCATCGCTAGGTGAACTCCAGTCTGTGTCTGCTCCGCTTATATACCTTTGCTACCGTGTCACGTGCCCGCGACGCTACCAGGCGGCGTCCGATGTAGCGGTGTGCAGTGGTCATAATGTTTTGGCTTATCAGTGGATGTCAGTTATCATTGCACCTAGGATCCTTCCGATAATGATAGTAGTTGACAAGGATTATCAGTGTACGTGCAGACCTTAGCGTCATTCCTCCAGAACTGTATGGAAAAGTCAAAGAAAGTCGTCTTTATCATATTCTCTGACGCATAGCTTTATTGTTTTAACTCCTATCTAAACGGTTTGTGCCTTTCTTTGAGTCCTTGAATCTTTGTTAACGAGTTCATTTACCTTGTCAACTTTCATAAGCTCACCATTTACAAATCTGGCAATTAACTTTTCTTCAATGATATTCTCTGCTTTGCCTTGCTGTTCAGAGAATGAATCAAGAAACCTCTTTCTTAATGCTTCGTACTGATTTCCGTACCAGTCTTGTTGTTTTAATAAGTTCTTGTCCCGGCTTTTGCATAAAAATGCAATTAATTTGGCGAGAGTGAGAGAGAGGTACGACGATAACACCATGATCAACAGCACCTGTAGAAAGCACCATGCAGCCCAAGACAATAGGTGCTGCTTCCCATCTCCTGTGACATAAACTAGAAATGATTAACTTAGAGGGTTCTCTTCTTGTTAATGATAATTACCTCTTTTCTCTGGTAGTGCGACGACGTCGATGACTATTCGGCGGTCGTCGTCTTGAAGATTATTCCCGTGCATCCGAAGATTTGGCTTAGTAGTTCGTGATGGCATACACGGGGAAAGAGGTGTACTTGAAACTTGTAGAAATAAAATACTTCTCTTCCAAGGGCTATCCACTTTTTATTTGTTAGGCGCGTATAGAACAGGGTACGTCTGTACATCACGGCAGACGAGAACGGAAGAGCTATGTTACAAGCATTAAAACAAAAGAGATGGTGTTAAAAGAGTTAAAGGTATAGTGTTTTTAATTTTCCCGCCGCCCTCTCAGATACATTAATGCGGCGAATATGAATTTATGTATGTTTGATGCACACATTAATGCGGCGAATATGAATTAATATATATTTGATGCATTCAACTACCTCCTATATTAATTAATACATTTCGTATCTCTATGCAGGTAAACCTAACCTAACCTACACAATTGCACCCTATTGTATACTGACGTGTTCCACGATCACTGGACAACAGTATACAGGAGCGGTGCAAACCAGCATTTTACATAATTTTTTTGCCCTGTTTGGGTACGAAATACCTTCATTTATCCCTGCACAAGGACGTGTCAGCGTTATAATACGTACATTTATGTTCGCAAATAATTTAGAATAAGTGGATTTGGAGGTCAAAGTTTTTACTCCCCTTGTTGCAGTATAATCGTTGCCTGTTGCCGGCGTGGTTAACCATATGCACGTCACTTGGTGTACGCTGCGAGCGTACCGCAGCTACAGATAGGCTGTACGAGGTTGTAATACCATTTCACTTTTTATCACAAAGTTTGTTGCGAAAGTGTTCATCCCCTTGCTTCAAAGTGGTATGTTGTAGCGTGTGCATACTTATCGGTACTGCGACGAGTAGGCTCATCATTTAGGGCCCAGGGCAGTGGCTCGCTGTCGTAATTCACATGTTTCAGTGATCGAACCCCTAGTTTGTGGCATTTGTTGAGTGTTCGTAGAACTTCACAGTCCTTTTTTGAGATTCGATCTTTCAACGTAGTTCTGGTCTTACAATGGAATACATACAAATGAATTTTGCAATACATCATCATTGTCTTAACCTAGGTAGCGGTGTCTAAGGATTTACTTGCTGAGTTTACTCGCTAATTATTCTGTATATAAACATATTTTTATGTGTTAGTTACATTTGTCGCCTACGAGCACCACTCGAAACTATTACTACTACAAACCTTCTTTTATATTCTTTTCTTCCCATGGACATTTTCTTCTTCTTCTTGCGTTACGGCCTCTGTAGGACCACGGGTAGCCCCTTCGTGGACTGCATTTTCCTCTTCTTCTCCCAGAACCTCTTCATTCTTCTTCTCTCCCGCTCTTCTTCCGAGATCTTCAGTTTCCGTTTCTCCTGGCGGCTCCACTGGTGACATTCTAATCTTTTCCTGTATTCTTCTCTGTCATTGATCTCCGGCAAATTTGTCGGTGTATATTTGTTCCTCCAATTTTCCTTTCCTTCGACCTTGATCCCCAATTCCAACCAGTCCTTCCGAAGTTCAACAACCCACTTGGTTCCTATCTTTCCCCTTGTCCTCCCTTTGTTTTCCACACTCTCTTCGTCATTCTGTCCATACGCATCCTAACTACATGCCCAGCAAACCTTGTCCTTTTGTGTCTGATTTCCCCAGATATTGTTCTCATGTTCCGGTACAATTCTTCCCTAGGTCTTCGCATCCACCTCTCTCCACCTCTTTGGGGACCTAGTATTTTTCTCAATATTTTTCTTTCTTCTTTCTCTAGTTGTTCTGCCCCATTTCTTCCTAGTGTCATCGTCTCAGCAGCATATAATACTGCATTCCTCAGCGTTGTAGTGGCTTATCTTTGCCTCTGTGGATATATTCTTTTTATGGTATATCTCTCTCGTCATGCAGAAGGCTGACTTCGTCTTCTTTATCCTTTCTGTTATTCCCTCCTTGCTGCTGTTCCTTCCTGTTATAAATTCTCCCAGGTATTTAAATTTGTCCACTATTTGCACAGTGCCTTCCGGTGTTTCCCAGTCCGCAGTGGTGTTTAATGTCTTTGTTTTGTTATAGGCGATACTCAGTCCCCCCTTACTTAAGTTGTCGAGTTGTGTCTTTGCGTCTTCTTCCATCTCACTTACTATTGCTATGTCATGCTTGGCGCTCTTATCAGCAACTTATAGTATCTGGTCTGACCCCATGCGCTTTTGGTATTACGATACCTCAGTTTAATTATTATAACGTCTGACGTACTGTAGTCTTTTCATACACAGATATTCATACACATGTGATTCTTCAATTTCTCCAGGCGTATTTTATGAAGAAATAAATCTCGGGTGAACAGCCTGGTATGAGTGTGCATAGGACACAATATTTTGGCAATCGACCACGTTGCCATCATCAGGTGCGCTGTTGTACTGACCGGCGGTTTTTTTTTTTTTTTTTTTTACAAGAGGTGGAGCCCCTCCACACCCACACCGGCATGATGGCCAACACAAAAGGTCTACTGCCATCTCTGCATAAGGATTAGTATTCGCTAAAGTGAGGTGTCGCAGGATAGGTCATATACCGGAGCCACAGTGTGAGGGAGTGTTGGCAGATTGTTCGTGCTTCTGTGGGCGAGCTCGTCGGTGTCCCTGCTGTGGCCTGTTGGTCGGCCCTAATAGCGGCTGGTAGTTGCCAGTCAGTGTTGCTGATATGCAGGGGCTTACCGGCGTTTGTCGCTGTTTGCGTATGTTAGTTTACCATAGGTGGTTATGCCCTAGCTAGCAGTGTCTTTGGCCGCTTGTGTTTCCACCTGTGGTTGTGATCGTAGTTTCCCAGAGTGAGGATGAAAGGATTGTTCGAGTGTCTCGAGTTCCTGTATAGTCGTGTGGCGTGTTTCTTGAATACTTCCTTGAGGGTATCAAGGCGGTATTCATGGTGAAGATCCACGGTGCGTGTGTAGCGTGGAGCATTGCTGATGATTCGTAGCACCTTGTTCTGTATGATCTGCAGGCGGCGCAGTCGTGTGGGAGCTGCATATCCCCAGACGGGAGCTGCGTACGTCATCAGAGGTCTAATCAGTGTCATGTATAAGGACCTCGACACCCTCCTATTCAGTGTGCTTTCCCTGTTGAGCATTGGGTAGAGCTGTTTGAGCCTCGCGTGCGCTCGGTTGGCAACGTATTCGATGTGGTCCCCCCCATGTAAGTGTCCGGTCCAGCCAGACACCAAGGTATCTGACTTTCTCTCGGAAACGTATTGGGCGTGTATGTAGTGTTATCGGTCTACAGTGTTGGTGATTGCGCAGTAGTTTCGGTCTGCGTGTGAACAGAACTGCTTCGCACTTGTCGACGTTTACTTTAATACGCCATCGCTCCAGCCAAGGCTCAGCTGTTCTGAGTGCTGTCTGTATTCGTGAGTTGATGTTCGACGGTTTCCAGTCTTGCGCGAGGATGGCTGTGTCATCCGCGTAGACGGCTAACGTCGTGTTTCGTGTCGCTGGGAAGTCATTAATGTACAGGTTAAACAAGATGGACCCTAGGATGCTTCCTTGGGACTCCAGCTTGGATACCGTGTTGTGTTGATTGTTTGTCCTGCACGTTAGTGTTGAAACATCTGTTCGTGAGATATGAGTGTATGAAACGTACGAGTCCGTCCGGGAAACCAGCTTCGCTTAGTTTGCGTATGAGTCCGTTGTGCCAGAGACGATCGAAAGCCTTTTCGATGTCTAGGAACACGGCCCCTGTGGCTTTGTTCATGTTGTAGCCGTGTGTTATATGTTCGATTACGCGAAGGAGTTGTTGTGTTGTCGAGTGGTGATTCCTAAAGCCAAATTGCTCCGGTCTTAGGGTGTCGTTGGCGATGCAATGTCTAGTGATACGTTTTAGTATTACCTTCTCAACAATCTTGCTGAGCGAGCACAGCAGACTGATAGGTCGGTAATTTTGTGGGAGGGAGTGGTCTTTCCCTGGCTTCCTGAACATCAGGACCTTGGCCGCCTTCCAAAAGTCAGGGAAGTGTTGGTGTGTCAGGATGGCATTCGTTAAGTATGTGAGGTATTCTACGGCTTTATCCGTGAACTCCTGGAGGACACGGTTTTGAATGCCATCAGGCCCAGGGGCTTTTCTAGCGTTGGTGTGCTTGACAGCCCATGTGACTTCATTTGTGCTAGTACGTCTTATTTCGTTGCGCGAGGGCTGGGCTACAAGTCGTGTAACCTCCTGGTCCGTTTCAAGTGTGAATGCTGGGTCTGAAGGAACCAGATTCGGCATGAAAGACGCTGCAAGTGTTGTGGCCATAAGCTCTGCCTTCTCCGTCGCGGAGTAGGCTGGGCCGTCTGGTCCTTGTAACGTGGGAATGTAATGTTTCTCCCTGGTGAAGTGTCTGGCCAGCTGCCACACGCCAGGACGTGTGGTATCCAGCCCAGCTAGTTTCTGTCCCCATTGTTCGTTTCTGAATGTTTGAATTTTATTCCGTATTATGCCCTGGAGTCTGTTGACGTGCAGTTTATAGAACGGGCGCCTGGTACGCTGCCAGTATCTCCTGAGGCGGTTCCTCATTGAGATAAGGCCCAGGATTTCCTGGGGCAGGGCCGTCGGGTGTTGTCTTGGTGTTGTAAATGGAATGGCGTCAGTCATTGCGTCATGGACGGCAGTTGTGAGAGCCTCCACAGCCTCATCGATTTGCTGTGTGTTGTTAATTTCGAGGGTGTCTGGAATGCGACTATCAAGCGTTTCCTTGAACAGTGTCCAATTCGCACGCTTGTAGTTAAGCATCCTGCGTGGTTCGATGTCCTGCAGTGTCTCTTCCATGTGCAGTATTACAGGCATGTGGTCTGAGTCCAGATCGTTTTCAACCGTTAGGTTGAGTGTGCATGCGATGCCCTTTATGAGGGCTATGTCTAACACGTCTGGCCTATGTCGGGCCTGTGTAGGCACGAACGTGGGAACGTCCGGTCCAAGTATAATGTAGTTTCGGCCTAGTGCGTGTTCGTACAGTTTCTTGCCGTTGGAGGTTCGTATTCGTGAGTTCCAATCAGGGTGTTTTGCGTTGAGGTCTCCAGCGGCTATTACCCGCGGTGCTATGTTGAGTACTGTGCTGATATCGCGTGTTACTATGTTTTTAGGAGGATTGTATAGCGATACCAGTGTGGTATTGGCTCCGTTGAACTTGACCCTGACGGCCGTAGCCTCTAGTCTTTCAAGTGCTGGGAGCTCGATGTTCGTGTGGTCTATGTTTCTGTGTATGATGATTGCCGTGCCGCCTCCCCTCCTGCCATCCGCTCGGTCGGTACGATAGACGCAATAACCTGGGAAGTTTAGTTGTTTGCGAGGCGTAAGCAGTGTTTCGTTCACAAGAGCGATTCGGATACCCTTTTGCTCCATGAACGCGGCCATCTCGGCTTTTTTGCTTGCGATCCCGTTGGCATTCCAAAACAGGATCTGTGTGATTGTGTTTAAGTCTGCGTTTCGGGGCTGGTGTGGTGTATTATCCATGCAGTAGTGTAAAAAGCGGTGTGATAGTGGCTTGGATGCTAGTCCAGTTGAGCGTACCCGACATGAACTGCATGAAGAGTTGTGAGACACACCCCATAATCTTCGTGACTATTTCGGTGGTCGTGCGTCCGGGGAATAATGTTTCCATTATTCTCTGGAATGTTGTCGTAATGTTGGTCATGTCGGCCTGCGAGTTATTGGTCGTGTTAGTGGCCGCTTGTTCTAGTGTTGGCGTTTGGTGAGGGCTGGCCTGCGAGTCGGTTGTTCGTGTGGCAGTTGTGGGCGCCTGTGTATTCTCTGTGGTGAGTGGGTGTGTAATGTGGGTTGTTGTGTTGGTGTCCGGGATGTATTCGTGGGTGTTGGTGTTCTGTTGCCTGTGTACTTGTTGTGGTGTGGTCGTGTTCCTCGTGCTGCGGCTGTTTCTCCTTCTCCTCCTCCTGTGGCGCTGTGGTTGTCCCTGTGTAGGTGCGTTTTCTGTAGCCTGTGGTGGGCTGCAGTTCGCGATCTCAGGGAGTAGGGTGGTGTTGTTACTTGTTTCGTGTGGTGTGCCCGGTGCGGGTGTGGTGTCAGGTGTTGTGCTTGTCTGTTGTGTGTCTGTTGCTGGGGGTGTTTGCTGAGCGTGTTCTGAGCTCTGGGGATCCTCTGACCGTCCCGCGCTGCTGGGGCTGCAAGCGACCACTCCAGCGAAGGATATTCCACTTCTTACTGGGCGCGGGGGCGGTTTTGGAACTGTGATGGCGGTAGGTTTCGCATGTTTCGCGATTTTGCGCCTCAGAGCTGCTTTGTAAGCAATGCACCCTCTGTAGTTTGCCGGATGGGCAGCACCACAGTTGGCGCACTTGCGAGGTGCTGTAAGGGGGGAGTTTGCAGCGTTGGGTTGTGTGACCACCAGCGCAAATGCGGCAGCGGGGTGCGAGACCGCATCTGATACCCGCGTGCGCATAGCGCTGGCAGTTGTGGCATTGTTGGGGGGTGCGCGGCGTGTTGTAAATTTCTACATTTACGACCATGTGAAGAAATAGCTTTAACTTCAGCAGGTCGCGGGATTTGGCCGTGTCGGCCAACTCCGCCATGTAGTTATGAGACGGTCTCGCTGTGCCGAACTCTGACATTCGGTTTACCCGAATGCACTCCCACCCGAGAGCAGAGAGTTCATTGTGTACTGTGTCGATCGGGGTTCGTGAGTCTATCCCCTTTATCAAGTACTGCTGTGTTTTTTTCCAGGACTGTCCTGTACGTGAAGTGTTCTACCTTCCTTTCTTTGAGAAAGTCCAGTAGATTTGTGTAGTCTGCCTTGTTCGCCACGTACAGTGCGGCGTGTTCCCCGGTGAGCTTAGAGTAGTATGTTGTGGGGCTGTGCTGATTGTTAAATTCCTTGTTTAGGAGACTTAGGTCTCCGTAGTTGTGGATGATGACCGGTGGGAAGCCAGTCGCGGTGTTGTTTGAGTTCTGCGTAGCTGCATGTATATTTGTGGTTGCTGCAGTCGCAGGGTTGTTTGTGTTGGTCCCTGACATAAAGCAACAATATATTTTATGCCTCCTTTCCCCTGTGTTGTTATTGTTGTTTGTTCGCGATGTAGATGGTGTTGGCAGCAGCGCTCGGCCGTTGCCTCGTGAGTTTGTCGGCTCACTTGTTTGCGTATTTGGCTGCTGTTTGCGCCTTGGGCCGACCTGCTGCCACGGCCCGTCTTCATCTGTGTTTGTTGTGTCCTCTGTCGGCTCTGGATCCGGTTCCGCGGCGGTGGGCCGGCGCAATGTATATATAGGACAATCCCCCTCCCGCTCCTCCCTCAGGCGCTTCCTATGAGTCGGTGCGGTCCGCGCCCCGCGCGCGGTCCAGGTACAGCGTCCGTTCTCCCGCCGTCTGGGCGCTGCGTCCTAGGTCTTCTCGTCCAGGAGAGTCTGCCGGCACCGCTCTCGTTATTCTTCCCTCCTCCCCCGAGGTCGGTAAACTCTGGGAAATATCCTTTTTCTTCTTAATCCAGGTGATGGCGTGTTCCCACGCCTTGTTAAGGATGTAGCCGCTATCACGATTTAGTTGTGGCTGCCTTACTCTGATCTCTATGCCTTCTTTGATGACACAGTCCCAGTATTTGGAAGTCTGTGACAGGACTTTGGTTTGGTGATAATCCATGCTGTGGAGTTCCGACAGGCAATGCTCAGCGATTGCCGACTTACTGGGCTGTTGCAGTCTAGTGTGCCGTTGATGTTCTCGTCATCGGTCCTCAATGGTACGAATGGTCTGCCCTATGTATACACTACCGCATTGGCAAGGTATCTGATAAACCCCTGATTTACGTAGACCAAAGTTGTTCTTGACACTACCAAGAAGGCTCTTGGTTTTGCTTGGAGGACGGAAGATGGTTTTCACTTGGTGTTTACGCCTGAGGGAGGAGCGGGAGGGGGATTGTCCTATACATAAATGGCGCCGGCCCACCGCCGGTCAGTCGGCAACGTGGTCGATTGCCGAAATATTGTGTCCTATGCACACTCATAAAACGCTGTTCATCCGAGATTTATTTCGTCATACACACACATTTTTTTATAATTATAGTTAATTATATTACTGTGGGATCCTTTTGCTTTTGTACCTAGCCGGCCGTTGTGGCCGAGCGGGTCTAGGGGCTTCAGTCCGGAACCGCGCTGCTGCTACGGTGGCAGGTTCGAATCCTGCCTCGGGCATGGATGTGTGTGATGTCCTTAGGTTAGTTAGGTTTATGTAGTTCTAAGTCTAGGGGACTGATGACCTCAGATGTTAAGCCCCATAGTGCTTAGAGACATTTGAACCATTTTGGTACCTAACACCTAACCACTGAGTTCCCTGTTCATCCCAGGACGTGTCAGTACAACGTTCACTGGAAGGAAACTTAATACCAATTTAAAACTAGTTACGTAGTTGCTCGATGGCTACTAATACATCACTTTTTAACTATAGACATATCCATTTTCCATCAATAGTCAGCTGCATTCATCAGTCATCTCGTGTTACAAGAGCGCAAATTTTTATATTGCAGTTGTAATTTTGATTTACCTCTTGTACCTGAAAATAAAAGTGTTGTTATAGGTGGAGCCCAGTCTCATTAACTTTCGCAGCTTATTCAGGATTTTACATATATTCCTTCCTTCCTTCCTTGTACATAGATATCTTCCTACAGTGTTTAGTGTAGCTTGTATATAGTCACTTGTAAGTGTATGTATAAGGTACATAATATGGTGTGTAGGTATTTTTTCGTAATTAGTTTTTTTTTATTTTGTTTGCTGTAAATATTCCTGAGATTATCTTTTCTCTCCTTTTAGTTTTAGCTTTATAGTGTAGAATCTTCATCTCTATAATAGTTAACTCATATTGTAAAGCTTCTAAAACACAGCTTGATTGGCGTTCATTTGCTAAGCTGCTTCAGTCTGCCAGCCATGCAATGCGAGGGGGGCTCGCTGCGCTGTGCGCATGCGCAGCGGCTGTTGACTTGGAAGCTCGTCCCACTGCGTGTGCATAGTGTCTCCCTCTCTTCACGAATTCACGTGTTTTGTGTCTCAGGCATATTACTACTGTGCGTTTAGGAAGTACACAGATTATTAAAATAAATCTCGCGCTCAGCGATGGAAATGTTTTCAGCGCTTTCTGTGGCTCATGGGCATTTTATCAAAACCCTAAATAACTAAACCTTACATTCTATTCAATTAAAAAACATGAAATAAGTATTTGAAAATATTTCTTTAATATTAAGTGTAAAATAGTGATACACAGGTTCAAATGAACAGTTTCGTCTCATGTATATACACAATACTTCTTGATTTTTAACCTATGCTAACTTTTCCTAGTGCACAAATTGCTGCAAATCCTAATGTGGATAGAGAGTCCTTCGTCCTTTCCACTGTTCACGTAGGCTAACCTGTAAGCGCCTGGATGTGAGATTTTAGATATGACAAATGGCCCTGTATATAGACCATTTGCGATTTAACTTCCCATACGTTGTAGATGTTTGGGTGTGTTCTTAGGAATGTCTGTTGTCCTTCATGGATCTGAAAAGTGCGATCTCTTTCTTTGTTCTGCCTTTTCCTCAAGATTTACCAATACTTGACGTATTTTATCCTCAAGCGGCATTTCCTTTCGAGGAATTTTAGGCAGTTGTTTCCCTCAGTCATCTACCTGTCTTCTTCCAAACATTAATTCATTTGGTGTGAAGCCAGTAGAGATATGTGAAAGAATGTTGATAATTTGCTGGAATGGTGTAACATACTCAGTCCATTTTGTGTGTTTTTGATTGGAATAGGTGCGGATTAATCCATTAACCTCCTTAAGTATTCTCTGAATCAGGCTTGCCTCTGGTTGGAAATGGGACTCTAGTATATGTTTAAGGGGACCCAGAACGTCCTATACCTCCAATGTTAAATGTAAGGAACATTTTCTTATGAAGTATTAACACGAGAATGATGAAACTTTTAGAATATAATATTGCAATTATTTAATTCCATGTACCATATGGATTTTAATTTATTGGTGTTTTTGGGAAGATATTAATTATTTTGTTACTGAAAATAATTGACACATTTTTGGCATAGTATCTCTGAAATAAAATCTGTTATCAATTATGTATCACAAACAGGCTATCATAAAAGGTTTATATTGGCACTGTTTACATTCCTTGAAAATTTTAAATCTTTATCTCTAATAGTTTAGCAGAAAATGTTCCTTATATGGCAAAGAAGTGAACTTGTGGAAAACGAGTTTCAAAGTTTCACTAACATTTTAGTGGAGTCCAGCACCATAAGAGGGGTTTTCACTGTCACTAGACATCTTCCCATCTAGCCTTCTTTTCACACCTTTCATTCTTTGTCTGGCTTGCCTCTCACACTCCTTTTCTTTCCTTTCAGCATTCCGTTTCCTCTCATTGTATATCGACATCATTGCACTCACCATGTACTTTCTGGGCATCACATCCAACTTCTGCAGCACATTGCACTTTATATTACCTTTGTTGTACATAGCAATGGCATCATATACTCCAAAATGATGAGTATGAATTTCCACAAACACATTTTTTGGGATTCTGGTCCAAATTACATTATTCACACTCATTTTGATTTTGTGTAAGTCCATGGAGACGTTTCTTCTAAAGTTCAGTTGCAGGAAGCTCTCTGAAAATTAGTTGTATAGCCTTCATGACAGTTTCTGGTAGACTGTGATGATACTTGTATACACGTTCAGATCCCTGATATGTGTTGTACTTGCACCAGGAATTGGGTCCTTGCGGGCATATTCCATGTAGTGGTTCCTCGTTAAGTCGATAAGGTGTGGTAGTAAAGTGCCATTACAGCTTTTTCCATTGCATCAACACTGTGAGTATTTTGTCTTATTGCCAGTCCATAGTCTCTCTGCAATCTGTCGATTACCTCGTCTGTCAATCTTTTAGCTCCACCCAAAGGTTTTCCATCACTGAGTACTTGGCCTTTCATTGTGGTCTTGAGTCGACACAGCCTTGTTTCCTATACGTTTCTGAATGTGATCTATGCACTCCTGTTTAGTAATGGTAACATCATTTCCATAAGGTTTCAGCTCAGATACAGCAGCAAAAGACTTCGAATCACCATCACCCAGGAGCTGTAGGTATCTGACCTTGTACCACAGAAGAGAGTGACTGAAAATGTCTTTCACACCGGAAACTTCCATGGCCCCACTAGTCCTACTGTAATTCCTTCGGCAGCTTTCTGCATGCTCATCCTTCACTCTTTTAGGACACATACAGTGCTTGGATTTAATTACAACATCTATAACTTTTGTAGTATCAGCACTTGTTGCCGTTATTACCCTATTATGTGAAGGGTGCCCGCGCTTCTGTCACGTACCATCTAGTGCGACAGTCAGGTCCCGAGGATTCTGAACATCTGGAATTTCTTCATTCACCGCCACAGCCTCCTCCACTGCTTCTTTCATGGATTCTTGGGCAATATCTTCAACACAGGATCCAACAACCGAGTTATATTTTGAGAATTTCGTTGGTAGTGGTGGTAGATTCATTACACCACAAAACATTTGACCAGCAGAGTATCCCTTACCGATTGACCTTAGAGGAAAGACACATCTAATATTTACGCCATAGTACTTGCTTTTCTCACTATCAGTTTCACCTTGGCCTATTTCGACATATTCTGAGTTCCAAAATGAAACACTGTAATGACAACTAGAACAGACAGATTTCTGCTGCAAGTCCTATGTGTCGCTTGACATTTACTGACATACTCAATTTGCAACATACCTTACACAGTACTGAATTCTCAATCACCTTTGAGAGCAATGAAATGTTAATTATTTCGTTCACATTATCCTCACTACACTTCTCCAATAAACTGCAGTATTTTTCAGTTGATCCATGCAACTTCTTGCTTGTGCTAGAGACAGGAGTAGATTTCACTTCATGAATAACCTCACTATTTTCAGAATCATTTCCCAAGGTCGGAGAAATTGTCACAGTTCCACTAGTGTACCTCGGAGGAGGTTTCTTCCTCTTGTAATCTCTGTTACTAAATCGAGGCATATTTGATAAATACCAGTTACGCAATAGAAATACAACACAAATCGTGCAATAACCACCAAATGCTCAATGTAAACAACAGTATCCAAAGACTACAAGACGCAGACAAAACAATTGCCTATCAAATCGTGTTGCCAACATAATATAAAGTCTTTGGAAAGACCGGAAGTTTTGAAAAACGATGTTTTCAATGAACAGGTATCCATGGAAATTCAATGTCGCGACATGCCCTCTACAGCACATTACTGAAAATTATATTTTCAATACTTGGAGTTGAGCTACAGGTAAGATTAATATGTCATTTTAAAGAGGAAGATATGTAGTATTTTATTTCACAATAAACTGAAAACCCAAAATTTCATCAATTTTAGGTTCCGGGTTCCCTTAATTCTGTTTATGTTAATGAACTCTTTCTATCGTTTATCCACAAAATATGATGCTTTCCTACTCTCGAGAGATAGTTTTCTGTGATTCTTCTAATGATGTTACTTGCAGTCACCGACCACACAGCATACAGTCTGAGATATTTTGAAAAACCATCACATAAAGCAACAATATATTTTATGCCTCCTTTCCCCTGTGGGTAGCCCCCAGCCACATTCAAAGATACTATTTCTAAACGTATTTTTGGTAATATTGGGTGCAAGCTCGGGCTTGTGCAGACAACCTGTAGGAGGGGCAACCACAGTTATGAGAATTCATCTTGGGTATTAATAACTGCGTAAGCTGTATTTTGGTCCTTTATTACTATACCACTACCGCCTTCGTGGCGTTAAAGCCACATCTTCAGGTGACATATGATTAAAATATTAGAGCGGTAAAGCTCGGAATCTTTTTCCTAACAGTCGTTGTCCGTCAAATACAAAACACCGCTAAAAAACGGTTTGCCGTAGATTAAAAATTGCCAAATTCCATTATAGTGGATAGGTCCAAAACAAATTCTATCAAAACGTACAGATTGGAGAAGCGATCACTATGATACGATTTGTTTTGGACCTATCCACTGTAGTGGAATTTGGTAACTTTTAATCCATAACATATCGTCTTTTAGCGTGTTTCGTATTTAATGGACAACGAATGTTGGGGGAAAGATTCCGAGCTTTTACCGCTCTAATGTTTTAATCATGTGTCAGCTGAAGATGTGGCTTTAACGCCACGAAACCAGTATTGGTACAGAAATAAAGGACCAAAATACAGCTGAAGCGGTTATTAATACCCAAGACAATCCGGGATTGTTTGAATGTTTTGTCTTTTTCCACCTAACACACTTTCGTATCACCTGAAGGACTTAACGTCGCTAATTAGGATAGTAACAGTAGGTATTTACTTTTGTAGTGCACTTGTAATCGCTGTATTGACTCCAAATGGTGTGAGTATGTAACATAAAATGGTACACATTGTCTTCTGGCAAAGAAACACACCGCTGGCTTTGATATGGGTGGTGTCGATGAAACATGACCCCCTTATAAATCGTACAAAATTTCTTTAAATTATCACCTCCGTTTTGTAATAGTTTCAATCTTATCCTTCGCCATCTCAAATCTGCTTGTTGAAGCTGTTCCATATTCTTAAACAGAGGTTAATGTAAAATGGCGGTTGTATATTGCGTTAATAAAACCCTGATTTCTGAATTACGTTCCATAAATTCTAAGAATTTATCAAGTCCCTGAGGTAGCCTTGGCAAGGCATCTGCAATTACATTTTGGTTGCCTTTAATACATACAATCTCAAAATTGAAATCCTGCATATACAATCACCACCTGGGTGTTCTCCGATGTAATAATTTGCAAGTTAAAAGAAAGGACAAGGACTGATGGTAGCAATGTCTATCCCACAGGTAGTATTCAGACTTTTTAAATGACCATATTACCGTGAGAGACTAGACTTCTGTTACAGAATATGACCGTTCAGACTCGGATAACGTTCGACCAGCGTAACTAATCACATTGGGGGTAAGATCTGCAGCCTCATCAGTGATCTGGAACACACAAGCGCCTAGCCCTTGCGAGGACGCATCGGTAGATAAATAGAAATCTTTAGCCATATCAGGGTGGCGTAAAATATTGGCATTCAATAGGACTTCCTTAGGCTGTCAAAATCAGCCTGACACTGGTCAGTCGATATCCACGGGTGGCTCTTTCTTAGAAGATTTAACAAGGTATCACTATTAAAAACTTGTCTCGGTACGAATATTCTAATACAAATGACACTAGTCCGAGATATGCCTTATGCTGCTTCTTATTCTGAGGTAGATGACAGCGTTTGACTGCGTCAAGTTTCTTAGGATCTGGGAGAATACCTCGTGGAGATATTATGTGGCCAAGGAATTTAACCTTTTCTTTGCCAAAATGGGATTTCATTAGTTTAACTGTGACTTCTAACTCGAAAACCTATATAGAACTTGCGCTAACACTCTTAGATGTTATGCTCAGATGGAGACGTGCTATTAGTACGTTGTCGACATAAGCAATGATCCTGCTAAGTAATTCAGGCCCCAGGACTCAATCCAGGACGGAAATGAATATGCCCGCGATTACGTTCAGGACGAACGGTAAGAGGCGGAATTCATAACTTCTGCCCCCACACACAAAGGCGTATGTTTTCGGCTATCCTCACGTAATGCGGTCTGCCAGTACATGGCTCTAAAAACTATTATTGTGAGATATTTGACATTACGGGCGCGTCCTAACTGATACACTAATTTTATTTATCCCTTGGGCGTCAAGCACGAGGCGGCCACTACCATCTGGCTTACAGCCAAGATAGGACTACGATATGGGGAGAAAGAAGGTTGCATAATTTCCAAATCTATTAGTCTATTGATTTCCTTTCTCACTTCCTCCTTCTGCGTCCGCGGAATGGGGCATGAAGAGAAACAGAAAGTTTCTTGGGGATGTACCTTCATTTCATATTTATATCCTTTTATTACGCCAGAGCGTCTCCTAAAAATATGGACGTATCTGGCTATCAGTTCCTGAAGTTCCTGTTTTTGGTCTTCGGTCAAATACGCAGATTCACTAACCTTGTGTACGATGTTTGGGTCCATGTCCTCTTCTGGTAGCTGTTCAACCTCTTGTATATTTAAAAACGTGACAACTGGGTAAAATAATTATTAGTGGATATTTTAGGTGTGCGATTGATTATTTTTATTGGTGTTTGTTTTAATCAACTCTACTGAGGATTGTTGGTCGTTTAATATAAAATGATATTTCCCTTTTCCTATATCAATCTGTGCCTGCTATTTTCTAAAAGAGCCCATACCAATAAGGCAATTTACTATCCATTTCTCAACTTTTAGGAAAATAATAAAGAAAAATTATTGATTTTAACAGGGATTAATGCTTGCAGTTTGACTGCCTTAGGCTTGTTTCCTACTACTGCAGTTGTGAACTGGAAGTGTTGGTAAGCAGCCTCGCTTTTGCAGTTCATCATATTGTCACTAAGATATCACGTTAGTATCATATGTACATTTAAGGTGAATATTTGGGGATTAGTTATTGCTTGCACTGTTTCCTCATTTTCCCCTTATGGTTAAAGGTATCTTCCTGGTACAATTCACGTTTGATATCTCTGCTCTGATCATATCCAATAAAACAGTTTTTAATTAGCTTTATGCCCCCATCCCCTTCACTGGTCGTCGAACGGGGGCCTATCGAGACCTGTTTAAGTTTTGCTGGCTAACAAGAGTATTGACCTCATTTGAGGTGATGTCAACTACACTGAAGCGCCAAAGAAACTTGTATGGGCATGCGTATTCAATTACAGAGATATGTAAACAGGCAGAATACGGCGCTGCGGTCGGCAATGCCTATATAAGACAAGTGTCTGGCGCAGTTGTTAGATCGGTTACTGCTGCTAGAATGGCAGGTTATGAAGATTTAAGCAAGTTTGAACGTGGCGTTATAATCGGCGCACAAGTGATGGGGTACAGCATG
The DNA here is from genome assembly GCF_021461395.2 of Schistocerca americana. Taxonomy (NCBI): domain Eukaryota; kingdom Metazoa; phylum Arthropoda; class Insecta; order Orthoptera; family Acrididae; genus Schistocerca; species Schistocerca americana. Next base: position 282,790,809 of record NC_060122.1, read on the forward strand.
TCCGAGGTAGCGATGAAGTAGGGATTTTCCCGTACGACCATTTCACGAGTGTACCTTGAATATCATGAATCCAGTCAAACATTAATCTCCGACACCGCTGCAGCCGGAACAAGATCCTGCGAGAACAGAACTGACGACGACTGAAGAGAATCGTTCAACGTGACAGAAGCGCAACCTTTCCGCAAACTGCTGCAGATTTTAAAGCTGGGCCATCAACAAGTGTCAGCATGCAAACCACTCAACCAAATATAATCGATATGGGCTTTCGGAGCCGAAGGCCCACTCGTGTACCCTTGATGACTGCACGACACAAAGCTTTACGCCTCGCCTGGGCCGTCAGCACTGACATTGGACTGTTGACGACTGGAAACATATTGCCTGGTCTGATGAGTATAGTTTCAGATTGTTTCGAGCGAGTCGACGTGTACGGGTACAGAGACAACCCCATGAATCCATGGACCCTGAATATTAGCAGGGGACTGTTCAAGCCGATGGAGGCTCTGCAATGGTGAAATGCGTGCGCAGTTAAGAGTGATATGGGACCCCTGATAGTCTAGATACGACTCTGACAGGTGACGCGTACGTAAGCATCCTGTCTTATCACCTGCATCCAATCATGTCCATTGTGCATTCCGACGGACTTGGGCAATTCCAGCAGGACACTGCGACACCCCACACATCCAGAATTACTACAGAGTGGCTCCAGGAACAATCTTCTGAGTTTAAACACTTTCACTGGCCAACAAACTCCCCGACATGAACATTATTGAGCATATCTGGGATACCTTGCAACATGCTGTTCAGAAGAGATCTCCACCCCATCGTGCTCTTACGGATTTGTGGATTCATGGTGTCAATTCCCTCCAGCACTACTTCAGACGTTAGTCGAGTCCATGCCACGTCGTGTTGCGACACTTCTGCGTGCTCGCTGGGTCCCTACACGATATTACACAGGTGTACCAGTTTCTTTGGCTATTCAGTGTAAGTGTACGTTGTTGGTTTGGTTCCTCCAATCGGTGTCTTGTGCAGCTCTTGATTCGAAATTTCGATGGCCTTGCCCACTATTTACAACGTAATTGTTGTTATGTTGACTAATCAGATGTCGGCGGATTGCTTGACTGCCTGTTTGCGTTTCGTCCTTGCTGAATGCGGCACTGGTTAGTAACACCAGTCGGCGGTGCTTTGTGCTGGCTGTACCCTCTCTGATCAGTATAGCACGATCGGTTAAAACTTTGTCCTTGATTGTTCTTTTAATCCCGTTTATATTTTTGCCCTTTCCCGTTGCCAAAGTGGTTCCTGTCAGCGTTGTTGCGAGATGGGTACGGTTGCCAACCGTGTTGGTTATTCTTATCATTTCCACCTTGCTGTTCGCTCTTGGGGGCTCGACCTATGCGTTGACATTTTGTGTTTGCGCTGACCTTTTCTCATAAATAAGTTCAATGGAATCAAGTACTGGCAAAAAATAATCTACGTCATTGTAACGTCCCCTTAGAAAAATTAGGAATGACAGTGCTGAAAAAACTCTTATGTTATTTGATACAGAAACAGCTGAGTAAGAGTGAACGTACTCAGATAGTTCTCTCCTTACTTATTCTGATCATCACTAAACTGACACACAATATTATTTTAGCGCAACGCAATCTGACTTTCAATAATCCCTACAAAAGAATGGCCCTGACTACCAACAACCTATACCTTTCATGAGTCACTTACCTCACAAAAATCTTCGCTACTCGAACTAAGGCAATACAGCGAGCGCCAATACTGACAGGTAAATAAAAGATTCTAACTACTGAAGGCATAGTTAGCAAATGAAAGATTTTGATAGAGAACAAACAACGTATTTACCTTAATAGTGTTCAAAAGTTATATATATAATTTTATGACATCTAATTAAAAAAAAATTCCTTTTTCTGGTGGGCACACGTCCAGATCGTCCGCTTATAGTAACTTCTCAAAACTCTGACATCTCCCTCCACATCCACCACTGCTGACGGCTCACCTCCAATTGCACAACGCTACGTGCTGTTCACATCCAACTGCCCACCACTACACAAGCGTATATTCCAACAATGATTCCAACCAGCCACAAAAATGGTTCAAATGGCTCTGAGCACTATGGGACTCAATTTCTGAGGTCATAAGTCCCCTAGAACTTAGAACAACTTAAACCTAACTAACTTAAGGACATCACACACATCCATGCCCGAGGCAGGATTCGAACCTGCGACCGTAGCGGTCTCGCGGTTCCAGACTGTAGCGCCTAGAACCGCACGGCCACTCCGGCCGGCCAACCAGCCACAGATTGCACACAGCGCAGTCAGAGATTTTCATACTGAGCATTACGTGGCATTACCAACATAAAAACCTACACAGCCTACTTACATCATGTTCTGGAATGGTAATTAATTTTTCACGGATGTGGATAGGCGGACGGTTTTTCAAAATCTTTAACACGTCAACATGGGTGATCGGGTTCGTCCAGTATCGAGTTTTTTTCGAATACTTCTCGAAGTATTTTATTAGCCCCTCATGATTGCTATTGAATGGTGACGGATTAAAAACTTCACGGCGCGAAATTTATCCAAAAATGCTGTCTCGAACTGTTTATATAACTGTGGCATCTTTCGGCCATGTTGTGGCCCATAGCGAGATATCGCCTTTTGTCTCTCTTTCCAGTTTGTAGGCCTTTATGAATACTACCGGGTTCGTTCCTTTGCCTTCTGATGAAAAAAAAATAGGGAACGGTCTAAGGCGTAATAAACCTTCTTCAGCTAATAAGTGGAACAATATGCTGCACTGTTGTTGCCGGTGTGGCTTTGTTTTGATACATGGGATTGTAGTCTGAGTACGGCTGAGCAACAGGTACAGTAGTCGCCAGCACCTGCTGATTCTTGTGACTCGTATCTACTTCGTCTGAAGGGCTTGTAACAAACTGCGTATATGTACTAGGATTATCTATCCGGTCTAATGGCACTTGTCTGCTTGGCGTCGGATTTTCTTTTATTACTTTTGCAACATGATTAGGCCGCTGCTTTAATGCCCGAATACATCTTAGCCAATAGTTCATTCTCTTTTTCCTTCATCACCCCCTCGACTACTTCCATGTAAGTTCTATGTTCCTGAACCGCCTTTTGCGCCAGGTTACTATCTTGGTCTAGTATACCTGCTTCAGCCCTATCCTTTAATTCTTTTACATCTTCGGCAACTCTTTCCTGCTCTTTTTGCACAAACTCAGTGTTTAAATTTAAATAATTTAGTTGCAATGACAATTCGTGTATCTCTTCTGGTAAACCTATACACACTGATTGCAACTCGTTTACAGCACTGTCTTACATGTTTGCGATTGTATCTGTCGTATTTTAGTTTTTCACATCGCTCACATCATTTAACTCACCTGCCATTTGTTCTTGTCCTCGTCTACCGATGACACTTTGTGATTCAAGTTATTTATATCCAGGGATAAGTCAGTGAGCATCTCTGGTTTTAATGCTTTCCGATGTTTACAAGATTATACGTTAATTCATTGGACGGGTCAGCACGTAAATTCTGACTACAGTCGTCGAACTGCTGTGTTAAACTACCCTTACGACCGTCAAACGCTCGTTTTTCTTCATTTTTAAGAGTTTTGAAATTTTGTGTTTGTTTTTCAGGAAATTTGTCAAACATTCGCTTCTGTTCCTTTGTAAAATAATCTTTTAAATCATTGGTTTGTTGTGCTTGTGTACTTAATTTCGCATCAAAGTATCTCGTTATCTCTTGCATTAATTGCGTCATGTTCGGGGTACCGGGTGTGTCCATCATTAGATGTCTGTGTCACAGGAAAAGTATAATTTAACGAATCTACGCTATCGCTCCTTTCGTTCTCGCCACGAGAAAAAACGCTTCCCGGTGAAAACTGAGAGGCCGTTTCGTCTACTGTAATCATTGTAGCATCACAGATTACAACATTGCTGTCGTCTTTGTCCATAGCATTTAAAGGCTAGAATTGGCTGTCGTCACGGCGACCGACATTTACAACTTCTCTGGTATTTGTTGTTAAGTCCGCTTTGGCGACATCTTGTGTCTGCATGGACTATGGACCTGTCTGATGTACTCATTTTTTCTACTTTCAACAAAACAGCTAAGCATCTGAAAATTGTGGAATGAAACTGCCTTTTCACATAATTGTGACGACATCACTTCACAGCCTAATCTGTAGTGCGTCACTGATTTATACACTCCTGGAAATTGAAATAAGAACACCGTGAATTCATTGTCCCAGGAAGGGGAAACTTTATTGACACATTCCTGGGGTCAGATACATCACATGATTACACTGACAGAACCACAGGCACATAGACCCAGGCAACAGAGCATGCACAATGTCGGCACTAGTACAGTGTATATCCACCTTTCACAGCAATGCAGGCTGCTATTCTCCCATGGAGACGATCGTAGAGATGCTGGATGTAGTCCTGTGGAACGGCTTGCCATGCCATTTCCACCTGGCGCCTCAGTTGGACCAGCGTTCGTGCTGGACGTGCAGACCGCGTGAGACGACGCTTCATCCAGTCCCAAACATGCTCAATGGGGGACAGATCCGGAGATCTTGCTGGCCAGGGTAGTTGACTTACACCTTCTAGAGCACGTTGGGTGGCACGGCATACATGCGGACGTGCATTGTCCTCTTGGAACAGCAAGTTCCCTTGCCGGTCTAGGAATGGTAGAACGATGGGTTCGATGACGGTTTGGATGTACCGTGCACTATTCAGTGTCCCCTCGACGATCACCAGTGGTGTACGGCCAGTGTAGGAGATCGCTCCCCACACCATGATGCCAGGTGTTGGCCCTGTGTGCCTCGGTCGTATGCAGTCCTGATTGTGGCGCTCACCTGCTCGGCGCCAAACACGCATACGACCATCACTGGCACCAAGGCAGAAGCGACTCTCATCGCTGAAGACGACACGTCTCCATTCGTCCCTCCATTCACGCCTGTCGCGACACCACTGGAGGCGGGCTGCACGATGTTGGGGCGTGAGCGGAAGACGGCCTAACGGTGTTCGGGACCGTAGCCCAGCTTCATGGAGACGGTTGCGAATGGTCCTCGCCGATACCCCAGGAGCAACAGTGTCCCTAATTTGCTGGGAAGTGGCGGTGCGGTCCCCTACGGCACTGCGTAGGATCCTACGGTCTTGGCGTGCATCCGTGCGTCGCTGCGGTCCGATCCCAGGTCGACGGGCACGTGCACCTTCCGCCGACCACTGGCAACAACATCGATGTACTGTGGAGACCTCACGCCCCACGTGTTGAGCAATTCGGCGGTACGTCCACCCGGCCTCCCGCATGCCCACTATACGCCCTCGCTCAAAGTCCGTGAACTGCACATACGGTTCACGTCCACGCTGTCGCGGCATGCTACCAGTGTTAAAGACTGCGATGGAGCTCCGTATGCCACGGCAAACTGGCTGACACTGACGGCGGCGGTGCACAAATGCTGCGCAGCTAGCGCCATTCGACGGCCAACACCGCGGTTCCTGGTGTGTCCGCTGTGCCGTGCGTGTGATCATTGCTTGTACAGCCCTCTCGCAGTGTCCGGAGCAAGTATGGTGGGTCTGACACACCGGTGTCAATGTGTTCTTTTTTCCATTTCCAGGAGTGTATTACAACCCCCTATTAGAGTGATCTAACTGAAGCACATACTTCTCAATATCAAAATAATTTCTTAACATAAACTTCCACTTTTTTGTTAAGAATCCTTCAGGTCGGGATATAAGTTGGGAAAGGTGCTATGACTACTCTTCGAAGAGGCGCTATTAAGTGCAGTCATGCAAGGAATACAACGCAAATTTTCCAACCTTCTAGTCACTCTTTTCGGTATTCTCGATGTTAACTCTCCAATTAATCCTCTGTAGACTATGCCTCTCCTCCTTTACGATGGCAACATGAAATGAAAAGCGACAATGACAATTACTATAATAAAAGATTACAAAATATACAATTATGTAACATTTAAACAAAAACCTGATTCTTTCTCTCCACGGCACCGACCAAGGAGCTGTCGCTATTGTATAAAAATAGAATTAATTTGACGAGAGAGAGAGGTATGACGATAACACCACGAACAACAGCACCTGTCGAAGTTTTTCTTTTAAACAAGATCCATGCAGGACATGGTTAGTTGGTTGAGTTGTAGATTAAATGGACTAAACGGCATGGTTTTCAGTCCCTTTTTCCTTCGTAACACAGGTCTCGCGTTAAAACATACCCCAAAAGAATCCTATCGCCTGAAATCCAGGGAAGGAACAAACTGCGTAAAACTGTATTTGTAACCACGCTGAAGAAGAAGACGAAAGTAGCAAGCCAAAATTGGAAACATTAACTAAAAGGGAAAAAGCGGTAGAAGGTGTTAAAACAATTTAGCAGACGGCCTTGGCTGGCTGATCGTAATAATAAAAAGGATGAGCTAGCCACTATATAAGACACTAAAATCTCCAGCCTAAAAACACAAGGCAAGAGAAATATAGACAGTGAAAAGAAGAACATCAAGTCGATCAAACAGCACCAGAAAGAGCGAGGACGAATAAAAAATGCAGGTAGGGTGATAGCCTGGGAGATAAGGCCAGGCGCCTACCCTTCGGCTGAGGGATAAAAACACCCCTCTCGAATAAAACTTAAAACTAGATCAGCCGTTGAGGCATTGTCACCTAACACCATAGGCAGTACGTCAGTAAGGTTAATAGTCTGCCTCTGGGTGGATAGATTGGGACAGTGCAACAAGATGTGGGCTACTGTCAATCGAGAATTGCATCGATACTGGGGTGGGTACTCGCGGCGGAGGAGACGACAGTGAGGCTGCCAAGTGTGGCCGATGCGGAGCCGGCAAAGGAAAATGGAGTCCCCGCGAGTGGCTCGCATGGATGACCTCTACATACTCGTTGTCTCCTTTGTAGCGCGTAATTTATTTGGCGTAGTTAGGATGTGCCATTTGGTATTCCAGATCCCAAGTACTTTACAGCGGAACTCTGATCGGAGATCAGTTTCCGATGTGCCAATCTCCAGAGCCGATTTACTGGTAATCTGTCTGGCCAGCCAGTCAGCAAGTTCATTTCCTGGGATTCCGATATTTACTGTGGTCCAGACGAAGGCCACTGAAAGTCCACGATGTTCAAGGGCATAAACACACTCCTGGATAGTCATTACCAAAGGATGGCGAGGGAAGCATGGTCGAGAGCTTGTAGGCTGCTTAAGGAGTCACTACAGATGATGGACTCACCAGTGCAGGAGCGGATATGTTCAAGGGCGTCAGAGATGGCTGCCAACTCTGCAGTGAAAACATTGCAGCCATCCAGCAAGGAGCGCTGTTCAGTGTGTCCAGCGTGAGCATAAGTGAAGCCAACGTGACCACCCGCCATTGAGCGATCAGTGTAGACTATTTCTGAGCCCCAGAACTCGCCGAGAACAGGGAAAATTTGGCAGTGGAGGGCCTTAGCATGAACAGAGTCTTTTGGACCTTTCGATATGTCCAGACAAAGCTGTGGCCGAGGTTTGGACCATGGAAGTGTACGTGAGTGGACTCGGAGGAAAGGTGGTAGAGGGAAAAAATCGAGTTGAGAAAGAAGGGACAATACATGGACTGTTATCATAATTCCTGACCTAGGCCGCCCTTGCGAGAGATGGATTACCCTGATTGGGCAAAGGAGCCAATAATTCAAATGTTTAGATGAGCTACGGACATGTGCAGCATAATTAACAAGCAGTTGTTGGCGTCTGATCCGCAATGGAGGAACCCTAGTCCCCACGAGATGGCTGCTCACAGGGCTAGTTTGGAGGTCCTGTATTCGCAACGCTGAGCGCGATGCCGAACCATAAGCCAGACTCCCATAACCAAGGCAGGACGGTATTAGGGCTTTATAGACCTGCAGAATAGTAGAGTGATCTGCACCTCAACTAGTGTTAATCAGGCAGCGAAGGGTGTTAAGATGTTGCCAGCACTTTTGCTTAAGCTGAAGAATATGGGGTAGACAAGCTAGCTGGGTGTCGAAGACCAGTCCTAAAAACGATAAGTCTCCACTACGTTAAATATTTGGCCACTAAGGTAAATTTCTGCTTGTGGTTGGACAGTACGACGATGGCAGAAATGCATGATCCAAGTCTTGATGGCTGAAAACTGAAAGCTGCGGGTGAGGACCCATGACTGCGCCCTTTGTATCGTTTCCTGCAGTCATCATTCAGCAACATCGATACTAGAGGAGCAAGAGTGAATGTAAAAATCATCAGCATATAGGGAAGGTTATACTGAGGACTCCACAGTTGTTGCTAGACCGTTAATGGCTACTAAAATAGAGCAACACTCAATACAGAGCCCTGCAGGACCCCATTCTCATGTATATGGGCTGAATTGTGGAAAGCACTGATTTGAGCCCAGAAAGTATGGACCGACATAAAATTATGTATGAAAATCAGTAGCGGGCCCTGGAGACCCCTCTTGTGTAATGTAGCGAGGATGTGATATATCCATGTTGCGTCACAGGCCTTTTTTAAGTAAAAAAAGACTGCGATAAGGTCGACGGGCAAAGGCTGTACAGATAGACTCTAGGTACACCAAATCATCAATGGTGGAGCAGCCTTGGCGGAAACCACCTGAGATGGAGCCAGAAGGCCCCGAGACTCAAGGAGCCAACACAGGTGCTGTCTCACCATGTGTTCAAGCAACTTACACAGAACATTGATGAAGCTGATGGGGCGGTAGATGTCAATTTCTAGGGGGTTCTTACCATATTACAACACTGTGACGATGACGCTTTCCCACCATTGCGATGGGAACGCGCCCTCGCTCCAGATGCGGTTGAAGATGGCAAGGATGCAATGCTGGTAATCCACTGAGAGATAGTAAAGCATTTGATAGCGGATACAGTCAGACCTTAGAGCTGTATCACGGCAATGGGCAAGGTCAATGAGGAATTCCCACTCACTGAATACAGCATTCCATGACTCAAGGTGGCATGTAAGAAAAGATAAGCACTTTTGTTCCATCCGCTGTTTTAGGGTATGAAAGGCAGACTGATAATTCTCAGACGCATACTTTAAAGCACAAAGAGAAGCAAAATGTTCACAGATTGCTTCTGGGTCGGTATAGTTGGCTCAATTTGTGGAAATCCCAGGTACATCTGCAGAGGTCTAGAGTCCATAAAGACGTCTGACCTTTATTCAGACCTGAGAAGGAGAGGTACATGATCCAATGGTTGAAACGTACCGTACCTTCCTCCTTTTTATTAGTTGGCATGCCCGAGCACAGAGCCGTTTAAAAGCAATTAGGTGTTCCAGCGATGGAGGCCGCTTATGACGTTGGACGTTGGACAGCCAGCCTACGATCTCCAATGGTTTCCATGATTTCTGGAGACCACCAAGGCACTGTCTTTCGCTAGAGGGATCCTGAGGAACTGGGTACTGTCAAGTCAGCAGCAGAAACAATGGTCGCTGTTGTATTTTGGACCACCCTATCGATATTGCCATGTGGTGGAGATCCAACAGGGGCAGAAGAGATGAAATCAATCCAGTCAGCTTTTTTGAGAGTCCACCTGGGCAGGCAGCCAGTGAAGTCTGGCTGGGGTGGGCACAGGAAGGTCTCAAAGTGATCACTGCCATACAGGTTGCCATGAACTCTCCAGTGAATAGATGGTAGAAGACCAGGCTGCAGACTGGAAGATCAATGGCCGAGTAGGTGCCATGTGCAACACTGAAATGTGTGAAATCACCAGTATTTGAAAGATAAAAATCGAGATGTGTCAGTATATTTCCACATCTTTCCCATGGCCAGTGCTCATGGTTCCACCCCACAGAGTGCTAGGAGCATTGAAATCAGCCAGAATTAGAAAAGGTGGGCAGAGTTGAGAAACCAGTGTAGCCAATACATTTTGAGGTACTTCACCATCTTGGGGGAAGATAGACATTGCAGATGTTAAGATCCTGTGTAGTCCTTACCCTGACAGTCATAGCCTCTGATGTTGTTTAGAGAGGCACATATTCGCTATATACAGAGTCAAGGACATGTATATATGCTCCACTTGAGTCATAGTCAGTACGGTTCTTCTAATATACCTGATAGCCATGAAGAGTAGGGTCCCACAATGCTGGAAACTAAGTTTTCTGTAGGGCAATGTGGAAAGCAGGTGAAGAACTTAAGAGTTGTCGCTACTCAGCCAGGTGGTGGAAAAAACCGCCGTAATTCCACTGGAGGATTAAGCTTTCAGTTTACGGAGAGGGCATGAAGGGGCTGAGGAGGCAGTGTATGCCACAAGGTCAGCTGCTACCGCCAGGTGAGTGCTTCTGGTGATTCTGAGACTCTGGAGAGATCTAGGTCCTTGTTGGACACTAGGATCTTCACCTCATCCTCAGAACTGGAGCCTGCCAGAAGTGGTGGTGTGGAGGCCACTGGGATCTTTTTCATCTTTATAGGCTTCTTCTTTTTCTCCTCATACTTCTCCTTAGGTTTCGCTGGCCAGGTGGGTTTCTCTGAGCTTGTCTCAGGAACTGATGATGAACATGAAGCCCTATGAACAGCAGCTTGTGACCCCTTCAGCCACTGGCTGGTGTCCAGATTCACAGTAGCAGAAACCTCAGTAGGTAGTGTCCTGAGGAACCTCTTCCTGGCAAGAGAAGCTCCAGCTGAGGTATTGGGAATGATGTCCCTAATGGCTGGAGGAGAGGGTGGGGGGGGCGACAGGCATTGCTCCCAAAGAAGGTGGGAATGAAGTCACAGAAGAAGGAGAGCCACAATCATCAAGAGGGCAGGAATAGTTTGGCAGCCCTGTGGGTCCACTTCAAGAGGCGTAGTTGATGGGGATGCTGTTTACATAAAGGGCGTTGTCATTGTAGCCATAGCATATGATGTCATGTGTGCAGGATTAAGATGGTCATACCTCTTTCTTGCCTCTGTGTAAATCACCCTGTCAGAGGTCTTATATTCCATTATCTTCCTCTCTTTCTGATAGACTGTGCAGTCTGGCGAACAGGGGGAATGGTGCTCTCCACAGTTGACACAAATTGGAAGAGGGATACAAGGAATGGTCGTGAGTGATGGACAGCTGCATTCTCGACACGTGGGGCTGGCATTACATCAAGAGGATGGGGAGGAGCATAGGGTTTAACATCACACCGATATACTATCACCTTGACCTTTTCAGGCAATGGATCACCATCAAAGGCCAAGATGAAGGCACCAATAGCAACCCTGTTGTCCTTAAACCCACTATACACACGTCTAACAAAGTGTACACTTTGTTGCTGTAGGTTGGCGTGCAACTCGTCATCGGACTACAAGAGGAGATCTCTATGGAACATAATCCCTTGGACCTTGTTTAAGCTCTTATGGGGGATGACGGAAACTGGAACATCAACCAGCTTCTCACAGGCGAGCAATGCTCATGACTGGGCAAGGCAGGCTGTTTCTATCAGGACGGATCCATTCCTCATTTTGGACATTTAGGCCGCTTCCCCAAACTTGTCCTCTAAGTGCCTGCAAAAAACAGAGGCTTGGTTGTTTAAAACGATTTCCCATCAGACCTTGCGTAAACTAAATGTTGGAGGGAGTATATCTCTCCTTGGTCCTGCGTTCCTCCCACGGTATAGACAGGGAAATGAACGGTTTTGGGTCGTATCTGTCAGCATTATACTGGGCTTTTCCTCGTGTAGAGACTGCTGGGGTCATTTGATAACTAGCATCGAACAACTTCATCCACTTCATTGTGGGTCATCCACCCTGATGCCACACACTCTGATCAGGGGCTCTCCCCATGGGCGCCACCCTGCCATAGCAAAGACCACCTGGCGCGATGGCCATTGCAAGGAGACATGATGCCCCAAGAAGAAAGGCATCTACTCCTTGGCATATGTGGGGAGTTTGGATCTCAGGCATCAGCAGCGAGATCCCTGTGTTGTCAGAGGGCTACAACGAAGAGGGTACATGACGATCCCTCCACTACGGACTGGCTACCATGCTGGATACTGTGTGGAGAAAGATCCATTATTATCATGCGTGCAGGACATGACAGCACATAATGGATGTAAAGGATGTACCCAAAAGACTTCCTTGCCGAAAAATCTGTAAGATGGGTGCAATTACATTTCGACTACAATAATAGGTACAGAAAGTCTCAGTGCACGATAGATACAAGATGCACTGCATAAGGGGTCCTTCCCCAAATGGCCTGCACTTCTGTAGAATTAGGAAAGGTGGAGGTCAAACCCAAAAAATACACCATAACTCATGAAGCCGAAAGATAGGAATATCCTTTTAGTCGTCTCATACGACAGGCAGGAATACCGCGGGTCTATTCTAGCCCCCAAACCCGCAGGGCGAGGCAGAACATGATGACAGATACTGCTTTCAGTCTTATGTAACATAAACTAGAAATGATTAACTTAGAGGGTTCTCTTCCTGTTAATGATAATTACCTCTTTTCTTTCATAGTACGACAACGTCGATGACGATTCGGCGGTCGTCTTCTTGAACATTATTCCCGGGGATCCGAAGATTTGGCTTAATGGTTTGTGATGGCATACACGGGAACAGGTGTACTCGAAACTCATAGAGTAAAATGCTTTTCATCCTCGAGCTATCCGCCTTTTATTTGTCAGGCGCTTGTAGAACAAGATACATACGTACACCATGGCGGACGAGAACGGAAGAGCTATGTTGCAAACATTAAAACAAGAGACGTGGTATTGAAAGAGTTGAAAGTATTGTGTTTTTAGTTTTTCCGCCGCCCTCTCATACTATATTAATGCGGCTAATATGAATTAATATATGTTTGGTGCATTCAACTGGCGCCTATGTGAATTAATACACTTCGTTTTTCTATACAGGTAAACCTTATACGTGCAGTCACACTTTTCCTGAAATTTTTGGCTCACTATTTCTGCCTGCTTTCTGTGGTAATAATCTTGTGAAGCTGCAACTGCGTCTACGATGGCGATCTTTTCTTCATCTGCCTTTCGCTAAGCTGCAGTTTCATCTACTGTCGCAGCTGTGTTGATTATGACATGGAACTGGGCAAGCGAAGTGATGCATTGTTCTGTGGAGGCCATATTCGCAAAATTGAACTATTCCAGAAACGAGTTTCGAAAAGGTAAATATAGATAAAATTATCTACCTCAAGGATTTAAATACTTTCCCTCATCATAAAACAGAACTCAACCAGTCCTGAGCTGCTTACATATCAATGCTTGCACATGTTCGTGAAGTCCACTACCCCTAGCGCTTGCAGACTACAAACACTAATATCGGACGCTCTATGCGCCAAATAATCTCAAACTACGCTAAAACTTAACTACTAACTTATTACTGCCTGGCGAAAGCCTTTTTATAACTGATTAGACACTGTAAACTTGCTCAGGTGCTGCCCTTCACAAAAGATTGGTACCACTCTTCTCCCTTGCCATTAATGCTTTTCTCTTTCCTTTTATTCCGCGTTCTTCCATATTCCTCCTCGTCAGATTCCCAATAGGTTTCTTTTGGGAAAACATGTAACGGAGATCACATAATGTGTTTGTCTTGTGACTGCTCTGATGCTGCCCACCATAATTTCGTCTCCTGTGCCTACCTCTTCATCTCACAGTAGCAACGGTTTCTCAATTATTTGCTGTATGTGTTCGCATCTCCGTCTTCCTCTACAGGGTTTAACACAGTTTTCCGTATGTTCCTTTCCTCACCAATAATACGGAGAACGCCTCATTTCTTACTTCAGCACTCCATCTGATTTTCAACAGACTTTCATAGCACCACGACTTAAACGCTTAAATTTTCCCACGGTCTATGATTCCCTTCTATACAATATTATGCTCCAGACCTGCATTCTCAGAAATTTCTTCCTCAAATTAAGGCAGATATTCAATACTAACAGACCTCTTTCTTCCAGGAATACACAATTTTCCTGTGCTAGTCTGCTTCTTCTGACTTCCTTACTTCATATATCGCGTGTTATTTTTCCCAAGGTAGCAGAATTCATTACTTCATCCACCTCTTGGTCATCAGGTGTATCTAGCAATGTCATCAACGAATCTTTTCGCTCTCAATTTGAATCCCACTTTTGAAACTTTCTTTTATTTTCGTAATAGCTTCTTTCACCAATGGCGGCGAAAGACTGCAGCTCTGTCTTATACCTTCTTTAATCCGAGCACTTCGTTCTTGATCTTCCGTTTTTATTGATCATTCTTGGTCTTTGTACAGGCTGACATTACCTGTCTTTCTCTACGTCTTAGACCTATTTCTTTGAAACTTTCGAACATCTTGCACCATTGTACGGTGTCAAACGCTTTTTCTGATTCGAAAAATTCTATCGAAGTGTCAACATAACAATTGTTGTTACATATTACTACTAATACTGAACAATCAATCGTCACCTTCATACTATCCGTCATAGGCTCACATACGGATTTTTTTCAGGAATCGGACTTCTTTTAAAAAAAAGTAGACAATGTAGTCGACAAATATAATTGTAAGTGACCAGCACAGTTGTGTTTTGTAGTAATTTTATGTAACCATGCAACAACATTATATGTGTAATTAGCCATCCCACAAAACGTATGTGGTTTCTACGCAATTTCGTGTCAGACATTATTGTTCTACGTTAGTTACTTTTATTCCTTTTTTTTACAATAATATATAGACGAAAGAAGGGAGCATGTGCAAGTAATTCCGCTGCTTTAACACTCCCTGTTAATTTTAATACTAACGCTCTGTTGTTGAACTAAATATTCAATATTATGTAGTATGGCAACAGAGTCCCGTTCCTTACAGGGGTGGTGTGGTACTACAATGTACAGTTCATTATGAGTGATGCATAGGCATGGTATTGAAATCAGTAATTCGAGCTAAAATTGTGAAAGTAAATATTTATTGATTAATATTTACAGCCTTATTTACATCTATGCAGTACCTGATATAGTTACTTGTTCTGATGCTAAAAGCATTGCGAAATATGGAAAATAATTCCTTATATAGACAACAGAAATATATTCACTTTTAAAGAAGGAAAACCTAAAAACTAAACTATGAGTAAGTTATCTTTATAAAGCAAGATTTCGTCTCATGAGCAACACTATTAACCTTCTTCAGTGCATAATTTAAAACGGGCTGGAAAGAATGTTTTCAAAAACGCGCAAAATTTTGCAGCTGTCTCCACAACACTTGCTGTTACCTCTGAGGTTGAGAGACGTTCCTCAACTTTGAAGAGTGTCAAGTATTTTCAGAAGCATGGCAAACGACACTGGCATTATCGATGCTCTCCGCTGGAAAGAACATTATTCCAACCCTGCCTACTTTCAATCAAAAGATTAATGACTTGTTTATTCCAGAAAGGCAGAATATTCGATTTTTTGTGCAAGTGTAGGCCATAGATGTTTCTGTATCGTGTACAAATGCTGTTTTTTATAGTAAAATGGTATGTATTTCATATAAATGTCTCAATGGATGTCATGTACATGGAAGATTGTGAATTCACAGTTACAGTATAGTCACTTAGACACGAATATCAGAAATCTTAGAACATTACTACATCAAAATAACAGAAATTCGCTGGCAAAATATTAATAGAAAGAAAACAGAAAATAACAAAATTAAATAGAAACCGGTACTGTGTGAGGAGCAAGTAGCATCAATTATCAACATTAGTGAAGAAGAGGAAGTTTGAAGCATACATTCCAAGCCACATGGTCCACAGGCAGGTTGCAATTTGCAGCATTCACATGGACACAAAAAATGAGGAACTATTGGAGCAGAATTACATAAAAGTCATTGGGACACTCACTAAGTAATTGTTTAGTGATAATGCCAGAACCAAAATGAAACTATGAGTGTAGATTTTGACTTTTGATGGATAGACTCTCTCACCTGTTTTTCTATACGGAAAATTATTAAAGATTTTATTACAACCTGACGATCCTTGAGCGAGACTCTAGAAAGTTAACAGCCTGAGCAGACGTTGATGGAGCCTGGTAGGGCAATAAAAGCATGAGGTAATTTTATGGTTCTTAGCTCGTAGAAACAGCAATTTGGAAGTTGGAAGCAATTGGCGGCGAGCCCATCCCTCAGTAAATCTTGCTGGACAGGCCTACAGCTGTACAAGGCAGACAGAGCAGCCCCTAGTCGAGACAGGTCTCCAGCAGAACAATGCTGCTATACCTGCATTGGCGCCAGCCGAAGGCTGGGCTGGGGGCAATGGACTGAAAGGACGCATCTACACAGTGGAGTCGTAAACAGGGCATTGTGTGCAGAGATGAACATATTCTAAACAGTACCAGTGCTATTTAAATGGCGTATAAGTTACAACTAACAATACTTTATACAACTTTTAAAGTGGATTTGCAGCGTTTAGAATATAAGCAGCATATGAAAACAGTTGTGGTATTGTGACTGTGTTTGTATGATGCAACAAGCAACTGTCAGCAATATGTATATGAACATAGCCTTTTGCACAAGGTGCTTTATATTTTTAAATATTTTAGCATTGACAAACCTTTTATAATGTGCTATTTTTTCCATTTGACTTTCTGTGCGTGAGTTCAGCGTAAAATGAAGATGTTTTACAACAAACGTTTTTAGGACCTGAATATGACAGCATAGTCTGTTGAAACCGGCTGTCTTAAATAAAAAAGTATTTTATGCGATCTTGGTTGTTGAATGGTTTTTAGAAAAAGGCATGGTTAACAAAAACTTTGGACTCCAACTACCAGAATCGCTCTTTGGTCAGAAGTAAATTAGGAAAAGACCATGCTTATATGACGTTAATTAGAATGAAAGGCTTAGGAGGTTGCGATTTGTGAACATCACAAAAATTCGATCATATAAGAACAAAAAAAAATCTCTGCAGGCCATATAGTCTACGCAAGCCTAGCAGCGGGTGCTAAGCTAGTAAGTATATTAAGGATATGATAATGTAACGACAGAAGTAGGCAATTTTGTGAATGACCATTATGTCAGATCAACAGAAGTGGTACGCCATATTTGTGAATTTCCAATGCATTTTCAGTCGCACACTATCATTAGGTTTGATATTCATTTACCACATAAACAAAACGTTTACTTCAGAGCAAGACAAGGGCGGAATGCAGTTAAAAACAAAAAGCAAAAAAAACAAGTCGGCATCATCCTCTCCATTAAATTAAAGTGACCCATGGGCGAATGCTTACCGTTCTCCTGACATTCCTTTGCACTATGTTTGGGTAGATGGTTAAAAAACAGAAGAAGAAAGTACATGGTGATGATAAAATCATTATACTCGTATGTATGTGTGCATGTAGTGTCTCCAAGGAATACAGAACTTTTTGTTTTATGTTTGCTACTATTCCTAAATCATTTGAAGATATTGTAACTTATAATGGAATTGTTTACAATACGTTTACTGGAGCATGTCATCCTTACAATATTGCTCCAAACAACAAGGATTGGCATGAATGTCTAAATGAAGCAAAGGAACCCGAATTCATGAAAGCAAATGCATCATTTATTTGGTATAATTTGTGAACTGAACGTACCAGCAAAAGCCTTAGCATTGTGACTCGAATTTATTTGTGAAGAGGTCTTATGGAAATACAATGAAAAAATTTCTCACAACGGAGCACTATTAGGGATTAATGATATTCGAAGTGGTCATAATTTGACATATTGATTACTTGGATTACCTGTTCCAATGTTAATGCCAGAATTTCCTGAAGTAGATATTTTAGATACACTCCATAAAGAGTTACACTTTAATGAACTTTACAAAATATCTGTTAACAGTGTACTACAAATGACCATGTTATTTGTGAAGTTCAGAACCATGACAAAGATTCCAGTGTGTTTTGCTTAACTGCTCATGAAGTTTGTGGTAAAACGTTCACACAAACTGATTATTCATAAAATAAATTAGCTGAATCTTCGTTGCATTGCAGCAGCCTTTAGTGGTATAGCTTCAATTTTTGTATTTGGATGTAGATTCTCACACAATGCAGTTGAACTGCCCATTCCAATTTTGGAAAATTCAGTCCCCATTATAACATCAAAGAATACCTATGGTCAATACATTAACTCCTGTTCACTGATTCTTATTTATGAAGTTCCCATGTGTCCACATCAAGTATTGAAACTTATAGACAGATTATTTAGAGATCTGTATAGAGATGAATGAAATAAACATAAAACTTTTGGAGATAGAACTGATTTTTGACAAATTTTACCAGTTGTTGCACATGGATCACATGCAGCTTTGCTGGAGAACTGTGTTACAAGTTGGTATGAGTTTCATAAATTGCATCATGTTAGTTTAACTCAAAATATGAAGGCTTTTCCACATGAAGTAGAATTTGCGGGTTTTTTTAAACAAACTGATAACAACCAAACAAGGAAATATCCACAGTTTGGTGACAATGTTATTCAAATATCATATTTATTAGCCAGTGATCAAAATAATATCGTTAATGGTATTTATAATAATATTGCAGAAAACATTTTATCGCAGTGCATGTTAAATTCAGTTATTGTAGCGCCAAGAAATGAAGATTGTGCCATAACAAATAACAATATACTCATTCTGTGCTCGGTGAAGCAAAAATTTATCACAGGTATGGTAAAATAATTTGATAATGTATACAAAATTAATAATTACCGTCAAGTAGAATTATTGAATTCTCTGCCTGTAAGCGGTTTACTACCACACAAATTAATTGCATTATTCGTCTTATTAGAAATGTAGATATGAAAGAAGGATTAGTTAATGAAATCACAATATGTGTGAAATGTTTATGTAATAATGCTGTTGATTGAGAAGTTTTTTTATCGTTCAAATGGCTCTGAGCACTATGGGACTTAACTTCTGAGGTCATCAGTCCCCTAGAACTTGGAACTACTTAAACCTATCTAACCTAAGGACATCACACACATCCATGCCCGAGGCAGGATTCGAAACTGCGACCGCTGTGGCCGGATGGTTCCAGACTGAAGCGATTAGAACCGCTCGGCCACACCGGCCCATTGTGAAGTTTTAATTGGAATTACAGACAATAAGCGAATATAGAGTCTGCATGGGCATATTATTTACTCAGGTACAGTTTCACCTTTTCAGTTTCAAAGAATCCAATTCCTAAATATTCCTGCATTTGTTATTACCATTAATATGTCACAAGAACAAACATTCAGAAAGGATGGAATTTTATTAAGACAACCAGTTTTACGCATGGTGAGTTATATGTTGCAACAAGTAGAGTTGGATCTGTCGATGGTTTGAAATTTTATATTTGTGAACATAACAAGCAAGGGCATTAACGAATGATGAAAGAATATTTACTACAAATATTGATTACACTTAGTTTTTGTATCGTTAAATTGTAGAATAAAGCATTTCTTCCTTCGTTTGTGTCTTTCGTTGTCTCATGCTTCTGCTTCTCCCTTTATTATTCCTTTACTCACAGCGTTCAGGTAACACCTATAAATCTGCATAGTGTTCAGATAAGAATTAAGAATCTACATACAAATAAATTCCAATTACTCATATAAAAAATTGAATTTCGTTATTTTGTAAACACAACTAGTCGAATTTCAACCACAGGTGAGAGCAATTTGTTTAATAACACAAATTTCCAATTTCAGGAGATGATTGTACAAGAGTCCTAGTCTGTGCCAGTCCTTTCTGAGCTTAAGTCTACAAGGTGTATGGGACAAGTACTGAGACTGATTTTTTTCTACCGAAGTTTTTATTCTTTCAAACAACGATATTATCCTCTTCAAAGTAGTTCCATTCGGCATATATACACCAGTGCAGTCGTTGCTTCCAGTCTTGGTAGCAGCGCTGAAATGCTTCAACTGGTAGGACCTCTAACATAACGCCACATTCTTTTGAACGTTGCCCAGAGACATAAAATGACGTCCGCTTAAGACGTTTTTCAATTTCGGGAAAATAAAAAAGTCACATGGACTCAGATCACGAGAATAGGTGGGGGGGGGGGGTCTGTGGAACAACAGGAATATCTTTCAGCGTCGAAAATTGCGTGATGGAAGAGGTTGTGTGACACAGGGCGTTGTGATGATGCAGTATCCACCTGTTTAGAATCAGATTTCACTCACTTCACTCTTTCCCCGAGTGTTTCAAAGATATTTTTGTAAAACACTTAGTTGACAGCGTGTCCTGGAAATACAAAATTCTTATGGATGATATACCTACTTTGAAATAAGCATATCAGCATTGTATTGATCTTTTATTTGCTGCCGGCCGGAGTGTCCGAGCAGTTCTAGGCGCTTCAGTCTGGAACCACGCGACCGCTACGGTCGCAGATTCGAATCCTGCCTCGGGCATGGATGTGTGTGATGCCCTTGGGTTAGTTAGGTTTAATTAGTTCTAAGTTCTAGGGGACTGAAGACCTCAGCTGTTAAGTCCCATAGTGCACAGAGCCATTTGAACCATTTTTATTTGCTCATCCGAGCTTTTTTTCGGCCGAAGGGATATCAGTGTGCAACTCCTCACTTTGCTGCATTGTCTCAGGATCATACTCAGAAACCCAGGATTTACCACTTGTAATCACACGACTAAACCATTCGTGGTCATTGGCAGTTCTCTCAAGAAGATCAACACACAGGTTTCTTCGGTTGTCTTTCTGCTCACTTGGAAGTTTTTTCGGCAGCATTTTTGCACATACCTTTCACTACCCTTAAGCGGCAGTCTGATTTCACAAAAGCACGCACTCGTTCGACGTTTTCGTCGGTTTTTGAAGTTGAATGTCTCCCCGAGCGAAGTTCATCTTGAACGTGTTGTCGCCATTCCAAAAATGACCTGTGCATGCGAAAAACTTGTGCTCTTGATAACAAATGTTCCCCACAGGCCTGTTTGAATTTTTCAAAGGTCACACTCTCAGATTCTCCAAGTTTAAGAGAAAACTTGATGGCATAACCTTGCTTTATATTCCGCTGTTCCATTTTCGGCGCTCTCAAAACTCACATGGGTGCTGAACAGAGCTGAAATTCAGACTGTGCATCAGCAAGGAGTAGTAGAACAACACAGCGTTGCCGGATCGCTTGCATTGTTGCCAGTCTCGTTACTTGTCTCACACACCTCGTGGTTTGCTTGTGGAGTCACTTCACCTGTTGAGTCAGCCTTCCTGTGCAGCTTGCCTGGTTTGAAGGAAGACTATCTTGCAGGAGTTGCGACTAACAGTTACCGAAGCTCATTTCAGACTAATGGCTGGCCATGAGAAAGACATTGTTGCTGTCTGAAGTGGAATCTGTGTGTACAAAATTTTGAACCCTGTATTCGCTATAATTCGTTAAAAATTTAATAATGTATTCTTAATACTGTGCTGTATACACAACAACAATGAATATTCCGTTATTTTCTATACTTCCATTAATGCCAGTAAGATATTTTCCTCAATACCTTGCGGCATGGCGAATTATGTTGGTTACACAACTTAAAGAAATTGTAGAGATTATACTGATGTGCTTCAGCCTTTAGCAGACTGTGCTGACTTTATAACGTAATTGGCAAAGCGTTTTAGTCTATAAGCGATTAAGAACGAAAGGTGCCGGTGATTATGGCGACATAGCAAACGATACTACTATTTAGACAGAGACTGAGGAGAACCATAGACCACTAGCGAGAAAGGCACAACAAAACATGTGAATCAGGTTGTAACAGCAATAACGACTTTTAATTTAAAAGGTGTTGCTATCATCAATAAATATGCTTGGCAGAGTTATTTTATCTTAATGCATCAGTTTGTAATTTTTAGTGATTTGCAGCTACTTAAAAAAAACAAGAGAGTAACTAGAATGATCACTTGCAAATACTGTTACATATAAAGTATCAAAGTTTTTGAGGAGGAGGAGATTACTGTTTAACGTCCCGTCGACAACGAGGTCATTAGAGACGGAGAACAAGCTCGGATTAGAGAAGGATGGGGAAGGAAATCGGCCGTGCCCTTTCTAAGGAACCATCCCGGCATTTGCCTGAAGCGATTTAGGGAAATCACGGAAAACCTAAATCAGGATGGCCGGACGCGGGATTGAACCGTCGTCCTCCCGAATGCGAGTCCAGTGTGATAACCACTGCGCCACCTCGCTCGGTCAAAGTAATGTCCCTTGGATGCCAGTTCGATATGGGTCATTGGCACGTTTGGATGCATACCTGCATACAGTAAATTTTTATAGTTGTAATGGATGTTTTTTCTGGTAGAGATCTTGAGATCACATTTAAAATTTTGAGAAGTGCAACAAATTCAATTGTGAAAGCGTTTTGTGAGTATTTTTAGGTTTTTTGTGTATTTTAACTAATAAAGGTTTTGAGGCACATTTGCACGATGGGCTTGGATATATAGCAAAAACATAGGTATAAGTTCAGAATATAAATAAAGACTTGCATAAGATATTAATTAGTATAAGCTGTTGTATCGATTGCGGCGTGCAGCTGCTGAAACATTAGAATAATTACGCAGTTCAGTTGTCCTGCCGATAAGACGGCGCCTTTTTGTTCTGGAAGCCGTCCTCATCGGACGCATATCTGCCATCGCTGCACACCGCCATTATTCTATGAGACCCAGTCTCACTAGGCCCACTCAGAGTTACACACAGCAACAGAATTGATGTATAAGGTGAGCACAAAGTCTTGCCCTGATTATAAGAATTTATTACAGAATAACCGTTACATAATAAGCTACATTTGATGCCGTTACATAGGTTTGTGTTACTAGTTTTTTTAAGACCACTTACGTTAGTAAACCTCAACGTGTGGTCCCTTGGTAGCTCGAAGAATGTCGAGGCGGTATTCCAGTTCCCGCCAGGTGTTTCGTAACATGTGTTCTGTCACAGTACCCACAACAGCTTGTAGCCTAGCCTTCAGTTCGTCGACGTCAGCAACTGGTTTGACGAAGACTCTGTCCTTGCTATAGCCCCAGAAGGAAAGTCAAGGGGCGTAATGTCTGGAGAGTGGGGTTCAAGCGTATTTATTACTGCTTTGGATACTGTGCTTGGTGATGAGTTGGTTGAGACTGTTACACATTATGTCGATGATCGTTCGATAGCTACTAAGACTTGGAATGAACTTCTTCAAGCAGTTAAAGGCGAAGAGGAACAGGTAAAAGTCATTGGATTTGCAAGCCGTACTTTAAGTGAATGTGAACTTACTTATTCAACCACTGAACTTGAAACTCATTCTATTGTCTGGGCTTTCAAAAAGCTTAACTATTATTTGTGTGGTAAACACACGAAAATTTATAGAGATCACCAAGCTCTGATATTTTTGTTAACATGTAAGTTAGTTCATCCTAAATGATTACGCTGGGCTTTATCTCTGCAGAATTACTCATTTGAGATTGTATACATTAAAGGTCGGTTTAGTGGACCCCTCCAGTCCGTCTTCCACAAGGTATGGATGGTTGTAACATTTATCTTGATAATGTGAACGACTACAAATACTCCTAATGCAGGATAAACAGTATTACCAATATTACATTGATTCGTGTAGGAATATGGCAGCTTTACAAAAATCTGATCCTCACTGGTAAAAGGTAAGAGCTTTAGTCATAAATCAACCTGACCATCCACTGTCTAGACGCTATCTGATATATAACGACGTGTTATTCTATCGTCGTCATCCTGATGGCTCTAACTGGTGTTTATGTATTCCCAAGGGCTCGGAACACAACTTAGTCTGGCACACACACTAAGTTTGGGGACATTGTGGAACGACGAAATGCCTTGCAAAGCTAAGCACATATTGCTATTTCGCTAATATGAGACGAAAAATTCACAATGTACTTAAAACATGCATATCTTGTCAGAAATCTAAACCTCAGAACCTATCTTCAAAGACAGATCTACATTCCATACAGCCCAGCAAACTTCTGGAGACTGTAAGTACGGACATAAGTGGTCCAAATCGAGTATATTTTAGCATTTTATGACATATTTTCTAAACATGTTTAGCTGTACACCATAAAATCTGCAACTGCTAACGCAGTCATCACATGATTCTCACGTGACTACATTCCTCACGTGGGAAAACCCTAGGCAATTTTATCTGACAGCGCCACGTACTACACAGGGTACAAGTGGCGTAAATTCTTAAAGGACAATAGCATTAAGAGCATCTTTATCTCAAAGTTTAGGCCACAATCTAACCCTGCTAAACGAATTTTCAGATAACTGAACAGATTCATGAAGACATATATGCCTACACAGCATTCTAATTGGGTAAGTTATTTGTCACTGTTTGAAGAAGTTCACAACAACCTAATAGATGACACAAACTATACACGTGACGAGCTTATTTTCGACCACAAAGAATCATATAAGTGGAGCAATCCGCTGCCAAAGCTTTCACCTCAGCAGCTGTCGCATGATGAGAAGGTAAGAGAAGTATTAACCACACTGACGCAGCATGCTAATGCAAGATCAGATACTACTCTAGTACTATTAAACGGAATCAGGAATTCAAGGTAGACATGCAAGTGCTATTGCGTACTCACGACAAATCTTCTGCACTAAAGCGGCGCATCGCGCTGTACGACGGTCCGTATGTAACTGTCAATATACCGCATCCTGTTGCATACCTGTCGCAGAACACAAAAACAAACAGAATCATTGGGCTTTACGCTCATCGAGACTTAAGAGTATTTCATTCTAAGGAGTAAACGTATATCTGTTAGTAATGAGTAAGTAAACTGTATATTTATAAAACACACGTACCTCAGTACTACTGCAAGGAAATTAGGTAGCATAAGAAATTTTATTTCAGCTGATGCAGCCAACAGCAGAAGAAGAACGTAGATAAACAACATCAGCATAAATTTTAACGCAGATTTTATGACGACATTTACGCAAGTGTGATGAAAATATTTTTGAGACACGCATTTGACTATCTATAGCGTCGGTCAAGGACTATTCATGACTGATTGACGTATACACCTAGGAACGGATTAGATTGCACTTCATACTGCATAACACATTTTTATGTTAAGCCAAGGCCATATACACACTCGTAACGCGAGAATCCTGTAGGTTTGATTTTAATGTGTTGCTTTAGACGTTTTTCCATTAGTCTATGTAAGCTTGTGCTTGTTCGCTGATGTATCCAGATGTTGTGTCTAATCTTTCCAATTTCAGGTGACATCATTGCGCGAATGCAAAATTTGGTTAAAAAATCTGTAATGTCTGTAAATTTATGTAAATACTTGTATTCCATATAAATCCAAGATGTAATGTATGTATTTATGTGTAATTGTCTATATTGACGTAAAGCAAAATGTAATATTTTGGTATGTAAATGTGATCAGAATTTGTGATATGTATCAAAATGTGTAAAACCACGAAATTTATATGAAAGGGACTGCTTCAAAGACATTCTAGATACATCGCAATGCCTATAACCGCGACGAAGTATGTTAAAAACTATTCTTTATAAACTACTCTTTATACATCGGCATGAGAATGATCACGACGAAATATTTATGTAAAAAAAAAAACTTGTTAACGAACATTCTTTGTGCATCGCCAGATAGACTGTGAGCGAGATGGAACTGTGCATGTGAAGTGCAATAACATTCGTAGAGCATCGCCTAATGACATTTACTGCGATGCAACTGTGCAAAATAAGGAATTGGTAAACCACTGGACCTACGGTCACGAAGCACAAAAGCATTGAAGGTAACTCAAGGGGCGGAGGAATTTTGGATGGTACTTCGGGGAATGTAATGGTTTCGGAATACGACGGCCACTCTCACCTGGACAAATCGAGGATTGATGCCAGCATTTTCCATCCAAAGTCTTGCATCCGTGCGTTTACGAAACTTTTGTTGTGGAATGGAAATCCACTTGTGTTCAATCACGCAACGCATGACCTAGGAAGAACAGTATTATCAGTGAAAATAAACAGTGCAACGAGTGAATGTGCCCACATATCGGTTGTCAAATCTTTGCACAGTAACGTCGACATGAAATAACATTTACATTAGGCAAACTACCAAAACAATGCTCACCTTTGCGCTATTGTTGCATGCATTATGTATATGAACTGCAAAGGACGACACGTCGTACTAGGACAGCTAATCTGAAACAGAAATACGTTTTAAATGTTATACTTTCCATGAGAGACAATGACCAATAATGAAATGTATTTTGCATTAACATGTGTAGTAGTTTTAAGATTTTTGTACCTGTTTTAGATGTTCGTGCATATTTTTTGCAAAAACGTCTTCGAATGTCCTGTCACAGTGATGTCTTGCACACACGCACGTACGAACCGTATATAAACTATTATCGCCGTGTCGCGATTTCAACTAACAGCTACTGCCACACTGAAATACAAGTGACTGCGCATGCGTGGCAGCCACACTACCAGCATTGAAATAATCTGGGCACACGCGCCTCATTCAAATATTGTAAACCATGAACTGTATTTGAATATGTATGTAAATATTGTACTGAATGTGCCTTAGGGTGGATTGCTCGCCTGCAGATGCGTCCTTTCGCCTCGCAATTCAGGGGGCAAATTAAAGGCACATTTTCAGAATGGTGGTGGATCTACAGCAAAAACGTAGATATTAGTTCAGAATATAAATAAAGAATTACGTAAGATATGAATCAGTATAAGCGGTTGTATCGATTGTGGCGTGTAACCGCTGAAATATTAGAATAATTACACAGTTCAGTTGTCTTGCCAGGAAGACGGCTCCTTTTTGTTCTGGAAGCCGTC
This sequence comes from Schistocerca americana, assembly GCF_021461395.2. Taxonomy (NCBI): domain Eukaryota; kingdom Metazoa; phylum Arthropoda; class Insecta; order Orthoptera; family Acrididae; genus Schistocerca; species Schistocerca americana. The sequence continues at coordinate 282,817,505 of NC_060122.1, forward strand.
CTGATCGGACGCATATCCACCATCGCTGCAGATAATTATTTGGCACACCGCCATTATTCTACGAGACGCAATCTGACTAGGCCTACTCACAGGTACACACAGCAACAGAATTGATGTTAACTGTCTAAGTAATTTAATTTAGTGTAATATTTTGTTAATACAGTGATATTATTTAATCTTGTGTTTCATTTATGTTGCAAGCTATTGTTCCAATTAAACGGCGTCTTGGCAAGGCTAAGGGTTCCGTGTTACAAATTTTATCAGAGGTCCAGTACGAACCAAAGCTTTGGAATTATTCAATGTACGAAATCCGATAAAGAAATATTTTGAGAAAAATCACTCATGGTCAAACTTACAATGAACGGACCTTACGCAAAAAGCCATTGTCAAGCGCGCAAAGTTTGAATAAATTTATCACATACTATTATCATTACCTATCATTATTTGTTTGATCTTCGATATTCTCAAACCAGACAGGAAAAGCCACAATAAATCAAAAGGTGTATGTTATACCAAATATCGAACCTTTTTTGTTGCAGCACCGCATCACTGCTGCATACTAATATTCATTTCATGCGATGATTCATGATTCAAAAGCTTGACTTTTCTTTGAGCAGCAGAACTACGATCTGCGACCTCACCTATAGGTGAAGCCAAGTTAAAGCTTAGCAGCGTTCATCAGGACTGAAGGTGGTGCGAGGTGCAGCGAGTAGGGTTGGGTGACACAGTCCAATGACAACGGATCGCGCCCAGCGACGAGGCAGCTCAACAGTAGACCCACAGCGGTGACTGGACAAGAGGGAAGGTACCATAACCCCATGACACAGAGGGTGAAACACGGTGAGCAACGTGTGCATGCTGCAGGAAGTGCTAAGAGAAAGATGCATCAATGTTTTTATAAAATTTCTATAAATATTACGCGTTAATGAGTGTAGTATTTGGTATAACAGCGAAAGTTAAGGGATGCCACTCTCTTATAAAATCGTTGAGCGACTGTCCTTTCTTCTTTAGCTCTCAATCCAAAAATTGGAGAGCAGCAGTCTGGTTGGTAGCAAATCTCCCGTCTAGCCTTCTTCTTCACTTCTGTCGAGAAGCTAAATCTGAGATCATTTATAATTCGATATATGTGCTTGTGTTGTGGTCTAGTTCTAGTTTTTTTGCCATTGACATACACCTCTATTAGTTGTTTTAGGAGTCCCTCATGTCTCCACAAACGATCATTTATCCGAACTCCTTCTTCTACAATTGTGTTCCATAAACTCCTCTCCAATCCCAGTCTTTAAAGGACTTTACTATTTATGGTCTTTGCACTCTACTTGATTTCCAGGATGTGCATGTTACATCGCATCTCAAAGGAATTCAGTGTCTTCCTTCCCTCTGTCCCCAGAGTCCAGGTCTCACAGCTGTACAATGCTACACTTCTTACGGTTACAGAAACATTTTCCTGTTTTAGGCTGTTAGTTTTTGTAGTTGATATCTTCTTTTTATTGAATCCACTTATCGCTTGGACACATCTACTTCTCACTTCTTCCATCTCTGGTGATATTGCTTCATGAACCAGTAAATTAGCCAGTATCTTTGTAGGGAACAAGCGTCTTGGAATAGTAAGCTGCTGAGGTCAAAGAAAATCATCTTCAAATATATTTATTTATCAGGTGCCACATTTAAAATTACAATTTCTATAATAACACAGAGAATTTTAAAGATCAATCAAAAGTCACTAAATTACATAATCGCCTCAGAGACACTTACTGGAACTCAATAACCTTTTCAACTTAAAAATCAATGTTCCAAACACCACAATATGCATACACTTTGATCATAAAAGAAACTTTCAAGGTAATAGAATATACAAGGTAATAGAATATACAAGATAATAGGTATTGTTAGACTAGCTTTAAATTAAGAAAGTCTGAATCGGTAAGTCAACAAGTACAATTATTCGCTACAGCAAGCAAGAACCAGTCCATAATAATGGGACCGAAATGCATGTGTTACCGATCGTACGGTAAATGACTTGAGCTCAGCTCCACATTCCATACAGGTGCTCAGTTTATTCCAGATTCTAAGACATAGACCCAGATAAATATGTTAAATTTACCTAATATAAAAATGGCAAACAGCACGTGAGCACAAACACGACAGAGGAAATGTGGGCAGACAATCGAGTCCCTACCCAAAAGTACTTTAGCAGAGAGAAATTTACATAAACAAGTAACTACAACATACTCGTACCTGGATCTTTTAACGTTAACTGACAATGAAAAGCCACAGATAACGGAATATAGAAAATATTGGCAGTGGTAGTGCAGGTAGAGCTAATTTTTCTAGATAAAAATAAACTGACAACGAAAAATTTTAAACGTATCTAAACCTAGAAAGTGCACACACCATTAGCGCAGGTGAATACAAGTCCCTTTGGATCAAATCTTACAGAAAATGATTTAAAAAAATTATAAATGCTTATGACAAAAAACACAGGCACTAGTAGTGCAGGTAAAGGCAATTATTTGCAGATTAAGGTAAACTGACAATAAGAAGTTTTAAAAATACCGAATTTAAGAATACATGCACACCAGTAGTATACTTAAAACAAATTCCTGACAAAGAGCTCTTATAATAGAGTTCAAATGGTTCAAATGGCTTTGAGCACTATGAGACTTAACATCTGTGGTCATCAGTCCCCTAGAACCTAGAACTACTTAAACCTAACTAACCTAAGGTCATCACACACATCCATTCCCGAGGCAGCATTCGATCCTGCGACCGTAGCAGTCGCGCGGCTCCGGACTGAGCGCCAAGAACCGCTCGGCCACCGCGGCCGGGAGGCCAATTCACGTAAAGGGCATCAGCCAAATAATGGCCAGTAGAACAAACCAAGATAGCCTACAGCAGGAAAACCAAATGAAACTCAGCAGCAAAAACCCAGAGGTTGCCACATGTCCACCGTTATTCCCGTGCCAGGTCCAAGATAATTACATCTACATCTACATGGATACTCTGCAAATCACATTTAAGTCCCTGGCAGAGGGTTCATCGAACCACCTTCACAAGTCTCTCTTATTCCAATCTCGTATAGAGCGCGGAAACAATGAACACCTATACCTTTCCGTACGATCTCTGATTTCCCTTATTTTATCGTGGTGATCGTTCCTCCCTATGTAGGTCGGTGTCAACAAAATGTTTTCGCATTCGGAGGAGAAAATTGGTCATTGGAATTTCGTGAGAATTGTGCACGTGGGCACATACACCAAGTAAGGCAGCACGAAGTAGGACTAGACGAACTCCAGAGTATGTCTCATCGCCGCACAAACAGAGGGAAGTGGCGACCCTCCAGAAGGCATGGGCATGCTCCCCACAATTAACATATGCCATCCAAATGCAGCAAGAGGTTGTCCGTGGCTAGCAAGCCCAGGCTGCGATCTAGAGAGACTCCTTCCGAGACAATCAGTACTCAGAAAACAGCTTCAAGTGTGAACTGCGCATGTGCTTAAATTCCTCTCGAGGCGCTACAAAGGTGCCACCGCACGAGACGCCAGAGAAACAGTAGTTAGCCAACGAAACACATAGAGGTTCCACAAACACAGGTATCGATATGAGCGCATGGTCAGTTCAATCTAAGCTTGTACATATATTGGGGCGCAGGGTTTGTCAGAAACGCTAACCTTCTGGCAGAGTCATTTATTTATATGTTATATTCCTTTCTCGCAACTTTATGCATTATAATTCGCTTGGCTTAAAAGTCGTCTTCGCTTTCAGACAAAACTGCTAAGTCACGGCATTACTACATCTCTGTATCTCTATTCCTCTGACTTGTATTATTAAATCTGCCTCTAACTTTTTTATGTACCTCATCGGTATGCAGATTAAAAATAGCTGGTGCTGGAGTTCATCCTTACTAGACTCCTATCTGCATATACACTACTTCTGCCTTGAGCGCCCGCTGGTAACAGCCATCTCATTTTTGTGAACGTTGCATATCTGATGTCGGTCTCTGTAGTCTACTCTTATTTTCTTCGGTACCCCAAACATCAATCACGTTCTGTAATCTACAAAATCCATGTACATTGATTAATTCCTTTAATTTTAAAGTTATTGTTCCTTCTCTGGGTTCTAAGCTTTTTTGGCAACCACATTGATCTGAGAGTGTGACTTCAGATTTTTGTTGCATTTAGTTGAGTACGATATTGGTTATTATTTTCGATACATTTGCATCTAGGTTATGCATTCAGTAATTTTTAGGTTCTGAGGTATTCGACTGAGAATGCTAATGTTTCTTGCAAAATCCAGAGGGACTTTTATCTGTTCACATATTTTAAACGTAAGAGTGTATAACTGATCTTTAATTTCCTTCGCTCCCACTTTCAGACATTCGGCAGGAGTTTCGTTTATAACTGCAGTTTCTCAGTTCGTTCAAAGATGCTTCGGGTTCCTCTTTTAAATTGATGGATAAAGCATGCATCTAATTCTATTTTCTTTTTCAATGATACTTACAGACAGTTTTTCCACGTCATACAGTTTCTCTACGTACTGTTTCCATTATCTTGCAGTTTCATCATCATCGTCGTCATTATCCAACAAAACGCCACTTGCATCTGCAACTACTCTGCCTCTGTTTCTTTTGTCTCCAAAACAAGATTTTACAAGTTTATACACCCCCGTCTAATTTTATTTTTTCTTATTATCTGTAGGGAGAAAAATATTTACTGTAAAGGGGATTTCTATGCATTCTAAGACCAAAGAAACCGACTTACAACGAAGGAATTATCCGAATGGGACAGAAAAATTGATTTATTCAAGATAAAGAGGAAGTTTTGGGCAAGCCAAGACTCGTTGGTTCACCTCTGCCATTATGCGACCATTTGGCTTAGCACTGATTGATAAAGTTGTTGGAGGGATATCGTGCCAAATAATGTCCAAATGGCGCGTTAGATCGTCAAAATCCCCAGATGATTGGAGGGCCCTGCCCATAATGCTCCAAACGTTTTCTGTTGGGGAGCGATCCGGCGACCTTGCTGGTCAAGGCAGGGTTTGCCAAGCATGAAGACAAACAGTAGAAACTCTCGCTGTGTGCGAGCGGGCATTATCATGCTATGAAGAGCAACAAAAAGGGGCGTAGAATATCATCGAAGTACCGCTGTGCTGTAAGGCTGCCGGGGATGACAACCAAAGCCCTCCTGCTATAAAAAGAAATGATAGAGTTGTCTTCTGTGGTGAGTCCCACTTCGAACTGAGATCCCGTGACGAGCACATGTAGGATGAGTTGGCAAGACGCTCTGAACCACGTCCATTTGTACCGACGACCACCCAGCAGCTGTCAACGGCAGCCACGGAGGAATAGAAGACCCTACCACAAGAACTCCTTACCAAACTTGCGGCCAGAAGTGTAATTTCTGTTCGTCTCGTTGCGTATTTCTTTGAGTTATCTTCTGTACTACAGCGTGGCAGTTCCTCTATGTATGCTCCAATTCCATCGCGTTATGTCACTTGGCAGCGACGCTGCATACGAAACTTATTTTCGTCCTTAAGTCTTGCACAACACTGTATTTGAAAGACCCAGATAAAGAAAAGTATTTAATGTTTTAATAATGTTACTCTCTTCAGTGCAGGAAAAACTTATATGGATAACAAAATAAAATGTAGACAGTATACTGTCAGCTTTACATATTGATTCATTAGCACAACGACATCAGAACAGACAATAATGGATCATTTGTGCTGTGAAATGCCCACGACAGTCGCATAAGGGGAGAAATTACTGGAGTTGAGCAGTGTAGAGGTAGTAGAAGTACGCCTAGATAAAGTCGAATTGTAGGGGATCGTGAAATGAACTACTGAAATTTCCAGATAGAAAGCGGAAACGAAGTAAACTGGTCGAGATCAGTAGAAGCTGTGGACTGACAAGAAAGATATCTGCTTTGTAGTTAAAGTTACAAAAAATTTGAAATCTGTCCAATTGTGAACACAGCTGAATGATTCATTAGACATTAATTTATTTTGGATACGAGGCAAGGGCCAACATGAGAGAGAACATATGGTATGATGGAGAATTTCAAAGAAATACGTTTAACAACACACACTACATTTGATATTGTATGAATCAGAAGTGATTATTATTATTGACAAGGGATGTAAAGTATCGGTATCGTAGAAAGCATATACAAAAAGGTTACGGAAGCCAACAGAATCCCAGAATTACCAATACAAGTTGTGTGAATCACAGGAGCTATAAGGGAGAAATGTTAAACTATTAAAAAGTAAGTATTAATTCTCTGAGTTTTTCGGGATTTCTGCTGGACAACATAGACATCTTGTTACGATTTTTCGCCTAACCACCATCCAGCCACCTTCACCTGAATGGAGCTGGTTGGTTTTCAGCCAGCATATCGTTGCAATATGTCGAAATCATCCAGCTACAATCCTGAAACCCCATAAAATACTCACTATGCTGGGAAAATTTCAAGAATCACCTGGACGCAGTGCCATAAGGGACTTTGAGAATGGATGTTTAAAGATGTTAATGAAAATAGGAGGGCTACATTTTGATGGCTGCGTAGTGCCAAAGGGAAGTATGCATATTGAAATACTGAATAGGCCTTTTTTTGGGATAAGAATCACCAACACAGAAAAGAAAGAATTAATGGAAGTGCAATCAAGAAGGAGGGAAACATAGATATGGACATTATGGAGAAAACAGCACATACACATGAGGTTTGGTAGAATGAAAAGAAAGAATTACAAAGAATTTTTAGGAAGCATTATGGGCTATCTTATAGAAACTAGGTCTCATAAAAAGATAAGAATTTTCTAAATTGGTATAAATTCCCAATTACTTTCTTTACATTAGACAGGAGATTGTTGAACATCTTCCCAGTAGAGTATATAGCTCTGTTCTGAACCCTGGGTAAGGAGGCAAAGCCTAGAAGAAAATTATTTTTGTGTCTTGTATTATGACCATCTATATCACAGTTCTTCAACTGAAACTGATTTTTTTTATCAGCAACAGAAACCATTAAGGATTAAATATATTGAAAGTGAGCTTAAGAATTCCAACTTGCTGAAAAAGGCTTGTACAAGATGCACGGTTATCTACTTTACACAATATCCTGACTACTCGCTTCTGCTGAACAAACATATCATTTACTCAAGGTGCACAGCACCAGAAGATAATTCCATAAAACCACAGCGAAAGCGTATATCCAGAGTAAGTCAACAGTATTGTCTTCATGCAACAGATGCTTCTAAAGGCATAACATGTTGTGCTGAGAATTTTTATTACTTTAGCCAAATGCTGACCCTATTGTATCTAGTGTTCCAGGTGGACCATAAGAAATTTTGCACATTGTGCTTCATTCAGTGTATGACCTCTGTGTCTACTTGTGCTGCTAGGTCATTAAGGTTTAAACAGCTGTGAACCACTTATAGAACTGTTCAGCTATCATCTGATCTGTGTCCAGTAGGGTTGAGTTTAGAACCTCTGTTAGTATACTTGAGTCACTGGAAGATATTACAGTTTTTGAACTGCCTTTTAAAGTCACTGGAACATCGTTTATGAGGGGTTAGAAAGAAGAGCAGTCCAGTAACTATCCCTGTGTCACGTCACATGTTGTGTTCCACATTCTGAGGTTATTTTCATCCCTGAAATGCAGTCTGTTATGAGAACCTTTACTTTCTGTCATGAGGGAAGATTCCTTTCATGCAAGAGCATCACCATTGATGCCACAATATTATAGTTTGCTACATAGATTTCGTGATCCACACAATGAAAAACTTTTATGAAGTCACATGATATATCAACAGGAGACTTTTTCTTGTTTAGACCTACTGAGGCCTCATTTGTAAACTCTTACATTGCATGCTGTGTGGAGAGACCTTGACCAAAGCCATATGCTTAATATGTTCTGCTCAATTAAGAGTGTCAGTATATTATCAAGGCCTGTTTTTCAAACACATTTAAAAAGAGTAGAACGAGTGATGCAGGCCTTTAATTGGAGGTTGTTTGCTTATCTCCAGTTTTGTAGATGTGTGCTATTAACAGCACATTTGAGTCTATCAGGAAATTTCCCTGAGTCTTGTTTGTTTACAATGATGCTTAATGTTAATCCTATTAAATCTGCTTAATAATTTAATGTTCTTCTAAAAACACCATCATAGCCACCTCAATTACTGATTTATAGCGACCTGATGAATTCTATAATCTTCTTTGGGGAGTGTTTTTGAAACTAATGTCTGTTAGTGGTGAATCAAATGTCTGCACAAGTAAATCAAACACATATATATTTATCTGTTTATTACTGGGTACGTTGTTTGCAACCATTATGAGGAAGTAAACATTGAAATTGATTGTCAATGATTTGAAAGTTTCACAGTTCCTGCAGGAGCTATTCTCTCGATTTCATTTGAAGGGCCAGTTTTGTTTTTTCTTGCTTAATAATGTCCCAGAAAGTTGTTCTCTTATTCTTGGAGTGTTTCTTATTGAGCATGACACATGAATTTTGATTTCTTAGTGACGATATCGCTTGTAATGGAGGTTCAAATTTTGATTACTGCTTGCTTTCTGAATTACGTAGCACAAGATACTCTACTGTAATCCCTGGAGGTATCCACCATTTATCTTTGCTTCTGTTCAATTTTTGCCCAAATTTACTTTAGGGAAAATCAAGACTCAAAGCAATGTAGGAAGGTGTTTGAGAAATAGTTAAATTTCCTTTATAAGTTTGTTCCTAGTATTTGTCCCATAATTTCTCTCTAAATACTAAAGATTGAGTCACTGTTTATAAATGTGCGATACAATACTTTTCCTCTGTGATCTATACCTAGTAAGTCAGTAAATTTTATTGACCATCACAGTCAGATAAACCATTGACTATTGGTGTTACAGCTAAATCTGTACAAGTAGGTTCTGAAAACAAAGTATCAGTAGCTGTTACTCTAAGAAAATTCGGCTGTGGAAAATAATCCACCACTGGACATCAACATCTGTAGGTGCCCCCCATTAATAGTGTATGACAGAAAAATCAATGCTAAAGTCTCAAAAACAATAGTATTCAATAAACTCTACATAACCCTATTAAAACTGTTACTATCTGCTTCATGTAGCTTAAGATACTTCCTGCTGGTCAGTACTACCAGCTTATATATTTCCTAATCCACTTTGGTGGCACAACTTTTCAAAAGCTACAAAAAGCTATACAACAAAATATTCATTGACCTGAAGTACCTAGGACTTGGTTTCGTTTTGTGCATATATAACCACTCCCATTTTTATTTGTTCTACAGCAGTATGATTGTAGCTGGTATCCATCAAGATGAATCTGTCGAATGTCATTGGTTTCCTTGTGATATTCTGATATGCAAAACTAGTCCGCTGAAATTTCGTCTACATTTTCCTTTTCCTGTATGGGTATCAGAAACTTATTTTTTATTTACAAGGCTTCTGATGTTTTGATGGCAGGCAATAAATACATTCTCTTTAATGTCATTGGCTCCATAGCTTTGCCCAAGCAGCAATATTTTGTCGTGCTAGTAGCTGTTTCAACCGAAGTAACATTTATTCTGTAGCTTTGTCTTTCAGATGAATTTGTCCTAGAAAGCCGTAATGAATCCACTGGAAAATACTATCACAGGATTGGATGCTGCTTTGGTCAGACTAGATGTTCCTGGCAATTAGCCATGCAAGTCGCCTCTTACCGGAAGTGTTCAGATGCAAATCATAGCCGTGTATGATGCGACCAAGTGAGGGGCGATACGTGAACCACACACCAGTTTCAGCATCCCTCTCTGCTGAGGGATTTTTCAAGTCCTGCATTAATGCATTCCATAGAAAGATCCATCCTAGGCTTATCATATCGTTCAAAAATGACACGATCTTCACATTAGTACAAGGAGCATTCCCAGCAATTTACCTGATATCATCCCCAGTTGGATAATTGATGGTCCAAACTGTTGCCTGCACCCCTACTATTTTTACATGATCTTTCCCAAGAGCCTTCCCCAACCAATTCAGAAGTGACATCACTGAGCCCTGCACTTGGCTTAAAAATACTAATTACCTGGTAATTACTTCTCAAATAGTTCTGGAACAGTTCTTTCTCCTGCCGTGACTACTACCCAGCAATAAGATGTTCTTGGTCTTCTTAAAACTTTTATTCCTGCATTTGGCTAGCACCTTACGCTCTTTACTGTCAGACTGCTTTCAAACTTCTTGGGATATCTGATTTTTTTTTTCTCGGGCTCCAAAGTTTTGAATGTGGAGACAGATAGATTAAAGCAATCAGGCTTATAAAGTATCCTGAACCTTTTCACTGATTTGCATAGCTTGACTGCAATCCAGTCTTCGGGGTTGTAACTTGTCATTTCTACTGCAGACTGCAGCACGTGCAATTCCTAACTCTTGTTACACCATAGCCAAGTCAGCTCAAATTTCCAAGGTAAGCTGATCTTTTTCTAGTACTGTGTAACGACAGTGACAGTCACTTTATCTACACAAGTGACCAGCATAATTCCTCATGTAGGTTGTATTACAATATCTCATACGAAAATAAGCTGATATTCCTCACATTAATTGCCATTTCTTATCACTCTGCCACAGTTTGTGCACTTGTCCATAGAGTCAGTCAACAGCTTTCTCGAAAGGAAGATAACAACTAATTGATTTCCAAAAGGGGTTTTCTGACAAAATGTTGAAGAGTGAGAATTACTGAGCAACAACTGCGGTATAAAATTTGAATGTGCCTATCTCTTAAGCTCAAATACTTTTCGTAATGTAATTTATTTACGAAGAAAATTAAAATTTTTCACGAAAGATAACATCATTTACGAAATAAATCAAAAGTATTTACTAAATAGTACTGTCACACTAGAAAGCAAGAACAATTTATTTGATCTTAAGTATCGACTGTTGAAGCTTTTACAATAGGTGCTAATATAGACGTAGAGTGTTCACTGCCACTCCAGCGGAAGTTAGTTTACTTCACAGCCACTACGCAATCGACATAAATCGTTGTATCTGTCACAATATTTTCAGCTAACTGTTTTGTGAAATGCTGAAGTTATACAAATATAGTAATTACTCAAATATACTGAATATTCGTAAAACTGAACACAAAAACTTATCTGTGTCATACAATAATGTTGCGACCTATTATCTTCTAGGTATGGATATACTACTATGGCTTTTGCTGTAAATGTACTAAGATAAAAACTTTGTAACTACGAAACTGTAAACACCAGCGTCTAAACTATTAATTTCTTGGCAACAGTTCCTGAAATTATAACAATCACTTTAGTGTAACGAAAGAACTTGAAGGACTCTTTCCCTTTATTCTTTACAGGATGCTACAATCCCTACAATAAAGTATTCCAAAAATCAAAGAACATTGCTCCTGCCTTCAAATTTCGCATTATTCTGGGAGCTACATTTTGTCAACAGGTCTTTGTATTTTAAGTGCCTTGTCTGTAGAGCTGTCACTGCGCCACATAAACATTTACACAATGACTAAAACAAATTCCAAGAAACTTTTTGTTGATACCGTACTGTAGTATTGTTGATGAATGTGTAGTGCTTTCTTTCCCGAATACAATCTTTACATGTCACTGCAAAATGAATTCCCTACACATAGCCCTCACTCTTTATCAAATTAATTAGTTAGTTTGATACGAGCACAGAATTGTACACCTTTTGCTGCATTCATATGGAATGAGGTGCTCAAGGCACAGCAGCAACAGTGGCCGAATCATCAAACATTGTAAGTAAGCCAGTGAGTAGAAATCTACTTCCGATGCTTTTTCTAATTTGCAGTTTTGATATCCTACTAGATAATATATCCTAAACTAACTTACATTGGCGAGCAAGCAAGTGTGAGCCGAAGCAATAAATCCAATATATTATTATGCATATCGTGATAGAGCTCAGTTCACATTGTTTCCGTGTTTAATGCAGATATATCTCTACTATAGTTGTTGAGTTCTGAAGACAGACCCAAACTAATATTTTAGACACTACTTCTGGTTTGCAATATTGATTTTTATATAGATTGTAAGTTAAACATCCATTCTTTCTTTATGTACCATTTCTGTGTGTGTGTGTGTGTGTGTGTGTGTGTGTGTGTGTGTGTGTGTGTGTGTGTGTGTGTTTCAAAATAATAGCAGCTCCATTGAAAAAATCACTACTCTTCCTTATTTGATCGTACTAAGAATCTATGTAACTTCACCTGTTTCAGAAAATACCTCAGCTTCCTACATGCTGGATTATTTGAAACCTGTTTAAAATGAGCTTTTGTGTTAATCTAGATTAATTCTAATAAGTATTGCTTACAAAGTACTGTTCTGTTTCGCTTTTGAATATTTGGGGGCTTCCAGTTTCCTGACTGGCGTCTACTGGCAAACTTTCAAAGACTTTTGCCTCAGAAAATAATTCTGAACCCTTGACAGGGACCTCTATTGAATGTAAAAATCATTTTTACTTCCAGTACTATTGTTATGAATTTCACATTTCATCTTATTTTCACTTTCATTACTAGCCAAAAATACTATGAAAGAGTAAATGTATTGACAGTTTAGCGCAAAAATCCTAAGGTCCCTGAAAAAATTTTTGTTAAATGTTTGGTTTTCGATTTCACATGATTTTGTTAGTGTACACTTCTTTGAAATAATTAGTTTTGGACCATAGATACTTTGTCCCATAAGATTATACCATATTACAATTTTTAGTGAAAGTATGCAAGGTATGTTAGCAATCCATTCTGCAGGTCAACTTAATCAGAGACTATTCTGTGAGCAATGGACATTCTGAGCAGTTTGGATAATTTATCCATGTGCTGGTGCTACCTCAGTTTGTTATGGATGCATAGAGTTTTTAGAATGGCCCAATTGATATCTACTTTGGGCTCCTGCAAGTCGTTTTTGTTTGTCTGGATTCCAAATTTATGAGTTTGTGTAAGATTAAGTATGGAACTGTTCACTGGAATTCATTGTAAGCCTGTCACCTTACTTGTTTGTTTGTGTCTGGCATGGATGTGTTTGAGCCTGTACTGTTATCCACAGCAAAATCACTGTTTTCCTATACTGCCCATTTCACCTTCAGGAAATCGTTTTTATATGACCAGGACATGAAGCTTACAGGTCACCATATTCAAGGTTTCCAAACTCTGAATTTAGTTTGCATACTGCATCATTTTTAGTAGTAGGGTAAAGAGAATTCTGCCCCACTTTTGATATCAAATTGATATGCAAATTAATTAATTGTGATAGCCGATTGATTTATGACCTTAACCTATTGTTCTGCTAAGTGGTTTTTCATGTAACCCTCCCCCACCCTTTTACATAATGTTATACTAATTGCTTTACAACCAGCTGGGAATAATCTGTCCTTCTGAGAAACCCCAAGCCCTTCCCCTTCCCTTAATCTATTGTTATGCTAATTCATTTATGTCTCCATGCAGATTAATTTATAACCCCCTCAGGATAATCTTTCTGGGAAACTCCCACCACATTCCCCCCCTCCTCCTCCTCCACCCTTCTGGGAAATCCCCAACCCCTACCACCTCCCCCTGACTGACACCAGCACACTTTCAATATCAAATTAACTGACTAATTTAGTCGATAAATTAATTAACCCCTCCCCTCAGGGGAACTGTATATACAATATACAATGTACTGTATATTGACATTTATGGCATGTACTGTAATGGTTAATGTAATATGGTGGCTTAAACCATTTTAACCATCATCCATGAAGATGTTCCAAAACTGGAACCAGTTGATATTTGGGCTTAAAATAAACGCAGCTGATGGTTCAAATATGCATTTTGTACAAACAGTATTTACAATGTGCCTCTGTGCACACTCTACCAATCACTGCCACGAACTGTCAGCTAGCAAATACCTTCCAGAACAGTTGCTGCATGGTTTTAACAACATTCTGCTGTACATCTATTGAGTACATACCAGTTGACTGCTGTGTTTGATGATTTCCTGGAAAATGGAACCATCTGCCTCTAAATTGACATGGATCTTTGGTAAAGGATGATAGAAAGTAGATGGAGCAATCGGTTGAGAGGGACAGTAACGTGGTATGATTTAATAGTAGACTGATGATGCATTCTAGAAAGATGGAGATGTTGCAACAGGTCTTTCATCACACATTTCATCGCTTTTTCCAATGTTCTCTCCGGTATTATAACCTGCATTTGACTCGTACACAGCTGTGTATTCCATGTGTGACTTAGAGCGTTATCTACCTGCGATGGTTAACAGCAAATCTCTCCATACCACAGTCAGCAGAGGACTTCAAATGCATGTGTGATGAATCTTGCTTGCCAAACCGATGGAAACCTATTTTGGCACTGTCCTCTAGACGAACGAAGATGTATGCGAACTACTCCATTCCCCTGCCACATCTTGGATATAAGCCATGTCTTCAGTTTAATAGCTGCAGTGAATCTAAGTTAATGACAGGGATTTGTGAGGTACTGCAATCCCTGTGGATACATGTGCTTCATAGCTGTTGTGTGTGGAAGAGACAGTCTTCTGTTCAAGCAGTTAAAGCAGCATGGTATGTGATTTCACATGTTAAGCGTCGCTTCTATGCATTTGTCTATCTCCTCATAAGGTGTCGTTGTGTAATGCATTTTTTGAGGCTGACAATCATTTTACAGGATTGATGCGAGCATAGTACAATTTCCTAACCGTAATCAGATGTGATCATTGGGCGCTGTATACCTCTATACCTCTGGAAAGCTATATAGTGCATAGTTCACAAAGAATCTATGTTTTGTTTTTCCTTGATGTAGAAGGTAGTTGTTTTATCATCTTAAATTTCTCATCATAGAAGACAGATAGAAAACTTGCAGGGTGAATGTATGTCATGTATCGAAAATATATTTCCTGTATTGGAGTATTAACAGTATTTCATTCCACACAACTAATGTAACAGAAACCACAATGCTTTAACATTATAGGATGCTTAAGTGCAGAACCATGTAGCCTTAGGAGTGTGTGTCTATGTTCTACAATCATTTCTCTGTTCCCAGTACCTTCCCTGTTGGTTGGTTGGGATTGGTTGATTTGGGGGAAGGGACCAAACAGCAAGGTCATTGGTCCCATTGGTTAACGAAAGGATGGGGAAGGATATCAAGTGAGACCTTTCAAAGGAATCATCCCACCATTTGCCTGAAGCAATTTAGGGAAATCATGGAAAACCTAAATCAGGATGTAGGTTTGTACCGTCGTCTTCCCGAATGCGAGTCCAGTGTGTTAATCACTGTGCCACCCTGCTTGGTACCTTCTTAGTATAGAATCCAAACACCACAACAATTCCACAGAATTGATAGCCCAAGTGATTTAAGTAAAATGTTTCACACTACTTCTGTCTGGAGCTCCATTATGCGTAAATCATAAGCTTCTTCTTCATCTTAACCATCAGTACTATCAAATGTCTCAGGCTCACATCTACCATACACCAATAAGGAGTGATAAACTCCTAAGCATGGAAGATCATGTGTAATTGGACAGGTGATGTGAGTAAGATTGTTACAGAACAGTCTTCATAAAATGGCAGTTACAGTACTTTAACCTCGCAGAATGTCAGTTACAGTATTGGAATGAGAATGCCAGTCTAAATCACTAGCATCGGTCAGAACAAGTTTGGAACACGTTTTATACTCTTTGTGAAAGCAAATTATTGAAGTGTATTGATTACGTGGAACTGAGCTTGTTCTTTTCGTTCTTGAGACGTCAAATGTAGTGGGCAAAGTATGCACCTACTTCTGGTTAGTTTCAAATGAAATCAAAGACAATGCTGCAGGGAGGGTTGGTTAAAGACAGAAGAAAAGTTACAATATGCCTACAGAGTGGCCATCTAGAGTTTTGCTCGGGGTCCTTAGCCGAAAGGTTCAACGAGTGGGCAGCTCATTTCAAAATAGAGGGGAGAGTGCTAGATCTTTGAATCTGCACTTTCTCCTACGAATGTGACAATAATTTGTGCCTCACATACGTACAGGGAATGAGACAAATCTTAATAAAATCCTACCGAATTTAAAAAAGTGTTTCAACTAAGGAAAAATAGTTCTTGCACCTCCTCTTAGCTCATGGATATTTCCTACATTAAGAAGCAGTATTTGTGTCATGTGATGTAGGCAGTGTAACAGGATTCACAATACGTCCACATGTACATGATCCTCGCAAGTAATGGAGGGTGCGATTTAGCAATAATACAGAAATTGAGAACCATGCTGCACCATCACTGGCTGACAGTATTACGAGATCTATGCAATGAGGCGTTTCGTTAACGTAACAATCGTCAATGGTGGTGGTTTGAACTTCGAGTAAAATGCATTGAAATTACGAAAAATCTGGTAAAATTAATAAAATTGATGGAAAACGCGTAAAATTTAGGAAAATACAATAAAAAATGTGGAGGGATGAGGCTACTTTTATGTTTACCTGGGTGTATGAAAATGAACTATTCCTCCACCAGTAGGATTGACAGCTGATGTTGCATATTACCTGTGCTCTATGGGTTTAAGTCCTGCAGAATACCCTAGTTCCACATGTGATTATGAGCTGTAAGTCATAAAAATGATAGACATAGTTTATAGTTCATAGTTTTACTCTGTTGGGTGTTATAAAAATAACGAAGAGAGAGAAAGAGAGAGCAACTGTGCTGTCAGTGAGTCTCTGACACGATTACACTGTGGTATTTCTAACATAGCGATCATAGGAGTCTCATGACGAAGATCAGGACCGGTACAGGGTGATATTATAGATAGTCATGAATTATATGCTATGGCTCTGAATTTCTTTCTGTAGCCCGCATATTGTCCTCTTGTACATTAGGGTACCATTTGTGACCGTCCTCTTCCTAGTCAGTGATGGGTGGAGGACTAGACAGCCTTCTAACGAATAGAACAGTGCTGTCAGAAAGTGATGGGATTTCGAGAGAATTAGCAGGGGTCTGTGAATTGGCAGGGGACATCTCTTACTCATGGAATTCAAATGGTTCTAATGGCTCTGAGCACTATGGGACTTAACACCTATGGTCATCAGTCCCCGAGAACTTAGAACTACTTAAACCTAACTAACCTAAGGACATCACACAACACCCAGTCATCACGAGGCAGAGAAAAACCCTGACCCCGCCGGGAATCCATGGAATTCATGCGAATTCAGATACTATATATCGAGGTCTGGAAGATTCGTGCGACTATGGTAGTAAAAGAGACTGCCATGAAAGGAGGGTTGAGAGGTGAGCTCTGTACCACTTCTTCTAAGTGTTGTGGGCAAACATGTTACAAACTCTCATATTCGTCTAGCGGAATAAGTACAATAAGAAAATTAGGAGCTAATATGAAGATTTTTACTGAGGGACTATCAGTAGCAGAAGTTCTGTTTTTTGCTTTCTTAGTAAATAAGAGGCAACATTCTGCTGTGAGTTTTGCGTGCCTATAAATGGGTGGAGTGACATCTTAATAGACAGACTAAAATTACATTTGCATATATATGCTTACTTCACAGTGTGTGCCAGACAGTACCCTGTACCACTACTAGTCATTCCCTTTTCGCCGGCCGGTATGGCCGTGCGGTTCTAGCCGCTTCAGTCTGGAACCGCGTGACCGCTACGGTCGCAGGTTCGAATCCTGCCTCGAGCATGGATGAGTGTGATGTCCTTACGTTAGTTAGGTTTAAGTAGTTCTAAGTTGTAGGGGACTGATGACAACAGATGTTAAGTCCCATAGTGATCAGAGCCATTTGAACCATTTTTTAACCATTCCCTTTTCTATCCACTCACAAATAGAGCGAGGGAAAAAGACTGCCTATATGCCCCCTTATGAGCACTAATTTCTCTTTTCTTGTCTTCGTGGTCCTTAAGCGTAATGGATGTTGGTGGTGGTAGAATCATCCTGCCATCAGCTTCAAATGTCGGTTCTCAGAAGTGTTCCTTAAAAAAAAAAAGACCAACGTCTTTCTCCAGGGATTCCCATTTGAGCTACCTGGCAAGAGTAATCCGACTGCTGAAAAAAAGTTACTCACCATACAAAGTGACTGTCATGATTAATTTAATTAATTAGCATATCAGTTTGATGTCAGTGACATGCCGCTGGGTGGGTGGAAGTGAGGGTTAGAGTACCACGGATATATTTCGGAAGTTGGAGCGGTAATCAGCCATTTTTTTTATTGCGGCGATATTGTTTCACGAATTTTCAATCTTCCACCTACACAGGGAGAGAGGACCATCGTAATAAAATGAGCTATGTTACCGAATTTATATAGTGTACATACACTACTGGCCGTTAAAATTGCTACACCACGAAGATGACATGCTGCAGACGCGAAATTTAACCGACAGGAAGAAAATGCTATGATATGCAAATGATTAGCTTTTCAGAGCATTCACACAAGGTTGACGCCGGTGGCGACACCTATAACGTGCTGACATGAGGGAAGTTTCCAACCGATTTCTCATACACAAATAGCAGTTGACCGGCGTTGCCTGGTGAAATGTTGTTGTGATGCCTCGTGTAAGGAAGAGAAATGCGTACCATCACGTTTCCGACTTTGATAAAGGTCGGAGTGTAGCCTATCGCGATTGCGGTTTATCGTATAGCGACATTGCTGCTCGCGTTGGACGAGATCCAATGACTGTTAGCAGAATATGGAATCGGTAGGTTCAGGAGGGTAATACGGAACACCGTGCTGGATCCCAACGCCCTCGTGTCAATAGCAGTCGAGATGACAGGCATCTTATCCGCATGGCTGTAACGGATCGTGCCGACACGTCTCGATCCCTGAGTCAACAGATGGGGACGTTTGCAAGACAACAACCAACTGCACGATCATTTCGACGACGTTTTGCAGCAGCATAGACTATCAGCTCGGAGACCATGGCTGCGGTTACCCTTGACGCTGCATCACAGACAGGAGCGCCTGCGATGGTGTACTCAACAACGGACCTGGGTGCACGAATGGCAAAACGTAATTTTTTCGGATGGATACAGGTTCTGTTTACAGCATCATGATGGTCGCATCCGTGTTTGGCGACACGCGGTGAACGCACATTGGAAGCATGTATTCGTCATCGCCATACTGGTGTATCACCGGGCGTGATGGTATGGGGTGCCACTGGTTACACGTCTCGGTCACCTCTTGTTCGCACTGAAGACACTTTGAACAGTGGACGTTACATTTCAGATGTGTTACGACCAGTGGCTCTACCCTTCATTTGATCCCTGCGAAACCCTACATTTCAGCAGGATAATGCACGACCGCATGTTGCAGGTCCTGTACGGGCCTTTCTGGATACAGAAAATGTTCGACTGCAGCCCTGGCCAGCACATTCTCCAGATCTCTCACCCACTGATAACGTCTGGTCAATGGTGGCCGAGCAACTGGCTCATCACAGTACGCCAGTCACTATTCTTGATGAACTGTGGTATCGTGTTGAAGCTGCATGGGCAGCTGTACCTGTACACGCCATCCAAGCTCTGTTTGACTCAGTGGCCAGGCGTATCAAGGCCGTTATTACGGCCCAAGGTGGTTGTTCTGGGTACTGATTTCTCAGGATCTATGCACCCAAATTGCGTGAAAATGTAATCACATGTCAGTTCTACTATAATATATTTGTCCAATGAATACCCGTTTATCATCTGCATTTCTTCTTGGTGTAGCAAATTTAATGGCCAGTAGTGTAGTATAAACCTGATACTTACAACTTCTCTGCACTGTTACCTTCAAAGGCTTTGTATGTGAGAAAGCATTTAGTTACTTTAAGAGAGTTGGAAAGCGAGGAAGCATCCTGTGACAGAGCTAGATCTTAGCATATCATCATGAACTAAAACTAAGTTTAATATTCTAGTCTGTGATGCAGTACATAAAAGATATTAAACTGATTAGAACAGATTTTTAACTGATGAGATGATACTTTGAGGAAATGTAGAGTATGCCATACAGTTACAGGATTTTTACAACAAGTAACGATAATTTAGTGACATGAAAACGCGTGTGTGCTCAGATTTCTTCTGTCTTCGAAAATAACTCGTATAAAAACGATAAATCTACATTTAACGTGAGAAATTTGAGACGTGTGGTCAACAACATCCTTGTCTCGGATTGAGTAAAGTGCATTTTCTTTAAAACTGGGGAAGTCTATGTCGAGGTGGTATTACAATTACGAGGGCTATCCACAAAGTACATTACGTTTTGGAATTAAAAATAAATAAAGTATTGGAAAATTTTTTATTATATACGGATGAAAGCCACACTTAAATATTACTTTTCTACATAGTTGCCATTTAAATTAAGGCACTTAACGTAGCGATGGACGAGCTTGGAAATTCCTTCCTCGTAAAATTCGGCCGCCTGCGCCTTCATCCACGTGGTTACCTCTTCTTGAAGCTGTGCGTCATCATCAAAACGCTGCATAGCCAACCACTTCTTCATTGCTGGGAATAAGTGGAAGTCGCTCGGTGCCAGGTCGGGACTGTGCGGCGGATGAGGAAACAACTCCCACTTAAAAGATTCGAGAACTTCACGAGTGGCATTTGCCGTGTGGGCCTGGGCGTTGTCGTGAATCAGCAAGATCTTTGAGCCCAACTTTCCCCTGCGCTTGTTTTGTATTGCTCTTCTGAGGTTGTGCAGAGTTTGGCAATACCTTTGAGAGTTTATTGTAGTGCCTCTTTCCAGGAAATCCACAAAAATCACACCTTTTCTGTCCCAAAAGACAGTCGCCATCACCTTCCTTGCCGACATTGTCTGCATGCATTTCTTGGGTTTTTGGGGGGAATTTGTGTGGCCCCACTGCATTGACTGCAATTTTGTCTCGCAGTTCACATGCTTAATCCGTGTTTCGTCACCAGTAACGATGCGATTGAGTAATGAGTCGCCATCTTTCTCGTAAGCGACCAAAAACGCTGCAGCCATTCGTTGATTTTTGTGAATCTCTGTCAAGATTTTTGGTATCCATCTTGCACAAAACTTGTGGTAACCAAGCTTTTCGGTAATGATTTCGTGCAACAAACTTCGTGAAATTTGTGGAAAACTCATAGAGAGTTCCGTTATTGTGAAATTGCGGTTTTCACTGACCACGGCATCGACTTTTTCGACAAGTTCGACAGTCACTATGCTGGGTCTTCCACTTCGCTCTTCTTCGTGAACGTTAGTTCGGCCATTTTTAAATTTTATGACCCATTGACGCACTCCACCTTCAGCGATTATGTTGTCCCCATACACTTCACAAAGCTGCCAATAGATTTCTATCGATGTACAGTTTTTTGCAGTCAGAAACCTTATTACAGCATGCACCTCATTTTCAGTTAACACTGACATTTCAAACTGTCACAGTTACTCAACGGAGTGCAGTACCAACCTCTCACTAGCACGGCAGGATGCCGACTGAGCGGCGGAATGCCATGACACCAAGATGGCCGCGCTAGCCCCGCCCCTAACGGACACAAACGAAAACGTAATGTACTTTGTGGATAGCCCTCGTATAACTGTATGTTCAACCCGTGCCTGCCTGTGGCACAAAACGCTGCGCCCAGCAGCACAAGTGGGCACCAAGTTTTTGTGGACCGGAAGTCACGGATTAGCTTACCCTAAGAAGGGCGGTTAGCTACAAAGAATGCTCTTCCTGTCGGCTCACGCCCGCGGCCGCAATTCTGGGCGGCGGCTTTCTCTGGAAGACTGATTAGCAAAGTGATGTCTGCAGGGCGAGCGGCTACAGAAGCGGACGTGTGTGTTGTGTGGAAAGACTCAATACGACGGGTGTTTGTGCTGGACGGTATTTGCCACCATGTAATTTGATCTGTTGACCGCTTGGAGACAGTCTCTCCAGCCTCTGAGCATTCACTATGGCTGGGGTGTGGATACTGGGGGATGAGCATGCAGCTGCCAACGTGTGTGCTGGTCTTTCCTGACAGGCACCCACATGATGACACGATGTCCCAGCCGGTAGCATGGCCATGGCTCTCGGGAGTCAGCGGACGGTATGCTTTTCACAATCACGAGTGTGTGAGATTGGTAGCATTTCTTCAGCAGACACGTTTAGTGAAAACGTTGTGGTAGAGGAGGGTGCTTGTGTTGCCAAATGTAGGTGCGTTCAGGTCCTCAGATATATTCAGCACTACGATGTATTTGTGGCAGAAATTTAATTACTTGATTTGCAAAATGTTTGTGTGTGTTTGTCTAAGCTGGCTGGAGTGGCCGAGCGGTTCTAGGCGCTTCAGTCTGGCACCGCGCGACCGCTACGGTTGCAGGTTAGAATCCTACCTCGGGCGTGGATGTGTGTAATGTCCTTAGTTTCGTTAGGTTTAAGTAGTTCTAAGTTCTAGGGAACTGATCACCTCAGATGTTAAGTCCCATAGTGCTCAGAGCCATTTGAACCATTTTGATTGTCTAACGTTGAAAATAAGTTTTTATGAAGTTGAAGCATTCTGAAGTGGTGGTGAGTGTTTTAAGCAATCTATTAGACTCCTGTAAAATTTTACACAACTAATTTGATAGGTTAGTGCAATTGAACAATTTCCCTTTTTTTATTATTGAAATTGCGTCAATTCTTCCTTTGTCCCCATCATTAGCTAATAGGAACGCAATATTTTGAGGAGGGATGATAAACTCTCTCTACGTGTTTGGAGATGTTGATTCACACATACAAAGAGGAAGTAGCTCTTGAGGGGGACAAAGACAGGGAGCGAGTCTGGAATTTCCCGTTCAATAGAATGCCACCACTTGATCTTTTGTCTGGGGCCGCAAGATTACAGGAGGCCGACATCTGATCCGTGCTCGGTGGTATTTTGTGTCGTGATCTGTAGTTAGGACATTTGGCAGCTTTTGTCCTCCATGGCAGCACCCAAATGACAGACACACGTGCGGGAGAACCCAAACGGCGGCTACTATACCGCACTTCATTCCATTCCTTGGAGCTTATAGTTATTATATCTTGGGAAGCGGGCGTGGAAGGTGTAGATCTGAGCTCTGCCCAAATGGGAAAATACAACAGTGCGATAGAATCACAACTGAGTGACTGAGCGGATCCGCTGCTGGCTTTAAAGTGCACCCGCGATCGTTGATAGGCCACCAGGACAGGGATTGTATGTAACAAGCGCTGCAGCGGCGGTAGCACATTAAAGACGTCTCATCTAGCGGTCTTTATCGAGGTCCATGCCTGCCGGCAGTCTTTCAGAATTCTCGAGCCGGGATACCAGACTAATTTCCTTCTTTTCACAGTCTCCGTCCATCTCCTCCTCGCCCTCTCTTAGTCCATCTCATCCTCCTTCCTCCTTCCCGCTCTCGCTGTCCATCACATAAAAATATATGTAATTCGAAAGAATAAATACGTGAAAAAAAAATTTGGCTAATGGTTTGAATTATCCACTATCGTAGTTAAAATTGTAAATTGGTGGTAAGATCTTATGGGACCGAACCGCTGAGGTCATCGATCCCTAAACTTACAGTCTACTTAATGTAACTCAAACTAACTTACGGTAAGGACAACAAACACACCCTTACCCGAGGGAGGACTCGACAGAGGGAGGGCTCCGACGGAGGGAGCCGTGGGGACCGTGACAAGATGCCCTAGACCGCTCATTTTTACAGCAGAGCATTTTCTTTCTCACAGTCAGTTTAACAGAAAATCTGTGCAATGTTGTTTAACGAATATTTAGTCTATGTCTGTATGAATGTTTAACAGAGTATCGTCTAAAATTTGAAGTATATCGATCAAGAATTTTTCGAGCTTTTTGCTAGCAAAATTTCTATAATGTGTGTGTGTGTGTGTGTGTGTGTGTGTGTGTGTGTGTTTATTAGAGTAACGTGTAAAAATCTGAAGAAAACTGGTCAAGTATATTTTGAAATTTTTGGTAAAAATGTTTCCATTTGTACAGGGTAAACATTAATAAAACTGGCAAACTGAAGGGACGGATTTCTGATTGACAACAGAGAAAAAAAGGTCCTATGAACATGTGTCCGGAAATATATCGCCGCCGCCGTAGATGGTGTTATCAAATGGAAGTTCCTCTGACCAGGTGACGTGTGTTCCTTGTGTGTTGCAGGCTGTCTGATTGATGCAGCATACCGTAAGCAACAGAATGGTCCGGTATTCATGTCGGGAATAATGCTGAGATGGTGTTTGTGTACAGCCAATCAGATGGAACGGTCGAGCGGCAGCAAGTACGCTAACAGACATCAACCAAATGGTTCAAATGGCTCTGAGCACTATGGGACTTAACAGCTGAGGTCATCAGTCCCCTAGAACTTAGAACTACTTAAACCTAACTAACCTAAGGACATCACACACATCCATGCCCCAGGCAGGATTCGAACCCGCGACCGTAGTGGTCGCGCGGTTCCAGACTGAAACGCCTAGAACCGCTCGGCCACACCGGTCGGCAGACACCAACCACATCACAGAACATTTCAAGCTCTTCTTGGGCGCCTGTCTGAAAGGACCCACGATCTCACAAACTCCCCAAAAGATTTTGAAATGTTGTGTGATGTAGTTGGCGTCCGTCAGGGTACTTGTTTTGTTATAGCCGTGCTGCCTCTCGACCGTTTCCACCTGCTTGGCCGTACACAAACACCATCCCTGCTCGTTCCCGACGTGAGTACTGGACCATTCTGCTGCTTACACTACGCTGTGTCTATCAGACAGCCCACAACACACAAGGAACACACGTCACGTGGTCAGAGGAACTTTCATTCGTTAACGCCATCTACCATGGCAATGATGCATTTCCGGACACATATTCATAGGACCTTGTTTCCTCCATTTCCAGTCAGGAACCCTTCCTTCCTGTTTGTCGGTTTTATTAATGTTCGCCTTAAAAGAACTTTTCGAAGTGTGTGTGTGTGTGTATAAAAATACGCGGATATTTGCATGTAACATTATGTAAAAATTGCAAAGCAATTGGTGAAGAAGTTTCAGAGATTTAAGACTTTGAACAAACGAAGATGTGATTTTTGCTAAGAACTTACTCCGTTTTTATATTATATGCATATTTGCATAACATATGGCGCTCCCGTAGGTATTCGAATGCAACATTGTGGCAAAATTACAAAGCAATCGACGACAAACTTTCGGAGATTTAAGATTTTGAGCAAACAAACGCTTACATTTTTATTTACGTAGATGACACGCACAGTTAAGATGTGACCCTATTCCTGCCTTAACTGCTGTAAATTTTAGTTTTTATATTAACATTTTATGACCCACACAGTCGTTGGCCTTAACATAGTCTCAGAAAATACTAACAGGGTATTTTTTCTTATTTCGTTCTTCGAAAACCGAGTTTGCAAGATCATATTATCACTTTTTTTCCAGGGAATCTTTCATGGGAGTTATTAAAATGTTATTGTCAGCAGAGATTCAGCTTTCTGATGTAAGCTAAGTTGAGCAGAAACGAAAACTGATCTCTGCTGGTGGAGTATACACGGCTTGTCTCAGCAAATGTAATGAATCTGTTTTTATGAAGTATATTTTAATTGTGTAGAGATTCTCGTAGTTATAACACTGGCTTGAACAACATTTTCATGAGACAATCACAATTAGAATTTTGTTTCAAATGTGCAGAGTAGTAGTCATAGCCACAATGAGGACTAGCCATTGTCAGTGATAGGCAATGAGACTAAGCTACTATGTTACACATTGAAGACCATTTGATACAGATGTGACTGGGTCTGCTGCTTTTTATAGCCCATATTCTGTTTCTCTGTTTTCTGTAACTGTTTTATAGCCCTCATTGAATTTAGTGGCACATGACTTGGATCCAACATTGTCCATCTTACAACTACTGCCATCATGGAGATGAACATCACACAAAGAGAGACCATGACACACTTCTTCCCATAGTTCGTCCAGTGCAGTCTTTCTGAACAGCGTGTCTTAATCAATTTTTATGATTATGTAATTGTGTTCTTTTACCTTATTACTCAAACCGGTTGTTGTGGATGTTTTAATACTATAATTTGACCATAAAAGCAATAACATTAATTTTTGTATTCTCATCTGCTCCGTGAAAGAACTGGGGTTAGAAATGAATTATTAGTTGCAGTTGCAGTATAGCCCTTTTTTGTGGAGGAATTTACTACAGGGATAGAAACAAAGTTAGCTGTAATTAACCTTAGGTGTCCTTGATCAGTGTCAGTCAAGATGGAAACCTATATTCAGATTCCACTTTCAATGACTTCCCAATCGTTTCTGTCCAAATTTCTGGGATGTAGTGCCACGGAAACGGAGAAGCTGGTAGACTGTTCGTATACTACTGTAGTGAACATCAATGGAAAACGGGTGAGGGACAGTGAACCGACTAGCACGCAACAGTGTCCGCTCTTCATCACAGAATGTGGAGGTCAGATTTTGCCCTCTCTGTAAAACAGAACAGACGTTACATAACAATGCTACTGCAGGCACAAGTTTCTCGGAGCACGTCGTTCAGCTCACATTGTTGAACACAGAGTTGCATAGCAGATGACCTATCAGTGTTCCCTTCTGGATACAACGATGTTGCCTATTATGATTGCCGGGGCACAGGCTAATCGAGATTGGATCATGAGTCATTGGAGGCGTGTTATCTGGTCAGATGTTTCATCAGGTAGATGGTCGTGTCTGGATACGCCATCATCCAGGCGAACAGCTTCTCAAAACATTCACTGCACCATGAACACAAACTAGTAGGAGAAGTATAATGCTTCGGGGCAACATTCACTTGGACCTCCATTAGACTGTGGTAGTCCAAGATACTATGACAGCTGTGGACAGTGTACACGCCATTGCAACCATCTGCATCCATTTATGTTTGATGTCTTCCCTGACTGCAATAGCATCTTGGAGCAGATTAACTGTCTGTGTAACAAGATCAGATTCGTGCTACAGTGGTTTGAAAAGCGTGATAGTGAACTCACGTTGATGTCTTGGTCATCAAATTCGTCTGATCTGAAATCGACGTAAATTGTGAATGGCGCTGGAATTCGTGATCTGTGTGTAGACATCTGATGTCGCATATCTCAGGAAACTTACCAAGGACTCGTCGAATCCATGCCACATAGAATCGCTGCCGTATTGCATGTTGGTCCAAAGCAGGACCAACAAGCTGTACATGGGCAGGGAGAGGGGGAAAAGGTTGTTGGATTCTGCTTATGGCGACAATATATAGGAGGTCGAGCAGTCAGGAGTTGTTAGTGGGAATCCAGGGCTGCTGTTAAATGACAGAACAGAAAACTAGGTAAAATAAATTGAATTTAATTCAGATACCAGGTGTAGGCCAGTCTAGGAGGACGAACAACTAAATAAGTGGGCGGTTCCTGTCACGTTATGTTGGTGACCAGTCATTAGGTGGAGAGCCGAGGGCTCTGCCTCCCAAGAAAGATGTCTGTTCTAGCCAAAGTCTGGATCAGAAGAGAGTGAAGAAACTGTGTTCGGCACTGCAGAATCCTCCAGAGTCCATACCCATGACCCGTATCTCATGTTCGCTGTTGGCTAAAACCAGTGACGTGAATTTGCTAGCAGCTTCAGCAGAGGACCAATGCGTCTATTGTAAGCAGCTTTAGCTGTACAGAAATGACTTGGTTCTGAAAGCCAGGCAATTTGTGTCACATAGGCACAGCCGAAGATGCTCTGGGAGAAAACTTGTAAAATTTTCACTGGGCCTTAGAAATAAATTTTTTAAACCAGTTCCCTAAAATATTACTTGACTGGCTGCCACACTGTACAACGCTGTTAAGCATAATTTCCTGAAAGCAAAACTGTTACAAATGTTCTGTAATATGAACAGTTGAAGAATTACCACAAATTAAAAGGACACTTGGTATAAGTTCCTGGAGTGTCTTAGCACTAAAATCACTGTGTAGTATGTACAGGATTACAATAACGGTAGTACATGAAATGAAATCGCCATAACTTCTGAACGGTTTGCGTTAGGACGTTCAAACTAAACGGTTGGGCACGGGGATAATGGGAATTAGTATGCGCAAGCATGGTTTGGTTTAACAATGAAGCCCACTTTCATTTGGATTGGTTCATAAATAAGCAAAATTGCTGCATTTGGGGACTGAGAATCCGCATTTCACGATCGAGAAATGTCTTCACGCTCAATGGGTGACTGTGAGGTGTGCAGTGGTCGGTCATGGAATAATTGGTGCGATATTCTTTGAGGGCACGGTGAATACCCTGAAGGTCTTGGAAGACGATTTCATCCCCGTTATCCAAAGTGTCCTAATTTCGACAACATGTGTTTCATGCAAGACGGAGTTCTACCCCATCGAAGCAGGACAGTGTTTGATGTCAAGGAGGAGCACTTTGGGAACTGCATTCTGGCTCTGGGGTACCCAGAGGCCACTGGCATGGGCCTCGATTTCCCGCCATATTCTTCGGATCAGAACACATGAGACTCCTTTTCGTGGGGCTATATTAAAGACAAAGTGTGCAGCAATAATCCCAAGACCATTGCTGAGTTGAAAACAGCCATTCAGGAGGTCATCGACAGCATCGATGTTCTGACTCTTCAGCAGGTCATGTATAATTTCGCTATTCGTCTGCGCCACATCACCGCCAATACGGCAGGCTTATCGAACATGGCATAACCTAAATCCAAATATCTATAGTGACGTCACATGTTGAATAAAGTGTGTGCACGAAGTAGTTTGTTCCTAATTTATGTTTTTTTTCCATGTGGTTCAATAATTGTTACCCTTACGTTCTAAGAAATAAATAAAAAATAAAACCAACGCATCTTGAAGGAATTTTCTGAATGGAACGAAAATCGATAGATGTGATATGCTTCTTACATGTACAAACAAACGAATGATTAATATTTCAGAAAAATTGGATGATTTATTCAAAAGAAAGAGCTTCACAAACTCATCAAAGCAAAAACGCATTGATCCTCCTCTGGCCCTTAAGCAAGCAGTTATTCGACCTTGCATTGGTTGACAGAGTTATTGGATGTCTTCTTGAGGGATATCACTCCAAATTCTGTCCAATTGGAGCGTTAGATCTTCAAAATACCAAGCTGGCAGGAGGTCCCTGCTCATAACGCTACGTACTTTCTCAGTTGGGGAGAGATTCGGCTACCTTGCTGTCCAAGGTGGGGTTTGGCAAACACAAAGACAAACACTAGAAATTCGGATTGCTATCCCACCGATTTCTGGGGCATCTCCAGAGAAATCTTCGCTGAACATTGGGGCTCAGTTCAAAGTGAAACTTATCACTGAAGACAATTCTACTCCAGTCAATGAGATCCCAGGCCAAAGACGTGTCTGGAGATACCCTGGACAGTGGTGGGATACCAGTCTGCCTTTCGCCCCTCATATAGCTCGACAACCAGGAGTGATGATCTGAGATGCCATTTCTTTCCCACGCAGGACTCCTTTGGTTGTAATCTGCGACACCCTTAAGGCAAAGCGGCACTTTGACGATAGTGTACACACCATATCATTGCCCTTCACAGCAAGCCTTCTTGGGCTCACATTTCAGCAAAATAAAGCATGCCCGCACATGGTGAGAATTTTTACTGCTTGTCTTTGTGCTTCCCAAAACCTTCCTTGGCCAGCAAGGTAGCCAGGTCTCTCCCCAATTGAGAACGTTCGCAGCATTATGGACAGGGCCCTCCAATCAGTTCAGGATTTTGATGATCTAACGTACCAGTTGGACAGAATTTGGCATGATAACCTTCATCAGGACATCCAGCAGCTCTATCAACCATTGCCAAGCCGAAAAAATACTTGCATAAAGAGAGGCTTAGTATACTATATTATGCAACATATTAAGTCCCCATTAAAAGCAAGAGTCAAAATTAGAAAATCAAGAAGACTCTGGCTATACCACCCTTATACATATGTTTGAAGCATGAATTACTTCATCCCTATGTCAAGAATTAGACATATAGCATCCTGAAAGGTATCAGATGAAATACTGATATACTCATGGGCCAGAACTTCCATTACTCCACTACTACTTTTTACATAACAGTATGACTTGCACTGACCGACTTATTACCCATGGGTGGCTGGCTGCGCAGAATACATTGAGTTTTACATGGAGATGTTATCAGCTGTACACACCAGCTGCACCGCGCTACTGCATGTACATTATGCGTAGCATATGGGGGGGCTCCCCCCTATGAATGCTACACATTGATCTTGCAAAAAGCCGAGAGGTTTAGTATACTATATTATGGTACATATTAAGTCTCCATTAAAAACAAGAATCAAAACTACAAAATCATGAAGACTCTGGCTATGCCGCCCTTATACATATGTTTGAACCATGAATTACTTCATCCCTATGTCAAGAATTAGACATATAGCATCGAGAAGGTCATTGACTTGCTCAATTTGTGTAGCTCTTTCTCTGGAATACATGATCCAGCTTTTCCAGATTTTTCTGTAAATATACATCACATCTACCGATGTCTGTCGAATTCGGGTAATTCCTTAGTGGTGCGTCGCTGGTGGTCTTAAAAGTGTGGAACAAGACCCAAAGGGCAGGCCGGTAATGCAGCTCTCGCACTAGTGCATACTCTCCTAGAGAATTGGGGTGCTCCACACTGATTATTTCTATCCATGTTCACCTCTGCCAGTTAATAAATAAAGGTCTTTACTGTAACTCTGATCCAGGCCTCATCCAATGTGCTGGGTCATCAGGATCGTTCTCATGATGCATTGTCTTAATGCATTCTTTTTTAAGTAGAATTTAGTGAGAAATCGAGAGTACAAATAAAGAGATCTTTTATTTTCCGATATCGGCTGGAATGGCATATGATACATGCAACTTATTTTCACTGAATTCCTCACAGCAATTTACCACTGTAATTCATAAAGAAGAATAGTAATTTCTTTCAAGTAGTCATGTCAGTAAATCTACAGTGTCTTCCAAAACTATAATGCTAAAAACTTGTTATATCTGCTGCTGAAAACGAGTATGTTTGCTGTAAAGTTGATGTGAATCGACGAGGTAATTGTTTTGGTGAAATCGTGACAGAAAACCACATGAAATTAAATTCCATGGCGTGTTTGTCGACCCACACGCTCAGTTGGGCACGACAGCGGTACTCTGGGGCTCTCAGACTAGGCACAGGGTACGTCTGGTAGTGTGTGACCTGCAGCAGCACCGCTCCGAACATTCCTGGGACGGTGAAACACACGAGATGTCGGTCTGCTGTACCGGGCGCAGCAGGCGACAGCCGCCAATCACTGTGACAACAGCTCACAGGGGCCGCAGAGGTGGTGGAGAGAGGTATTCGTTGACAGCCAGCTAGCGAGCAAGAAACATTGGACGTTGAGCGCCAACGAGATACGTAAAAATGTTGATTATATACGTCTTTGTTGAGAGCCCGGAACCAGGCAGCGTGTTTGTAGAGTCGCGACAGTTTAATGACGCTTGACCAAGCTGTACGTGGCCATCGTCTACTAGGGGAGTGGGCGGTGTCTTCTGGGTAGTGGATGGTGTTTTTCTTAGTGTCCAGACGAATACAGCAGCCCCCAGCCAGAGACGAGGAATGGTGGCGAATTTAGAGCAATAGTGGAGAATTCGTGTTGTATACAGCTGTAAATTTTTCTGAGGTGTGCTGCTTTCCTTTGCCTATACAGGGTGGTCCATTGATAGTGACCACGCCAAAAATCTCACGAAATAAGCGTCAAACGAAAAAATTACAAAGAACGAAACTCGTCTAGCTTGAATGGGGAACCAGATGACGCTATGGTTGGCCCGCTAGATGGCGCTGCCATAGGTCAAACGGATAT
Source organism: Schistocerca americana (assembly GCF_021461395.2). Lineage (NCBI taxonomy): Eukaryota > Metazoa > Arthropoda > Insecta > Orthoptera > Acrididae > Schistocerca > Schistocerca americana. Next base: position 282,849,233 of record NC_060122.1, read on the forward strand.
CAACTGCGTTTTTTTTAAATAGGAACCCCCATTTTTATTACATATTCGCGTAGTACGTAAATAAATATAAATGTTTTAGTTGGACCACTTTTTTAGCTTTGTGATAGATGGCACTGTAATAGTCACAAGCGTATAACTACGTGGCATCACGTAGCATTCCGCAGTGCGGACGGTAATTGCTACGTGATACATTACCAGTGTTAAAATGGACCGTTTACCAATTGCGGAGAAGGTCGATATCGTGTTCATGTATGGCTATTGTGATCAAAATGCCCAACGGGCGTGTGCAATGTATGCTGCTCGGTATAATGGACGACATCATCCAAGTGTTCGCCGGATAGTAAAAGTTATTTAAGGAAACAGGAAGTGTTCGGCCACATGTGAAACGTCAACCACGACCTACAACAAATGATGATGCCCAAGTAGGTGTTTCAGCTGCTGTCGCGGCTAATCCGCACATCAGTAGCAGACAAATTGCGAGAGGATCGGGAAACTCAGAAACGTCGGTGTTGAGAATGCTACATCAACATCGATTGCACCCGTACCATATTTCTATGCACCAGGAATTGCATGGCGACGACTTTGAACGTCGTGTACAGTTCTACCACTGGACACAAGAGAAATTACGGGACGATGACAGATTTTTTGCACGCGTTCCATTTAGCGACGAAGCGTCATTCACCAACAGCGGTAACGTAAACCGGCATAATATGCACTATTTGGCAACGGAAAATCCACGATGACTGCGACAAGTGGAACATCAGCGACCTTGGCGGATTAATGTTTTGGTTCGGCATTATGGGAGGAAGGATAATTGGCCCCCATTTTATCGATGGCAATCTAAATGGTGCAATGTATGCTGATTTCCTACGTAATGTTCTACCGATGTTACTACAAGATGTTTCACTGCATGACAGAATGGCGATGTACTTCCAACATGATGGATGTCCGGCACATAGGTCGCGTGCGGTTGAAGCGATACTGAATAGCATATTTCATGACAGGTGGATTGGTTGTCGAACCACCATACCATGGCCTGCACGTTTTACCGGATCTGACCCCCGGATTTCTTTCTGTGGGGAAAGTTGAAGGGTATTCGCTATCGTGATCCACCGACAACGCCTGACAACGTGCGTCAGCGCATTGTCAATGCATGTGCGAACATTACGGAAGGCGAACTACTCGCTGTTGAGAGGAATGTCGTTACATGTATTGTCAAATACATTGAGGTTGACGGACATCATTTTGAGCATTTATTGCATTAATGTGGTATCTACAGGTAATCACGCTGTAACAGCATGCGTTCTCAGAAATGATAAGTTCACAAAGGTACATGTATCACATTGGAACAACCGAAATAAAATGTTCAAACGTACCTACGTTCTGTATTTTAATTTAAAAAACGTACCTGTTACCAACTGTTATTCTAAAATTGTGAGCTATATGTTTGTGACTATTACAGCGCCATCTGTCACAAAGCGAAAAAAGTGGTCCAATTAAAACATTCATATTTCTTTACGTACTACACGAATATGTAATAAAAATGGGGGTTCCTATTTAAAAAGACGCAGTTGATATCCGTTTGACCTATGGCAGCGCCATCTAGCGGACCAATCATAGCGCCATCTGGTTTCCCCCTTAAGCTAGACAAGTTTCGTTCTTTGTAGTTTTTTCGTTTGACGCTTATTTCGTGAGATGTTTGGCCCGGTCACGATCAATGGACCACCCTGTATAATAGGTAGTCATTTAGTTTGTTAACGTTAGTTGGGTAGTAGCTGGAGGCTGATCCTGATACAGTGCATCTCTGTCTGTGGCCGTTGCTAGTCTTATCGTGATTCGAAGTGCCTACTTGTATCCCTGTGAAGGACTAATTTTATGATATCTATTTCTTGATTATCGCCCACGTGTGATGTCTCCTGGACCGAGTAAAATTACTGATTTGGAATATATGAATCTGTTAGAACAAGTTTTTTATTATTACTTTTGTGTGCCCATCGTAAGAAAGAATGTTTCCTGGGCAGAATGTTGCTTATTACTGATTTTATGTGTTTAAGATATTTCTGTTGGTGTTGCATAAGCATCCATGTTATAATGTATGGTTGTAAATAAATTATTTAAAAATACAACCCCCAGCCCAAACGCCACTCCACCTAAATCCCGTGCTACACAGCCAACACTTCGACGAAATTGTGTTTGTGATCCTTTATAGCTAATCCTGCCACTTGGTTCATAGGTCTGTCTCGTTCCACAATCTGGTAGTCGTAAGTAACCAGAAGGTCTAATAAGCTGAAATAAAAAAAAAACATCTGTGCATCGTGTGCATTCTGCTACGTTATTCGAGAATATGTACACGATGAGTGTCTGGTAGTAAGTGCCAAAAATTAAGAGAAATACAAAACCTTAAAGCGGAATGTTTTCTACGTTCTTTTAGTATATGAAGCAGTGTGGGGTGGGAAATTGATCTGGAAGTGGAAAAATAGTTAATACTTTATACGAATCTTAACCAAGCTTTTACTGTGTAAGACATAAAGGAGCATAATATACAAAGCAGACTGATACCAAACTAGTTTATTTTTCCAGAAACATGGAAATACTAAGTTTATATGTGGCAAATGCAACGAGAAATGAATGTAATTACAAACAGCATTGGATTGATGGACTGGAATGTCAATACGTTTGTTTAACTTGCTTGACACGATTTCATTGTGCAAGCGATGTTGCTATCATTATGTAGTAGTTCTTGAAGATGACGGGCGTGACGTCATCGCTGGCGAAGTTTCTATTAGGCCTCAGACTGCGGTACGGATTCTGCGAGGGTGGCAAGACAAAGTTCAATGCCCTATGATGCTGCAGCCTTTCTGCATCCTTGAGTACTTCCTCCGCAGTGTACGATGTAACCGCGACTGGGACACTAGGATCTTTCAACAGCGCTGTCACGGTGTCGGACCAGGAGTCTATATCCTTGTGACCATTCGGCCTGTACAGTCCAGCGTTGTAGGCACAGATGATGGTGGGCGGGATGTAGTCCTGCGAAGCGACGTACTCGTGGTAAAAGGTCTGTGGAGGGATTACCATTTCCACGGTGCGGAATTTCTCCTGGCACTGAGGGCACAGTGTGGACTGCTTCTGCATTAGACCCCGCGCTTCCGGTGGCAGACTGCACACCTCAGGCCCGACGAAGACGAGGACTAGAGCTTTCAGGCTGGGAACTAGGTGCAGCAGGAATGCCTCCCACTTGTCGGCTCTTTCCATTTCGAACGACCACTCTGCGCCCACGAAATGGACTACCAGCTTCTCCGTAGTTCCGCTGACTTTATTCGACTTTTGAAGTGCGAAGAGAGCTGTGAGCGGCCCGGTGGCAATTTCGGAGAGTACTGCTCGCTCTAAGGGACTGGCTTCCACACCGCCGGAAAGCTTCAGCAGATCCGACTGCATGTCACCACTGAGCGGCTGGAAGCTCTCGGGGAGAAACACTGGCAGCTGTGGGTTTATGACGCCGTTTCTGCTCTGGTATATAATTAAACTTTTGTACAGTTGTAGGTCGTGACACCACACGTCGTGGTTTGGCGGCCTGTGTTCAGGCGAGCAGTAGCTCACCATACTGCACGACTCACAAGTGTGCAGATTGGCGGCAGAAGGCAAATGACAAGTATGGCACACATTAGGATACAAAATAATTTCCTGTTCGTATGGCTCCAGTTGACGGTTTAGAATAGCAGAACACTCGAGGAGTGCGTTCATTCTATATCCCCTATATTCTTCTGCGGAGAGACCCACAGCTGGAGCGTAGAGATTATCTGTGCCTCTTTCTTTGCACATTTCGCTGACAGCTTGACAGAGATCTTTGTGCGCTGACCAGTCAGATTTCTGATGCTCTTCAGAGCAGTAGCTCATTAAGTGGCACTGTTCGCAGACCTTCATCACCTCCCTCTGCTTTGACTCTTTGCAAACGTGGCACGTTGTTGCGAGAAAGGTATTTCTCTGAACCGGTGTGTATTCGTAATCGAATTCTTCATCGCCTGGTTGTTGTAGGACATCTTCCAGTCTCGATGAACGCAGTTTAGTCAGTTCCCGGAGGTTTTTTGTTATGGTTTCTAAGTATTTCTCCGATTTCTCCACTTCTGACAGAGCATTAGATTCAATTTGTTTCTTAATCTTAAGCTGTGCTCGTTCTGCCAATTTCTTATTTAGCATCTTCTGCTCTCTGGCTTCTTGGCTAATTTTCGGTGGCGACACTTTGTTCGTCACTTCTTTCACAGAATCGCCACCCGCATTTTCCGTTCCCGTGTTGCCCTCACTGCTACTGACGCTCGCGTCTACAATGTTCTCTGGGCCAATTTTTGACACATTATTAGACGAGGAGAGAGATCTAGCACTATCCTCCTTTGCCTCTGCTGAATCTAGTTTCTTTTTCTTGTTTCTCTTATTCTTCGATTTAACTTCTACGAAATTTTCAGATTGGTCTTCGGTCCCCTCAGAGAACTGAGCATCTTGTTGCTGAGGTTTCTCGGGCTTAGTTGTTGCCTTTGAATCAGTTTTCTTTTTATTGGTCTCGTCCGTTTTCGTTTGCGTTGATGGAATATTAACTCTCGGTTTTTGTTCTTCTGGTTTGGCAACTGATGTTTCTTTTGATTCTGCAGACTTGCTCTCTGGCAGTATGCTGGCATCACCGTCTTTCTCTATCCCTGAGGCCCCCTTCTTCTTGCGGCGGTTCCGTTTCTTAGCAGATGCTGTTTGGGTGGTTGTACCAGAGGCTTGTTTTGCTGGAGTTTCATCCGACGGTTGACCATCTTGCGTCGTTGTAGGAACTGGCTGTGTTCCCTTACTCGCCTTTGTTTGGCCCGGCTGGGAATCTTTTTGCTGACCTTTCGACTTATTTGTTGGCGGCGCGGTAGTTTGTTGTTTCTCCTTTGCTTTGCGTTCGCCGCCGACAGCCGTTACATTCGTATCTTGCTGTTTTCCTCCCTCGACGTTTTCATCGGTAGAATTATCTCCAACTTTGTTCTTCTTCTTATGACGATTTCGTTTCTTTTTCTTTGAAGCTTCTTGTTCTTCGGGTTGTGACTCAGCATTTATTACTTGTGTTTTGTCTGACGAGTCTTTCTCAGCAGTTACCGGAGACTTCTCTACCGTGGGCGACTTCTCTGGTGAAACTTTAGGTCCTGTACCTGCACTTTCACCAGACACATTCTTTCGATTCTTCTCCCCAGGCGCTGAAGCAGTGTCGCGGTTTGATTCCTTTTCCTTGGATGGTGAAGCAGGTGCCGGCTTTTTCTTTTCATTGTTTTTGGGCTTGGCAACCTCTTGTGGTCCCTTATTGTCATTCGCCTCTGACGGCTTAGCGTCTTCTGAAACCGATTTCTTCCGCTGACGATTCTTCTTCTTGCCGCTCGATTTAGATTGTGCCTCATCCTTACTGGGACCTTCTTTGCTGTCTTTGGGATCCGTTGCGATCTTAGTTTGCTGATTCATTTTGCTGCCATCGTCTTTGACTTGGGCCGAGTGATTAGACGCAACTGCTTCTAAAGTTGGAAGTTCAGTCTCTAGGAGTATGTTAGAGGGAGATTTTTTCGAATTTTCCGTTGTTATGGACAAATTAGGTGCTTCTTTCACTTCTGGCGAAATCTCAGCACCGGTAGCCGTTTTAGTGGTATCCTTCTTTCCGCCTTTGCTTGCTGGCTTCACTTCCTTCAAATTTGGAGCCCCTTCACTCTGGGACACACCCGTCTCGTTTTTCTGTTTACTTTTCTTTGACGGTGCATTTTTATTAACTTTCTCATTGGGCTCGGTTTTTGGTGATGGTGGCTTCTGCTGATTTCCTGGTGCTGTTGGAAATTTTTGTTCTGACGTCTTTCCATCAGCTGTTTGGTCTTTCGATGTTTCTCGTTTCTCTGCCGATTTTATGTTCTCTGTCGCGGGGGCAGGTGTATTTTTGTTAGAGTCCTTCGGTTTTGGTGCCTCCGCATCCGTTACCTTTTCGGAGACTTCGTTCCCACTATTTTGCTTAATGAGAGTCTCCGACGTTGCTCCAGCAAGCTGATTTTTGTTTGGTTCGTCTTTTACTTCGTTCGCTTTTGCTGCTGTGTTGTCTTTCGTTGTTTTGGGTTCACTACTAGACTCTTGTTTTTCTGTTACTTTGTCCTGAGTGCTTTGCTTGTTATCTATTCCCGACGGCTTTTTGGCATTAGGATCTCCTTTCAGTACAGAATTCGTTTGGACGCTTTCCTTAGCCACTTGGCGTTTGTTCTGTTTCTCTGCATGCTGTTTAGAGGGCTGTCCATTAGATGCTGCCTTTGCTGAATTTGACGATACCTTTTTATTCTTATCTGCAAGATCTCTTTCAGGATCTTGTACCTTTCGTGGAGCAATAGGCTGTGAGCTCTTTTCCGTCTGAGATTTTTCTATGGGCACCTCTCGCGTTTTATCACTGGGTTCAGGACTGAGGGAGGGGTCACCGACCAGTGGTTGTGGTAAAGGCTGACTGGTAGGCTGAGGAACTGTGGGCTGTTCCTTCGGAGGTTCACTTTGCACTGGAACACTCGGCTTTGGTTCATTGTTTGAAGCAACATCCTTCTTGGGTGGTGGAGGCTTTTCCGCTGGAGAACCAACGACTCCCAACCGCGGAGGTGCCTGAGCTATAGGAGGCTTACCTGGTGGGGAGACCATGACTCCCAACTGTGGAGATTCCTCGGCAGTAGGAGGCTTTTCTGGTGGGGAGCCCATAACTCCCAACTGTGGAGGTGCCTGGGCTGTAGGAGGCTTTTCTTGTGGGGAGACCAGGTTTCCTGTCTCAGGAGATGCCTGAACTATTGGTAGGGAGCCCATAACTTCCAACTGTGGAGGTGACTGTGTTTTAAGAGGCTTTTCTAATGAGGAGCCCACGAGTCCCAACTGTGGAGATGCCTGAACTGTAACAGGCTCTTTTGATGGAGAGTCCACTACTCCCAACTGTGAAGGTGACTGATCTGTAGGAGGCTTTTCTAGTGGGGAGCCCACAACTACCAACTGAGTAGGTGCTTGGGATCCCATCTCAGGCTGCTCCGAGATTTTGGACTCGTCGCTCTTGGCGTTAGGTGGAGCTGGTGTGGGGATGGCTGCAGCTGCAGCTGGCGAGTCCTTCGGCTTGGCCGCCTCTGGTGGCTGTGGCGCCGGCCCTGCTCCTGCTGACGTGGGCGGCTGCGGGGGCGCAGCAGCACCTGCTTTTTGGCCACTGCCAGGACCTGTGCCGGGCTCTGTAGTCTGTTTCTCGGAAGGCGCCGATTTCGGTGGCGCCTCATCACTTTTTGTCTTGCTCTTCGCCTTCTTCGTCATTTCTGCAAAAGAGAAATTTGTATCGGTCAGTCTCTTATTCAAATATTATTAAAAATGAACATTTAATACATTGGTTTCACAAGCTGCGACATTGTCGCGAATACAACAGTGACCCGTATATACAATAAGTTTCCTTTAATTTACGTCTATGGTCAGAAACTTTTTGCTAAAAGATTACTGGTTTCGGTCTATAATGACCATCATCAGATATGTTTTATAAAAACAAAGTCCTAATGTACTGCAGCCATAGTGCCACTAGTTTCTGACCATAGACGTAAATTAAAGGAAACTTTTAATACATGGGTATCCTTTCAACCTTGTGATGGAATATTCTCAATTCCTATTAAAATTTATGTACATCAACGGTGGGCATTTGCAAGTTAATCAATCAGCTCACTAGACATGAATCAGTAGAAATGACGATGTTTTGGCCGATAATCATTTGTTTTTGGTTGCAGCCAACGTTACCTAACTGACAATCTACTTCGTACTGTTTCCTTTCCTTGTGATAGGTGAACGTAATTGTTGCAGGTAGGATCTTTAGCTAACATTAGCTTAGCGCCCACTGCTTTTCTCGTGTAGACTGTATGGCCTGCACAGATTTTTTTGTTATTCTTCAATTGAAATTTTATGTCGTTCACAAATTGCAACACCATCTAAGCTTCCTACACTAGCTGAAGCTACAGAAGCATGGTCATTTCCAATTTTACTTCTGGCCAAAAACCAATTCTGGTAGCTGGAGTAAGAAGTTTTTGTTCGTCATGCCTTTTGTGTCCTTTTCAAGATATTTCCATAGAATCTTTCACTTCCTAACACATATTTCTTTATATCTAAGCGAGAAGTGAAATACGTTTCCATAAATTTAGCTTTGAGATTTTTTAATATATGTAAACATTTTCTTACAAATTTCCATGCCCTATTTCACCCCCTTAGGGACAGTATTTCCAAAAGCAGTGAAACTCACAATGTTTTATTGCTAACAGAGAAGCCAAATACAAATTTTCGTAGATTAACCTACGAAAGTGCTTTCATAATGAAAACATTTCATAAAACTTTTCATCCTCTACTTCGCACACTTAGAGGGTTGAATTTCCAAAACCAGTGTAACACATGTTTTTTATTTCTAACCTAGAAGTCAAGTATCATTTTTTATAGATGTAGCTTTAAAAATGCTTTAGTTGTTTCTTTAATAATGATTTCGTTTCAAAAAAACTTTCGCCTACTATCTTGCCCTCTTCGTGGTTGAATTTATAAAAATGCTGAAGCACGTATTTTCTTTTAATTTCTCTCCGAGAAACCAAATATCAATTTTCGTAGTTCTAGTTTCAAAACTGCCTTAATAGCGACATATTTTCCAAAAGCCTTCCATCAACTATTAAATCCCTTAGGAGTGGATTTCGAGCACTCTCTCCTTAAACGATGCCTACAGTAAAAGATCCACACCCTCTATAAAGTTCTACTTAAAAACTGGTACCCAGTAAAAAAAATAAAAAAATAAAAGTTGTTTCATGAGTAGGAATAAAATGATATTGTGTTCATTAAAGTTGACACTAATCATGTATACATATACCGTAAACTGTCCCGTTTCACGTCATTTCGATAAAAGAATCGTTCAAATGATCGATGGAATATGATGTAAGTTACTAACTAGCCGGAGGGTGGAGGAGGGAGGGGGTGGCAAATGATATGTTGGTAGTGTGGAAAAACGCTGTCGAGTTCACCCTGCAGATACACCCCTTGATATGTAACATGACAAAAGAAGGCCATGGCAAACCAACTCCACTAGTACCTTGTCTAGAACAGTGATGAAGGATTCCTGCATCTGCTCCCCAACGCTCATTCCCTGAGTATGGAATTATATCAAAAAAGTTTTGCATCCCCGCGGTTCCTAGAACTCCTGAAGATAGACGTTGACTGTGGATATTGCATCACAGACACAGTCCCTCTGACTGTTCAGAGATGTCACTAAACCCGCCCAAAGATGTAAGCAACCATGCATGCGCAGCGCCTACTAGACGGAAGGGGTCCGACAGCCGATCAGTTCCAGTCATTCCACCAAGAAAGAGCTCCACGGCTCGTGTTGTCTGTAGTTCAAACACTCCTAGACGGTCAATATCACGGTTCGATCGCGTCTGCGTTGCTACTTTGTGCCAGGAAGAGCTCTCAACAGGGGAAGTGTCCAGGCATCTCGGAGTGAACCAAAGCGATATTGTTCGGACATGGAGGAGATACAGAGAGACAAGAACTGTCGATGACATGCTTCGCTCAGGCTGCCCAAGGGCTACTACTCCTGTGGATGACCACTACCTACGGATTATGGCTCGGAGGAATGCTGACAGCAACGCCACCATGTTGAATAATGCTTTTCGTGCAGCCACAGGACGTCGAGTTATGACGCAAACTGTGTACAACAGGCTGCATGATGTGCAACTTCACTCCCGACGTCCATGGCGAGACCCTTCATCGCAACCACGACACCATTCAGCGCGGTACAGATGAGCCAAGAACATGCCAAATGGACTGCTCAGGATTGGTATCACGTTCCCTTCACTGATGAGTGTTGCATATGCCTTCAACCAGGCAATCGTCCGCGACATGTTTGGAGGCAACCCGCTCAGGATGCACGCCTCTGACACATTGTTCAGCGAGTGCAGCAATGTGGGGGTTCCCTGCTATTTTGGGGTGGCATTATGTGGGGCCGACGTACGCCGCTGGTGGTCATGGAAGGCGCCGTAACGGCTGTACGATACGTGAATGCCATGCTCTGACCGATAGTGCAACCATATCGGCAGTATATTGGCGAGGCATTCGTCTTCATGGACGACAATTCGCGCCCCGTCGCGCATATCTTGTGAATGACTTCTTTCAGGAAGACGACATCGCTCGACTAAAGTGGCCAGCATCTTCTCCAGACATGCATCCTATCGAACATGACTGGGAGGGATTGAAAAGGGCTGTTTATGGATGACGTGACCCACCAACCATCTGAGGGATCTACGCCGAATCGCCGTTCAGGAGTGGAACAATTTGGAGCAACAGTGCCTTGATAAACTTGTGAATAGTACGCCACGACGAATAGAGGCATGCATCAATGCAAGAGGACGTACTGCTGGTTATTAGAGGTACCGGTATGTACAGCAATCTGGGACCACCACCTCTGAAGGTCTCGCTGAATCGTGGTACAACATGCAATGTGTGGTTTTTACGAGCAATAAAAAGGGCGGAATGATACTTATGTTGATCTCTATTTCAGTTTTCTGTACAGGTTCCGGAACTCTCGGAAACGAGGTGATGCAAAACTTTTTTGATGTGTGTATTTTGGCTATGATATGACAACTCCTGTTTGGCAATGTTCCAGCGTTGAATGCAATGTAATGGACAGACGCACAAATCGAGATGGAGGATTGAATATAATTCGAAGCTCAATACATGGTCACAAAATAATCTAGACATAAGAGAGAAGTAAAAAATAAACAATATTCCAGCAAGGAAAGATCATTGAGAAGCGTTGATCCAGCACATCATGGATCAGATCATCTGGTGCGGATTTGAAGTCAAGCCAAAAATGTTCATATGTATGTGAAATCTTATGGGACTTAACTGCTAAGATCATCAGTCCCTAAGCTTACACACTACTTAATCTAAATTATCCTAAGGACAAACACACACACCCATGCCCGAGGGAGGACTCGAACCTCCGCCGGGACCAGCCGCACAGTGCATGACTGCAGCGCCCAAGACCGCTCGGCTTATCCCGCGCGGCGAAGGCAAGTCCAACGGCCTAACCATTACACCAGCTTCCTTAGCAAATGTTTCTCTCTGATACTTCGTCATATGTGTTGCCGATGGCTGAAGTTACCAAGTAAACACGCCTGTTGTAAACTTTTTTACCGTGGGACATCTGGAACGCAATATTAGTTCCCGGAGACTTTCCGGTTCCATTGATAAGAGTTCAGTGGCACCGAGGCGTCATCGAGACCCGAGAGACAGTTTCCCTCGACGAGTGTTCACGGTGTGGGGTCGTCGTAATTAAGCGCGAGCTGTTTAAGGAGAGAGACATTATTGGCGCCGAGCAGCCCCGAGCCCCGGTGTCAGCGTCCCAAGAATAGCGGCGCTGGCAGCAGGCGCAACCAGTGGCGCAACCCGCAGAGCTCGATTCGCCGAGATACGGCGACGTCACAGCCTCGGGCCCCGCGGCCCGCGCGTACGGCCGCTTTTTATATCTCACCTCCGAGTCGCGCGGGCCGCTGTCCGAGCTACTGCAACCAGCGCCTTTCACGCTTCCGACACGTTTTACCATATGTACATGTTTCTCTAAAAGTTATAGACTTTTGTTACGGTGTATAACGCACCATACACAGTGCTTAAAGTACACCGTTTAAAGAATGCAACTCCTTCTTCTTTGCTAGGTCACGACTGGAGTGTCCACGCTCTTCTTTTCTGACTTATTCCTTAATCTGCTGGTAACTTCGTCCTTTTAAGGGTTCCATGCCTCAATCGGTAAAAACCGGACCTTTATAGCAGAGCGGGCCACAGTGTGCCAAACTTTACGCGGGCCGAGTGTGCGGACCGCGTGCAGGCCAAGGATCGGCCTATGTCGGCTTTATTCGCTCCTTTCCGGAAGTACTCCGTACAGAGCGACATTTCATTCAGTGTTGCGGTGTGGCACTTTTCGATCGCCACATCTCGCTTCACTTCGGCAGAAACGAGGTGTCAGAACTGCTTATCTTTCACTACATGTTCATGATATGAAGGGTGTTCAACGGTCCACTGACTGTTGCACAAAAAGAGGCTGGCTAGCTATCTGTCGTTACAAGCCTTTAAAAATGAATGGAATGACAGAAAAGAGGAATGAGAAGGTCAATATATATGCATCAAAAAAAATTTTGCATCGCCTCGGTTCCCGGAACTCCTGAAGATAGACGTTGACTGTGGATAATGTATCACAGACACAGTCCCTTTGACTGTTCAGAGACGTCATTAAACCCGCCCAAAGGTGTAAACAATCATGCATGAGCAGCGCCTATTAGACGGAAGGCGTCCGACAGCCGATCAGTTTCAGTCATTTCAGGAAGGAGTTACACGTTGTCTGTAGTTCAACCATACCGGTGTGTACAACAATCTGGACCACCACTGCTGAGAGCGAGGTGGCGCAGTGGTTAGACACTGGACTCGCATTCGGGAGGACGACGGTTCAATCCCGCGTCCGGCCATCCTGATTTAGGTTTTCCGTGATTTCCCTAAATCACTCCAGGCAAATGCCGGGATGGTTCCTCTGAAAGGGCACGGCCGACTTCCTACCCCATCCTTCCCTAATCCGATGAGACCGATGACCACGCTGTCTGGTCTCCTTCCCCAAACAAACAACCAACCACCACTGCTGAAGGTCTCGCTGTATGGTGGTACAACATGCAATGTGTGGTTTTCATGAGCAATAAAAAGGGCGGAAATGATGTTTATGTTGATCTCTATTCCAATTTTCTGTACAGGTTATGGAACTCTCGGAACCGAGGGGAAATTTTCAACACCTATCTATATATATATATAGACAGGAGCTGAAAATTTTCTACGAAACGAGCTTGTAATACCATGCAAAAAATTTTTAATGATTTAGTTGACTATGAAATAACATAAAATTACTAAGATTGTCACAGAGGGTTCATTGTTGTGTACATCAAGAAGCACTTCGTGCTCAATTTGCAGGCAAGTAGCATGGAAGGAAATTGATGACATGAATAGTAAAATTTCTGAAGCCACACACATTACTCCAGTGTCAGTTGCAAAAGAAGTTCTCCATGGAGCTAAACCAAGGGCATGGAGACTTCATATATACTGAAGCACAAAAGAAACTGATGTAGGCGTGTGTATTCAAATACAGAGATATATAAACAGGCAGAATACGGCACTAAGGTCAGCAACGCCTACGTAAAACATATGTGTTTAGCAGTTGTTAGATCGGTTACTGCTGCTGCAATGGCACGTTATCAAGACCTGAGTTTGAACGTGATGTTATAGTCGGCGCACGAGCAATGGGACAAAGTATCACCGAGGTAGCGATGAAGTGGGAATTTTCCCGTGCGACCATTTAACGAGTGTACTGCGAATGTGAGGAATCCGGTAAAACATCAAATCTCCGACATCACTGCTGCTGGAAAAAGATACTGCAAGAACAGAACCAACAACGACTGAAGAGAATCGTTCAAAGCGACAGAAGTGCAACACTTTCGTTAACTGCTGCAGACTTCAGTGTTGGGCCATCAACAAGTGTGAGCGTGCGAACCATTCAACGAAACTTCATCAATATAGGCTTCCGGGACTGAAGGCCCACTCGTGTACCCTTGATGACTGCACGACACAAAGCTTTACGCCTCGCCTGGGCCTGTCAACACCGACAATGGACTGTTGATGATTCGAAACATGTTGCCTCGTCGGACGAGACTCGTTTCGAATTGTATCCGCCGATGGATGTGTACGGTTGTGGAGACAACCTCATGAATCCATGGACGCTGATGTCAGCAGAGGACTGTTCAAGCTGGTGAAGGCTGCGTAACGATGTGAGGAGTGTGCAGTTGGAGTGATATCGGACACCTGATACGTCTAGATACTGCTCTTACAGGTGACACGTACTTAAGCATCCCGTCTGATCACCTGCATCTATTCATGTCCGTTGTGCATTCTGACGGACTTGGGCAATTCAGCAGGACAATGCGACACTCCACACGTCCAGAATTGCTACAGAATGGCTCCAGAAACACCCTTCTGAATTTAAACACTTCCATTGGCCATCAGACTCCCCAGACATGAACATTATTTAGCATATCTGGGATGCATTGCAACGTGCTCTTCAGAAGATATCTCCATCCCTTCGTACTCATACGGATTTATGGATAGCCCTGCGGGATTCATGGTGTCAATTCGCTTCAGCAATACTTTAAACATTAGTCGAGTCCATGCCACGTCGTATTGCGGTACTTGTGCGTGCTCGCGGGGGCCCTACACGATATTAGGCAGGTGTATTAGTTTCTTTGGCTCTTCAGTGTATTACTGCAAAGTACGTTGTTTAAGTCAAGGGGCATGCCTGAAAAGATTTTTCTATTTAAAACTCGCTATTGTTGAATTCATGAAGGAAAATGCAGTGCAGGCGTATTTTATGTGAACATTACTGCACCTGCTAGGTGAGAAACAACCTTTTTATCATTTGATGGAGACGCATGTAAAAAGAATATCTCGTTTTAGAAGGGGCACATTACGACAAACGCAGTCTTGTTCCCTAAGCTCACCGCCATTAACGAAAACATGAGGTTTGAGTAACTCATTGTGGCCTTGAAAGACTTTCAAGGATCGTTTCCTAAACATTTTGAGCACACTGCCAAACTTACATCGAAAAAGTTTTGGATGGTGCTGAGCCACAGTCACGCATATTTTTTGAAAGAATAAACCGCCCTTTGTGGAGTACCGTATTTGTCTTCTGTGCTATCTAGATTTCAACTCTTATGCCATAATCGATTACAATACCAAAAGTTCTTAGACCATTAACATATCATATCTGTTACGGCAGTTCTACTTTGGACTGCCTTAGCAGCTAAGACGTGTTAGTGATCGAAGAACTTTTACATCTGTGGCGATAATGGCATAAAAGCGCATATCTAGACAGTACAGAAGAGAAACAGTAATGTTGTTGTTGTGGTCTTCAGTCCTGAGACTGGTTTGATGCAGCTCTCCATTCTACTCTATTCTGTGCAAGATTCTTCATCTCCCAGTACCTACTGCAACCTACATCCTTCTGAATCTGTTTAGTGTATTCATCTCTTGGTCTCCCTCGAAGATTTTTACCATCCACGCTTCCCTGTAACATACAATCAAATGACGGTTTATTCTTTCAAAGCCGGCCGGTGTGGCCGTGCGGTTCTACGCGCTTCAGTTTGGAACCGTGTGACCGCAACGGTCGCAGGTTCGAATCCTGCCTCGGGCATGGATGTGTGTGTGGTGTCCTTAGGTTAGTTAGGTTTAAGTAGTTCTAAGTTCTAGGGGACTTATGACCACGGAAGTTGAGTCCCATAGTGCTCAGAGCCATTTGAACCAAACCATTCTTTCAAAAAGTATCTTACGACTGTTTTGAGAGCGTTCGACCTTTCAGTTGAAAGAGCTCCTGTTGATATGCAGAGGTAACTAATTATCGAGCAAGGTAATTGATAATTTAATTTCAAATCCGTTTACGTTAAAACTGTTCAGGTCATCGACATTGCTTCCCTCAGGTAGAGTTTCCACGGCCCCATAATGAGGTTGCAAAAGTGCTACAATTTTCGATCGACATATTTGTGTGACGGACCTTTTCTCGATTATGAAATTATGTAAGTCATGATTACTTGGCAACCTGAGTGAAATTGTCTGCGTCTGCCGATATGCCAACAGTTTGTACCAGACAAAAGTTATACACTACTGGCCATTAAAATTGCTACACCACGAAGACGACGCGCTACAGACGCGAAATTTAACAGACAGGAAGAAGATGTTGTGATATGCAAATGATTAGCTTTTCAGGGCATTCACACAAGGTGCTGACATGAGGAACGTTTCCAACCGATTTCTCATACACAATCAGCAGTTGACCGGCGTTGCCTGGTGAAACGTTGTTGTGATGCCTCGTGTAAGGCGGAGAAATGCGTACCATCACGTTTCCGACTTCGATAAAGGTCGGATTGTAGCCTATCGCGGTTGCGGTTTATCGTATCGCGACATTGCTGCTCGCGTTGGTCGAGATCCAATGACTGTTAGCAGAATATGGAATCGGTGGGTTCAGAAGGGTAATACGGAACGCCGTGCTGGATCCCAACGGCCTCGTATCACTAGCAGTCGAGATGACAGACATCTCATCCGCATGGCTGTAACGGATCGTGCAGCCACGTCTCGAACCCTGAGTCAACAGATGGGGACGTTTGCAAGACAACAACCATCTGCACGAACAGTCCGACGACGTTTGCAGCAGCATAGACTATCAGCTCGGAGACCATGGCTGCGGTTACCCTTGACGCTGCATCACAGACAGGAGCGCCTGCGATGATGTACACAACAACGAACCTGGTTGCACGAATGGCAAAACGTCACTTTTTCGGATGAATCCAGGTTATGTTTACAGCATCATGATGGTCGGATCCGTGTTTGGCGACATCGCGGTGAACGCACACTGGAAGCGTGTATTCGTCATCGCCATACTGGCGTATCACCCGACGTGATGATATGAGGTGCCATTGGTTACACGTCTCGGCCACCTCCTCTTCACATTGACGGCACTTTGAACAGTGGACGCTACATTTCAGATGTGTTACGACCCGTGGCTCTAACCTTCATTTGATCCCTGCGAAACCCTACATTTCAGCAGGATAATGCACCACCGCATGTTGCGGTCCTGTACGGGCCTTTCTGGATACAGAAAATGTTCGACTGCAGCCCTGGACAGCACATTCTCCAGATCTCCCACCAATTGAAAGAGTCTGGTCAATAGTAGCCGAGCAACTGGCTCGTCACAATACGCCAGTCACTATTCTTGACGAACTGTGGTATCGTGTTGAAGCTGCATGGGCAGCTGTACCTGTACACGCCATCCAAGCTCTGTTTGACTTAAG
The DNA here is from genome assembly GCF_021461395.2 of Schistocerca americana. NCBI lineage: Eukaryota > Metazoa > Arthropoda > Insecta > Orthoptera > Acrididae > Schistocerca > Schistocerca americana. Next base: position 282,866,167 of record NC_060122.1, read on the forward strand.
CCCAGGCGTATCAAGGCCGTTATTACGGCCAGAAGTGGTTGTTCTGGGTACTGATTTCTCAGGATCTATGCACCCAAATTGTGTGAAAATGTAATCACATGTCAGTTTTAGTATAATATATTTGTCCAATGAATACCCGTTTATCATCTGCATTTCTTCTTGGTGTAGCAAATTTAATGGCCAGTAGTGTAGTATAAACCTGATACTTACAACTTCTCTGCACTGTTACCTTCAAAGGCTTAAGCGCAATAAGGAGAAGATACCCTAACCAAGCAAAGCAACCGCCATACCAAAACACCACCTCTTCCGTATTTCGCTGTTGGCGCTACACATGATGACCAGTAACATTCTCTCGCTAAACCGGAACCTTCCATCGGATTTCTACAGGAGACAGCGTGATTCATCATACCAAATCCCTCGTTACCAGTCACCCACTTCCAGTTGCGTCGTTTTTGCAGCTTCTCAGGTATCTTAGCATTGACTACGGAAAATTTGTGGCTTATGAGGAGCTGCTCAAACATTGTAGCCCATTCTCCTTAGCTCGCTACGCACAGACATTGTGCTACCTGGACTGCAGGTAGCGCTTTGCAACTCACGAGTGATTTATTCCACTTCTTTTTACAACCACCCTCCGCAATGCTCGACGGACCTTTTACGCCAGTAAATGAGGAATGCTGGGTCTTAGTTTAGCTGTGGTTGTTCTTCCGCATTTCCACCTCACAATCGCATCAACAGTCAACTTCTGCAGTTGTTCAAATGGTTCAAATGGCTCTGAGCACTATGGGACTCAACTGCTGAGGTCATTAGTCCCTTAGAACTTAGACCTAGTTAAACCTAACTAACCTAAGGACATCACAAACATCCATGCCCGAGGCAGGATTCGAACCTGCGACCGTAGCGGTCTTGCGGTTCCAGACTGCAGCGCCTTTAACCGCACGGCCACTTCGGCCGGCACGGCAGTTGTAGAAGGATTGAAATGTCGCTCATGGATTTGTTACTCAGGTGACTTCCAATGACTATTCCACGTTCGCAGTCACCTACCTCATCTGGCCGACCCACTGGCTGACCCATCCTGCTGCTACTAACAACAGAAGACTCAAACTCCCTGCCTCATTTTATACTGGCGGGTTCACCTTTTGTGACATCTTGTGGTCAATTCCTCATTACATACAGGTGTCAGGTTACTCTCGACCGGATAGTGTGCGTGCGTCATTCCGAGAGTTCATTTTTATTTTGATACTTTTCTTGACTTCTGGTCAGGTGACTACAGGGTTATAAACACAAAATCAAATAGGGGTAATGAAGGAGTAGGTTTAATAACGAATAGGAAAATAGGAATGCGGGTAAGCTACTACAAACAGCATAGTGAACGCATTATTGTGGCCAAGATAGATACGAAGCCCACACCTACTACAGTAGTACAAGTTTATATGCCAACTGGCTCTGCAGATGACGAATAAATTGAAGAAATGTATGATGAAATAAAAGAAATTATTCCGATTGTGAAGGGAGACGAAAATTTAGTAGTCATGGGTGACTGGAATTCGAGTGTAGGAAAAGGGAGAGAAGGAAACATAGTAGGTGAATATGGATTGGGGCTAAGAAATGAAAGAGGAAGCCGCCTGGTAGAATTTTGCACAGAGCACAACATAATCATAACTAACACTTGGTTTAAGAATCATGAAATAAGGTTGTATACATGGAAGAACCCTGGAGATACTAAAAGGTATCAGATACATTATATAATGGTAAGACAGAGATTTAGAAACCAGGTTTTAAATTGTAAGACATTTCCACGGGGAAATGTGGACTCTGACCACAATCTATTGGTTATGACATGTAGATTAAAACTGAAGAAACTGCAAAAAGGTGGGAATTTAAGGAGATGGGACCTGGATAAACTGAAAGAACCAGAGGTTGTACAGAGTTTCAGGGAGAGCATAAGGGAACAATTGACAGGAATGGGGGAAAGAAATACAGTAGAAGAAGAATGGGTAGCTTTGAGGGATGAAGCAACGAAGGCAGCAGAGGAGCAAGTAGGTAAAAAGACGAGGGCTAGTAGAAATCCTTGGGTAACAGAAGAAATATTGAATTTAATTGATGAAAGGAGAAAATATAAAAATGCCGTAAATGAAGCAGGCAAAAAGGAATACAAACGTCTCAAAAATGATATCGACAGGAAGTGCAAAAAGGCTAAGCAGGGATGGCTAGAGGACAAATGTAAGGATGTAGAGGCCTATCTCACTAGGGGTAAGATAGATACTGCCTACATGAAAATTAAAGAGACCTTTGGAGATAAGTGAACGACTTGTATGAATATCAAGAGCTCAGATGGAAACCCAGTTCTAAGCAAAGAAGGGAAGGCAGAAAGATGGAAGGAGTATATGGAGCGTCTATACAAGGGCGATGTACTTGAGGACAATATTATGGAAATGGAAGAGGATGTAGATGAAGATGAAATGGGAGATATGATACTGCGTGAAGAGTTTGACAGAGCACTGAAAGACCTGAGTCGAAACAAGGCCCCCGGAGTAGACAACATTCCATTGGAACTACTGACGGCCTTGGGAGAGCCAGTCCTGACAAAACTCTACCATCTGGTGAGCAAGATGTATGAAACAGGCGAAATACTCTCAGACTTCAAGAAGAATATAATAATTCCAATCCCAAAGAAAGCAGGTGTTGACAGATGTGAAAATTACCGAACTATCAGTTTAATAAGTCACAGCTGCAAAATACTAACACGAATTCTTTACAGACGAATGGGAAAACTAGTAGAAGCCAACCTCGGGGAAGATCAGTTTGGATTCCTTAGAAACACTGGAACACGTGAGGCAATACTGACCTTACGACTTATCTTAGAAGAAAGCTTAAGGAAAGGCAAACCTACGTTTCTAGCATTTGTAGACTTAGAGAAAGCTTTTGACAATGTTGACTGGAATACTCTCTTTCAAATTCTAAAGGTGGCAGGGGTAAAATACAGGGAGCGAAAGGCTATTTACAATTTGTACAGAAACCAGATGGCAGTTATAAGAGTCGAGGGACATGAAAGGGAAGCAGTGGTTGGGAAGGGAGTAAGACAGGGTTGTAGCCTCTCCCCGATGTTGTTCAATCTGTATATTGAGCAAGCAGTAAAGGAAACAAAAGAAAAATTCGGAGTAGGTATTACAATTCATGGAGAAGAAATAAAAACTTTGAGGTTCGCCGATGACAATGTAATTCTGTCAGAGACAGCAAAGGACTTGGAAGAGCAGTTGAATGGAATGGACAGTGTCTTGAAAGGAGGATATAAGATGAACATCAACAAAAGCAAAACAAGGATAATGGAATGTAGTCTAATTAAGTCGGTTGATGCTGAGGGAATTAGATTAGGAAATGAGGCACTTAAAGTAGTAAAGGAGTTTTGCTATTTGGGGAGCAAAATAACTGATGATGGTCGAAGTAGAGAGGATATAAAATGTAGACTGGCAATGGCAAGGAAAGCGTTTTTGAAGAAGAGAAATTTGTTAACATCTAGTATTGATTTAAGTGTCAGGAAGTCATTTCTGAAAGTATTCGTATGGAGTGTAGCCATGTATGGAAGTGAAACATGGACGATAAATAGTTTGGACAAGAAGAGAATAGAAGCTTTCGAAATGTGGTGCTACAGAAGAATGCTGAAGATTAGATGGGTAGATTACATAACTAATGAGGAAGTATTGAATAGGATTGGGGAGAAGAGAAGTTTGTGGCACAACTTGACCAGAAGAAGGGATCGGTTGGTAGGACATGTTCTGAGGCATCAAGGAATCACCAATTTAGTATTGGAGGTCAGCGTGGAGGGTAAAAATCGTAGAGGGAGACCAAGAGATGAATACACTAAGCAGATTCAGAAGGATGTAGGTTGCAGTAGGTACTGGGAGATGAAAAAGCCTGCACAGGATAGAGTAGCATGGAGAGCTGCATCAAACCAGTCTCAGGACTGAAGACCACAACAACAACAACAACCTTTCTTCCAATCACATTTCAAAAATAGCTAAGTAATTTTCCTGTTTCATTTTGACTGTCCGTGATTCGCTGCCGTATAATACCACACTCCAGATAAAACATTTGGCGAACTTGTTTTTTAATTCTATCTTTTTCTGCTGTTAACAAACTCTTCAGCTTTTCAAAAGATCATTTGCCCATAGATAGATACCCTACTTCTAGTTTCCTCCACATGATTTCCTTCTTCTGTCACCACATTTCCTAAGTTTCTAAAGGATATTACTTGTTCCCAAAGCTTTCCAAAGATTTTTTGACGGAATTTTCATGTTTGTTGATTCGCATCACTTTGTACCTTCTCCCTTCCTGAAATACTCTTTTTTCACCTTCACGATCCTCTCCATCAGAAATTCCCATTTTTCCTCTGATTCAACGAAAACTGGTTGATCACCGCATTCTTTTTTATCCTTCTCCTCCAAGAACAGAATAGATTTAAAAATTTACAGCCTTGTCCAATAGCGACCATTAAAGGGCAGACAGCTGTAACTTATTCAAAATATTCAAATGTGAGTGAAATCTTATGGGAATGGGACTTAACTGCTTAGGTCATCAGTCCCTAAGCTTACGCACTACTTAACCTAAATTATCCTAAGGACAAACACACACACACACACATGCCCGAGGGAGGACTCGAACCTCCGCCGGGACCAGCCGCTCAGTCCAGGACTGCAGCGGCCAGATCGCTCGGCTAATCCCGCGCGTGTAACTTATTATCAAAGTTGGAAAAACTATTTGGAGGTAGACGAAAGTGATAAGTTCTTGGGTGGCACTGAGTTGGTGTTGGAACCAAAGAAATTTTATTTTGTTTTATTTCTATATCTTGCATAAAAAAACGTACGTCGAAAGGTACAGCGATCTATGAAAAACTTTCGTTTTTAGAGTAGTCATATTGTGCGAATTTCATCGAAATGAGTTAACTAGATACGAAGGCATCATTAATTGAATTTTTCTGCTTTCAGTAGTTTTTTTGCCTACTTCTTCATTGGATCTCTAGAAGGTGATCCACGTAACAACGATGACTGCAAAATAAAAGCCAGAAAGTGTGCAATACAGTACTGGACGTTCGGCAGTTGAAATTGTATGAAACAGATGACACCACTGGCATATCAGAAGAAAGACTACGTTTCATTTCACAGGAATAACTAATCGTGAGTAAACTTTACGCAACGCGCGTGTCAAATTTGTTGGAAGATGACCGACACCAAATGCGAAAACAAATATCCCTGCAAGTCTGGATGGTCTGAAAAGAAAGTAAACCGATATCAATCGCCAATTTGTTACTATGAGTGAGAAATGGACTGAGCGATTCAGAAACGAAACAGATATGAAAGAGGTTAATAGAGGCCATGGACCTACACAATAAAGGCGACATCGATTTCATCTTCCGAAATGAGTGTGGGCATTGTTTACTGGGAGAAAAAGGCGTTCCTCCAACTGTTACTTTATAATGGGTGAGGCAATAACTGGCGACCGTTAACGAATATTAAGAACCAATATTGAAAAAGTACGGAGCAGAGCTCCAGATAATAATACGCAAAGAAATTTCTTCACGAATTTGAAGTACCAATTGTTAGAACAACAACCAGATACACGCACCGGAGCACACAGTGGCTTCCAAGTATTCCCACATCTAGTCAACTGTGGCTGGAAAACTTTTCAGTCCAGAGCAAAGTTATAGCCGTAGATAGGCGTTTTGAAGGTTGTGTAGAAATGTAATTCAGGAGTGGAATCTCCTCACTCCGAAGTCGTTGAACAAAAGTGAGCTGATACTATTTTAATAATTATGCCCGCTACTATACTTTCGCTATTATTATTGTTCATATACGCATTATTGATCTAAAAATATTCTTCACAGTCTGGTCAAGAGCCTTTCGCTTTGCCCATGTATGAATTATAATAAAAATAATTATCGCGCCTAATAAAATTTGCTGCTTATTGTTCGGACAGGAGCTGAGCCATCCAGCGTCTTTCAAAAAATGGTTATTCAAGACCAGCTGTGCTGACGCCCATGGCTGACTACGCAGTACTTCTGTCACTCGGCTTATATGCCAAGCTAGCTTTCGATATTCTGCAGCATGACAAAATCATTTGCATGTACAAATTCGTTAACGGTTGTATATGCAGCTCATTTTGGACCTTCTGACTTCTAACGTGCTTCTCCGTTTACAGCCCTTAAGAAACCTCGGTAACTCCATTTCAGCTGCCTGTAATTTTTCCTTCATCTTTCCTCCCAGTTTTGCATCTTTCCCACCCCAGAAAATATTCTGTCTCGTCCAAGAGTGCGAAAGCTGCGTTGTAGCTGAGGAGTGAATTCGGTAGGAAGTGAAGCGAAGAGACGAGCAACAGAAGTGAGTTCCTGGAGCCTTGGAACTTGGGCAGTTCAGCTAACACAACCGAGATACAAAATCAGGAAGGGAAGAAGGCCTCGTTCTGTCCAGCCAAGGAACCAGTTGAGTCTTACACTAATAAAACAAAACTATCCAGAAATGACAACGCTGACCCAAAATTTAGGCCGATCATTAGCACACTTGGCGGCTAGTGCAGAAAAAGTAAAAGATCAAGATTGAGAGAGGATGAAGACTGCATACATTGTTGATTAACACCTTACTCAGGGTTACGGATGCAAATGAGTGAAGCTTAAGCAAACGTTAATGTATGATAGAGGGCTAAATAAAAATTAGTATTGTGTACAACTATTTCTTTGAATACTTACATGTATCTATAACCATGAAGTTGCGGCCTAATGATTTAAGTTCTTTATCATTAATGGTATGGGTGAAAGAAATTTACAGCATTGTGTGTAGTGCGACAGATACCATCTTCCAATGCACTGAACACATATTTCACGGCTATTTGGTGTTTCATCTGGACTCGTTGAAACCACAATCGACAGAGATGTCTCAAGCATATCACAACTCGGCTAACGTCACTACGCAAAACAAGATACTAGAAAACAAAAGGAAATCCGTAACGAGCAATAAATTATTTTACTTAATATCAAATGAAACTTTTAAAGGTTTCATTCTTCGTCATCGGAAAAGTTTGGACTTAATTTGGCTACACTATCCGAGGCGATGTCCATCTGTGTGATATTCTTGTGTTGCGAGTGAGAGCACTATACATCTACATATCAAAATGCACTGTTACTTCAGTTTAAAATTAGGGTGTCACGACAGTTCATTGCCTAGAAATCCACGTAGTTCTGACATACATTCTCACCAGTTCGAGCTGAGAATGAACCGGGACTCAAAATGTTTGCCTTTTGCAGGTATTCAACATTAATTGAGCCGTTCGCCTAGAATGAAACGAGTAAGGGTGCTGCCGTATTACAGCTGTGGGTAGGGAAGACAAGAATGCTCGGAGACTGGCGAAACCTTTTTCACGAAGGTAATTATCCTAGACCATGTCCTGGTCCAGCATACGCTTTTAACCAGTCAGGTTAACCAACGAGGCAAATTTCCAAACCAGTTCACATTCCCAAACTTCAAAGAAAAAAGATAATAATTACACTCGTTAAAAAACAGTCGCCTGTGTTACTTCTGTGGATCTAGCTAATAACTTTCTTGAAGGAAGGCTCTCAGTTTGTCTTAAATTCACGATTAAGTGTTGGCTCACTACAGCTGACTGTACTCATTCACGTCCGAGATGGGTTTGGTTACGTCATTCCGTTTGAAAAGTTGGTCCCTACAGACGACACGAGGCGAGCATGTTCGTTGGCAGCGCGCCACATGTGCCAGAACTGAAGGAGCTCTCGTGGCTCTTCGAGCATTTCAACACTGTAAAAAGTTTCCTCTGGTTTATTTTTTTAATAGACAACCCGCTGATAGTGATGTCATCAAATACTTTGATATAGTTCAGTTGTGACCACGAAATCGGTTGCAGCTTGAAAGTATCGGCTAATGGGTCGCCTGGATTGGTTTAGAAGAGCGACTAAAAATATGACTCAGTACACACGAACCGTGTCTCAACCTTTTCCAATGCAGACCACTACTCCATTATTTAAGTCTTCTGTGTTCTATGAAGTGATTTTTTTTTTTGTTTATTTCGGCCAATCACATATTTTTCGACAAGGAATACTTACAGTCCTTTGCTGTTGTACAAGAATGTTTACCATGAGTAAATGTTTACCGGATGCATTCGGAATTCACTGTTCTGACTGCCACAAAAGATTATTTCTAAAAAAGTAAGACTTTATTGAAAGCGCATCCTCAGTTACTACATAACGTAAACATTTAGAACACACAGCATTTGGATGGAATTTATCAGTTACACCGGCTACTAATATGATTAGGTACGATTGACGACAGTTCGTCACACGACTGGCGACATCAGTACCTGATTATATATGAAGGACGACTAAAAATTTCTAACGTGATGGTGTGTAGAAGTTACGTAATACTACTGAGGAAATGCATTACAAAATACTGGACTTATGTTAGAAATAAACCTGTTTCCAATTTAGTTCATGATTCGCTGTCGTTGCTGTGTTCTGCGCCCCAGATACCAGTTTGATGCAGTTTTCCTAGCTACTTTATTCTGTGAAAGTCTCTCCATCTATGCATAACTACTGTAATCTACATTCAAATGCAACTGCTTATTAAAGTCGAGGCTTGGTGTACAACTTTCACAAAACAATGTTCAAATGTGTGTGAAATCTTATGGGACTTAACTGCGAAGGTCATCAGCCCCTAAGCTTACACACTACTTAACTTAAATTATCCTAAGGACAAACACACACACCCATGCCCGAGGGAGGACTCGAACCTCCGCCGGGATCGGTACAACTTTCACCTCTCACATTTCACTGCATTCGTAAACTGAGGATTTCTTTATGCCTCAGAATGGTTCTATCAATCGAGCTCTTCTTCTTGTCAAGTTGTGCCACAAATTTCTTTCCTTCCCAATTTGATTCAGTTCCTCTTCATTATTTACCAGATCTACCCGAATAATCTTCATTATTTACCAGATCTACCCGTATAGTCTTCAGCATTCTTCCGTGTACCATATTTCAAAAGCTTCTATTCTCTTCTTGTCTGCTACACTCCAGACAAATATCTCTACAAAAGCCTTCCTAAATTTAAATTTCTCTTTTTCTTAAACTTTCTTGCTGTTCCCAGTCAACATTTTAAATTCTCGCCACTTCAGCCATCCTTAGTTATTTTGCTGTCCAAATAACAAAACATATCTACTATTTTCAGGGTCTCATTTTCTAATTTAATTCCTTTCATGAATCAGTTAAAAGGTCAGTTTTGAAATGCTCCGCCACCTTGGCTTATTGGTACGGAAAACCAGCAAATATGACTACAGACAGTTTTCTAAATTAGTTCATCGGACTATCAAAATTGGTCCCTCTCGAATAGCGCAACAGATCTACATTTTTATGCCATGGTCCTTCATACGATACGTAGTGAAGGACATACTCGAACTTATGCATCAGTATCAATTTTAAGTGTGAGCCCCGGTCTCCTGTATTTTGACGTCACTGCCATTATGCAGAATGTATGTGAGAAGAAACTTCTTGGAATATTCAAACTGTGGATCGAATTGGAATCTTGCCTTTCTTAATGAGTGAGCAAACCAGTAACGACTCACGGCCAGTCCTCACAGCTTTACTTCCGGCACTACCTCTGTGTCTCGACAGCTCATCCGGTTACAGAATTCCCGCGAAAGGCAATGTCCGGCAGACGATTTAAATCTGCCAGTTAGTTTCAAAACACTTGCTGCAGAGTGAAATATTATCCCGAAAATACTCATTGACTGTCACTATTTTTAGAGAAATGTTTCAGTCAGCATAAGGTCTATCGTGTAGTGTCATCCAATGGATTTTGTTGAGCATTACAGTGATCCTCGCCGGCTTCCTGAGTGGTCAGAGCTGCTGACTGCCACGCAGAGGACATGGGTTCGACTCCAGGTACTGCCAAGAATTTTTTTCCTGGTGGGAATGCTGGAACGGGATGTACTCAACTTCATGATGCTTATTCAGGAGCTACTTGGCTGAGCAATGGTGGCTCCACGTCACGAAACCAGGTAACGGCCGGGAGAGTGTTGTGCTGACTCCATGCCACTCCATACCGCATCCAATGACGCCATCGACGGAGGATGGCGCGGCGATCGGTCATTACCGATAGGTCCACCAGGGCCTGTGGGAGGAGAGAACACGCGTGTGTGCGTGCGTGAGAGATGAGAAAGGGGGGGGGGGGCATGAAGAATAGACACTCGAGGAATCAGTTCCTTATCGTTTCTAGCCTCAGCAATCGCTTCCGGCAACCCAAGTTGGTAGGGTACCTAAACTAAGGAACAATACTTAAGAACGGATTACAGGAGCCTTCTGCAAACGATCACCTTCGCGAAAGAACTATCCTTGCTGTGGATAATTTTAAGGAATGATGGCCACAAAAAATCAAATGGTTCAAAGCACTATGGGACTTAACATCTAAGGTCATCAGTCCCCTAGACTTAGAACTACTTAAACCTAACTAACCTAAGGACATCACACACATCCATGCCCGAGGCAGGATTCCAACCTGCGACCGTAGAAGAAGCGCGGTTCCGGACTGAAGCGCCTAGAACCGCTTGGCCACAGCGGCCGGCTGTTGGCCACAGCTAGATTTGTAACTAGTCTGTTCGTTGTACATTGACCATTGAAATCCAAAATAAAGAAAGTCTCAGTAAAATCCTAACATTATGCTTAAGTAACAGGAAAGTCATGATCTTTGACAACGAAGAAAATAAAGAACAATATAACGTAACATGTTGTCGCCGTTGTGGTCGGTAGAGATGGAGCAGCAGAACTACAGTCACATATCCGTGTCGTTTCTGAGCGAACGCATTGTACCTAAAAAATGCAGTAACACAAAATTATTGCGAAAACTTTGATTTTTTATCATGTCTTTGATTTCGTGAAATTAAGTAAAATACTATCCACAGAATGACTTTCAAAACATCAGTAAGCTGTATGTTTAATAAATAAGCACACGCATTAGGGAGAAAACGTAGACAGCCGGAGAAACAAATCATTTTTAGGACAACGAAAATAACAATATGAATTTACTTCTGTAGTAACAGCCACTTCAGGGAAGTAAACTGTCCACAAAAAAGTAGCAAGTTGAAGATAGAAACAGTTAAGAATTAATTATTTTTAAACTTATATGTACTGGGTAACAAAACTCTATTTTTCAAGTAGCACTCGAGTAATTTAGAGCTCGTGAGTCTTACTGCGATGTGTTCTTACGAGAAATATTAACACTTTGAAGACCGGCCACTTAGAATTTTGGCCCTAGGAAACAGGCCATTTATGCCGTTTTTTAAAACGTACTGGTACATAAGTAACTGATGTATCTTAGGAGTAAAACGTACTAAAACGGCCAAGTTTAAAGATTTATTTTTCGGGTCTACTTTAGTTCCCTGATACACAGGGTGAAGCGAGATTCGCGCACTCGGGCTTCGCAGCGTGAATCCTCACATGCCAGTGATAAAAAAATGTCCGTCGCAAAATTTCGTCCAGCTGGTAAATCTGACAGAAAAAAGAAGTTAAAGGGTGGCAATCGGGCAACACTGTAACCACTGTAACTACCTCTGTTAGCAGATGTAAGTGCTGTTGTACAGCTGGTGCAGTGGATATAGCTTTAGATCTTGGGTTGGGGCATATGTTTTTTATTTGGTAAATGTAGTCGCAGGTGGTAGGGTATCTGGTACGGTATCTGGCATCTTAATCGTCAACAGCCATTGCAGTGGGTCCTCTAGAAAACATTTGCATTTATATATTACAGTTGTAGAAATGGAAGATTGATCAGCTTTGAGAGAAGTCCTTTCCACGTCATGAGCGCGAATTTACTTGCAACACTTCATCTACTAGATGTGAAACATGTTTTCTTTGTACCCTCCTCCAGTGGTCCCATAGAGTAGTACCAACTATTATTCTTGCATCATTCACGTCCATTACATTTCGTTGGGGCCTTACGTTACCAGTAGGACTAGCAATGTATTTTTTCGAATAATGTCCAAACTCGGTTGCTATTTGCGTGTGTTGCCACCATGATCCCACTAATTATGCCTTTCAACATAGAGTCTGGTAACCGCATGCTGTTTAGTACGTATCTCAATGCATTATCATTATTATTAATATTATTCTATCGATTAGACTGTGGAAACATTGTATCTATTACCGTTAGGAAAACAGTGTAATTCGGAACCAAACATTTCACAATTAGCGGTGTCAGGATGAATCATGCAGAAAAATGTCTGTCAGAGGGAAAATGTTCGTTAGGTTGAACAGAGCGCAGGACTGACGGCGTGTTTATACTGTATGCGCTGTCCACCAGACAGGGACTAGTTGCAAGCGGAGTACCGCGCCCGTGACAGACTCCAATGTACACGCATACATGAATCGAATTTTCTCATTGTAAACCTCTAAACCAGCGTGGCAGAGGTATGGCATACACAAACGATGGATATGTGAATACGCTTCTGGTCCTTGGTGCATCTGATACCAGGCTGGTGTTGCCACTCGTGAATATGCTTCTAGATATCCTCGTCGATGCCATCCAGATAAAAATGTGTTTCGTCGTCTGGAGCTGCGCCTTCAGGAGTCAGGTTCTCTCCTTCCACCACTGCATGACAGAGGTCGTCCACGGGCCCGCCGTACTCCAGCTACTGAGGAAGCTATTCTGCAGGTCATACACCAAAAAACCTCAGTGATGTACACGTAGCCTAGCAAGGCAGCTGCTTGTCTTGCAATGCACGGTCGTTAACGTGCTGCACGAGCATGGGCTGACCCCTATCATTATGCTTTCACACAACACCTGCATTCTGCAGATCGCCATCAGCAGATGCAATTCTGTGAATGGTTCCAACAAAAACAGGAAGCCAACGATGACTTCATGAACACCGTAATAAGGTCGGATGAAGCAGCATTCACTCATGAGGGTGTCTTCAATATGTACAATGCCCACCATTGGTGTGAGGTTAACCCGCAGATCACCTACGACCGTGGATATCGAGTTCACTTTGGTATCAACTGAGTCTTACTGTGATTTAGCGTTAGTTTATTTTCTACAAGCCATGAACTTAGGTCATGCACTCCACTATTTGAAACCGAGCCAATGTTGCACGCAACATTCTTTACTACCAAGCTAGTGTCATCAGCAAACAGAAATATTTTCGAGTTATCCGTAATACTAGAGGGCATATCATTTATATAAATAGGCAACAGGAATGGCCCCAACACTGATTCCTGGGGCACCCCCCACTTGACCATACCCTACTCAGACCCCACATCACAGCCATTCCCAACATTGTGAATAATGATTTCTGCTATCTGTTGCTAAAGTAAGAGGTGAACTAATTGTGAGCTACTCACCATATTCCGTAATGGTCCAACTTTTGTAGCAATAATTTGTTACCATCACAATCAAACGCCTTAGTTAAATAAAAAAATATGCCTAGCGTTCGAAACCTTTTGTTTAACCCGTCCAGTACCTCACAGATAAAAGAGAATATAAGATTTTCAGTTGATAAACGACTTCTAAGCCGAACTGTACATTTATAAGCAAATCGTGTGATATAAAATGATCAATTATTTTTACATACACAGACTTTTCAATAACTTTAGCAAACACTGGTGGCATAGCAATAGGTCTAAAATTGTCTACATTATCCCTTTCTACCTTTTTATAAAGAGGCTTTAATACTGAGTGCTTTAATCGCTCAGGAAACTGACCATTCCTAAAGGAAAAATTACAAAGGGATAACATGTGCAGCACAGTACTTTAATATTCTGCGAGGGACTCCATAACCATGAGAGTCCTTTGTCTTCAGTGATTTAATTATTGACACAGTCTCCCCCTTGTCAGTATCACAGATGAGTATTTCAGACATCAATCTCAGAAAGGCATTTGCTAAGAAAGATATATGATTCACTGTAGAAACTAAATTTTTATGTAATTCATCAACAATGCTCGGAATATGATTGTTAAATACTTTACATATATCTGATTTATCAGTAACAAAAAATTTTTTACTACGAACTGACTTTTTATATCGTCGACCTTGTGCTGCTGACCAGACACTTCCTTCACAACTGACCATATGGTTTTAATTTTGTCCTATGGATTACCTATTCTATTTGCATACTACATCCTCTTTGCCTTCCTAATAATGTTGAAGGACCGTATAATACTGCTTGTAATGAGCTACTATAGCTTGACTGTGACTACTTATAACATTCTGATATAATTCCCGCTTTGTTTTACATTATATCCTTATCCCACTGGTGAGCCACCCAGGCCTTCTAATACTGCTAGTACCCCGTTTAGAACGTTGTATTAGAAAGCAACTCTCAAAGAGCATGAGAAATGTGTTAAGGAAAGCGTTATATTTATCATCTATGTTATCGGCACTACAAACATCCTGCCACTCTTGTTCCTTGACAACGTTAAAAAATCTCTATATCGCTGTTGGATTACTACATAGTTTGTAATTACATGTGACATTTGTTGGCGTGCAAAAGCCTTTTAGTGTTGAAATTTGTTCATCTAGGTCTAGAAGGCCATTCACCCTTTTACTGACAGAAAGCCCATCTAGTAATGAAGAATGAATAAAAATATTGTCTATGTCTGTGCTAGTGTTCCCCTGCACCCTAGTTGAAAAAACACAGTCTGCATCAGATCATATGAATTTAGGAGATCTACCAAAATCCTTTTTCTTGTACCATCATATACAAAATTTGTACTCAAGTCACCACATATAACTAATTTCTGGTACTTCCTACAAGTGAATGAAGAACCCTCTCTAGCTTGAGTAGAAATGCTCTGAAGTCAGAGTTAGGGGACCTATAAACAACAACAAGCAGAAGTTTAGTTTCACTAAATTCAACTGCCCCTGCACAGCATTCAGACATCCGTTCAGTGCAGTGCTGTGATACGTCTATGGACTCAAACGGAATACTGTTTTTTGTGTACATAGCCACTCCCCCACCTCACAAGGAACTCCTTCAAGAACAATCAGCTAATCAGTATCCTGGTAAACGAAGCGTCTGAATTGTCGAATTATTTAAGTGGGGTTCCGACATACCAATAGTTTCAGTGTCAACCTCTATAAGCAGTTCACTAACTTTATATCTAATACCTCTTATATTTTGATGAAATATGCAAATTCCTTCTCTGTTTGGAAACATGACATCCTCTGAAGGTGAGCACTTAGTTAGAGGGACTTCCTTTAAGCAGGTATACCTATCAGCTGACTTCAATCTAAAAAAGGTGCAGCTCTAACACCAACCACTACAGGAATTTTTCCATGGAACTTGTTGTCCATTTATTTATGTTGAATTCATTCTATTCCCTCGTTCCCGCCAGTAAGAGTGAAATGTCACCCAAACGGTCACCAACGATCCCAAAGGGCTTTGGATACGACATTAATTTCAGTCATCTTCGATTATTTTTCGTCACCACCCTCTTACCACCACCAAACAATAATCCCTACACCTAGAGCTGATAGATATGTTTTTGCTTTACTATTTTTCCAGATATGAAATGATAAGTATGTCAAACTTCCTAATCCGTCGCATAGCCATTTCGCCAAAATCATGCAACGGCTTCAAGAAAGAGGCATCTTCACCTTCAGCGGCGTGACTGTGGCGCTTCAACGAGACGCCGCATATCCCAACTGGAAGAGACTATACTGCATCATGTCGAAGAGAACCCGTCAACGAGTATACGAGCATTTGTGCGTGCGTGGATGCTGCTCCGAGCACCATCTGGTATGTTGTGGATGACCAATAATCACATACGTACCACCTCTAATGCTCCATACCAGCTCTAACAGTCTCAAGGCACGCGATGAGGCACGAACCAGGTGAGAGAGGTAGGATAGACGTCAGATGACATCAGCCAATCCGATTTAAGCTACCCCCACCGTGACCACCCAGGTGCAAACATGTTTTCAAACGACTGTAGCACGGGTATGGGTTCCTAGTCAAAATACAGGGTGTCCCAAAAAGAATGACCCGATTTTAACTTGTAATTATATTGAGACAAATGCCACTAGGTAACAAACAGCGCCAGATGTAATTGGCATGGTCTAGAGTTTCAGAAAAAATCCGCTAGATGTCGCTTTGAGAGATGACCTGGAGCGTGCAAACAGTCTCGCGCAATATGGCGTCCGCCCAACAGAAGGCGTATTGTGTTATTGAATGTAGTCGTACTCAGTCAGTGATCGGAGTTCAGTGGGCGTTTCATATTCGATTTCGTGCTAAGCCACCATCACCAAAGAACATTCGACGGTGGTACAAACAGTTTGAAAAACAGGATGCCTCTGTAAACGCAGAAGTCCTGGCCGGCCACGCGTTCCTGAACAAACAGTGGAACAAATCGGACGAGTATTTGAGCGGAGCCCCCGCAAGTCTACGCGTCGTGCCAGCCGAGAACTTGCGTTACCGTGCAGGACAGTGTGGCGTGTGTTATGGAGTCGTTTAGCCCTCAAATCATACCGATTACAACTTGTACAAGCTCTTCGAGATACTGACAAAATGAAGCGAGTGGACATTAGCAATGCTATTCTAGAGGACATGGAAAATGACACTTTTATGTCACGGTTGATATTCAGCGATGAGGCAACATTCCATGTTAGCGGCAAGGTTCACCGTCATAATGTGCGTAAATGGGGGCTCGAAAATCCCCACGAAACAATTGAACACGAATGTGATTCACCAAAAGTGAATTTTTTTGTACTGTTTCGCAAAGAAAGGCTTATGGACCCTACTTATTTGAGGAAGAAATCGTAACAGGACAATCATATCTTGCAATGCTACGGAACTGGTTATTCCCACAACTTGACTCTGACAATTTCATCAATGGAGCACCACTGCACTGGCACGACAACATGCGCAGTTTCCTCAACGTTGGATAGAGCGTACAGGACCGCGAGACCAGGCTTAACACTCTTGGCCTCCTAGGTCCCCTGACTTAACACCATGTGATTTCTTCCTGTGGGGATATGTTAAACAATGTGTTTACGTTCTTCCCTTACCTCGTGACATTGATGAACTAAAACCCAGAATATCAGCTGCTGCAGCTTCAGTGACAAAAGACACCTTACACTAAGTTTGGAATGAATTTGGCTATCGGCTAGATGTCGTCCGTGCAGCCAATGGAGGACATATAGATTTATGATGGATTTTTATAAACTTCTGTCTTTTCTGAGTAATTTAGTATGCAATTTGTTAGTGTTAAGCCCTTCTTCCTAATAAATAATTCTATTTAAAATCGGGTCATTCTTTTTTGGACACCCTGTATTATGTACTTACTCCCCTCTACAAGTCCTAGAAGTTTGTATCATAAATTTTCGAACACCCTGAATATCTATCTTTTCTTTCAAACTATGTGAGCACTCGAAAGTAGATGCATTCAGTAATGTGTAGCTACAGTTCTGATACTGCAGAGACTTCCTTATGAACTGATTAATACTTTGTTTAGAAGTTACCGTTGTGAGGCTGGAGACAGCATTTGCATTCAATAAATCTCACTACTGGATGAGGTGTCGCGTAGTAGGGCCATCAGATGTATTTTGTGGCTTGTGTAGTCGATAGGCGAAGCATGAAACTACTTGGAATATCAGTGTAATTCTCCTCTTCGAGAGAACTAGCCAGTATTCCTAGACACCCAGAAGCAGCTAGCAAGCAGAGCCAGGGAGACGCGTGTTATTTTAGAGCCGCTCGTAAAAAAGTGGGCGTGTTGTAGAGCGCAGCCTTTATTGCCCACACGGGCTTTGAGCGTGTGACAGCGGCTGGCGCCCCTCCAAGCTGACAACGAGGCGACGCAGCTCGCGATCTCCCCAGCTACCTGCTGAGTCACGTTCCGCCCTGTGCACAGGTCCTCCGTCACAACAATAAACACACCGTACATGCCTAAGCCGGGCAGTGACAAATGCGGGCGGTTTCTGGTTGAAGAGCGGCCAAAGCTGTAGTGCGCAGTACGTTACAGCAAGAAGTCCGAAAACCGTACAGGATCTGTGTCTTTGCTCGGTGCCTTACGAGGGGAAAGTATGGACTTCTCCTCACCGATTTGATTCATATTTACGGGATCTGTAGGCCACGACTAGGGCTTCAACGAATATAAATAGGTACACGCAATTCTCAATCGTTTTCCAGAAAATCGAGTTTGTACATTTTACATGTGCTTACATAAACTGAAGAGCCAAAGAAACAGGTACACCTGCCTAACATGGTGTAGAGCCCCCGCAAACAAGCATGAGTGTCGCAACATGACGTGGCATGGACTCGGCTACTGTCTGAAGCAATTCTGGGGGGAATTGACACCATGATTCCTGCGGGCTGTCCATAAATCCGTGAGTGTACGAGGGGGTGGAGAGCTCTTCTGAACATTCCAGATATGCTCAATAATGATCATGTCTGAGTGGTTTGGTAGCCAGTGGAAGTGTTTAAACTCAGAAGATTGTTCCTGGAGCCACTAAGTAGCAATTCTGGATGTGTGGGATGTCGCATTGTCCTGTTGGAATTGCCCAACTCCGTCGGAATGCACAATGGACATGAATGGATGCAGGTTTTTTGACAGCATGCTTACGTACGTGTCACCTGTCAGAGTCGTATCTAGACGTATCAGCGCCCCACACCACTCCAATCGCACACGCCCCACACCATTACAGAGCCTCCGCCATCTTGAGCAGTCCCCTGCTGACATGCAGGGTCCACGGATTCAAGAAGTTGTCTCCATATCGTATACGTCCATCCACTCGATACAATTTGAAACGAGACTCGTTCGACTGTGCAACATGTTTCATCAGGCGAGCGTAAAGCCTAGTGTCGTGCAGTCATCAAGGGTACACGAGTGGGCCTTCGGTTCCGAAAGCCCATATCGGTGATGCTGACACTTGTTGATATCCCTACATTGAAATCTGCAACAGTTACCGGAAGGGTTGCACTTCTGTGTTGTTGAACGATTCCCTTCTGTCGTCATTGGTCCCATTCTTGCAGGATCTTTTTCCGGCCGTAGCGATGTCGGAGAGTTTATGTTTTACTGAATTCCTAATATTCACGATACACTCGTCAAACGGTCGTACGGGAAAATCCCCACATCATCGCTGCTTCGGACATGCTGTGTCCCATCGCTCGTGTGCCGACTATAACTCCACGTCCAAACTCACTTCAATCTTGATAACCTGCTATTGTAACAGCAATAACAGATCTAACAACGGCGCCAGACACTTGTTGTCTTATATAGGCGTTACCTACCGCAGCGCCGTATTCTGCCTGTTAACGTATCTCTGTATTTGAATACGCATGCCTATACCAGTTTCTTTGGCGCTTCTGTGTACTGCGTATGGTCGCTAATGACCAAAGATTCCGCAGCCCGGCGAGGAAGCGCTTACTTTCATAAGCGCGAGGTCTGTGGCTCGAATCTCGCTTCCGGCGCTGTTTTTTATATTTTATTCCTACATAATTCTAACAACAGATTTGCGTGGTAAGAAGCGAAATTGTGCGATGATCGAGAACCACTTACTAATGTACCATGCACAAGCAGATATTCGGCATTAACTAAAAGTGCTGTATGTCGCAATAATCATTGTCTCCCAAGCTTTTATGATCAGTATCATCCTGATACGTACAGTGCGCCATAGGTTACACATTATAGGCATCTTCGATAGGGTTCATGTCTGGAGAACATGCTAACCACTCTAGTCGAACGATGTCGTTATCCTGAAGGACATCATTCACAAGATGTGCACGATGGGGGCGCGAATTGTCGTCCATGAACACGAATGGCCTTCAGCCTGACCGGGTTGCCTCCAAACACGTCTCCGACGATTGTCTGGTTGAAGGCAGATGCGACACTCATCGGTGAAGAGAACGTGATACCAATCCTGAGCGGTCCATTCGGCATGTTGAGCCCATCTGTACCGCGCTGCCTGGTGTCGTGGTTGCAAAGATGGACCTCGCCATGGACGTCGGGAGTGATGTTGCGCATCACGCAGCCTATTGCGCACAGTTTGGGTCGTAACACGACGTCCTGTGGCTGCACGAAAAGATTGGCGTTGCTGTCAGGGTACCTCCAAGCCAGAATCCGTAGGTGGCGGTCATCCACTGCATTAGTAGCCCTTGGGCGGCTTGAGCGAGGTATGTCATCGACAGTTCCTATCTCTCTGTATCTCCTCCATGTTCGAACAACATCGCTTTTCTTCACTCCGAGACTTCTGGACACTTCCCTTGTTGAGATCCCTTCCTGGCACAAAGTAACAATGCAGACGCAATCGAACCGCGGTATGTCAATGGTTGAACTACAGACAACACGAGCCGTGTACCTCCTTCCTGGTGGAATGACTGGAACTGATCGGCTGTCGGCCCCCCTCCATCTAATAGTCGTTGCTAAAGCATGGTTGTTTACATCCTTGGGCGGGTTTAGTGACATCTCTGAACAGTCAAAGGGACTGTGTCTGTGATGCAATATCCACAGTCAACGTTTATCTACTGGAGTTCTGGGAACTGGGGTGATGTATAACTTTTTTGGATGTGTGTATAAATAAAATGACTTCACTGATTTGATTGAAACTTCTTGTACTTCCTCGTGGCGGGACACGAGCAACCCTATGACAGGATATGGGCGCCACTTGGAACTGCTAATCAGATCCACTCGGGTCCCATACATCAGTCATAGTGGCCAAGAGCCAATAAATGACCCACCACAAGCAATCAGGTGGTGCGTCGGTAAAAATCAGCAGCAGGTGAAAAAAAAGTATCCTTACGTTCGTATCGCTATAATTGATATTCCACTATCGAGATGGCTGAATGGGCACGTCCCGAAAGTCTATTTTTTTTTTTAAATAAACCGAACAGTAATATTGCGGAGTGATATACCAACATCCTGCCTTCATGGTGTTGTAATCTGAGTGACCGACTGTGTATGCATGATACCATTGTAATGGTAAAATTGGAGAATAAAAAGGAAGAGTTTAAGCAATTTTATAGAAATGCATATAGATAAAACTGAGAATGTTACTTCTCTAAAATTTCAGGTTCTTTCGAGCCCAAGAATTCGGTATTTTCAGAATCATTGAAAACTTCTTCTTAACATCTATATGTTGTTCAAGATGATTAAAGTACACCGATAATATTCTTCGACATGATTCCGGCCAGTGTTAAAATTGTGCGGTGGCAGTGTGTGGATAACTACGGCGCCAAAAGCACTACGCGAATAACATGTGGAACGTAACATGGGTGCGAATTCCTACACGAGTCGCCGGCTGGTAGTGATATATTGACGGGAGCCAAAGCCAACACACGAGATGCCGCCTGCTGGCACACACTCGCAGTCTTGGCGCTTTGATGCTCGCGGCTTCAACACCAGTCGGTTGGCAGCGCCAGCGCTTATCCGTTCCAGACATCGCTACTTGCAGTGCAGACCGAAGCTCCGTAAACGATGTTAGCACCAATGTTTTGTTTAGTGTCCTGGACCATTACCATTAATGGAAAACTCGGGGTTATCCAGTACCTTCTTTTTTAGCTCGACAAATCCTATGAATGTGTCTTGATTTTTCGTTAGTCTTGCTTCCATTATCAACCGCAACGGCAGAATTGCCTCTCTGACGCCTTTACGTTTCCTAAAGCGCCATGTAACAAATTTAATACTGATTTTGCGGATAAAATCCGAGGCCGATGTGGGTGTATTTGCGAATGTTCGCAAAAATGATTACTTTGTAGTTCAGTTTTAAAGGACATTAGAATATTACGATTTTCGCCTAATTGCTTGACATGCACTTAAATGATTAGTGAATCTATCAACGTTTGTCTTACCTATATTTACAAGCACACGGCACAGCGCTTGTTACACTGGCAAATAAAGCACGTTAAATGATTTAATACTGTTGTGAATTAACGTGCATTTTAATAACGACCGTATGACTAGTATTTAACAGTACTCAAGATGTGACACAAATTTTAAGACGACTTAATTTGACTTTCCAAAATTGTGGAGATTATTCAAGAAATTTCATAAATTCCGTTTCAGTAATTGCGACAGATAGTTTTATTTTAGAGATCGTATCAAGATTTTGACGCGGTATGTTATTATAAAATGTGGTCGTGCTTGGCCTCTACTTTTTTTAATAATGGCGTGTGAATCACAGGGCTTTCTTCATTGACCACAGCAAACCAAACTTCTCTTGCCAGAGGCAACACTGCCGTCAGAGTTCCGGTGTACTGAACAGGTTAAAGCCGTTACAAATAGATAATACCTTCGATTATGCGATTCCGATGAGGACAGTTATCAAGACTAACTGCAATGTATCGTGTAAACAACACTAGTCCCGCATTTCCTGGAGAAATACGAGGCTAACTATCGACTTAGACGTTATTCAACCAACAAGAACCCATACGCCCTCATTCACATCGCGTCGTTAACCAAATCGCACCATCCCAAACGCGAAATGTCGTAGCTGCATACGCATAAGGCGCGAAACAGAGATGCGAAATCAAATAGCCTACATATTCTATAGATAATAGGCTGCGCGATAAAAAAAGAAAAAAAAGGAAAACTGTCCACCTCCGAACCGCAACTGCTAGACTTATCCAGAATCGAAGATATTGACTGTTTGTAAACGATTAGATGCAGTTAAGGAATTTTGCTACCTAGGCAGCAAAATAACCTATGACGGTCGGAACAAGGAGGACATCAAAAGCAGACTAGCACTGGCAAAAAGGGCATTCCTAGACAAGAGACGTCTACTAGTATCACACACAGATCTTAATTTGGAGAAGAAATTTCTGAGAATGAAATTTGGAGCACAACGTTGTATGGTTGTGAAACATGGACTGTGGGAAAACAGGAATAAAAGAGAATCGAAACATTTGAGATGTGTTGCTACAGAAGAATGTTGAAAATTAGATGGACTGATAAGGTGAGGAATGAGGAGGTTCTTCGCAGAATCAGCGAATCTTGGTACTACAGGGAGCTGTAGAGGGTTAAACCCGTACGGGAAGAGAGAGATTGGAATGCATCCAGCAAAGAATTGAGGACCTAGATTGCAAGAGGTTGGCACAGGCAAGGAATTCGTGGCGGGCCTATCAAACCAGTCAGGACACTGATGACGAAATAAAACAGTTTAACGTGTTCAGTACACCGGCACTCTGATGGTAGACTTGCCCCTAACAAAAGAATTTTTGTCTGCTGGAGTCGAAGAAGGTGGACCTTGTAATTTACATTCCACGACTAAGAAACCACTCTCGTAAACTGACATACGACCCGGAGAGCGGTGTGCTGACCACATACCCCTCCATATCCGCATCCAGTGATGCCTGTGGGCTAAGGGTGACACGGCGGCCGGTCAGTACCGTTGGTCCTCCATGGCCCGTTCGGGTAGAGTTTTTTCATGATTAAGAAACTAGAGGCCAAATATGACCACATTCTAAAATAAATAACATACCCCATCAAGCTCTTGACACGACACATAAGTTACAACTTCCTGTGGCAATTACTGAAACGGAATTTATGAATTTTATTGAAAAACGTCCGCAATTCAGGAAAGTCAGATGAAGTCTTCTTAAAACTTGTCGTCACATCTTGCATACGTTAGTTCACAGTAATGTTAATCATACAGTGTAATAAGCACTGTCCCGTGTCAATATTTTTAAGAGAAACGTTAATATATTGTCCTTGTAATTCAATTATGTGAAAATCGTAAGAGGGCAGTGTCCTTTAACACTGATCACAAAGTAATAATTATTGCGAGCATCCGCAGATATTCATATCGATCCAGGCTTGTATCCGCAAAGTCAATATTATTCCAGATAACCGCCATTTCCGCAATGCGCAGGCATGTACCCTACAGTACTGGCCTCTAAAAGCTACACTAAGCCATATCTGTACACTGAACTCAAGAAGACAGGAAGCTTTGTTAGAGGAGTGTAAAAAGATACTGGATAACTCAGCGTTTTTCGCAAATGGCAATGATCCAAATGTTTACATATGACAGGCTCAAACTCAACGAGCGATAAAAATTGCTGCAGAGCTCCTTGAAGAAGGTTTTTATATACACCTTAAATGGGAACAAATATACATCAAGCAAGCACAACATCAGAGCAAACCTACCTAAACACCCGCAGTAAAGAATCAGTTTTTGATTTCCCCGATGAACGTGGAAGACAGATGATAGATTCTGCACAAATCGCGGAGTGTACAAGGACTTTCTTTACAAATGGGAACAAAGTATTCCCGGCACATTGTGCAGTTGCGGTGAGACACCTCACAGCATCCAACACTTCGTGGAGAAGTGTACTTTAACGTCACTTACATTAAATGCAAAGGACTTTTCGACACTGACATTGTGTGCTGTTGACTAGATTGAGAAATTATGTTCAGTATCACAAACTAAGTACCATACATGTAAGATGCTTTCACTCTTTGTTTTGTCTGTTTTTCCCAGGTACCATCGATTTACATCTTCACGTAAGTCTGGCACAATTGAGACGTCATGAGGTGCGAAAGTAACGCTTCTGCTGTGTGGAGTCCATGTTTACGGCAGTGTGTCGTTTGTGCTCGAGGAAGTGTCAAGAGAACTGTAACGTTATCTTTCTCGAGGAGAGACACCTTGATATTAGTTCCATAAGGAACACCGAAAAATCTACCGCCTCTCGGTATTCGGAAATGGATGAATGATGATGTGCAGTTGCTTGATCAGCAAGCCATAGCTATTCAAACTAACACAATGCTGTGAATTGTATGAGTACTAAATAAATAAATAACGAAAATTGTGAAAGAATAGTCAGAAACACCGGTGGTAGCGTAAAACTGAAGCATAATGATAGATCAGTCAGTACAGCTTCAGTAACTTACACAGGTATTGGATTGCGATCTGGGAGAGTCTGTAATTTGCCGTTCATATTGGCGCTCGAAAAGATCAACCAACGGTATCAGGGAATTAGTGTGGTCTGAAAACTTTTGGCATGGCAATTTCAATGGCAAATGAATAGCAAAAGTAAAAATATAAAGGCACATAGCCTCTTTTGTGGCTGTATGCGACCACAGGGCATACGTTGTGTATGGAACAAACCCCGCACCTGCTCCATATGCAGGTCACTTGATCATTGTGAGCGTAGACGCCCTGGACAATTTCCTATTGGAAACAGTCAACCAGCAGTAATGAGATCCGTAACTGTTCCGTTAGAGCGGGCAGGGCCCTCTATGGGTAAGTCGGGGCCTGGAAGTAGAAGTGTGAACTGGAAGAGCATATGGAAATGGAAGCAGGTATTAATGAAGCTATCATTGCACAGCATGGGAACGGAATGGAGCGCATCAAAGAAAAGTATAGCCGGCCGGAGTGACCATGCGGTTCTAGGCGCTGCAGTTTGGAACCGCGCGACCGCTACGGTCGCAGGTTCGAATCCTGCTTCGGGCATGGCTGTGTGTGATGTCCTTAGGTTAGTTAGGTTGAAGTAGTTCTAAGTTCTAGGGGACTGATGACCTCAGATGTTAAGTCCCATAGTGCTCAAAGCCATAGAAAACTATAAAAATAAATCAATGGAAGATGCTATCATCGTCACTGATAACATACGAGATGAGAAACATCAGAATGCACCTTTGGAAGTGCAAGAGAGGTGAAAGTAATGAACAATTGAAAAAAGGTGGAAATAGCTATACTGAATACGCACAACGCAAATGCTACCAAGTATCTATGGCAGATGAAGGCACTATGCTGGAAAAATCCGTGGAAAGTGGGCCCACTAACAAGACCGCTTCTACAGTGCGACAGACTTCAATTATCTTCTTTGCGAAAGTACTAACCAGAACCCTGTTTATAACACATCCGGCAAGCAGCGAGGAAGCCGACAAGAATCCAAACTCCTGTATCAAATATCAAACACCGTAAAAGGGAAAAGAAGGCCAATGAATTCGCTCCTATCTCTATATTGCGTGACAAATAATTCCATGAGCTCCAAATAAAGGCTTGGGGGCAAAACATTGTATCCTGGGCAGATGACCCAATGCACCCACAGAACGAAGCCTAACTTCGACAGTACAATAGGAAGTAATGATTAGCTGATGGTTCAAATGGCTCTGAGCACTATGGGACTTAACATCTAATGTCATCAGCCCCCTAGACTTAGAACTACTTAAACCTAACCAACCTAAGGGCACCACACGCATCCACGCCCGAGGCAGGAGTCGAACCTGCGACCGTAGCAGCGGCGCGGTTTCGGACTGAACCGCCTAGAATCTCTCGGCCACAGCGACCGGCATTAGCTGACGGAAAATGACACAAACAATCTGTCTCACGAAAGGAACTGCCAAATTTAATGAAACAAAAATTAAAAGTTTTCATAACTATCCAAGGAAAGAACGATGGAAAATACTACAGAATCCGAAACTAGGAACAATACACAACTCACACTTTTACACAGTTATGTGGAACCAAGAATAACGAGAAGTATCAAATACAATACATACGTAAAGCACACCTAACTGCAAAAGACATTTTAGGTTAACAACATAACGACAAAAGAGTGTTAATTGGGATTTACACTTACGCTGGAATACGAAGTTATCATTTACAGTCATCATTCTTCAAATATTTTAATCATTTGCACTAAGTTTCTCACAAAAAGTGGAGATATACAATTCAGCTCGTCAAGGGGAAGTTAATTTTACATTTACCTTCCTTTAAATTTTTTCCGCTTTAGAAAATATTATTTGCCTTTATGGTATAGAACTTTTTAAAATTTATTCCCTGTGAAGCGGAAACTTAAATGCAATCAGAAGAAGGATTATAATTTTATCAGTGGACGTATCCTTTTTCTTTATTACTCCAATTTCTAAAGGAGAACACACAATTGTAAAGTACTGACAGATAATACCGGATATTTTTATAAAATGTAGCGATGAAGCTCGCCGATGACGGTATAACTGGAAAGCGAAAGGAGGAACTAGAAGAGGTGGTATGAAGGCCCGAAATAATTAAATAAAAAAAATCAGGCTGGGGTAAGTTACTTTAAAGGTTGGGCGAAGGAAACGACGTACCACCTCCAACAGGAGGACGATGCCTAGTGAAGCACTGTGGTACTCAGTCTTACTTTGTGGATTCGCCATGTGCTAAATAAATAAATAAGGCCCTCTGTTGTCGACGATGTGCAGCAATCAGTCGTTCCACTGCTCAGAATATGAATAGTATCCTAAAGCACATTCCAGCATTCGTTCTACAACTAGACACGTAAATCTCACGATGGCTTGCGGTTCAAGGACATCCTACTACGTCACAAATTTGTTCACTAGGTGGCATAACTGTAGTTCTCTTACACTATGAAATCGAATTCACCCCGTACTGTTTTGTTGGTGTGACGAACTATGATGTTACGGGCGTTACAGAACTGCACAATGGTACTGAGTATACAACACAGAAACGGCGAAAAGTAGGCCGAAGAATATTCTGGACCCAAGTCTGTACTCTCTCCTTACAAGGAACAATATTAAAGTTTATAAGGAGTACTATCTGATTCACAAACGATAATAAATCGTGTCAACACATAATACGCTCACGCACGTTACGGCGGAAAACTTAATGCGAGTGCCTTGTGTACCACGATTGAAGCGGTGTTAGTCGAACCACACAATGCGACGGCGTTCTTGCGTTCAACTATATCGGTAATCACAAGTCTAAAGATAGTGCATGTTCTCAGGGCAGAACAGAGGCCAGAACCCATAAACAGAACATTCGTGGCAAACCACATGGCGGAATGGGAATCGATTCCTTGTACTGGTTTTCCGAATATTGCTCTAGCCGACACAGTTGTCAAGACACGAACCAAACTCTGGAGATGCTTTCCTGCATCGTTGCAATAGCAGCTCTTGGAGACAGTACACAGAGAATAAGTGCTGAGCCAAAAGGTTATTGCAGCTGTAAAGAGGTTCGAGGGTCGTGCCTGCATTGTACACTCGGTAAGAGTATTTCCGGCGAAGGACTGGATTGTGGGGTCGAGTCGCGGTACAGCTATAGTTTTAATGTCTAGGGAAGTTGCCCGCCTCGCGGCGTGAAGGAGTGCTATGAATGAAGCGCCACTATTCTCTACCAGGCGTCGACTGTGTGCAACCTTGGAGCTTTCCTGAGGAGAAGAGCAGGAGGGGGGGGGGGGGTGATGAAAAAGGGGATGGAAGGGGGAGGGGAGAGCAACAGAAGCGGACTGCGAGGGGAAGAACGGGGAAGAGGAGAGGGGGGCTCACACGTAGTCTCCTTGAAGTGCGACAATCACTGGTGGCCGAACCGAACAATAACCCTGGGTTCGGTGTGGGGCAGCGGTGATGTGGGTCGACTGCTGTGGACTGTTATGTGGTTGTGAATCACTGAGGGCTACGGCGGGACAAAGACTCTCCGTCGTTTCTAGGTCCCCTGTTTGATACATACAATATACAATGGCACTGTGGCGTAAAAAAATATGCGTTAGTGTAGTCAACAGTAAAATGCATTAGTATGGTTAAGTAATCTTCTTATATAGCCACATTCAGATTCCATAAAAACTTCAGTGTGCAGACTGCAGAGTGCACTGAACGCAGGTGGATGGAACCTGAATATAGGAAATGTACGAAAATTACTTAACTATACCACGTTATTTTACTGTTGACTGTACTAACGCATTTTACTACTCACGACAGTTTCAGTGACACACGATGACTTTTTATTTTATTTTTCACGTCATTGTGAGATTCGTTGCGATATTGGCTGATGTATGCAATATTGTGGTATGTGATGAACAAATAACAAATATTTACTTCAGTAGCAGTGCTGGATGATTCTAAAATATTACTTGTAAAGCACTACATCCAAAAAAATAAAATATAATGGGGTTTTGTGTATCTCAGTTTTCCAATCGACACTTCAGTCAGATATTTTTCCCCAAACGTATCTTTCGTGCTACATGTACATGCAAGAGACTCAGAGCTTACCCTGCTTGTCTTGGGTAAAGCTTAGTTACACACGGCGTACGATGTAGGAGAAACCTCTCTCTTTCGGAAACCGATCTTATAACGTGTCATTCTCACACCTCATTCTGATCGGTGAACCGCAGTCTCAACAGGCACGTTGCTCTAATCACTTCCCTGGGCAGCAAAATATCCGCGCCCTACTACTCAATCTCCATTTCGTCAAGCATCCTTCATAATGTCGGAACTATATTTGTATAGAAGGATTATCGAGGTTCGTGGATTTCAGTCCTTCCGCTTCGGGCAACGGTCCATGCGTATGATGGCGAGAATTATTTTTTTCCGTAGTTATTTCCACCCGGAGACAATATTTCTACGAGTGTAGAGTAGTTAGAGAGACACGACACTGATGCCTGCTACATGACATACACTGATCGACTTGGGGACTTTTCAGATGCCACCTGGATGGTGGTGAACCTCTCGTGTACATTGAGGTACTACGATAATGTCTCTACTGCATCCTCTGCGCTAATGCGAGTTAAATGATGTTACTTATAGCCTCACATTCGCAATGTGCAGCATGTTTCAGGGAAAGTGTTACAGGAAAAATATTCGGTTGGATGTTGATAACATTGCAGTCTTGGACTTGAATGTAAAGTTGTGGGCTTTGTTACATATAAAATCACTGGACAATGTATTAGTCATTCCATTAAAAAACCACAATGATCAATTTGGAGCGCGATAGATGGTACGGATATGGTACCAGGCGGTCACTGAACTCCCATCGATGGCGTAAGTCATGGAATTGAAGTGTTATGTACGAGGTGTGATCAAAAAGTAACGGGAAGTTTTTAATTTCGCAGGCGTTTATACAACCTATTTTGAAAAAAAAAAAATCTCCTTGGTAAACATGTTCCTGATGTAATGTGTACATTTTTCGGTGTTGTTAATAATCAGTTTATTGTTGACTGTCGAAAAGGTTACACGTGTTTTCGATGGCTCGGAGAATTTTTACTTTCAAAGAACATGGATCAAAAAATTTGCTTGAAAAATGGAATAAAGTGCATCACCATATTCGGAACGTTGACTGTGTCTTTTGGAGGATCTACTACAAATAAGACAAGAGTTTACCAGTGGTATAAACTTTTAAAAGAGGGTCGAGAAGACGTTGAAGACGACGGCCGCCCTGAATGGCCTAGCACATCACTTACTGACGACAAGGTGGACGAACCAAAGAAAACGGTGCTGGAAAATTGCCGAATCACTATCAGAGAGATTGCTGTGATGTTGGCCTATCCTTTGCCTCATGCCAAGCAGTTTTTTTATGGATGTTTTTGGCATGAAACTGTAGCAGCAAAGTTTGTTCCCAAATTATTGAATTTTGACCAAAAAGGACGTCGCCTAGACACCGCTCAGGAATTGCTGAATGAAGTCGGCATTGATCCAGGACTTCTAAAGAAGGTTATAAGAGGTGAAGGAACAAGGGTATACGAGTATGAAATCGCAACCAAGGTCCACTCATCCCAATGGAAAATACCTGAACAGCCAAGACAGAAAAAAATTCGACAATTTCGATCACATGTGAAGGTTCTTCTCATTGTTTTTCTCGATTACAATGGGATAGTGCATCATGAATTCCTGTCTTATGGTCGTACGGTTAATAATGAATACTACCTGGAAGTGATGCGCCGTTTTCGTGAAGGAATCCAAAGAAAACGATCAGAATTGTGTCAAAATCACTCGTGGAGACTGCATCACGATAATGCTCCCGGTCACACCGCAATGCTAGTTCGTGATGTTCTGGCAAAAAAATTAAAAACAGAATCACTGAAGGAGCTAAACGCCACAACGAAAAGTGAGTCCCAGAAATGCTTCCAAGACTGGAAAAAGCGCTCGCACAGGTATGTTATATCTGTGGTGGATTAAAGGGGACAGAGTTGATATTGATGATTAAATAAAGATTCTTTAAAAAATGCCGTTACATTTTTATCACCCCATGTTTGTGGCAGTCGGTGGGATGGAATCAGTACAGGGAAATCGATCGACGTGGACACACAGCACGATGGCAGAAAAGAGCGATCGTGTTTTGATGACCACACCGTGTGTGAAGTTGCCCAATTATCCAACGTGCTTCGAAGTGGTGGAGTACTAATCGCAGTAACAAGAACAGTGGTCGTAAAGAGATTCAGTAACCGGAGTCGAGCCTTTTCAGTAACCGGTTTCACATTCGACAAGAATCGCAGCTGTCAGTGCAGTGAATAAAGGGCCATCTCCTGCAGTTTCCGAGCGAATATTGTGAATGCAATGTGAGTTTGTAGTCGGGTACCTCCCAAAAGGCACTTGTTGACAGCAGCACATGAAGCAGTACGCCTTCGATAGGCCAAACAACACAGAAGCTGGGCAATGGAAAACTCGAGGTGTGTAGCGCGCTCCGACGTGTCGAGATTTTACCTCTTCTCAAATGATGCGAGGCGTCGAGTACCACGGTAGCCCATTGAGGCGTTTAACAAGCAGCGCTCACTTATGGCTGGGGGTGGTTCTTTGATGCTTCTGGGATATTGTCGTTCCATGACCTGGTCCTAATAATTGCGGTTAGAGCAAACATGACCCAGAGTATTTATTCCAACACTCTCATTGACCCAGTGCACTGAGCCAACCTATCGCTCCTCGCTAAATCACCCGATCTTAATCCCCCAGAAACTGTCCGAGCCTGTTTGGAACAGCGAATGGTAGTTCTAAGGGGACCTAATCATCAACGAATGGTTCAGCTGAATCTGGCATCCCTGAAAAAAATTTTGGACGCTGCTCCTCGAAGAATTGTGATCATTACCAAGGCTGTAGGCGGTTAAATAAAATGATCGTATGAAATTATTGGTCGGAAGACCCCGTTTTGGGTTTCGGGCGCCCCGTCCAAGTCTTTCTATTAGACGCCACTTCTGCGACTTGCACGTCGCTGGAGTCGGTGTCACACGATTAGCGTGATGTCTCTCAGAAGTCACCAATTTCTTGTCCTGTTTGTTCATAAGGCGGAGTTACGTCTGATCACCATTGTAACTACAACCAGTGGCGTTCAATAAGTAACACAACACATTTTCATTCTGAAAGGAGGTTGGTTTTATTCGGTATTCCTATACATCATAGTATTCTCCACTCTTTTGGCTACAAAACCCTATTTTTCAACATATCACCGTTCACTGGCGGCCCCTCCCTCCGAAGGTTAGAGTCCTTCCTCGGGCATGGGTGTGTGTGTTGTTCTTAGCGTACGTTAGTTAGTTTAAGTAGTGTGTAAGTCTAAGGACCGATGACCTCCTCAGCAGTTTGGTCGCTTAGGAATTCACAAACACAGTTGATCGTTGCACCAAGGGAGGACATAAAACTCTTCAGAGTCCCAGAAGACCATCGACATGACATTACTGCGGCTTTGAACTTTTTCTCCGGAGAAGAGGTGTGTGGCGCCACTCCATGGATTGCCATTTTGTTTCCGGTTTGAAGCGTTGAGCCCGTGTTTCACCGCGTGTGGCGATGTTACAACAAAAAACTGTCACTATTAGCCTTGTAACGCGCAAGCAGTTCCGCACAGACGGTCTTTGGTAGCTCTTTATGGTCTTCTATTAGGCTGCGAAGTACCCAGCGGGCACATACTTTTGAGTACCAAACTGGTGAACCAATGTGTCAGCACTACCAACAGAGAGGTCTGTGATTGTATATACATTTCCATGCACACAATGCTGAACAAAATTCTTTACAGAGCATTACAATACCTTCGTGTAAACGATATTTGGCGTCAGAATGTTTTGCCCTCCCGCTTGCTTTTCGTTTATAGTGATCGCAAATGCAGTTTTAATAGGCAACTGTCTTCCTGTCAATTGAAAAGGCATGCTTGGTCAGATGGTATTACGTTTTCCCGTGTCAATCAGATAAGCATTAATTGTATAAAGGGGACACGCGCGAAACTTTCACAATTTTATAGTCGTAAATAACGCTCGTATTTGGAACAAGTGTAGCCGTTCGGATAACGGTAGTTGCGGTAATGAAGAGGAAGAATTTTTAAAAATGAACCGAACAATGTGAAATAATAATCATTAATTTATGATACATGCTTGTGTATACATTTCCATGCATATAATGTTGAACAAAATTCTTTACAGGGGACTGCAATACATCTGTATAAACGATACTTGACGTAAGAATGAGATATTCGTGTACTTTTTGTTCTTCATTTTCTCCAAGGGATAGAGTTTGTGGTCACGGTTATTATCGATGACAATGCTGTGTACACTATGCAGTTTATCATGTTATTAAGTACTTTAAAACAAACAAAATGGTATATGTTATAAAATGTCAAAAGCTAGTTAACCTTTCTAACGATACCACATTCATTCCTGTGCGATTAGTATATGTTGAGATTTTGACTTGAGAGGTAAATAATGTGATTATAGATGTGACGCATTTTTGAAGTTGATGATCTAAAATTACATCCTTTTACGATTATATTTAACATGGATCCAACAAAACGGACAATAAGTAGGAGATAAAGCAGCCAAATATTTACAAAACCTATATTATTCCTATTGCAATAATGTTTATTAATAAAGAATGTGTAAAGTCTGGAGTGGGAAATAATCAGGAGTGAGAATACTGTTGGTTATAAGCAGAAATAACCAATTATAAAGAGACTTTGACTAATCTTCCTCGAAAAAATGGTAATGCGTAAAGAACACACGTTAATTAACAGCGGAATGCAGTCGCGGTACCGCACATGGCATTCTGTGAAACTAAACAGTGCTCCAGGAATCTCTGAATTTAGTCGTTGTTGATCACGTTAGAAGAAGACTGTGATTCCACAACAGTTTGGAAACGGTTCGCAGTCTTCTTGACAACAATACTTCGAAAAAGGCAATAAAAGAAGTCGGAACGCCACACAACAGCGGCTCTTACGGCCTTCCTTTGATCTGCCCAACAGCGTAGTGCTCATTGTTATGGAAAGCAGAGCAGAGAGTGACCTACAAGAGTAAGAGACACAGCTCCATATCGAATGTTTGGTGTTATATTTTACAAAGAGAAGGTGTTAATTGCCATAGCACAGCGATCAGCCAGTCACATAACGCTATAGCTGGCTAAAGAAGAGGTTTCGTGAAAGCACAGAAATGACAATTCTGTAGTGAATAATGCCCCTCTTGCCCAGCCCGCTCACCGAGGAAGCCTATGACCGGCATAATTTCCCATGAACGTCTACATCTACTTTGACATCACTACTCCGCAAGTGAAATGAAAGTATGGCGTTTATTGGCGGGATATCCCCTTCGGGATTCGGCCGCGCGTTGCAAGTCTTTTTAGTTGACGCCACTTCGGCGACTTGCGTATCAATGATGATGAAGGACACACAACAATCAGTCCCCTGCCGGGAATCGAACCCGGGCCCCCTTGCGTGGCAGGCGGTAACGCTACGGCTGCGCTACGGAGGCGGACACTCCGCAAGTGATCTGACGGTGTGTAGCGCAGGGCAATTCTGATACCACTAACTGATCTCCACTTCCCTGTTCACTGCCGAATGGGAAGAATGGTTGTAGGTAAGCCCCTGTATTAGCTCTTAATTTCTCAAATATTCTTATCTCACAATGTTGCAAACAAAAAGATCCAATATCTATAGTGATTGCTAAAGTCACAGTACTTCCTGTCAGGCTAGCAGTGCTAAATCTACAGTTCGGTAGAGTTGCTGATAAGCATTCCTAGAAAGTGTGAGAATTCCGTAATGAATAAAAAGCTTGCCCGAGATTCCAAGAGGAGGCGAGTACACCCTCCTGATTCCCCCCCCCCCCCAACCTCCCACACCCTCCGTCCCTGTGGACACCTAGGTTAACCGAGCAGCTACAATGACGCAACTGATTGAACGTTCTGGCTGGTAGCAGTTGAAAACAGGAGCAGAACTAGAGAGCAAAGTGACACTGCTATGGGGGCCAACGATGGCACCTGTAGTTTATATCAAATCATGTGGTTTTATTGTTTTGATTATAATAAATTTATCTTTCACAAACCTCTATTTCAGAACATTATTTTGTAAAAACTGATTATTCATTGTAAGTTTCATCACAAGTTTTAAAACTCTAAATGTTTGATTTTTATGGCCGTTTGTGAGGGGGGAGGGAGAGGGTAAGGGGCGTTGTGTGGTGAAAGAGGTGCTTTCCGGCACCTAAAAGCTTAGAAATTAAGCGCTGCATTCAGGGGACCATAATTTTTCAGTATTTTTTCCGACGTCATGAAGGACCAATGGAGAATATGATCCCATCGACATCTAACTTCTAGTTCAATTGAAGGAAGCAAGAGAGACTAGCGAATAGAACCCATCTACGCCGAGGCCACTATAGACGGAGCAAGTTCGGATAGGGGAAGCCTGATGGTATGGAAAGACAAGTCCCCACGGAATAAATTAAAGAAAAAAAAGAATAAATGTTATTATAACCAACAACAACACAATGCAGACTGATATTACGCGACAGACACGGCATTACCTCAGGGAAATCTGCGAGAAGAGTGAAGTAATGCTCATGGTGGAGTTCGCATTCTGCGCGGACGAAATGGCAAGAAAGGCCATTCACTAATAAGCACTGCCAACAGGATGAAAATGTAACTTAGAATCGCTGTGTTACTTGGCGTCGCTCATCTGCTCAGTGCACCCTATTCACGTCGACGTTTCTATATAGTTCGAAAACCAATTATTTACAAAAAATAAAATTAAGCAGGGCACATTCCACACCATAATTCCATTCACATCGAAAACCTATTGCCGAAGAAGAGTAAAATATAAAACGAAACATTCAAAACAGTAGCTACTTATTGCTATAGCAAATATTTCCTAGCATTACAGGGTTCCCTAAGATGTTATATCCAAAATCGCACTGACGAGCAAGGCTCAATAATTAATTGCAGTAAGTGACACATTCATCGGTAAGATATAGTACTGCCTATAACAAGCCACTTTCTCAGTTGTTATTTGTGACAGCTGTCGCTACAAGTTAAATCGTATTTTACTTAATACCTGCTCAAGTGGGATTCAGATTACACAAACATTAACTAAATTTGTATATGTTCAGTAGCTCTTTTGGTCCCATCAGCTATGAATCCTTTTCGAAGCACAGGACTCTTGCTTTCCTAAGTTACAAACAGATCCCTTCCGTGTACCAAATTTTCGTAAGAGTAGCTTTCTCTGGCAATTACGTTTAATTTGTTCATGTTTCTGTTCGAATCGTATTAATACTTGTGAAACATGGCATATTACCAGTGATTTTCGAAATAAAAATAATTTACAGATGAACCTTGATTTGGATCGCCACAACACCAAGCAAAAGAATAACTTCCGTATTGCATTTACCTTTTTCTAGGGGTGAAAGTGGGGTTCTGTATTGCCGTACAGGCGTTTGTAATAAACTGCCGGCAGACTTCAAGAAAGTGATGATTTGAGGCCCAATAATTGTGCAACATCATCCTAGAATTTCATTCCGATTTACTTCAACCCTCAGTAAAACATTACGCATTTTGATGAAATCGTTCCGCTGGATGAGGACTCCACACTGGCCGATAACAATGAACACTGTTGTTATGAAAATAATACTTCGATATTGCCGCTATTTAGGCGCTTCTCTTTAGGTTCAAGTACAGAAGAAAATACTACCAGTCCGAAACAGAAGCGACTTTTCCCTTGACGTCTGACATACATTTCAACCACATATATAAAACATTAGGCAATGTTTTCAGAGGTAGGGAAATATTTATCCCAACGAACACGGCGGTGAAACACTGTAACAATAGCGCTCTGTCTTTTGAAATTCTCTGGAACTTGTCCAGGATCGGAAATAGTCGAAGGCCCCCAGTGACTGAAACAGCTGATGATGAACATGAGGTGATGCCATCCTCAGCACACTTCTGCGAGACCTCGATAACATCAGGTGAAACTCGGAATGGTTGCACAGGAGTGGCAGCTTCAGACGATTCTCATCCAAGTGAACTACAGCGACTGGACTCCCTGCATCCCTTCGATAAGAACTATGGGAAGACAATTTCGTATTTAATGTCTAACACACTTATAACGGCAAAACTGCTGGCATAATCACTCTCACAGAGTGTCCGGAGTGATTCCTTCGAATATTGTCCTGCCTGTAGATATGCATTCCCAATATGGTAATTGTTCCACTCCCCACTGGTTCGGATGTGGAAGAAAACAACCAAAATCGTTCTGTCTGCTTGGGTATGGAATGAAAATAATGTGAACAGGCGTATCGTCTAACAGATTGATTTTCTGGGGTAACTCATCACTTTAGAAAGAAAGTATCGAGTGTACAAATGCGAGCAATAAAAGTAATGCGTGTTGTTAACCTGCTGTCGTCATGTAGATACCCAAGCAAGAAGTAA
Organism: Schistocerca americana; assembly: GCF_021461395.2. Classification (NCBI taxonomy): domain Eukaryota; kingdom Metazoa; phylum Arthropoda; class Insecta; order Orthoptera; family Acrididae; genus Schistocerca; species Schistocerca americana. The sequence goes on from NC_060122.1 coordinate 282,903,507, forward strand.
ACCATTTTAACTTCACGATTACAGTTTGTATATTCGCTAATAAAAATCGTCATAAATAATAATCCACCTCAATCTGAGACGACCAGTGATACCCATCCCTACAACACTGGAGGAAAAAATGACCTTGATTACCTGTTATTAAAATGTCAGTGGCTCGGAAAGGAGTTCAATATGCAACAACAAATATTTGTGAATATTTGTCCAGTAACATAAAATGTTTTGACACGTAGCAAAGCAAGTTTTAAGTCTAACGTAAAATCATTTATTCTGAACAACTCCTTCTGTTCCAAGGACGAATTTTTGTTTAAAAGCTGGTAATCTATAAAAAAATATTCCTTAATGTTAACACTAGCCACGTATACATATCCTGTAAAATTACTCGTTCCACATCATTTCGATGAAAGAATCGTTCGGATGCTTTATGGAACATGTAACTAACTAAAAAATACCTAACTACCCTTCTCACTGATTGCGTTAAGGAGGGTGAAGGAAAACTGGCAAGGATTATGCAAGTCTTACGGGCCAGCTAAATGAAATAATGCGTCAATTACAAAATACGAACAATTAAATGAAACAAGTTTACTGTTCCCTGTCGTTATCAGTGACTGGTAACAGTAAACTTGTTGTTTCATTTAATGTCAATAATAGTCACGGTAAAGTCTAACCTAAAATGTTCGCATTTAAAGAACAATTAATATCTTGTTTCTTCACGACAATGAACTTTTCTACAATACTTTGATAGCAGCATAATGAAAGAATTTTAAGTGTAAGGCCGGCCGATGTGGCCGAGCGGTTCTAGGAGCTTCAGTCTGGAACCGCGCGACCGCTACGGACGCAGGTTCGAATCCTGCCTCGGGAATGGATGTGTGTGATGTCCTTAGGTTAGTTAGGTTTAAGTAGTTCTAAGTTCTAGGGGACTGATGACCACAGATGTTAAGTCTCATAGTGCTCAGAGCCATTTGAACCATTTAAGTGTAAGTAGCTGGAGCATTCTAATTTATCAACTTCTGATTTCCATTTATTTCCATATTTGTGCATATCAGTGCAGATGTTATGACAGCTGTAGACGAATATTTTTTAGATTGTAGAATCTCAACAAGATTTTCATATTGAGTGCCACAACCACAGATTTATTAAAAGAAAATTCATTTTGCACTTTCGCTGTATTATGATCCTAGCTGATTTCGGTGATGTGCCATTTCCAAATGCTTATTCTTATTCTCGTCATTTTACAACATCGTCCTGTGTGGTGTATTTAACATACGGATATCATTGAAATTTATAATTACTAAAGTATTAGATACGAACAACGTTCCATACTCGTCAACGATTTAAGTGACACCAATGTCGTCGTTGCAAATTACATAAACATAAAAATGCATGATACATTGTACACGGTTTTTTTTGACACTATGGTTTGGTGTGTGATGTGCCAAAACAACGGTAACATAAGGGGACACTTAACTGCATGAAGTACAAAATTACGTAGGGAGTCAGCCTTCTGTACGCTCTATGTATGAAATGGGAAGAATCTTCCGCATTAAACTTTTCATTATTTCTACGGTGATTGTCACAGAAAGCGTAAGGGAAACGTAAACAGCCGAACAATCTCAAGTCATTTTGTCTGAACATGGGTCACTTTTAGAGTTACACGATGGCGAAGAACGGCTCTGGAGAAGGAAAATTCAGAGAAATTGTTGAAAATTCCAAGATCCACACAGAATTGTGATAACATGCGAAGAAGAGTAAGAGGAGTTACTTTCCATTCGAGCGTTGAAGTCACCATAAGAGTTTAATATTCTACAAACGCCTTTAAAATATTAGCATGTCACTTGGACGATCGGGGAATTACTGTGATTTAGTGATTGACTCGTACGCGAGCGGAACGAAGAGTGACGTTCGTATTGTTGTCCGCCCATCCCGAATTAGGTTTTCCGTGTTTACCCAGATAATTTTAGGTTGTACCTTCGAGAACTCTTCGCTCGATTTCCTCCACCGGTTAATGCTATGCGTTCGCTGTAAACAAACGGTTGAGTTCTAACCTTCCTCCATTCTTCGATCTCAAGCACCCGTAGTTTGTAATGGTTAGACCACTTATTTCTCCTCGTCGTGTTGCATCATTACATTCACTTCTTTGCTTTACGCCCTCCACTGAATCTCTAAATCTGATTTTCATGTCTTAATCGAAAATCCGGGAGTGGGGGCAAAGGGAAAGTTCACTGTCCATAAGCTTCCTATTCCTGCAATGCAACGTCAGTTCAGTAATGTTTCAGAGACGCTTTCTTGTTTATGCGTTTCTGAAATGTGTACCTGACGTGGAAAACGCCAAAGAACCTAGCGTTAATACCAACGTAAAAATGATACAGCTACTGTGGGTGACAAAACAGTATTGTATACATATACCTACACGTTTCGAGACACAGTTTGCTAAGTAACCACCAGTTCACATAAACGACGTGAGTGTACTAAGGTGTTTAAACTTGGCATACATGTTGCCTCACAAACACCTGTGTCACACTATGTTTAACCTTAGGTTGCAAAAATAGGTCCTACTCTGTTGCCGTATGTTAGATGCTAGAAAAAATTACCATTGACGTAAAACTGCCTTATCTTATTAATATTTAATCTGATTCTTCCCACAGTAATATTAATGGCAATCTGCCAGTTGCATTGGAATGTGAAGGGCAGATCCCCTCCACCGGCCGATGTGGCCGAGCGGTCCTAGGCGCTTCAGTCCGGAACCGCGCTGCTGCTACGGTCGCAGGTTCGAATCCTGCCTCGGGCATGGGTGTGAATGATGTCATTATGTTAGTTAGGTTTAAGTAGTTCTAGGAGACTGATGACCTCAGCTGTTAAGTCCCATAGTGCTTAGAGCCATTTGAACCATTTGAACAGATCCCCTCCACCCTCCAAACACTAACGGTGCTTCTCGCAAATGGTAAATTACATTCCAACGGCACGTGCACCTCCTCTCTCTCCGAATGTCTATCATCTACAACACAGAAACAACTGCCCACTGAATAAGTCACGGTGAGCGACACTATATTTTGTTCGTATCTAACAGACAGGAGACCAAACCACTGGTAATGGCATGTAAGCACAAGACTTGAAACGTAAGAAATCCCTTGACTGTGTAGTATCCACTTTCTACAGCTTCCAGTATCTTGAAGAGTGAATTAAAGAACATTTTTGTTTGAATGCTCCTGTTACTTCTGGCCTATAGAGTCTGTTCACTTATACAGGGTGTACATAAAGTCCGGGAACACTTTAAATTATTTATTGCACAAGAACCAAAAATCGTACAGATATCAAACGTATGTCATTTTGAAGAGAAACTTGAAAGTTTTCTTCACGTATACCGCCACAGTTTAGTTTGGTAATTTGCCGATAGTCAGGGCTAGTCGCAAATATGGCGAGTTCAGGTGCGGAGCGAGCTTTCTGTTGTTGGAGTTCGACATAAAATGTTTGCTACAGCTGATGTTTCAAATGCAATCGGACTCTCCGTTCATCTTTGATGAGGATGGGGCTCCACTCCATTTTCATCGTGAAGTTCGTGGGTACCTGAACACGGAGCTGCCGCATCGATGGATCGGCCGTGCTACAGAAGGGGACAGCTGTTTCATGAAATGGCCTCCGCGATCACCAGGTGTCACTCCGTGTGACTTTTTTCTGTGGAACACATTAAAGATCTGGTGCATGTACCACCTCTATCACGTGATGTAGCAGAGCTCCGGGAGAGAATACGGGAAGCGACTGCCACAGCCGACGACTGGGACTGGTATGGCAAGAATTAGATTACCGTACTGACGTATGCCGGGTCACTCGGAGTTCGCATACCGAATGTTTGTAAAAAAAGAAAAAAGAAAAAAACTTTCAGAGTTTCTCTTGAAAATGCAATATGTATGACATCTGTACAATGTTTAGTTCTTGTGCAGTAAATAATTAAGTGTTCCCGGACTTTGTGTACACCCTGCATTTATTGTGGCGGTAATTCAGCACGACATACATGCAACGAAAGCGTTGTATTTAAATTCACGACAACGTTGTTGTACATCACTGTTAAATTATTATCACTTTCATCGCTGATTTTTCTTTACATGTCATGTACAGGGTGTTTCAAAGATGACCGGTATATTTGAAACGGCAATAAAAACTAAACGAGCAGCGATAGAAATACACCGTTTGTTGCAATATGCTTGGGACAACAGTACATTTTCAGGCAGACAAACTTTCAAAATTACAGTAGTTACAATTTTCAACAACAGATGGCGCTGCGGTCTGGGAAACTCTTATAGTACGATATTTTCCACATATCCACCATGCGTAGCAATAATATGGCGTAGTCTCTGAATGAAATTACCCGAAACCTTTGACAACGTGTCTGGCGGAATGGCTTCACATGCAGATGAGATGTACTGCTTCAGCTGTTCAATTGTTTCTGGATTCTGGCGGTACACCTGGTCTTTCAAGTGTCCCCACAGAAAGAAGTCACAGGGGTTCATGTCTGGCGAATAGGGAGGCCAATCCACGCCGCCTCCTGTATGTTTCGGATAGCCCAAAGCAATCACACGATCATCGAAATATTCATTCAGGAAATTAAAGACGTCGGCCGTGCGATGTGGCCGGGCACCATCTTGCATAAACCACGAGGTGTTCGCAGTGTCGTCTAAGGCAGTTTGTACCGCCACAAATTCACGAAGAATGTCCAGATAGCGTGATGCAGTAATCGTTTCGGATCTGAAAAATGGGCCAATGATTCCTTTGGACGAAATGGCGGCCCAGGCCAGTACTTTTTGAGGATGCAAGGACGATGGGACTGCAACATGGGGCTTTTCGGTTCCCCATATGCGCCAGTTCTGTTTATTGACGAAGCCGTCCAGGTAAAAATAAGCTTCGTCAGTAAACCAAATGCTGCCCACATGCATATCACCGTCATCAATCCTGTGCACTGTATCGTTAGCGAATGTCTCTCGTGCAGCAATGGTAGCGGCGCTGAGGGGTTGCCGCGTTTGAATTTTGTATGGATAGAGGTGTAAACTCTGGCGCATGAGACGATACGTGGACGTTGGCGTCATTTGGACCGCAGCTGCAACACGGCGAACGGAAACCCGAGGCCGCTGTTGGATCACCTGCTGCACTAGCTGCACGTTGCCCTCTGTGGTTGCCGTACGCGGTCGCCCTACCTTTCCAGCACGTTCATCCGTCACGTTCCCAGTCCGTTGAAATTTTTCAAACAGATCCTTTATTGTATCGCTTTTCGGTCCTTTGGTTACATTAAACCTCCGTTGAAAACTTCGTCTTGTTGCAACAACACTGTGTTCTAGGCGGTGGAATTCCAACACCAGAAAAATCCTCTGTTCTAAGGAATAAACCATGTTGTCTACAGCACACTTGCACGTTGTGAACAGCACACGCTTACAGCAGAAAGACGACGTACAGAATGGCGCACCCACAGACTGCGTTGTCTTCTATATCTTTCACATCACTTGCAGCGCCATCTGTTGTTGAAAATTGTAACTACTGTAATTTCGAAAGTTTGTCCGCCTGAAAATGTACTGTTGTCCCAAGCATATTGCAACAAACGGTGTATTTCTATCGCTGCTCGTTTAGTTTTTATTGCCGTTTCAAATATACCGGTCATTTTTGAAACACCCTGTAGAAACCTTAAGTAAGTTTTCGCCTGGTATGATCACACAGCAAGTGGTCTTCTAATTACATAGAAAGCGATCTAAAGCATTTAGCAGTAGGTATAAAACTTGGCGCCCTGCGACACTCAGATTTTAAACTAAGCAAACAGCTAATTTCGTTATAACAGCATTCTCCATATCTCAGCCGGAATAATCACAAGTATATTATAAGCGACAGTAAAATAACCACGGGTCAAGTTCTTTACCACCTATAGGTACAAATTACAATGCGACAATCTGTCAACAAAATTTTATTGAGTGACCTTGAGTGAGGCCATCCACCGTGTCTCTTTCTAGCCATACAACTGACGAAAGCGACGCGAAACTGTTTGCTGCCGTCACTGAGCAATATAAAAAAATCATTTCACAGTACATTTACTCCTTAATTGTATTTGCCGCTATCAGTAAAAATCTTCGTTGAACAAACTGTCGGCGGAGGTTCGAATCCTCCCTGGGGCATGAGTGTGTGTGTTTGTCCTTAGGATAATTTAGGTTAAGTAGTGTGTAAGCTTAGGGACTGATGGCCTTAGCAGTTAAGTCCCATAAGATTTCACACACATTTGAACAAACTGTGATAAAACACCAACCACAATACAAGACACAAAAATAATTTCTGTACAGGTTTTTCCTCCTTATCTAGGATTTCAAGGGGGAGAAGGGGGTTGCTGTATTCCAGTGCAAAAGTGTTCAAAGTCTTCGCTTATAAGCGATATCAAGCTCGATTAGCAGCTCTGTAAGCTTTGCGCCCTTAGAGTTTCAGTCTGATCGATACGAATCTCAGGACAAGTGGATGACTAAACGGTTAGACTCCCTCACGTGAGGGTCTCTCCAGATAGCTTGCGACGACGGAGGTTCGTGTAGCTTTTGTAAAGGTGCATCTTTTACGTAGTTGCTCGAATTCTTGCCTTACACCGTGTCGCATTCGTCATCTGACTGACGAAGGAACAAGCACATTCATGGCTACAGCAACCTCTTGCTGTAGGTTTGCCCGACTTGCATGATTACCTTTTATTTCGACCGTTGATCAAAATATGATTAGCTCAAGAAAATCTGATGTATTATAATTATGGACACACATGAAAGACACTGACAAGGAGGGGCAGGACGACAGGACACGTTTGAAGTCATCAGGAAATAACTCCACGGTATAAGAAGGGACTGTAAAGGGTAAAAACTACAGGGGAAGACAGAGGCTGGAATATATCCAACAAATAAATGAAGGCGTATGGTGCAAGTGTTACTCAGAGATGAAGAAGTTGGCACAACGGAGGAATTCGTTGCGGGCCGCATCGAGCCAGCCAGAAGACCGATTTTTTAAAAAAAATGACGTCAGTGCACGTTGTTTTAAGGACTGTAATGTAATTGTGAGGAAGCTCGGGTGGTTGGTGCACGCCCAGTAGATGGAGACAGAGAGGAGGGGAATGTACGAAGAGCGGGAAAGACTCAACCATTCCAAGATCACAAATACTTACGCGGTAAACACATTCCTCCTTACATGCACTCATGAACTGCCCCATTACGAATGTATATCAAGTTGCACAACATCAACAATTCCGAAAAAAATTTCTGCTCAAGTTCTTTGGAGGATTCAGTCTGTTCTGACATCGAAATTCTGTTATTAGCACTGAGAAATATTGGGATCCACTAAAAAATGTAGATCTTGGGCTAAAGACAACATTACAGTTTGTCTCAGAATCAAAACAGTCTGTTATCTACGGCTGTACTTAGATAGGTTCATCTGCAAACAAGAGACCTCCCAAATCAAACGAAAAGGGCGGGAATATGTTAGACCTTGCGAAAACAATAGTTGAGTTCCGTATATAGATTTTTAAACGGTTCCTTAGAATGAATGTGGGTAGGAAACAGCTGACACTGGGCTTGCCTTGCTAGCACAGCCACGTACGTGTGTTCCAAACTTTGATCATTCGCCACTGCGGACTTCTAGATTGGAATGCGGCTGACTAGCTCGAGATTGGTTTCGGTGTGGCTTTACATGTTAGTCATGGGAAGATTTGCCTGTGTTCAATTTCCGCGTTATACATTCACTCGAAAACGTGAAAATGCAGTTTACGTTACACAAACAGCCATTCTGTCCTTCAAGTGTATCGATGCCTAGGTTTAGACAATAATCATCCGAGGCAGTCAGGGGGAATACTCACAGAAAAATAAATTTAAAGTATCCAAGACAAGCAGTTTCTTCAGTCCGAGCGTGTGTTCCTTCGACAGCATGTTAAGCCATGACCTTGCTTCCTTTGTTAGCCCGGCAGTAAACTCAGCTGGTCTGTCAGACCGCGGAGAAATCTTCACATTAATACAATGTCTGAAAATTGGTTAAAAGAAGCCATCTTGTCGTAACATATAAAAGATAACAATAATAGTCGTCTGATGGTAATTAAAAATCGATGTAATCTGTAAGGGTCTGAAAGAACAGCTACGTGCTTGACGTTCGTGCGTCCCGTTTCAAGGCGCGTGCACTGCCAGGTTAACACAGGAAAAACATTGGTGAGGGAGCATGATGGAGGAGAGTGACATGTTGCAAATTTTTCTGCAGGATGTCTATCGATAGCTCGAGAATACATCCATTCAGACGAAAAGTATCACGCCCCACACTGAATTTGAAACTAGATTTGTTCTTCAGTTTAAAGATGATAAATACGTAATCGAAGATATCCCTAAGTATTTTGAGCCACATAAAAACTGTTCAGTCTTAGATTTAAACTGCAAAGATGCTATTTTTAGAAGCTCATGGATCGCTGAGTCTGTAATGTAACGTTTCATAGTAGCGTAGAGATGTGCGTATTCGAATTCGAAAAGATCCAACTAACTTCTTGGCAGACACACGCACAATCAAGACGTAAGTAGCTGCACTTCCTGTGCAAGGCACTGCACACGGATGCAAATGAGACTCCGTGTAGGAGCGCAGATGTTGATGACTTTTCGAAACACTGAACAGTCTGCAAACGAAAGCCACTCCACAACAAGCATCTTGAAAAGAAAATTTTGCGAGATATCCGACATCGCGATATGTCGTAGGAAACATAAACCAGAATGTAGCGCAGGAAACAGAAACATGACTATAGTTCGAAATAACAGTCAGGAAAAGTGGCGATAAAGAAGCAAAGCCCCTGTAACTGGATGGACTCGTTTATAGCAAACGAATGATACGGAACTCATTTCTATGGCATAACCAAGTGATCACAGTGTACCTAAGTTCAGAATAACAGCCACAACTCGATGGGCCTCGATGGCGGACACGTGAATGTTTGCTTCAACTCTACACCTCCGAACTGCAAAACCGGGTGTCCTTCGACGTTAAGCAAAGACAGATGAATCTCTTTGCTAATGGTTGGCGTAAGATGGACCAATTGTTGCACCAAGAGCAAAAATTCAAATATGGGATGAGCATTCTACGTTGCGTATTTTTAGCGTATCTCTGGTGAGTGTCAATGGTTCTCGGTTTGATTTGGATATACGACGTCGAATCTCGAAAGTGGTCAATTTATCTATCGGATCTACGGAGAGACTCTCGAATGTGGAAAAGTGTAAACTCGGCCATCGCCGGTGTTTAGTCTGCGTCGAAAGGTGTGGAACAGATACTCTCGTTGTAAACGATGTACGAAAATAACACACGAGGTGTGCAGCTGCCGGAGGCCTTCTGTCGCCAGAGACTTACTTGCGGCGTTGCGGCTGCTCGTCCTTCGGCGTCGTCGTGAACAATGAGGAGCGGGGTGGCACGCGACTGGCGCACCCAGTGCGCATGCGCGCAGCGCGGGCGCCTATGATGGTGCGTGGGCCGCGATGCCAACAATCTAGACGCGAATAGAGCGCGCCCAGATGCTATTGTCCGCCTGCGCTTGATTGGTGGCCGGAGAGCGCCAGAGCTGGACCGCCGCCACCAACGACGCCGGTCCCGCTTTGCGACACAACTGAGTGCCTCATAGTGCTTTACACTGTCTGCAGTAATCTTCACACATTTGCACGTGGCGGATGCTTCGACTGGGTCCGCAGCTGTTTGGCGGTTCTTCTTCCTCTACAAAATGCCCGCTGTGAGACTAAATTAGGTTACATGTACTTTTCGTTCCAAATGGTCCATAGTCAGTAGAACCTCCAGGCTGCAGAACGTGTCAAAAGGACAAGAATAATAATACACAACAAATATTTACAGTGAGAAACAAATGCGAGTATGCTAATGTGCCTTCCACAGATCCCAAGTGGAATGATCGTCATGGATGTGGAATGAGTCACAAAAATTTTAAGCAGATTTTGATTTATGAGATAATAAATACTGAATAAAGAATCATTTTACAACACTTATTTACAATGATCGCATTACCGCTCTGATTTTGTGCAGAAGTCAGTGTGTACAAATATTCACGTTATTTTGTGTTGCCGGCCGAAGTGGCCGAGCGGTTCTAGGCGCTACAGTCTGGAACCGCGCGACCGCTACGGTGGCAGGTTCGAATCCTGCCTCGGGCATGGATGTGTGTGATGTCCTTAGGTTAGTTAGGTTTAATTAGTTCTAAGTTCTAGGGTCTGATGACCTCAGAAGTTAAGTCCCATAGTGCTCAGAGCCATTTGAACCATTATTTTCTATTAGTAGCAACAAACGCACACACAGATCAGTTATTTCTACTAAGAAATTCATGAGTGGCGTAGGAATTGACCACCGATAAATCCTTTCAGTTCCTCTTAAACTGAACTGTATTGATAGTTAAACTTTTTTATGGCTGCTGACAAGTTATTGAAAACGTGTGTTCCTGAATAATGGAGAGCTTTTTGGACCAAAGAAAGTGACCTCAAATCTTTGTGCAGATTATTCTTTTTTGTAGTATTGATTCCATGAACTGAGCTGTTCGGTTGAAAAAGAGATAAATATTTTAATGTCAAATTTTATTAAGGAATAAATATACTGTGCAGTGGTAGTTAATATCCCTAGTTCCATATACAGGCCTCTGTAGGATGTTTGCACTACGAATAATTCTTATTACGCGTTTTTGTACCCGGAAAGCTTTAGCTTGGCTTGATGAATTACCTCAAAAAATAATCCATACGACATTAAGGAATGAAAATAGCGTACTATGTCAGACTTCTCGGATTTGGAATCAGAACTGCAAATATACAACACGTCTTTAGTTAGAGAACAAATGAAATTCAACTTAAATTTCGGATGTTTATGCTGTACTTTTTTGTGACGAATACGGACAACTATTCAAGTTGCAAGAAATAAATTTTTGGGCAACAATAATCTGCTTCACTGGCTGTGGTGGCTTGGACCAAAATATTGTTTTATGTTGTCCTTTTTACTACTGCACATTTTTGGCATTTCAGGAGACTGAAACACATAAAAATATATCACGAAATATAAATCAGTCAGAGGCGATCTAGTTGACAGAATAAAATTAAAACGAAATAAAAGATGACGGGCATGGTGTTTCAAATGAACAGTAGTATGCTGATTGTTAAGAAAAAACTGTAATTTATGCCAAAATTACACCAAAAAATTTCATCCAAGTGGCGCTCATTGTACTGAATATAATTTTCGACACTGCATCTATTTCCTGTTGATCGCCCTGTATAACCCGTCAAATACAGACGAAACGTTGTGTTGCACTCACAATGAACGTCGGTCCTACGTTGTCTACTGACGTTATGAGCGTAAAAACACCCAGCAAAATACCATCTTCGTCGTCACGGAAACTAAATAATTTCTCTCAATGCTTTCTTTTAATAAATGTTTTTGCTGGTTCCTTTATAAACACGAGAGAGAGAAAGTCGCAAGGAAAGTTAGCAGGGATGAAGAGATTGTTCAAATTCTTCATTATATCATACAGTAAAAGCTTTCTCGGCCGGATGTCATAGTTGCTGTTGAATATTCCTGGCTGTATGGTTCAAATGGCTCTGAGCACTATGGGACTTAACTTCTGAGATCATCAGTCCCCTAGAACTTAGAACTACTTAAACCGAACTTAACCCAAGGACATCACACACATCCATGCCCGAGGCAGGATTCGAGCCTGCGACCGTAGCAGTCGCGCGGTTCCAGACTGTAGCGCCTAGAGCCGCTCGGCCACTCCGGCCGGCTTCCTGGCTGTATGAGCGTGGCCGGAGAAACTTTTCGGTTCCTGACGTTTCGCCCACAGCTGCGCTGGACATGGCAGGACGCTGAGTCTAACTCCAGGCACCATTCCCAACAAAAGAGAGGTGTCATTAAAAGACTTGTTGACAGAGCCAAAAGAATTTGTGCGCCGGAAAACCTGGACACCGAACATCTGAAGCAGGCTTTCGAGAAGAATGGCTTTTCAGGCAAAGAAGTAAATAGGGTTCTGCGACAGAATAACGGCAGTAAAAAGAACAACGATAGAACACAGTGATGGAAGAACGCGGTTTGTCACCCTTTAATCAAAAGGATAACAGACCAGGTCGGTAAGATTTTACGGAAACATGACATCAGACCGGTTTTTAGACCAATTAAAAAAATATGTCAAGTCCTCCGATCTTTAAAGGACAAACTACCTGCTCTGTCAGCAAGTGGAGTACACAGAGTGAATTTTTCCACCTTATACAAACTCTAGGGGTTGATCGATGAGAGGACACGGAACAAAAAAGGTCTAATAAACTTACGCTTGGAAATGCATGGTTTCCGTGCTAGAGACCATTTATTCAATCATAATTTGTTACGGATACTGCAGTCTAATAAGTGCTGCACCGTGCAGTCCAGTTACAGGATGCATGGTTTCCTCCTAGATGGTGGTACTGTTCCTCATACGTCATGCTCTAGCGCCCTCTCCTGCTATAGTAATTGGTAATATTGTGTCCGATTCACTTCTCTTGCTGATTCACCTTGTAGTGGATGTGATACAGCGTTGCACACAATGATTCCGTTTTCGAATCGAGAGCTTGCCGACACGATGTTTACTTACCGAAAGGTAAATGGCTACGGGCGGCGGGCAGCAACGTTGTATCAGAAGACGTATTCCCGCGAACAACAATCACAGCAATCAGTGTTTGCAACAGTGTTTCGCTGTTTGGCTGAGACAGGGTCGTTTCCTAAGTACGAAATCGTGAAGGATGTACCCGAAATGTTCGGACACCAGACTGGGAGGAAAATGTGATTTAACACTGTGGAAGGCGACCGCCGTGTCAGTACCAGACAGTTGGCCCGCCAGTATAGCGTAAGTCAGACGACTTCGTGGAACATTCTCCATGACAATTATTACTACCCTTATCACTTACAGCGTGTGCTGAGCTTACTAACGACAGACTTTCCACATCGGGAGCAGTTTTGTCACTGGCTTCTTCACCGGGCAACCACGATTCGGGGATTTGTGTCATCCATTCTATTCCCAGACGAGGCCACCTTTACGTGGAGTGGTATCTTCAACTTTCATAACAGTCATCTGTGGATCGTATGCAGAACTCCTATAGTATGGTGATAGTGAATCATAAGCATCGGTGCAGCCGGAATGTGCGAACCGGGATAATGGGCGACCGAATTCTGGGACCAGTCTTCCTTCCACGTCACCTGACAGGCAGGAACTACCGTAATTTCTTGCGGGTAACTTTGCCTCCACTGCTGGAAGGAGTGCCATTGATGACTCGAAGGGTTATGTGGCTGCTCCAGCCCACTTCGCCGTTAACGTCCGGACGCATCTCAATCGTGTCCTCCCTGGTCGATGGTTCGAACGAGGGGTTCCAATTGCGTGACCGGCTCATTTGCCTGAGCTCAAACTGTGCGATTTCTGGTTATGGGACCATGTCAAAAGTATCGTGTATACAGAGCCCATTCCAGATGTGGAGACACTGGAGCAGCGCATTCATGCTGCCTTTGAAACTGTCCGGTTGCGTTCTAGGCGCTACAGTCTGCAACCGCGCGACCGCTACGGCGCAGGTTCGAATCCTGCCTCGGGCATGGATGTGTGTGATGTCCTTAGGTTAGTTAGGCTTAAGTAGTTCTAAGTTCTAGGTGACTGATGACCTCAGAAGTTAAGTCCCTTAGTGCTCAGAGTCGTTTGAACCATTTTGTCCGGATGCAGCCTGGCCGATGTGAACGTGTGAGAACGTGCTACGGCGTGGACACGCATGTGTTGAGGAACATGGAAACCATTTTCAACACATACTATAACCGTGGCTGCATAGTACAGCACGAGTTACACCACAGTCTTTGTAACAATGTATGGAACCATGTATTTCCGGACATAAGTTCATTAGACCTTTTTTTTCCATATCCTCTCATCGATCAATCCCTAGAGTTTGTACACGGTGGAAAAAATCACTGTGTATAAGATTTCGCGTACTTGTGGAAAGGTCTGCTTTGGAACTACCAATAGAAGTGTGAATAAAACTTTGTAAGTACTTAAAAATCTTTGCTGACTAGGGGAAAACAAGAAAAATCGGCTGTAGCAAAGTAGGCACTTCAGACAGGAAACCATAAAGTGAAGTTTTTCGAAACCAAAATTTCATCTACTACGACAAACTATCATCCACGACTACATAGAGAATCCATCGAAATATATAAACAAAAGAAGAAGCTATGAAATTCAATGATATAGAGAGTGGTCCAGAAAAATGTAGTCAGTCGTTGATAGTTTTAATGGAACAAAATGACGTACCGTTTCAATTCTTGCACGCGGCGGAGGGAGGTAGGTAATTTTATGTGTTCAAAGTAACCCCCATTAGCAGCCAAACAACATCGATGACACTGAACTACATCTACATCTACATTTATACTCCGCATGTATTGCGAATACATAGAAAGAAGGATCCTTTATTGTATGATTATATGATAGCGGAACAAACACTGGTAGCAGTTACTTCCGTAAAATATCTGGGAGTATGCGTGCGGAACGATTTGAAGTGGAATGATCATATAAAATTAGTTGTTGGTAAGGCGGGTACCAGGGTGAGATTCATTGGGAGAGTGCTTAGAAAATGTAGTCCATTAACAAAGGAGGTGGCTTACAAAACACTCGTTCGACCTATACTTGAGTATTGCTCATCAGTGTAGGATCCGTACCAGATCGGTTTGACGGAGGAGATAGAGAAGATCCAAAGAAGAGCGGCGCGTTTCGTCACAGGGTTATTTGGTAACCGTGATAGCGTTACGGAGATGTTTAATAAACTCAAGTGGCAGACTCTGCAAGAGAGGCGCTCCGCATCGCGGTGTAGATTGCTCGCCAGGTTTCGAGAGGGTGCGTTTCTGGATGAGGTATCGAATATATTGCTTCCCCCTACTTATACCTCCCGAGGAGATCACGAATGTAAAATTAGAAAGATTAGAGCGCGCACGGAGGCTTTCAGACAGTCGTTCTTCCCGCGAACCATACGCGACTGGAACAGGAAAGGGAGGTAATGACAGTGGCACGTAAAGTGCCCTCCGCCACACATCGTTGGGTGGCTTGCGGAGTATAAATGTAGATGTATATGTAGAAGCCACCGAACGGCGTATGGCGGAGGGCACTTTACGTGCCACTGTCATTACCTCCCTTTCCTGTTCCAGTCGCGTATGGTTCGCGGGAAGAACGACTGCCGGAAAGCCTCCGTGCGCGCTCGAATCTCTCTAATTTTACATTCGTGATCTCCTCGGGAGGTATAAGTAGGAGGAATCAATATATTCGATACCTCATCCAGAAACGCACCCTCTCGAAACCTGACAGCAAGCTACACCGCGATGCGGAGCGCCTCTCTTGCAGAGTCTGCCACTTGACTTTGCTAAACATCTCCGTAACGCTATCACGCTTACCAAATAACCCTGTGACGAAACGCGCCGCTCTTCTTTGGATCTTCTCTATCTCCTCTGTCAACCCGACCTGGTACGGATCCCATACTGATGAGCAATACTCAAGTAAAGGTCGAACGAGTGTTTTGTAAGCCACCTCCTTTGTTGATGGACTACATTTTCTAAGGTTTCTCCCAATGAATCTCAACCTGACACCCGCCTTACCAACAATTAATTTTATATGGTCATTCCACTTCAAATCGTTCCGTTCTCATACCCCCAGATATTTCACAGAAGTAACTGCTACCAGTGTTTGTTCCGCTATCGTATAATCATACAATAAAGGATCCTTCTTTCTATGTATTCGCAATCCATTACATTTGTCTATGTTAAGGGTCAGTTGCCACTTCCTGCACCAAGTGCCTATCCGCTGCAGATCTTCCTGCATTTCGCTGCAATTTTATAATGCTGTAACTTCTCTGTATACTACAGCATCATCCGCGAAAAGCCGCTTGGAACTTCCGACACTGTCTACTAGGTCCGAACTATGGCTGTCAGTGTTGCCGGATTGATAGCCGCACAAGACACCTCGACGGTTTCTCGTAGCTTGTTCAGCGCAGCTGGCTTCTGTCGATCAACTCCATTTTCCAAAGTCCGTCAAAGATAGAAGTCAAGAAGTGTAAGGTCTCGAGGCCGTGTTGGGTACTCAACAGTTCCACCTCGACCTATCCATCGCACAGGTAGATTTTCATCCAAGTAGGCTGGACATCTCCGTGGTAGTAGGCGGAGCGCCATTTTGTTGTAGATAAAATGTTCCATTTCCAAATACCTATTGGATGACAGGTAAAATCGATGTTTGCGGCTTATGAAGATACACTTAACCAGTTACGGTACCTTCAAAAAAGAATGGGCCAATCAAACCGCACAAAGACAGACCACGCCACACATTAACACACGGTAAATTAACATGTTTGTCTACGTGAACATTAGGATTTTCAGGAGCCCAGTAAACGCAGTTGCGGAGGTTTACAGTACCGTTTAGTTTGTATTGCGCCTCGTCAGACCAGGTTACCATCCCTGCAATCCGTTCATCCTCGCGAAGCATTCTTTCAGCCCACTCGCATCCTTCTATACTGATCGTCCTCGTTCATAGCATGCAGCGATCTTGGAATGTATACTTTTCACTTTGCAGCCTTGAATTCGTCGTACGCTTAATTGGCTTCCCCGGTTTCACGTGCACCCTGCTTCACAAATTTTTGATGTGACCTAGTAAGATGTTGCAACACAGAAACGCTGGAAGATGGAGTTGTTGATGTTTTTGGTCGAACAGACCTTTCCTTATGCACGTCCTAAATAGTACTGTCAGCGTCAAATTTATCCCGAATACAATAAATTGTAGTACGTTTTGGCGGCTGAGATGCGTACCAGTACGCATTACGCCAATGCCATTGTACCTCCACCATATTTTTGTACTTCCAGTACCACTTCAACAAGACCTTGCGTTGCTCAAACGACTGTCTTACTTCGTTCATTGCTGCATTGTCATTTGCTGCAAAACGCGCGCCATGATCTGATGAGAAAACAATAATTACGCTACCCCAGATCACGTAAGAAACAGATTGCCCAATCGCTTGGTCTAGCAGGCAACCCTTGTCAGGGAACAGCCACCAGGCGGCAACAGCGTCACACCCTTACTTGTGGCACCAACCACTAGATGGCACTCCGTTCTGTGAAATATGTGGCAACAACGTCCGAACGCATGCAGCTTTCCATTTGGCGTCTGTGAGGTACAGCTGTTTCTGTCATACCGGTGGTAGTGGATCGAGTCGTCATGCCGAGGGCCTGCGAGTATATCAACTGTGGAAGGAGTAGACCGACAAATCCTGAACTAAAAATTTTCAGATTTCCCGTCAAAGATAAAGAAAGGTTACGGGAGTGGATTTTAAATTCAGGTAAATCAATAAATTAGTTACGAGTAAGAATTAATAAAGAGCCCTAAGCATTCGATTCTATCTAAATTTTGTCGATCTTATATTCTGATATAACGTTGCAGCCCTTCCTGTACAAGAATCATATCACACAATTTTTAAATGAAATCTTTGCTGCGATTTGGACTTTTTTAAACTGTTTATTCACTTCACTATTGTAATTTTGGCTGTAGAGCCATTTTTGTGTGCAATGTGAAAACTGAAACCAATGTAGGATATGGAACTCCGCCAAAGCCGGTCCCAAGCCCGGTTGAAAAAGGAGGAGGGGGAGGAGTAACAACCTCGTTAAAAAACCTTGGTTCACCCGGCCCGGGTGATAGTACCTCGTAAGGGTCCCTTGCCAGGGTAACGGTGAAGACCTCAACGGCAGTGAAGGCGGAGATGAAGATCATCGGAACGGCGGAACTGGCGGAAGAGGTGAAGATTAACCAACGGTCCAGAAGGCGGAAGAAGACACTATATGTCCCAACGGCTTTTGGAGCGGAAGAGTTATCTTCAATCAGCAGCGTCTGTACTTCAGAGAAGCGGCTGCGAAAGGCGTCTGTACTCCAGAGGAGCGGCCTGAATTAACTTCTTAGTGTAGCGAACTAAGTCTTAGTGGAAGGAGGTGTATACCTCTGGAAACAACAGCTTTAACCAAGTATCAGAAATGGAAGGTGCAATGAGAAAGTTTCCTCCCCGTGGTGGTAATACCGCCGAAGCTGGGCATTCGGATCCGGGGGCCCAGCATCATTGCGCAACAGACCAGTCGGAGGGTCCTAGGATCCCTAACGCTAAACATAGGAACAGACATCAAACGTTCATAGGAACACTGAACGTGAACTCAATGCTGAGAACAGGTAAACAAAAAGAACTGACAAAACTAATGGATGAACACAAACTAAAAGTTCTGGCTATACAAGAAACAAGATACCCAGATGAGGATACAGTACAGGCAGACCAGTACAGGATTTATAAAGGGAAACCAGCACAGATAGTAAAGAATACAAAAGGTCTTCGGGTATATGGCACAGCATTTGTGATACATAACTCATTTTCTACTAAGGTACTAGAATTTAAATCTAAATCACCAAGAATATCATTGATAACATTCAGAAATAAAAATAAAAAGTACACACTTATAAATGCCCATGCACCAATAAATAAAGACAACCAACAAAATCCAGAGAAAGTGCAGACATTTTGGGAGGAACTGGAAGAAACAATAGGGAAGATCCCTGAGCAACACACTACAATTCTGTTAGGAGACTTTAATGCACAAATTGGAAGAAACGAATTATCAAAAAGCACAGGGAGGTTTACAGCACACACTAAAACTAACATGAATGGCCAGAGATTAGTAGAGTTTTGTGAGAAATTCAAATTGAACATTATGACAACTAAATTCCAGAAGAATCCCAAAAAACAAACAACATGGAAATCACCGAACAAATTACTTGGCGAGTTCCAGATTGATCACGTGGCAATAAGTTATGATAATTCAAGGGACATTCAAGATGTACAGGTGGTGAAAGGGGCCAACTTTGATTCTGACCATTATCTGACCAAAATTAAGATGAAATTAACACCAGAAAGAAGTCACAAGAGTGACGAAACAAAAATAGCCAAATACAGAGTACAGGACTTAATGCTCAATCAGCAAGTCTTAGACGACTACAAGGAAAAGACAGATAAAATCAAAAGTCACAAATGGGAAGAAATTGCAACCTCAATACGAGACGCAGCAGAACAAACAATTTTACTAACCAAAAAGAAAAAGCATCCCTGGTGGAATGAGGTCTGTGAGAAAGCACTACAGAAAAGAGCCAGAACTTGGGAGAAATACAACTCAACCAAAAGGCCAACTGACTGGGAGCAGTTCAAAACGCAAAGACGTGAAACGACGAAAATCATTAAAAGTGAACGAAGGAAATATGACACACAACAAATACAGAAAATACAAGATGAATTTTCTAAGAATAATACACGCAATTTCTTTCAAACATTCAGAACTACAATAACAAGATATAAACCACCGACACTCTGCTTCAAAGATGAAAAAGGAAATCTGATCACCAGCGTGGAACAAAATTGCCAACACCTAGCGAACTACTTTGAAACGCTGCTAAGCTGCAAAAGACCTGATGAAACCTTGACATTTGAGAAGCCTAAGAATAAGCTACCAGACTCTGAACCACCTAATAAAGAAGAAATTAAAGAGATCTTGAAAGGATTGAAAAACAATAAAGCATCTGGTAAAGATTCGTTAGTCGCGGAACTACTGAAATACGCAGGAGAAAACTTAATAAATAATTTCGAGGCGCTGTTTGAAGAGATTTGGAATACAGAGAAGATTCCGGAGGAATGGAAGACAGCATTGATTCATCCGTTACATAAGAAGGGTGCCAAGACAAATGCAAATAACTACAGAGGTATCTCATTGTTATCAGTGGCCTATAAGATCCTATCCAAGGCACTACAAAACAGGATTGAAAATCAGGTAGAGAAAGAACTGGGTGAATATCAGGCTGGGTTTAGAAAAGGAAGATCATGCAGTGAACAGATATTCAGTCTACTCTCCATAATACAACTTCGCGCACGCACATCGAAAAATCTAGTAATTACATTCATAGACTTCAAAAAAGCATATGACTCTATTGATAGACCAACTCTGATTAACACATTAGAAGAATTTGGGATTGATGATAAAAGCAGAAGTCTAATCCAGGAAACCCTTACGGGAACAAAATCGCAAGTGAAGTTTTTGGGTAGATTGTCACAGCCGTTTGTAATTGGAACAGGTGTTAGACAAGGGGATGGGCTCTCCCCGCTGTTGTTTAACATTGTCCTTGAAAAAGTGGTCAGGGAATGGAGAAAGAAGATGGAAGAAGCTGGAGTGAAAAATGGGATAACGTTAGGAAGAAATAAAACAAAAATTGAATGTCTGGCATTTGCTGATGACATGGCAATATTGGCAGATGACATCGAAACAGCAAAGATTCAGATAGAAATGCTGCATGAGATCGCTGAGAAGACAGGTCTACAAATATCGTATGAAAAGACAGAACTGATGATACAGGACAAAACAGACCCAACACAGACATTGCAAACTAAATATGGAATAATTAAGAGAGTTCATAAATTTAAGTATCTAGGGGAATGGATTACACCGACAGGGTTACCAAATGTTTCACTACAGGAAAGAGCAATAAAGATGGAAACGGCATACCAGCTATGCCGAAATGTATACAATAAAAAGTCGATCTCCATCAATGCCAAGCTCAGGCACTACAATGCGGTAATAAAACCAGAAAGTTTGTATGCGATTGAATGCATCCCACTGAACAGAAAACGTCTGTTGGAGAAATTGGAAATAAAAGAGAGAAAAATACTGAGAAAGATCTTAGGACCTAAAAAGGATGGACAGGATTATAAATTGCGATCCAATAAAGAGTTATACGAGAAAATTGAAAAACTGACAACATCCTTTAAAAAGAGAAGACTGAGTTTCTATGGGCATGTCAAAAGAATGGCACCAGAAAGAACGGCAAAGAAAATCCTGGAATACATGGAAAGCAGAAAGACACAAATTAACTGGCTGAAAGAAGTAAAAGAAGACATTGCAGAAATGAACATTATACCAGAGACAGTTTACAACAGAATGGAATATAGGAATGCCATCAACAAAATACAGGGATTCAAAGACCGAACGCAATCAAAGAAGACGGGAACAACCTGGTCGCAAGAACGTAAAGAAGCCCACTCAGAAAAAATGAAGAAGTACTGGGAAGAACGCAAGAAAAAGCACAAGAAATGACTGATGCTTAGCGTAGTCCAAAGTTGACTGTAACGAATAATAATAATAATAATAGGATATGGATAACAAAATGCAAAGCATAGTGTGGTAACATTTGGTAAACAATTTAAGAAGCATTACCTTACAAGACCTTTCCCTTTGTACTTGAAAATGGCTCTAGAGCTGAAATCGCTACAGTGAAATAAATGAATAATAGCCGTCATCTAACTGCTAGGTCATCGGTCCCTCTAAATCCTGGTATATACTAGAGCGAACGAAGTGAACGACTGTGAAACCTCGTTTACACTGCAGCAAACGAGTATTCATAGATAATTCGCAAATGTTCACTGCCATTCGTTTACACTTGTGAACAAACGTTTATACTGGAATGAAGGGAGGAGAATAGAAGAGACCGAGCATAACATGCAAACTATAGATGCTGTAATAACTGTGTTGCAGATAAAAGCGTACGTCTGTTGCGAATATTTGCGGGTTATCTTTAAACTGTACAAAGTAAATTTTTAACATAATTATGGTTTGCCATCTGTGGCTCTTCAAAGTTGGCACCGCCAAAATATGCTCCAAAAACACGCTTTCACTTGTATATTACCTCGTTTGCAGCCCCCTTTCGACAACAATCCAAAATTCATCGTTTTGTGCCACTCTTATATCATTTACGATCAGTTACATGCAAAGTAAAAGAACTTAAATTTGAAATGACTGTCACTGAAATACGTCCAGCATTAATTCGCGTCATAACGGAGTGCGGATTTTGAAAACTTTCTAGTGTTGACCTGCACGTGGAGATCTTTTTTACCACCATAATCCGTATGAGAAGAGCTGTATAGCAAAGAGGAAATAGACGGCATGGAAGGCGAGTGTAAAACCTATGTGACTGCAATACAGTCTGCATTTAAACAGTAACTCGCGAGAAATGTTTGTGTGTTACTTTTCATTTATTTCATTTCGCGTATGATTGTGAGAAATAAACTTGGCTTGTAGAATTACAGTAGCTAATCTACATTCTTAGATTGAAAACTCGGGAAAAATCACAGCCGATCATGATCTACAGTCAGCAGTGTGACGAATGCATTTCGCGCGCAGCGCTCTAGCCGAACGCATATCAGCGTCATTCACGTCACCGAAGATACAGCGCTGCCAATTCCGCGACATGGACAGGTCAGCTAGCATTGTAGCGTCGCCTGCGACATCTGTTGACCGACAGGAAAACTATTTTTTCGGTTGCCTGTTCTGCCGTAAGGACGGTCAATCTGTTTCTTACGTGATCTGGGACGCTACCACGCAAAATTGCAACGATATGTCATTTTGTTGCAAAGATATTAATTATCAAATAATGTCTACATTTTTCTAGACTCTTGCATATGGGTAGTGGCTCTGCAGAATCGATAGATAAGTTTTTATCCTTGACGAGCGACAATCGGTTATTAAGTTTTACCTCTGACAAACAATATCACTGCTGATCACATATGAACTCGACCACGCCCACAATACGCAGTATTTATGTCACTCTCCAACGTCCAACTCGTCAGTCAGCAAGTCTCAGCGTTGCCAAAAGTACGTCTACAGATGTCCAGTGCAGCTCTGGACGAAACGTCAGGAAGCGAAAAGTTTCTTTGACCATGGCCACACAGCCTTTTCAGTACATGTTGCCGTCACTTGACCCAAAAATGTGCCTCAGATAGCAAAAACGTATGTACGAGGGTCACTCCAAAAGAAATACATACTATTTTTGTAAAAGTACAATTTTCATTCTGCACGTGTGAAAGTTTTACAGTGTGTAGATACATCCTTCCCGCTTGTTTTCAAACTTAGTTCAATCTGTTCCCGTGAGTGGGGCCGTCACAGCATGTCTTCAAGATGGCTGCTACACTTGACATTCGTCAGAAGCAACGTGCTGTCATAGAATTCCTGTGCTGTGAAAACGAGACAGTGGGAAACATCCACAAGAGGTTGAAAAAGTAGTATGGAGATGCTGCTGTCGATCACAGTACAGTTAGTCGGTGGGCAAGCAGGGTACGTGATGAAAGCGGGCACGCCAATATTGAGGACTGTCCTCGCACCGGCACGCCTCGTACTGCACACTCTCCAGACAACGTGCAGAGAGTTGACGAATTGGTGACTGCTGACAGACGCATCACAGTGAACGAATTGTCACGCTATGTTGGCATAGTGGAAGGAAGTGTTTGCAGAATACTGAAAGTGTTGGCGTTAAAAAAGGTTTGTGCCAGGTGGGATCCCAGGATGTTGACAGTGGCTCACAAAGAAACAAGAAAAACGGTATGTAGCGAACTTTTGGGACAGTACGAGAATGGTGGAGATGAATTTCTTGAAAGAATTGTGACAGGTGATGAAACATGGCTCCATCATTTTTCGCCAGAGATGAAGAGGCAATCAATGGAGTGGCATCATGCAAATTCACCCAAGAAAAAGAAATTCAAAACCACAGCTTCTACGGGAAAAGTTATGGCTACGGTGTTTTTCGATTCCGAAGGACTCTTGCTTGAGGACATCATGCCAAGTGGAACCACCATAAATTCTGATGCATATGTGACGACACTGAAGAAACTTCAAGCTCGACTGAGTCGTATTCGACCACATCGGCAAAAGCAGGATGTTTTGCTGTTGCACGACAATGCACGGCCACATGTCAGTCAAAAAACCATGGAAGCGATCACAAAACTCGGATGGACAACACTGAAGCACCCGTCTTACCGTCCTGACCTGGCTCCATGTGACTATCATCTCTTTGGGAAACTGAAAGACTCTCTTCGTGGAACAAGGTTTTAAGATGATGACTCCCTTGTGCGCGCTGCCAAACAGTGGCTCCAACAGGTTGGTCCAGAATTTTACCGTGCGGTTATACAGGCGCTGGCGTAAGGCAGTTGAGAGGGATGGAAATTATATGGAGAAATGAAAATATTGTTCCTAAAGGGTGCATCTACACACTGCAAAACTTTCAAACATGTAGAATAAAAGATGAATTTTTTAAAAAATAGCGTACATTTCTTTTGGAGTGACCTCGTATGTGAAAAACTTCGGAAAATTCTCAATGGTAAAATTTTTCTCTCACGCGAAAATTTGACCAAGCTCTTCACCAAAAATCAGTTTTCACTTCCAGTCAAAATATATTGTAAAACTTACTTTTTACAGCTTGTAAAAATATAAATCAGTCGCTAGAACTGAATTTTGTGATATTAATAAGTCTGAGATAATCTGAAGCTGAGAAATTCTCTAACTTCACAGAAATCTTGGGATCTACGTGGGCTTCTATAAACATCGATTTAAATCTGACCATCACACAGAGAGATTACAGCAAACAATAAAATGTACAAATTCGTGATAAAAAAATCGTCTTCGTTTTCCAAGCGAACGGAGCGTCTCAGGACGATACGTGAGTACTCCCCCCAGGACCCGCTCTAGGGGCAGGCAACTCGAGATATTTGTTCGGGGAACCAAGAGTTATGGGCGCCATTTTGGCTGCAAGTGTGCGAAATATATTAATACGTTAAATATCCAGTAATAGAAAAATATTATATTACATAAAATGTAATTTGTAGTCATGGGGGTGGTTTCCGTTGCGTCGGTTACCTAAATTTTCATTGTTAGGATGACGCCTCTCGCTGCGCGGCCTTTTGCTGCGCGATCGAGAGCGTCCGTTTGATCTTCACCACTCCGTGCGGTGGCGTAAGTTCCATTCGCTCCGAGACACGATTTTCCCGGTTGTCACTAATTGTTACGTGAGTTGCTTTCGTTAAGCCAAGTGGCAGCCGCGTGCCATTCGCATAAGAACCGACGTAGGAGTAAAAAGGGAGTTCTCACACGAAGCACGAGATAAATCCATCAAAGAGCCAAAAGAAGAATACAAGATACTTTTTTTTAAATTTAGCTCCCGATCACGCATTTAACCCTTTCACTGCCCATTTACTCTCAGCGGCTCCCGCCCTGTGCGCGTTATTTTCACCCGTTGCGTATATGTACGACTGTAGCAATCTACCGTTATTATTGAGATAAAAATGAGACTCAAAATCCAGTATTGTTTCTTTGTTTTAAATCTTTGTTCAGAAAGTCTTATTTTGTTCAAAAAAGGTACTTTATTAGGAGAAAAAAATACAAAACATATTACATTAGTGTGATATCTCTCGAAACAAAAATTCAAACATAAAGGCACATTACTTTTTACACAAATGTATCTTGTATCACTTCGTTTATCATGTTTTGCACATACAATACACCTTATCTGGGCGGCCTTCTTCTTTGAAGTTCCTGGGATTAGCGAGATAAAGTGGCGCTCGGTTAGGCGTAAGGGATTGTCACAATCAGCCGATCTCCTTCCACGACATCCCTCTTCTTCAGAATAGGAGAAAGAATCGACGATAACATCAAAATCTGGATCTGCATTTACTGGTTCAACGTTAGTTGATTCACAAATGCTTTTTATATTTGTGGTGACAGATTTATCTGCCAGCTCGTCGTCGTCATTATCTGTCCACCCATAATCAGCTGGTGATGTCCTCGTCGTCACTTTGGTTTAGAATACTCAGCAGCTCATCGTCTGTAAACGGACGGTAGCGTCGCGTCATTTTATTCGGTAACGCAGAAACGGCCGCACACAAACTTGGTAATATACCGATACGAATGAACTCAGCAGAAAGAGAATTCAGCATTCAATAGTCGTTCAGGTATTTCTAGTATTTCAACAATTAAACTGCTTACTTGCGCAACAATTACCTCCGACTCGGTGGCCCGATTGTCGGCGTTATACGCAGTGTTGCCAATTTAGCGACTTTGTCGCTAGAAATGGCGACTTTTGCCTTCGTCTTAGCGACAAAAAAAACTTTTTAGCGACAAAAATTATTTAGAGACTTATCTGCCGACTTTTGGAGTACTGACGACTTTTGAAGTACAAATCAAAACTATTTTGGGCCAGTATTTTCATTATCAAAACTAAGATTTTAACTATAGAATGGGTACTACACTGACTTTGTTCTAGATTTACTAAGTTAAATTAAGCTCTTAGCAGATCATGTAGCATTGTTCAGCATTTAGTAAACCTGAATGCAGGAATTACAGAGTAAGAAAACCTTGACTATAGAACAATTCATTATTCATTACTCCCTAGCCTGTTATTGTCGATAGCGTGTCGATTTATAATTCCTCAATTTTTGAACTACCTTTATTTTTTGAATTGACGAAAAACATACGTAATATTAAGTATAATAAAATACATTTCTGTCCAGCAACCTCTAATTTTTCGAAATGTTAACTCGCAGTCAAATTATTACCACATGCACAGTGGTAGCGCAAGAACAATTCGGTATGGGTATCTCAGACATTACGTTTTAAACAATGAACAATAGGACTGATATCAAGTTACCGAGTGAGTAGATTGTTTCATGACCTCTAGTTCGCCTGAATTTTAATGTATTTTCAGTGACTATAAATTGGTGAAACTTATGTTGTGGTGGCTTACATAATGGATTTACCGCAGAAGAAGAAGCAGTACGCTCAAAAATATCGGGATGCGTGGGAAGCAGAACATGAATTCAATGGGTGGCTGAAACCAGCCGTTGGAGACTTATCCAAGGCAAGAGGTCAAGTATGTGCGACAGAGTTTTATGCAAAATTGTGTGATATTAGAAAGCATTCGAAAACTATTAAGCATAATCAAAAAATTGATTAAAAAGAACACAAACCACCTTACCTGTGAAAATTGCCCCGAAAACTACAGTTAGAATAGCAAGCAGAGCGGAAGGCACCCTTTCTTTATTTATTGCTGAACATTGTTCTATTTTAGCTGTAGATGATTTAGGAATACTGTGCAAGAAGGTGTTTTCCGGTGATGAGGGCGCTAAAAGCATGCAATTATATCATACAAAGTGCACTAATATTATAACTGAAGTTTTGGCTCCCTATTTTACACAATCATTGGTTGAAGATATAGGTAACCAAAAATACAGTGTACTAATAGATGAATACACAGATGTATCAATATCTAAAATGCTAGGTATCGTTATACGGTACTGTAGTGTAAACAACCAAACCATTAGATCAGCATTTCTCAAAATTGCTGTAGTAGAAACTGCTGACGCAAGAAATCTGGCTGCTGCTCTTGTGAATTCTTTGAAAGATCTCAAACTTCCAATCGCTAATATGGTAGGGATTGGCACAGATAATGCTTCTGCAATGGTTGGAATAAACAATGGGCTTTTCGAACAACTCAAGAGAGAATATGGTTTGAAGCATTTGGTATTGATCCGTTGCATTTGTCACTCTCTTCAGCTTGCAGTTTCGCACGCCTCAGTGAATACCATACCTAGAAACATAGAGTTTCTTGTGCGGGAAACCTACAATTGGTTCTCCATTTCACCCAAAAGACAAGAGGAATATAAAAATGTTTATGAGACAGTAAACTGTGGAAAACAGCCACTAAAAATTTTGAAGGTCTGTCCAACACGTTGGCTCTCAATTGAACCAGCAATACGAAGAATTCTGGAGCAGTGGGAAGAACTGAAGCTACATTTTTCACTTGCGATGGTTCAAGACAATTGTTACACTGCCGATCTTTTGTACAAGATGTATTGTGACGACTCAAATCATCTTTACATGTTTTACCTCAAACATGTTTTAAAAAACGTACAAATAGCAATAAAAGCTTTTGAAGGAGAAGACAATGACCCCACTAAATTACTAGATACACTTGTATTTCTCATGCAGTCACTCAGACAAAACATAATTTTTCCAATTGTTGATTTGTTGACAACACTAGTTCCAAGCGAATGTATGTACGCAAATCCGAACCTTGCCTTTATGTTTGAACAGAAACAGAGTCAAGTCTGCCGGCCGGGGTGGCCGAGCGGTTCTAGGCGCTACAGTCCGGGACCGCGCAACCGTTACAGTCGCATGTTCGAATCCTGCGTCGGGCTTGGATGTGTGTGATGTCCTTAGGTTAGTTAGGTTCAAGTAGTTCTAAGTTCTAGGGGACTGATGACCTCAGAAGTTAAGTCCCATAGTGCTCAGAGCCATTTTTTAGAGTCAAGTCTGTCTGAAGAAAATAAAGTTTATTTGAAGAAGAGATGCATTCAGTTTAGTCTGAAACTCATAAAAGAAATTCAACAAAGACTGCTAAGCAACGTTACGATCCTGAAAAAAATGTCAATGCTGAATGTTGAAGAAACACTAAAAGTGAATAAAAATATTGCTGTAGCGGATGTAGCCAAAGATTTGGGTTTTAGTGGAGATTTCATAGATGGTATGCTGCAAGAATGGCATAATATCAACTTCATTAAGTGGAATAACACTACTAACATTGTTCGATTTTGGAGTGAGGTTTTGCAGTATAAAAATGCCACAGGGGAGAATCCTTTTTCTTTGATTTCACAGCTAGCAATGACTGTTCTATGCCTACCGCATTCAAATACAGAAGTGGAAAGAATATTCAGTTCTATGAACATTATAAAAACCAAACAACTTAACAGATTATCGTTAAACACAATTAATGCTTTGATCATATTGAGAGACCAGCTGAAGAAACAAAATGCAGATTGAGCATCTTTTGACATGCCGTCAGACGTGTTGGAGCTTATTGGAACGAAAAAAATTACTCTTTTGCGACAAAACCAGTCGAACTGCAACATCATCTTTAGAACGACGTTCAACCCTCTACATCAACTACAGTTCTCTCAGAGCATGAAACAGAAGAGTTATTCGATCTTCTGAGTGACGCCGATGAATAGCTCACATACCAGTATCAATATATTTTGTAACCTAATTTGAGTTCTTGCTTTCTTTTGTTACAAATATGGTTGTATATTTCTAGTATATTTGACTACTGTGATTGGAACAACAATTTATGTGTTGCATCAATTACGATAACATGTTTAATTAAACGTTAGCGTATTTATATGTATGTTGTTGCAAGCGATGCGTCATTTAAATACAATATAGCAATTACGTATGAGACAATTTTTATTAATATTTTATAACCCCCCCCCCCTCCCACTGGCTTATTGCACCATTCACAGCACGAAATTTCCGGTACACCCCTAGTAAAATCAGTTTTAGCGACTTTCTAGCGACCTTTGATATTGAATCTAGCGACTCGGGTTTTTTAGAGTTGGCAACACTGGTTATACGTAACTACGACTGTAGCAGGGAACCGCTGTAAGTATTTTTTATAGCAAATAGTATATATACGTCTGGAGCACTGAAACGATTAGCATATATTTACGTCTGGAGCAGTGAAAGGGTTAATAAACTAGATGATAAATCTGAACAACTTGGTAATCATAGTAACTATTTTCGCTTCATATGTAATATATACGAATTAATGCCATGTCAAAAAAAATGCTACTAAAACACTGTAAACATTTAGAATGTATTTTAAGTGATAGCGATTCTGTTGACATAAATGGTGTAAAATTAGCAGAGAAAATTTTAGCACTATCCGCACTTTTGGGCAAAAAAGAAAGCCTAAGCAATGTACTGGAGTTTAGTTACAAAGTTAAATTTTAGTCCAAATCTTAGTAATCCTTTAAGAATATTGCTAGCGACACCAATAACTGTAGCAAGTGGCAAAATGAGCTTCTCTAAGTTAAAATTGATTGAAAACTTTTTACGTTCGACTGCAGAAAATCGTCTTTATGGTTTGGCCATTTTGGCAATTGAGCGTGAAACTGCTGATCAAGTGAATTTAGAAGATACAATAAAAAAAGTTTACAGAACTGAAAGTAAGGAAAAAGACATTTTTCGGTACTGTAGCGTAGTTGTCGTCTTGTTTTATTTTCAAAACATGGGATTTAAAAATGGAAAAGTTACGTGGTTAACAATTTGCAGCTCGGTACAGCTATTTCTTAGTTAATTTCTATTATTTTGTGCTGCTTGACTGTAAGTGTTATGCTGTACGTTTCTATCTAAAAACAGTCTTCTATTAAAATTTAAGTAAAATTAATTCATTTTTATTGGAAATAAAAAAGTAATATATTTGTATATGCATTAAGGAGCTGCAGTTTGTATTCTTGTCGGGCAACGTAACCACTAGGTCTTCCACCATTGAAAAATCCCTGACAGTGCCGGGAATTGAACCCATGTCCTCGGCACATCAGTTAGACACGCCGACGAATTAGCTACAGAAGTGGAACACAAAAATGACTTCTCTATAAATACTGCTCACAGAACAAAGGAATGAAAATTATTCCCTACGATCCTGCTATTTATTCGTATGCTGTGCCACTAACGTAGACAAGCAAAGATCATTTAAATTTCTTCGATACATAGAGCATTACCTTCCAGCTCACGTCAGTTTTACCTCTGACTAGCTGGCCACAAGGTGTCTCTCCAGCGCCGTACGCTATTATGTTTGTTTTCAGTTGTGCATTACATCACTGCTACTCAAGGAACACCTGGCATCATGTGTAGGGTTCCAATATCTAGCTGGGACCTCGTCGAGACACTTTGATATAGAAGCGTGGAAATGAAGTAAAAAATTTATTTTATTTTTTTTTTTTTTTTTTTACAATCGTATTGACCAACTAGGATCACGTTAACAACTTCAGTTCCTCTGCTTCCTTTGTTGTTGTTTCCTATTTTTCCAGTATTCCCTCATTTTCTCCCCATGAAGTCTCTTCCTTTCTTCTGTCCATGTTGTTCCCGATTTTTATTTCTTCTGCTTTGAAAGCCTTCCAAATTCAGTATTTTGTTTTTAAAACGGTTTCTTTCGGCTATTTCTAATTCTTTGATGTTGTTTCTTTTAAGATCTTTTCTTACTTCTGTAAGCCATGCTATTTTCGATTTCTTCTTCCAGAAATATAGGAGTATTTGTTTTGTTAGTGTGTTTCCATCTATTCGGTAGAGATGTCCAAAAAAGGTTAATCTTCGTTTGGCCATTACTTCAGATATTTTCTCTATATTTTTGTAGCTCTCCTCATTACTTATTATTTTCCAACCATCTGCAGTTGTCATTGCACCCATTATTTTTCTAATAATCCTTCTTTCCAGTACCTCTAGTTTGTCCATCTTATAGTTCATCGTTAGGCATTCAGATCCATATAAACATTCTGGTCGTACCACTGTGGCGTAGTGTTTTAGTTTTGTTTTTCTAGATGTACATTTCTTGTTGTAAATATGTTTGGTCAAACCATATGCTCATTCCATTTTGTTAATTCTTACATCTATTGCAGATTTTTCTAGTCCATTCTGTTGTATAGTTTCTCCAAGATATTTAAATTTATTTACTAGCTCTATTTTACCTATTTGTGTTTCTATGTATTTTGGTGCATTTTTTATGTTTGTCATTAATTTTGTTTTTTCAGCTGAAATTTTTCCAGAATGTTTATTTGAGTAACTGCTTCTGTCAGGTTTTCTGAAAGTATTGCGAAATCATCCACAAAAGCCAAGCAGTTTACCTTAATTCCATTTGTTTTCCTTCCCAGAGTTACTGGTTCAATTTTGTGATTTTTTAGCTCCAAATTCCAGATCCTTACAATCTTTTCTAAAACACAGTCAAACAGTAATTTATGTAATATAAATACTTTTTATTTGAAACACAATTACATGGAACTTGTTGCGGTAGAAGCAGTGCCCACTCTAGCATTAAGGCCACCCCAGACGAAAAAGTTAAAATGCCGCCCCTCCTTTATTATTGTTATTATTATTATTGCTGTTGTTATAGTTGTATTGTTTTCACACAAAATGACTATTCCGTATCATGACCATCTCAAAACCGAAAGCCTGGATGGTAACCTTTCCCATCCCGAAAACCTCCATCCGCGCCTGCCCCTAGTAATTAGGTAATTTAAATATTTTATTTACTGAAATAAAATTTAAGTCTTTTAAATAATATAAAAATTATGTATTTAAATGGATATAAGTTACAAAATTACATTATTTGCATGGCAGAAAGTGACACATAACCAGAATAAACTCGTACAGCATAGTCTCATAGTTACATCATTTACGAAAGTTAGGTTCAGATGGTTCAAATGGCTCTGAGCACTATGGGACTTAACATCTGGGGTCATCAGTCTCCTAGAACTTAGAACTGCTTAAACCTAACTAACCTAAGGACATCACACACATCCATGCCCGAGGCAGGATTCGAACCTGCGACCGTGGCGGTCACGCGGTTCCAGACTGAAGTGCCAAGAACCGCTCGGCCACTCCAGCTGGCACGAAAGGTAGGTAAACATACAAATAACACAGAAGACTTTTAAATGAAAACAATTTACAAAGTTACATTCTGTGTAAGACACTAAATGATGCATTATTAAAATAAACAAGTAATGTACTCTCATTACTAAGTTTCTTAATATCGGCGTTTCTGGCGACCACCTCATTTTCATTGTTTCCCACTCAGCTACACAGAACAACGCCCTTACATTGATCTATGTGTGGAAGCAATATGCCCCAAAAGCACAGAACACTGCCAAACATTACGAAAGAGCGAAAAATTGAGCGGAAAACTGTTGAGTGAGTAATACACATATCAAAAAAAGTTTTGCATCACCCCAGTTCCCAGAACTCCTGAAGACAGACGTTGACTGTGGATATTGTATCACAGACACAGTCCCTTTGACTTTTTAGAGATGTCAGTAAACCCTCCCAAAGAAGTAAACAACCGTGCATGAGCAGCGCCTATTAGACGGAGGGGGTCCGACAGCCGATCAGTTTCAGTCATTCCACCAGGAAGGAGGTACACTGCGCGTGTTGTCTGTAGGTCAACCATGCCTGTGTCACGGGCTACCGGCGCAGCTAACACATGCGGCAGCCACTTACCCTTGGGATTGAGTAGGGGCGCTACGTCTGCAAGGCTGAGCGATCGGACGCCGGGGCGGCAGATTCCGGCATTGGTAGTGGCGCTGACCCACGCAGGCACGCCGTGCGGCGCCTTCACCGGGATCAGCGAAAGGCCGGCTGTGTACTTTCGATACAAGAAAGTTAATGACACGCTTCTCGGTGTTTCTCTGCACGCTTCAGCGTGAGTCACCCCTCTCTCCTAAGACATACTTCTCGGCCTTTCTGACATATTACAACCCCTGAGCTCGGGGGAGGGGGAGTGTAACACAACAAATCTAGCAGACACCACGGCTCTGAATTGCTTCGATGTCTTCCTTTAACTGACCTGCTGTGAATTACAAACACCTGAACAGTACCAAACAGTGTGCCATGCTAGTGTTCTGAAAGCGGTCACCTTTGTAGATGAGCTACACTTTCCTAAAATTCATCCAATAAATCGAATCCGACCATTTTTCTTCCTTACAACCGACCTCACATTCTTATTACATTTCATATAGCTTTGCAACATTACACCTAGTTATTTAATTGGGCTTAGCTGTGGCAAAAAGCGTACCTCTTACACGGTGTTAGAACATTACAGGATTGTTTTTCCTACTCATACGCATTAATTTACATTTTCCTGCTGCCATTCATCATACAAAATATAAATTCTAAGTCATCCTGTGTACTCCTACAGTTACTCAACGATGATACTTTCCGGTATATTACAGCATCATCAGCAAACATCTCGAATTGCTGTTCACCCTATATTGCTGCTCACCCTATCCTTCAAATCATCTATGTACATAGAGAACAAGAATGGTCTGTCACACTTCCATAGAGCACTTCTAGCGATACGTTGTCTCTGATAAAATCTAGGCGACGAGTACAACCTATTAGGTTCTATGACTCCATTTTTGAACGGAGAGTGCAACAATCTCTGCATCCTCAGCATTTTCCGAGTTTTGTTATTAACACTGGAACGCCCGGTGAAGGTCAATTGATCATTTTTTTATTTTTAGATGCGAATTTCTTCGGTGTATAAAATACATTTGTCTGATTTGATCCATTATAAAACACAGTTGCTATTGGTTCCCGATGGCGGTCAATTGACAGCTTCTCACAGAAATGTGTTTTACCTGTTTTATTTGGCTCCTTTGTTAGCCAAAAATGATGAATGTCATACAGTGTTGCGTGCATTTTTGCCTCTGTTTGTTGTTGCTGACGTTTCCACTGGTAACTGTAATGGATCGCTGTCGCATTCTTGGCCTTTCTGAAGCTGAAACTAAAGTATTGGCTGCTCACAGACGCTAGATACGTTCTGTCTCGTTTTCCTTGCTTGGGAGAAGATGAAACGACACACGCGGATATTAGCTTTGGACAACATATAACGCTACGTTCATGGAACCTTTCTTACGAAAGGGGTAGAAATGTTACAACAGACAGCTTCTTGACTTCTCTCAAGCCGGAAAAAGTGCTCAGAAAATGGGATACAAGTACTGATGTAATTTTGAACTGCAATCGAAGGGAAGTGCCACATGTGTGAGAAAAGGACAAAATGTACTTTATTCAAGTGTTTCTTTCAATGTTGATGGCATGACTAAATGGGGCATAGATGCGGTAGATCAAACGTCACGCAAATATAGCGTAAAAGCCATGGCGAAGTCCTAGCCCGTACTTGTATCTGTGACGTTCTTGATCTCGTTACAGTCACTTTCCACGCCTTGTAGAACTTGATAACTGGCTGTACCATCTCTAAACGGTCTGTTGTAACGAAAGTTGTGGAAGAATTAGTGGTACTAGTCAGGAACTCTCGCCCTCAACAGTTCCAAGCTCCATCCATTTTGATTGACAACAGAAAGAAGGAACATTTGGTGCTAAACGAGAAACTTGCCAAGCTGGATTGTGTATTAAAAATAATACTAGAGATAATTGTTTTACATATAAAAGCTTGCATGCAGTTCACATCTAAGCAGAAGGACGTAGAAAAAGTGTAATTGTGCTTCTCCGAATGCAGAGTTTTCCAGAGTTGTCTAATAAAACGTTACTTATTTGTTACAGGATAAAAGTATAGTTAGTGAATAGGTAATAAGTTCTGTGATGAAAACATTTGATACCTTTCGTTATATGATGTAATATACAAACACTGAAAATGTAAGCAATTTTATGTACCTCTAATACACTGTCACTTGTTTTTGTGTGGTGTAACATAAAAATAAAATCTAACAGATTCAGACAAAAATGTGCCCACGTAGTTATTTTTCGTGAAAAAAATAATAAAAGCAGGTTTAAAAACAGTATATCCGAAATGCTGTTGTATTTTGAAAAAAATTTAAATGCAAAAAAATCCTTAGTGGACAACAGAGCTCCATCAGCAATTCTAGGGGATACTTCAAAGCCGGGCATTTTAGCCTTTTCTGTACTTAATCCACTTACTCGACACATACTTCTGCGCAGCACAATTTACAGTCAGTCTAAACTTTACACATAATTCCTCTACGCCCATCATACTGGATATATATGATGTCCATACATCGTCTACCTTAAGTGCTAACAATAGCTGTTATATACTGCGAACTTCGCCGGACGACATCCCTTTCTACAACATTGTTTCACTGGTCGCCCAATCAGCAGTCGCGGCTGGCCCATGAAGTCACTGAAGCTGACGGAACTACAATACGATGCCTTCCACAGACGCCAGTATCCCATCTTATGACATATAATGCTGAGGGCCAATGATCAAGTAGCCTGTCATCCCGGCCGGCGGCAGCCAGTAACTTGGATTGACAAGGTAATATAACTACTGCTGCCGGCCTCTGTAGTCAATCTACACTCAGTCCAGAATGAGATCACAGTGAATTCAGGGTGCGACCAGTCCACAGTTGGAGTCTACATTAAGAAGGCAGCAAACTACCGTTTACGGCAATCGTCAGAGGATGGTGCCATTTCCAGTAGAGTGGACCTCCAGGAAGACATCTCAGAATATACCATAAGATAAGGTCTTCTGAGAGGAACTATCAGACTTGTACTACATGTCAAGTTGCGAACTTTGTCCTTGGAAGTTACCTGTTTCAGGAAGTACTTGTTATACTGAGGCCCGACGCCTGTGGTGTCAGCAACCAACATCACATCAGTGCTTCGAAGATGCCTAACACACAGGTGACAGTTTTCCGGAAGATAGACGGCAACGTCCCGACTGTCCACCAGGAGGTGGCCCAAGCACCACTCAAGGCCACGGGCTGCACCAGCCTTATTTCTTCCGCAAGACACGTGATCGAAATTGGCCCGGCTGCATCCTAGTGCCGAGTGGTACTTAGGGCAGGGCTCGGGCCAGACCAGACCAGTTCACTCCGAATGAGTTTCCTAGGCCAGGCGAATGCCTCCACAACATCGTTGCCATTTACATCTGACTCCGCAATCCTGGTAGCTACCAGCTGTGGACCTTGGGTGTTCTAGGCCTCCTTGCCAAAGACGTCAGGGACTGTGTCGTCGTGGGAGACTTGTTGGCTCCAAAATTTATTCCCATTTAACTTGAAGTGACTACACGCTAGACTAAGACGATTTTACCCCTACAGGATTTTTATTTTTATAAATTGTGTGTTTAATAAACTTGGAATCAGTGACAATCCTACCGGTCTTTAGTTGCCAGAAGTATTTTTCTTCTATTTCCAGAAGTAACTTACTACATGTGAAAGGTCTCTGCTGGATTCCTTTCATGTTTGATTTCTTAAATCTGTTGTCATTTATGGAATAAATTCCACTTCTAAATTTACTGTGGCGTTTCTGACTATCTGGGAGGAGACTGAGTAGTAGAACGTGTTACTTTTACACATAAACAAGAACGATCTGTCACACTACTACACTTTAAAACACAGTTTATATGTAATTCATGTCACACAGTCTCATACGGAACCTACATCCGCTTTCTTTTATATACTGTATATGATAAGATACTGTCATCCCCCTTCCCTTCTGTGTGAGAGGATGAATGAGCAAATGTATTTCTAGTTGCATGCTTGAGGGTAGCAGACAAGGCTGTCTGCTAGAGAACAGTAGGACCAACGTCGGAACAGGTAGCTACGCTTTCTAAAAGCAAAGAGGTTTCTATCCTCAGTATGGTCCTGTCCGTCCGTTGTCATGTCGGTATAGGAAGCTGCCCCTCTGGCCACTTCCGTTTGTATTTGTGAGCCACCCTCAGGAAGCACGCTCGAGAGGAGCGCAGGTCAGTCTGTCCGTGGCGAGCATCTGAAGTGGTAAGATCTCCGGCTAAGCGCGTGTCTGCTAAGTCCGTAGGATAATGGATTTCTTAAGTTCAGCCTAACTGAAAATTTAATCAACTTTATTTCAGGTTTAGTTCTAAAATATCTAATGTTATCTTAAATTGCAGCGCAGTGTAATTCTCGTGTGAAGTTCAGATTATTTTCCGCTAGTTGCTTTGTCACTACTTTGTGAGTAAAGTGGAACCACGTGTTGATCAGTAACTCTAACTAAGATCAATCTTAAATGCGAATGCTTGTGTGATTATAACGTCTCATCTTGACAATATTTTTCAATATAGCAACTTTTCTCTATGTTCAACCCACGTGGGGTGTACTTTGCGAGACCAGTACCACGTGCTTATATAACTGTTTGACACGTCAGGTTAAAAGTAAGATGTCAGTAACCAGTTCGAGGTTTTTCTTCTTTTCGATCTAATTTATTTTAATTATCAAAATTATTGTGGAGTTACACTCTTTGTGTAAACCAAGTTGACCACGTGAATCATGTGGTGTAATCATCAAAGTAGCCCTCAGCTATTCTTTTCGCGAAGATTTCACAGAGAGTTAGTATGAATTTAGTATACCAGTGTGTGGTAATTACATGACGGACAGGATTGTGCTACAAACGTAATTTCTTTGGGTGAAAATTGAATCGGTTTGTTGTAGTTAATTTCCTCTTGCATATGTTTCAACGTTCTTTGTGTGTTGTTTTATGAATGCAGTGTTGTATGCAGTCTCCCAATCTTGGCTCCATATTTGATGTGTTCCGTAAGATTACAAACTCACATTTTCACAGTCCTAAATAAGGCATCAGCTCAGTTATAACTCACATTTAATATGCTGAAATTTCAATGATCAATGTTAAAATAAATTTCCAAATATAAACTGATTTATTTCTTTTTATTTAAATTCACTTATATATATATATATATATATATATATATATATATATATATATATATATATCCCCATTTGTCGTATGACTATTAAAAGATTATAATTAATGTTCGTCTGGTTGGGAATTTGGTAAGCTAGACAGGATACCTGGTGAAACAGTTGCTTAGTAATGCAAGATTAACTTCCCCAGACAGCTCACAGCTTTTAACCCGCTTTTATTGTCAAGCAGTACCGCTTTCATAGCAAATTAAAGTAACAAACTTACACATGGCGACCCTGTTCTGTGATTCCGCTAGACTCTGGAATCTCTGAAACGTTAGATTGTGAGCGTGTTATAATCTTAATTTTTTTCCCCTGCAGCGCTCAAACAACTTCTGCGTTGTTTCTGAGTAGACTTTCAAAAGATTCACGGCGTTGTTGAGCGGCGTTGTGTTGTTTGTCTTGTTTTGTTTTCTATATTTGTGTGTTTTGTATGTGTGTGTGGTTTTTTTTCTCGCTTGTAAATTCCACTGTTTCGATCAAAGATAAAAATTTGTTTTGCGTGTGAAAAAGTGCGTACTAGGTTGGGTATCTTTCGAGTGACTGTCGTAATTTTTGCGGGATACATTTATTTTGATTAGTGTGTTGCGTACCGGGCATAAATTGAACTAATGCAGACTCGTAACCAAGCTAAAAGTAGGCGGTCCAACAACTTAAGCAACATGGACCAAGGGGACAATTTGATTTCCAATATTAACGCGTCGGGCGGTTCCGAAAATGCAATGTGGAATACTTCAGACGAAATGCAAAACAAGACGAACGGGCTCATAGCAGAGCCAGAAATTAGTTTGCCTCCAACTAACCAAATTGATTTGGCAGAACTCATGAAAGCCTTATTGCAACAAAATAAAGAAAACGCAGAGAAATCTGAAAAATCGATCCGAGACCTAGGCGAACAAATGACGCAGAAATCAGAAAAATCGATCCGAGAGCTAGGCGAACAAATGACGCAGAAATCTGAAAAATCGATCCGCGAGCTAGGCGAACAAATGACGCAGAAATCTGAAAAATCGATCCGCGAGCTAGGCGAACAAATAGACGAAAAACTAATCCAGCAGACAAATAAAGTCGACAAGTCGATGCAGAGAGTGTCCGATGATATCTCACAAAGAATAAACAATTTGGCAAGTGAAATAAAAAGCGATATTATGAAAGAATTAGGCCGCACATTTGAACAAATCGACGATCATCTGCAAGCCTTAGAACAGGGCAAGCGGAGTCGCGATGCGAAATCTAAAGAGAGCGAAGAACAGCTACTTAGGAATTTCCAAGCGCTGAGAGAAGAATGCCAAAGAGAACACCAGCAGGTACTCTCGAGGGACCAGGAGGCGGAAACGCATTGTCCCACGTCCGTTAGCAACACAATAGCGGACAACAGTCTAGCGATTCACGCGCTGGAACAGCAAGTAGAACAATTGAAGCAGACTGGGGCGGAGGACAAGAGACAAATACATGATAAGATTGCGGCATTAGCGGACATTGTAGGCACCATGATGCTGACGGAAAGCGAGAACAATACTACACCAGTAGCAGCCGCAGAGACCGAAGAAGTGCGTTCGCTTCTTAGATTTCAGAAGGGGCAGTTCGAAGTGAACAGGCAGCACAAAGCTGCAACAGGCGAATTACAAGAACACGTGGCGCATCTGGAAAACCGCATGGCGTGTGATTCCGAACTCGCCAATAGCACTAAAAATAACCGTGCGGACAGTGCAGAGAGGGACTCCGGCTACGAGGGAGATTTTGACGACAGGGAAGAATGTATTTTGAGGGGCAGACATGAGAAAAATAGAAACATTCAAGGGCCTCGCCGGGAGGAAATGCGGGGATTTCATTTCAAACATTTCCTTACGGTGAGAAAGTTTGAGATATTCCGAAATTCGCAAAAAGGAATACATCCACGAGCATGGCTCGAGCAATTTGAGTTTTGTCTTCCCCCCGACTGGGCAAGTTCACATAAGATAGAATATATGTGTGGCTATTTGGAAGGCGAACCGGCGATTCGCATGAGGTCAGCAGCGCGTCACTGCAACTCCACTCGGGAGTTTCGACAAGCCTTTCTGTCCGCCTATTGGTCGGAAGCGGCACAAGATAGGGTCAAACATGGCATAATTATGCTGCCAAATTTGAACCAGTCTGGTTTCGACAGCCCTGCACGCCTATTCGACCACATGCTGCAGGCAAATCAATTTTTATACGACCCATACGGGCCTGCGGAACTAATTAGGATATGCATCACCAAATTGCCTATGCACTTGCGGCACGTCATTCTTGCGGGACGATGCAAAGAGGACGTGGAAACGTTTAAAACACTTCTCCAAGAGTTGCAATATAATACAGCAGAATGCCCGCCTAATCAGGCACAAAGTTATTACGGGGCACAGCAGCGCGATCGCAGTCGTGGCCGTAGTACTAATCAACGGCGTGACTGGTCGTCGCGACGCGAACGGAACAATAATCGGGACAGGCCGTATAGAAACTGGGGTAACAGTCGCGAACACAGGTGGAACAACGGAAATGATCGAGGACGTGGACAGAATCGTGAACGGAACAGTTACGGCAACCAGAATCGATACTACGGTGAACACGGTGGGAATAGGACTATAGGCGGAGCACCTCATGATGTTGAAATTCGGCCAGCTAACCCTAGACATAATCCAGCAAATGGAAATGAACAAAACCGGCAATGACAAACGATCAGCGCAGAAGGCGCCCAATCGGAACAAATGAACGACATGGCAAAGGAGTGCATACGGTATATAGAGAGGGAGGATATTAGAGAGGACTTGTTGCAAGAAACTACGAGTGCTAAAATTTCGGGAATAAATCCAGTCGTGACAGTTGCAGTAAACGAAATATGTTTTAAGTGTGTCATTGACACTGGAAGCCCTTTCTCGATAGTGAGTGAGGCAGCATTTCA
The DNA here is from genome assembly GCF_021461395.2 of Schistocerca americana. Classification (NCBI taxonomy): domain Eukaryota; kingdom Metazoa; phylum Arthropoda; class Insecta; order Orthoptera; family Acrididae; genus Schistocerca; species Schistocerca americana. Next base: position 282,944,574 of record NC_060122.1, read on the forward strand.
AAAATGCGAAGGGACTGGGACTTGGTCCGTTTTTCAAGTGCGAGGAATAAAGGTGAAGGGCGCAATCTACGGTAAGAGCATAGAAATCCGAAGGCAGACTCGGCTTAATTTTACCTGCCAGGGAAGAGAGTTTGAGTACAATTTCTTTGTGCTCCCAATGCTGAATGTGGCAAGGATTTTAGGAAATGACTTCATGAATACCCACCACGCAGTAATTGACATGGGTGGAGGAGTAATGACAGTTCAAGTTGGGGATCAGCCAATTAATTTAGTATTTGATGAATGCATATTACGTGCCGAATCAGAAATTAGTTGCCTAAAATTTCAAGCTCAAACCGAGTCGCAACCCAGACTGGAGCTACTCGTGAACTATGTAAGTGAGTCGTGCTCTACGTCTGGTGAGCAGGGGAAAGATGTTGCTTTTGCTGATGCACTGAGAAAGAGCATCGCGGGTGTCAGAACCATGGACAGGGAAAAGGAGAAATTGTATTGCCTATTTAGGAATCATGAACGGGTATTTTCTGAGACTCCGGGGGCGATTAAGGGTTTTACTTACCAATTCGGAGTACGTGACCATCAGAAGTTTTCTGTTAGACCATACCCTATTCCCGTGGCGTATAAAGCTCAGGTGGAGAAGGAAATAAACAAGATGTTAGAACAAGGAATAATTGAGCGGGCAATAAGCTCGTACAACTCACCCTTGCTTGTCGTGCCAAAACGCGACAACTCAGTTCGTTTGGTGCTAGACTCGAGACAGATAAACACAATTATTATGTCGGAAACGGACAAGCCTGAGAGCCTTGAGGAACTCTTACAACGTTTCCACGGGGTAAAGGTACTATCATCTGTCGACCTCCGTTCGAGTTTTTGGCAAATCGTGCTACACCCATCTTGCAGATTATATACAGCGTTCCTGTGTTACGGAAATTGTTTCCAATTCCGGCGTCTCCCGTTCGGACTAAACGTCTCATCAGCTGCTTTTATAAGGGGATTAAATAGCATTTTACCTGATGATTTGAAACAGCGAGTGACAATTTACGTGGATGACATATTAATTGCGGAAAAGTCGTGGGAGGACCATAATGACGTTCTGAACAGACTACTGGATGTTTTTGAGAAGGCAGGTGTAACAGTCAACTTAGATAAGTCACAGTTCGGACGAGAGAATATAAAATTCTTAGGCCATATTGTCTCAGCAAATGGAATACAACCTGACCCGGAGAAAATTGCGGCGATAGCGGAGTGTGCAATGCCGACAAATAAAAAACAGTTGCGAGCATTCTTAGGCCTGTGTAATTTTTATAAGCGATTTATAAATTTTAGTGCACTTGGTACACCCCGTCTATGTGGACTAACAGGGAAGAACGTTTTGTGGGTCTGGGATCAAGAGGCACAGGATGAATTTTATAAATTGAAAAAGGCATTGGTAGAGGCTCCCATCCTCGTGCATCCCGACCTGACACAAGAATTCTGTTTAATGACGGACAGTTCCTTGTCAGGATTAGGTGCGGTACTGTTTCAAACGGAAGGAAATGATGATATTACAACTTGGAAAACAATCTCGTTTGGGAGCAGGGTGCTCTCTCGATGTGAAAAAAATTATTCCGTGACGGAACTCGAAGCACTCGCGATAGTTTGGGCATTCTCAAAATTTAGGTATTTCTTATTTGGGAGGACTACCAAGGTGTACACTGACCATCGTGCACTCCAATTTCTTATGAGCACAAAAATCACGCATGGGAGACTAGGACGCTGGGCACTATACCTACAGATATATAACTTCACTGTAGAATACATTCCTGGACAGAAAAATGTAATTGCTGACGCTTTATCGCGCATTCCTATAGGTTTGGTTCACACAGAAGAAGGGGAACTCGGTGAAAATAATTTTAGCATCCTATACTTACAGAATGTAGCGTTCGAGAATTTTGTTACCACCTCTTTCGGGAGTATAGCGGACGAACAGGATAAGGACGCAGTATTGAAAGATATAAAGAAGAAGTGGGAGGACAAGGAGAATGTAGAAATACGCCAGTACTACTTAGTGCGCAATAGAATACTATTCAAGAAACGAGCCCCGGACGACTCCAGATGGGTGTTGGTGATTCCGGAGGAACTCGTAAACAAAATTATATGGTACATACATTTGAGTTATGGTCACTTCGGAGCGCAGAAATGTTGTGAAAACTGAAAGAGACATGCTATTTTAATAACATGCTACGGCGTATTCGTGGTGTACTTAGAGTGTGCGGACCTTGTCAGCGAGCAAAGGCGGTCACAGTGACTTATGCTGCATCATTGCACTCGATAATACCAAGCAAACTTTGTGACCTCGCGGCCGTGGATCTATTTGGGCCACTAATACGATCTAAAGCAGGTTTTGCATATGTTTTCGTAGCGGTGGAGCTAACCTCCAAGTTTGTGTGTCTGACTCCGTTGAAGCGAGCCACAGGAAGGTCAGTGGCAACTGCATTTGCAAAGCAGTTTCTGCATGAAGTTGGGAGCGTGAAAAGGGTTATCTCGGATAATGGACCACAATTTAGATCGCAATACTGGCAGCGGATGCTTCGATGAAGAAGAATTAAACCAATATATATATCTCTCTTTCACCCCAGCTCGAACCCCAGTGAGCGTATTATGCGTGAATTAGGAAAATTATGCAGTCGTGATCACCGATCGTGGGACATACACCTAAAAGGATTTCAGAACATAATTAATGAGTTGCCTAATACGTCAACAAAGCTTCCGCCAATCACTGTGCTAAAAGACAAGGAGCCCCCAAGCAAAATCACTAGACCCGAGACTACGCCGGAACGCAATTGTTGACTTAGCTTTACGCAACATCAAGCGTGCAGCAGAAGCCAGAGTCAAGGCGTATAAGAAAAACATGAGAAAAACAGTGTTTCATGTAGGACAAAAAGTTCTTATCAGATCACACAAGCTGTCTAACAAACGGTCAGGTGTCTGCAAGAAATTTTTTAATCTCTTTAACGGCCCGTATCGGATAAGGAAGATTCCCCATGAAAACGCCATAGAAGTGGAAACTCTTCGATCGAAGAAATCAAAAGGGCTACACCATGTGTCAAACGTAAAACCATACATTGAGTAGAAAGGACAGTGAGGAGTAGAGAGAACGGTGAAGAGAAACAATTGATTAGTTTACATTTGTGATATATGCATTTTGAATAATATGTTGGTAAAAATAATGATAAAGATGTTTCTATTTGATTGATTGAAATGATGTTTTTAATTTTTTTCTTTCCTTGTGCAATTAGGATTTAGGTTGGTTCAAATGTGAAGATAAAAGGTTTCTTTGTGAACGAGTGAAATGCTGTTTATGTTTTTTTTTGTGTGTAAATTGTGAAGAGTCGCTCCTGAGAGACGCAAGATCTGTGTTGAATTAATGCAAAACTCAGGGGAATATCCGATCTGTGGGTATTATGGGTCTGGCAAACCCAGGTCCCCAGCTGTTAGTAGCCTTGTTTCCGATTTTCTGCTTTCAGTGCTACTATCTATCTATTACTATTCTATATCTGTCAGTATAAATGAGGATCTCTTACTATAGTATGCGTGCTGTATGAATATTTTAAGATAGGAGAACTCTGAGAAAGGAATGAGTAAGTTTGGAATCTTGAAAACAGGATGCGATAATACGATTGTTTAACCATTGGCTTGCCAATATGCGATGATATGTTAATATTGATGATATATGTCTTTTTTGTTCTTTATAGCTGAGTACGTAAAGTGCTGTCTGTGGATTTCGTAAGTTTATTGATTCCCTTCAAAGTGAAAGAAGAATTGTGGTTTGTGTAATTTACGTGGCCCTGAAATATTATTGTGGTAGTCAAATACGAGCAGTTTTTCAGCAAATGGATAATGGTACAGAAATATGGATCCTTTCTGTAGTCTTGATTGATGTTGAGCCAAAGCCTGGAAAACTTATTCTGCGTTAATACTTGTCCCAGAAAAGCGACGTTTATGTGTTTTGCTGATGCTGTGAGCATTACAGCTTACTATTTTCGCTGGTGCGGGATGCACTGCAGCCTATATGATTTGTACTGAGGAAATTTCCCTCTTCAAGGTAGAGGAAGATTAAATAATTTTGATTATGGGACCGAAGGAAAGCTTGGTTTAAGGTAATAAGGATGAAGCAAAACATTTGTCATTTAAACTACAGGAGGATTCGGATCTTTTGTGTCTGTTGTGAGTTCAACATGTTAAGATGAAACTGTTTTACAGAATAGAGGTGACCACAATTTTGCCATTCATGAGAAATGAGTCCAGAATAACCACCACAGGCGAAATAACTGATTTGGAAGCGAAAGGTAACTTAAAGAAGGAACGAAATCGCAGCAAAATGGGTAAGAAAATGTAGTATAACCTATATAATGCAGATATTTTTACCGTTCTCAGAGTCATCTGGGTGATTAATTCTTGTGATAACGTAATTTTAGATGAAATTTTCTTACTGTTTCATGTGTGAATGTATGAGTATGATAAATGTATTATTGCGAGTCTCTTATCAGGTGCGTCAACTGGTATAAATGTTTTGGCGTGTAAATAACCATTGTTCTGTTTATGTTTAAGGAAAGTTCTCCATATTTATCATGTGACAAGACATATGCCGCGAGCGTCAAGAAGAGGACGAATTAGAACAATGTTGTAGTGGTGTAAACACTTTGTTGAAGTAGCATTGAAGTAGCTTGTTGGATTAACTAGTAGTGAATAGAAGTAGAATTTTGAGTAATGCATGTTTATGGGTAGTTAGTTTGTAGAATAGACAACGGGTGTGCATGTGTGTGTGTGTGTGTAAATAACATGTGAACCCTATGCTGTCCTGACCTATACTTGCACAAGGCATAATCCTATTCATTTTTAGTGAATTAATAAGTAGCATTTGATTTATTAAAACGTAAGTGAACCACATTAGTGATGTGGATTTAAATATTATATTGTCAGTTCATTTAATTTTTATTTTTTTACATTGTCAAGTCATTTCACTTTTATTTTTTTACATTGTCAAGTCATTTAACTTTTATATTGTCGATTCATATAATTTTTTATTTTAAAAAAAATTAAGTCTCACTTTTGTTCTTAAAAATTGTGACAGACAATACTAAGTGGTATTATGTATGACATTGTGTAATCACATAACTATGATAAAAAATTTCTGTGAATGCAGTTGAGACCGTGAAAGCGAACCGGCTAAACTCTTACGAGACAGCGGGAGCAGCCGGACTAGTTGTAAACTGGCGGGTTTCCCAGCAGGACACGCTGTCAACCGGGCCACTTCGGCAGCGCGGTCGACAACAAAAGAAGGGCACGCGACAAACACTTTCCCTTGCACCTGGAGCAAATGGGCGGCCGCCCCGTGCGACCCTTCCTGGAGGCGATGACCTGAGATGGGCGAGCGGTCCATCGCGCGGAAATCCATCTGCTGGCAACGCACCACACGCACGCGACCATGACGAGACGGCCGCGGTGAAACAACACAAGGGGCGTGGAGCCTTTTGACAGGTACTGTCCAGAGAAACTTGCAGACGTCAACGACGCCTATCGACATTTCCTGACGGATGCCTACTGTCAAGCGACAGTAAATCATGGTTCGATGTTCTCTGGTCGCTAAGGGTGGCACAAAAGAAGAGCTATTAAGTGTCATCCTTGCCCAGGAATATCAAACCGGCGAGCCAATTGAGGATAACCCAAGAATGTAACAACACAAAGGGCGTGGAGCCTTTTGACACGTACTGTCCAGAGAAGTTGGCAGACTTCAACGACGCCTATCAACATTTCCTGACGGATGCCCACTGTCAAGCGACAGTAAATCATGGTTCGATGTTCTCTGGTCGCTAAGGGTGACACAAAGAAGAGCCATTAAGTGTCATCCTTGCCCAGGAATATCAACCTGGCGTGTCAATCGAGGATACCGCACGAATTTGACAACACAAACATGGAACCAAATCGAGATGTACGTGACACGGGCCACCAAGAGAAACTTCATGAGAGGGCAGAGACGGCGGGATTGCACGCAACAGATGGACAAAAATCCCTACTGACAGCTGCGGCGACGAACCCTCCCCCCTTCCCCTTATATTGTGCCTCGGAACAGTGGAACTACTGAGTGTGTCAGTGAACAGTGATTATACGGTTCTTAGTTTAATTCATATACGTGTGTTGCTGTCACAGAAACTTTGACTCTTGTATTTTGCAGGTGTTCTATTTATTGTTTTTTTTTTAGACTTTGACTCTTGTATTTTGCAGGTGTTTTATTTATTGGTGTTTTTTTTTTTTTAGATGTTGACTATTGTACTGTTTTATTGATCAATGTTTGTTCTTGTGTGATGTATTAGATTTATGATATTTTGTTTCGTAAATTCATTCAAGTGGCATTGCTTCGTTTATCAGTCAGATTGCTATTCATTCTCATTGGACTGTGATCGATTAGCCTTTGCATGGGGCATATTTATTGTGAGGAACCCCTTAAGGGTAACAATCACATAACTATTGTAGTTTCAGTATAATGACACAGTGCTCATTGTTTGCTAACTAATTGAAATATAGTAGAGTGATTAAATTAGTGCCACATAGTTATTTTAATTCTACAAATTATTAGTTTTATAAGATATAGAATTTTTTTTGCGATAACCACTTTGTAAAACATGTTTTTTCTCTTATCATTTTTTTGCTTTTGCGGATTGTGCATTGTAATGTTCTGCTATATAATACTGATGTTATTTCATGTTTTTTTTTATTGCTGTGGCACCTTTGCTATTTTCATAAATTATACTTGTTAATAAACAGTCATAAATTTTCCTGTGATCAGTTGGCTCTTGCAATGAGCAAATACTGGTGAACTCTATAAGGGTAACAACCAGAAATTGTTTTCATATTAATGACACAGGAACCATTGTTTTTACTTGCTGACCGAATTAGGTCTACACTATCTCTTAAATAGGTGTCACAGATTGTGTTCTTTTTTTCTGTTTGAAATTAGTAGATTTTAAAGATTTGTTGAAATTATTGTGTTTTAGCAAGTAGCTGGTGACCTTTTGCCTTTTCTTTACACTTTTGGTTTAAGTAGGGTGTGAGAAGCCTGCTTGGGAACGTCCTAGCATGGCCAGAAAATTCCCTGCACAGTCTTTTCCCGGAGCGTTGGGGTTATGAAAGGTCTCTGTTGGATTCCTTTCATGTTTGATTTCTTAAATCTGTTGTCATTTACGGCATAAATTCCTCTTCTAAATTTCCTGTGGCGTTTCTGACTATCTGGGAGAAGACTGAGTAGTGGAACGTGTTACTTTTACACATAAACAAGAACGATCTGTCACACTACTACACTTTAAAACACAGTTTATATGTAATTCATGTCACACAGTATCATACGGAACCTACATCCGCTTTCTTTTATGTACTGTATATGATAAGATACTGTCATCCACCTTCCCTTCTGTGTGAGAGGATGAATGAGCAAATGTATTTCTAGTTGCATGCTTGAGGGTAGCAGACAAGGCTGTCTGCTAGAGAACAGTAGGACCAACGTCGGAACAGGTAGCTACGCTTTCTAAAAGCAAAGAGGTTTCTATCTTCAGTATGGTCCTGTCCGTCCGTTGTCATGTTGGTATAGGAAGCTGCCCCTTTGGCCACTTCCGTTTGTATTTGTGAGCCACCCTCAGGAAGCACGCTCGAGAGGAGCGCAGGTCAGTCTGTCCGTGGCGAGCGTCTGAAGTGGTAAGATCTCCGGCTAAGCGCGTGTCTGCTAAGTCCATAGGATAATGGATTTCTTAAGTTCAGCCTAACTGAAAATTTAATCACCTTTATTTCAGGTTTAGTTCTAAAATATCTAATGTTATCTTAAATTGCAGCGCAGTGTAATTCTCGTGTGAAGTTCAGATTATTTTCCGCTAGTTGCTTTGTCACTACTTTGTGAGTAAAGTGGAACCACGTGTTGATCAGTAACTCTAACTAAGATCAATTTTAATGCGAATGCTTGTGTGATTATAACGTCTCGTCTTGACAATATTTTTCAATATAGCAACTTTTCTTTATGTTCAACCCACGTGGGGTGTACTTTGCGAGACCAGTACCACGTGCTTATATAACTGTTTGACACGTCAGGTTAATTGTAAGATGTCAGTAACCAGTTCGAGGTTTTTCTTCTTTTCGATCTAATTTATTTTAATTATCAAAATTATTGTGGAGTTACACTCTTTGTGTAAACCAAGTTGACCACGTGAAGCATGTGGTGTAATCATCAAAGTAGCCCTCAGCTATTCTTTTTGCGAAGATTTCACAGAGAGTTAGTATGAATTTAGTATACCAGTGTGTGGTAATTACATGACGGACAGGATTGTGCTACGAACGTAATTTCTTTGGGTGAAAATTGAATCGGTTTGTTGTGGTTAATTTCCTCTTGCATATGTTTCAACGTTCTTTGTGTGTTGTTTTATGAATGCAGTGTTGTATGCAGTCTCCCGATCTTGGCTCCATATTTGATGTGTTCCGTAAGATTACAAACTCACATTTTCACAGTCCTAAATAAGGCACCAGCTCAGTTATAACTCACGTTTAATATGCTGAAATTTCAATGATCAATGTTAAAATAAATTTCCAAATATAAACTGATTTATTTCTTTTTATTTAAATTCACTTATATATATATATATATATATATATATATATCACCGGTTGTCGTATGACTATTAAAAGATTATAATTAATGTTCGTCTGGTTGGGAATTTGGTAAGCTAGACAGGATACCTGGTGAAACAGTTGCTTAGTAATGCAAGATTAACTTCCCCAGACAGCTCACAGCTTTTAACCCGCTTTTATTGTCAAGCAGTACCGCTTTCATAGCAAATTAAAGTAACAAACTTACACATGTTTTGTTTCAATCAAGGTCGGAGTGGAATTGATAGAAAAATGCGGTCCATGATTGCTACCTGGGCGGACATACAAGTGCTATTTGTGATTTTTGTTAAATTATACTAGAGTTCTATGTTCTGTTTGAGTGTTCTAATTGAAAGTGATATACAGATAGACAGATCGCAACATCACAACTACTTATCTGGTCCGTTCAACTCAAAAACTCTCCCAGACGTCTTGATGGATTTATTAACTTTATTAACCATCGTCGCTATGATGATATCGTAGTTTCCTCCACTCCTCCAAAATAGCAGAGAGAATGACTTCCCGCACTCAGGCGTAACCGATGGAAGGAAACAGCATTTCCCTTCATTTACTCGCTCATACAGCCTAAGTCATCACACCTGTGTTCACAGTCGCAGTGCTAAGTAAAATATTGATAATGCTTTGATTTGATATTACGTAAATTTTGAAGATGTAAAAGCTGTGAGAGTTTCTCGAGTGCACGATTAAATTCTTCACCGTCATAATTATCTGTTCCGAAAATAGAAACCTCTAGCTGGAATTACTAAAAAATTCAGTAGATAAATGGCGATTGAGGCGACACTTCGTTCGACGTAACTTTTACACAGCGTTTATTCCATCAGATGGAATTCAGTGTGATCATTCGAAAGTAGGTGGAATCGACTTGATACCTCGAACGTAAATAAATGTAGTATATTGCGGACAAGTAGGCGAAGAAATCAGTTTCTGGACAATTACACTACTGGCCATTAAAATTACTACACTACGAAGATGACGTGCTACAGAGGCGAAATTTAACCGACAGGAAGAAGATGCTGTGATACGCAAATGACTAGCTTTTCAGAGCGTTCACACAAGGTTGGCGCCGGTGGCAACACCTACAACGGGCTGACATGAGGAAACTTTCCAACCGATTTCTCATACACAAACAGCAGTTGACTGGCGTTGCCTCGTGAAACGTTGTTGTGATGCCTCGTGTAAGAAGGAGAAATGCGTACCATCACGTTTCCGACTTTGATAAAGGTTGGATTGTAGCCTATAGCGACTGCGGTTTGTCGTACCTCGACATTGCTGCTCGTGTTGGTCGAGATCCAATGACTGTTAGCAGAATATGGAATCGGTGGGTTCAGAAGGGTAATACGGAACGCCGGGCTGGATCCCAACGGCCTCGTATCACTAGCAGTCGAGATGACAGGCATCTTATCCGCATGGCTGTAACGGATCGTGCAGCCACGTCTAGATCCCTGAGTCAACAGATGGGGACGTTTGCAAGACAACAACCATCTGCACGAACAGCTCGACGACGCTTGCAGCACTCGGAGACCATGGCTGCGGTTACCCTTGACGCTGCACCACAGACAGGAGCGCCTGCGATGGTTTACTCAACGACGAACCTGGTTGCACGAATGGCAAAACGTCATTTTTTCGGATGAATCCAGTTTCTGTTTACAGCATTATGATGGTCGCATCTGTGTTTGGCGACATCGCGGTGAACGCACATTGGAAGCGTGTATTCGTCATCGCCATATTGGCGTGTTACCCGGCGTGATGGTATGGGGTGCCATTGGTTACACGTCTCGGTCACCTCTTGTTTCGCATTGACGGCACTTTGAACAGTGGTCGTTACATTTCGGATGTGTTACGACCCTTGGCTCTACCCTTGATTCGATCCCTGCGAAACCCTACATTTCAGCAGGATAATTCACGACCGCATGTTGCAGGTCCTGTACGAGCCTTTCTGGATACAGAAAATGTTTGACTGCTGCCCTGGCCAGCACATTCTCCAGATTTGTCACCAATTGAGAACGTCTGGTCAATGGTGACCGAGCTACTGCCTCATCACAATACGCCAGTCACTACTCTTGATGAACTGTGGTATCGTGTTGAAGCTGCATGGGCAGCTGTACCGGTACACGCCGTTTAAGCTCTGTTTGACTCAATGCCCAGACGTATCAAGGCCGTTATTACGGCCAGAGGTGGTTGTTCTGGGTACTGATTTCTCAGGATCTATGCACCCAAATTGCGTGAAAATGTAATCACGTGCCAGTTCTAGTATATCTGTCCAATTAATATCTGTTTATCATCAACATTTCTTCTTGGTGTAGCAATTTTAATGGCCAGTAGTGTACATTATTGGTGATAAATAGTGGAAACAGCGACTGTCAAAAAATACGTAGGAGCGATCTAACGTAGCATAACCACACATCATATAACACAAATCGTTGGGTAAGCAAATGCTAAGCTAAGATTCATTTGGAGGTTATTAAAAACAAACAATTCATCCACGAAAGAAGTGGCTTACACTTATTCGGCCGATTCCTGAATAGTGCTTATCAATCTGGGACCTTTACCAGGTTGGGTTGATAGAAGAGATAGAAAAGATCCAACGAAGAGCGACACGTCTCGTTGCGGGATCGTTTATTGGGCGCGAGGCATCACGGAGATTCTCAACATACTCCAGTGGCAGGCGCTACAAGAGAGGCGCTGTGCATCACGGAGACAGTGTCTTCTGGGAAGAGTCGGGCAAAGTATTACTCCCACATAGTCTCAAGAAATGACCATAACGAGAAAAACCGATAATTTAGAGCTAATACGTGGATTTCCCAACAATCATTTTTCCCATGCACCATTCGCGAGTAGAACAAGTTCTGTTGTACGGGAGTCAGTCACAGTCCTTTGAATACTGCATAGAACGGGCTCTGTTGTTCGGGCATCGGCCACAGTCCTTTGAATACTGTGACTGACGCCCGAACAACAGGGAACTAACATCCATCGAGATTAGAAAATAGTGCATTGATAATGGCTAGGCACTAGCAGAAACTGGATTTGCGTAATAAAACCAGCCAAAAAAGACGACTAATTGCTGTGCTCTATAATTAATAACTTTTATTTCTGACGAACAGTTCTCCAACATAATAGGTAGAATCATCATTGCTACATTTATTCATAGCGATGTTGGAAGCGGCTGCTGTGTGGTATGACAAAAATGGGGAATGCTCTGTCGACAGCTTATTTTAAGTGATCAATGACTGAGATTCAGCAGACGACGTATTTTGTAACCCTGAATTTAAACTGACGTCCTAACTTAACCACAAACCCGTAATGTGAAATGTCTCCGAGAAAACGGCGGTCAACAATCAGTGGCAGAACAAAAATCACGATTGCTTTGTTCACGCCATTTAAAGCTAACCTCTAAGAGCAAACTTAAAACAGAAAAATTTTAGTTTCAGCGCTAAGAGAAAACTATAATTTCTCGCTGTCATTAGTTACCTGAAACTATCCTCACACTGGCTGCATGAGCTGCTGCACTACCAATCAATGAGCATTCATGGTTGGCACTTGGTTGCAGATTATAGACAACACAAACAGATTCCACATGAAAAGGAATAAAAGGAAGGAAAATATGAGCAAATAAAGAAATCAATATGATGATGAAAATGATGCAGCAAAGTATTAGAAGTTAAAAATAATGTTTAAACCAATTAATGGAATAAAAATAATAATCAAAGTCTTTTCACTGGATTTAGAAACACAAAAAATTTCAATGCAATTGGCGAGATTCGGACCTACGACCTTCCACATATGAGGTTTATACGCTAACCACCGCGCTACGCTATAACCCTGTGAAGACTGTATTTTCGACTCTGATGAGTCAGTCGCAACGATTAACACTCAGTCGTCAAAAATTGATGCCTATATCACTCAACAATGACGTTGGTATCCCGTATTTCAGAACAATGATCTCGCCTAGCATTCACGCGATGTTACTCGTTTCCTGTCTGGCTATGGCTTCTTCCACGAAAAATCTTGCCAAGGTATATCGATTGCCTGTATTTGATTGGGAAAGGGGACCGACAATTTCCACACTGCATCTCTCAAATATGAGCTCTGGATTGGGTGTTAATTATAGCGCTTGTTTGGTCTTAGCTTATGTAATTTTGATTTTCTGACAGCTTTTACACTCCCGAATGAACTTCGCAATGTCTGCCTTCATCCCCGAGCAGTTACAGTACTGCTTTATATGCTCATGCGTTATACCCACCACTTGAGGTCCTCCAATTGATGAAAGGTACATTTGTGGTATAATGGCTAACTTTTCTTCCGGAATCCGACAATAGCAGCTGGAGAGATCTATCTAGATCAGAATGTGGTTTTTGAAATGGTTGCCGAAGACTAAAAAATAAAGGCTCTGAACAGATTCATTATGCAAAATATTGCTTGTTAAGCGATTCAACATTTACAAAATTACAATGTGTATTGCTCTTTATGCGAGTCACTCTTGTTGCTTGTTAAGCGTGGTTTGACTGTTCTTTGTTCCTCGTGACAGTAATATTGATGTAAACATTAAGCTATTTCTTCTTGTGTGTTTTCTGTTATCTCATTGTCAGTTCTTTCCAGCTTTGCCAACCGTACGATATTGAGTGTATATGTACGATAACTTAAGATCGAGCACGAACATGTGATTCACCCTTCGGATCGCACGTCTGTTGTACTGTGTTTTGAAACGCTTACTATCATTGAGATTTCATCTTTTTACTATTTTAATTTTTATGATTTATTTAATTTTTGCCAGTTTATTTCACATATGCGATTCTGAGCAGCCCACATGCCACATGCAAGTCTGTTCTACCGTGATATTTCCCAATTTCATTGCGCTGTAGCCGCATAAGTCAACTTAGGTTATTTCCCTCTGGGGAAATTCACCGTTTTGACTGCTTTGCATCCTGTGTGGCGTTCATACATCAGTGAAAACGTTTACAGTTAGCTTGTTAGCTAAGGTGAGGACAGTAAGCGATTTGTAAGGTGTTAATTAGTGCGAAAGAGTTTCAATGGAAACAGTAGATAGTGATAGTGGTCCTAGTACGCCCAAGAAATCTACAGCTAGCGTGTTTAACGTAAAAGACGAAAACAAAGATACAGAAAAGTCTGGGAAACTAATCCTGAATTTAAAGGTTGGTTGTGTGCTGATGAATCGAACTCAGAAAGGCCTAGATGTAGAACCAGTAATGCAACTTTTGTACCTGAATTTGGACGTGTTAAAAAATTCTAAAAGTGAAAATCATGTCAAAAAAGTGGAGGTGGTGTCATCTCAAAACTAGACAATTTCAAGTAATTTGTGAAATCAGCTACAGCTGGTACGTCTTTAAATAATAAAACTCACAATTCTGAAATTAAATTGGCAGAATTCGTTGCAGAACACAATCTTCCTTTCAGTGTTGTAGATCACCTGGAGGGCGTAGTTAAGAGTTGCTTCCTGATTCTAAAATCGCTGACGCTATAGATCTGCGTTGAACTTAACGTTCCCTGATCGTGAAGAACGTAATAAGAGAGAGATATAAGAACGAACTTGCAGAAAAACTGAGACATACAAAATCCATTGTTCTCACTGATGAGTCAACAGACGTAGGATCTGTTAAAACGTCGTGTGACGTTTTTCGGTATTTTGATAAAGACAAATAAAAGTGAAAGTAAATTTTGGAATCTTTGTGAAATTTTTTAAGTAGGGTGTACATGATACTGTAAACGAAGGTGCAACAAGTAAAAAAAACTTTATTCTAATCTAATGCTTTAATTTTCTGTGTACAGTGTTTCTGAAAACAGTATTATAGGATTTGCTTCTCATGGTTGTAATTCTATGATGGGGTCAAGAAATTCTGTTCCTACTCGATTAACTGGAAAATGTTCTGGACTGACTATTCTCAAATATGTATGTCACTTGCTTCACACAATTGCCAGGAAGTTTGTAAATGCCTTCCCAGACGTTGTGCAGATCTAGCTAGGAGTAGTTGGGAGATGACGACGCTAAGACACTTTTTATATTAAACTGATATGCAAATTAATTACATTGCTCAATCAATTATCCACCCACCCCCACCCGACTCCCAGATGTCATGTGTTTTCCTCAGCCAGCACGCAGATCCCTGCCCCAATACCCTCCCCACCACTCCCCTACTCCCCCCCCCCTCCCCGCCTAATCTATTGGCAGGAATTTCGAATTTTGGCAGGAACTTCAAATTTTGGCGGAAATTTCGAATATTGGCGGGAATTACTTTATTCCAGGGCTGTGCTGACGTCCCACCCCACAAGGAAATTGGTGGGAAATTAAAGTTAGCGGTGCACTTTATGCGACTCGAACCCTGGTTCTTCTGGACAGAAAGCCCAAGTGCACCCCCAGCACATGGAAACTGTCCAGATGCAGGAGAGGACGGTTAGGTTAGTGTAATTTATTTATTTTGTTGGGAAACCAAAGTAAAGACTGGTCCTATTTACACAACTATATGCATAGCGCTACACAAGGAGTGACTAAAATCGCAATACAGCGTAAAAATTGACGATACCATACAACAGGTAGTGGAAAGTATTATCTTTATTTATTTGGTGGGAAATATGTTCAACTGCCAAGATGCTAGTGTTGGACAGAAAAAAAGGAGTTTAATATCTGTAAACGTACAGCTGAGAATTTTATCTATCGCTGTTTGACATCAGACTTAACTTGAGATGCCTGCTCGACAATCACCCTCCAGCCCAGGTAATCGAAGCCAATAAATGCTATCACAACTGATGGAAAATGCTTCACTGTTCTAATTACAAATCAAAATTGTCGTGAAAAAAAACCAGCGCTCGTAATCGACTGGTCATAATGCTACACATATATGGGGAAAAACAACGGCTCAAAAGAATGCGTCAGGAGAGAGGGGCGGCAGTTGCAACTGTGTCCTCCCCAATGGGCTCTTATGAATTACCCATCTTAGAGGCAGATTTACCCTTCCCCCTAGCACCCATCACTCTTCCCACTCCCCGCTGCATATTGGGATACAGAGAGGCCTGTTCTATCTTGTCGCTGATGGTCCACAAAGAGATCCTTTTGGTGGCATTGATATACTGTCTCTGGTCTGCGAAAATCAGTAGCAGATATACAAAATACCAGAACAGGACACTTCATGCAATCTGTTAAATGTATTGCTCAGAAAGACTGGACCCCCCTCGAACAACAACGAAATTCCGAAGAACTCTCCAGATCGATTTTTCAAATCGCCACTCCAAGTGCATCTTCTTTGCTTGTCTAAAATGTAGCAGCATCACCCTGCCCCACACACAACCCCCTGACCGAAGCACGGCTACCTACAACGATGCGCAATCTTCCAGTCCTTCTGTCCATCTCAGGACTCGTCAGTGGGACACGAGAGGTTGAGAAACAAATTTGGTATCAGATGTTGGGTAAGGGTGGAGAAACAGCAGAAATTGAGTACAGGAATAGGAAAAGGGGCGTCGCATCGCGCCACTGCAGAGACAGAGGGTGGACGCAACATGTCTACGCAGAGGGGCGTCGCATCGTGCCAACGCAGACCCAGAGGGTGAACGAACCACGACTACACAGAGGGTCGACGCATCGCGCCAACGCAGAGCAAGAGGGTGAAACGAACCCCGTCTACGCAGAGGATCGTCGGATCGCGCCAACGCAGAGCCAGAGGGTGGACGTATCGCGTCTATGCAGAGGGTCGACGGATCGCGCCAACGCAGAGCCAGAGGGTGGACGTATCGCGTCGACGCAGAGGGTCGACGGATCGCGCTAACGCAGAGCCAGAGGGTGGACGTACCACGTCTACGCAGAGGGTCGTCCCAAAGCGCCAATGCAGAGGGTGGACGTACCATGTCTACGCAGAGGGTCGGTGCATCGCGTCAACGCAGAGCTGGGGGGTGGATGTAGTGCATCTACGCAGAGGGTCGTCGCATGACGCCAACACAGACCCAGAGGGTGGACATACCGCATCTATGCAGAGCGTCGTCGGATCGCGCCAACCCAGAACCAGAGGATGGACGTACCGCGTCCAAGCAGAGGGTCGTCGCATCGCGCCAACGCAGAGCCAGAGGTGGTGAACGCACCGCGTCTATGCATAGGATCGTCGGATCGCGCCAACACAGAGCCAGAGGGTGGACGTACCACGTCTACGCGGAGGGTCGTCCCATCGCGCCAATGCAGAGGGTGGACGTACCGCGTCTACGCAGAGGGTCGGTGCATCTCGCCAACTCAGAGCCGTAGGGTGGATGTACCGCGTCTACGCTGAGGGTCGTCGCATCACGCCAACACAGAGCCAGAGGGTGGACGTACCGCGTCTACGCAGAGGGTCGTCGGATCGCGCCAACGCAGAACCAGAGGATGGACGTACCGCGTCCACACAGAGGGTCGTCGCATCGCGACAGCGCAGAGCAAGAGGATGAAACGCACCCTGTCTACGCACAGGATCGTCGGATCGCGCCAACACAGAGCCAGAGGTTGGACGTATCACGTCTACACAGAAACGCACCCCGTCTACGCAGAGGATCGTCGGATCGCGCCAACGCAGAGCCAGAGGGTGGACGTATCGCGTCTATGCAGAGGGACGACGGATCGCGCCAACGCAGAACCAGAGGATGGACGTACCGCGTCCACGCAGAGGGTCGTCGCATCGCGCCAACGCAGAGCCAGAGGGTGGACGTACCACGTCTACGCAGAGGGTCGTCGGATGGCGCCAACGCAGAGCCAGAGGGTGGACGTACCACGTCTACGCAGACGGTCGTCCCAAAGCGCCAATGCAGAGGGTGGACGTACCATGTCTACGCAGAGGGTCGGTGCATCGCGTCAACGCAGAGCTGGAGGGTGGATGTAGTCATCTATGCAGAGGGTCGTCACATGACGCCAACACAGAGCCAGAGGGTGGACATATCGCATCTATGCAGAGCGTCGTCGGATCGCGCCAACGCAGAACCAGAGGATGGACGTACCGCGTCCAAGCAGAGGGTCGTCGCATCGCGCCAACGCAGAGCCAGAGGTGGTGAACGCACCGCGTCTACGTATAGGTTCGTCGGATCGCGCCAACACAGAGCCAGAGGGTGGACGTACCACGTCTACGCGGAGGGTCGTCCCATCGCGCCAATGCAGAGGGTGGACGTACCGCGTCTACGCAGAGGGTCGGTGCATCTCGCCAACTCAGAGCCGTAGGGTGGATGTACCGCGTCTACGCTGAGGGTCGTCGCATCACGCCAACACAGAGCCAGAGGGTGGACGTACCGCGTCTACGCAGAGGGTCGTCGGATCGCGCCAACGCAGAACCAGAGGATGGACGTACCGCGTCCACACAGAGGGTCGTCGCATCGCGACAGCGCAGAGCAAGAGGATGAAACGCACCCTGTCTACGCACAGGATCGTCGGATCGCGCCAACACAGAGCCAGAGGTTGGACGTATCACGTCTACACAGAAACGCACCCCGTCTACGCAGAGGATCGTCGGATCGCGCCAACACAGAGCCAGAGGGTGGACGTACCGCGTCTACGCAGAGGGTCGTCGGATCGCGCCAACGCAGAACCAGAGGATGGACGTACCGCGTCCACACAGAGGGTCGTCGCATCGCGACAGCGCAGAGCAAGAGGATGAAACGCACCCTGTCTACGCACAGGATCGTCGGATCGCGCCAACACAGAGCCAGAGGTTGGACGTATCACGTCTACACAGAAACGCACCCCGTCTACGCAGAGGATCGTCGGATCGCGCCAACACAGAGCCAGAGGGTGGACGTACCGCGTCTACGCAGAGGGTCGTCGGATCGCGCCAACGCAGAACCAGAGGATGGACGTACCGCGTCCACACAGAGGGTCGTCGCATCGCGACAGCGCAGAGCAAGAGGATGAAACGCACCCTGTCTACGCACAGGATCGTCGGATCGCGCCAACACAGAGCCAGAGGTTGGACGTATCACGTCTACACAGAAACGCACCCCGTCTACGCAGAGGATCGTCGGATCGCGCCAACACAGAGCCAGAGGGTGGACGTACCGCGTCTACGCAGAGGGTCGTCGGATCGCGCCAACGCAGAACCAGAGGATGGACGTACCGCGTCCACGCAGAGGGTCGTCGCATCGCGACAGCGCAGAGCAAGAGGATGAAACGCACCCTGTCTACGCACAGGATCGTCGGATCGCGCCAACACAGAGCCAGAGGTTGGACGTATCACGTCTACACAGAAACGCACCCCGTCTACGCAGAGGATCGTCGGATCGCGCCAACACAGAGCCAGAGGGTGGACGTACCGCGTCTACGCAGAGGGTCGTCGGATCGCGCCAACGCAGAACCAGAGGATGGACGTACCGCGGCCACACAGAGGGTCGTCGCATCGCGACAGCGCAGAGCAAGAGGATGAAACGCACCCTGTCTACGCACAGGATCGTCGGATCGCGCCAACACAGAGCCAGAGGTTGGACGTATCACGTCTACACAGAAACGCACCCCGTCTACGCAGAGGATCGTCGGATCGCGCCAACGCAGAGCCAGAGGGTGGACGTATCGCGTCTATGCAGAGGGACGACGGATCGCGCCAACGCAGAACCAGAGGATGGACGTACCGCGTCCAAGCAGAGGGTCGTCGCATCGCGCCAACGCAGAGCCAGAGGTGGTGAACGCACCGCGTCTACGCATAGGTTCGTCGGATCGCGCCAACACAGAGCCAGAGGGTGGATGTACCGCGTCTACGCTGAGGGTCGTCGCATCACGCCAACACAGAGCCAGAGGGTGGACGTACCGCGTCTACGCAGAGGGTCGTCGGATCGCGCCAACGCAGAACCAGAGGATGGACGTACCGCGTCCACACAGAGGGTCGTCGCATCGCGACAGCGCAGAGCAAGAGGATGAAACGCACCCTGTCTACGCACAGGATCGTCGGATCGCGCCAACACAGAGCCAGAGGTTGGACGTATCACGTCTACACAGAAACGCACCCCGTCTACGCAGAGGATCGTCGGATCGCGCCAACACAGAGCCAGAGGGTGGACGTACCGCGTCTACGCAGAGGGTCGTCGGATCGCGCCAACGCAGAACCAGAGGATGGACGTACCGCGTCCACACAGAGGGTCGTCGCATCGCGACAGCGCAGAGCAAGAGGATGAAACGCACCCTGTCTACGCACAGGATCGTCGGATCGCGCCAACACAGAGCCAGAGGTTGGACGTATCACGTCTACACAGAAACGCACCCCGTCTACGCAGAGGATCGTCGGATCGCGCCAACGCAGAGCCAGAGGGTGGACGTATCGCGTCTATGCAGAGGGACGACGGATCGCGCCAACGCAGAACCAGAGGATGGACGTACCGCGTCCACACAGAGGGTCGTCGCATCGCGACAGCGCAGAGCAAGAGGATGAAACGCACCCTGTCTACGCACAGGATCGTCGGATCGCGCCAACACAGAGCCAGAGGTTGGACGTATCACGTCTACACAGAAACGCACCCCGTCTACGCAGAGGATCGTCGGATCGCGCCAACACAGAGCCAGAGGGTGGACGTACCGCGTCTACGCAGAGGGTCGTCGGATCGCGCCAACGCAGAACCAGAGGATGGACGTAACGCGTCCACACAGAGGGTCGTCGCATCGCGACAGCGCAGAGCAAGAGGATGAAACGCACCCTGTCTACGCACAGGATCGTCGGATCGCGCCAACACAGAGCCAGAGGTTGGACGTATCACGTCTACACAGAAACGCACCCCGTCTACGCAGAGGATCGTCGGATCGCGCCAACGCAGAGCCAAAGGGTGGACGTATCGCGTCTATGCAGAGGGACGACGGATCGCGCCAACGCAGAACCAGAGGATGGACGTACCGCGTCCACACAGAGGGTCGTCGCATCGCGACAGCGCAGAGCAAGAGGATGAAACGCACCCTGTCTACGCACAGGATCGTCGGATCGCGCCAACACAGAGCCAGAGGTTGGACGTATCACGTCTACACAGAAACGCACCCCGTCTACGCAGAGGATCGTCGGATCGCGCCAACACAGAGCCAGAGGGTGGACGTACCGCGTCTACGCAGAGGGTCGTCGGATCGCGCCAACGCAGAACCAGAGGATGGACGTACCGCGTCCACACAGAGGGTCGTCGCATCGCGACAGCGCAGAGCAAGAGGATGAAACGCACCCTGTCTACGCACAGGATCGTCGGATCGCGCCAACACAGAGCCAGAGGTTGGAGTATCACGTCTACACAGAAACGCACCCCGTCTACGCAGAGGATCGTCGGATCGCGCCAACGCAGAGCCAGAGGGTGGACGTACCGCGTCTACGCAGAGGGTCGTCGGATCGCGCCAACGCAGAACCAGAGGATGGACGTACCGCGTCCACACAGAGGGTCGTCGCATCGCGACAGCGCAGAGCAAGAGGATGAAACGCACCCTGTCTACGCACAGGATCGTCGGATCGCGCCAACACAGAGCCAGAGGTTGGACGTATCACGTCTACACAGAAACGCACCCCGTCTACGCAGAGGATCGTCGGATCGCGCCAACACAGAGCCAGAGGGTGGACGTACCGCGTCTACGCAGAGGGTCGTCGGATCGCGCCAACGCAGAACCAGAGGATGGACGTACCGCGTCCACGCAGAGGGTCGTCGCATCGCGACAGCGCAGAGCAAGAGGATGAAACGCACCCTGTCTACGCACAGGATCGTCGGATCGCGCCAACACAGAGCCAGAGGTTGGACGTATCACGTCTACACAGAAACGCACCCCGTCTACGCAGAGGATCGTCGGATCGCGCCAACACAGAGCCAGAGGGTGGACGTACCGCGTCTACGCAGAGGGTCGTCGGATCGCGCCAACGCAGAACCAGAGGATGGACGTACCGCGTCCACACAGAGGGTCGTCGCATCGCGACAGCGCAGAGCAAGAGGATGAAACGCACCCTGTCTACGCACAGGATCGTCGGATCGCGCCAACACAGAGCCAGAGGTTGGACGTATCACGTCTACACAGAAACGCACCCCGTCTACGCAGAGGATCGTCGGATCGCGCCAACGCAGAGCCAGAGGGTGGACGTATCGCGTCTATGCAGAGGGACGACGGATCGCGCCAACGCAGAACCAGAGGATGGACGTACCGCGTCCACACAGAGGGTCGTCGCATCGCGACAGCGCAGAGCAAGAGGATGAAACGCACCCTGTCTACGCACAGGATCGTCGGATCGCGCCAACACAGAGCCAGAGGTTGGACGTATCACGTCTACACAGAAACGCACCCCGTCTACGCAGAGGATCGTCGGATCGCGCCAACGCAGAGCCAGAGGGTGGACGTATCGCGTCTATGCAGAGGGACGACGGATCGCGCCAACGCAGAACCAGAGGATGGACGTACCGCGTCCACACAGAGGGTCGTCGCATCGCGACAGCGCAGAGCAAGAGGATGAAACGCACCCTGTCTACGCACAGGATCGTCGGATCGCGCCAACACAGAGCCAGAGGTTGGACGTATCACGTCTACACAGAAACGCACCCCGTCTACACAGAGGATCGTCGGATCGCGCCAACACAGAGCCAGAGGGTGGACGTACCGCGTCTACGCAGAGGGTCGTCGGATCGCGCCAACGCAGAACCAGAGGATGGACGTACCGCGTCCACACAGAGGGTCGTCGCATCGCGACAGCGCAGAGCAAGAGGATGAAACGCACCCTGTCTACGCACAGGATCGTCGGATCGCGCCAACACAGAGCCAGAGGTTGGACGTATCACGTCTACACAGAAACGCACCCCGTCTACGCAGAGGATCGTCGGATCGCGCCAACACAGAGCCAGAGGGTGGACGTACCGCGTCTACGCAGAGGGTCGTCGGATCGCGCCAACGCAGAACCAGAGGATGGACGTACCGCGTCCACACAGAGGGTCGTCGCATCGCGACAGCGCAGAGCAAGAGGATGAAACGCACCCTGTCTACGCACAGGATCGTCGGATCGCGCCAACACAGAGCCAGAGGTTGGACGTATCACGTCTACACAGAAACGCACCCCGTCTACGCAGAGGATCGTCGGATCGCGCCAACGCAGAGCCAGAGGGTGGACGTATCGCGTCTATGCAGAGGGACGACGGATCGCGCCAACGCAGAACCAGAGGATGGACGTACCGCGTCCACACAGAGGGTCGTCGCATCGCGACAGCGCAGAGCAAGAGGATGAAACGCACCCTGTCTACGCACAGGATCGTCGGATCGCGCCAACACAGAGCCAGAGGTTGGACGTATCACGTCTACACAGAAACGCACCCCGTCTACGCAGAGGATCGTCGGATCGCGCCAACACAGAGCCAGAGGGTGGACGTATCGCGTCTACGCAGAGGGACGACGGATCGCGCCAACGCAGAACCAGAGGATGGACGTACCGCGTCCACACAGAGGGTCGTCGCATCGCGACAGCGCAGAGCAAGAGGATGAAACGCACCCTGTCTACGCACAGGATCGTCGGATCGCGCCAACACAGAGCCAGAGGTTGGACGTATCACGTCTACACAGAAACGCACCCCGTCTACGCAGAGGATCGTCGGATCGCGCCAACGCAGAGCCAGAGGGTGGACGTATCGCGTCTATGCAGAGGGACGACGGATCGCGCCAACGCAGAACCAGAGGATGGACGTACCGCGTCCACACAGAGGGTCGTCGCATCGCGACAGCGCAGAGCAAGAGGATGAAACGCACCCTGTCTACGCACAGGATCGTCGGATCGCGCCAACACAGAGCCAGAGGTTGGACGTATCACGTCTACACAGAAACGCACCCCGTCTACGCAGAGGATCGTCGGATCGCGCCAACGCAGAGCCAGAGGGTGGACGTATCGCGTCTATGCAGAGGGACGACGGATCGCGCCAACGCAGAACCAGAGGATGGACGTACCGCGTCCACACAGAGGGTCGTCGCATCGCGACAGCGCAGAGCAAGAGGATGAAACGCACCCTGTCTACGCACAGGATCGTCGGATCGCGCCAACACAGAGCCAGAGGTTGGACGTATCACGTCTACACAGAAACGCACCCCGTCTACACAGAGGATCGTCGGATCGCGCCAACACAGAGCCAGAGGGTGGACGTACCGCGTCTACGCAGAGGGTCGTCGGATCGCGCCAACGCAGAACCAGAGGATGGACGTACCGCGTCCACACAGAGGGTCGTCGCATCGCGACAGCGCAGAGCAAGAGGATGAAACGCACCCTGTCTACGCACAGGATCGTCGGATCGCGCCAACACAGAGCCAGAGGTTGGACGTATCACGTCTACACAGAAACGCACCCCGTCTACGCAGAGGATCGTCGGATCGCGCCAACACAGAGCCAGAGGGTGGACGTACCGCGTCTACGCAGAGGGTCGTCGGATCGCGCCAACGCAGAACCAGAGGATGGACGTACCGCGTCCACACAGAGGGTCGTCGCATCGCGACAGCGCAGAGCAAGAGGATGAAACGCACCCTGTCTACGCACAGGATCGTCGGATCGCGCCAACACAGAGCCAGAGGTTGGACGTATCACGTCTACACAGAAACGCACCCCGTCTACGCAGAGGATCGTCGGATCGCGCCAACGCAGAGCCAGAGGGTGGACGTATCGCGTCTATGCAGAGGGACGACGGATCGCGCCAACGCAGAACCAGAGGATGGACGTACCGCGTCCACACAGAGGGTCGTCGCATCGCGACAGCGCAGAGCAAGAGGATGAAACGCACCCTGTCTACGCACAGGATCGTCGGATCACGCCAACACAGAGCCAGAGGTTGGACGTATCACGTCTACACAGAAACGCACCCCGTCTACGCAGAGGATCGTCGGATCGCGCCAACGCAGAGCCAGAGGGTGGACGTATCGCGTCTACGCAGAGGGACGACGGATCGCGCCAACGCAGAACCAGAGGATGGACGTACCGCGTCCACACAGAGGGTCGTCGCATCGCGACAGCGCAGAGCAAGAGGATGAAACGCACCCTGTCTACGCACAGGATCGTCGGATCGCGCCAACACAGAGCCAGAGGTTGGACGTATCACGTCTACACAGAAACGCACCCCGTCTACGCAGAGGATCGTCGGATCGCGCCAACGCAGAGCCAGAGGGTGGACGTATCGCGTCTACGCAGAGGGACGACGGATCGCGCCAACGCAGAACCAGAGGATGGACGTACCGCGTCCACACAGAGGGTCGTCGCATCGCGACAGCGCAGAGCAAGAGGATGAAACGCACCCTGTCTACGCACAGGATCGTCGGATCGCGCCAACACAGAGCCAGAGGTTGGACGTATCACGTCTACACAGAAACGCACCCCGTCTACGCAGAGGATCGTCGGATCGCGCCAACACAGAGCCAGAGGGTGGACGTACCGCGTCTACGCAGAGGGTCGTCGGATCGCGCCAACGCAGAACCAGAGGATGGACGTACCGCGTCCACACAGAGGGTCGTCGCATCGCGACAGCGCAGAGCAAGAGGATGAAACGCACCCTGTCTACGCACAGGATCGTCGGATCGCGCCAACACAGAGCCAGAGGTTGGACGTATCACGTCTACACAGAAACGCACCCCGTCTACGCAGAGGATCGTCGGATCGCGCCAACACAGAGCCAGAGGGTGGACGTACCGCGTCTACGCAGAGGGTCGTCGGATCGCGCCAACGCAGAACCAGAGGATGGACGTACCGCGTCCACACAGAGGGTCGTCGCATCGCGACAGCGCAGAGCAAGAGGATGAAACGCACCCTGTCTACGCACAGGATCGTCGGATCGCGCCAACACAGAGCCAGAGGTTGGACGTATCATGTCTACACAGAAACGCACCCCGTCTACGCAGAGGATCGTCGGATCGCGCCAACGCAGAGCCAGAGGGTGGACGTATCGCGTCTATGCAGAGGGACGACGGATCGCGCCAACGCAGAACCAGAGGATGGACGTACCGCGTCCACGCAGAGGGTCGTCGCATCGCGCCAACGCAGAGCCAGAGGGTGGACGTACCACGTCTACGCAGAGGGTCGTCGGATGGCGCCAATGCAGAGCCAGAGGGTGGACGTACCACGTCTACGCAGACGGTCGTCCCAAAGCGCCAATGCAGAGGGTGGACGTACCATGTCCACGCAGAGGGTCGGTGCATCGCGTCAACGCAGAGCTGGAGGGTGGATGTAGTCATCTATGCAGAGGGTCGTCACATGACGCCAACACAGAGCCAGAGGGTGGACATACCGCATCTATGCAGAGCGTCGTCGGATCGCGCCAACGCAGAACCAGAGGATGGACGTACCGCGTCCAAGCAGAGGGTCGTCGCATCGCGCCAACGCAGAGCCAGAGGTGGTGAACGCACCGCGTCTACGCATAGGATCGTCGGATCGCGCCAACACAGAGCCAGAGGGTGGACGTACCACGTCTACGCAGAGGGTCGTCGGATCGCGCCCACGCAGAGCCAGAGGGTGTGAATGCACTGCGTCTACGCAGAGGGTCGTCGGATTGCACCAACGCAGAGCCAGAGGTTGTGAGCGCACCACGTCTACGGAGAGGGTCGTCGGATCGCGCCAACGCAGAACAGAGGGTGGACGTACCGGGTCTACGCAGAGGGTCGGCGCTTCGCGCCAACGCATAGCCAGAGGATGGACATGCCGCGTCTGCGCAGAGGGTCGTCCCTCACGCCAACGCAGCACCAGTGTCGCATCGCGCCGTCACGTAATCTGATGCTCGCAGGTCTGCGCCACCGCAGCAGCTGACCCATCTCGCGCCACATTCGTTGCTGGGCCGTCCAGGCGCTGCCTTCGAGAGCGACGAGTTCGCCGTACACGCCACAAGAAACAAGGTTATTGAAAATGGGAAACGCTGACGCAGTAGACTCAATTGGGGGTATACAAATAAACCCCAGTGAGAAAAGATTATTTCTGAGTTATAGTGATGCCACCAAGTTAGTGGCTCATAAATTTGAGGGGGCAGGGAAAAACTGTCCGAATTCATCGATGATTGTGACAAAGCTTACAACGTAGTAGATCCTAGTTACAGGCAAGTATTTTTAAAATTTATTATTGGCCAAATAACGGTCTCCGCCCGCAGTAAGTCATTAGTTAGAGATCACACAGAAACTTGGTCTGATGTGAGGGCAATTTTGTTAGGGAATTACGAGTGCAAACGCACTATTGACTACTATGCCCTCGCCAAGTTCAATAGTAGGCAAGAAAAAGGGGGAAGTGTGGCTCAAAGGGGCTCTCGCGTGGACTCCATGCAATTCCAATTTCGAGAAGCAATGAGGAGGGTCATGGAGGACGAAGAAATTACAGGATGCAATGCGTTGATAGGGCCGTGTTTATACGAGGGTTGTATGATGAGCGGATAAAGACAGTAAAACGGGCCCAAGATGAACGGATCACCCTGTCCGAAGCTATTGATTTAGTAGCTAAGCAGGAGTGTGCAATAAACTCGGAAAGAGATAAGCGTAACAACTGTAGCTCGGCCGGAGAGAAGAAGTAGTGCGAAATGTTTTAAGGGTCGGAAAGAGGGGCACATATCGCGTGAGTGCAGGAAAAAGTATGCTGTCCGGATGACAGACACTGTAAGGGAGGTTCCCCAAAAGACAGAACGTAGTCGGCTGCCCGTAAAAGAAATCGATGTTCGTGAATTCAAAGGGACTGGATCGCGGGCACAGTGTCCCGGGGCACTCGCCTCCGTGTACTAAAGCCAAGCCAGTGACATGCTTCACGTGTCACCGAACGGGACACTATGCTCGTGATTGTCGCAAAAGTAAGTGGGCTAACATACGTAGGAAAAATGTCCAGGAAAACGAGCAGCGGGCGTAATGCCGCAGTTCTATTACGCTGCGTCAGGAATCATAAGAGCTGCTGACTGCACAAGGAAAAATGATTACATGTGCGTACAGACGCCCCCCCCCCCCCCCCCCCCCCCCCCGGGTGATCAAAAAGTCAGTATAAATTTGAAAACTGAATAAATCACGGAATAATGTAGATAGAAAGGCACAAATTGACGCACATGCTTGGAATGACATGGGGTTTTATGAAAACGAAAAATATACAAAATTTCAAAAAAAATGTCCGACAGATAGCGCTTCATCTGATCAGAATAGCAATGATTAGCATAACAAAGTAAGACAAAACGAAGATGATGTTCTTGACAGGAAATTCCTCAACAATAGCGGTAGTCGAGGAATAATGTTGTGAACAGCACTGTAAAGCATGTCCGGAGTTATGGTGAGGCATTGGCGTCGGATGTTGTCGTTCAGCATCCCTAGAGATGTCGGTCGATCACGATACACTTGGGACTTCAGGTAACCCCAAAGCCAATAATAGCACGGACTGAGGTCTGGGGACCTGGGAGATCAAGCATGACGAAAGTGGCGGCTGAGCACACGATCATCACCAAACGACGCGCGCAAGAGATCTTTCACGCGTCTAGCAATGTGGGGTGGAGCGCCATCCTGCATAAACATCGTACGTTCCAGCAGGTGTTTATCAGCCAGGCTGAGGATGATGCGATTCTGTAACATATCGGCGTACCTCTCACCCGTCACGGTAGCAGTTACAAAACCAGAATCACGCATTTCCTCGAAGAAAAAAGGCCCGATAACGGTAGATGTGGTCAATCCAACCCATACCGTGACTTTCTCGTAGTGCAATGGAGTTTCCACGACAGTTCAAGGATTTTCGGTAGCCCAAATTTTGCAGTTGTGGGCGTTGACAGGCCCTCGGAGCGTGAAATGAGCTTCGTCGGTCCACAACACGTTACTCAACCAATCATCATCTTCCGCCATCTTTTGAAATGCCCACACCGCAAATGCCCTACGCTTCACTAAAACGCCAGGTTACAGTTCACGATGCCGATGGATTTTGTACGGATAGCATCGGAGGGTACGCCTCAGTGCCAACCAAACAGTAGTGTATGGAATGCCGGTACGACGTGCGACTGCACGAGCGCTGACTTCCCCGTGCATAGACGAACCCACTATAGTCTCCATTTCTTACTGAACTGTCTCAGCAGCATTACGCCTTGCACTCGGTCAGCCACTACGGGGTCTATCGTCTAAACAATCCGTGGCTTCGAACTTCGAAATCATTCTCGCCACAGCTGCATTTGTCAACGGACCTTTACCCGTTCGAATCCCCTTCCTATGGCGATAGGATCGTAACGCTGAACTAGTACATTCCCCATTCTGATAATACAGCTTCACTGAAAGCGCCTTTTCAGGTAACGTCAACATGCTGCGACTGCTGGCGCATCTGATTCTCTCTCTCATTACAGCTCCTTTTATACACGATTGTCATGCGCAGTCACTAACGTTTTGCTGTCCAGCGCCATCTGTCGGACATTTTGTGAACTTCGTTTTTTGTTGTTGTAATAAAACCCCATGTCATTCCAAGCATGTGTGTCAATTTTTACCTCTCTATCTACATTATTCCGTGGTTTATTAAGTTTTCAATTTTATACTGACTTTTTGATCACCCGGTACTTCGCTTGGTTTCATTTTCCTTTGGTTGCGTACAACCCTCTTGGGCGGGGGCACAGGCGGCGGCCGGCTGACGCGCCTCGTTACCTACTCGGAATGGGCCTCTATCGCCCGGTCGCGTTGCAGCGACTGTTTCTGTGCGCGGGGCGACCTTGGCCGGTATCTTTCCAAACCTTGTTACATCTGCATAACTTGCTCGTAGAGTCTTCCCGTTTCTATCATCTTGTACAGTTAATCTATTGACGGTTGCTTCTTCGTATTCCTCCCTCAACTCTATCCATTCGCCTCGTACCTGCATTCTTCTATGGCCATAGTCCAACATGACTTTATTTTTGTCCAGGAACTCCCGTCCCATTAACCCATCAAATGGCAAATCAATACTCTCATTCACTACTTGGAACTGCGTGACCCAGATGCTTCCCTCATCGTTGCTTAAACGTATTGCCAAAGGACCCTCTGTCCTGACCTCTTCGGTTACGATACTGTTTATCGTTACCGCCCTTCTAGGATCCCACCTCACCTGTTCCTGCAGAACTTTGGACTGTATAAGATTAATATGGGCACCAGTATCTATCAGTAACTTTTTTTCAGAGCCTTTCACATCCTTGCTCTGTACACATTGTTTTTTGTGGTCTTCAGTCCTGAGACTGGTTTGATGCAGCTCCATGCTACTCTATCCTGTGCAAAAAAAAAAAAAAAAAAATAAAAAAAAAAAAAAAAAAAAAAAAAAAAAAGGTTCAAATGGCTCTGAGCACTATGGGACTCAACATCTGAGATCATCAGTCCCCTAGAACTTAGAACTACTTAAACCTAACTAACCTAAGGACATCACACACAACCATGCCCGAGGCAGGATTCGAACCTGCGACCGTAACGGTCGCGCGGTTCCAGACTGAAGTGCCTAGAACCGCTTGGCCACTCCGGCCGGCTATCCTGTGCAAGCTTCTTCATCTCCCAGTACGTACTGCAACCTACATCCTTCTGTATCTGTTTAGTGTATTCATCTCTTGGTCTCCCTCTACGATTTTTACCCTCCTAGCTGCCCTCCAATACTAAATTTGTGATCCCTTGATGCCTCAGAACATGCACTACCAACCGGTCCCTTCTTCTTGTCAAGTTGTGCCACAAACTCCTCTTCTCCCCTATTCTATTCAATACCTCCTCATTAGTTACGTGATCTACCCATCTAATCTTTAGCATTCTTCTGTAGCACCACATTTCGAAAGATTCTATTCTCTTCTTATTCAAACTATTTATCGTCCGTGTTTCACTTCCATACTCCATACAAATACTTTCTGAAACGACTTACTGGCACTTAAATCTATACTCTATGTTAACAAATTTCTCTTCTTCAGAAACACATTCCTTTCCATTGACAGCCTACATTTTATATCCTCTCTACCTCGACCATCATCAGTTATTTTGCTCCCCAAATAGCAAAACTCCTTTACTTCTTTAAGTGTCTCATTTCCTAATCTAATTCCCACAGCATCGCCCGACTTAATTTTACTACATTCCATTATCCTCGTTTGCTTTTGTTG
Source organism: Schistocerca americana (assembly GCF_021461395.2). Classification (NCBI taxonomy): domain Eukaryota; kingdom Metazoa; phylum Arthropoda; class Insecta; order Orthoptera; family Acrididae; genus Schistocerca; species Schistocerca americana. Next base: position 282,975,237 of record NC_060122.1, read on the forward strand.
ATTTTCATCTTATATCCTCCTTTCAAGACACTGTCCATTCCGTTCAGCTGCTCTTCCAAGTCCTTTGCTGTCTCTGGCAGAATTACAATGTCATCGACGATCTCAAAGTTTTTATTTGTTCTCCATGGATTTTAATACCTACTCCATTTTTTTTTGTTTCCTTCACTGCTGGCTCAATATACAGATTGAATAACATCGGGGATAAGCTACAATCCTGTCTCATTCCTTTCCCAACCACTGCTTCCCTTTCCTGTCCTTCGACTCTTATAACTGCCATCTGGTTTCTGTACAAATTGTAAATAGCCTTTCCGCTCCCTGTATTATACCCCTGCCCCCTTCAGAATTTGAATGAGAGTATTCCAGTCAACATTGTCAAAAGCTTTCTCTAAGTCTGCAAATGCTAGAAACGTAGGTTTGCCTTTCCTTAACCTAGCTTCTAAGCTAAGTCGTAGGGTCAGTATTGCCTCACGTGTTCCAATATTTCTACGGAATCCAAACTGATCTTCCCCGAGGTCGGCTTCTACCAGTTTTTCCATTCCTCTGTAAATAATTCGCGTTAGTATTTTGCATCCGTGACTTATTAAACTGTTTGTTCGGTAATTTTCACATCTGTAGGCACCTGCTTTCTTTGGGATTGGAATTATTATATTCTTCTTGAAGTCTGAGGGTATTTCGCCTGTCTCATACTTCTTGCTCACCAGATGGAAGAGTTTTGTTAGGCCTGGCTCTCCCAAGGCTGTCAAGAGTTCTAATGGAATGTTGTCTACTGCCGGGGCCTTGTTTCGACTTGGGTCTTTCAGTGCTCTATCAAACTCTTCACGCAGTATCATACCTCTCATTTCATCCTCATCTACATCCTCATCCATTTCCATAATATTGTCCTCAAGTACTTCGCCCTTGAATAGACCCTCTATATACTCCTTCCACCTTTCTGCTTTCCCTTCTTTGCTTGGAACTGGGTTTACATCTGAGCTCTTGATATTAATACAAGTGGTTCTCTTTTCTCCAAAGGTCTCTTTAATTTTCATGTAGGCAGTATCTATCTTACCCCTAGTGAGATAAGCCTCTACATCCTTACATTTGTCCTCTAGCCATCCCTGTTTAGCCATCTTGCACTTCCTGTCGATCTCATTTTTGAGACGTTTGTATTCCTTTTTGCCTGCTTCGTTTACTGCATTTTTATATTTTCTCCTTTCATCAATTAAATTCAATATTTCTTCTGCTGCCCAAGGATTTCTACTAGCCCTTGTCTTTTTACCTACTTGATCCTCTGCTGCCTTCACTATTTCATCTCTAAAAGCTACCCATTCTTCTTCTACTGTATTTCTTTCCCCCATTCCTCTCAATTGTTCCCTTATGCTCTCCCTGAAACTCTGTACAACCTCTGGTTTAGTCAGTTTATCCAGGTCCCATCGCCTTAAATTTCCACCTTTCTGCAGTTTCTTCAGCTTTAATCTACAGTTCATAACCAATAGATTTTACCTCCGGAATATTTTACCCAAGAGGACGCCATCATCATTTAATCATGCAGTAAAGCTGCATGCCCTCGGGAAAAATTACGGCTGTAGTTTCCCCTTGCTTTCAGCCGTTCGCACTACCAGCACAGAAAGGTCGTTTTGGTTAGTGTTACAAGGCCAGGTCAGTCATTCATCCAGACTGTTGCCTCTGCAACTATTGAAAAGACTGCTGCCCCTCTTCAGGAACCACACGTTTGTCTGGCCTCTCAACAGATACCCCTCCGTTGTGGTTGCACCTATGATACGGCTATCTGTATCGGTGAGGCACGCAAGCCTCCCCACCAACGGCAAGGTCCATGGTTCATGGGGGAGGTAAAAACCTACACCTGAACAATATTTTTTTTTTTTTAGATAGAGAGTAAATACGGTTTTTTGCCATTCTACTATTTTTCTAATCGAGGGGCGCTCCTTTAGCTTTTTCTGATGATACTTTAAGAAAAGAGCAGTAGAACGGGACGAACTGTAAATTTAACTGTATTACGTTCAACTTTGCGAAAAAGCCGGACACTATAAAAATCCGCCCGGACCCCGGACAAAGAGCTAAAAAGGAGGACATGTCCGGATTAATCCGGACGTCTGGTCACCCTACTCAGAACATCATCTTTGTTAACTGAGATGTGTTACTGCCTCTGCTTATCTCGGTCGCGTCAGCCGTCTCTTCATGGTCTGCTATCTCAGCTGTCGCCTCTGTCCCGTTATCCCGTGGCTATTCGAGTGGACTGCGCCCTTGGTAGCTGCGTCCCTTCGCTTATCTTCGTGCCTGTCAGTCTCGTTAGTGCCCCACTTTGCAACCTGCTGTGTTTGTTCGTCGCCGCCTTGTACACTCCGTATGCGTGATAGCGCTTCGGCCACGCGATTTTGCTTTCCTTCCTTATATGTGGTTTGGTAATCGTATTCTTTCAGTTTTAATCGAAGCTTCATTAATCTCGATGGTGGATCCGTAATGCTACATAACCACATCAGTGGTTTATGGTCCGGGAGTATCTTGAACTTCCTGCCAAAGAGATACGGTCGGAAGCACTTAACTGCCCATACTATGGCAAGCAACTCTCGCTCTATTGTACTGTAATTCAACTCTGCCTTGTTGAGAGTAAGTGATATGTACGCAATTGGTAAATCATTTCCCATTTTTCCTTTACTCAAATACGCTCCTAACGCGTACTTACTGGCATCAGTCGTTAATAAAAACCCTTTAGTGAAGTCTAGATACTGTAGTATCAGTGCCTTGGTGAACTTCTCTTCTAATGTTTGAAACGCCTCTTCCTGCGCTTCCGCCCAAGCATACAGAACTCCTTTCTTTAATAGTTCGTGTAGGGGTTTTGCAATTTTGCTAAATTTGCTCAAAAATCTTCGGTAGTATCCGATCAATCCCAGATAACTTTTTAAGTCATCATTCCCTAGTTTTCGTGTCACGCGAACTTTTATAAATCTTTCTTCTCGCGACCCGATTCTTATTTCTTCCGAATCCTCTGGGGCTGGAGACATGTCACTCCTACTCGTCGTGACCTTAACTTGATTCTTCGCTCTTCCGGGTGGACATTTACCGGGTGATCAAAAAGTCAGTATAAATTTGAAAACTGAATAAATCGCGGAATAACGTAGATAGAGAGGTACAAATTGACACACATGCTTGGAATGACATAGGGTTTTATTAAAACGAAAAATATACAAAATTTAAAAAAAATGTCCGACAGATGGCACTTCATCTGATCAGAATAGCAATAATTAGCACAACAAAGTAAGACAAAGCAAAGATGATGTTCTTTACAGGATATTCTCAATATGTCCGCCATCGTTCCTCAACAATAGCTGTAGTCGAGGAATAATGTTGTGAACAGCACTGTAAAGCATGTCCGGAGTTATGGTGAGGCATTGGCGTCAGATGTTGTCGTTCAGCATCCCTAGAGATGTCGGTCGATCACGATACACTTGCGACTTCAGGTAACCCCAAAGCCAATAATCGCACGGACTGAGGTCTGGGGACCTGGAAGGCCAAGCATGACGAAAGTGGCGGCTGAGTGCACGATCATCACCAAACGACGCGCGCAAGAGATCTTTCACGCGTCCGGCAATATGGGGTGGAGCACCATCCTGCATAAACACCGTACGTTCCAGCAGATGTTTATTAGCCAGGCTGGGGATGATGCGATTTTGTAACATATCGGCGTACCTCTCACCCGTCACGGTAGCAGTTGCGCATCATCTGTCGGACATTTTGTGAACTTTTTTCTTTTTTTTGTTCTAATAAAACCCCACGTCATTCTAAGCATGTGTGTCAATTTTTACCTCTCTATCTACATTATTCCGTGGTTTATTAAGTTTTCAAATTTATACTGACTTTTTGATCACCCGGTAGATGTAGTTCTTGCCGGCACGACGTTAAGTTACGTGTTAAATGTACCTCTACTGGATAGTGACGTATATTCGTTATATAGAACATACCCATTATCCGCGGAGTATGATAAGGCAAAGAAAATGTTCGCCTATATAAAACCTGAGAAAAACTACTTGCTTATTGATGATACGAACGCGCTACTGTCCCGTGACCAGTTACACTGCAAAACGGTCACGCTAAGAAGTCAGATTTGCAAGGAGATGTTTGTTTTAATGTCCACCTATGACAACGAGCGATGTGAAGCTCGTATGCTGCACCTTATAAGAGAAGTTCCAAAAGATTGCAATCAAAAGTATATTATATTGAATGAAAGTATCTGGACGCAGATACAAGACAATGAATGGCTGTATGTCGCACACAAGGACAAGGGTTTGACGATATTGTGCAAAGAGTTACCCCCTAATGATCTTATCATAAGAGGTACTGGTAAATTAACATTTACAAGCCAGTGTAAGTGATATGGTGCGCAAGTCATGCTACAAGCTGACCACGTAATTAGTACTAATGTAAGCAAGAATGACATAGTACCTATGTTTAGATATAGACTGTTGTATGATAAATGAGGAGAAGCAGGAGGTCACAAAAGTACCTGTATCGTCACCCTTAGAACATACTGTAAGACACTTAGATGACCTAAAGATAGCAAGTCACGAAATAGATGAACTACAAAGCGAAATAGAATACCAGCAACGAACGACCTTCCGAGGATGGTCACAAAGTATGTATTCCGTGTGGGGATACACAGGTTCAGTAACCCTAGTTTTAATTATTGCAATATGTTGCTCATGTATCTGTTTTATGTGTTGTCGAGGGTGTGGCAGAAGGTTGTGTGAAGTAGGAGGAAATTGTTGTGCTAAAGTGCGTGTGACAAATACGGTGGTAACAGATAGCCGCCGTGAAAGAAGTGTCCGATACGCTCCTTCCCTCCATTCTGTACAGTGTGGAGAGGAGGAAGATATGGACAGTATGAATTAAAGTATACACGACGTACGCCTCTCCCCGATCGAGTGCAGTGGAGAGAGCAAAATCAGTCGCCACGACTCACTAAACAAATCGAACCACGTGCAAATACAGTGGAGTCGTTGGTACTCAAGACAGACATAGGAGATGAAAATACAACTTAAAAATTATGTACAAGTGTAATTTGAAGTTGAATGACAAACTATATTGAATAAAATTGTATGTAAACTTTTTCCTTTTCTTTTGTGTTATGTTGCAAACTATGTGATCCGACATTAAAAAGAGGTCTGTACTATGTGTACTATTATGTGAAACCTTGGTAATATTTGGTATAGCTCTGGACCTTGAACTGTATAATCCAAAACTTTGTAATTTTGTTTGAACTACGAACAATGAAAAGAATGATATAGATGTGTAATGTGGGAGTTACTACGACAAGTAGGTGTGGACAACAAATAACCAAATGTCAGTTGTACTTACATTGTGCTTTCTATTTTTTTAATGACGATGTACTTGTATTAGAGTTTATGATGTGAAACGACTTTTTAAAATAAAGTCTGGCAAGTTTCACTGACACCGCACGTAGAGATCGAAAATTTTGTAAACTCGAGAGTCCGAGCTTACAATATTTTCCCCTGGGGAAGGGAGGTGTCGCGAATGATAGAAAATAGAGTTGAAACTCGAGTGAGATGTAGGCTTGGGAATTCTTGTTACCAGCGAGGCGGACGTGACCGGACGTGGCTTATGTGTAATGCTGACTCCGCTGACAAGAGCGGACTATGCCGCATCACGAGGCTCGAGAGCCGTCGCAAGACGCAACCCTTGGACAGCGGCGTACGGCCTGTTCGGCACGTAGGACTCACGTGTTACCCCGTGACACTCACGCAATGTTCAAGAGTACTGGAAACTTCTAGAACAAGTGTTTCCGGGTGCATTGCCGCTATAAAAGGGCTAGCCGCCATATTGTTGGGACAGTGATGGCAGTGATGGAGCAGCGGGTCGGTCGGTAAAATATGATTTAGCTGGAGTTTTGATGCTGTGAGATCGCAGTGCAGTGTTGCGTAGCTACGAGGAGACTTAAACATATTTCCATGTAATCAATTCTTAGTCCCGCCCGCCCGCCTCTGCGATATTGGGACTTAAACTCAGAGAACTATGAGAAGTTACGCTACTAAGAAGCCAGTTAGTCAATGTTGTGAATGGCTCTGAGCACTATGGGACTCAACTGCTGTGGTCATCAGTCCCCTAGAACTTAGAACTACTTAAACCTAACTAACCTAAGGACATCACACACATCCATGCCCGAGGCAGGATTCGAACCTGCGACCGTAGCAGTCACACGGTTCCGGACTGCGCGCCTAGAACCGCGAGACCACCGCCGCCGGCTAGTCAATGTTGTATATAAACCTGTATATAGAACGGATGTGCCGGGGGTGCTTCCAGTGTACATATACGCATGCACGAATTTATGATTGCATCCAGTGTACCCTGAGATCCCAGCCGAGTTCCGTACTCTAACTCACCCTACAGCGCTCTTTTCAGTGGAGCAGGTGCACAGCAGGCAGCCCGCGACCACGAGACTTCCTGTCAAGTAAGTTCTTTGACGCGCAATCTTGCAGTCCTTCTACTCCCTCTCAGCACTCATCAGTGGGACGCGACAGGATGATGAAGTAGCACTCCCAGAGATTTACATTTATTTTGTCCACAATGTTATGCATTTATTTAATACAACTATAGAACACGTGGAAATTGGTCACATACAACGAAATAAATCTCGGGTGAACAGCCTGGTATGAGTGTGCATAGGACACAATATTTCGGCAATCGACCACGTTGCCATCATCAGGTGCGCTGAGGTACTGACCGGCGGTGGACCGGCGTCATGTATACAGGGTGATCCATTGATCGTGACCGGGTCACATATCTCACGAAATAAGCGTCAAACGAAAAAACTACAAAGAACGAAACTTGTCTAGCTTGAAGGGGCAAACCGGATGGCGCTATGGTTGGCCCTCTGGATGGCGCTGCCATAGGTCAAACGGACATCAACTGCGTTTCTTTTTAAAATCGGAACCCCCATTTTTATTACATATTCGCGCAGTACGTAAAGAAATGAATGAATGTTTTAGTTGGACCACTTTTTTCGCTTTGTGATAGATGGCGCTGTAATAGTCACAAACATATGGCTCACAATTTTAGACGAACAGTTGGTAACAGGTAGGTCTTTTAAATTAAAATACAGAACGTAGGTACCTTTGAAAATTTTATTTCGGTTGTTCCAATGTGATACATGTACCTTTGTGAACTTATCATTTCTGAGAACGCATGCTGTTACAGCGTGATTACCTGTAAATACCACATTAATGCAATAAATGCTCAAAATGATGTCCGACAACCTCAATGCATTTGGCAAAACGTGTAACGACATTCCTCTCAACAGCGAGTAGTTCGTCTTCCGTAATGTTCGCACATGCATTGACAATGTGCTGACGCATGTTGTCAGGCGTTGTCGGTGGATCACTATAGCAAATATCCTTCAACTTTCCCCACAGAAAGAAATCCGGGGACGTCAGATCCGGTGAATGTGCGGGCCATGGTATGGTGGTTCGACGACCAATCCACCTGTCATGAAATATGCTATCCAATACCGCTTCAATCACACGCGAGCTATGTGTCGGACATGCGTCATGTTGGAAGTACATCGCCATTCTGTCATGCAGTGAAACATCTTGTAGTAACATCAGTAGAACATTACGTAGGAAATCAGCATACATTACACCATTTAGATTGCCATCGATAAAATGGGGGCCAATTATCCTTCCTCCCATAATGCCGCACCATACATTAACCCACCAAGGTCGCTGATGTTCCACTTGTCGCAGCCATCGTGGATTTTCCGTTGCCCAGTAGTGCATATAACGCCGGTTTACGTTACCGCTGTTGGTGTATGACGCTTCGTCGCTAAATAGAATGCGTGCAAAAAATCTGTCATCGTCCCGTAATTTCTCTTGTGCCCAGTGGCAGAACTGTACACGACGTTCAAAGTCGTTGCCATGCAATTCCTGATGCACAGAAATATGGTACGGGTGCAATCGATGTTGATGTAGCATTTTCAACATCGATGTTTTTGAGATTGCCGATTCTCGCGCAATTTGTCTGCTACTGATGTGCGGATTAGCCGCGACAGCAGTTGAAACACCTACTTTTTTTTAAATTCTTTATTCAATCATTATTATGATACAATTTAACCTACTACCTAAATACATTAGTAGGTCCTATTTTTAACTATTACAATTACAATCTGCAGCTATTATTATATTTAACACTACGGGTTACTACTGCGTTCCTTCACCACTATGGGGATTTTTCTACTATTATTTACTACGCTATTATTTTGGTGTTATTGTAATTTTCAGCTACTGTTAGATTTGGATACTACTTGTAACGAGTTACTATGACTACTCTACCTGCAGCGTTACAGGTGTGCCAGAAGAAGATACAAACCTAATTGTTGGCCTTTCCCACTGAGCTAATCCCAGTGGGAGTGCCCCTGGCACTGGGCTGGCCGATGACTTGGTCGCTGCACTTCTATACTAATATTATTATCCTAATTTGAACCTATAACTAATCTATATCTAATGTCGTAATCGGTGCGTTGTCAAGTCCGGTGGTGATGTACTAACCCCCCAACCTTATTCGAAAACCTGGCGGGTTCCAGCCGTGAGGCGGCTGGCCAAGTCCATGTCCTGGCGGAACAGGGAGGGTGCACGTGTCAAGTCTGGTGTTTTTTCATTGGTTGTTTCTTAGATACTCTTTGAGGACTTTACCTTAGATTGCATCTGCTAGGTGATTCAGGACTTTAAGAGTGTTTTCATGCCTGAGCAAGTGGTGCGTGTCGTTATTCGGCAGTTGTTCCCTAAATTGTTGTGCAACGTCGTCGAAGAGGGGACACTCGTACACCACATGACCTGGAGTGCCCTGCATTGCTCCACATTCACACGCTGATATTGCCCTTTCCCCGAACCGACACAAATATGTCGGGTAGGGTCCATGCCCAGTAAGAAAGTACAGCAAGCCTCTAGTGGGTATGATGTATGTGAGTTTTAAGCGTTCCTGTATGTTTGGAAGTAGTTCATGTGTTCTTCGCCCTGTCTCGTCATTATTCCAAAGTTCCTGCCATAATTCAATTCCCCTTCTTTTAATACTTTGTTTATCCCCTACATATACCCCCATGATTTCTTCAATTATTTCTCTTCTATTCTTCTTTATCCAATACCAGGTGGCCTGTTCCCTAATTTTTATGTCTAGTGGACATAACCCCATCCTACTGAACGCAGGAGCATATTTCGCTGCACTCTTCTTACGGCAATGGCAGCATGACCCTCGTGAGCCTGTGTGCTCAGACCGCTGACCCGTAGCCTACTATGGATGTGAGGATGCTGCTGTGATACAATTTGATCAGATCAGGTGGGAGATGGAATCTTTTGTGCCCTATTCCGATTAAATTGTTTAGTGCTGTTAGTGATCTCTGTGTTACCGTGTCAATGTGTGATGCGTAGTTCCACCTCTCTTCGACGATGACACCAAGATACCGGGCTTGTCGACGCCTGAGGACCGGCAGGCCGTTTATTCTGACTGTGGGATTTCTTAGTAGTTGACCTTTGAGTAATAGGTACGTTGACCTGTTAGGTGCGGTGGTCATTTTTGTTTTGTAACACCATGTGGTCAATATTGCTATAGCTCTCTCTACTTTTGGTTCTAACTCTTCGCGGCTACGGCCGCCGACCAGCAGGAGGAGGTCGTCTGCGTAGGCTATGACCTCTAGCACATATTCACTGCTCTTTGGTTCTTCTAAGAGTGGCTCCATATTTATGTCCCAAAAGAGTGGCCCCAGGACGGATCCCTGAGGACACCCCTTGGTGATTTTCTTACTGACTTTGCCGCCAGGGGCCGATAGCCAGACCTCCCTTTCTTCACAATAGCTCCTGAGACAGCCATACAGTGGCCCTGGGCATTCCTTCTCCCGCAAGCAGGAGAAGAGCGAAGGCCACCACAGGTTGTTGAAGGTGTCACTGATGTCCACCATGATACCGACAATGTACTTGTGCGGGGCAGAGTTACAGATATCCGCAGTCAGGGCGATTGCGTCAGACGCCGATCGTCCTGTCAGAAAACCGAATTGTCTGTCTCTCATCCCGCACAGGACTCGGTGTGCAGCCAGTCTGTCTGCTAGCAACCTCTCAAAAAGCTTGCCCAACAAGTCCAGTAGACATATAGGTCTGTACGACTTGGCGTCTGTAGGGTCTTTGTCTGGGCCTTTTTTGATTACAATTACCACTTGGGCATCATCATTTGTTGCAGGTCGTGGTTGACGTTTCACATGACGCTGAACACTTCCTGTTTCCTTAAATAACGTAACTATCCGGCGAACGGTCCAGACACTTGGATGATGTCGTCCAGAATACCGAGCAGCACACATAGCACACGCCCGTTGGGTATTTTGATCACAATAGCCATACATCAACACGATATCGACCTTTTCCGCAATTGGTAAACGGTCCATTTTAACACGAGTAATGTATCACGAAGCAAATACCGTCCGCACTGGCGGAATGTTACGTGATACCACGTACTTATACATTTGTGACTATTACAGCGCCATCTATCACAAAGCGAAAAAAGTGGACCAACTAAAACATTCATATTTCTTTACGTACTACACGAATATGTAAAAAAAATGGGGGGTTCCTATTTTAAAAAACGCAGTTGACATCCGTTTGACCTATGGCAGCGCCATCTAGCGGGCCAACCATGGCGCCATCTGGTTTCCCCCTTCAAGCTAGACGAGTTTAGTTCTTTGTAGTTTTTTCGTTTGATGCTTATTTCGTGAGATATTTGGCCCGGTCATATACAGATAACTAAAGTATATTCTGTATTCCTGAAGTTGCCTACGGAAATTATTAATAGACAAAGAAATAATATCTTCGGATTCAAGGTATTACAAGAGCTTAAAAAATGTCAAGCAAAATTTGTCAGAGAAGCTCAGCAAATATACACCTTGATTCTGGAATATCTAGAAAAATGGTTTGATTTCAGTGAAGATTCAATTTTTAGACTTAGCTCTCAGTTAAGTCTTAAAGAGTCGCTTAAAATGGAGAACATAATGAAACTTCTAGATTATTTCAACATAAACAGTGACGATTATTTTCTGAAATATGTGCACTGAATGACATTAATTAAGGACTTAGCAGACACAAACATTTCAGACAAGTGGGTGACATTTCTTAAGAGGTGCAAAGCACATAATTTTCTGAAAGTTGTTAAACATGTGCTAGCACCGCCACCGTCAAACGCGTTTGTAGAGCAGATTTTCCGTGTGATGCTAAAGAACTGGAGCAATGAGAGAAACTGACTGAAAGTGGGAATGGTGAATGCCGAACTACTTGTAAATTTTAACTAGTGTGTAAAATGTGCTGAATTTGCTAAATTTGTCAAATCTGGCAACGGGAAAGAACTTGTTACAGCTGTGGAGTAAGAAAACAAGTATAACTTCAAAATATAACAAGCAAAATAAAACGTTTATCCATTATGGATGAGGATTACTGCGACTGTGATGCATAAAGGTTCCTTGAAATTGCTGCAACCAGTCGTACTTTGCTTTATTATTCAATTTTATTATCCCATTACCGGTTTCGAACCGCTTAGCGATTCATCATCAGATAGTAAAATGGTTCAAATGGCTCTGAGCACTATGGGACTTAACTTCTGAGGTCATCAGTCCCCTAGAACTTAGAACTACTTTAACCTAACTAACCTAAGGACATCACACATATCAATGCCCGAGGCAGAATTCGAACCTGCGACCGTAGCGGTCACGCGGTTCCAGACTGTAGCGCCTAGAACCGCTCGGCCACTCCGACCGGCATCAGATAGTACATATTTACTGATTGTCTGCAGCAGTGTGCAGTGATACATCTTGCCACAACTTCACGACTCCCATACTGCAGCAGACAATCAATAAATATTAGTATTTCATGATGAATAACTGAGCGGCTCGAAACCGCTCATAGAATCGTAAAATTTAAGAAAAAAAAAGGCGACAGGTTGCTGTAATTTCAAGAAACCTTTAAAACAGGCAGAGAAACTAAGAGGCTCACAGAAGTGGCGGGATTCGCAGTATTAACAGTGAATATCGTGTTAAATAAATGCACACTTTCTGTTTTAGCAGCTACAATGCATGTCTGTGGAATGTGTTGTGAATAATAATAATAACGGTAATATAATTATACATTTTTGAGTTGGCCGGTTTTGGCTCCAATTAAGGTTGGCAACTCTAATGAAGACTGGACTCCTGATAAGCCACGTATCACTACCGAGAAGGGAGACCATCGTGTTCGGCATATGACTGTGGTGCGTCGTATTGCATGTATAGCAGCAGTTTGAGCAGCAGTTGGTATCACAGTACACAACGGACTGTCACAGATCGGTTACTTCAAGAACTGCTCCGAGCCAGACGTCCTGTAGCGCGCTATCCGCTGATCCCAAAACACCGCCATTTACGACTTCAGTGGCGTCAAGTAGGAGTTCAATGGAGGACAGGGTGGAGCTCTGTTGTACTTTTTGATGAAATCTGGTTCTGCCTCGGTATCAGTGATGGCCTTGTTAGAAGGAGGCCAGTTGAGAGGCACCAATCTATTCGCATACTAGACACATTGGACCTGCACCTGAAGTTATGGTTAGTGATTCATTTAGTATGACAGCAGGAATGCTCTTCGTGGTTATATCACGCACCCTGACTAGAAATTTATACGTCAGTCTGGTGATTCGACCAATTGTACTGCCATTCCTGAACAGCATTCCCGGGGATCTGTTCCAACAAGAAATATTCGTCCACATACCGATAGTGTAGCCCATTGTGCTCTAAACTGTCGAAATGTTGCCTTAGCCTGATCGATCACCAGACCGGTCTCCAATCGAGTGCATATGATACATCATCGGACGAGAAATGTATCGTCATCCACAAATAGCAGTAACCGTACCTGTATTGATGCACCAAGTGCAACAGGCATGGACCTCTATCGCACGAACTGACATCCGGCTCTTGTACGACACAATGCTTGCACGTTTGCTTGCTTGCGTTCAACATATTGATGTGTACACCTGTTATTAATGTACCAGCGTTTCACATTTGCAATGACTTACTTCACGTGTACCTTAACCTGTCATCGCAACGTTAATCACTTAAATATCTTACCTAGACAAATTTATTCCGGAAATTACATTATTCTACATTAATTATTTTTTGGCGTTGTAATTTTTTTCCATTAGTATATTTTCTTCGGTGGATTCTACCAAGAATCTCTGGGTGAATGAAGTTTTTCAAGACGAACAGACGCTAATTACTGTGCTAAAGAACTGGATTTCCTTAACCTACAGAAGTATTTTGAACAAATACTTGAGTGAACAGTATGTGAAGGAAACAAACGCCAAGGGTATAAATCCTGCAGACCAAAGACACTTCAAACCACTGGAAGATGTATATCTGGGTGTAGAAATGATGAGCGACTTTAGTAGAATATTTCTTCAAATTACGTTCCAACAAAAGACGTGTCCTCTCGCTGTCGTGATTCTCCTGTTACAGGATGTTGTCAGTTATTGTAAAAGAAACGTGCGATTTTCGTGACGACTCTGCTTTCCTCTTACGGCCTGTCTCCAACTCTCTAAAGCAGTGGTCGTCATTCTTCTTTGCTCAAGAGCACATATTGACATTGTGGGGCGGCATCTCGGGCCGCATATGTACCGATATTACAATTGATTAGCGCTGTTGTTGTTGTGGTGTTCAGTCCTGAGACTGGTTTGATGCAGTTCTCCATGCTACTCTATCCTGTGCAAGCTTCTTTATCTCCCAGTACTTACTGCAACCCACATCCTTCTGAATCTGCTTAGTGTATTCATCTCTTGGTCTCCCTCTACGATTTTTACCCTCCACGCTGCCCTCCAGTACTAAATTGATGACCCCTTGATGCCTGAGAATATGCCCTACCAACCGATCCCTTCTTCTTGTCCAGTTGTGCCACAAATTTCTCTTCTCTCCAGTTCTATTCAATACCTCCTCATTAGTTATGTGATCTACCCATCTAATCTTCAGCATTATTCTGTAGCACCACATTTCGAAAGCTTCTATTCGCTTCTTGTCCAAACTCGTTATCGTCCATGTTTCACTTCCATACATGGCTACACTCCATACAAATGCTTTCAGAAGCGACTTCCTGACACTTACATCTATACTCGATGTTAACAAATTTCTCTTCTTCAGAAACGCTTTCCTTGCCATTGCCAGTCTACATTTTATATCCTCTCTACTTCGACCATCATCAGTTATTTTGCTCCCCAAATAGCAAAACTCCTTCACTAATTTAAGTGTCTCACTTCCTAATCTAATTCCCTCAGCATCACCCGACTTAATTCGACTACATTCCATTATCCTCGTTTTTCTTTTGTTGCTGTTCATCTTATACCCTCCTTTCAAGACACTGTCCATTCCGTTCAATTGCTCTTCCAAGTCCTTTGCTGTCTCTGACAGAATTACAATGTCATCGGCGAACCTCAATGTTTTTATTTCTTCTCCATGGATTTTAATGCCTACTCCGAACTTTTCTTTTGTTTCTTTTACTGCTTGCTCAATATACAGACTGAATGGCATCGGGGAGAGGCTACAACCCTGTCTCACTCCCTTCCCAACCACTGCTTCCCTTTCATGTCCCTCGACTCTTATAACTGCCATCTGCTTTCTGTGCAAATTGTAAATAGCCTTTCGCTCCCTGTATTTTTCCCCTGCCACCTTCAGTATTTGAAAGAGAGTATTCCAGTTAACATTGTCAAAAGCTTTCTCTAAGTCTACAAATGCTAGAAACGTAGGTTTGCCTTTCCTTAATCTTTCTTCTAAGATAAGTCGTAGGGTCATTTTTGATTGGTAACCTACATAAATTAATATGTTATGAGGTCCCATCAGACTAGGTGTAGTAAGGGTCTGAGAAGTTGGTCGACAATCCCCAAGTACTGATCGTTGAAAGTCGACACCATCCGAAACTTTTCCTGTCGATTGTTCTCTGTTTCAGATTGCAGCCACCCGTGGCGACCCTAATACTGTGACATTATAATTGCCTGACGAAGTTTGTTATGTTGTCGGAGTGAGAGAACGACTGATTAATAACAGCAATCGTACTTGTGTTTAAATGCATTATGCAATAGGACACAAGATCACAAATTTTTACTGAATGTTTTGAAAGTCATTTTTCTTCTACTCATTGCGTTGTATTACAACAGCCATAGTTTAATTTCATATTCATTGCTACAAATATGAACAGCATTTGAAGATGATGTCTCTCTACTGCGCATTCTCGAATCTATGTTACCTGCGTTTCAAAATTTTTACCGCACCAGCTTATCGGTACGAGTTGCGCACACCCAGCGAGTTGTCAGTACTGGAAGACAAACAGTAAAACATTCCCCTTCTCACAACCTCTAACCACGCAGTGCCGCCTAACTTACCCCTCTTCCCCTTGTTATCAGCTGTCAATTTTACTTAGCGCCGTACAGTAGAGGAGGACGCCGAACGGCGGCCGGCCGTCGCCGTTCTGGACCAGCCTGATGAAGCTGTGCCAAGTCACTGATGACACGGAACAGCAGAGGGCGTAATGGCAACGCATGCGTTGCCGCACTGAATTCCTTTGTTACAAGGACGAAGCCACTGCAGCAGGCCCAGGAGAATCCACACGAGCCCAGCCGCAGCACCCGGACTGACCCAGCTTTAACGAACACGCAGCGACATAGGTAACGATACACGATACCTCACAATAACATTATCTCACCTTGCATGCTCTGTCGCAGCTAGCAAGCCGCTACTGCCCTTACTACTCGTCCTACTGCCGCAGAGGTTTATTTCCCTTTGCGCTTGCCTTGGCACTTTTTTTCCTCTGCCGTTACAACCGCTACCCTTCGATCGTTTTCGACCACTTCTAACTCCTGATGGACCATGTAAATGAGTAATCTTACCCAGACGCATGGATAACATCACAGCCAGCATCCTGTGACTCCTGATTCAAGAACTAACATGTTATACGGAGGTGACTGTAGAACTTTTGGTTTGGTCACCACGTTGGTGTGGGCGTGGAGGGGCCCCATCCTTTATTATTTAGTTAGCTCACGGCCGGGTTCATCGACGACATTTGATATTAAGCACATCTTAAAATATTACTGTCTCTATATTTTTGTGTGTTTGTGAGCAGAAAAACTACGTTCTGAAGAATCTCGTAACGTTAGCTGACACTTTTCAATTCAGCTGTTAGTTGCTAGATGCAAGTTACTATACCACGTGCGTCAAAAAAAAAAAAAAAAATGGTGAATATCAAAATATAAAGGAAACAGGAGTTCCAAGCAAAATACTTTCATTGGTCTTCAGTGTAACTGCCATTAGCTAGGACACACTTCTGACATCAGTTGTAAAGCTATTGGAAACTGTGTGCAGACGCTTCTTGTGGAATTTCTCGAAGCACTGTGCTCTGGTGAAACGTTAATGGATATCAGCAACGTCTTCATGCTCTACTATCTTTCTCAGTACCAGGCGACTGTTCTTTAAAAACTTTCTTATTCTTTAGATTTGGCACTGGAAGACTTCTTTTTCTTTCACCGCCTTAAATTACCTACGAAAGGCTTATACTTTGCAGACGTCGCGCGTGACCATGGTGCTCAAGTGATTCCACAAGAAGCGTCTGCTGACAGTTTCCAACAGCTTTACACTGACGTGACAAAAGTCATGGACACGTCCTAGTATCGTGTCGTACCTCCTTTAGCGCGGCATAGTGCGGCAGCTCGACATGCATGAATTCAACTAGTTGGAAGTCTTCTCCAGAAATATTAAGCTATGCTCCCTCTATATCCGTCTATAATTGCGAAAGTGTTGCCTGTGTACGATTTTGTGCACGAACTAACCTCTCGATTATGTGCTATAAATGTGCGATGGGATTCCGGACAGGTGATGTGGGCGGCTTAATCATTCCTTCGAATTGTCCAAAATGTTCTTCAAACCAATCGCGAATAATTGTGATCCAGTGATACGGTGCACTGTCATCCATAAAAATTCCATCGGCGTTTGGGAATACGAAATCCATGAATGGCTCCAGATGGTCTCCAAGTAGCTGAATATAACGATTTCCAGTCAATGATCGGTTGAGTTGGAGCAGAGGACCCAATCCATTGCATTTAACACATTCCACACCATTATGGAGCCATCACCATATTGCACAGTGCCTTGTTGACAACTTCGGTCCTGGCTTCGCGGGATCTGTGCTGACGTGTACGGGTCGTCTGGGTAGAATGGCTCGCACTTGTATTAGATTTACGTGCTCCAAGGTGGGCACAGGGGCTGTGACAGTGCAAACAAATCAGTGACACACAAATATAGACTTTATTGTGCTGTGATATGTAAGCAACGTGTGGGATTGCTTACGGACAGATGCAAGTAAGAAGTGACCTATCAAGGTATACATTACTAAGTACAATGTCAACAAGATTATGTTCGTCCTGGGCGTCACACTGTCAATCAATGTAGTAAACACTTGTCCGTATGCGAAGGCTATAGGCAACTACACTTGTAGACTAAATCTCGCAAGCTGATCTCCACTACAAACTGTAGCTACGAACTGCAAACCTGGAACTCCATACTAGAACTGTCATACGCCGACGCCGGACATGAACTGTCCGTTGCTGCCTGTGATTTCCGCTTATCACAAAGCGGAAGTCGATCTTATTGGCGGCGGCCTGGAGTTTGCTGACTGGATTTTGCTTATGGTTGGCAGCGAACTTCAAAGCATTGTCCGTGGCACCAGTCGGAAACTGCCCCAACGCGCTAGCTCCGGTTGCATCCATTGGCGAGAAACAATATGTGTCACATTCGGAACCAACAATCAGTTCTTACCAATTGAAATCGGGACTCATGTGACCAAACCACGGTTTCTTCCAAACCTCCTTTCCCTTTTTCTTCTGATTACCAGTGTGCTTACAACTGTTAATCCCAATAACCATAGCAATGTCTAGAGAACGGATGATCAGCAGAGAATATTCGCAACAGGTAACATTCCCTACGAAATAAGAATACACTGTACCTGAAACTGATAGCTTCTGGAGTGCTGTTAAAGACATATGTAATCTCGACATAAATGACGAATTCAAAGAACCAGCGGAGTTTGCACCGCCAGTGAGTTCTTTGCTCCACGGCAACACTTCATGTGAAAGAGTTTTTTTTCGTCTAAATTGGGTATAAGAAAAATCCAAGATTCGATATAGTCCAGCATTAGATACTGCAAATGAGCTCATTCTGTCATCTCAACTTTTGAAAGACTGTGGTAGATCCGAACGTTTCCAAGTCACCAAGAGTATTCTCAACTCAATTACAACAAATTTGTATTGACCTAGCATGCAGAAGATGATGGACTTTCTGTTTTTATTGAGCATCCATTTTATCATAAACAATTATATGAAATATGTCGTATCTTGGTACAGGAAAAAATGAGTAAAGACATCTTATGTAATAGTGTCTGTGAACAACATGGAAATCAAATACATAAACCAAACGAATTGCAGGTTACATGATATAAATTAGCAACAATACAGCAAAGTATTTAAATATAATGCAAATAGAGCGGGAAATGCGTCTGCTAATCGGACCTGTGGTAATCAATATTCTAAGTATGTACCTTAAACATGAGCGTTTCACTTTCATGCTGCCACTACTACTACTGCTGTTAAGGCATGTCCACATGATGCCTTTTTTCTGTTCATCTTTGTACATGAATATAAATTTCCAACAGCACAACTATGCATGCACATTTGTGCATGTGTAATTTCCTGGAAATGTTTGCTGTTAGTGATTTATGTGCAATAATATCTTTTGGCTCCAAAGGAAGCACCCTTAGATCTATAGATGCTTACATGTCGTATGAAATGCCACTTCTAAAGATTATTTAAATAAAATTTGAGATGAGATGCCCTCAGGAACAAATATTACATAAAATATCTCTGATCACACTACTGTAAAGAATAAATTTCAAAGTAGGAAAACAGAGAAGAATAACCGAGAAATTTTTGAGAAGTGTATATGGAAACTGTGGACGAAAATTCACACAATGGCAACTTAACAGCACAACTCTGGAGCCTGACATTTGAAGAAAAGAAATTATGGAGTATCTGTAGTTCCTCAAAAAACTGGTGGAAATAGAAATGAAAGGCACTGATGGTGGAAAAAATACAAAATTGGAAAACACAATCTCCATGCTACCAGATTTTCCAAATTTGTGGAGTCCAAAGACGTTAATCTACGTGGTAGACAATGAAAACCTCGTAACTCCAATTTGTTAAGTTTTGCAGATGAAGCAAACACGGTTGCTTAAAAAATCAAAGAAATTTGCTACCACAAGTAGCAGTATAGCAGAAGCCTACTTATTGTCAGACAAGAGAAATCCAAGCACTTTCAAACCTCTCTTGGAATGTAGACTTACTAGTTACTGAAATTACAAGTTTTCCCAGGTAGATGGAGTTCCGGGGTTTGCATTTCCTACGATCGATATTGCAATCTTTCATGAGTGAAGTTGTGTAAAAAGCCTCTTTCACAAAATAAGATACAAATGACGCATTGAAGGTTAAGTAACCTTCACATAACGAATAAGAACCTCCCGTAAGTATTCTTTGCTTTGTTTTGAAATGGGGAATAAATAATTCAGAGTGGTACTTAAGTCGACGATTACTGGCTAAAAAAATGTTATCGCAGCAGAAAGTCTAAAAATCTCACTGTGACTTCTTTCTGAAGTTTGCAAACAACGTTGTCGTCGCTTTTATTTGGATACATCTTTACCTATAGTTGCTTTTGCGTTTTCTGTTTCTGTTGCCTTTTCATCACAATAAACGCAGACCAAATTCCCAAGCAAAGAAGGAGATCGGTAGCAGACTATCCATGCAACGAGGCGACGTGTGGACACGGAAACGCTTATTCGTACATGCGCTCTTTCCTCTAATTTTTGTGCATGCCCTCTTATCCTGGAGCGTCTGCGATTGAGCATGAGGAAACATGCATTGTGTCGAAACACTTATACTACTACTACAACTACTACTACGAGGTTCTTAAGGGAGATCATTGGTTAGCAACCGATAAGTTCGTAGTGAACGTTATGTTTCGAGGTGACAATGAGAGAAAAATCTTATTTTGTGGTCAATAAAGGGCTATAGCGTATTTTCGGCATGGAGATCATGAATATGGATACCCACTACACAGTACCTTCTCAAAACGACAAGCAGAGGCGGAAAATATAGCGCCACAGATGCGAACTATATCAGCAGCTGCACACAGCTCGGGTAAGACGTCCTCTACTACAAGAAATACTACCATCAGGTCAAATTTTCAAGAGATGACAGACAACTTGTAGATGGAGATTTTGATGCAGAAAACACTACAACAGATAAAAGAGCTGGAGAAAAACGGCAAGAGACAAATACACGAAAACCTGCACAACCAATAAGGGTCAACTGAGAGGAAAATATCAGAGCGAATGCGCAGAATGGATCACAAATAATTCCGGCACAACGACAAACATATTAGAACAGATATAGGAAGATAGAGTTGGGCCCATGTAAGGTATACGTCGAAAGTCTCGACAGAAATATTGGCAAACTCCATCCAATGGCCGTGAATAAACAAATTTATACAAGAGTACCGATTATGAAATCTGATATCATTAATGTGTCAGCTATTGGCAAAAACCGTGTAAAAACTGAGTTTAGAAAAAGTGAATCAGAAAACCAGTTAGTGCAGGAAGAAGTTCTCTAAGAATACAATCTCATACGTATGGTGAGCAAACATGGTGTAATCAGGGAGTTGACCTCTTAATTAGCGAAGGGGAGATATTGGACGTCATCATCAGTAAATCTGAAGTTGTAAAGGTATGAAGATGCTCAAAACATGTGACGCAAAATTGAATTGATATGCACTGCAAACATCAAACTTGTGTATTAACATTTGATGCACAGACTCTACCGGCAAGGTGTCTGATAGAGCCGTATGTACCTGCTGTAGATACTGTTTGAAATGTATGTGTTACAGCCATGTTAGCAATCAGTGCAGAAGAAGGACACAGTGTGAAAGATGTGGTGGACAATACATGTCACTGACATGTCCATGTTTGTCCATTAATTTAGCAACTGTGAAAACTCCAGTGTAGCTGCATCAGAAATTGCTTAGGAGCTATGCACTCCATGCCAACAAATGCATTGTTAGCTGAAGCTGCAGAAATACTCATTGGTGTATGATGGAAATTAATTATGAACATATTCCTTCTAAGAACCTTATCTTGCTGTAATTGACCACCTACTGATAAACTCGACAGATGGTTTCAAGGAGAGAGAATAGACAGAGGATAAACATTGACCCAAAATTATAACTCTGTTCAAGCTTCGTGAACCTAAAGGACATTTTACCTAATCTCTGAAGACGCCAACACATCCTAATTCAGAATACCAATATAGCTAATAACAACAAATAATGGTGCAGAACAATTAGTAAAAGCCTCTATTACTGATAATTTACCATAATATCTCTAGATCTATGTTGACAGCTCCAAAATACCAGATAATGATAGAGTGGGTTGCACTTTCCTGTCCAAGCACAAATTACAAGGAATTAATATCACTTCCCAGTGAAACTTATAGCTTTTCGGCAGAAGCTATAGCTATACTTGCAGCTTTAAATTAATCGCAGACCTTCACAGCAAGAAGAATTTTGATTTTAATGGACTGCAGAAGCTTGCTACAAGACTTGCAAACACCTGCCATTCCCAAGAAACCTTATTCACTGGTAATGGACATCATGAAGGCTACCAAGAAAAGTAAAATTTATGTGGGTCATAGGACATGCCAACATTAAATATAATGACGAAGTCGATGGCTTAGCGAAAACCGCTGCTCAACACAGTACTTTTATAACTATCTTATTCCCATCATCAGACAAGGTGACAATGGAACAACGAATATCAAGCCTCATTGCGCATTTAAGGGAAATGTTATGGTCAAATACAACTGCACATTCCTTCAAAATCCTGGTTCTACACATTTTAGGTGAACAAAACATTTATAAACTCCTTAATCCTAATGAGATTTAATCATGAATCTTCCCTAGCCATTATCACCGATTACATGTCCGAGACAATCCTTATTGTGAATGTGTTGCAATAATGAATCACATCTTTTTCGAATTTAAACTACATGAAAACCAGCAAATCGGATTTATTCAGCAGTTAATCAGACCCCATCAACCATTACCAACTTCCTCAGCAATTCTGCTGCATCAAAATAATATATTAGGTATGAAATTTTTACGTAAATATGACTTCAGTATGTAAAATCCCAATACACTGAAGATGGCTGTATGGGGTTCAGACCAAAAGTCTAAATAAGTAAATAAACACTACTACTACTACTACCACTACTACTACCAACACCACCACTGCTACAGATATGTCTATGCAACTATTATTATTATTTCTTTCCTTTCTCAGACTTTATGTCTGGTTAAAAATAGAAAGTGACGTGGACCTTGATCAAGTGTGACTTCCTTTTAACTGTATGGTATATGTTACATTTAGGAACTTTCAGGTAATTGAACATGTATCAATAATTACAGATTTCTATAGTTGTATATATACATTTGGATGTAGCTGTATTGCGTTTATGTACTGGTGGATATCGTGTGGTATGATTCCTGTAGTTGATAGAATAATTGGTATAATGTCAACTTTATCCTGATGCCACATGTCTTTGACTTCCTCAGCCAGTTGGATGTATTTTTCAATTTTTTCTCCTGTTTTCTTCTGTATATTTGTTGTATTGGGTATGGATATTCCGATTAGTTGGGTTAATTTCTTCTTTTTATTGGTGAGTATGATGTCAGGTTTGTTATGTGGTGTTGTTTTATCTGTTATAATGGTTCTGTTCCAGTATAATTTGTATTCATCATTCTCCAGTACATTTTGTGGTGCATACTTGTATATTTTATTAGTTTATGTTGTATGGCAAGTTGTTGATGTATTATTTTTGCTACATTGTCATGTCTTCTGGTGTATTCTGTATTTGCTAGTATTGTACATCCGCTTGTGATGTGATCTACTGTTTCTCTTTGTTGTTTGCAAAGTCTGCATTTATCTGTTGTGGTATTGGAATCTTTAATAATATGCTTGCTGTAATATCTGGTGTTTATTGTTTGATCCTGTATTGTAATCATGAATCCTTCTGTCTCACTGTATATATTGCCTTTTCTTAGCCATGTGTTGGGTGCATCTTGATCGATGTGTGGCTGTGTTAGATGATATGGGTGCTTGCCATGTAGTGTTTTCTTTTTCCAATTTACTTTCTTTGTATCTGTTGATGTTATGTGATCTAAAGGGTTGTAGAAGCGTTTATGAAATTGCAATGGTGTAGCCCATGTATTTATATGAGTTATTGCTTTGTGTATTTTGCTGGTTTCTGCTTGTTCTATAAAGAATACCTGTCCATAATGTAGGTTTTTTATGTCGATAAATCCCCTTCCTCCTTCCTTTCTGCTTAATGTGAATCTTTCTGTTGCTGAATGTATGTGATGTATTCTATATTTGTGGCATTGTGATCGTGTAAGTGTATTGAGTGCTTCTAGGTCTGTGTTACTCCATTTCACTACTCCAAATGAATAGGTCAATATTGTTATAGCGTAAGTATTTATAGCTTTTGTCTTGTTTCTTGCTGTCAATTCTGTTTTCAGTATTTTTGTTAGTTTTTGTCTATATTTTTCTTTTAGTTCTTCTTTAATATTAGTATTATCTATTCCTATTTTTTGCCTGTATCCTAGATATTTATAGGCATCTGTTTTTTTCCATGGCTTTTATGCAGTCACTGTGGTTATCCAATAAGTAATCTTCTTGTTTAGTGTGTTTTCCCTTGACTATGCTATTTTTCTTACATTTGTCTGTTCTGAAAGCCATATTTATTTCATTGCTTAATGCTACTGCTATCTTTAGTAATTGGTTGAGTTGTTGATTTGTTGCTGCCAGTAGTTTTAGATCATCCATGTATAGCAAATGTGTGATTTTGTGTTGGTGTGTTCCAGTAATATTATATCCATAATTTGTATTATTTAGCATGTTAGATAGTGGGTTCAGAGTAAGGCACAACCAGAAAGGACTTAATGAGTCTCTTGATATATTCCACACTTAATCTGTATTGGCTGTATTATTACTATTATTATTATTATTATTATTATTATTATTACTGCTACTAACAATATTAAAATTTGTGAGATTGCTTCAAAATTTTGTGTATTGTACCACAGTCTAACATAACAGTCGTGACACTCACTGCTGTAAAAGTTGTTACCTTTCGACAGCTGGAGCGGCACCAATCCTCTAAGTGGCGAGAGAGGGGAACTTAAAATGTGTCGTAAGCATAATGTTTGTTTTGCACCCCTTTCCTAAATGATTTACCAAATATTTTAATTTTTTTGCCTCCAAGAGTTTGTGTAATATCAGAAGGCATAGACGTTTCTAAAAATGATTCTACAATAAGCTCAAGTAGGGATAAAACTCATGAATCCAGAGGCAATTTACGATACATTCGTGAAGAAACATTTGTGATGTTGCATAGAACTGCAGCTTACCACGTTGATATCAACGGAATATAAACATATAGATTCACACATTAGAAGCACAGACATGTACCTCTACATGCAAAAGAGATTGACGCCCCATTTGTCGTTCCATAGACCTACTGCGCTTTAGTTATTGTCGTCTGTTGCCACAAGTATGAACTTCATCTTTCTATTATTCGAAGTGGAAGGAGCAACTGCCAAATAGTGGGAGAAATATACTGTGAGAGAAAATCGCTAGTCCTCAAAGCCAATAACACTATCAGAAGTGCTGACATATGTTAAATTTGCCATTAGAGACTTTTCACCCAATGACATATGCAGTGGCTTATCAGTATCGGAGAAATGCTGTACCTTCTGCTTTAAAAGGTGGAACAAAATGTCACATATGCCACATTTTATTTGTATGCCTTCCATGTACCTCTGTAATGTACACACAGATGGAAACATAAAACATTCTGATAAAACCAGTATGCCTGAGTGCTGTAATGTAATAAATTTAGAGCAAAACAGCTTAGTTTTGTCTTTCCATCTTGCAGATGGCATGCTAATCTGGTTTAACAACAAGCCAAGGGCATCTTTTTTTAAACATTGGGATCCTATAGTCTTCAAAATTTGTTTATCTTCTTCAATTGATCCTTCTGATAAAGTATCTGTTGCTGTCTGTACTTAAAATGATAGATACTTTCCTAGTCCCATAACAGTTTCTCACAAAGCCTAGCGATCTGCACATTCTGATACTCCACAAGCTTTTTCTAAACACGAATAACTGCACTTAATTTTACCACTTCCTCGTCAAAGCAGGTCTGTGTTGAAGATTCAGATGAATCTGGCACTGATAAATGGAGAGTTGGCTGCTTTTGTACCATGAGTGTTTTACAGCTTTAGTCGGATTGTCGAACCTTTGGGACAGTCTCCTCTTTGTCAGTTGAGGTTGCGTATTCGGAATGTCAAACAATGCGCTTAACTGCATTCCACACGAGTTTATTATTGTTTGCATTCATGAACTGGTTTTGTTCGACATGTAGCGGACAAAACTTATTATTTTAAAGGTAAACAGGGTCTTTTTTCATAAGATCTTCTCGTCTGGTATTCACTAGCCATTTTGTACTCATAAAACGAAACATTAATCATCAATATAAGTGTAATTTGCAATCGAATCCTGACGATTCAGTTTAGTAACATAATGGTATATACCTCTCAGGGTTCTTAGGAAACCTAAAATAAGACATCTGTGGTCTCGTCTTCTTGTTGTTGCTGCCATTTATTGCACTGTGCTACGCTACCATTTGTAAAAACCATTCTACAAACCATCATAACCACTATTCGCTTTCACTGGACACTTGGCGCGCTGCTGGCGCAGTAGGCAACAAAATCGAGGCGAAGTGTCGCGACTGTTCAGCCTAGTTTACACGGCGACACTAGGTTGCAGGCAACTACGCTACCGGCTACTGCGCAAGCGCGCCGCACGTTTGCGCAACTCGTTGGTGAAACTTAACAGTTTCGGCGTGTTCAAACTTTTGCGACACTAGTTGCATGGGTTTTGAGGTTATATGTGTTCGTAGAATGTAGACAAACTGAAATATGAAGTGGGGGAAGGAGAATAAAGTTCGCTTTTTGTATATATATGCTTTGCATAAGTGTTTGTGGGATTTCAGAGATGCTGATTACAAAAATAAGAACATATTGCTGCTCCTGAGACCGTGATGTGCGATCAGAAAATAGTTTGAGAATATCTGAGCTGCAGGGCAAAAGTTATTTAATTAGGAGCACATATACAACTGAATTAATAAAAATACAAGCAAATGTAACTCTGGCTGTAGAAATGATCTTGTATTTAAAACGTCGCAGTAGTGCTCCCGATTCGCGTGTGTTTGAATTTTGAAACATTGCCATCTTCAAGAGAGTAGTTTGCAAACCATTCTCTTCTTAAATGCGGGCTGCTTCGAATAATTATTGCTGCTGATGTTAATAATCATTACTGTTAATAATTATTGGTGTTAATGAAAAAGCGTCATCACAACTGAAACCGCGTCTTATAACATGCCGAGTGTTCCAGATTGTAATGCATGCAATGTGATATGTAATTTCAGTTCTGGCGACAATGCTTCACGCATTACAATATCTTTATTCCTTATCGCATAATTAACTCTATTTAGAAAAGACGTTAACAGTTCTGGTGACATTATAACATAATTAAAAGAGCTTCTTGAGTCTTCCATTACACATTATTTCAGCAAGGATGCTGAGCAACTGAGCTGACGTCTTTTCTTCATCCAGTCACGAATCGAAACACGTTTCTTATTTTTATCTTATGCAGCGATTCCACGCAACAAGCTTTAACTCCATCACAACTCGTGCGACATGTAGCTGGCAAAACTTTCATTTCAGTCACGACTCAGGAACCCACAAAACGACGTAACTGAAGTATATACTGGTTTCGCCGTGTCTACAGTCAAATATGAAACCATTTGCGTGCAACTCATTGAAGCAACGAGTGGCGCAACCCAATGTCATCGTGTAAACTAGGCTTTATGGTAGACTGATTGTGCGATAATTTTGTGTGACTGGTACGATGTTTTTGCATTTAAAAGTTGGCAACCCTTTGCTATAAAGTCTGTGACTCAAATGTAAACAATTGAGTGATGCTGGAGAGGGGTGTTGTCATAGATGAATATGTGATTGTTTACATCAGCGTGGAAGAGGATGTCGTATGACATTATTGTATTGTGCAATTGACACGCATAGAAAAATATTCGTACAAATAATACGAAAAATTCAGAATGCTTGACGGCGTGAAACACATTATACTTGTGTTGTCGGGAAAGGGTGGTGTAGGAAAGTCAACAATAAGTACTCAACTTGCTTATGCTTTCAGAGACAGCGGTTATAAGGTATTTATCATTTATTGAGCCAGTGTAGCTTTATCATACTGTTCCAATTGCCTCTTCAAAACGTGAAGCGCTTGTGTGGCGTTGTCAGCAGTGTGCATCCGACAGAATGACTGCCATGGTAGGCTACGATTTTCGTGAAAGAAAGAGCATGCGGTACGTAATCGTCCTTTTAGAATGTGACTCTGACGCTACGTGGATTTCAGACCAGACCTATTCAGCACAGACTTACAGAGTTATGCATAATACCGCTGGCAGTAACACTTTACGCCGAGGTGTTTATAGCATAGGTCTGTGACAAAGTTCCTCCAGCAAAACTGATGCAGTTTTATTTTGGACGGCCTCGACTGCACGTTAGTAAACATACGTAACTCCAGTGTTACAGAATTTCTTGTCAGCTGTTTATGTTTCCTATTGATAGGGAAAAATGGAAATGACAGTAGGCTATATAATATTTACAAAAAGAAAAACCACTTTGTCCACGCTATACTGAGGGCGCATTTCTTTTTTCGTACTTCTTGTTTCTTAGTACTTAGTTTTGTTTTCTCTGTGTTGTATAACAGTAGGCTCATAAAGTGAATCTGTAAAATACAATTTTCCATTTATTTGTAGGTTGGTCTCCTTGATATTGACTTATGTGGACCAAGTATTCCATACCTTCTGCATTTGCAGGGTAAAGATGTCCATCAGTGCCCTCAAGGGTGAGTCATACACCACACAGATTGAAGTGTTACTAACATGTTTACACAATAGCTCATAGGATAAATGTAAGTGATAATTACAAGTAGTGCTCTTCAATTGTTGCTCTTCAAAACAATAGTTACTGTAGGTAGTAGCTGTAAATTACCCATGTTTTCAATTTTTAGAAATTGTTAATGTTACTAGTCTTACCAAATTACATCCTTTTATGTTCATGTCACTTGGCATGTTGGTCGTACCATGTGTTTCTAGGTTATTAGTACTAACAGAAGCATGTCGCTGTCACAGTGGTTGAGTAAATGTTTCAAAATAGCAGAGCACTTTCCATTCTAAAGTGTGAAGATTATGATGCTTGTATGTTGTTAAAAGGGAGTTGCAGTTTGTTTTATTTTTTATTTGCTCTTCTTTGCTGACATATATATTGTACTCTCCTACAAAGTTCATTTTACACTCCGTTTCTCACCTAATAAGGTGGAACAATGAATAAGACGCTGGAACTAGCAATGAATTCGTTTCTTTTTTTTCCAATGACCTGCTCTGTAATCCTATAAACACAAGAACTAATTCTATGATTAGTTAAAGATGTAGACACTAAAACAGTTATGCTTTCGTGTTGATACCAAATTAAACTGGGAGGAACATATTTGCCATGTCTAACAAGTGTGTGCTATATCATGCAGAAATTGACAGATGCAATCACTAATGAGTTTCTGAAGGTGGCATATTTCAGCCGTGCAGTTTATATGGCATACTGATATGGTATCATTCCTGTTATCTAACTGAAATTCTGAAAATCCATTAAAAAGTAACCAGAATAATGAGTAAAGTGCGACCTAAGGAACACTGCTGAGGCTTCTTTATCAAGCTAAAGATACTAGTTGTGAAGTTATGTATCTATACAGCATTTCTTTATGTCAAAAAGCAACTTAAGTAAATTTGACATCAGAGAGAAGATATGCCTCAGCAGCACAAGAAGCAAACTGGACTTAGATATATCAGACATACACTAAGACTCCGAACTCTCATAAAATAATGTGCTTAAAATTTTTCAATAAACTTCCAGTATCTGCTTGATCCTTGCCCTGTAATATTTTCAAGTTAAGATTTATGTCTGACTATTGAAAATACTATTTTGTTTATAAAAGAATATTTCTAAAATAAGTGGAATTAAATTGGGAACTTCTCTATAAGAAATTATTATTAAGTGTATATTTAAAGTCTAAAACTATTCTACTATGTTTAATAAAGACATGGTTGCATATGGGTATTATTACCATCCCATCATCCACACACATTTTCTGTGGCTTTCCCAAATCACTTAACATATATGCTGGAATGATTCCCTTGAAAATGATGTGGCAGATTTCCTTCTCTGCCTGCCCCAGTTTGCACTCATGTTTAGTGATTTTGTAGTAATTGGGACATTAAACACTGATCTTCCTTTTAACTCACTCCTGCCTCTCCATCAATATCTCCGCCTCAATTTCTATTTTGATCACAAGTGGGTGTCACTTATTTCGTCTTTGAAGAAATAAATAATTTTGGAGCAAGCAGTGATCTCAACTAATGATCTGTACTTTTTCTGTGCCTTTGTGTCCTCAGAATTTTAGCATACAAACAAAAGCCCATTTTCCAACTTAGTGTGTATATTCCACCCCCATGTTTGTATTACAGTAATAGCCTAATCAGATTCAATGTCTTTTTTTTTTTTTTTAATGTTTTGTATCTCTGGACGATTGCCATATGGTCTTCATGTCAAGTTGACCACTGTAATCTCCCCCCTCCTTCCTTCTTCCATCTGTTGTCCACATTAAACAATGCCCAGTCCAAGTAATTAATAAGCAAAGTCTTTTATGAAGATTTGAGAGGAGCAAAGATTACAATAAACTTTCAAGTTTACTTAGCTTGTCATGTTGAGATGGCTCCAGTTCTTGTCTAGGGGTCTGATTCTTGAATCTGAAAATCTAACATCAGCTCCTCATGATTGGTTTCAACTAAATAAATTGGAATATTGTTGTTGCAGAATTTTTTATGTAAATATATTTACCACTGATTGTCGGAAATACAGAAGCGTCCGATTCCATCTGCCTGCTTTCACCCATGATGTCACAAATATGGCGGAAATGACCATACACCACGACTCCAATATGGCGCCTATTACGTCATTACGTAAACATGACAACAAACACGAAAATACATTGAAAAACCAACACACACACGTTCCATAAAAAACCTAATGACACTAATGGGACAAGTGTGGGAAATTGGGAGTTTTGGGGTGGGAACAAAGTAAATATAAACAAATTTAAACACACACCACCCTAGCAAACCGCAAAAAATGACGAAAAAAACCAACAACACAAAACTCCCCAAATTCCACTAAACACAATATCCTCTGGAATCGAACACTTCCCTTGACCTATATAGCACAACAGCAACTCCCGATACCGGAACACCCACAGCCACAACCACACATTGTAATGAAACCCTTCCCTTGACCCCAACACACAACAAATACAGTAAGGACAAGAAAAATAAAAACTTACAACAACAAAGTTCTGGTACCGCAACCTAGGCCGGCCACCACAATCACACACAGGCACACACACAGCCATACACACACCCACACACAACCACAAACCAATGAAAAATACACAACTAAAAGAAAGATCCAACCTCCCCCCAACACAACCTCCCCCCTCACCCCAAAATAAAATACCCATAAACAAAAACCAAACTAAATAAAAAAATTTCAGTCACACACTACAACTCAACAAAAACTGCAACAAAATAGATCCTCCACAACTTAATCGCAAACCAACACACTGCCCCGCCCCTCACAAACGGTACCAACAACTAACCACCCCCCCCCCCCCCTCCCCAAGCCGCAGCCACCCATCCACCCAAACCACACTAACTAACCACCTTCGGGCTGTACATCTTAATAACAACCCTTAAAAAAAAAAAAAAAAAAAAAAAAAAATAGCCCTCAGGAGCACTCTTCCACCAACAGTACTCATCTAAATGAGACTGAAGGTTAGAAGAGCGCCTCTTCACCCTCCCAAGAACTGGCTTAATGGCCTCCCACATCCCTTCTATAGTATTTGTGCAAGCCCCCGTCTCATAATTTTTGAAACTCTAAACTATGGTTAACAACTAAATGATTGTACCCCCTCTCACCCAACCCCATATAAGAAAAAAAGCGTCGGAAACTACAGTGGATCCCAGTTCTATAAACTCCTCAATTAACCCCACTAATTCCATCTTATACCACCCAGCCACCCATCCACAACCCTAAAAACACATTCCGAACCCCCCCCCCCCCCCCTCGGTACAACAGCCCCACACACCCAGAGACTAACCACAGAATTACCCCTCCCATACTTCCTTTTCCCAAACTGTGACTACTCCAACACAACCCCAGGCCCACCCAACTTACCCCTGTGCTTAATAAACTCAGAACATACTTCACTGCAAAACGAAAACCAGTCAAGCGCACTCCTCTCACTCTCGCCAGTCTCATGCGCACAAAAACTTTATTTAATAGGATCTATAACAAAAGTAATATGTCAACAACACAATCTCGCGCATGCCCAACCTAGACTTCTCGAATCAGGAATGTATGGAGCGCCATAGGTTATCCCTACGGGACCGCCACATATAACCGTCCCTGGTCCGAGCTGCCGGAACTTTTGCCATTGTCATTTCATTCCGACAGACAGTGGACTTAACCACCTCCGCAATCAACCCAAAAAGCTGTAGAAATTTGATCAGCTCCAGCTGAGTCGCGCCCATAATAGCGTGGAGTTGTATACTATTTATTTTACCGGTCATATCCATACCTAACAAGAGCAACAACAAATTAATTTATTCACATTAACACACGACCTACAGCGAACAGCGCTACAATAACTTTCACACAAAACCACTAAATTGTTAACTCACTTAAACCAATTCCACTCTAAACACAGCTAAAACGAGAACCAGCCACTAGAATCAGCAACACCAAACTGAACTCAATACACCACACAACACGAAACCCCTAAACACACCACCAGAGGGTACCACGAACCGCAACACAATGACACCTACAAACACGCCACAGTCACAAACCAAACTCCGCCCTGTCGTGACATCACACAGCCTTACGTCACAGGTCAAAGCCGACGGGTGGAATCGTACGCTTCGGTCGACCCCTGATTGCCTCACATTTTAGTATGTGATACAGTATTTTGATTTTTCATGTTAAGAAAACCGAAATTACATTGTTCACACTTATGATACAAAAATACATCCGATCACATCGGAGGCAACCGTACGACATTCCACACTCTGCAGGAATAACAACATTCCAAAGGGTTTACAATTTTTCACTTCATAAAATTCAGAAATAAACATAGTAAACAGTAGAGGAGTGCATAATTAATAATAGAAATTTGAAGTGTGCAAATAATTCGTAATCTCAAATGTTTTAAAAAAAATCATTTTAACTTTACATTGAGAACTAGTATTTATCGATTATAACATCCAAAATAAAGTAATTCCTTTTCATAAATTTTAGCCTGAAACATAGCATACTGTCTATAAAATTATATCAAAGTATTTAGAAAAGCAACTGAGGTAATATTAAACTGTCCAAAATTCGAAAACTAATACTAGTATTGCCAACTACTGTTGAAGAAAAGTAATGCTAGAGGAGGCTGTTCTATTACACCATGAATGAGTTAGAAATCAATATTAAGTAATATGGCTTCAGTCTGTGAATGGTCGGATAAATTTTTTGCGTGAAAATGATTGAGAAAATATCATCACTGTATGACATAGATACAAGGGCTGATTTCTGACCTCTAGAAAAATCTAAGTAATCTATGGAAAGGTTCTGAAAAATGCAGCCATTTTTATTCTCTCAGCTGTATATCTGCTTTTCAAGAAATAGTTATTGATGGATATGAAATTAAAGTGATATGGGTGAGGGGGATGGAGGTCAGTGATTCACTTTGAGGTTGAGTCCATCAGAAGAAGCATTCAGTGTTCTTCACAGGGGGTAATTGGTGAAGAGTGAGGTAATATCAATGGTGATTTGTGGCATGTATATTGGTAGTGGAACAGCCATAGTTTTCATTTTGTCATATGAATTGTGTTTAACTGTACTCTGTTGTAGAAATTGACATCAAAGACAACACTTTGAAACTGGCAACTACAAAGTAGCCAAGATAATTAAGTTAGTACATTGTCAAAGGAGGGTGATTGGTGGCTATATGTGGCTTAGACGGAGTAAGAAGTTGGCAACTGGAATTTGTACAAACTTTGAGAGTCTGTCTGAACTGTGGATTTGAAGCCATAATGGGAGTTTCTGTAATGGAAATGTCAGAAATCTATCTCTGAGAAAGTATGGTGTGGTCGACTTGAGTGTCCATCTGCTTTGACCGTTGGTGCCACTGTGTTGTGTTGTGTGATGTCATGGTGGCAGTGCGCTTGTGACATGTATCGTGTTTGCAGAGGGTGTGTGGGATTATGTGGTGGCATGTTACAGTATGGGATGTTTATGTTTCTAAATTGTTTATGACTGTTGTTCCTGATATTAAACTCTTTGAGTGCTGTTTGTGGTAGTAACATTATAAGAGTTTGTAGCAGTTTGTTAATGAGTTATTTTGATGTTGGCAGTTCTCAGCAGATGATGCTGTTTTGGGTTTGTAATTATTAGTGTGGTGTGTCGTTTGTGGTTGGAGATTTAATTGTATATTTCGTTTTTTGCTGGTTACGAATTGACAACGAAGTTCATGAGTAGGTCTCAGTGTATCGCAGTTGGGTATGATGTGTCACAGTTGGGGACAATACGTGGAGCACAGTTAAATTCCTATAGTTATTCGGCATGTGAAGGTCAACATTGACCAAAGTTGCTGCATCTCGGATCAGGAACTAGTGGCATAGTCCATATCGGTTCAGGCAGGCTTACATTCATAGTCTCAGATGTTACTGTATTTAGCATATGTTAAAATAAAGGATGAAGTATTCTTTTGTTTTCTCCTGAACAATTTCTGATCCGAGATACAGCCCTCCAAAGATGACAGTGTGCATTCCGTTCTGAAGATGCGAATTTTGGAGAAACATTTAAAACTCTGTATCTCTGGAACAGTTCTAGATATTTTGTTGTTTTTTTTTTTTTTTTTCATTTGAAAGGTAATTACTTTATGATTCCAAAGAAATCCTCCATTTGGACTTATCAGTCAAAGTTCTTTTACTATAGTACTCTGAACTTTTTTTATAATTTATGGAAAATTTTTCAAAAATGTCAATCCATAAAATTTAGATTTTTTTTCTGTTTATTAATACTGTATAGTTTTACATTCCCTGAAAAGGAGAGCTTCCTCTTCTAGGTTGAACAGGTTTTATAAACAATTGAGATTTTTGCCATACATAAAACATGTTTTATTGACACATTATCACATAACATGCTCATAAAACTTAGCCTTATTTAACATAATTTTAGTTTTGAAAGATGAGTAAGAGTCTCATTTTTCAAACATTTTAAATGGTTCCAAACTGTATGTGGAAGGTCCAAAGACTAAAAGGTTTCAATTTATACAACTTCTGTGCACTCTGTTTTGTACTCAAATTAGCCAGTCAATTAACTAAAAATGTATTCCACTGCTTCAGTATCTTCCTTTGATGTAAAGTGATGCCTTTCTTTACTACCAATAGGAACTGGAGCCCTTCAAAACATTGTGAACAGGAAGTGAGCACTGATGCCATTGTTGCTGTCCATCAGCTGGAAACCTATGTCCAGCAGCTGGTCCATGTGGTAGCATAAAGTTCACTACAGTTTTGTTTAACTCATAACTTGTGTCTATAATCTCTGCAATACACCAGTCACACTCATACACACGTGCCACAAACATCCCCCTTCTCAGATTGTGAATCTGAATATTATCCTGTTGTTTCTGAGGTGCTGGCCAAACAAATGAAATTTCCTCTTTCTTGCTCTTTAAAGTAAATATGAGTTCGCACATCACTTTGAGTCCAAAAATGTGTCTTCTGAATTCCTTTCACAGGAGTAGTTTGTTTGGACCAGTCTTCTTTTATCTGCTCACAGAATTCTTCGATTTCCTCTTTGGACAAGAGAATGAGGGCTGTGGATGAGTAAGATTTCACGACTCTCGTAAAATCTTCAGCATTCTCAATCACAGCTGTATTTCGTCTGGAAAGATTGTTTTGTAGCATGGTGCTTCAGCAGGCCTCCTACACCATCACAAGGCCCCTTCCCATGAACAGTAGCACTGTATACCCAGTCAGCTGGCACAAGCAACTTACTCAATTCAAACAGTAACAGTTTTTAAAATGACTAGGAGCACTACCAGAAATAATGATGATCTTCTCTGCCCCTGTTTGCAGTTGAAGAATTTTGCGCGTTGCTAGCAAAGCATGTGCTGAGTAATATCATGTGTCATCACTTATAACTGCAACACTTGTGGTCTTGTTTTGAAAATATGTCACACCTATGAAAATTGAAACCTGGTCATTACTCCAATGATACCCTTGTACTTCATGTGGGAGGATTACGGACCAGTTCTCAGTAAAATCACAGTGAATCACTAAACATAGTTGTTCAGCCTGTACACACCCTTTGACTTCTGCAATGTGATGTTGTTGAAATTTCTTCAGATGCTGGTGTTCACTGAGCATTTACCAAATTTGTCAATGAAACTGTCAAAGGCAACAGTTTTCTTAATTAGTTTGTTTTCCTCCCATGTCGCATATGTAATTTCTGCAGAGTTATCTGGTACTTCTTCCAGGCCAAGTGTCTGTAAAGACAGTCTTTCCTTTCCAAGGCAGTCTCCACATTCTTGAAACAAACAAGTCTCTCGCTTTATGTCACAGACTACTAATGACTTCACACGCCCAACTAATGTGTCGTATGTCACGTGCTCCTGTAAGCTCTTCAAGAGTTCAAAATTGCACACAGTACACACATAAACAGACATCCCTAAGTGGATGTGGAACTACCCACTTAGGTTGTAGTGCATAAAATTTTGATCTTCCTATATGTGAAGTTGTATAGTTGCTCTTATAAATTGCAAAATTTTCTTTAATGCTGCGAGTCATGTACCCTCTTCACTTTCACAACTTTTTGATCTTCAACTGTTACAGTTATAGTGTCTTTTTTGTTGGCACTCTGGCGATAACAGTCCCATTTATCTTCCTGATTTGATCTTGAGGTGCTTCTACAGGATGACCATAATAGATATCTGGGCTTCCAAAGACTTGTTTTACAGAACTCACATTTCTTGATTTGTCTACCACGTACTTTGATACTGATGGAATGTGGTTCAAAATTGTTTTCTTTGGAAACTTGCACTTTCCCACTGTAGGATGGTCAATATTCAACAACTGAATTAATATTTGTGAAAAATTCCTGGCAAGAGTGCTTTGGTTCATTATCTTCTGAAGATGGAATTTCTACTTTGAAGAGTGTGGTCAGTTTTGCTGTAGCATATTCATCTATAACTTTAGTAATTTATCTGTGCTTTCTTGATAATAGAGCTTATGACTCAACTTCACTGACCACAGTTTCTTAACAGGACTGACACCTACATCTGTAGTTGACTGATTCAGGGTATTTAATTCTTCCTCTATACATGCAAAATCTGTGTCATCTGCACCATGGGAGGCTTCACCATGTTCAGATACTATCATTGTTGTTATTCTGTCAAAATATTTAGAACCCAAAAAGTCATCACTGGAAACATGTTCGTTTTGAAACAGGCTTCAAATGAGAACACTTATTCCCAACCTGAACAAAGTCTGTTTTTTTGTTTGTCTTGTATGCCACTCTTTTTGTGGATATGCAAATAGTTGGCACACTTCTCTCTTGTGGCCCCAGTCAGAAGACATTTCAAACAGTCCTTTTCACAGAACACACTGTAACTGTGTCAACTGGCAAACTCCTCACAAAAACACAGAACTCACTGGATAGTCTTAAGTTACGTTGTCCAAGACGCGACAGTTGGCTGCGACTGCGACGCTGCCCCCTCCTCTTTTCCCACTCTGACAGACGGCGACAAGGACGCAACGCGACAGGAGTCGTCGCTGTTTCCCAAGCTCTGGTCGGCGGCGGCGGATTCAAATAAGAATTCCGATTTTCTTCAAATAAGAATTCCGATTTTCTTGCTGTAAAAAATACTGTATGTTAATGGAACAAAGTTACATCGGCTCCCAGAGTTAGTTTTTCGATACAGATTCTCCTTTTACTTTAAAAAATTGAAAAGTATCTCTTCCGATTTTGCGTGGTGTTTTTTTTTCCGCTGTATATTACTTCTCTATCGATTGTGAGGAAAGTAAAAGGCACAAAAAATTGATGTTTTCGTATCTTACAGTTTCACATCACAGCTTGATAATGAGGTATCTGTTTTTCCGATATTCGTCACAGTTATTCCGATACTTAAATTTACAAGTAACCTACTCCATAAAATTTGAATTGTGTACAGTGAAAAATATGGTCGCTGGCTACTTTGCATATGGTTCATGTTAGGTCATACATCGTTGCCGATAAAAAGAAGCTAACATATCGAAATTATTTTTAAAGTTGAGATCAGAATGATATCGATCTCCGTTTCCGAGATTTGGGCTCATATATCTCCGGGAGCGTCGCGACTAGCCGCCAGTTCTGTCGACGCGCAACTTGAATCATGTGGTCATCACACGATAGAGAATGCATTTGTTTTGTTTCGCTGACACATTTGGACCTAATGAAACCATTTTATGTCATATATTTCTCCGGTATGAGTTACTAATATTTCTCCATATGCTCTTGACAATTTCATTTAAAATGCCACGAAATGTAGGTTTCTTAAAAGTAAAGACATGTTGCCTTAAGTATATTTTCTTCTCATTCTTGGGAAGAGGATAAATTACTCACCTCTAGTATTTTCTTCTGAACCTGGACGAGGATACCCAAGTAGAAGTAGACGTCCTAACAAAACCAACAAATGTCAAAAATTTACGTTTTTCAACAGAGCGAAAAAACATTCAAATTAGTTTAATATCAAGACACCAATCTACCGTTTACTTTCAAAATAAAGGTATTGTAAAATGTAACTTTCTCGTTGTACTTTAGATTGTTCATTTTATAATGTATTTGCCGTTTTCAATTTTTATCGTCACAAAAAAAGAGTAATGCGAAAAGTGACCTGCAAGTTCATTTTTATCATTCTAATTCTACATCTGCATGGCTTATACTGATTTTCAGAACAGGACTGAAAAATTTGCATTAATGGGAAAATAATATATATTTCACTCGCCTGCCAGTTTGAACTGTGCACTAATTTCTTCCCAAATTCTGTCTCTGAACAAAGTGTCCCTATATTTAGGGTTCTTCAAATCGTAAAGGCAAGGTGTTGCGAGACCAGCTCACAGAGCATCACAACCTGTGAGTGGCTCATTTCAGTTTTCCTTGAGTGGCTCGACATCTTTCTGGCAGCCGTGCCTCTTTGTGTCGTCCGACTTCCGTCGCAACACTGCTCACTGGTGCAGTGCTGCGGCAGCTGCCGCAACAGTCTCGCGTCGCATCCCAAACTCGAACAGCGCATGCGCCAGCAGGCAACTTCTGACGTCACGTAGCGACCCGTTGCAGTCGCTAGTGTGCGTCGCGTCTTGGACAACGTACCTTTAGATTTTGTAGAAGCCTCTTCAGTAACCGAATTAGCACTGAACAGCAACATTACAGAAACGTGCAATGAACAACCATGACAAAGAAACAACAACAAAGTGTAAGAAATATCTACAACAATGGAAGTGAAATGAAATAACTGCAACAAAGAAAGTGATAAGAAATAACTGCAACTAAGACAATAGAAATAAACATTGTAACAAAGAAATTGTTTAGAACTACTTCAGTGAAGACATACATTACCCTTGAAAGTTAAGAAAAATGATTTTTTTAAAAATAAAACCTGCCAAACCTAAAAGTGGAAGCTCTCCTTTACAGAGAATGTAGTACTACATGGTACTAATAAACGGAAAAAAATCTAACTATTCTGGATTGGCATTTTTGAAAAAAAAGTTTTCTGTAAATTATAAAAAAAATCAAAAGGTGACAGTAAAAGAACTTTGACAGATATGTCCAAATGGAGGATACCATTGTATTAAAGAGTTTTTTTAACAAAATAACCACAACTGTTAAGAGATACAGCATTTTAAAAAAATTTCTGAAATTGCGTATTCAAAATGGTGTTTGCAATGTCATCTTTGGAGGCCTGTATCTCAAGGCAGGGATTTTTTTGTAGAAAACAAAAGAATACGTGTTTCTTACTTACTCCTGAATTTTAACATATGCTAATTTCAGTAACATCTGAGACTGTGAAGGTAACCCCCTGCCTGAAGTGATACGGATTATGCCTAGTATATTTAGCATTGTCAGTGGAACAGGACGTAACTTTGCGTGCCTTGAGGTTCCTATGTTGAGAAGACTGCATTGGCTTGCTGTTCAAGGGATTGTGTTGATGGCATATTATTTTGCTGTCACTATAATTGCTAGATTTCTGTGTCAGATGACATTGGGTTGAAAGTAAGTTTTATGGTTTTATTTTATTCTCTCTCTCTCTCTCTCTCTCTCTCTCTCTCTCTCTCTCTCTCTCTCTGATTTTTAGTATGTGTGGTATCTGTGTTTGTGAGTAG
Source organism: Schistocerca americana (assembly GCF_021461395.2). Classification (NCBI taxonomy): domain Eukaryota; kingdom Metazoa; phylum Arthropoda; class Insecta; order Orthoptera; family Acrididae; genus Schistocerca; species Schistocerca americana. The sequence goes on from NC_060122.1 coordinate 283,015,086, forward strand.
AATCATGTGCTTCTTGTATATCGAAAATGGTATTATGCAGTTTATTTATGAATTTTTTGATTCTGTGGTAGGTATTATGGAGTTTCTTTTGCCTACGTTCATGAGGTTAGGTTTTCAGTGTTAGTTATATGAGCAAGTTTGGATTTTGTGGTGCTGTGGACAGGTCGACTGATATTGCTGATACTGAATTTTGCAAGTTTTCATAATTTCAGTTTGTTAGTTTTCATAATTTTTCTCTGGGTAGGTAGTGCAAGTTCTATTAGGATTTCTTTAGTGGTGTCACTCTGTCAAGTTGGGCCATGTAGTTCAACTCATGTTTGCATTACTGAGTTTTGTAAGTTTTTGTGATGTTTCGCTAGATGTGCAGTGCAATTTTTTATTTATTTATTTTCCTTGCCACCTCGATTTTTCAAGATGAGTTACACAGCTCAACTTAGGTTGTCGAGCCCTCAGGTGCTCAGCATTCATTTGCTGGATACCGTCTTGGCGACCCCGGGCTTTCTGAGCTGAGGACTGGTAAACAACGCCAGTGCCCTGTCACCATAAGCTCTGGGCATGCTTCAGCGACCACCATGCGGTGCGGTGGTGGAACATGTGTGTCTCAGGGAATGAGGATCTTGGCATGACCACCTGGATTGCAAGGTTGGTAAAAGCCTCTATAACAAACCCTCGATCTCAAGGTGTGCTGCGCACTGATGGGATGCATGGCTGTTGAGATTGAACAGTCATTAGCAGGCAACCTCTGGGGAACCTGCTGCACCCCAGTCGTATAAGGCTTACTCAGGCATGCGGGGCTCTGTCTGAGTGGACCCTTGTTTCCCCAGCTGCTCGTTGGACCAAGACAAAACCCTTGAAATCATCCTCTTGTCCTCTCAGCAGGATGGGTGTAGCGCCTGGGAGTATACACGCCCAAGATCGAAAGAAGAGTGGCGAGTTTCATCACAGGGTTATTTGGTAAGTGTGACAGCATTACGGAGATGTTTAGCAAACTCAAGTGGCAGACTTTGCAAGAGAGGAACTCTGCATCGCGGTGTAGGTTGCTGTCCAGGTTTTGAGAGGGTGCGTTTCTGGATGAGGTATCGAATATATTGCTTCCCCCTACTTATACCTCCCGAGGAGATCATGAATGTAAAATTAGAGAGATTCGAGCGCGCACAGAGGCTTTCCGTCAGTCGTTCTTCCCACAAACCATACGCGACTGGAACAGGAAAGTGAGGTAATGACAGTGGCACGGAAAGTGCCCTCCTCCACACACCGTTGGGTGGCTTGCGGAGTATAAATGTAGATGTAGATTCATCCAAGAGAATGAGAGAGGTTAGTCCTCCTGATAGTAAGAATACTGTGGACTTCAGTAACAGAGCTCATGGGTTCGTGAATAACAATGTGTTTGTGGTGATAAAGAGGAAGGAGGGGAAATTTGAAAAAGTATCCCTCTTTCATGTCCATAAGTGTTTGGAAGGCCTGGCTGGCACCTTAAAATCTACACTCCTGGAAATTGAAATAAGAACACCGTGAATTCATTGTCCCAGGAAGGGGAAACTTTATTGACACATTCCTGGGGTCAGATATATCACATGATCACACTGACAGAACCACAGGCACATAGACACAGGCAACAGAGCATGCACAATGTCGGCACTAGTACAGTGTATATCCACCTTTCGCAGCAAAGCAGGCTGCTATTCTCCCATGGAGACGATCGTAGAGATGCTGGATGTAGTCCTGTTGAACGGCTTGCCATGCCATTTCCACCTGGCGCCTCAGTTGGACCAGCGTTCGTGCTGGACGTGCAGACCGCGTGAGACGACGCTTCATCCAGTCCCAAACATGCTCAATGGGGGACAGATCCGGAGATCTTGCTGGCCAGGGTAGTTGACTTACACCTTCTAGAGCACGTTGGGTGGCACGGGATACATGCGGACGTGCATTGTCCTGTTGGAACAGCAAGTTCCCTTGCCGGTCTAGGAATGGTAGAACGATGGGTTCGATGACGGTTTGGATGTATCGTGCACTATTCAGTGTCCCCTCGACGATCACCAGTGGTGTACGGCCAGTGTAGGAGATCGCTCCCCACACCATGATGCCGGGTGTTGGCCCTGTGTGCCTCGGTCGTATGCAGTCCTGATTGTGGCGCTCACCTGCACGGCGCCAAACACGCATACGACCATCATTGTCACCAAGGCAGAAGCGACTCTCATCGCTGAAGACGACACGTGTCCATTCGTCCCTCCATTCACGCCTGTCGCGACACCACTGGAGGCGGGCTGCACGATGTTGGGGCGTGAGCGGAAGACGGCCTAACGGTGTGCGGGACCGTAGCCCAGCTTCATGGAGACGGTTGCGAATGGTCCTCGCCGATACCCCAGGAGCAACAGTGTCCCTAATTTGCTGGGAAGTGACGGTGCGGTCCCCTACGGCACTGCGTAGGATCCTACGGTCTTGGCGTGCATCCGTGCATCGCTGCGGTCCGGTCCCAGGTCGACGGGCACGTGCACCTTCCGCCGACCACTGGCGACAACATCGATGTACTGTGGAGACCTCACGCCCCACGTGTTGAGCAATTCGGCGGTACGTCCACCCGGCCTCCCGCATGCCCACTATACGCCCTCGCTCAAAGTCCGTCAACTGCACATACGGTTCACGTCCACGCTGTCGCGGCATGCTACCAGTGTTAAAGACTGCGATGGAGCTCCGTATGCCACGGCAAACTGGCTGACACTGACGGCGGCGGTGCACAAATGCTGCGCAGCTAGCGCCATTCGACGGCCAACACCGCGGTTCCTGGTGTGTCCGCTGTGCCGTGCGTGTGATCATTGCTTGTACAGCCCTCTCGCAGTGTCCGGAGCAAGTATGGTGGGTCTGACACACCGGTGTCAATGTGTTCTTTTTTCCATTTCCAGGAGTGTATAAAACAAGTGTGTAATGGCTCATTGTTGGTCAAAACTTATAGGTCAAAGTAGGTGAATCTCCTTCATAAATTAAGGAAATTGGGTGTAAATGATATCATTGTTGATGCACACTTCTCAGCTCCAGTAAGGATGTTGTCACACGCCGAGATATCATGGACATGGACATGGACATAGCAGAATTGAAGCAAGAATGGCCATCCCAGGGGATAGTTGATGTGGAGCAACGAACATGAAGGAATAATGAAGAAACTGAAAAGACAGCCACTTTCACTGTCACATTCAATTCCCCAACACTGCCTGAACATATTATTGCGGGATTCCTTTGACTTAATGTTTGGCCTTACATTCCAAACCCTATGCGGTGCCATACAACCATGAGTTGTGGAGGTGAAGTGCGGAAAAGCTGCTCATGAAGTTGGGACTAACTGCCCGTCTCCAGTGATCTGCATCAAATGCTCCGGGAACCACCCGAGCTGGAGCAGAGACTGCTAAGGAATGCAAAATACAGGAAATAAAAGTAATCAAGTGGATCCCCTGTGCTGAAGCCAAAAAAGAATATAAGGCGATGATACCCCTTGTCTTTGCCACCTCATGTTCTTCCATGGTGCAGAAATGTATTCCCAAGGTGGACACTTTGATGCAGACGACGTCTAGTGTGCCTGTATCCACCACAAGCACTTTTATGTGCACATGTACATGCCAAGGAAACGAGTAAGGACAAAGCAATCTGGGAAGCTGCATCAGGGAAGACCAACAACAGTTCCGCAGTGAGCATCCAGAAGGTACAAGAAAAGTAGAGTGCCTCTCAATGCCCCCCCCCCCCTCCCCCCAATCCTCAAAGGGGCAGGGAAAGGTTCACGACGTTCAGGTCAAAAGCTGTCCCAAGCGACATCAGATGTCATTCTTTCCTGTCTGACTGATGAGGAGAACATCATGGAGTTAGATGCCTTGGATCCAGGCAGCCCTTCAGTTTGCCCTCACTCTACAAGTGCTTCACCTCTGCCGTACAAAGGTAGTGGTATATTAAAACCACATCGATGAAATGGCTCCCACCCTACAGTGGAATTTACAGGGGTTAAGGACGCATGTGGAGGAACTGTGCCTCCTATCTCATGGTAGACCACTGTGTCTGTGTCTCCAGGAGACCAATTTCCATTAATCGTTTGCCCTGAGCTACGAGGCTATATCCTACACAAAAAGGATGTCTTGGGTGGAGAGAGAGGTAGAGGAGGCATAGGTACTTTCATCAGTACCGACTACCACTCCTTCCCTCTCTCCCTTACAATGACTTAACAAGCAGTTGCCATATCATTGCATGTGCGTCACCCATTGACAATTTGTTCCCTTTACTTGCCCCCGCACTATGTGCTTGATGTGGAGGCCCTAAGAGACCTTATTACACAGCTTCCCCGCCCCTTCATCCTCTGTGATGATTTTAATGCACACAATATGCTTTGGGGCTCTGCAACTACCTGCCCCAGGGATGGAGCAACTGAGAGGCTTCTCATGTCATCATGTGCATGCTTGCTTAATACGGAACAGAGCACAGCAACTGGGTCGTTCTCTGCCATTGATCTCTCACTTTGCTCTCCAGCTCCAGCTCTTGCTCACACTGCTCAATGGGAAGTGGTTGACAACTTGCACAGAAGTGATCACTTCCCGATCTGGATTCATCTGCTAAATGGACTGGAACCTGAAAGGAAACCACCGCAGTGGGTGCTCGATAGGACATACTGGACACCTAGTTGACCCAGTTTGAACATTGTGCCAATGTCGAGGCATGGGTGGATCATATTACTAAAATGATCCACCATGCCACTGCAGCATTCATTTCACACACCACAGGACAACAGAAGAGGCAACTTGTCCCTTGGTAGAGTGCAGCTCTGCATCGGTTGAAGTGTCTGCCAACTACAGAGAATCTTGCAGTATTTCAAGTGGTGAGGGCAAAGTGCTGCCGAATTATTCGAGAGAGCAAGAAGAGGTCATGGCAACAGTTTTTGAATACAATTAATTGTTCCAGGAAGAGTTATGTTGTATGGGAGACTGTCAGGAGAATTTCTGGGACAGGAGGGTGGTGCTCCATGGTTGCTGTAATGGGGAATGGCACTCTCCAAACAAATCCACGGATTGCCCAGACTACGGTGGCCTATTTTGCCACAGTTACTGCAGTTGCCAGTCAGGATCCAGGTTTCCAGCACCATAGAGCGGCTGCTGACAGGTTTTAGTGAGGACCTCTGGTCCACCACTGATGAACTGCCCCTTTTCCATGTGGGAACTGGATTCTGCATTGTCTGTGGCTCGTGACACATCTCCTGGTCACGACAGAATTCATTATAGTATACTGCGGCACCCGTGAAAGGCGAAACAAAGACATCCTCCTCACACTTTTTAGTGCCATTTGGGCGTTGCCTCACTTTTCCGACTCATGGCATGAGGCAATTTTAATTCCTCTCCTAAAACCCGGGGAAGACTGTACATCCCTGAGTAGTTATCATAGTGTTGCACTCACTAGCTGTGTGGGAAAGACGTAGGAGCAGATGGTCAACAACCATCTTGTCAGGATCTTAGAATCCAGGTGCCTCCTTAGTTGCTTTCAGTGTGGGTTCAGGAAATGTCGTCGCTCCACCTTTCATAATCTGATCTTACTGGAGGCAGCTATACAACAGGCTTTCCTATGCTGACAACACCTTCTAGGTATATTTTTTGACATTTGGTAGGTCTATGACATTACTTAGAGGCATCATATCCTCGAGCAGCTTCAAGAATGGGTTTTTCGTGGTTGTCTTCCCATTTTTATTCGGTCCTTCCTCTCACCACAATGTTTTAGATACAGAGTTGGTGACATCCTGTCTGATCACTTTGAGCAGGAGAACTGTCCACCTCAAGGTAGAATTTCGAGTGTGACTGTTTTGCCATAGCTGTTAATAGCATTACGTCCATAGTGAAAAAGTCTTGACCAGTGTTCTTTGTGGGTGACTTCTCGGTTTTCGCTTGCAACGACAACACGTCAGTTGCAGCTAACTCTTCAATGTTTGGATGAGTGGGCACCGAACAGTGTGTTCTTTTTAACAGTTCTTGTTCCATTTGAAACTTTGCTAAGTTGAGGATGAGGGACACCGTCCTTTCTTTTAAAGTCACAGTGAGATTTCTGGGCCTAACATTTGACTCTAAACTTATGTGGTTACCACATCTTAAGGGCCTGAAAAAACAGTCATTTAAGGCTTTAAGTATTTTAAAATGTCTTTGCCACAGTACGTGGGGAGCAGACATGACTTGTCTGCTCTGGTTTTACGTGGCATTTGTACGATCTTGGCTCAATTATGGGTGCACTATGTATGAATCTGCGAGACCCTCTTATTTAAAGATGTTCGACATGATCTCCATGAAGGGATTTGGTTGGCCTTTGGAGCATACAGAACAAGCCCCATACCAAGCCTCATGCAGAAGCTGGTGAATCACCACTTCACATCAGGCGACAGCTACTTACGGTGCACCAAGCATATAAAACACTGTACATACCATACACATGCACTTACCATACCATTGCTCAGCCTCCACTGGAAAGGCTTTTTCGTGACTGGCAACAGGCAATGAGGCCCTATGGAATTCGTGCATAGGATTGCCTTCTAGAGATGAGTGTGGCTGGACTTCATGTTTTACATTGCAGACACAGTGTCCTGTTTCCTTGCAGGCTCTCGTCATTTCTGCACTACACAGGAAGTGTATGCAGTTGTGGGATGAGGAAAGGCTGGCGGTGATGGCCAATAAGCGGCGGTTGGTGAAGTCAACAACCTGGCCATGGGGTTCCTCCTACCAGTTGCTCAGGTGGAATGAAGTGGCCCTCACACATCTTAGAATTGGGCACTGCCCTGTCACACATAGTTTTTTAGTCTGCCGAGAGGATCCCTGTTTTTTGATGCTTATAGCATGCACATCTCTATCTGCCACATTTTAACAGAGTGCATTTTATACCGTGATCCAAGGGCAGAAGCAAATATTGGTGGGGATCTGCCCTCTATTTTAGCTGATGATGAGATGAGTGTGACTAAACTTTTAAAGTTTTGTGATGAGTCTGGACTCTGACCTAAACTTGTAGGCTGGAGTTTTTAGTGTGTCGTTGGGGTGGCTGGCCCCCTCCTTTTTTCTTCTCACGGTGAGCCAGCCACATCCATCTGCTCTATTGTCATAGCTCCTTATACCATTTCATCCTGTGTAGTTAATGTTTTAATATTGACACAATACTTCGTTCCGTGTGGTTGTGCAAATAGTTTGCCAATTTTTATAACACTTGTTTTCTGTGCTGTTTTTATCTTTCTGTTTTGTGTATTTTACCAACACTTGTCTCAGTCTGTTTTCTTGTGGGTGCTGAAGACCTTGTTGTCTTGCGCCCGTACAAACATCTCCACTCCACTTGGGTTGTCAATACCACAAGTGTGTGAACACTAACTTTGACATCACTAATACATGATGAAAATTTCTTTGTGTCATATGGGATATCTTTTGATAATATTCAGCTGTGGTAGTTGTTGATGGCTTCATGACTTGCCCTCTTGGCAGCCAAACATATTAATTTAGCATTTCTCTGTCTAAAGGCCTGTGCTTTGTTTTACATCTATTATGCAGTAATCTCCATTTCCTTAAAAGTTGTGTATCACAAGGAGAGCCTCCGGGATAGCTATATGCTATGAGCTAGTTGGGTGGATAGCTATTGAGGCAAAACAGCCCCCAGGGGGTCCACAACTCGTTTGTGGATATGTGTGTGGCGAGTACTGGACCCTGAGTTCATGCAGCTCTCTTTCCTTTCTGTGCTGCATGTGTTCCCTTTCCACATCCCTCCCCGTCCCCGAACCTCCCCCACCCCCCACCCCTCCCCTTTCCCTTCCCCTTCTCCCTCTCTTTGGGAGTATGTTTTGCACCTATTTTTGGAGACAGATGCTTGTGAATGAATGAAGTGGTTTCTCTTCTTTTATCTCTACAATGTAAAGTATCTGTCCTTACTTTGTCCTTCTCTTTCGTTGATTCTTCACTTTACCTTCTTCTCCACTGCGGCGTTTGAGAATTCTTCTCTTCTTTCCTTTTATTTCTTCCTCCCTTTTTCTTTCTTTCCTCCTCGTTCGTGTCTGAAGGCTTACCCACCCATTCCCAAGTTTAGCCAATGATGGGGTAATGCTTAATTCCCTGCCCCGGGTAGACAAGTAGGACTTGTATGTACCACCTGGTAAAGGCCAGGCCCAGGGAAGGGTGATTACCTGAGTTGGTACCTTCCGAACATGCCGATTGGTCTCTCTGCCCATTTCTCGGAAGGTGTCACCTGAGATGTGAACAATCACCTAAGGCGGGAGTGCCCTCAGAGAGGGCCCCCATTAGGAAGGAGTGCGCCATCGGAGATGCCGGTAGTCACGGGGGATATTTTCGCAATGGTTTCTTCTACTTCTACAACTTCTGCCCACAAGATAAACCTAGATGAGTCTCAGCCCCAGTGCCAAACTTCCTAGTTGTTTCCTGGTCTGACGAAGGTCAAGACTTCTCGACAGTAAACCTTTTCATTATTCAGAAAGGTGTCGACACAATTGCAGGTCCTATAAAGTCTTTTCCTGGTTACGAAATGGCATAGACAGTGCCTTCCAGGCACAAAAATTGCTTTGAACTACACTGCTACACACCTTCCCTGTCAGGGTGGAAGTGCACCGTGCTTTAAACTCATTGTGTGGGGTCGTTTATACAAGATCACTTGACGGATTATCAAATGAGGACATTCAAAATTACCTGTCTGGTCAGGGAGTAACGGCTGTGCATTTAGTAATGAAAAGGGTTGAAAAGGAACTGGTACCGATCCGCACTTTCTTCTTGACGTTTGACAGAGTTCAACTTCCATTGAACATTAAAGTGGGATATGAGATAATTTCAGTTCACATCGCCAACCCAACGTGTTGCTGTCAGTGTCAGAGGTTTAACCATACCAGCCAGTCATGTTCCAATACGACCAAATGTGTTACTTGTGGCAGGGACACCCATGAGGGTGATTTTCCACCCCCATCCCCTCGTTGAATCAACTGTATGGGTGACCACGCTGGTTCCTCTAGAGATTGCCCTATTTTTAAGGATGAATGAATTATTCAGGAAGTCCGAGTGAAGGAAAAGGTGTCTACCTTTGCTGCTTGTAAGTTATTCACCAGTAGATAGCTCACTGTGTTCCCCATATGTAAATATTGCACTGTCCTCCTCTCTCCTCGACCTACTAAGGAGGTAGCCACACAGACTTGCGATCTCACCTTTAGTACCATGGTTGTCAGATCAGCCAGCCCAAAGATCGCCTATTCACCCTCCCATTATCACCCGCTCACTCTAAGGCTCAACCTCCATCAGCTCCTGCTAAATCACAGGCCCCAAAATCAGATGCCTGGACTTCTAAGAAAAACGTCTACTCGTGAAGATTTTTTACGTACCCAGACCTCACAACCATAAGCTCCTCCATCTCAGTGTCCTGCTTCCAAGAAGGCTCATAAGAAAAACGGTTCCTCTCCTTCTCCGCCATGGCATGTCTCTTCTACAGCGCCACCCAATGGTAGCCATCCTTGGCCATCTTCCGTGTCGCTGAAACGCACCGCTGGCAGCTGGTCAACCAGCTGACCACTGGCAGCAGGAGCTGCCCCCAAAAAACCTATGGATCAAGATCTTCTGCCTCTGGCTAAATGCCATTCCACACCGTCGGCCACTGGCTCTCAGCGGTCGCTGAGTTGACGGCAACTTTGGTGAGATTTTCCCTTTGTTTTGTCCACCCTATGTCAGTTATCCATTGGACTATCTGCGGAATTTGCTCCAATCGTGATGATCCTCTTACCATTCTACTCCCTGGTGATCTTCTGTCTTCAGGAAACAAAGCTATGTCCCCATGATTGCTTTGTCTTCCGTCATTTCCAATCAGTCCACTTTGATCTTCCCCCTGTTGCTGGCGTTCCGGCACACGGTGGACTTATGTTTCTTCTCCTTGATACTATCCATTATCACCCAATGTACTTACACAGTTCCTTCCAAGGTGTCGTTATACATCTTTCCCTTTCTGGATTCACCTTCTCTCTTTGTACCTTATACATTCCACCGTCTACACCAATGGCAAGAGTCAATCTCCTTCATCTCCTTGGTCAGCTCCCAACCCCCAATTTGCTGGTTGGGGACTTCACCGCCCGCTTTGGGGATTTCCGTGTCCTTGTCCAAGAGGCTCCCTATTGATTGTCCTCTTCCACCAAATGGATCTTGTTTGCATCAACACTGAGTACCCTAGATTTTTGTCTACCTCCACATCAACTTACTCTCATTTGGACCTTTCGGTAGTACTGTTCGGCTAGCTCGGTGCTTTGAATGGTTCACTCTTGGTGATACATACAAAGGTGACCATTTTCCATGTGTCCCTTGATTACAGCCACAACTACCATCTATGCAACCAAGACACTGGAAGTTTTCCCAAGCCGATTGGACACTTTTCTCCTCTCTAGCAACATTTGATGACCGTCAGTTTCTTAGCATTAACGATCAGGTCACTCATGTTACGGAAGTTATTCTTACAGCCGCGGAACTATCAATACCTCATACGGTGGAATGAGGCGTGCCGTGACACAATATGCGAGTGGATATGTGCTCTTCACGTTTTCTGTCATCATCCTATGTTAGCCAACTGTATCTGCTATAAGCAGTTGTGTGAGCAATGCTGTTGCATCATACGTGATAGCAAGAAGGCAAGCTGGGATTTCTTTACCAGCTCCTTTAATAGCTTCACTCCCTCATCAGTTGTTTGGAGTCGAATCTGACAGATATCTGGCATGTCCAGTTTTTCCCCGACCTCTGGGCTAACTGTCGCCCTTGATACCTTACTGGACCCAGTCACAATCTCTAAATCACCGGGTCAACACTTTGCTGAGATTTTGAGCTTTTCCAATTACCTACCAACCTTTCTCCCGAAGAAATGGGTAGCGGAAGAGCGACATCTTGCTTTTTCCTCTCCAAAATCGCAAAAGCTATAATATCGTTTTTTCTATGTGGGAACTCAGACAAGCACTCTCCTCCTCTTGCCCTTCTGTTCTGGGACCAGATGGTATTCACATCCAAATGTTGCTGCATCTATCGTGCCCTAGTCTGTGCTACCTCCTTTGCCTTTATAATTTACTTTGGGTCGACAATACCTTTCCCAGAAGATGGCGGAAAGCCATCGTCATTCCTGTTCCAAAACCTGGAAAGGACAAGCATCTCCCCTCCAGCTAGCAGCCAATCTCTCTCATGAGTAGTGTTTGTAAGGTTTTGGAACATATGGTAAATTGTCATTTAGGCTGGTGGCTGGAGTTCTGAAACCTTTTAACAACTGCCCAATGTGGGTCCTGAAAACATCATTTCACTGTTGACCATCTTGCTGCTCTCTCCACTTGTATTTTTTGATTTGGCGAAGGCATACGATACCTATTGGAGGACAGGCATCTTCCGTACACTGTTCTCTTGGGGCTGTCGAGGTTGGCTACCCCTTTTCATCTGTGAATTTATGATAGAGTGCAGGTGAACACTCCTCTATCTCGTACTTTCTCCCAAGAAAAGGGGGTGCCCCAGGGCTCTGTGCTAAGTGTTGTACTATTTGCCATTGCCATAAATCCATTTATGGATTTCTACTTCCCCATGTCTCAGGCCCTCTCTTTGTTGACGATTTTGCAACCTATTACCGCTCTCAATGCAACAGCCTTCTTGAACAACGTCTTCAAAGATGTCTTGATAACCTCCACTCACGGAGCATCGAAACCGGCTTCATATTTTCTCCTAGTAAGACTGTTTGTGTAAATTTTTGGGTCATGCGGAGTTTTAGCTGCCTTCACTACATCTAGGCCCTGTTGACCTTCTGTTTGTGGACATCGCCAAATTCTGGGGACTTATGTTTGACAGAAAACTGCTGGTCTTTTCACGTTTCATATCCTTCGGCTCGCTGTCTACGAACCCTCAACACCCTCCATGTTCTGAGTGGCACCTCCTGGGGAGCGGACCAAATGGTCCTCCTCCACCTATGTTGCCACTTAGTGTGCTCGTAATTGGACTATGGAATTATAGTTTACTCCTCTGCACGGCCGTCTATTCTTCAACATCTAGATTCTGTCCACCACCGTGGATTGCGTTTAGTGTCTGGAGCTTTTTACACTAGTCCCTTGGAGAGCCTTAACGCTGAGACTGCTGAACCTCTGCTGTCCAATCGGTGAGCTGTCCTGAGTCATTACGCTAGTCGTCTGTCTTCCATGCTTGCTCATCTGACCCAAGCTCTTTTTTTTTTTTTACGCCTCCTTGGATTTATGGTATGCAGGCAGCCCTTCCTCTCTATTATCACCAGGAGTCCGTTTCTGTCAATTGCTACATTCACTTTCCTTTTACTTTCCTAAAACTTTCTTGACAAATGGGTGTACAAAGCCACCTTGGCTTCACCCCCGGACCTGCCTTCTCCATGATCTTCGTCAGCTTCCCAAGGATAGTACACCCCCCCCCCCCCCCCCCATAGTTGTTTATCGTCGGGCTTTTGCTGCTCTATGCACACAAATGGAGGATGCCACATTTATTTACAATGACAGCTCCAAGACCACCTTTGGTGTTGAGAGTGTCTATATTATTGATGACACCCCTATTGGATTTTGTCTTCCTGACCAGTGTTTGGTTTTTACTACGGAGCATTCCGCTGTTCTCCAGGCTATCCAATACATCCATCACCATCAGCGGATACAGTATATTATATGCTTGGATTAACTCAGCTCTCTTCTCAACCTCCAAGCTCTTTATCCCATCCACCCTCTGGTCCACCAGATTCAGGACTGCCTCCACATGCTCCACTTGGGGAGGGGGTGGTCATCTCTGTGGCATTCCTCTGGGTCCCAGGGCATGTTGGTATACGCATAAACGTGGCAGCCGATATAGCAGCAAAGGCTGCCATCTCTCTTCCTCAGCATGGTTCCCTGTGCCAATCTACAGAGTGTTTTATGTCATCATGTTGCTCTTTTATGGCACACACATTGGTCTGCACATCAGGATAATAAATTGCAAGACATAAAACCTCTTTCCTGTGCTTGGACCTCTTCCTCCCGGCCTCGTCGTCGGGAGGAGGTAATTGTAACTAGACTCCGGATTGGGCACTGTCTTTTTAGCCTTCGACATCTTTTAAGTCGCGATCCTCCCCCACTTTGTCCTCACTGCTCTCAACTGTGGACGGTGAGACACCTTTTACCTCACTGCCTCTATTTTAATCTGCTGCGTGCCATTTACAGCTGTCGCCTGATACATCTTCCCTTCTAGCAGATGATGTGCACTCAGCTGATTGCGTCCTTGCATTCATAAATGTTAATGAGATGACATCAGTCATTTGAAGCTCTTTTCAGGAAAACCAACCCCCCTTCAATAGCACTTTTCTAAGATTTCCTTCCATTTTTAGTTTTCCTCCTCCTTGAGTTTAGCTCCCATTGCTGCTGATTTAAATTCCTGTTATTACCCTTCACTAAGCCACAGAATGGGGCTTATGACCGTAGCTGTTTTGCACCCTAAAACCATAATAAATTTAAAAAAATTCTACTGTACAGTTCCACATGTAGCATCTTTCTGTATCACTTTATATTATTATTATTTTTTTTTTTAAGAAACCATTTTTATTTCTACTGCAAAATTTAACAAAATTGAGTCATCAGGTTTTCATGGCCGACCATCAATATATACTTCACAAGCTACCATCTCATCTCATCTTCATGGTCCTTACACAAAATGTATGTTGATGGCAGTAGAATCATCCTTCAGTTGGCCTCAAATGATTTTTCTCTAAGTTTCTGCAGTAGTGCCTCAGGTAAAGACTGTTGGCTTCTCTCCAAGGATTTCTATTTGAGTTCACAAAGTATCCTCTTAATACGTGCATGCTGATTGAATCTACCAGTAACAAATCTAGTGGCATGCCTCTGAATTTCTTCAATGTCTTCCTTTAAACTGATCTGGTGGGGATCCCAGACACTCGAGGAGTGCTCAAGAATGGCTCCCACTAGCATTCTATACACCATTTCCTTTATAAATGAGCTACACTTTCCCAAAATTCTTCTAATAAAACGAAGTTGAGCATTCGTCTTCCCAGCTACCAACCTAATGTGCTTATTCCATTTCATATTGCTTTGCAACATTATGCCTAGCACACTACTAGTGCTGGATTCGAATGTTAAATGCTTATTTTTCTTACACATTCTTTTTAACTTACGTTTTTCTACATTTAGAGTGAGCTGCCATTTGTCATGCAGACTAGAAAGTCTGTCTAAATCATCTTGTGTCCTCTTACAGTCACTCTATCATGACACCTTCTTGTACACTACACTGCAAGGGTGCCTGTATGATAGTTTGTATGGGGGTGTGGAGTATTTTGGAAGATGAATGGCGACTTGTAAGTAACCATAAAAAATTCCCAACTCTGGCACTGTTTGAAAACTTTGTTCTTATACTAAAATAATAGGCCATGGTAATCATGATCTATAAAAAAGATAACATGTTGTTAAAAGGGAAACACCTGACTATACTAGATTTTTCCATTTCTGTGAGAGCTAGCGTGTCCCCCCTTCCCTCCCTACTCCCCACCCACCTGTCGCTGGTCATGAGTGTCCTAGTCCCAGTGTCATTAGCAAACAGCCATAAATTTTGTTGCTAACCCTGTCTGTCAGACCATTTACGTATATAGATAATAATAGTGGTTCTATCACACTTCACTGGGACACTCCAAACAATACCCTTGTCCGTGATGAAAACTTACTGTTGAGGACAACAGACTGGTTTCTATTTCTTAAAAAGTCTTTGAGACCCTCACATATCAGGGAACCTAATCTGTATGCCTGGACTTTTGTCAACAGTCTGCTGTTGGACACTGTGTCAAAAGATATCTGGGAATGTGGAATCTGCCTGTTGTCATCCATCCATGGTTTATAGGATGTCATGTGGGAAAAGAACAAGCAGAGTTTCACATGAGTGATGCTTTCTAAATCCGTGCTGATTTGTACGCAGAAACTTTTCTGTATCAAGGAAGTATATTATATTAGGACTCAGAATCTGTTCAAGAATTCTGCAGCAAACCGTTGTTAAGAATATTGATCTGTAATTGTGTGGGTCCATTCTTTTACTTTTCTTATATGTAGGAGTCACCTGTGTTTTTTCCAGTCGCTTAGGACTGTGCTGGGCAAGAGACCATCAGTAAATGCAAGATAAATAAGGGGTCAATATGCAGAGTACTCTCTGTAAAACCAAATTGGGATTCCATCTGGACATGGTGACTTATTTGTTTTCAACTTTTTCTCTTGCTTCCCTATACCAGGGATGTCTATTTCTATGTCCTCCATGCAGGAGTCTGTGCAACAGTCAAATGATGGTGTATTTGTACAATTCTTTTGCCCAAATGATTTCTTAAATGTGAAATCTAAAACTTCGGCTTTCCTTTTGCTGTCTTCTATTGCCACCCCAGACTTCAAGAGACTTACTGATTTTACATATGACCAGAATTTTCTCAGATTCTCAGCAAAGTCATTCACTAAGGTATTACGGTGGATCTTGTATGTTTTGTGCATTGATTTCTTACGGAGGCATGAATTTCTATTAACTTCTGCCTGTCGACATTTGTGTGTTTTTTAACTGAGAGTGCAATAATCCCTGTATTCTTAACATTATCCGAATTTTATTATTAAACCACAGTGGGTCTTTTCTATCCTTAATCCATGTGCTTGGCACATGAGTGTGATTTACAATCAGTTTAAAATTTGAACTTAATTTCTCTATGCCCATCATGTTGTTGTTGTTGTTGTGGTCTTCAGTCCTGAGACTGGTTTGATGCAGCTCTCCATGCTACTCTATCCTGTGCAAGGTTCTTCATCTCCCAGTACCTACTGCAACCTACATCCTTCTGAATCTGCTTAGTGTGTTCATCTCTTGGCCTCCCTCTACGATTTTTACCCTCCACGCTGACCTCCAATACTAAATTGGTGATCCCTTGATGCCTCAGAACATGTCCTACCAACCGATCCCTTCTTCTGGTCAAGTTGTGCCACAAACTTCTCTTCTCCCCAATCCTATTCAACACCTCCTCATTAGTTATGTGATCTACCCATCTAATCTTCAGCATTCTTCTGTAGCACCACATTTCGAAAGCTTCTGTTCTCTTCTTGTCCAAACTATTTATCGTCCATGTTTCACTTCCATACATGGCTACACTCCATACAAATACTTTCAGAAAAGACTTCCTGACACTTATATCTATACTCGATGTTAACAAAGTTCTCTTCTTCAGAAAGGCTTTCCTTGCCATTGCCAGTCTACATTTTATATCTTCTCTACTTCGACCATCATCAGTTATTTTGCTCCCCAAATAGCAAAACTCCTTTACTACTTTAAGTGTCTCATTTCGTAATCTAATTCCCTCAGCATCACCCGACTTAATTCTACTACATTCCATTATCCTCGTTTTACTTTTGTTGATGTTAATCTTATATACTCCTCTCAAGACACTGTCCATTCCATTCAACTGCTCTTTCAAGTCCTTTGCTGTCTCTGACGGAATTACAATGTCATCGGCGAACCTCAAAGTTTTTATTTCTTCTCCATGGATTTTAATACCTACTCCGAATTTTTCTTTTGTGTCCTTTTTTTAATGCTTGCTCAATATACAGATTGAATAACATCGGGGAGAGGCTACAACCCTGTCTTACTCCCTTCCCAACCACTGCTTCCCTTTCACGCCCCTTGACTCTTATAACTGCTATCTGGTTTCTGTACAAATTGTAAATAGCGTATGGTTCACTGGCCTGGTGCAAGTCTTTCACTTGGGTGATAATGTCCATTTATTGTCTTAAGTTGCATAGTAGCAACTGCTTATCTGCTCTTACATCTGGTAGTGTGATCATATGTACCAAGTATGCTGCAGGTGTTTTGAGTGTCAATGATACAGCCACACACTGCTTGCATGCAGTGGGCAAGTACATGTGGCAGATGTGGTAAGGCAGTTCACAAAGTGGGAGTCATATACTAATTGCTTTGGCAATCAGGCAGCATGAAACCAAATGTGCAAAATGTTTCAGAAAGAAAAATTGGCATGTTTACTCAGACACTGACCAGCAGCGTAAGCACAGATATGTGCTGCTGCATTCATGCCGATTTCCAGAATACACTGGAGGACTCTGCTCCTTCATATTCAGCTGTTGCCAAATGGACAAATAAATTTAAATTTGGTCAGGAGAGCTTAGATGATGATCCACACAGTGGTCGGCCAAGATGTGTCACTACTCCAGAAATCATTGCAAAAGTGCACAAAATGGTCATGGAGGATCGCCAATTGATAGTGCGTGAAATTGCTCACACTTGCCAGATGTCATCTGAAAGAGTATGTCACATTTTGACTGAAGAATTAGAAATGAAAAAAAATTATCTGCAAGTTGGGTACCACGACCCTTGACACTGGACCAAAAACGCATTATAATGGACATATCAGAACAATGTTTGGCCTGTTTTAGGAGAAACGAACAAGATTTTTTGTGCCGGTTTGTGACCACAGGTGAAACTTGGGTGCCCTATTATACCCCAGAGACAAAACAATAGTCAAAGCAGTGGAAACATGCTGATTCTCCACCACCAAAGAAAGCAAAGACAATTCCTTCAGCGGGAAAGGTCATGGCATCAGTGTCCTGGGATGTGAAGGAGATTCTGTTCGTAGATTGTCTCCCTACTTGGCAAACAATTACTGGAGAATACTATGCTAACCTCCTGGACAAATTGCAACAAAAGATACGCAAAAAAAGGCCAGGTTTAGCAAGGAAGAAAGTCATCTTTCATTAAGACAATGTGCACCTGCACTGTGCAGTCGCCGTGGCAAAATTACTCAAACTAAGGTATGAATTGTTGCCGCACCCACCATATTCACTTGATATGGCTTTGTCGGACTTCCATCTCTTCCCAAAATTGAAAATTTTTCTCAGTGGATGAAGATTCACTTCAAACAAAGAATTGATAGCCTGCGTTAACAACTGTTTTGCAGACCTGGAGGAAATTCATTTTCGAGATGGGATCAAGGCACTGGAACATCATTGGACCAAGTGCCTTAATCTACAAGGACACTACAATGAAAAATAAAAAAAGTTTCAGTGATGTAAGTACTTCTTTTGTATTCTGTTCTGAGAACTTTTCAAACCACCCTTGTATCTATCATGCAAACTGGATGAAATGTGATGAACTAAAGTCCCCTGCTGTTGTGAGAAGGATGCAATTGCCATCTTGTGCTGGAAAGGCAGAACTCCTTGGAGTCGCTGTACTTCTCATGACGTGACACTGCAGTTGGGCAACTTTGTGTGGCAGAGGGTGCTTCTTAGCTGTGTTTTATGGTACAGCATGTTGCTACCAATGTTATGTCGCAATGGGTCTTGTGTGGCAGAAGATGCTTCATAGTAATGTTACATGACAGAGAGTTCTGTGTATTAGTGTTTCATTTCAATGGGTGCTGTGTACATATGTTAAGTGGCAGAGGGTGCTCTGTACATTAGTTGTGTGGCAGGGGGTGCTCTGTACATATGTTGCATGAGAGGGTGCTCTGTACAAATGTTTTGTGGCAGAGGGTACATCTTACCTCTGCTGCATGGCAGAGGGTGCTTTGTAGTAATGTTACATTGAGAAAAGCTCACACAGAGGATTTAGCTCATGCCAAACTGATGATGGAGATGGGTGACTGGCAAGTGGCTCTAGCTCGTGCCGAACTCCGCTTCACTTGGGTGGACTGTGCCATATTGGTGCTGCAGTTGGCCAGCTGGTAAGTGATCATAGCTCACAAGTCTCATCATCGCCACAAGTTGTCACTCCAAATGTCACTTAAATATGCAACAAATAACATTTGTGTCCTGAGAACTTTAAGGCATGTGCTGCTTGAATCATTTAGGTACTGGAAAGTGTTGTTCTCTGATTGCTGTGCCAGATAAGTTGTCAGCTGGTAGATAATTAGTGCTACCCATGCAAAGCTGGGGTGGGTCGCTAGTCGTGTAACATTTAATGAAATAAAATGTGCTGTTAGTATGATCAACAGAGTTCATGTAACTGTGGTAAAATTCATGAGATCAATATATTCGAATGTCAAAGTCCACTAGAATAGTGATGACTGCACAGGCCAATACAAAATAAAATTACTTTTCTAAACCTAAGTCTACAAATGAACAATATTATTATCATTACTGACTGGTCATTCTCTGTAGCTAGACATGGACAAAATGAGTGTAATGGCAAAGAAGGGATAGTTAAAAGATAAACATGAAAGGAAAATTAACAAAGACCCTTAGGAGATCACATATTATTTACAACAGATTTGTTTCAGATTTGTAATATTCAAATCATCAAAGTTAAGTTTTATTTCCTTTCTGTTAATCATACACATTCTGACCTTGTAGAATGTTAAAGGCTTACTGGACACAGAAGTTGCTTTTTATTTGTTTGGCAAACTTGGATACAAGAAGGATCAACATACAATTTATGCAGCCTTCAGGACCTCCAAGGTCACTTCATTGGCCCAAATGGGAGGGTATTTGCTTGTTCCAATTCCACCTGCACTTGCTGTTGTTGAACCTCACGAAACATTAACTGGAAGAACTTAGTAATTTTCAGATGAGTGTATGTACTCAAGTCAGAAAAAAGTAAAACTATAATAATTTATGTTTATTGTTTGTAGCATTGATTGAAGAAATGGAATTAGATTACGCGTCTTTCAGTACTGTGGGTTGAGACTGTTTCTTGTGTAAATGTAATAAAATTCCACTTCTGTCGAATGTATATTGTTCAGGACCTTTGAAATGTCAAGGGGTTTTTTTAAATCAAAAATTAAAATCAGTTATCTGTTAGAGAGAGAGAGAGAGAGAGAGAGAGAGAGAGAGAGAGAGAGAGAGAGGAGGGGGGGGGGGGGGGGGGGACCAAAAACCCTGTCAATTTTATTTTCCAAGTGGCAGCCCATGCTTTACTCACCCAGACACCTGTAAATTTTAAAGCACTGCTTCCGGGATGGGGATGTGCTGACTCCAGATCGAAGGATGAGGGTCAGTGTGCCGCCCAGCCTGGATGTGATTTTTAGGCTGTCTCCCACGTTGAAATAGGTGAATAGTGGAGTGGTAACAAATCCCGTCTCAGTTACAGGATTCGGAAACATTTAGCAGACATTCACACACTTTCACAGGAATTAAGCTACACACAAACAGTTGGGACACACATATTTTGTCCTGACGGGTAACGGGTTGGCAACAGAGGGGACATCTGGCCACCCCTTAAATTAACCATGTCAAATCTGTTAATAATCGTGCTGACTCTGCACAGATGTGGTACAAAGGCACAAGAAAAAGAAGAAAGTAACCCATGCTTTGAGAATTATTTTGGACAAAATTATTGTGTATTATCACTTTCCCTTTGTGGTAAATTCTGTGTACTGTCGACCTTTTTTTTTTTTTTTTTTTTTTTTTTTTTTTTTTTTTTTTTTTTTTTTTTTTTGTGTGTAATATAAAATACAAAAATGTAAGTATACATTTTTCTTGCATTGGTAGTATTGCCTAAAGGTATGACACTTTTTCCAATCTTTAAACTATAGAGTACACAAGTTTCAAATTTCATACAGATTGGGTGATAAATAAGAAAATGTTAATATATTTTCAAAATGTTGGCAAGTGTCATTTTGAATCATCGAAACGTTAAAATGATAAAGTTTCCAAACATTGAATAGGCATAAAATGAAAACACACAGAGATAAAATGTTAAAATTAGAAATGGTTACTTATCTCCATAGAAAAAACAAGTAAGTGGACATCTCATCTAAATCTTAGATGGTAGGTTAAAAAAATGCTTTTTTTCTGGTTAAATTGACATGGAATGGCCCTATGTTATGCTTGTGTTCTTTGCCATTTGAGTCATTACCGCAGTATTTCCCTTATTGTGATAGCTGTCAGATATACATTGCTTTTGGTGGAAGGGGGCTGTACAGTGGGGATTGGGGGGGGGGGGGGGGTCTGTTTTATGTACTTTTGCAGTTAACTGTAATGTGAAAGCAGACATTTATTCTTTTTTAGATTAAATGTGAATTGTACGAATCATATTGCCCTGGTCCAACCAATAGAAGTTTCTGGTGTGCAGAATAGATTCAAAGTTTTATGTAACCACATTACAGTGAAGTAATTTAAATTTATGAATTATTGTTTTTTTTTAGTACTACTTTAAATTATAATCAAAATTAGTTTAACAGAAACTTGAGTCATTTTATATTAGTTTAAGAATCTCTGTGTAGATATTCATCTGTAGGGCTGCTGACCAACACAGAGTTAAAAAAGAATTTAATTTCTATCCCTTCCCAAATCTCAATATGTACTATTTTGTAGTAAATTATCATTTTGTCTGACTTTCCAGGTGGGTTCCTGTGTATGCCGACAAAGAGAAGCAACTGGCAGTTATGTCAATAGGATTCCTTTTAAAAAATGACAATGATAGCATTGTATGGAGAGGACCAAAGAAAACAGGTGAGATATGCAGGCACACTGATGCTGTTACTTGTCTGTTGATTTCGGTGACTCACTGCATCCAGCACTTTCTCAACTTAGTAATACATCTCACACAATACTCTCCTTTCACTGCGAAAGGAGCAGAGAAATAATGTCAAACTGAAACCTTTTGTGTCAGGGTAAGGTTTGCTAGAGCTTAGTTTGCAAAAGGCATAAATCTTGGTTAGAAAGCCAGTTCAACACACAGTTTTAATCATTTCGCATTGATTACTCCAGTGCATGACATACAGTGTTTGCTTTTTTAGTAAGTACAAAAGTGACAATTTTAAATTGTAAGGCTGTCAGTTAGGTAATATTATGTGACATATTATAAGGTTCATTCAAATAAACCTGGTCAGTGCATCTGCCGTTGCTTTAAATGTAACATGTTCTAATGTTTCTCGGGCGACAAGGGTAATCAGCTATGTTGATCTCCCACAAGCTTCTTTTCCAAAGACTATAGCTGGTTAAGGGAATTTATTAAAATACTTCTCTATTCTTGAAATAATTTTGGTACTCGTATAATACTTTTCAGTTCAATCACTATATATTTTCAACTTTCACAGATAATAACTTCTGCAAGCTAACTTATTCCTTAAATGTTAGACTCATTTACTCATATTGAAATAGCATACATGTGTCTTGCTTTGTTCATAGCCAAAACATGAAGCACTTCAAAAGTCTCTAGTCTCAAGCAAGTCCAATACATGAATGTGTGTAGCACTCTATATTCAACTGTTCAGTAGTCGTTTTTACAATCATCACAGACACTAACACATCAAAGAATACGACATAATTATTCATTGAGTTCTCCTCACATCTTCTGTGGCGCTGGCGGCAAACACTTGTCGTCATCAGTGACTCGCCCCTCTTACAACCTTCACATAGAAACATGTGGATCGGTAGAAACGTTCTCACTCTCCCACACTTGTACCTAAAATATTGGGTGTTCGAGTCGGTTGAAGGCTGAGTGTTTCTAGAATTTACACTGAAATTCTTGAGACACTACAGTGGCACCACGTAACTGTGGCTGTGGTGGCGCCATCTATTGGTGGAGAGACTGATGCATGTAAACTTTTGATGTTGCGTAGTGCCAGTGTGGTTTCACACCAAAGAGAAAGTGGTCGGTGGTCACACAAGTTATTGTCCACTACCGAACATGCAGGCGAGTGAGCAGGAACAACAAACAGCGATTCAGTTTTTGGCAGCGGACGGAGTTGGAGGCCGTGAAATATATTGATGGATTAAGGCCATGTATAGTGAGTACAGTCTGAGTCGTTCAAGTGTTGTGGAATGGCGCAAATGATTCCTTGAGGGGCGCAAGTCACTGGAAGACGATGCTCATCCTGGACAGGCTCATCGTGTCGTCACACTGGAAATGGTTGCGGAAGTGAATGCTTTAGTCTTGGACAACTGCAGAATCACCGTGGATGAGATCCGTTGGTTATTGGGTATTAGCGTGGGCCCTGCCCACACCATAATGCATCAACACTTGAACTTTCGAAAAATCCGTGCGCAATGGGTTCCCCACCAACTGTCTGTCGAACAGTGCTATACTCAAATGGCGCTGTCTTTCAGTCATCTGCAACGTTATCATGAGAAGGAATGTAGCTTTCTGTTGCTTATTGTCACAGGTGATGAAACATGGTGTCACCATTTTGAACCAGAAAGCAAGCATCAGAGCAAGCAGTGGAAATATGCGACTTCACCACCTCCAAAGAAATCATAGAATGTGCACACCAGTTCTGGTAAAGTCATGATGTCCTCCTTTTTTGACTACAAGGGACCAGCGCTTGTCAAGTTCCCGGAACGGGAACCACCACCAATGGCCAGCGTTATCAAGCCGCTTTACAGAACCTTAGACAAGCCATCAAATCGAAACACCGAGGCATGTTGTCCAATGGCATTATCCTCCTGCGTGATAATGCCTGCCCACACAAGCCCAATGCGGTGGAGACGACATTGCTGCAGTTTTGGTGGAAAACACTGGAACATCCACCATATAGTGCCGACCTTTCACTGTGTGACTCTCATGTGTTTGGACCTCTAAAACAAGCTATTCGCAGACATCGATTCACAATGGATGACAAAATGTGTGACTGGGTCCAGGCCTGGATCTGACAGCAGCCTACTAGCTTCTTCAGAGATTGAATCGACTGGCTAGTGTGGCAATGGGATAAATGTGCCAACAGTTTTGGCAACTATTTTTGAATATGTATACTGTGTCAATAAAATCATTACCATTACCTTACGCTATTGATCAGGTTGCATTTGACCTTATATTAAGGAAATGGGAGAGTAAAATTTTCTAAGAGCGAGCAGATGTTGTTATTCAATCATGTGGAAGTATCAACAAGTGCCAGCTGGGAACTGTAAACACTTCAGCTCCAACATTCTGTTGGGAATACAGCAAACTCGTCACTCTTGAGTGAAACTGCGAGCGAGCTCAGCAGAAAATCATTAGAAGAGTGTGGACCAAACTGCCCTCATAAAATCGTGTAAGATACATTAGGTGGTACACAACACCACCTAGCTGGGGTTTGACTAAATAGTAAATACACTGTAAATAATTCAGTAAGTGAACATAGCGGAACTGAAGACCTCTGATGACTCAAGAAGAGCAGAACTGATTCAGTCATTATGAATGATGTAGAGTAGAGCCTCTCCTCATAAAGTACTCCACACCCACTAGCCTAGAGCACTCGATCAGTAGGATGAATGGTGTTCATGTCATTCACACTTGATTCTCTGGTTGTGGTATGGTGACATGTTGTGTGTTAGACTGTTCTAGTGTTGGTCTTTGTGTGAGACTGCTCTAGTGTTGGTCTTACACTTGCTGCCTTATGAGGAAAATGAGCAATATGTAGCCATGGATAATGAAGTCCAGCATCCAGTACTGGTGTCAGCACACCAGCTAACATGTTTGGTTAGTCCAGGGGTCTACAATCATGGCTCTGGTCTAGGGAGGAAGCTACTCTCAAACTCCAGGATCACATGCATGGGACAGCCTACCATACCATGAACTGTTTCCCTTGTTGCTGGCTCACTCCTTGTAGTTGAATCTAAGTCTGAACCCTTCATGAGATCTGTCACCTGATCTAATGTCAGATGTATTTACTTTTACCCTTTTTTTAAAAAATAATAATCTGGTAACCATAGTTGATTCTCTTGAAGTAGAGGTGCCTCTGAAATCCCATGTATAGTTGAGGAAAGGCTTGACTTCATGTTCTGCCGCTGTTATTGGCACAAAAGAAGATAACATACTCATATCATGGAAAAGCACATCCACTACTTTCCTTTTACAAACACACATTTTCTTGAATGTGTGTGTACAGATCTTTAGAGGTACTTGTGAATTAGAGTAGAACACAACTTTTCTTACTAGATATGCCTTGAGGGGTCAACATGATGTGCCAGATGGCCTAAACCTTCGCTAATCTCTTTTCCACTGCCTCATCTTACCCTTTCCCTTCTCTTCTGTCCACATCACTTCTTCCTTGTCCATATCATGTATGGCCTTGTCCCCTTACCACACCACTGTTCCTCCTTCCACCCCCATTAGTCCAGTCAAATGATGCTCAAAAAAGCCAAATAGCGGAAAGTTTTGTAGAAGTTTTTTTTGAAAAGCCTTCGAGGGTGTTGAACACAATTTTTTGAAGTCCCACCAAAATTTCAGCCTGAAACAGGTTACAAATGGAAAAAAAAAAAAGAAAATGAACTTCTTTGATTTTTCGCTTGTAACTCTGAAATGACGCAATTTTCAGCAAAGTTGACTATTCATGAAAATAAAGACAATTAAAGTTCCTACAAAATACTGCTGAGTGACTTTTTTTTTGTCAGACCAGCCATAGTACATGAATTGTTTGTTAGTGCAATTTCTAAGCTCAGGACGTACCCCTGATGCCCTTACAGTAGTTTGTTGCACATCCATTGTCGAATTCCATCCTCTAGTAGTATCATGATGTTATTGGAGTGGTTGATGGTTGACACTTGTCTTGGTGGAAGTGTAAGAAGTTTGTGAGATGCTAATCACCTCCCCCTCCTGACAGGGGGAAGGCTGGTCCTATATGTTGGTCTCCTGTAGTGGCAGATGTTTGAGTTTGCCCTCGGATGGATGCTTAGAGCATATCTGCAGTCAGTAGTGGATAAAATGTCGTACATAATGAGTTCAAGTGGGACATGTTCCGTGCTATGTTGTACGGTATGATCGGAGAAAAGTGTCATCACTTACACCAAAAGTGGGCTTGAAGAATGCTCTTGAAACAAGTAAGAAGGGGAAGAATATGATAGCTGCCCTTAGAAGAGCAACATTTTCATTAAGGTTCATGAACCATGTCAAAGAAAATACACTAACGAAAAACTATAACTGGCATTCAAAAAGAAATGAGCCGGAGGCATAATTACAGAAACCAGTACCTGTATGTTAGAAGTATTGACCCTGGCTGTTGAGAGACTTGTCCCACTGTGATACAAGGTGGTGAATGGCTGTCTCATAATATTCCTGGGGCTGCGATGTTAACCAGTTCCTCACGTACAGCTGGACGTTGTAATCCGAGGTGAATCATTTACCCCTCAGAGTCGTTTTAAGGGTACCATAAATGGCATAATCAGAGGGAGAGAGGTCCAGACTGCATGAAGGGGGCTGAGAAACTCCCATTTGAATTTCTGCGGGAATGCCACAACTGTGTTGGCCGTATGAGACCTTGTATTCTCATGAAGCAGAATGACCCCACTGGTGAGATTGCCGGGTTGTTTTGATTTGATCGCGTGGTGAAGGGTGGTCAAGGTTTGCGAGTAACACTGGGGATTCACTGTTGTCCCGTGCTGCAGGAAGCGAATTAGAAGGGGGCAATCTGGGTCAAAGAAGAATGGCAGCATAACCTTTCCTGCACTCATCTGGATGATAAAGTCCAGCTGTAAGTGCAGAACTGATTATCATTGCAGCCCCGGCAATTTTATGAGACAGCCATTCACTGCCTTGTGTCACAGTGGGACAAGTGTCTCAACAGCCAGGGTCAATACTTCTAATATACAGGACTGGTTTCTGTTGTTGTGCCTCTGGCTCATTTCTTTTTGAACGCCCCTTATAATTGTTTTGGAGGCTAAGAGGGCTGTGGCTGGTTGCAGCGGAAAAGATACTCGATCTGTTCAACCAGATTTTGATTTCAAAATCAACAATTTTTTGTGTGGGTTGGCTATTACACCACAATTTCTGGCTCAACAAAACAAGCTCCCAGCCAATCATTGTAACCTAATGTATTGTATGGATTAGCTGCGGCTGCGATAGGCTGCTCTGAACCTTGCTGAGAGACAAAGCAATGATTTACGATACTCAGTAATATGTTGAAATGCAACAGTCCCTGTTGTTGTTGCAGCAGATGCCCAGGATCACATCTAACAGATGAAGGTCTTGCATGGGAATCCAAAGCAAGTTTTTTTTTTTTTAGGGTGGGTGGGGGGTGGGAGGTCCATATGCCACAGAAATTGATAGTGCTATGCATCAAATTTTCAACTAGCTCAGTCAAAATAATGAGGAGTGTCAGTTTTACATTAAACTGTTAACGGAGCAGATCTGTGGTTACTAACATCAAGATTGAGAAAACTCAACTGTTGAAGTATGGAATTAATAAAGTGACTGGCTCATCTGCGACGATATCAACTGTTGTTTGTTTCAAAAGCACTGAGGAGACAATTCTTACAGATAGGTGTATCAGTCAAAAAGTTTATTTCCACAGGAAGTGTGTGTATGTATTGAAACAGAAGCAGGTATACATGGTGAAGATACCAATCGCACTCTTATCACACAGCAAAATATCCCTCTCCAGACCAGTTCCTTGCAGAGATCGATATCCTCCTCCCTAATACTGTTCAAAATTTCATTAATCAACTAGCGATGCAGGAGAAGCAACAAAACTTCAATAAATGAAAGACCAAAAGTATGGTCACAGCACACAGCACAATGGCAGTTGAGAGATTCAACTCTTTCTTGTCACCATTGGAAATTGGCCTCTCCACATTCGTGTATAAGGTGACTGGCTCTCACAAACTATTTCATGTACTGTCTACTTTAGGACAAAGGATCAGTATGTTGTGAGGTGTTTGCAATGATACCAAAGGAACTGGAATTCGATCCATCCACATCATTTCAAGTTGTCTTCAACAATGTTGACTACAACACCCAAAAAACCACACGATGGTAAGCCATATTTCAGATTGTTCTTGTTATAATTTTGCATTTTGAAATCTCGTGACCAAGTTATTGTAACAAACACTGTACACTGGTTTCAACTCTAATTATTTACCTATCACCTGGTATGAACTGAAATTAGTCACCTTTTATCTTACTTAGCTGTAACGTACCTACATATGTTCTCATTTTGCTGATGAATCAAGTAAAGACAGAGGCATTAGTGCACAAAGCATGAAGAGGATGAAACTTCTTTGAATTTTTTTAATAATTCATTTATTAATGATATAATATTATGATAATTATTAGTATTGTTACCAGCTGCAAACTAAATCATAATGATTGTCATTTGCATAAATTATTTGAACACCTTTTAGTTGTAGGAATGGTGAAAGCGATCATTTTGCCGTTTGAATGAACATCACAGCATACTGCAAGATGAGTAGTTGGGTTTTAGTGGTGGCACCTGAAATGATGTTCAGACAAATTTTTTTTTTTTTTTTTTCCATGTTTGACCCACCTCCAGGCCTAAATTTTGAAAATTGGATTCAGCACCCTTGAAAACACATAGGAAGCTTGTCAGAAAAACTCCTACAAAACTTCCCTGTAAGAATTACCATTTGACTAAATTATGTGGACATTCGTCTCTCTCTCTCTCTCTCTCTCTCTCTCTCTCTCTCTCTCTCTCTCACTCACTCACTCTCTCTCTTTCTTTCACCCCCCGTCCCCCCTTTTCACCTCCCCCCTCTCCCTCCCTCTGTTTTCCTCTTTTCCATCCCTCTCCCTCTTTCTCTCTTCCCTCCCTGTCTCCTTCTTCATCTTCACATTCTTCTTCTCCTCTCCCACCTTTCCTTCCCCCCCTCCTTCTCCCATCTCCCTGTCTCTTATATGCTCTACCCTCTGAATTCCTTCTGCCTTGTTGTGCAGCGACTGGATCATCTGTCAGAAGACCTACCCTGCACTATCCCATTACCCTCTCCCCCCATCTCGTGCATCCTTCCCTATCCCCTCTCCACTTTCATCTGTCCAGGCACCTGCTATCAGTAATCAACAGTCAATCTTACCATGGCCGCGGATGTATGTGTTCGGGCACCAGTGTGGTTGTGTGTGTATGTATGTGTACTTCTGCTACAGAAAGAGCAAGAAGTGGAAAGCTAGTGCAAATATTATTTTCTGTTGTGTGTTTCTATGCACCACACATCAGTCAGTTGTGAGTGAGTGGTTTTTTTCCCTTTGTTTTACATAAATATGAGAATCAGAAATTGGGAAGAGGAACAAATGCCTTTTTCCTTCTGGCCATGATTAGGACATGCAAAACAGGTCACAAAAGCTAAATGCTATGTAATCACACTTCAGGTACAGAATCTACTCACTAAAAAAAGTAGAACAAATTGTAATAAGGAGCTCAAGTGCATTTTTAACCCAAAAACGCAGTATTTCGCTTCCAAGCCAAAAAATTTTCTCCTTGTCCCTGTATGTTAGACGAGTGGAGCTCAAACTTGTGAAGAAGTTCTGATACTATCTTGTCACTTGGTAAGCAAACACTAGAGACTGACACACCTCAAACAAAATTAGTAAAATGTTGCTGGCTATTATGCTGTGGTCAAATGGATTTCATGTCTTTCAGTTATTTCATCTCTTTCAGTTATTTCATCCATTATCTTTTAGCAGAGCTTCATAGAGCAAAGTAGATTTGCAAATTTTGAAGCCAGTGTAAGTTCATCATGTAAATGATATTGTTAATATTCCTGTTACTGCACCTGGTAACTTCATATTTTTGAAAATTGTTCATACTTGTATACCATTTCAACCATTTCAAGTATAATTAACTATTGACTGAAGACTGTGTAGTAATATTGATCAAGAAAAAAAGAAAAGAAGAGGATGAGGAGAAGAAGAAGGAAAGGAAAACATTTGCAGGCAAGTCATACAACGTACTTTTCATGTTTTTATTTGCAAACAAATATTAAGCAGCTCCACAATATTTCCTTATCTTCTGCAGTAATAACCTGAAAAATTCTCGTGATACAGAAATAAAATTTTTGTGGGTTTATAATTTGCAGAAAATTGAAGAAAAAAGCATGTATCTCATCTGAAAATATATCTCTGTCACCCTGAAGATTGACACAATTGGAATCCAAAGAAGCTTTTATATACCATCTCCAGACTGATGTTAATATCAGTACATTTACATCAGTGAACATGTTAGTTAGTAACACAAGTGAAATATTTAAATAATGTGTTTTACCAGATAGTTTCTCAGTTCGATCTCAAATATATATAATGCTACTTAAGGACTCACTTGTAAGCTGTATAGATTTTTCAGGTACTCAACACATTGTCCTTTGATAAACTTACAAGGCCTTTGACTGGTATCAGCCTTTGACAAATGAGCAGAAATGTCTGTATCTCAGTAAAATAAGAGTTTTCTAGTTTCATGTACACACAGTGTTGTTTCATGCACATGCAGCAGTTTCAAGAAATTGCTACTGTAGGGGTTGCCCACTGCTGGGCTGGAAACACCAGTTGTTTTGTCAGGGTGTAAACCAAGGGACAATAAAACAATATTCAAAATTATTCTATTTATTACTCAGAATACAAGTCATTTTTGTGTCTTTTGCAATGATTGGTGGCTCCGTAATCTAGAGAGGAATCCATTGAATGGAACAGCAGAGTCAAGGCTGCCGAGAATGCTGCATCAGCTCAGAGTGGAAGTCAGTGACATCAGGTTGCAGCAGCTTGCCACCCACTGGTGAGGTAGACGTGCTTCATCAGTAGCCCAACCTGGAGATGACAGTGACTGCAATGTGGGTGTTTGATTCGCAGTCCACTTTGGGGGGTGCTCAGTTCCTCCCAGACCACTGCCCACATTGTCCTATTATGTGGACCACAATTTCAGATGCTGTGGTAATGTGCTGGATGCTGAAACTGGCCCACCATTTGAGGTGTTATATGCCATTTAGACAAACAACATTTCACACTCTGTGTGCAGTACAAGGAAAGATGATCGTGACAGAACAATATCAAATAGGGAGTAAGTCACAGAATATATACTGTGCACGGGTGTTTGTTTTCGTATGTGCAGACAGTCAACATCAGGTATGGAATATGAGAAAACGGCAAGGTACAACGACAAACAAATGGCTTCACTTGCTGTGGCTGGGACCTTTTACATTTTAGTATCCTGACTTGACCATCAAAGAGCAACCACACTCTGCAAGAGTTAAAAAAGACAAGATGGTTTTGTGACAAATGCAATATATTGTAATCTGGAATGCCATGTTGAGCCTTAAAGGCATGCATAGTACGAAAACTTTTGTTCTACTCTAATTCACAAGTCGCTTTAATGGTTTGTACACCCAAAAATATATGTTTGTAAAAGGAAAGTACTGTATGTGCTTTTTATGAGTAGAAGTTATCTTCTATTCTCCCAATAACAGCTGCAGCACACAAAGAAGTCAAGCCTTTCCTCAGCTTCACATGGGATTTCAGAGGCACTACTTAGCAGGACCTCTACTTCTAGAGAATCAACTATGGTAACCAGATTCTTTTTTAAAAAGAAGAAGAAGGGGGGGGGGGGGGGTAAATACATCAGACATTACGTCAGGTGACAGATCTCATGAAGTGTTCGGAGTCAGCTTCAGCTACAAGGAGCGAGCCAGATGCTACATAAAACCTTAAACCAGTGGTTCCCAACAGGTGGTCTGCGGACCCCTGCGGGTCCGCGAGCTATGCCAGAGGGCTACGCAAGATGATATTAGAATAAAAAATATGTTAAATATATTTCATATGATAACAGATTTTTTGTTTTGGATGCTCAATATTTTTTCAATAATGAATATGTCAATGTTTTTTCTAAGTACCAAAAATAGAAAATGTATAAAAACACTCTTAATTTGGCTTTTTTAGGTACTTGATATGACAAGGTACCAATCATGCTCGATGAGGGAGTCCTCGGGAAAATTTTGTTGGGAACCTCTGCTTTAAACCCACAAGGGAAACAGTTCATGGTATGGTAGGCTGTCCCACGCATGTGATCCTGGAGTTTTAGAGTAGCTTCTTCCCTGGACCAGAGCCATGATGGTAGACTTCTGGACTAACCACACATGTTGGGTGCTGTGCTGACGCCAGTACTGGATGCTGGACTTCATTATCCATGGCTACAGATTGCTGGATGACCAAGAATGAAGTACTTGGATTAAAAGAGATGTAATCAGGGGTGTTATTTTTCACCCCTTCTGTTCAGTCTATGCATTGAAGAAGCCGTGATAGAAATAAAAGAAAGAATGTAGAGTGGGATTAAAATCAGTGTGAAACAGTATCAGTACTAACATTGCGATCTTTAGTGAAAACAAAAAAGAATTACAGGACTTGTCGAATAGAAGTTGCCATGTCCTGATGGATTCCAAATTTGTTTTTACAAAGAGTGCTCTACAGCATTGGCCCTTTTCTTTGCTTGCATTTATTGTGAATCTCTCACCCAGCACGATGTCCCAAGTGACTGTAAAAAAGTGCAGGTGACCGCTGTATATAAGAAGGGTGAAAGAACAGTCCCCCAGAATTACAGATCCATGTCCTTAACACCGGTTTGCTACAAAATTCTTGAACGTATTCTGAGTTCAAATATATTAAATTTCCTTGAGACCAAAAAGCTTCTGTCCATGAATCAGCATGATTTTAGAAAGCATCACTCATGTGAAACTCAGCTTTATCTTTTCTCACGTGATATACTGCAGACTGCGGATGAAAGGCAACAGGCAGATTCCGTGTTTCAAGATTTCCGGAAAGATTTGCACAGTGACCCATTGCAGACTGTTAATGAAGGTACAAGCATATGGAATAGGTTCCCAGATATGCGAGTGGCTCAAATACTTCTTACGTAATAGAACCCAGTACGTTGTCTCAATGGTGAGTGTTCATTAGAAACAAGTATTGTTGGGAATGCTCCAGGGAAGTGTGATAGGACCACTGTTATTTTCTGTATACAGAAATAATCTGGCGAACAGAGTAGGCAGCAATCTGTCATTTTTTTTTTTTTTTTTTAAATTGATGATCCTATGGTGTACGAGAAGGTGCCAAAGCTGAATGACTGTAGAAAGATACATGATGACTTAGACAAAATTTCTAGTTGGTGTGATGAATGGCAACTAGATCTGAAAGTAGAAAAATGTAAGTCAATAAGGATGAGTAGGAAAAATAAACCCACAACATTAAAACACAGTGTAAGTAGTGTACTGCTTGACACAGTCACACCATTTAAATATTAGTGCGAAACATTGCAAAATTGTATGAAATGAAACAAGCATATGTGGACTGTGGTAGGGAAGGCAAATGGTAGACTTCCGTTTATTGGAAGGATTTTGGGAAAGTGTGGTTCATCTGTAAAGGAGACTGCATATGGGACACTAGTGTGACCTATTTTTGATTACTGTATGAGTGATTGGGATCCACATCAGGTCAGATTAAAGGAAGACATTGAAGCAATTCAGAGGTGGGCTGGTAGATTCAAACAACATGCTAGTGTTGTGGAAATGCTTCGGAAATTCACATGGGAATCCCTGGAGCGATGGCAGCATTCTTTTCAAGGGACACTATTGAGAAAATGTAGAGAACCAGCATTTGAAGCTGACTGTAAAACACTTCTACTGCAGCCAACATAATTTTTCACATGAGGGCACAAAGGTAAGATATGAGAAATTAGGGCTCGTGTTGAGGCGTATAGACAGTCGTTTTTCCCCTCGCTCAGGAAAAGAAATAGTTAGTTATGTACAGGGCACCCTCCGCCAAGTGGTGTAGAGTGGCTTGCGGAGTATGTACGTAGACGTAGATGTAGATGAAACACATCCGATTGATAGGCACTCACTAAGCTTTTCCCAATGTGTTTGATTTGAAAAATGAACAGTACTTGTCCCCCTGTCCAATAATCACCAGCATTTTTGCATGGACTTCTATCAGTACATTAATAGTTAGCCATTATTATAATTTTCTTTGGTATTTATGTCATTTCAAGGTGCAGCTTCATTTTATTTGTGAGTTTCCCACTAGTTATACTGACGTATGCTTTCACTGCTGCTGTTGGGCGTCTTGGTTGATTGAGATATCTGCTGCAGGAGTGCTGCACGAATTTGTATTAGTTAATTGGCATTGAACTGTGACCACACCAGTTGTGCAGTACTCCCGTTACTGTAGTTGAACCACAGTACATCACAAAAATAGTTGTTTACCCAGTCTACATAAATCAGTAGACTTGAAGTTCATGTTGAAAAATTACTTTATTATGTTAACTAATCCTTCTGCCACTTCTTGGTAGAAGAACATTATAAGAAAATGAAAAGCACAATAATGTATACTTTCTACAGGATTAAGTTATTCAGATTAACTTGTTTTTGGCTTACAAGGCTATCATCATACTTTGACTGACTATCGTCTTCAAAGAAGTTACAATGTTCATAAAAAATATTGGAAAAGATGTAACTCGTCTAGACTGAGGCACAAAAACACAGTAAATGACATCTTTGACAGTGTGGTGGTAACGGAATTTAAAAAGTAAAATGTTGAACAATAAATAAATCTAAAAGGAGCAAACTAGGAAAAACATTAACACTGAATTTGAAAAACAGTTCCTATGTAACAGTTTACAATAAACAAACAAACCTGTGAAAATAAACTTAGTACTTGACTTACATGAGGTATTAGCACACGGAAATTGATCCAGAAATGAGGTGAAAGAAAGAATTAATAATTGTAACAACAGGATTGTCGAGTACATAAACAGTCACAGTAAAATAAAAAGAAATGAATAAATACATGTACATGGAGGAATAGGTAGGAACAGTGTTAGAAGTAATAGAAAACAGCAAATTATGTGAATTTTAGAAAAGGGGAAGTATTAAGCTGTGTTTGTCATTTAAGATTAAATCAAGACTGTGGACTAGATTTTATTTCCAGGCCTTCTAGTAGATTCAGTTTTTATTCTTTGCTTGCTAAGTGAAGACATGAGACTGACTAGTAGTTGTGACCCTCACTCAGTACATGTCAAGCAAATGTGGGGTCATGATTCTGCAAACTGTAGCTGCATTCATGTTCTGCCAGTCTAGTTGCTATATCTCTGCCTGATTGACTAGTGTGAAACTTATCACAGTTAGGACACAACAATTTTTATACCCCATTGTTGGCTAGTAATTGGGTTCTATTTTTGCTACTGAACATACACTGGCCTGTGGTGTTCTTCACAGAGTAGGAAATCCTATAGTTGCAGGTTTACAGCGTTTTTGCTACAATCTGTGATGTCTGTCTTTGGTATGATATTTTACACCATTTACTGCAGGCAGTAGAAGAGGCAGTAGAGAGAGCATAGAGGAGGGATAAAATTTTCAGATTTTGTTTTGTATGCAAGATGTGGTGAATCATGACAGGTTTGTAGCCACTGGTTGAAGCAATAAATTTTATTGTGTCTAACTCTGCTTTGACATTTTTGGACATGGGAACACATACAAGATTGTCTACCATTGAGTGGAAAGCTGCGTCTTTGTGCGTTCCTGGGTGTTGTGAACAAGGTGTTACTTTGTCTGTAGTGGTAGTTTTTCTTTAAATTTTGAAACATCGTGTTTGTTTAATTATGTCAGTGGTGAGATTTAGGAAGTTTATGGATTTTTTGCCAGTCTTCTTTGTTAACAGATTATTAATATGTTGACAAAAGGTGTTGAGGTTTCTTGTAGTTTTTGCCCACGCGTTCGTGTGCGTGCGTGCGCGTGCGTGCCCACACACACACACACACACACACACACACACACACACACACACACACACCACCTACATATGTGAACATTTAAATGCAGAGTTAGACACAGTATAATTTATTGGCGCAACCAGTGGCAACAGTCCTGTAATGACTGACCACACCATACATAGGAAACAAAAATTGAAAATTGTGGTCCTCCTCTATGTTCCCTCTGCTGTCTCTTCCACTGTCTGCAGGAAGTGGTGTACAATAATGTGCCCAGGACAGGTTTCACGGATTGTAGCGAAAACACAGAAATCCTGCAAGTACAGGATTTTCTACTATGAGACGAGATGAACACCACAGCCCAGTGTATTTTCGATAGCAAAGACCCAATTACCAGCCAACAGTGGGGCATAAAAAAATTACTTATTATAATCAGGATAAGTTTTATATTGGTCAGTTAGGCAGAGACACAGCAACAATGGTGGCTGAACATGAACACGACTGGACATTGCAGAATTAAGACTCCACATTTGCTGAGCATGTACTGAATGACAGCTGCAACTACCAGCCACTGTCACATGTGCTTCACTTAGCAAACAAAGTCTGAAAACTCAGCCTGTTGGAAGCCCTGGAAATTAACAAACGTCTAGCCCACAGTCCTGATTTAATCTTAAATGACCAAAAACACAACTCAACAATTTTATATTCCAAATTTTATATTATCAACTGTTTTCTGCTACTTCCAACACTGTCTGTACCATCCTGTTCCTCCATTTTCATGTATTTATTCATTTCTTCTTATTTTTATTGTGATTGCCTATATACTTAATATATTCTGTTATTACAGTTGTTAATTCTTTCTTTTACTCAGTTTCTGTATACTTTCCATGTTTAGTATCTCTTGAAGTTGTCTTGTCAAGTACTAATTTTACTTTATTTTAATGGGTTTGTTCGTTCAGTGTAATCAGTTACGTAGACACTGTTTCTTGAGTTTAATGGTAATGATTTTCCTGGTTTATGCCCTTTATATTTATTTGTTATTCAACTTTTTACATTTCAAGTTGCACTGCCACCATACTGTTGACGGTGGTAGTTAAGTTGGCTTAAGTCTGTTAATGACCTTGTGAGCTGAAAACTGGTTAACTTGAATAAATTGACCCTGTAGAACACATGTGATGTATTGCTTTTCATTTGTGATCACTTTATTTCCACTCTTGATTACAGAACATGTGATGTCTCATAAGATACTATCATGAGATGTTTATCCAGAAACTTCAGATAAGAGTGTGCCTAATTGTACATCCAAACTTGATATTCCCTCGTTCACTGTTGTTAATTTTGGGTTCATGGAATACTCCGTCCAGTGTATTCCTTGAAGCTGCATTTGCTCTGACATCATAACATCAGCTGCTGTGTCCCAACACTGCCCATAGCCCAACGAATATCTGAAACAGAAGGTACACAAATAAAGGTGAGGCAAGTGTTGTTTACAATACATAAATAAAACATGAACACGCAACACATCATCTTACATAACATTAATCAATACAAGAGTGACACTATAACTTGGTATGTTTACTCATTCATAAATGACATCGAAGGAGCAGAAATTTTAGTGTAATAACATTCGCAAATGTTTCAAGGATTCTTTATTATCAAAGTTTCTGCATCCTTTCACTGGATTTGCTTTGGATGGCTCACAGTTACCCAACATTTAATGTAATAAAACACAAATAATTACAAATAAGCAAAAACAATTCAGTAGATTATATCACTTCCCATAACTTCATTTTTTGACGCTCATTATAGATGGTGTGAAAAATGCAGGAGGTGCTTTCTCTAAGCAAACTGGAAACACGACATTGCAGTTGCAGTGCCTGTCACCTGGATTCTAAAGCCACACTCAGTTGCAAAAGTAGTTCGTAGGAGCAATGACAACTATTAGCCTTGTTTCAAGAGGACAAGCAGGACTTACCACTTATAGTCTCCTGCATAAAAGTGATAGAGGTTCTCTGGTTTGGAAATTTGTCAATGGACATGGCTGCAGATTTCTGAATCCATGGAATAGAGTAAAGACCTGTAGAACTCCAGTTGGTAGGTTGGGGATAGAGTACACAGTGGAAGCAGCTCCTTCGCAGCACAGTACATGCATATGTGTAGGATGCAAAATTTTTTATTTTTTCCAATAGGCAAAAAATTTGAAGTCTTATGATGAATCTACATATACATGGAGTAAAATCAAATGGCAAACAGAGAATAGAGACTGAAAATCTCAAGAGTCTGTACAGTTAGCTGCTGAAGCATTCATAACTAAATTCCAAAATTCACTGCTCTACAGATAGTTGTCGTGCTCAAATTATACTCTGAACAAGGTGAATGAAGCCTGAAGAATTATTTAAAGAGATATAGAACATATATTCAAAGGATGAGAAAGTTTTTCAAAAAAAGGGGGGGAGGGAGAATCCATTGCAATAAACAAAAACATTATGTTTGATACGCTACAAAATTCAGTCTGACTGCAAATTTATCAAGAAATAAATAACCAACAGGGGTGCACTCAAATTAGTCATAAGTTGCTTTAACTTGTCACCTGATTCTGCTGCGCTAGTTGCAGAATCAACCAAAGAAAGTCTGACTTCCACAGTTAGAAAGTACCTAATTATGCACTAATAGTTGGAGGAGACTTTAACTTCCCTAGTATACAGGTTGGTGCAGAACTCCACCAACAAACTTCCAGAAGTTGTTCAGGGATACCTTCTAAGTATTTTGCAATAAGGGTCCTATGGTCTGGTGACTCATTCCAGAATAATGTTGTCAGTCACCCTTGTTTCTGAGAAAACATCTTCACAACCATAAAGAAGCCTGTAATATGCAATAACCAAAATGTACAATACACAGCACAGAGTAATGTGACAACCCTTAGACGAAACACTTCTATCACACTGTGTATCATCCATTATGTCAGCGTACAGTACAGTGCGTACCAAATCCAGAGCTGTTCCCTTACACATATTGTACAAAATGTTGACCACCATAATCACACCAGAGCATACAAAAACCCACTACTGACTGCCTTACATGCTTAAGAATCCCAGGAATTTGATGTACTGGTATCACAGCTGTGGTGACCATAGCAATGAAGTTTACATAAATATCAAATGGAGTATCGAAATGAAGTGAATGGAACATGTTTGTTTCCATGATGAGACACACGACACACATTGTTGACATTTACACTGTTGTGCAAATATTTTCAGTGCATTACAGATACAAAGATAATCAGGGGGTAACTCTGTAACAAGCTTTTGGAGACCATGTTTCCCTTGTGCGAAAATACTCAGTAGGTGTCGCTAAACAACCTCTTAAATTTTGTCAGTGGGATTCTTGTTCTCCCAGTAGATTGGGATTTGTACTCATTCTTTGTTTGAATCGATGCACCCTCATGAAGTATCCCTAATGTTGGTCAAAAAATTGTCTTGAGTTAACTATTTCCACATCCCAAATGATACAGATTTATTTTAGGTCTAATTGCTATAGATAGACTTTACATTATAGACAGCAGCAGTAAAGAGAAAGGTGTTAATGATCACAGCATTGTTATAACCATGTCGGCTGCTAAAGTCAGTAAATCCGTTGAAAGCTACAACAGCTTTTATGATTTGCATTGCAGATAAGTAGGCATTAGAATTCTACTTACGAAATGAATTGACATCATCTAATTCAAATACAAAGGACCTGGGAAATGCACACCCTGCTTTAGTTACAACATTTGAAAGATGCTGAGGACTGATACAATTTCAGTTAAAGAAAGAAAGAAAGGTTGGGGGGGGAGGGGGGAGGGGGTGGCAGAAATGCCATCAGGCAGATTTAGTAGAATTTCATGTCTGTATGGTGAGCTGTGTATGTCACATGTAACAGCTTACAGTGTCGTACATGAACAAAAGGTCTTTGTGAGAATCTGGGAAAATTATATCCGTATTGTAATGCCAAGAAGCAGGTAAAATTGCCTATTCAGTCACTTACCACTCTGTCTAATGTAGAAATAGAAGACTGCAAAAAAAGTCTAAACTTTTTCATTTCAGATATCAGATGACGAAGAAATTGAAGAAATGTATGATGAAATAAAAGAAATTATTCAGATTGTGAAGGGAGACGAAAATTTAATAGTCATGGGTGACTGGAATTCGAGTGTAGGAAAAGGGAGAGAAGGAAACATAGTAGGTGAATATGGATTGGGGGACAGAAATGAAAGAGGAAGCCGCCTGGTAGAATTTTGCACAGAGCACAACATAATCATAACTAACACTTGGTTTAAGAATCATGAAAGAAGGTTGTATACATGGAAGAACCCTGGAGATACTAAAAGGTATCAGATAGATTATATAATGGTAAGACAGAGATTTAGGAACCAGGTTTTAAATTGTAAGACATTTCCAGGGGCAGATGTGGACTCTGACCACAATCTATTGGTTATGACCTGTAGATTAAAACTGAAGAAACTGCAAAAAGGTGGGAATTTAAGGAGATGGGACCTGGATAAACTGAAAGAACCAGAGGTTGTACAGAGATTCAGGGAGAGCATAAGGGAGCAATTGACAGGAATAGGGGAAATAAATACAGTAGAAGAAGAATGGGTAGCTTTGAGGGATGAAGTAGTGAAGGCAGCAGAGGATCAAGTAGGTAAAAAGACGAGGGCTAGTAGAAATCCTTGGGTAACAGAAGAAATATTGAATTTAATTGATGAAAGGAGAAAATATAAAAATGCGGTAAGTGAAACAGGCAAAAAGGAATACAAACGTCTCAAAAACGAGATCGACAGGAAGTGCAAATTGGCTAAACAGGGATGGCTAGAGGACAAATGTAAGGATGTAGAGGCCTATCTCACTAGGGGTAAGATAGATACCGCCTACAGGAAAATTAAAGAGACCTTTGGAGAAAAGGGAACGACTTGTATGAATATCAAGAGCTCAGATGGAAACCCAGTTCTAAGCAAAGAAGGGAAAGCAGAAAGGTGGAAGGAGTATATAGAGGGTCTATACAAGGGCGATGTACTTGAGGACAATATTATGGAAATGGAAGAGGATGTAGATGAAGATGAAATGGGAGATACGATACTGCGTGAAGAGTTTGACAGAGCACTGAAAGACCTGAGTCGAAACAAGGCCCCCGGAGTAGACAATATTCCATTGGAACTACTGACGGCCGTGGGAGAGCCAGTCCTGACAAAACTCTACCATCTGGTGAGCAAGATGTATGAAACAGGCGAAATACCCTCAGACTTCAAGAAGAATATAATAATTCCAATCCCAAAGAAAGCAGGTGTTGACAGGTGTGAAAATTACCGAACAATCAGTTTAATAAGCCACAGCTGCAAAATACTAACACGAATTCTTTACAGACGAATGGAAAAACTAGTAGAAGCCAACCTCGGGGAAGATCAGTTTGGATTCCGTAGAAACACTGGAACACGTGAGGCAATACTGACCTTACGACTTATCTTAGAAGAAAGATTAAGGAAAGGCAAACCTACGTTTCTAGCATTTGTAGACTTAGAGAAAGCTTTTGACAATGTTGACTGGAATACTCTCTTTCAAATTCTGAAGGTGGCAGGGGTAAAGTACAGGGAGCGAAAGGCTATTTACAATTTGTACAGAAACCAGATGGCAGTTATAAGAGTCGAGGGACATGAAAGGGAAGCAGTGGTTGGGAAGGGAGTAAGACAGGGTTGTAGCCTCTCCCCGATGTTGTTCAATCTGTATATTGAGCAAGCAGTAAAGGAAACAAAAGAAAAATTCGGGGTAGGTATTAAAATTCATGGAGAAGAAATAAAAACTTTGAGGTTCGCCGATGACATTGTAATTCTGTCAGAGACGGCAAAGGACTTGGAAGAGCAGTTGAATGGAATGGACAGTGTCTTGAAAGGAGGATATAAGATGAACATCAACAAAAGCAAAACAAGGATAATGGAATGTAGTCTAATTAAGTCGGGTGATGCTGAGGGAATTAGATTAGGAAATGAGGCACTTAAAGTAGTAAAGGAGTTTTGCTATTTGGGGAGCAAAATAACTGATGATGGTCGAAGTAGAGAGGATATAAAATGTAGGCTGGCAATGGCAAGGAAAGCGTTTCTGAAGAAGAGAAATTTGTTAACATCCAGTATTGATTTAAGTGTCAGGAAGTCATTTCTGAAAGTATTTGTATGGAGTGTAGCCATGTATGGAAGTGAAACATGGACGATAAATAGTTTGGACAAAAAGAGAATAGAAGCTTTCGAAATGTGGTGCTACAGAAGAATGCTGAAGATTAGATGGGTAGATCACATAACTAATGAGGAAGTATTGAATAGGATTGGGGAGAAGAGAAGTTTGTGGCACAACTTGACCAGAAGAAGGGATCGGTTGGTAGGACATGTTCTGAGGCATCAAGGGATCACCAATTTAGTGTTGGAGGGCAGCGTGGAGGGTAAAAATCGTAGAGGGAGACCAAGAGATGAATACACTAAGCAGATTCAGAAGGATGTAGGTTGCAATAGGTACTGGGAGATGAAAAAGCTTGCACAGGATAGAGTAGCATGGAGAGCTGCATCAAACCAGTCTCAGGACTGAAGACCACAACAACAACATATCATTCCCACAAAAAATGCTTTAGAGATGCCATTGTTCACTGCTGCACAGGAATAGTAAGCTATTAGGTCTTAATGGCATTATGATTTAGTGTTAGACTTTGGAATGAACCCTGCTCTTATCTTACTTTTATTGCAAATCTCTTGCACAGCAAATAGTCCCAAGTGGCTCAGAAAACATTCAGATATAAGTGATCCTGTGGATGGAGTATATGTGATGAGCAAACCATTCTGCTGTCCTTTCAGGCTGCAAAAAATCTTAAGAACTGTAATCTCTGTAGTCTATTTATGCTGTGTCCTGAGCCACAGAAATAACATTTTATTGAAAACACACATACCATCCAAGAGGGATTTGTACCAATGACATGAAGATGCCTTCCAGCCTTCTGACAACTCCTCTGAGGTGCTTATTCATCATTTTCTGCACCTTACTGGTTGCCTTTCCTGTATTACTATAATATTAGGAATAGATGGTGCAGGTGTCGAAGTATATTTTAGAGAGTGTGATCTTAGACTGAGTAACAAAAGGTATTACTCATCCAGTCAATCTTATAGTTCAGAGTACTCTCTAAACTTGTTAGCAGTACAGTATAGTACACATTGTATGTGGTTTACTTCCATATGATTTGGTGGGTAGGTAATATTATGGCTTTGGGCATTTTTGTGTTTTAAAGTGTGTATAATCCTAAATGCTTTGTTTCACAATGATTAATAATACATATTTTGTTGAAATTGAGTCAAAAGCATCCTCAGACACTGTGAATTCCAGGCAAAATGATAATTCATACTGATTGCTCTGCTTTGTAATTTCATTCACCTTTTGCAAATGATTCATTTTGCAGCATACATTTGTAAAATCAGCTTTTTCCCTTTACCTGACTAAATTTTTTTCTATGCAGTAGGTGATACTTCCTGTGAATGTCTTGTACATTGAGAGAAGGCTATTAGACAAGACCAAAACAACTATGGATGTGTCTTCTTTCATGTAAATGCTGTATTCTTCTGCGAGCATACTATAAGTAATTTCCTTTTATATTACCTTTGCCCCTCCTTCATCCTCAGCCATTTTTACGGCTATCTCCCAGCACCTTTCCTTTTGTTGCACCTCAAATGACTCTGTGTACATCAACTGACATTATTTGTGGAATGTCATTTTTAACTCTGTGTGTTTCCAGTTAATATCTTGAATTTTAAAAAAACTGTTTAGTACACTGATACTCTTGTACGATTTTCTCTTGTTGCAGCCGTACACTAGTGATACTGTATTGTGCCAGCACAATTTTTTTTCCCTCTTTTCCTTCTGCTTGATCGTGCAGTTTTCTATGCTTTTCACTAGCATATTTGCAGAGTGGACTCTAAAATATCATTCAAGTTTCAGATTTTATCAGAAAACGTAGAGGTTAAGTTTAATTATGACAACTTATCTTTGATGTTGATAATACATTTTAGTATCTATGAATCTGCCTTCTCTCTTCACAGCAATGATAAAACAGTTCCTGACTGATGTATTTTGGGAGGACATAGATTATTTAATAATTGACACTCCACCTGGAACTTCAGATGAACACATAACTGTCATGGAAAAC
This sequence comes from Schistocerca americana, assembly GCF_021461395.2. Lineage (NCBI taxonomy): Eukaryota > Metazoa > Arthropoda > Insecta > Orthoptera > Acrididae > Schistocerca > Schistocerca americana. The sequence continues at coordinate 283,058,679 of NC_060122.1, forward strand.
CTGAGGTCAGTATTAAAAATTGTCATTGTAAATATTTTTTCATTACAGCAAATGAGATGGTGAATTGTTGCTGAGTGGTTTATTGCCATGATCTTCAATCTCACCTAACAGCATGATGTCTGCTGTTTATTTTGAGGGGAAAAATTCATAAAGCTGTTGTACAAACATATTGAAAAGTATGGGTTTATATTTTATGAGACTTTTCACCATTTCCTCAAGGAATCTCTGAACTACATTGCTGTTTAGCATATTTCTCTTTATTGGAAAGTATTAAATCCTAAAGAAGTAATTTGAGACAGAAGGGAAAGTAATGACATTAAGTTTTCATAGTATATGTGAAGGGAGTTGTTTCTGCTTGGAACAGGTAATGTTAGTATATATCCTCTCATCAGTTATGCCATTTGAGGTCAGACCTGGTGTAATAAGAAATTGTATGTTAATCAAAATTATTTATGTATATATAAATATAGTAGCAATATAATAGAGGGAAACATTCCACATGGGAAAAATATATCTAAAAACAAAGATGGTGAGACTTACCAAACAAAAGCGCTGGCAGGTCGATACACACACAAACAAACACAAACATACACACAAAATTCAAGCTTTCGCAACAAATGGTTGCTTCATCAGGAAAGAGGGAAGGAGAGGGAAAGACGAAAGGATGTGGGTTTTAAGGGAGAGGGTAAGGAGCCATTCCAATCCCGGGAGTGGAAAGACTTACCTTAGGGGGAAAAAAGGACAGGTATACACTCGCGCACACGCACACATATCCATCTGCACATACACAGACACAAGTAGACATTTGTAAAGGCAAAGAGTTTGGGTAGAGATGTCAGTAGAGGCAAAGATGTTGTTGAAAGACAGGTGAGGTATGAGTGGCGGCAACTTGAAATTAGCGGAGGTTGAGGCCTGACGGATAATGAGAAGAGAGGATATACTGAAGGGCAAGTTCCCATCTCCGGAGTTCTGACAGCTTGGTGTTAGTGGGAAGTATCCAGATAACCCGGACAGTGTAACACTGTGCCAAGATGTGCTGGCTGTGCACCAAGGCATGTTTAGCCACAGGGTGATCCTCATTACCAACAAACACTGTCTGCCTGTGTCCATTCATGCGAATGGACAGTTTGTTGCTGGTCATTGCCACATAGAATGCGTCACAATGTAGGCAGGTCAGTTGGTAGATCACGTGGGTGCTTTCACACGTGGCTCTGCCTTTGATCGTGTACACCTTCCGGGTTACAGGACTGGAGTAGGTGGTGGTGGGAGGGTGCATGGGACAGGTCTTACACTGGGGGCGGTTACAAGGGTAGGAGCCAGAGGGTAGGGAAGGTGGTTTGGGGATTTCATAGGGATGAACTAAGAGGTTACGAAGGTTAGGTGGACAGCGGAAAGACACTCTTGGTGGAGTGGGGAGGATTTCATGAAGGATGGATCTCATTTCAGGGCAGGATTTGAGGAAGTCGTATCCCTGCTGGAGAGCCACATTCAGAGTCTGATCCAGTCCCTGAAAGTATCCTGTCACAAGTGGGGCACTTTTGGGGTTCTTCTGTGGGAGGTTCTGGGTTTGAAGGGATGAGGAAGTGGCTCTGGTTATTTGCTTCTGTACCGGGTCGGGAGGGTAGTTGCGGGATGCGAAAGCTGTTTTCAGATTGTTGGTGTAATGGTTCAGGGATTCCGGACTGGAGCAGATTCGTTTGCCAATCTCCCACTTCCAGCTCCACTCCCTCCAAAACCTCAAAATTCCAATCTACACAATCTGGAACCACGACACCCTAATTCAGTAGTTAACCTTTCCTCCAAACCTCTCTCCCAATCCGAAACCTCTGTCCTATCCAAAGGCCTCACCTTCAGCCCCACTCCCAGATTCAACCAAACAGCCCTTGTCAAAGATTTACCATCCTACACTCGTACTCTCTGCTGGAAATGTCACTTTTCCACAAAGAAAAATGATCCTAATCCTACTCCTAATGATCCAACTCCCCAAGACACTATCCAAATTGAACCCTGCCTGGAACAGTTCCGTCCTCCGTCACAGCGGGACCCACCTCCTCTTCCTCAAAATCACCCTCTCGAAACCTTCCAGGAATTTCTGACTTCCAGCCTTGCCTCTCAATCCTTCATAAAAAACCTTAAACCTACTCCCAACGTCACCACTGCTGAAGCCCAAGCTATCTGTAATCTGAAGGCTGACCGTTCCATTGTCATTCTTCCGGCGGCAAGGGTTCCACGACAGTGGTACTTGATCGTTGGGAGTATGTGGCTGACGGACTGCGTCACCTTTCAGACAACACCACATACAAAGTTTGCCAAGGTAATCCCATTCCTGATGTCCAGGTGGAGCTTCAAGGAATCCTCAGAACCTTAGGCCCCCTACAAAACCTTTCACCTGACTCCATCAACCTCCTGACCCCACTGACACCCCGCACCCCTACCTTCTACCTTCTTCCTAAAATCCACAAACCCAATCTTCCCGGCCGCCTCATTGTAGCTGGTTACCAAGCCCCCACAGAACGTATCTCTGCCTACGTAGATCAACACCTTCAACCCATTACGTGCAGTCTCCCATCCTTCATCAAAGACACCAACCACTTTCTCGAACGCCTGGAATCCTTACCCAGTCTGTTAGCCCCGGAAACCATCCTTGTAACCATTGATGCCACTTCCTTATACACAAATATTCCGCACGTCCAGGGCCTCACTGCGATGGAGCACTTCCTTTCACGCCGATCACCTGCCACCCTACCTAAAACCTCTTTCCTCATTACCTTCGCCACCTTCATCCTGACCCACAACTTCTTCACTTTTGAAGGCCAGACATACCAACAATTAAAGGGAACAGCCATGGGTACCAGGATGGCCCCCTCGTACGCCAACCTATTCATGGGTCGCTTAGAGGAAGCCTTCTTGGTTACCCAGGCCTGCAAACCCAAAGTTTGGTACAGATTTATTGATGACATCTTCATGATCTGGACTCACAGTGAAGAAGAACTCCAGAATTTCCTCTCCAACCTCAACTCCTTTGGTTCCATCAGATTCACCTGGTCCTACTCTAAATCCTATGCCACTTGCCTTGACGTTGACCTCCATCTGTCCAATGGCCAGCTTCACACGTCCGTCCACATCAAACCCACCAACAAGCAACAGTACCTCCATCATGACAGCTGCCACCCATTCCACATCAAACGGTCCCTTCCCTACAGCCTAGGTCTTCGTGGCAAACGAATCTGCTCCAGTCCGGAATCCCTGAACCATTACACCAACAACCTGAAAACAGCCTTCGCATCCCGCAACTACCCTCCCGACCCGGTACAGGAGCAAATAACCAGAGCCACTTCCTCATCCCTTCAAACCCAGAACCTCCCACAGAAGAACTCCAAAAGTGCCCCACTTGTGACAGGATACTTTCAGGGACTGGATCAGACTCTGAATGTGGCTCTCCAGCAGGGATACGACTTCCTCAAATCCTGCCCTGAAATGAGATCCGTCCTTCATGAAATCCTCCCCACTCCACCAAGAGTGTCTTTCCGCCTTCCACCTAACCTTCGTAACCTCTTAGTTCATCCCTATGAAATCCCCAAACCACCTTCCCTACCCTTTGGCTCCTACCCTTGTAACCGCCCCCAGTGTGAAACCTGTCCCATGCACCCTCCCATCACCACCTACTCCAGTCCTGTAACCCGGAAGGTGTACACGATCAAAGGCAGAGCCACGTGTGAAAGCACCCACGTGATTTACCAACTGACCTGCCTACACTGTGAAGTTTTCTATGTGGGAATGACCAGCAACAAACTGTCCATTCGCATGAATGGACACAGGCAGACAGTGTTTGTTGGTAATGAGGATCACCCTGTGGCTAAACATGCCTTGGTGCATGGCCAGCACATCTTGGCACAGTGTTACACTGTCCGGGTTATCTGGATACTTCCCACTAACACCAAGCTGTCAGAACTCCGGAGATGGGAACTTGCCATTCAGTATATCCTCTCTTCTCATTATCCGCCAGGCCTCAACCTCCGCTAATTTCAAGTTGCCGCCACTCATACCTCACCTGTCTTTCAACAACATCTTTGCATCTTTACTTCCGCCTCGACTGACATCTCTACCCAAACTCTTTGCCTTTATAAATGTCTGCTTGTGTCTGTGTGGATGGATATGTGTGTGTGTGCGAGTGTATACCCGTCCTTTTTTCCCCCTAAGGTAAGTCTTTCCGCTCCCGGGATTTGAATGACTCCTTACCCTCTCCCTTAAAACCCACATCCTTTCGTCTTTCCCTCTCCTTCCCTCTTTCCTGATGAAGCAACCATTTGTTGCGAAAGCTTGAATTTTGTGTGTATGTTTGTGTTTGTTTGTGTGTGTATCGACCTGCCAGCGCGTTTGTTTGGTAAGTCTCATCATCTTTGTTTTTAGATATATAAATATAGTAGGAAACATACGATAGAGTGTAAATAATTTAGGACTGAAGTAGACCACTCATTGAATTGCAGAATCATTGAGTCCTTGTCAGACTTACACAACAGAGAGAGAAAATTATGTGGGATTGCATTTCAGCTGGCAGACTAGGGTGGGGTGAGGGTTGTGTCGGATGTTGCAGGTGGAAGGAGAGAGGGATGAGAGGCATGGGAGTTTGGAAGAGGTGTTGGGGATGCATAGCTGTAGTATCTTAAAAGAATACTGTATACTGAATGAAAAAGTGTGACTGTAATGAATAACTAAGGTTTTTTTACTTACTTGTGTGTTTTTTAAATTATTAGTCTTCAATATAATATTACCATCTGACCCTCTAACATTACTGAGATGTTGAAAGTAGAAAAATAATGCATTTATTTGTTTGTTTTATATATTTAATTTATACTTGCTTCAGACATTTTTGTAAGTAGATTTAAAACCCAAAATGTCTCATTTGTGTACCAAACAAACAATTTACGTTACAACTTGGAATATAATTCAAATGTTTAATTTGGGCCTATCAGTTGAGAGGCACTACTCTTCTTCTTTTTCTTCTTCTCCTTCTTTTTATTCTTCTTCTCCTTCTTTCTCTTTCTCTTCTCCTTCTTTCTCTTTCTCTTCTTCTCCTTCTTCATCTCTGTGTGGTTCTTGATAATTTAGTAATAGAAGCTCATATTTCAACCGCACACTTATTCATCTTGCACCAACTTTTGAATGTGAATCAGTTTGATACAGGACAGCTCCACTTTGAACTTACTGGGTTGATGTTATTACTTCAAGCACAGGTGGAGTACTAAGGGACAGCTGAACCACCCAGTTGCTGAATATGCTGTCCAATGTGATGTGCTTCACCTCAGTATGTGCTATTCAGTCCACGCCATCGTGCTCCTTCCTACGAACACCAGCTTTTCCGAACTGCTCAGGCTGGAACTCTTCCTACAACACACCCTTTGTTCTCGTAACATTCCAGGCCTCAATCTTTGCTAGTTCCAGTCTCCTAACCCTTTCCCTGTTCTCACTTCAGCACTACCCATGGCTTCTGTTTCACAAATACACCCCTAAATCTTTTCACATTTTCTGTATCTTTGCTTTCTTCCCTCCCCTACCCCTCTTCCTCCCCCTCCACATGCACAGCTTTCTAATTCTGCACCTAGCAGCCCTACCCTGCCTCACCACGCCACTGCCTGCTCCCATAGTAGCACAACACCTTCTCCACATGCCTGTTGTGCTATCTCTCTCCCTCCCCATCCCATGCCTTTTCATTATCCCCACCACCCACGACAGATTGCTGCTCAAATCACATACAGGCGCAGCCAGCAGTTGGGCCCGAATGCCCAGAGACAGTATTCATTTGTGTGTGTGTGTGTGTGGGGGGGGGGGGGGGGATCTTTTTCTTTTGAAGAAGGACTTTTTTTGTCTGAAAGCTGGAAGTTTAGCAGTCTTTTCATTGTGTCTATCTGTGACCCAGTGCCTCCTCTATATGGTGAGTAGCAATCTATCTTTTTCATATTGTTAGTACTACAGACAGAATACTGAGGTTTTTGCAGTGCATAATGCATATAATGTATATAATATATAATGTGTATGTATATAAAATATATAATGTTTAAATTGCTTTCTCCATGGCCCTCTGGATCTGATTTGTCTCTAAGGCCATGGTTTGCAAGCATTTTCCTATAGTGTTGTAGCTGTGATGGTTTGGATTCTACTGGTTGTGAGCCATAGGCATCAAGATGTAAGCTGATAAGCACTGCACTGCCTCAAAGGACAACCAATAACATTAATAAATTGTGTATTCATATGCTAATAACACAAACAGAATTATGTTAGCTCTTGGCCAGTGGTTGCTTCTTCAGTTATAGAGCCCAGCTACCATTTAACTCACACTTGCAAATTATTTTGTGAATTTAATCCCAAAGTGGGCTTATGACCATCCTGTTCCTTGGCTGTAAATGTGTAGAAGCACAAGTAACGATATCAGCCAGCTATACCTAAACAAAGGAATACCACACTTTGTTAATAACTTTATTAATACTAAATCAATTGCAAATATAAAGATAGACATCACTTATCCTCACAGTCTTCTGTAATAGAATGTGTTGTGGTAGTTTTTTTTTTTTTTTTTTTTTTTTTTTTTCATCTGTGGATCACTTTTACAAGGGTTTTGAAATGTCATGGGATTACAATTTAAAAACAAAAAACTTATACTTGTGACTACCATTGGTGGGCCATCATCATAGACTAATATTCCCACGCTGATGCAGAAGAAGGGGCCTCATTGGCCTAACTGTTATGGATACTGTTGGTGGCCCATTGCCGTTGGATAGAAAGGCACTATTCCACACTTACACTGGAGTACAGTTATTAGTTGAAGTTCCTCCTCCTGCTATTGGTTGGCCATCATCATTGGCTAGATGCAAAACGGGCGGAGCAAGAGAGGGGGAATATTTACCCAAAATATTATTGTCCGCCAAGGTGAACTGCAGCACATTGTTTATATTGCTCACACAACGTTTTTCATTGGGAAAAATCTTATTTTGCTATGACTAAAAAATGATGTCTTCACATGCCTTCCGTATCAGTGATGATAACCGGGAATCTGAGTTGGATTTCTTAAAGAAAACAATAAAGGCAAGTAGGTATGCTAGTTGTTCAATCGACAGGGCTTTTAGGCAGAATATTAATCACGCCAATAAGAATGACGAGGAACTACCTTCTCACTCTGTTAGGTTACCGTTTGTTTCTAGGGTCACTGACCACATAAGCAGAATTCTAAAGAAAAATGGTATCCAGGCATCTTTCTTCAGTGAAAACAAAATAAAAGATTTTTTCCAATGAAAAACAGATGCACCTGATTGCCTCCACAATGCAGGCAAGTGACATGTTTCTGCGACAAAGTGTATATAGGTGAAACAGGAATAACTGTTAAAGGACGCATTAAGGAACACAAATGGAACATGTGGCTAAAACAGAGTGTAAAATTGGCAGTAGCAGAACATCACGAGGATTGTGGCTCTGGCATCAATTTTAATAACATACATGTGCTGGCTATGGAACCTAACATTTATAGAAGAAAGGTCTGAGAATCAGTTGAAATTTCCAAAAATGCATGTAATTTCAAGAGAGAAGACAGCTATAGGCTTCCGGCATCACGGCTCCCCGCCATCAAGGAAGTAAATATGCAGTCACAGTGTGCTAGCAATATAAACAACTTGCTGCAGTTCACCTTGGTGGACAATAATAATTTGGGTAAACATTCCCCCTCTCTTCCTCTGTCTGTTTCGCATCTAACCAATGATGATGGCCAACCAATAGCAGTAGGAGGAATTTCAACCAATAATCCTACTCCAGCATAAGTGTGGAATAGTGCCTTCCTATCCAATGACGATGGGCCACAAATAGTATCCATAATAGTTTAGCCAAAGATGCCCCTTCTTCTGCTTCAGCACAGGAGTACTAGCCGCTGATGATGGCCCACCAATGGTGGCCACAAGAATTTTAACCAGTCTGACAGTGTTCTATCAATAGTGGACACTGGAACATCAAAACTTGTTTCTGGAGGATAACCAGCTAACACTGATACATCCCAGGTCCATATTCATCTTGGTTATGATGTTGTTGTTCTCTCTCTCTCTCTCTCTCTCCCTCCCCACCCCCCACCCCACCCACCCGCCTATGTACCATGGACCTTGCCATTGGTGGGGAGGCTTGTGTGCCTCAGCGATACAGATAGCCGTACCGTAGATGCAACCACAGTGGAGGGGTATCTGTTGAGAGGCCAGACAAATGTGTGGTTCCTGAAGAGGGACAGCTGCCTTTTCAGTAGTTGCAGGGGCAACAGTCTGGATGATTGATCAATCTGGTCTTGTAACATTAACCAAAACGGCCTTGCTATGGAACAGCTGAAAGCAAGGGGAAACTACAGCTACTCCCAAGGTCATGCAGCTTTACTGTATGGTTAAATGATGATGGCGTCCTCTTGGGTGAAATATTCCGGAGGTAAAATAGTCCCCCATTCGGATCTCCGGGCGGGGACTGCTCAAGAGGACATCATTATCAGGAGAGAAAACTGGCGTTCTACAGATCGGAGTGTGGAATGTCAGATTCCTTAATCAGGCAGGTATGTTAGAAAATTTAAAAAGGGAAATGGATAGGTTAAAGTTAGATATAGTGGGACTTAGTGAAGTTCAGTGGCAGGAGGAACACGAGTTCTGGTCAGTTGAATACAGCGTTATAAATACAAAATCAAATAGGGGTACTGCAGGAGTAGGTTTAATAATGAATAAAAAATAGGAGTGCGGGTAAGCTACTACAAACAGCATAGTGAACGCATTATTGTGGCCAAGATAGACACGAAGCAGGCAAAAAGGAATCAAACGTCTCAAAAATGAGATCGACAGGAAGTGCAAAAGTCTAAGCAGAGATGGCTAAAGGACAAATGTAAGGATGTAGAGGCATGTATCACTAGGGGTAAGATAGATACTGCCTACAGGAAAATTAAAGACACCTCCGGACAAAAGAGAACCACTTGTATGAATATCAAGAGCTCAGATGGAAACCCAGTTCTAAGCAAAGAAGGGAAAGCGGAAAGGTGGAAGGAGTATACAGAAGGTCTATACTAGGGCGATGTACTTGAGGACAATATTATGCAAATGGAAGAGGACGTAGATGAGGATGAAATGGGAGGTATGATACTGCGTGAAGAGTTAGACAGAGCACTGAAAGACTTGGAAGAGCAGTTGAACGGAATGGACAGTATCTTGAAAGGAGGATATAAGATGAAAATCAACAAAAGCAAGACGAGGATAATGGAATGTAGTCGAATTAAATTGAGTGATGCTGAGAGAATTGGATAGGAAATGAGACACTTAAAGTAGTAGATGAGTTTTGCTATTTGGGGAGCAAAATAACTGATGATGGTCGAAGTAGAGAGGATATAAAATGTAGACTGGCAATGGCAAGGAGAGAATTTCTGAGAAAGAGAAATTTGTTAGCATCGAGTATAGATTTAAGTGTCAGGAAGTCGTTTCTGAAAGTATTTGTGTGAAGTGTGGCCGTGTATGGGAGTGAAATATGGACGATAAATGGTTTAGACAAGAATAGAATAGAAGCTTTCAAAAAGTGGTGCTACAGAAGAATGCTGAAGATTAGATGGGTGGATCATAACTAATGAGGAGGTACTGAATAGAATTGGGAGAAGAGAAATTTGTGCCACAACTTGACTAGAAGAAGGGATCAGTTGGTAGGACATGTTCTGAGGCATAAATGGATCACCAATTTAGTATGGGAGGGCAGCGCAGAGGGCAAAAATCGTAGAGGGAGACCAAGAGATGAATACACTAAGCAGATTCAGAAGGATGTAGGTTGCAGTAGGTACTGGGAGATGAAGAAGCTTGTAGAGGATAGAGTAGTATGGAGAGCTGCATCAAGCCAGTCTCTGGACTGAAGACGTTAAAGCTCTTTGCATATTTAGTAAACCAGGTATTGCCATCAATTTCATAGACAACCGGGCATTACTGTCAATTCTATAGCTTTATACCTTGACATTGCACCATAATTGATTCTTACCAGAGCATCCAGCACACCAATTTTCAAAGTATTTAGTCCTGCTGGAACAGTTTTCCAATCAGTTCACATATAGAGTCGTTAAAATTCTCATTTTATTTTTAATCCTACCATGTAAATACTTCTCTGATAATCTTGTGTCCCTAAGATCCCTACACATAGATTTTACAACTTCCATTGCAGTGAATGGCAAAAAATGCAAATGTTTGTAGGTCTTATCTTGAGTAATAGATCTCTGGTAGCCACACAGTGACTCACTGCCACGTGGGCAGAGTGCATGATACGGGCAGTTACCTAAGAATAATTTATGAAAGATAATATCCCATACTGCCATTCTCAAAGGATATAATTTGATATATTTTAAAACATTTCGACTGCTACATAAATTTCCTGAAGCTTTTGGTAAAGAACCTTAGAGAAGTCTCGGATAATTCCATTATTTCACTGGAAACACAAATGTTTGCTGCAAAATAATGACTAAACTCTCTGTGTAAACAAAAGTATAGCAATCATAATGCTTTTGCTGATAAGAGACTAAAAATTCATAAAAAGCAAATGAGTGAGAGCCAAATTCTGTTTTTAATAGAGCTGTCTGCATTACATGGGGGGCATCATCATGGTTGCAGCCACTTTTAAATTCGTTTAATTTTGGGGATTCTGTGGTCAAACTTCTTCAAAGTAAACTACTTCTTTTTCAGAAAACTGCAGAGAATTTTGTAAGTCAAAAATTTTAAAATTGATTTTTTGACACACATTCATGCACTAGTCCACTTAAGTGATTAAGACTACTTTTTCAGTATAGAAAAGTGCTAGAAAACATTTGTACGTGAACAGCACACAATTAAAAAAAAAAAACTTTGCAAATTAATATTAAAAAAAATTAGTATACAGGTAATTTATCACGGGAAGATCCTGTTGAATGGCTGACCTTCAGGAGGTAAAAGTATTCCTAGTTAGGAATAGGTGCCTCCACTTTCAAGTGTATCTGTTGGAAGTACTTGGAATTTAGCCTCATGAAAGTGAGCACTGGCTAGCTATTATGTCTCCATGTTGCAGACCATCGAAGTAATTGCTATCCATCAAATGGCACAGGTTGATTTCATTGAGATGTAAGAGTCTTCCAGCGACTAATCCTCACCCGTAAATTGCTCATAATGCCCACTTGTAGACAATCAAATGTTGTGTAGAAGAAGTTGTGCCATTTGACTCTTGCAGATAGTTGCTGTTAACCTCATACGTCCAAGCAAATGTGGGCTCCTCATGAAACAGAGGAAATTCCAGGTTGGAGTATCAGCAATATAAGAAAAAGATAGATTGCTACTCACCACACAGATGACACATTGAGTTGCAGGCAGGAACCAAATGTGTAAGTGTCTTTTTGTTGTGCCTGTCTGTAACTCATCGTGTCATCTTTATGGTGAGTAGCAGTCTATCTTTTCCTTATATTGTTGGCTTCTTTATGAGTTATACTCTGCAATAATGTGGTAAAGTAATCTCGTATTCCTCTAAATCTGCTTTCCAGGGTTACATAACATTTCCTATCATCCAAACCTCCAGTCCGCAGATTACAAATAATTGTTGTCAGTATGTGTTGGATGCATGGTTCATTGAATTCTGACAGGTGCAACTAGTGCACAAACAACAACAGCAAATTCAGAGATAGTACTACAAAAACTACAGAGCCACTTGCTGAAGTGCATGGGAGATTGGGACAGTGTTTTGCAAGTAACACTAACAATATTGATATCCACACTAACATTCTCAGCACCTGCATCCCAGAATTTGGCAATTAGATGGTAACTTTAAATACATATCACCACAGTTTCTTTTGTTTTGCAGTGCTAATTGTTTAAAATCTTCTTGAGACATCAACAACATTATGGGTGCACAGTGTACTTACTTCAAAATAATTGTTTCGTCCTCCCTGGGGGACAGATTAGGTTGGCAACATTTGCTTAAAGGACCAGCCCCATACCCAGTCTCTGAGCTGAAGCTGTGAAGGTGTTCTCATTATCTGGTGGCTACTCTTCGTTATATGTCAGGCTCCTTGCTGTTCCAGAATCACTGTCATTCCAAACTATTGCTTGCCCTTCAGTGGAAACTATTTCCACAAAAATTTTACCAGCAATGAGGCCATTTAGTCTTGTGACAATGGGGCTTTCTCATGGTGTTCAGGAGTGAATTATGCTTCCTTCTTATCATCTGAAGATGGCAAATAAATCACTTTTATAAGAAACATTTGTCATCTGTGTGAAGCTTGAGCTAAGACGCATTTAGTTTGGTTCAAGTATCAGAATAGATTGCCATTCTTGTTACGGAAGAGACCTAGGTTAATTTTAAATCTAGTGAGATATATGAGTGAATGCATCCCTGGAATCTTTTTTACTAAGGCCTGCTGAAACGTAATGCCTCTGAATTTATTTGAAAACTCTTAAAGCTTTTTAAACAAAATATCTACGTATTTGTATTCTCTGACTATGGTGACAGAGTCACAGCCTCACATGTACATACACCACTTCATTATTGTCAAAGTGAAGTCCACGAAGGTGGCTTTAAGTTTTGGAAAGTTATTATAATTGGATGGGGCCAAGTCAGGACTGTATGCAAGATGACTGAGGACAGTGTAACCAAGGAATCAGATTGTTGCCGAAGTCACAGTACTTGTGTGTGATCTGGCATTGTCATGCTTAAGGAGAGGGTGCTCCACGTATGGACAAACTCTTTGAATTAAAAACTCAATTACAGCACACTGTTTCTCATGTACTGAAATAGTTATATCACACCGCCATTTTACATGCTACAATTCGGAGCCCCCTACTGGCAGAAGGCTGCAGATATGTAGACATGAAGAATAAAGATGTAGAATATTAATAATGTTTTTTATTTAAAAATCTTTAAGAGTTTTCACATAAAAAATTTGGAGGCGTTACTTCTCAGTGCACCCTCTTATGTTGACGTCTTTAATTATTTTTAAATGATCGACATAGTATTTACATATGAGTCTAAGCAGGGGAACTCTTTGACTGCTCTGTCAAGCTGTATAGTGTTATGTCTGTGTCCTCAAGACTCGTCTACACAAACTAATATGAGGATTGGAACTTTAATAGTGGCAACTATTTATTTACAGCTTGTACAAAATAGATGTGTGTTTCAAAGTTTTACTGACCTTCAAAGTAGCCACCAGCATTGTGTATAACCCGTTGCCAGTGATGTGGAAGTCATAGGATACTCTTAGCAGTGCCAGTTGTGTTGACAGTACAAGCAGTGCGTTCTATTGCTTGAAAAATTTGTAGCAGTTCTGAAGCGAATGCTGTGAAGTGTTTCCTTCAGTTTAGAAATTGAGTTGAACTCAAGAGGGCTTAAATCAGGGGAGTGCACCAGGTGGTATGGCACTTAGCAGCCCCATCGTTCAAACAAATTAATAACAGCTTGCACTGTACGTGCTTGAGCTTTGTCCTGCAGAATGATTGTCTGGTCCTGTAGAAAGTGTCATCACTTCTGTCTCTAAGCTGGTCGTGGTATGTTTAGTGTAGAATTGCATGTGGGGCACTGGAGCAGATGAGATCTACTCATATTGCAAAATTTCTTCTCTGCTCTGACTCATGAGTGGTCTTCAGTCCAAATAAAGTTGTACCAGGCAGGTAAATTAATCCAGAATATGCAAGACACATTGCTTTACCCACAGAGAAAGAGATTCATCCTGGTGGGCACAAGAGCACATGAGAATTCAAGGAACTGCCAACCAAGTAGGAATGTCCTGGTAATGCAGTGGTTCAATTTGACATCCCCATACATCACTTGGTTTTTGAGATATATTATCATGTATAAAAGGGGAAAAGTGGCTGCAAGTGAATAATGAAAACTAGCTCATAAAGCCAACAACTCAGCTGTTACATACCTTCTTCTAGCCACACGGAAGAGATGAGGCCCATCTCACGTATAGGGCACAGTCTGGTGCTCTATAGATTCTTGCTCCAGTGGGAGGGTGGGCCGTCTTGTGTACAGTGCTCATGGTGTACATATCACAGTGCACCAATTTTAAGTAAATGTATTTCATAGTCAGACGAGAGCACAGAGGCTAATTTACTAGCAGATCTGTCCTGTAGTGTAGCTGACAATGAGACGAATGTGGTTCAAATTTCAAGATTCTGAAAAATGGCAGACTTGCTCCCTAAAATATTAGGGAGGAGTTTTTGTGTCATCAGGATGGCTGGCCCAACCACGCTTTTCATAAATAATCAACCGGCAGTGTATCTCTGTGTCATGACTTTGGTGTTGTTATTGTATTATTCATGTTTTTTTTTTAAAAAATGTTTTAGAACATTTGATAAATGTTGGTCTTTTTAAAGTTTTTGTAATAGTGTGAATGTGGTAGTAGAGCCAAGGGAGATTGTGAGAGAATGACTTTGATCTTAAGCAAGATTCTCTCTCTCTCTCTCTCTCTCTCTCTCTCTCTCTGCCACCACCACTAAGATAGTACTGACAGTCAGTCTCGAGCAACGCTGCCAGCTATGGCTGCCCAACATGTGTCCAGAGGAAGTTTTTTATATTAAATTTAGTTGCATCAACTTCTGTTACTTCTTCTGACCAACAGTAATCAATGGACTGTGCACTTTTCGTCTCCACTTAGTGTTAGTCTGATGAAATTTTCTTAGCATGTTAGTATGTGTACAATTCTTTCTGACAAACTCACAGCCTATTTCCAGTTTGTTCTAACAACTGCAGAACAATTCTATCTTGTTATTCAATTTTGAACTGTTTTTCTGGTTTTGTATTAAATATTTTCTTTACTTATGTCAGAACATAAGTTTATCGTTTTGTGTCATATTTATAGTCTCTAGTATTTTAGGCAGTTGATGAGCATCTCACTTGATGGGACCACCTAAGTAAACAGAAAAAGTTTTTTTATTTCAGTTATTGGTTCCATTATCTAGCTTCAAAAACTTCTCATTTTATTAGTGCTTGTAACTGTCAGATCAGTAACTTTTGATTGTTCTGTTTTTCCAGGACTTTGAACTGTGATGGTGCTATATTAGTTACAACTCCGCAAGCTTTGGCTGTTGAGGATGTGACAAAAGAACTAACATTCTGCCGCAAAACTGGCATTCCAGTTGTTGGTGTGATTGAAAATATGAGTGGTTATGTGTGTCCAAGCTGTGCAGTGAGTATACAAACTGCTTTTGAGAGTAAAGGTGATTCACATACAGAGTTTGACGCAGATCCTATTGCAGGCTTCTAGGGATGCTAGAGAGGGAACTTAGTGTTTTGATAAGGAACTCATGTCTAGAAATGTACTGTTTGGAAGTAAAACTTGTTTGAATATTGGATCATTTTCACGTCTACTTCATGATACTTACACAGCAGAGACAATGGGTTTAGACCTATGTAATAAGCAGGAGCAGTACAGTGTGGTCACCCTGCGTTTCATTGCACAGGGTATATCCATGATACATGTTTTCAAACACATGGTCCACAATCCCTGGTGAACATCTGTATAGCAGCACAGTCAACTCTCTTAGTTGTGAATGTATCAGTTTCTCACAGACATTATTATAGTCTGATGAAAATAGTGTGTGATAGATCAAGGTGATACAGAAAATGTTCTCAGTACTTGTGTTGTGCAGCTCTTAACCATTGCATATTCTGCTGTGAAATAGTAGTCTCTCCTAAGACCTATCTACACCCCTAGAAGCCTACAATAGAAATTGTGAAACACCCTGTATACGCTACAATTCAATATTCATATAGATGTTGTTCTACATCCTCTGTGTTGGAAAACATACTACATCTCTCTCTCTCTTTCAGTTTCTCTCTGTTTGACGTCATCAATTTAAATGTGCTTTGTCCTTAGTTCCCTCATCTCAGTCTCATAATTTTACATTCTTAGATAATGCCGGATGTGTTTATACTTCATGTACACGTTGTCTGAATCACACATATTGAGTTCAGATTTGGTGAACGCGGGCTTTCCTTATTGTGGACTTGTCAGTGTTGGCAGTTTCACACTTGTGAACTTTGGGCAAGCTTCAGTAAGCACTGTTGGGTGCAACAGTGAAGTGTCATAGGGCATGGAAATTTTGGCTTACCTACCAAGATTACAAGGATATTAAAAGCTACTATTTAAGAAGCCTCAGGTGAACTATATGCTAAGGATATGGACGGCTTGTGAGGAGAATTGATCATTAAAGAGCAGCCTGTGGGCCACATGCTTCACCCACATACTATCTGGATTCCCTAGGTACTTAAGATTCTGCCTAAGTACACTTAACATATCACTGTTCAGCCATTCATTCATTCATTCATTCATTTGTGTTTCGTAGTTCCCATCAAGAAGGAGAACTTTCAGGGATGTAGACTGAGTCCATGTGTATGTTAACACAAAAGACAGACATCATAGAAACTTAACCTGTATATTGTATTAATAAAAAACCATCTCTGCTCAATACTCTTCACACTTATACCACCTACATTTAATCAAGTACGAGGTGCATTCAAGTTCTAAGGCCTCCGATTTTTTTTCTAATTAAGTACTCACCCGAAATCGATGAAACTGGCGTTACTTCTCGACGTAATCGCCCTGCAGACGTACACATTTTTCACAACGCTGACACCATGATTCCATGGCAGCGGCGAAGGCTTCTTTAGGAGTCTGTTTTGACCACTGGAAAATCGCTGAGGCAGTAGCAGCACGGCTGGTGAATGTGCGGCCACGGAGAGTGTCTTTCATTGTTGGAAAAAGCCAAAAGTCACTAGGAGCCAGGTCAGGTGAGTAGGGAGCATGAGGAATCACTTCAAAGTTGTTACCATGAAGAAACTGTTGCGTAACGTTAGCTCGATGTGTGGGTGCATTGTCTTGGTGAAACAGCACATGCGCAGCCCTTCCCGGACGTTTTTGTTGCAGTGCAGGAAGGAATTTGTTCTTCAAAACATTTTCTTAGGATGCACCTGTTACCGTAGTGCCCTTTGGAATGCAATGGGTAATGATTACGCCCTTGCTGTCCCAGAACATGGACACCATCATTTTTCGGCACTGGGGGTTACCCGAAATTTTTTTGGTGGCGGTGAATCTGTGTGCTTCCATTGAGGTGACTGGCACTTTGTTTCTGGATTGAAAAATGGCATCCACGTCTCATCCATTGTCACAACCGACGAAAAGAAAGTCCCATTCATGCTGTCGTTGCGCGTCAACATTGTTTGGCAACATGCCACACGGGCAGCCATGTGGTCGTCCGTCAGCATTCGTGGCACCCACCTGGATGTCACTTTTCGCATTTTCAGGTTGTCATGCAGGATTGTGTGCACAGAACCCACAGAAATGCCAACTCTGGAGGTGATCTGTTCAACAGTCATTCGGCGATCCCCCAAAACAATTCTCTCCACTTTCTCGATCATATCATCAGACCGGCTTGTGCGAGCCCGAGGTTGTTTCGGTTTGTTGTCACACGATGTTCTGCCTTCATTAAACTGTCGCGCCCATGAACGCACTTTCGACACATCCATAAATCCATCACCACATGTCTCCTTCAACTGTCGATGAATTTCAATTGGTTTCACACCACGCAAATTCAGAAAACGAATGATTGCATCCTGTTCAAGTAAGGAAAACGCTGCCATTTTAAGTATTTAAAACAGTTCTAATTCTCGCCACTGGCGGTAAAATTCCATCTGCCGTAGGGTGCTGCCATCTCTGGGACTTATTGACAATGAATGCGGCCTCATTTTAAAACAATGCGCATATTTCTATCTCGTTCCAGTCCGGAGAAAAAAAATTGGAGGCCTTAGAACTTGAATGCACCTCGTAAATTGGTTTTACTGTGTAGCTGCTGCTCCTCTGCTATTACTGGCATCATATAAATATGATTGCAGTGGTATTTTTCAAAGAAAATAGTGTTACATGTATAGATATGTAGTCCCAGTACATTATTATTTGTGCAGCTTTATAACAAAGGGAATTTTCAACTCCTTCATCTGTATATTCAGGTAATTTGTAGAAAGAGTGGCTATTGAGGTATGTTTTTAATTTTCTTTTCGGTGTGAAGGTTTGTCAGGAATGATATATTGTTCGGATTCCATATTATACTGTATGTCCCCTTTCTCCGATAGGCTTACTGGGATGGACGTGGGCAAGCAAGTCACTGAAGTGGCATCCAATTGAGAGACTTGGATTAGGCTGTTCAGTCACATGAAATTATTATTAATTTTCTTTTAAATTGGTTAAGATTCCCAATTTCTTGCTTTATGGTAGATGGGAGCTTGTTGCATGCCTTACTACCAGCGTATAATTTTATTCTGAACCCTGGACAACGAGGCAAAGTCTACATGAAAATTATTTTTGTGTCCTGTATTGTGCTTGTTCAGTTGAAACTTATTTTTATCATCAATCATAAAAACCATTAAGAGTAAATATATTGAGAAATGAGTATAAGCATTCCAAGATTATTAAAAAAGCTTCTGCAGAATGCACTATTGTCTGCTTCATACAGTATTCTTACTACTCATTTCTGATGAACAAACACTTTATTCAGAGTATACCCATTATGTGTACTTCTGGCATTAAAAGCTCATTATCATTTGTCTCACTTTGCATAATATGAATGTTTCTAAGATTAAGACTTAAACCATTAGCTGTGAACCACTTGTAGGCCTGTTCAGTAGTCATCTGTGCTGTCTCTGCTCCGGTTAAGTTTGAATCCTTCATTAATATGCTTGTGTCATCAACAAACATTACAGTTTTTGAACTTATTTTTAAAGTCATTGGAATATCATTTATGCAGGTTAGAAACAAAAGTGGGCTCAGTTATGATCCCTTGGCACTCAACATATTATTTTTCCCCATCCTGAAGTTATTTTCATACCTGAGACACACTCTGTTAATGAGACCCTCTGTCTTGTGTTATGGAGGTAAGATTCCACCCATGCAAGGGAGATGCCATTAATGTGATAACTTTAATGTGGTGTCTAGAATTTTGTGGTCTATACAGTCAAAGGTTTTGGTCCAGTGTCACAGAGTATACCACCAGAATATCTTTCGTTGTTTAGTTCCACTAACACTTTGAGGTCTTCTAATGTCTGTTGGTGGCGTATTCAGTGTCTGCACAAGTAACTCTAATGTATCTCTATTTGGTTGTTTATTACTGGCTGCAGTGTTTGCAGCCACTGTAGGAAGTAATCATCGAATTTGATCGCCAAAGGTTTGAAAGTGTCACCATTTCTGCTACAGCTACTTTCAGGGGGCACAGTTTCATTTGGTTTACTAATTTTGTTTGTTTCCTAGTTTTGCCTCATTCTTAGAATGTTTTATTGTTTTGAGCACAGTACATGAGTTTCTCTTTTTTAATGACTGAAAGTAGGATTTAACAATACTGGTGATAATGAAGTTTCAGATCTTGCCAACTGCTTGTTCTCCAAATTATATAGTGCTCTCTCTTCCTAGCACAAACTAATTTAATCCCTGGAGTTATTTATCCACTATCTTGCTTTTGTTCAGTTTTGCCCTCATTTGTTTTAGGGGAAAACAAGACTCAAAGTACTGTAGGAATAAGTTTAACAGAGAGTTACAAGAATATGTTTAACAAAGAGAGAATTTTCCATCATCTGTATTATCTTCTTTATAAATTTCTCCCAAGCATTTTTTCATAATTTCTGTAGTGTTATTATTCAGTTGTCAGTCAAATTCACTGGGTGTGCCATACAAAAGTTCTAAGTTAATCAGTCTTGCAGCATGTCAATGCTATTGAGACGGCAGTGTCTACATCCTTAACAATGCTCCATTAGCTCCAGACATTATGAGAACACCATGGTTAATTGCAGATGATTTCAGGACTGGCTCTTGATGTTATTTGGAACTCAATTTGCCTACTCACATATTTCGCTCCCGTCGTGTATCGTAAAATAAGATTTGTCCTCTCATTGACCAGCTTCTCATCTTGGATGAGACTCACAAACCCATTCTATATTCTATCATCACAGTTTGCTCCGTCACAAATATAAAAGCTCATAAGTTTCCCCAACACTTCCCTACTGAAATGACCCAGTGTAAAATAATGTTCATAAAATTAATTAAAGGTTGTTAAAGATTGCTTAAAAAAATGCGCGTTGGAAGTAAAAAACCTATTTTGTTTCACTCATAGATGAAATTTTGAAGCTACAAGAAACAAAAATTTTTGCTTGTTCAGAATTAGGAGACACTAAATGAAATGTTGAAAAATATCATATCAGTGTTATAGTGTTACAAGTTCCAGTATACGTGTTTTTTACAAGCACCAAAATGGTCATATTCAGGCCTGTTGTCTGTTGATAAGTGGAATAACAATAAAAGGCTTTTTGAAAGAAATTTGTGCTGTTTGACTGTAAATTACTGTTTATTTATTTCACATATCATTAACAGAAAGAGAGTTCATCATATCTTGGACTTTTTGTGGGCTGTCAACAACCAAACCTGCATCCTGAAGGTCCTTGACTCCTTATCATTTTGAAATGTCAAATAATTGAAAGTGCTTATGGAACTCCCTCACCCTCTCCCCCCCCCCCCCCTCTCCTCTCCCCCATCCCTCCTCTCCCTTCCAACCTCTTCCTTCTCAGCCACCCCCTCAAAAAAAAAAAAAAAAAAAAAAAAAAAAACTGCAAGAATAAAAAAATCTGACATTAATATGGTGGTGTACACTTCACTCCTAACAATGTATTGACAATAGGTCCAGTATTGAGCCATGTTACATGTGACCATTTAGTTGTCAACACCTATAGTTTAACCTAGTGATCTGCCCCAGTGTCGTATGAGCAGCACTAGGTATCTAGGGCCTGATTGCGGTAACAAATTACACACAAATTTTCTCTGTGAATTAGTCTAACTGTTACTGAAAACTATCCAAATCCCTACAGTAGTTCCTGAGGTTAGCCTTCACACACAGACAGAAAAATGAAGAGCCTTCAATTTACAATATCTATACATTCCAGTCAAGCTTTGTTGCTCTCTGGAATTGCCGCAGCTGTTTGCTTTACTTCTTTTTCCCTGAGATAAAGCTTCTTCGGCAGCTGACCAGCACATAGCTTCCTTCATTACTACAGAAGTCACTCCAAATGCCACTTAAATATAGAACAGGTAACAATATGTATATTTATTCACTCATCATTTGTGTGATTGTAAACTATATACACAAACCTATCTCGTAAATTATCCTATGTATCAGTGAAAACCATATCAAAATTCATTCAGTGGCTTTTGAGATTAGCCTTCACATACAGACAAGAAAATGCTGTAGTGGACCTTAATGCAGTAATACGTATAGATAATTATGTTACCCAGTTTTATGCTCTCCCCACCCTTTGTGTATCTGCTGCTAAGGAATACTTGATGAATATGAAGAAATCGATGCTTAATTTTAGTATTTTATTCATTCCTGTTCATCTATTTTCCTTTGAGTAATTCAGCCTTAGTTTTTGATGGGTTCTTTCTATAACTGCAATAGTCAACTTGTGATGGTTCCTTGAATGCAAGAATTTTTCTGGCCAAGTTACCATGTGTTAATACATCCTGATCATAAAAAAATTAGGAATCCATGCAACTGTAAGACTAAAAAGGGAATTTTGTTATTGCACTTCATTACATGTTGCCCTTAGGCAATATCATTAGTTCATGTATGATAAAAGGGATTGGTATAAAATTTAAAATGTTTTGAAGCTAACTAAATGGTTCTGTGCATTTCTGTTCATTTTCCCCTTCATGTCTTCATTTTTGTTTCATCATAAGTATAACTTTTATTCCAACAACATTATGAATAGGATAGATTGTTACTCACTGTAAAGATGACACATTGAGTTGCAGATAGGCACATTGAGCTGTTGGCCGAAGCCTTCTTCAGAAAGGAAAAAACACACACATTCACACAAGCCAGAACTTTTCAAGCGTACATGATCGGCATTTCCAGCTGCTCCAGCCAGAATTCTGGCTTTAATCTGCTGTAACGCATTGTTTGACATATACTGAAATATCTAAAATTCCGTAACACCTGGATTTTAGATGGAGTCAGTTTACACCTCTGGGCCATTTCAGATGTCGAGAGAGCTAACGTTGGGGTGATGTATTTGATACTGTCCATTCTGTGAAAGTATTGCAGCCACTGTTAGTGGAGAAAATGAAAGACACATTATTGAATACATATTGACAGCATGTTACACTTGGGACAGGCTCTCAGTGTAGTAGACAGTTGTATTAGCACTCTTAACAGCTGCAAATAAGTACTCACTTAATAAACTGAAAATAACTCCACTATATAAACACAAACTCAGTGAAATGATTTTTAATGTAGAAGAACTGTGGATGTATAATCTGTAAACTGGAAAGCTAGCAGCACTCAAAGTGGAGAAAGTTGCTTTTCCTGGAAGAGTGCTACAGCTGCTGTACAGGATGACTAAGCATGAGTTTCTCCTCTAGCAGTGTAGATGGGTGGGCAGAGATTTATGTAGATTTTGCCCATATGCATTTCTTATGTTTGTATTGTTAATGCACTTTGTTGAAAATAAACACACCTTGGGCTTGTTTGCACAGCAGTGCCAGTGATTCATAAGCTGCACTGCACACTGTAGTTGCCTCTTGTGATGTAGTAGGGCAGAGAGGGCAGAGGATTGCCTGCTTGATCTTCACTTTGCAGATCCTTGAAGGAGGGAAGTGCATGACCCTCAACCTGTTACACCTCCAGAGCACATTTTATCTCTTAATAAGGCTCTACATTCAATATTTGCTTCTAACCCACTTCATTTAACAATAAACATTAATTTTATACTATTAAAACACTATTCATAATAGTCTGTAGTTTTTCTTCCAGCTGCAACACATTAACTATTAGCCCTAGATAAAAAATGAATAAAATCTTTTTTCAGGCAATTTAATGTAGTTTAATTTTGTTCTGGGAACATTTTTGCTGGAAGCTGCAACACTTTTCAAGTTATTCAAGAAAAACATGAATAAGTGACTTTAAATGCCACTCCCCTCCCCCGCCCCCTCACCACCACCACCACCACCACCACCACCACCACCACCACCACCACCCACCATCACACTGATCAGGATTTTTAGTATGTTGTTCTTGGCACTCCCTCCTGCCACTGTGCAAAAGTTTGCTACTAAATGAATTTCCCCCCTAATTTTCCTTCATTGCCTGGTCTAATAACGTGCTAGAAGCAGTGTCTTTGCCTTGTAGTATGACACTTACAGTTTGGGGAACCAAAATTTTATTTAGGTACATAATCTGTATAAGGAAAGTACCAAGAATGTCTGTGTCCAGATAACAAAACATTTGAATGGCTCCATCACTGCCTATGTTAACATGGATAATTATGTTCTTCAAATTCATAAAACATGACAGCCAGGAAGCACAATCTCAGTGCAGAGTATACTATTTTTTATGTGGATGAGTAATTTGGACATGACTTTTCAGGCTTCCTGGTAGAAATGTTCAATGTCAAGTCTGTCACTAGATCATGTTTTATAAACCTCGCACAGTATATCCTCTTGACAACTGCTCTACATCATCACATTTGTGGCTGCTGGTTACTGCTGGCAAGTAGCAACCACTTAACAATGTCAGGCAGTTGCCTCAACAAAATATTGTGAGAATTATGAAACCTTCCTTGGCAAGCAGACCTGAGAGCCATATATGGAGTTGAAACACCCTGAACAGCAATGTAGGATGAATCCAGACTTTCAGCCTTTGTGCTGTGAATTCCTCTGTGGGACCATCACATCACCTGTGTAGTGTACATCTTAAGTTCCCAGCTTTCCAACAGTGTGACTCCCAACTGTGTGCCTTGCAGATCTATTTGTTAGCATTGTGTGTCATTGATTTGCTTAGTTGATGGACTTCTTCAGTGCCTTGACTGACCACTTTTCTGCCAGCATAAGGATACTTCTTATTATTATGTGATGCCTCCCATTGTGTGTGTCTTTCTTTTTTTATTTAATTGAATGAGTGAAAATGATTTGAAAATGTTCTGGGTGATAATGAGGACAGCTTGATTATCTTTTGAATTTAGCACCTGAATATATGTCTAGTGTTGGAATGCTTTTTATTTTGTTTAGTCACAAAACTCCTAATGTGGACTGAATGTGAATTCTCTCTCTCAATTGCTGATGCACAATACCTGTTTATTTTATTTGTTACTAACAATGAATTATAGGAAGACTGATTGTGGATTTGTTTCATGATGCAAGTTTTGATTTGTTTCATGATGTAAATTTTGTCCATACATTTGTTAAAAGTTATTCTCAGATTATCAGGGCAGTTACAAAACACAAAAGTACCACCAGACAACATTTCTTCAGAAAGTAACATTTTTGATTAGTTTATGCTACTTATCCATTGCAGATCTGATTTTATAATATGTTCTATCAGGAATGTACCAATATATTTTCTTCTGGCGGTGGAAAATCACTGGCTGATTTGGCTAAAGTTCCATTCCTTGGATGTGTGCCAATTGATCCTAGAATTGGCAAGTGTGCTGACAGCGGTGAAAGCTATGCAGCACTCGCCCCCGAGTCACCTGTTACAGCAGTGCTGAAGTCCATAGTTCAGCGTGTAACAGTTACTTCTGACGTCCAATCAACGGAGAAGACCTAAATGTACTTATTACTATTAATATAAGTCAGTTTACACAATAAGCTCTGTTGGGATAAAGTAAGTCAGTTTACACAGTAAGCTTTGTTCGAATAAATTATAAAACTAATGCCTCCTTTTTTATGTAAGAATTGTGTGAGAAGTTTTTGTAGATTTTTTTTTATGCGGGACTTGTAAAGCATATTGGCTACGTTGTTCATTGTTGTGAAACATGACTGTATATGAAAACCTATTGAAATAATTGTGTATTTCTGTTTTTTACTTTCAAAAGTTTATTTTCTTTACCTCTCATGAGATATTTACATAAGCATTAAAATTTGAATCTTAATAGTTTTATATGCAGGTTGTATTATCTGAAGTACTGTACATTACTGAAATTAATGTGTTGGGAAATAATAAATTCAATGTCTGTGCAAAAATGGGAACAAGAGATTTATTTAAAAAAGTAAATAGAAAGGAAAGGGAAAAAGTATTCTAAATTTTGATAGTAACAGCCTCCAACACATAGGAAAATAAGTGCATCATTGTAATTACATTAGCTTTGTTTAAATGACTCTGTTTATTACTTGCATGCAACCATATCACTGTAGTTTGAGCTAGGTGAAAGTAACAACTCAATCATGAATGGTTATAAGAATGTTGTGAACTGTTTTGTTAGTGTCTTGCGAAACAGACTATTCGTGTTCCTTGATATCACTTGTGTTTCTGTTCAAGAATTGTGGAACTGAGATAAATGTTTTTGTCTCATTTATTGCAGAATATCTTGCCTGCTGTATGCTCTGTGGGAAAAAGTGAGATGTGATCTTTAACGAAGTGTGGGAAGTGCAAATGTTACTATTGGTCTCTTCAAGATTGTTTCCCAGATAGTAGAGTTTCTCATTTATTAATATTTTGTTTATTTTTATTTGTTTCAAGAGTTGGCCATCAAAGGACGACAATAAGCTTCCAACCATTATGACAGTTGTTCTGATTTTAATTTTTTGCTTTGTCTTTCTTCTTGGGATGGGGAAATTAGTCTTCCCTCTCTGACTTAGGCAATTGAAAAGCATGTTTTATTGACAGACAGGGGTTGTGTAACATAAAGAAAAAAATATTGTCAGCAAGCCAGTTAAAAAGATCACCTTCAGAGTGTGGGATTAGAATAAACTCGTGGTAGTCCCACCTTTCATGAAATGCAGCTAAAAGAGTAAAATATGGTTGGTTATTGATGGTAGATACACGATAATAGGTCAAATAATATCCAACTGTTGAAACAATGAAAGAAGCATGAATCTTGTTTATTGCTGCCAGGTGTCCAGCTGGGTGCGGTTGTTTACGAAACAGTTGCTTTCATCTTCAGGTGATACCTGTGGAATGAATGTCTTTGTTAGATAGGACCTCCTTTATTTATTGCTTCCCACCACTTATCTCACTACCGATTCCACATGCTGTGGTAGGCACCCAACCACATGCTGTGTAGGGTGGAGTACTGGAAAGGGAGGGCGGCGATCACCATATGCTGGGTGTGAACTCTGGTCTCTCAGTGCCTCAGTGCTTGCAGTGCCCCTACTGGGTGCGGGGTGCAGAAGTCACTCTCGGATGACATTTTGGCTGGATTCTTTAATTTACTGAGAGTGTGAAACCACAGTCTCTGTTTATCAGGCCACTGGCCACCTATATTCCAACAGCCTCCTTTAAAACACAGTCCCAAAATGACGAGGTCTGTCCCAACTTTTTTTTTTGTTAATTTTTCATTGAGTCCCTTGTGACTATACAGTGTGCCAGCATAGTTTGCATGATTCATGTATCCCTTGCCACACGTGATCGGGGGATGCAGTAGACAGAGCCCCCAGTCATCTTTCATCATACCTAAGAGTGCACACATTTTAATGTTATGCGGAGTCTGAATTCTGCTGATTTTATTAGATGCTTTGCTGTTGTACAGCAGGTACCTCATGGTCTAATCCTTCTTATCATGTTCTGTTTGGTGCGCCTGTATCTTGTGCTCAAAAACATGTCAGATTTGGCTGTCACCATATCTGCTCTCCTTGAACGTGTCCTTACGATGGTTGATCTGCCTTGGTATACCGTCTTCATACAATATTGCATGGACACTGTGTACCAGCGTATGTAGCACACCCTCACACTGTGAAACCTGATGGCAGTTGGAGGCATGCAAGTAAGAATCAGTGTGGGTAGTTTTCCTGTGCACACAGTGTCCTATAGTGCTGCCAGCTTACCACTTGATTAGAACATCCCCAAACGGGAGTTTGTTGTTCTCTTCCACCTCCACAGTGAATTTGATGTTGAGTACACATAGTTCAGATGTTGGGGAGGGACTCTTGAATCACTTCAAGCCTGTGTGGCCACACCACAAATGTGTCTTCAATATGCCTGAAGAAGCAGGTGGGCTTCAGTGTTGCTTTTCCAGCACTTCCTCTTTGATGACCTCCATGAGTAAGGAAGGTAGATTTGTGTCTAATGTCCAATTGACAATGAAGTCCTTAGAGAAGGATCCATGAATAAGTTAGCCACAACTGGTGATACAGGAAGAGGTTAGTCATTGTGGAGCTGAACTTCTCTCTTCATCAGCATGTGGAAATCAGAAAGTAGCGCTCTAGTGAAGAGTTAGACCACATCAAAACTTGCCATAAGGTCCTGGTTACAACGTGATAGTTCTTGAAGCCATTCAGTAACGTGTTCAGTGTTCCTGATGTGGTGCCTATATTTACCAATATAGAGGCTTGGTACTGCTGTCAGATATTCAGACAGCTGGTACATAGGTGCACCTATGTTGTTTACAATAGGCCATAGAAGAATATATTGTTTATGAATTTTTGTTAAGCCATAGGTCCTTGGCAGTGCGGCAGCCCATGGTCGAACATTCTTTATGGTTGTTTCTTTTAATTTCCTGTATACTGGATCCTCAAGTATGTTGTACATTTTGTGATTGTACTCTGACAGAGAAAGTAGTACAATAGCATTTGCTGTCCACAGGTAAAAAAAAGACTAATTCAGGATGATTCATTAATTCTCAAATGACAGCTTTCTCCACATTCGACATGTTTGTCTTCAGTGGAGCAGCTCTGGTGACCGTGTGACATGTTTCCCAATATAGCTTCTCAGTCCAATAATACCTGAATATATTAAAATAGGATTTAGTGGCCTAAAAGTGCAACACTGTATTCTGAATCCTGTTTTGCTTTAAACGGAAAATATTGGAGCAAGCAAAAGTTGCATATAAAGTAATGTAAGCAGAGAAGAAATTGGATCAGCTCACGTTGCTGTTCTTCTTCATGTTCCATTAACTGCTCTGTTGGCTATGTGGTATACGGCAAGGACTTTTCTGTATTCATAGATGAGAAAAAATTCATGAAGGAAAGGATGCCAGTGAATATCTTATGGTGTAACAAGAAGAGCATTACTATCCATGGTGTCTACTACAAAGTTTGAGTCAACCTCGAAGTATCTTCACATCAATACATAGTGCAACACACTTAATGTGTACATCAAAGAATCACTTAAGTGCTAATATTATGAAAAAGGATTGAATACTATTCAGCACACAGATACAGTGGAGATTTTGTGTCACAGACAGAAAGGCACAACAAACAGACTGCTGAACAAGTGAGCACATCACACACACACACACACACACACAAATGCACAACTCACATACACATGCCAACTGTCTCTGGTTGCTGAGCTGGACTTGCGGAAGAACTGAGGATCCCAGGAAAGCGTTGACTCTCACACTACATGAGACATATTTTAAAGAAATGGATGCATTTCTGCTAAGGAGGGCGCTTAAAGGATGACCTTATCAGTGATAGAGATGGCCGTAATTGTTAATAGCATATGCTACTCTTCATTGGTACTACTTACCACTAAATTACAAACAATTATGCCATCCACTCCTCATCTACAACAGCCATTCTCACCCTTTCGTCTCATGTTCTGTCACCCTCCTCTTTGGACACTGGAGTGGGAGCCAACCTGAAATGGCAATGACTGAAAGCAGCCATCTAGATGAATGCTCAGAAAAGTAGCCTGGGCAGTATGCAGCCACCTGACTAAACTTTAACACTCGGGCAGAATCCAATATATAATTGACAAAATTAACAATGTGATCTGCCGGATTACTAAAGAATCCATATGGCCAGTTCAGACAGTGAATAAGGGTCGGCAGTAGGTAGGTGGCTCTTTGAAGTTGAAGTATTTCAATTCTGCTTCATCCATATATCTGTGTGTGTTACTGATGGAGTACAGAAAGGCACTGTCCACTTCTGAATCAGATTTCATAATATTTATGGGCATTTACGTGCAGATGCAGATGTAATTTAGACCTATAGTGGACTTTTCTGAGTGTTTCTTTGTGTGTGTTTATCACTCAGAAGCAGGCAGGGGCATCTAAATCAGCTGATTTCTGTGAGATATACACTTTTCTCTGATGATTACAGCCATAGAAAGGAAAAGTTCTCAGTCAGTAATTTTTGCAATGGATGTGAACCACAGTTTGCAGTAATTATCAAAAATAGTTTATTGATATATCCGTAGCAATTACATAATTCTTTCCCAGCCATAAGTAAATCTGTTCTACCTATTCCACGAAAGACAGTACTACAGAACAAAGCAGTCACAACAACAAATGAAACTCCTTTGCAGATCCCAATAAAATTATTAAAAAATATTGACTTGGTGCTATAGTAAATGAGGCACTGAGACCCAAAAAAGCCCAAAGCACAGATAGAAAGTTTTGAGAAAAATAGATATTTGCGAAAATACAATTTATAGATTGACTACCAGCCGCATAGGCCTGAATTGTTTTTTAACCAAATGTCAACATCCTATACTTCCTATGAAAAAATAATGTGCCCAGTTCACATTATGGAATATTAATCAATATTTAAGATAACATTTATTATTAATGTGACTTCACAAAATTTCCATATATGCTTGAGTGATATAGTGTCTTCTGACAGTTGTAAAATATAATTAATGTGAAACTAGAATCAGAATGTAACGAACAGTAAATGCACCACACACACAACTGTGACCTATTCCAGTACTTAATGATCCTTATCATCATTTTCATTAAGCATGTTCTGTGACTTGAGGTTGAGATAAAACTGTGTACACCTCTGATTATCGTCATGAGGCAACAGGCCGATTTTAGACTGCAGCACGTGTCCTCTCGATTGAATATTAGTTCGCTATACCATATGTTGCTGCTGCGGTGCAGCATCACGAATACTACTGTATAGGCACTGCAAATAATCTTCGATAGGAAGGGTTGATGCCATATGAAGCACACTCTTAGCCCGCCTCTGGGTAGCATCTTCTAATGTGCAATATGCATACATTTTTGATCCATAATCGACAATCCATTCGCCTCGTCCTTCATAAGGCCAATAACCATCTTTTACTGTGGAACAATACCGTAAGAATTATTGGCTGTGTATGAGGATGTGTAGAATATGTAACTGCGGTACATCATTACTTCATATGGATCGCAGTTCTTCACCCAATAGATGAAGCTATCTGTGCCCATATAAAGTAATTTACGATCTGTGAACTGAATTTTCGCAAACTAATAATGAAATCAGTACATGTGGAGTTTGGATAGGTCTAGTATGTGCAACCCCACATAAAAAGGTTTCATAAACTCTACAGCAGTCTTTGCCAGCCCCACAGCAACAAAGTTCTTATTGAATGTGGTGACCCGCCTGAAATTTGGTCTGGCAATGCATTTTCCTTCACCATAATGCCCATCCCATTTGGTTCTAATCAAAATTTCACATCATTCCCTGGAAGTCGTTATTGTTTTACTGAAAATTGAATTATACATTAATTTGTAAAAATCTTTCTCAAAGTCACATGTCACAGAAGCTCTCTGTCTCGTATTCAAATCGATATACTCCTTCAACCAGGAGGACTGCTTGAAGGAGATAGCCTGGGTCATTCTAGCCAGCTCTATCCCCAAGCTGAGACACTGATGGAGATTATGAAAATGACTAATGTGTCTCCACTTATTCCGCAGTGTTGTCACAAATTTTAGGGTGGGGCCTCCTCACGGAACTAGTTGTTCTGGACATAGCCGCAAACTTCCATGTGTGTCATGCAAATTAATAAGGTATGTGACTTTTACCTCCACCACATACCATGCATCAGAATCAGCTGCCATACCCCCGATGATTTATCCACCTAATCCCTTGCATTCATCTTCGGGCATCCACCAAAACCCACCAATCGACAGTGATTGTTGCATTTACATTCAGGTATATTATGTAACTCGAATCAAGGGATGAGCTGAACCTGTCACTCTATAACTCCACCACTACTGTTATAATTTATTATGCTTTTACCTAAACAAGAGAAAACCCTGTCTTTATGTTGCCATGTATTACCCTCTTACTAAAATTTAGTTTAGTTTACAAATAAAGTATGCTATGGGAAGATAGTCCTGTTAATAGGAAAAGCTAATCAACAGAGCTACTCTTTTTACAGGATTTGACCATGTGTTGTGTCTAATGGATATATAGATCAGACTATTCAATTCCTTTCCTAAGATCTTACTCAGTGGTTAGATAGAAACACAGTGTGAATAGTATTATATTGAAGCTAGAACAACTCAGTTCCAAGTTCATTTAGTGGTTTAAAACATGTACTAATAGTCGCCAGCCTATCCAGGCAATGAAACAATGAAGATTGGAAAAGAAGTAGTATGAATTTTGCCTACTTTCTTGCTACTGTTTGAGTTACTTCTTCAAATAAATATTACTCCACGTAAACAATGTCGGTGCAGACACTGGAATTATTTGACTACTACACCCTTATAGATTATGTTTTTAAAAAAGAAAAAGCCCAGTAGATAATTTCAAGGAAGCTAAAAAAAAAGGCTAGGGTGGCCTTTAGAAAAGCACTTTATATAACCAAAAAACTCAAATACTAAAATACTTAGATACTACAGCACACACGTTTTATACTGAACATTTCGCTTCAAGAAAATCTCTTTCTTACTGGAGTTTACTATCAAAAGCTATTACTCTTTGAACTAACTCTGTATAGTCATTTAACAGATTCTAATAACTTGGCTTCGCTCTGATTGAATTTTATGTAAGCAAACGTTTACTATAACACTGCATTTGTTAAGAAAACTTATAAAACAAGAATAGTTTCACTTTATTTCTCTATAATATACTAAAGCACGGATGTGTTATTACTCTAACTAAAATTTTTATTACACCTTTCAGTGAAACAACTAAGACAACAATTTACATGGTGCCTCTTTATATAACTTGGCACTTCGTTTGTAAAACAGGATACTCGGACTAATCAAACACTAGGAAGGAACCCTATATAGTTGTATGATTATGATGAATTAACAGGGTGAACTAGTTTCTTTAAAGTATAAGAATGGCTATTTACTAATAAAACACAATTTAAATTAATGGTTCATGCTGTACAAAAGTAAAATACCAAAAGAAAAATCTTATCTGGTGGCAGTAGGCTTGGGTGTGGCGAACAATTATGATGGCTACACTATCCACAGTATGGCCTGCAAGTATCTACATCTACATCTACATTGATACTCCGCAAGCCACCCAACGGTGTGTGACGGAGGGCACCTTACGTGCCACTGTCATTACCTCCCTTTCCTGTTCCAGTCGCGTATGGTTCGCGGGAAGAACGACTGTCTGAAAGCCTCCGTGCGCGCTCTAATCTCTCTAATTTTACATTCGTGATCTCCTCGGGAAGTATAAGTAGGGGGAAGCAATATATTCGATACCTCATCCAGAAACGCATCCTCTCGAAACCTGGCGAGCAAGCTACACCGTGATGCAGAGCGCCTCTCTTGCAGAGTCTGCCACTTGAGTTTATTAAACATCTCCGTAACGCTATCACGGTTACCAAATAACCCAGTGACGAAACGCGCCGCTCTTCTTTGGATCTTCTCTATCTCCTCCGTCAACCCGACCTGGTACGGATCCCACACTGATGAGCAATACTCAAGTATAGGTCGAACGAGTGTTTTGTAAGCCACCTCCTTTGTTGATGGACTACATTTTCTAAGCACTCTCCCAATGAATCTCAACCTGGTACCCGCCTTACCAACAATTAGTTTTATATGATCATTCCACTTCAAATCGTTCCGTACGCATACTCCCAGATATTTTACAGAAGTAACTGCTACCAGTGTTTGTTCCGCTATCATATAATCATACAATAAAGGATCCTTCTTTCTATGTATTCGCAATACATTACATTTGTCTATGTTAAGGGTCAGTTGCCACTCCCTGCACCAAGTGCCTATCCGCTGCAGATCTTCCTGTATTTCGCTACAATTTTCTAATGCAGCAACTTCTCTGTATACTACAGCATCATCCGCGAAAAGCCGCATGGAACTTCCGACACTATCTACTAAGTCATTTATATATATTGTGAAAAGCAATGGTCCCATAACACTCCCCTGTGGCACGCCAGAGGTTACTTTAACGTCTGTAGACGTCTCTCCATTGATAACAACATGCTGTGTTCTGTTTGCCAAAAACTCCTCAATCCAGCCACACAGCTGGTCTGATATTCCGTAGGCTCTTACTTTGCTACATTTCGATGTAGAGTCCTGCACTGCATTTAATGAAGCAGTATCGCAGATCATTGACAACCTTGAGGAGGTCCTGCTGTATGCACTCAATTTCTCTTCTTGGCGTCATTCAATTGTACATACAGTAGCTCAACAACTCACAACTATGCTGTAAGCCGTTTTGCAGTCTTCATCAGAGACATTTGTGTGTATGGATGTCCAGCTGTACTATTCGGCTGGGTGCTTTAGCTGACCCTCTGACTTCCATCTCGGGAAACCAGGCCAGTATGGCACTCGAGGGGAATTTACGAAACCATTCGGCGACTGATGTGTTTCACGTTATCACGTCATTCCCCCCCCCCCCCCCCAAAGATAATGAAGCCTTGTTTTTTCAATGCCAGAATCAACTTGGGGGGGGGGGGGGGGGGGTGCTACATTTCGATGTAGAGTCCTGCACTGCATTTAATGAAGCAGTATCGCAGATCATTGACAACCTTGAGGAGGTCCTTTTCCACTATAGGAAGGAACTCTCTTAGAAAACCAACAGAGTTGAGGTGCCCTCCTGCCGGATTCTCGATCCTTGTGAAGGAGATTTGCTCCTGAAAGGCATCTGCAATCACCGAGTATCTTAACTGTGTATGGTGCCACTGAGCTGTTCTCCTGCACTACAAGGACGGGAGACGAAATTGCCGCTAACCGCAAGGTCATCTCTACTGCTACTACTACTACTACTACTACTGGTACTACTACAGGGTGATATTCATCCTGTCGATAATAGGGCTAGGGAGGTGCTGAGTGGTATTCGCCGGGCGACGTTTCTGACAAGGATGGGGAGAATGAGGAGGCGCTACTGGGTCAGGCCAGTGAGAGCAACCTGGCTGTGGCGATGGTTACTGATGCTTTCGCTGCTGTTGTTGCTACTCCCAGCCTGACGCTGTTGTTGCTGCTGCAAGACTGACCCAATAACCTGAGGGGTTACTCGCCCACGAACGCCAGAGCAGTGGTGCTGGGGCGGCGGCAGCGGCAACCTCTCGTGCCACGTGTAATGGCACCCTTTATAGGTGATGCGTGCCTTATTGGACACAGCTTTGGCGAGGAGGAAGGTTAACCACCACTGGTATACGTGCCATGTTGTGCTGTGGCTCCAGAGACGCACCCGCTTTAGAAGAAGGAAATAAAAATTTAAGTACAATGTTTGCTGTAAGGAAAGAGTGAAAGAATACAGACGATCACGTGGTTATAAGCGGAGTGAATAATTACCTTTCCTGCTCAGGGTCCACAGTGTGAGCAGCTCATCAATGTTGTCCAGTGTTTCTACCAACCCTTCAGGGAAGTCACACTCCTCAAACAGCGCTACGTAATGCTGCCTCAGTATCTCTTCAGCTAGGGCCATTTCACTGACCCAATTTGGTGTGCCATCCTCGTCAGAATCGATATGCTGCTTACCCATCTCACCTACAATAGCAATAAGACATATATATAAATATACATGCTTGTTAGAGAAAAAAAGAAACCTACACTACTTCAGACACAAAAAAATAGACTATTATTTTTGCACTTACAGGACTGCTGTATCGTCTCATTAGGCACTGGAGACCGTTGCAAATGCCAAATTGCCGTCTAGCACTTCTAGAACTGTTGCTCACACAGCTGCTGCTGCTGCTACTACTACTACTACTACTACTACTACTACTACATAGATATTTCCCTCTATTCTAAAAACTTACACGATTGTTGGCGGCGTGAATTCATTGCTGCTGGAGATGGTTCTACAGCGTGTGGCTGATGTATTTTTCCAGCATCCAGCAGTGTCTCCAAATCCTTCTGGATTTCCAGTATATGAGCTATATGTAACAAGAACAAGAAATAAACCATCGATTAAAAAAAAATACGCTACTAATACAAAAACATTTTCTTTATATTCATGTCATGTGCCAGTCCCAGGTGCTGTCTTTCCACCTGAGGAGGAGTTTGCTAAGATCCAACCTCTTCCTCCTCCACCTCCCATCTACCCTCGCAATCCAGGATAGTCCAGGAGTTGCATTGTAAAACAAGGAAAAGAAACTGAATTACTGGCGAGAACTTTTTAACACACGAAATTTTTTTTAAAGATTTAAACACCGTGACCATATATGTAAATTGTTCACTTATGTCTTAGTTCATATGCCCCCTCTTTCTCCATCAACCATTCTGCAGCGCTTGATACTGCCGCCAACACTGGTGCTGCTGCTGCTGCTGCTCTTCATGATTATTTGGTAAGACACACACACACACACACACACACACACACACACACACACACACACACACACACACACTCTCTACTATAGAGACGAACTGACGATGGCCAGATGAGACCGGGAGTGGAGGGGGAAGGGTTTATGTAGAATCGCCAATTTAGTGTGAACCAATCAGGAAAAGTGATTCATAGGAATTCCCAAACAATATTTTCAATAGCCAGTAGCCCAATAGAAGAGAGGCATTCTGTCCCACTTGCAGGTGAATGCTGCTCTGAGCCCACAGGACAAGTTGGTGGTGGTCTGGCCGGCTGCGGTGTTCACGTGCTCATCTATACCGCCAGAAAAACCCTGCTCCCTGTCTGCGCTTCACTCTGTGGTGAGCTACGGGCCGCTGACGGACGCGCCTCCACTTTGCAAGTCCCCCGGTTACGACCATGCCACATGTAGTAAACTACTGTGATAGTGTACTTAATAACATTTTTTTATGTGATGCAGTATCGTCTTCAGAGTGTTGACGCGGTGTATTTGCTCTCATATATTTTGGTGATGTATTTTTTTCGAATGTATTTGGTCATAATGTATTCCCGTTCCACATACACCTGGGAAGACAGTGCAGCGTTTTGTGTGTGATTGTAATTGAAACTAATTGTTTAAAGCAACATCTGCAAATGTATTGGAGGGTTAAACACTTTACCTAATTTGTTTATGCATGCAAATGTTCCAGAGTAATGGAGGCCGACAGAGAGATTTTGCAAGTGTGCTGTGATCTTTTTTTTTCTATTTAGAGTCTGTGTTCAAGTGTGGTGGTATACATTGCAAAATTAAAACATACTACTATGAAGCGATCTTTTTGAAAGTGTGTTCTAGAGACATATTCAATTGCATTTAGTAAATCCTGAAGCAGCTCGTGCTCAAAGACAAGGGTATTTCCCACAAAAGCGTGCCAAGTGTCTCGGGCAGTTTCATAAGTGTGCTGTGATTTTTTCTCAGTGTCTGTGTTCAAGTGTGGCATTGGTGGTATTCCTCGGAATAAAACATGTAATTGTTTAAATATTTTCATGCCAACTGCAAAGCTGTCTCTCCCTCTCTTTTTGCAGGGGTACATTTAGTCCCTGTGACATCTTCAAGATATGTATTGCTTAGCATCCATCATCATACTGTAAACAGAACCTGGATTCATCCGAAAAAATGACGTTTTGCCAAGCGTTAATAATGTTAAAAACTTGTGCCTTATTCAGGGTGGTGTTGCAGTAATTATGGGACTATTTCTTAAAGTATCCTGTGGTATAAATGAAGTACTGTCTGTTATTTAATGGGGCCGCCATATTCAGGTTAAAATTTGGCTGGCATGACCAGGAAGGATTGAGAATTCACACTCATAGCACTGGAAGTTCTAAAACAGAACGAAGTAGTTTTTTTTACGTGTGAAATTTCATCATTTTTTTCACTTACTAATGACAGCATTTGTTGATATAGGTACACTTTTCTTCATAAGTGAGAGAGATTCTTCTTCTGTGTTCAAGTGTGGCATTGGTGGTATTCCTCAGAATAAAACGTAATTGTTTAAATATTTTCATGCCAACTGCAAAGCTGTCTCTCCCTCTCTTTTTGCAGAGGTATATTTAGTCCCTGTGACATCTTCAATATATGTATGTGAAAATATTCTGCAACATTAGATGTAATAACTCTTGATGCAGTTTGTATTCAATGACAAAGGGTATCCATGTGCCCCAGATGGGAAGGAGGATGAGAGCTGTGGGTATTTCCAATGTGACAGGAAGCGCTTAGCCCATGGCCATGCCGAGAGCTAGTGTGCTTCCTACCCTAGTCCCTGCTCCCGTTGGAAGAGACCATGTACCCGAGTGGGTGACTTCTTGCCTCTTGCACTTCGGAAGACTGATTGACTGGACTATTTATTGTCCAATGATCTACAGTTACAGCACATGCATTAATAAGCATGAGTTGCGAAGTGTAACTTAACCCCACACTGCTGCATCTTCATTATTTCATGAAGTGTATTTGTCTTCACCAAATATCATCACTATCGACACATTCCTCAGATGCTAATATACTCCTCCTCCTCCTGCACAGACATCTCGTCCATAGTACACAGTAAACAACTACGTCTATCCTCCAAGTCCACCAGCTAGACACAGACTGAGTCCTTTTCTCACCATTTTGCCCACAGACCGGCATCTTGGATTATGTCATGGGAGGAGTGGGAGAGTAGAGGGGGAGGAACGACAGCGCCCTCTGGTGATGGTGCTGTGAACTACGTCAATTGGGCTCGGGAACTCATGGTGAACACACTGGATGGAGTTACTGCCTATGACAACTCAAATTGTTTAAATAGACAATGCATACATAATTAAGAGTTATGTTCATCCTATCTGGCAGCCTAACACAGATTGAGTCCTTTTCCCCGCAATTTCCATGGGGGGCAGGAAGGGTATTGGGGAGAGGATGGGAGACGGAGTTAGGTTAGTGGAGATAGTCCAATTCACCTATTTTCCCACCAAAATTTGAACCTCCAGCCATGACATCACTGTGACATTGCCACATCTATGGGCACCATCTTGGGTCCACCATCTTGAATAAATTTGGCAACAGTGCAGTGTGTTGAGGCACTGGCTTTGCCTTATCGATTTTCTGACAAATGACACAGGCTCTGATAAACTGTTGTGCATGTCCCTTGAAGTTAGAATAATAACATTATCTGGATATTTTGCCTGCAAATTTGTTAATACCAAAATGCCGGAGTGGTGTGTATACCAGATAAAATCGTCTAAATTTCCTGTTGATATACAGACTTACCAATTGTCCATTTTTATGTCCTGTCTGAAGAATAACCCTTCATCCTGCAATTGATAATGTAAGTTAGATGTGCTCATGGGATCTGCCTTGACTGCCTCTTTTACATTTTGCCATGGTGGATCTGCATCCTGCTGTTTTTCTATGTTCCTACTAATGTTTAAGAATCATTGTCTGTAAGCATCATCTTTTATCAACAGTACTCGGAATCCTGTTGATCGCTCGACATTCTCTGCGAACTCTGACAGACCCAGTGGAAGGTGAGACAAAGCATCTGCAACAATGTTTTCCTGTCCTCTGGCGTGGCGAATTTCGAAATCATAATTCTGGAGCACCAACATCCAACATGACAGTCACTCGAGCAATAATCGCTTGACACTAGGAAACTTAAAGCTTGGCTGTCACAAAGAACTTCACATCCATTCCACGTACGTAATAATGGTACTTTTTGAAGGCCCACACAACGGCCAATGCTTCAACCTCTGTCACTGTATAGGCCCTTTCACATTCTGAAAGCACCCTGCTTGCAATCCCGATAATTCGCATTTCCTTCTCGCCTGACGATTCGTTGGTCTAGAAAAGGCAAGCGCTTAAACTGTAAGATGAGTTATCTGTTACAAGACAAAAAATCCTTACTCATGGCCGCGCGGGATTAGCTGAGCGGTCTAGGGCGCTACAGTCATGGACTGTGCGGCTGGTCCCGGCGGAGGTTCGAGTCCTCCCTCGGGCATGGGTGTGTGTGTTTAGGTTAAGTAGTGTGCAAGCTTAGCGACTGATGACCTTAGCAGTTAAGTCCCATAAGATTTCACACGCATTTTTCCTTACTCATGTCAGGGTCTTGTAAAATATCAGAATATACCAGTGACTGATTTTATCAAAGTCATCTGTACACACATTAGTCCATCACCAACGGACATTCTTCTTTAGAAGACTCAGTAGTGCCTCACTATTGAGTAATTTCTTGAGGATGAAGTGCTTAAGGAACGAAGCAAGTTCCATAAAAGCTTTGAGTTTTTTCTTGTTTCTTGGGTGTGAGAACTGTTTCACGGAGTCCATTTTTTCCCATTTCTGGTACTATACCTTGGGGCGAAATTATATGGCCCAGGAATTTTATTTCATGCCATCCGAACTTACACTGAAGCACCAAAGAAACTGGTACAGGCATGTGTATTCAAATACAGAGATATGTAAACAGGCAGAATACGGCGCTGTGGTCAGCAATGCCTATGTAAGACAGCAGTTGTTAAATCGGTTACTGCTGCTACAATGTCAGGTTATCGAGATTAAAGTGAGTCTGAACGTGGTGTTAGTCGGTAGATGAGTGATGGGACACAGCATCTCCGAGGTAGCGATGAAGCGCCGATTTTCCTGTATGACCATTACAAGAGTGTACCATGAATATCTGCAGTCCAGTAAAACATCAAATCTCCGACATCGCTGGAGCCAGAAAAATACCCTGCAAGAACAGGACCAACAATCACTCAACATGACAGAAGCACAACCCTTCCGCAAATTTCTGCGGATTACAATGCTGGGCCACCAACAAGTCTCAGCATTCAAACCATTCAACGCAACATCATTGATATGGGCTTTCGGAGCTGAATGCCCATTCATGTACTTTTGATGACTGCATGATACAAAGCTTTACACCTCGCCTGGGCCTGTCAACACCAACATTGGACTGTTGCTGACTGGAAACATGTTGCCTGATCAGATGAGTCTCGTTTCAAATTGTATTGAGCGGATGGACATGTACGGTTATGGAGACAACATTGTGAATCCATGGCCCTGCATGTCAGCAAGGGACAATTCAAGCAGCTGGAGGCTCTGTAATGGTGTGGGGTGTGTGCAGTTGGAGTGATATGGAACTGCTGATACATCTAGATACGACTCTGCCAGGTGACATATACGTAAGCATCTTGCCTGATCACGTGCATCAATTCATGTCCATTGTGCATTTCAACAGGACAGTGTGATACCCCACATGTCCAGAATTACTACAGAGTGGCTCTAGGAACACTCTTCAGAATTTAATCACTTTCACTGGCCACCAAACTCCCCAGACATAAACATTAATTACACAGGTGTGCAAAAAAATATTTTTTGAAAATTGATAACTGTTTTTTATGTACTTTTCAGATCTGATTTCAAAAATGCAATCCATTTTTTTCTATCACAACGTCAGGTGTTCTCACAAAGAAGGGAGTATTTTTGGATATACTACCAAAATTTAAGCAATTTATCACATTTTGTCCCACTTTATACAATTTTATTTTATTTATTAATCATGTTCTAAACTACATTTCCAGTACACTTACATTTCTCTTTAATCCCATAAGTCCTTATAAAACGCTTTCACTTTCTGTCGAAGTTTCTTTTATTCCTTTTCTGGCTGTTGACTCGTTGAGGATCATCTCTTTTTATCACCCAGCAGTAGTCCACTATTATGTTGACATTCCATCTTCCTTGACTTCGTCTTTCCGTTTCTTTGATGTCTTGGTGCAATCTGTCGCCTTGTTCTTCACTTACATCACCAAGGTTTGCAAGGAAGTAGTGAAGTTGTGAGGAGCATACTCTATTTTGAAACGTGCCATAAGTCCAGTAACATCACTGCAAAACATCAGTAATAAATATCCTTTTTGTTTTTCAAATTGAAACCTCGTACGGTGCAAGAACAAAAATAGCAGTCATCACTATGATTTTTGGGTTCCCTACAAACCATTGGCATTCCAAAACGTAAGGACTGCTTTTTACATTGAAACCATTGCCTCAGTTCTTGAACACACACTGAACAAACTTTGTGTCGTGCCCAAGGCTTATCTTGATCGCCTAACTTTATACCAGAATAGGCAAAATATACTTTTTCAACAAAATCGAAAATGTTCCTGTGTTGCTTTTTAACGGTATAATTATCAGAAATGTAGCAGAAGCAATCTGGCGAGTTTATACATCCTCTGCTAGCCATTGTCCATAAAACAACTTCACAACATAAGAAAACAGTCACTACTTTACAGCTCTAGTAACAACAACATGTGAATAGCACAGAGTGAAGAGGTACTGTGAACTGGAGGACAATAGCAGAAGCTCACTGCTTGGTGATGGCAGGGTAAGGGGCAGTGCAACAGACAGGCACTGACATGAAAATACTGCTGGTATAAAAACAGCTAAGTAACAGTTTATGGAGATCTTAAAAGCCAAAACTCAAACTCACTAGAGTGCTGAAATATCGAAAAAAGCCAAAACTAGACAAGCAGTTTGTGAAATAACTGTAAGTGGTGGAATTTTTTCACTATTTTTCCCAGAATCAGTGTTGAAAACACTAAAATCACTTAATAAATTTGAAACAATTTTTATCTCGCAGACCTGTGGTAGCATATCTAAGATGCCTTGCAACATGCTGTTCAGAAGAGATCTGCATCCCCTGTTACTCTTACGGATTTATGGAGAGCCCTGCTGGGTTCATGGTGTCAATTCCCTCCAGCACTACTTCAGTCATTAGTAGAGTCCATGCCACGTCAAGTTGTGGCACTTCAAGATGTTCGCGGTGGCCCTACACGATATTAGGCAGGTGTACCAGTTTCTTCAGCTCTTCAATGTACATTTCATTATGCTGGCGGTTACTCCTGTCTCCGCAAACTTAGCCAACACTTTGTCAATCAATTCTAAATATTCCTACCAAGTGTTAGTAACAATAAGCAGATTGTCGACATAAACTGTCACACATGCTAATAGCTCAAGTCTGAGCACTGCATTGAGCACTGTGATGAACATAAATGTGCTTACATTCAAATAAAAGGGCAGAACTCTAAACTGGTAACTACTACCAGTGCATACGAACGCAGTGTATTTCTTCAATCGTTTGGACAACTTGATTTGGCAGTGTGATGATCGTAAATCGATCGAGGTAAGGTAGTTGGTTTCAAAGAATTTCTGGAGCTGTTCTTACAGGTTCTCAGGTCTTGCCCTGGCGTTCACGATGAATTTATTGGTGTCGTGTGCATCCAGTACCAAGTGAATGCTATTGTCAGGCACCCCAGTCTAGCATATTTGGTAACTCCTTCATCATTGCCTCTTTCTGAGACCATGATACAGAATACACAGCACAGCAATAGGTCTGATGTTTGTAGACTTGCGTGCCGTATATGTATCCTCGTATCACCCCTGGTTTTTCCAAAAATACCATGTTGTAATGATGGAGTAAGCTTACTAGCGCTTGCTGTTGTTCGGTGCTTAAGTAGTCTGATTCTGCTACTTTAGCCTGCGCTAAATTATCCACATTACATTCTTCTTCGTTATGGGCAACCTTTATATCACAATCATCTTCCAGTGAAGGGTTGTTATGCAAAAAGAAAACGTAAGGTTGAACACATTTTATCTTGATACCATGACAGTACTTACCATGAATGTCAATCGTTTTTACAAGATCCAGTACAATCTTTTCTCCATGATCTGTTATGCAAATAGACCGCGTGAGAGGTCGATCTGTGTCTCCTTCTCACACATAAAGTCCCATCGCAAGATCACAAGAACTGACAAATTATTTACTAATAGAAAAGTGCAACAAATGTCTCCTTTTCTGACAATGACCGCAGCCTGGACCTGGTGTTTAATCACATGGCTTTTAGCATTAACAGCCCCCACAACTGTAAAATTTTGTACGGGGAATACAGGCAAATGCTTGACCTTATTGATACATTTGAAGAAGCTGTAACCTATAACTGAAATAGATGCTACTGTATCTATAACTAAATGCACATCAACACCATAGATGGAACCATTAACTGCAGCTTGTATCACTTTC
This sequence comes from Schistocerca americana, assembly GCF_021461395.2. Classification (NCBI taxonomy): domain Eukaryota; kingdom Metazoa; phylum Arthropoda; class Insecta; order Orthoptera; family Acrididae; genus Schistocerca; species Schistocerca americana. The sequence continues at coordinate 283,101,717 of NC_060122.1, forward strand.
ACTTGGTCTTTCGTACAATTATGGGTTTCCTGGGATAACTCCTGCATCTGGTCATACCCGTCATTGTATCGCAACATGGCTAGTGTCTTTGTGTTATGCCTTCGTTCTGTGCTGCGACCGACTAACAGAGGCCTACAGGGGTCACCCACTGTTTGACAGCTGCGAATGTGAACTTTCCTCATCTTCTGTCATAACCACAATGCATACACTGCGTGACTGCATCTGAATCGGTGATGCCCATGTTTTCGGCGACTGCCTATGTTGCACTTGACTACTGTCTGGCATCAGTATCGCCAGCATGTAGTTTCCATTGTTGTTATTCGCAGCTTGTTAGTTATTAATCATCGCCATTACATTTTTGCCTACTGTTATTGTTCTGAGTGTTGTTTCTGATATTATTTTGCCTGAAACCGCAGTTTCTGCCTTTGTCATCATTATGTTAATTATTATTGTTCCAGTTGTTATCGTCTGATTTCTTGGTGTCCTCCCGAATGAGGTCCAAGGAATCGATTACTGACAGGAAATTCTCCAGGCCAGTATCAGGAACTCTGACTGATTTCTCTCGTGCATTTATTGTAAGACGAGCTTTTAATATCCTGAGAACGCCTCTGTGAGAGATCGGTTCATCCCAGTATCTGGTCATGTTAATATATTTCTCGAAGTATTTTCTGAGATTTAGCACATTGGGAGTGTATAAATCTGGGCTGTATACAAGCTTCCTAGGATGTTCCAACATACATGTCGACTAGAACCATCCAACAAAATTTCTCAAAATCCAGAAATGTATTGCATGTCTCTGCAACTTGGAGTGCCCATAGTGATGCATCTCCAGTGACATGTGTGATGACAAACTGAATTTTCTGGCTTACTGTCCAGATTTTCCCAGAACACTTCTGAAATTCTTTATGAATACCACCATGTGAGCAGCTCCTGGTCGTGTGGTAGCGTTCTCGCTTCCCACACCCGGGTTCCCGGGTTCGATTCCCGGCAGGGTCAGGGATTTTCTCTGCCTCGTGATGACTGGGTGTTGTGTGATGTCCTTAGGTTAGTTGGGTTTAAGTAGTTCTAAGTTCTAGGGGACTGATGACCATAGATGTTAAGTCCCATAGTGCTCAGAGCCATTTTTTAATCCACCATGTGAATATTCTTACCATCATTGTTGAAAGTTTGGAACTGATGATGTTTGATTAAACTTTCCTCTTGCAGTAAGTTTGTCCAAATTGGTATGCCTGGCTCTGTGTAAGACATACTTCGGTTTGTCTTGTAGCCAGTGTTATTACACAGCACTCTTTCATCACTCGTGGGACCATACATAGGCGTAGCTATTTGCATATTACCATACCGAGGAACAGTGTGGCTTACATAATTTCGCTCTGCATTGTTTTCATTACGCGTTTGTCTGTCAGGTTGTCTGACCTGCAGCTGTCGATTACCTTGCCACGTGGGGAAGATAGACTGCATGGTTTCCCTAATATTGTCGCAGAAGAACGTGAGTAGCACCGCGGTGTAGTGGTTATGATACTTCACTGTTGCATGGAGCAAAACTCACCTGGACTGTACAATTTTAATTTCTATATTCAGTTCGAGTACATTCTAGAAGTATCCACAAATGTCAAAGATCATTTTACTGGAATGTTCTGTAGCTGTATATATAATGTATGTGTACTGGCCGGAGGCAGTTCGCTCTGCGCTCTTGTATGTGCAAGTGCTGAATAAACCTTCGTTAAGTGAAGTTAGTGTTCATCATTCATCTAATTACACCTTCTTCTACGTGACATTATTCTGGTGGAGACGCTGGGTATTGGAACCTGTGATAGCACAAATTATCGACGACACTGTGGCTCCCATCAGGCCACGACCGAGCCGCCATTTACATGGCGAGAAACCCGAGTTCGAACCATATTCAACAGATCGCAATCTACTGGAGACAAGAAGAAGAGGACGTTATGATGACAGCAACTATGTACCAACACATGAGATGTCCTTCCGGGTTCTCTGGTGACGATGGCCAAGATCCAAACAAGTGGCTGAAGGTATATGAGCGCATAGCCAAATTTAACAAATGGGATGACACCGTGTGTTTCGCTAACGTATTTTTCTACTTGGAGGGCACTGCCAAGCAATGGTATGAGAACAACAAGGAGAAGTTCACCAGCTGGGAAGTATTACAGGCGGAACTGCGCAAGTATTTTGGCGAGACACAACGACAGAAGTGCAAGGCTGAAGATAAATTAAAGTGCAGGGCACAGCGTCCAGGAGAAACTACAGCATCTTACATTCAAGACGTCTTGGAGCTGTGTAAAATAGTGGATCATAGAACGAAGGAGGAAGATAAGGTTGCACATCTTGCAAAGGATGTTGCCGAGGACATGTATCCAGACGTACTCCTGAAGGAGGTTTCGACAGCAGCCGACTTCATAAAATGGTGTCAGTATATCGAGACAATGCATCAAAAAAGAATTACATGCAAGAAGTTTGAACGGCTTCCAAGCATCGTATCGATGTGTGTGATGGAGGAAGCAACTGATTTCACAAGTGTTCTTTATCAGATAGTGAGAGAGGAAGTTCAGAAGGACTTGGATTGCACGGCGAGCAAAACACCGAGATGCTTCAAGAGTTCATAAGGGGGGGAGTGGTAAAGACATTGAACCCAATCTCTCTTTCTTCATTTCCCTTTAAAACGGTGAAAAAGTCGAGACCCAGGCGGAGTTTTGTTCCTATAATGCCGCTAGAGGAACCTGTTTGGACACCAAGGAAGACTGACGTTTGGAGGACCCAGGATAACCAGCCAGTATGCGGACGACTGGGACATGTGGTGCGCTATTGTCGAGATAGGCAGCGGATATTTGATGACACCTGCGCCAGAAGACAGCAGGCTGATCTTAGCCGACGCCAACTCTGGGACGACGATGATGAACAAGAATATGCGGGTGCAGGACGACATAGGTCACCATCGCCGCAAGCTAGCCGCTGGAGAGGACGGTCCCCAACATGCTGATCAAGGTCTCAGTCGCTGTTTAGAAGCTCGAGCCGATCACTTAGAGGCCGCAACCTGGAAAACTAAAGAGTGCAACCTTCCTTGGAGGTGAGGCCGCCGAAGAGAAAAATCCTCCTCCGTCGATCACTACAAAAATGATAGGAAACTACGTCGATATCCTCATGGATGGCCGACCAGCCCAAGCTCTGTGGACTCTGGAGCATTATATTCAGTGATTTTGGAGAAGTACCGTCGCCAGTTGCAGAAAACCATATTTGTCGACAGCAAAACATCTCTGCTGAAGGTGGCTAATGGGAAATATGTAAAACCTACAGGAAGATGTACCATTCATGTGGGTATAAGTGACCATACACAGCCCTTAGAATTCATCGTCTTACAAGAGTGTAGTCAAGATGTCATTCTCAGATGGGACTTTTTGAAAGCTTCTCAAGCAATTATAGATTGTGGTCACTGGAAGATTATGCTGGATGAGATGACATACTGTGGCCAGGAAGATGCGCAGCTGAGTGTGTGGATGCTATGTGTGGTAGATGAAGTGATCATTCCTGCAGTCAGCTCTAGAAAGGTAACTGTCACGTGTCATGCCATGCATCAACCCATGGATCTTGTAGTGGTATGTAAGAGAAGTTCACCTCTTTAATCACTTCCGAGGACTTTACCCACTACATCACAACTTTGTCCTGTGTCATATATCTCCTGAAGCCTTAAAATGCCAATAACTCATTATCTAACATTTAATACCAATAAATTATACCTTTCTGACAGATCTTCATTGCGCTACTGTTTAGAACAGCACTCAGTTATAGGACATACCATACGTTATAATGTGGTTATAATATAAAAACATATCGAATACGAGCTTGACGAAATCCAGTATGGCCTCACTGGGGCACTTCAGCCCAAGGATACGTATATAAAGACATTCAACACTTTCCTGGTTAATTTATGCATTGTTTTTTTAAGTAAATGTGTAAACAAACATTAAAACTTCTCATTTCAGAATTAAATTTTTTAAATCTCGTAAACTGTAGCTCCGAAGGTGAAAAAACTTTTTCGTAATTTCAGTCACTCGCGTTTCGAAAATGCGAATTTCTAATTCAACAACTCTGACAGCACTATTTTCACCATGTAAGTCACCTTGCATAATTTAATTGAAAATGTGGTACCGTAATTGGAAAGCCTGACAATGAATCGAAGTAGATACTCTGAGACTTGTATCTATGTCAAATTTTATTTTTGTATGACAGATACCTCATTTGGCAGTCATCTACAGTTTTATACTTAAGAAAACATTACTGTACAGAAACTAGTGCAAACTTCACTGTACCTTCTACATACTACTTGTTGTTGTTGTTGTTGTTGTTGTGGTCTTCAGTCCTGAGACTGGTTTGATGCAGCTCTCCATGCTACTCTATCCTGTGCAAGCTTCTTCATCTCCCAGTACCTACTGCAACCTACATCCTTCTGAATCTGCTTAGTGTATTCATCTCTTGGTCTCCCTCTACGATTTTTACCCTCCACGCTGCCCACCAATGCTAAATTTGTGATCCCTTGATGCCTCAGAACACGCCCTACCAACCGGTCCCTTCTTCTTGTCAAGTTGTGCCACAAACTCCTCTTCTCCCCTATTCTATTCAATACCTCCTCATTACTTATGTGATCTACCCACACTATCTTCAGCGTTCTTCTGTAGCACCACATTTCGAAAGCTTCTATTCTCTTCTTGTCCAAACTAGTTATCGTCCATGTTTCACTTCCATACATGGCTACACTCCATACAAATACTTTCAGAAACGACTTCCTGACACTTAAATCTATACTCGACGTTAACAAATTTCTCTTCTTCAGAAACGATTTCCTTGCCATTGCCAGTCTACATTTTATATCCTCTCTACTTCGACCATCATCAGTTATTTTACTCCCTAAATAGCAAAACTCCTTTACTACTTTAAGTGTCTCATTTCCTAATCTAATTCCCTCAGCATCACCCGATTTAATTTGACTACATTCCATTATCCTCATTTTGCTTTTGTTGATGTTCATCTTATATCCTCCTTTCAAGACACTGTCCATTCCGTTCAACTGCTCTTCCAAGTCCTTTGCTGTCTCTGACAGAATTACAATGTCATCGGCGAACCTCAAAGTTTTTATTTCTTCTCCATGAATTTTAATACCTACTCTGAATTTTTCTTTTAATACCTACTCTGAATTTTTCTTTTGTTTCCTTTACTGCTTGCTCAATATACAGATTGAATAACATCGGGGAGAGGCTACAACCCTGTCTCACTCCTTTCCCAACCACTGCTTCCCTTTCATGCCCCTCGACTCTCATAACTGCCATCTGGTTTCTGTACAAATTGTAAATAGCCTTTCGCTCCCTGTATTTTATCCCTGCCACCTTCATAATTTGAAAGAGAGTATTCCAGTTAACATTGTCAAAAGCTTTCTCTGAGTCTACAAATGCTAGAAACGTAGGTTTGCCTTTTCTTAATCTTTCTTCTAAGATAAGTCGTGAGGTTAGTATTGCCTCACGTGTTCCAACATTTCTACGGAATCCAATCTGATCTTCCCTGAGGTCCGCTTCTACCAGTTTTTCCACTCGTCTGTAAATAATTCGCGTTAGTATTTTGCAGCTGTGACTTATTAAACTGATAGTTCGGTAATTTTCACATCTGTCAACACCTGCTTTCTTTGGGATTGGAATTATTATATTCTTCTTGAAGTCTGTGGGTATTTCGCCTGTCTCATACATCTTGCTCACCAGATGGTAGAGTTTTGTCATGACTGGCTCTTCCAAGGCCATCAGTAGTTCTAATGGAATGTTGTCTACTCCCGGGGCCTTGTTTCGACTCAGGTCTTTCAGTGCTCTGTCAAACTCTTCACACAGTATCTTATCTCCCATTTCGTCTTCATCTACATCCTCTTCCATTTCCATAATATTGTGTTCAAGCACATCGCCCTTGTATAAACCCTCTATATACTCCTTCCACCTTTCTGCCTTCCCTTCTTTGCTTAGAACTGGGTTGCCATCTGCGTTCTTGATATTCATACAAGTGGTTCTCTTTTCTCCAAAGGTCTCTTTAATTTTCCTGTAGGCAGTATCTATCTTACCCCTAGTGAGATAGGCCTCTACATCCTTACATTTGTCCTCTAGCCACCCCTGCTTAGCCATTTTGCACTTCCTGTCGATCTCATTTTTGAGACGTTTGTATTCCTTTTTGCCTGCTTCATTTACTGCATTTTTATATTTTCTCCTTTCATCAATTAAATTCAATATTTCTTCTGTTACCCAAGGATTTCTATTAGCCCTTGTCTTTTTACCTACTTGATCGTCTGCTGCCTTCACTACTTCATCCCTCAGAGCTACCCATTCTTCTTCTACTGTATTTCTTTCGCCCATTCCTGTCAATTGTTCCCTTATGCTCTCCCTGAAACTCTCCACAACCTCTGGTTCTTTCAGTTTATCCAGGTCCCATCTCCTTAAATTCCCACCTTTTTGCAGTTTCTTCAGTTTCAATCTGCAGTTCATAACCAATAGATTGTGGTCAGAATCCACATCTGCCCCTGGAAATGTCTTACAATTTAAAACCTGGTTCCTAAATCTCTGTCTTACCATTAAATAATCTATTTGATACCTTTTAGTATCTCCAGGATTCTTCCAGGTATACAACCTTCTTTTATGATTCTTGAACCAAGTGTTAGCTATGATTAAGTCATGCTCTGTGCAAAATTCTACAAGGCGCCTTCCTCTTTCATTTCTTCCCCCCAATCCATATTCACCTACTACGTTTCCTTCTCTCCCTTTTCCTACTGACGAATTCCAGTCACCCATGACTATTAAATTTTCGTCTCCCTTCACTACCTGAATAATTTCTTTTATCTCATCATACATTTCATCTATTTCTTCATCATCTGCAGAGCTAGTTGGCATATAAACTTGTACTACTGTAGTAGGCATGGGCTTTGTGTCTATCTTGGCCACAATAATGCGTTCACTATGCTGTTTGTAGTAGCTAACGCACACTCCTATTTTTTTATTCATTATTAAACCTACTCCTGCATTACCCCTATTTGATTTTGTATTTATAACCCTGTAATCACCAGACCAAAAGTCTTGTTCCTCCTGCCACCGAACTTCACTAATTCCCACTATATCTAACTTTAACCTATCCATTTCCCTTTTTAAATTTTCTAACCTACCTGCCCGATTAAGGGATCTGACATTCCACGCTCCGATGCGTAGAACATCAGTTTTCTTTCTCCTGATAACGACGCCCTCTTGAGTAGTCCCCGCCCGGAGATCCGAATGGGGGACTATTTTACCTCCGGAATATTTTACCCAAGAGGACGCCATTATCATTTAATCATACAGTAAAGCTGCATTTCCTCGGGAAAAATTATGGCTGTAGTTTCCCCTTGCTTTCAGCCGTTCGCAGTACCAGCACAGCAAGGCCGTTTTGGTTAATGTTACAAGGCCAGATCAGTCAATCATCCAGACTGTTGCCCCTGTAACTACTGAAAAGGCTGCTGCCCCTCTTCAGGAACCACATGTTTGTCTGGCCTCTCAACAGATACCCCTCCGTTGTGGTTCCACCTACGGTACGGCCATCTGTATCGCTGAGGCACGCAAGCCTCCCCACCAACGGCAAGGTCCATGGTTCAAGGTCACAAACTGATCCATTTATATTCACCCATCCACATACTGATCCCCATCTTTTAATAAAAATACTTGTCATTTGATACATTGATCATTGGCAATGGGTATTACAGTGTTGTAAAAATTTAAAATGTCATCTATAGGGCCATTTGTGAAAGCAGATGAGTGGTATCCCAATCTTCAGTAATGCCAGAACCAGAAATAGTAGGCATCTTCACATGCCTTACTGCAGATTATCTAAATCATAAAACAGCAATGTAGTGAGTATGAAGCTGTTTAACAAACTGCCTCTAGAATGGGTAGAAGCTTAATTTGATTTATTCAAGCACAAGTAGTACAGTTGGTTATCGGTAAATCCTTCCTACTCACTTCAATGTATGAGTATAAATATCACAGTGATAACTGCTGGGTGAGTGTACCATAATTTCCTTAATAATTTCAATTTAAGATGTACTACACAAATCGTTTTAGCTTGAATATTTTACTTTGTGGAAAATCTGTTGTAACATATTGTTTTTCAATTTGTGTAAAGCAATTTTTGTATACATGCTGTATTCATTTTTTAACATTTGTAATTTGACTGTCTATTGCTGCAATAGCTAAATGACAATAAAATTCTTTTATTATTCACTATTTAATGTTGTCCCAGAGGACAGAGGTAGCAAATTAATCTGTAACAAAGCCTCATGTTTACAGCTGCACCATATTGAAGAGAGCATAAGGGGTCCAATACATAACATTTACCAACAAGATGTATGGTATAGTGTACATGAAATAAAAACAGAAAATAAAAATAAACATTTATTTCACATCATCTTCCCAAGCCTCAAACAGTGAAAATATACAACCACAGTATAATTTAACATTTTTTCAATCTTTTGTACACAGTTACGTTTTTAACAGTAGTTTCATCATTTCTCCTCACACAGCACAGCAAAACAATAAGCAATTCATGACTGAATCAAGTGAGTGTGTATTTTTACAGTGAAATGCATAAAAAAGATTGCTGGGAATGTTGTGGGATGCTATCTTCACAAGTACATTTCTTTGATTAGTCTGTTCTAAAAATAAAATTTCCTGGCCTTTCAGAATTTTCTGTAGAGTTAAATAGACATATGTCACACTCACTACTACATCATCTGCAGGATATGTCAACCCTCCTCTGTCTTTTACCATAATGAAATCATCACCCTCCTTCATTTCATCTGTTGTAAGGAATACCTTACAATACTCACAATGGTTTTTTTTAATAGCTTGGTGTGAGCAGTAACCTGCTATGTAATGCAACAGTGGCCAAGTATTCTCATCTATTCCATCAACATCATTTCTGGGTATACGTGGACGAGGAAAAAAAAAATTCCCGGATTTCCAAGCTAAAAATACACTTTCTCCCAGATGAAAATACAATTTTTCCGTGGTAAGTAACAGTATACTTTTCCTCGGAACTGTAAAACTTATCAATCCTTTAAATGGTTGTGGTTTTATACACCGGCGTAGAATTTCCCGGCACTTTAGAAAACGAAACTCGGAGGAAAAACCACGTTTTGGAAAGATGTCTGATGTGCAGCAACATGTACACTGCATATTTTCGTATTGCACGAAAGTATGAATTCGAATTCCACCAAATACCGCATGTTAGTTTCCGAAGGATTGAAATAGAGACTGTGATGCACTTTTGTAAGCCAGTCGTAGCTCATGTCAAGAGACCTCGCCAGCCAATGACAGAGGATATTCAGAGCATAGGATACGTGGTGTAATCATCCAATAGCAACATCACTGTTAAGTAGCGCGAACACACAAATTGGAAAAGGTAGGCCTAATGGTTTAAATTAATATACATAGTTTTGCTACAAGAAAAGAAAAGCTTTCACGTATAATATTGGTCTCTAAGATTAATAAGCTGCAAGAGAAACTAAGCTTTCACACATAATGTTGATCTTTTTTGCTTGTGTTACACTTTAAGATACAACACACAAATGCGCCAGCAAAATTTTTAACAATGACATAAATGTCTGATCTTCTGAGCTCAAAAATATTCGAAATGGTCATCCTCAAAGATTTGATTTTTGAATGAGAGTCAAACGCTCTGCGATTTAAGAAATTTATCGGACGTTCGCGCGCAGAGTTCATCTTGCGTAAAAGGAAATTTTGTTTGAAAGTAACGCTTTTCAAATAACCATTCGGAATATTTTCCCGCGACCTGTTAGGAATAGATTGGTTTCAGCAGTTGCCAGAGAGCGCCAGATAAGAGGCGACGCCGCGCTTGCGCAGCTATGATGACCCAGGAAGCCCTTACCATTGTACGTGCAAAACATGAAAAGATCTTACATTGTGTCATAAAAAAAAAAAAAAAAAAAAAAAAAAAAAAAAAAAAAAAAAAAAACAACAACAACAAGACATTAGAGGATACTCCAGGACCATGGGAATTTTGTGAGCCATACTAAAATGCACGATTCGGCTTAAAGTGCACATTCGTATGTCCAGATTCAGATGTACATTTTCTTGGAGTACCAGTACTGTATTATTTCATGTTTGGTTCTTTACTATAGCATAATGCCATACACTCTAGAAGATGAAAACGTGCACTCGAAATGCAGCGGACAGTTGAAACTAGCCAATAGTGTGCAATTAAACACTTTGTTTCAAATAAATTGACTGCCTCAGCAGAAAAGATTAATAAAAGTCAAATTTCTTTAACAAACCGACAACAATAACTTCATTGTTCTGCAAGGCGATTAACACTTGACTGCCAGAAAGATGGCAACAAAACAAAATCTGAAATTAATAACATATTTCAGCCTTCCGTAATTATGTGAATGTATTTTAATTCACTTGATAGCTCCCGGCCACAGAAATCCGTTTTGTTTTCGTTTGACGTGAGAGCAACAAACGAAGAGGAAACAGCAAAATCAGTTCATGTAAACACAGGTCACGTGGAGACTACCACCTCCCGACTACAACTCAGACTGCTGTGTGCATCAGGTCCGGATCTATGATAGTTCCGAACTGGGGCAATATTAGATAGTGGCGCTACCCCACCCTCGAACGTTTGAGGTAGGACGCCAAAAATTAAAAAAATCGACTTTTCAAAAATACCTTCATTTTGTAGCGCACATCTTTCTGAAGAGGGAACGTAAGACATGTTATTTGGTCTCAAGTGTGCCAAAGTGCAGTGCCGCGCCTCTTCACACAGCATTCTTCCATCAAATGTCTCTGTATTTCACTCTGTGGGACTGAAACGTGTCATATTTTGTAAAGGGGCCATCCATATATATTCAGGCCAGGGGAAATTAAAATGTCCTGTGGTGCCTCTCCTGCTCGCAGACTACTGTTTTGACATCCTGCCCCTCTTAAAAAGAATCTTGCAATTAATACTGGATGGGATTATTTGTAACTGGCAGACAAGAACTCTTCAGAAAATCTGCAGTCTTAACTGCCTATTAGCTAGTAACTTGCTGTTGTGTGTGACATAAAATTAAATACAGGATACATAATACGAGTAAGGATAAGAGACAAGCAAGACAGTAAACATTTCTTCAATCCTTAAGTGCTAGGTTGTTTTTCTATGTAATCTTGCCACCACTTTATGTGGCGTACTTTCTTTTCTGGGAAAGACTGTTACCTCATCAAAGTTCGTCAACAGATTAGATTGGATTAGATTAATACTAGTTCCATGGATCATGAATACGATATTTCGTAATGATGTGGAACGAGTCGAATTTTCCAATACATGACATAATTAGGTTAATTTAACAACATACTTAAGTTAATATAACTACTTTTTTTGTGTTTTTTTATTTTTATTTTTTTAATATTTTTTTCTTAATTTATATCTAAAAATTCCTCTATGGAGTAGAAGGAGTTGTCATTCAGAAATTCTTTTAATTTATTCTTAAATACTTGTTGGTTATCTGTCAGACTTTTGATACTATTTGGTAAGTGACCAAAGACTTTAGTGCCAGTATAATTCACCCCTTTCTGTGCCAAAGTTAGATTTAATCTTGAATAGTGAAGATCGTCCTTTCTCCTAGTATTGTAGTTATGCACACTGCTATTACTTTTGAATTGGGTTTGGTTGTTAATAACAAATTTCATAAGGGAGTATATATACTGAGAAGCTACTGTGAATATCCCTAGATCCTTAAATAAATGTCTGCAGGATGATCTTGGGTGGACTCCAGCTATTATTCTGATTACACGCTTCTGTGCAATAAATACTTTATTCCTCAGCGATGAATTACCCCAAAATATGATGCCATATGAAAGCAATGAGTGAAAATATGCGTAGTAAGCTAATTTACTAAGATGTTTATCACCAAAATTTGCAATGACCCTTATTGCATAAGTAGCTGAACTCAAACGTTTCAGCAGATCATCAATGTGTTTCTTCCAATTTAATCTCTCATCAATGGACATACCTAAAAATTTGGAATATTCTACCTTAGCTATATGCTTCTGATTAAGGTCCATATTTATTAATGGCGTCATACCATTCACTGTACGGAACTGTATGTACTGTGTCTTATCAAAATTCAGTGAGAGTCCGTTTACAAGGAACCACTTAGTAATTTTCTGAAAGACAGTATTGACAATTTCACGAGTTAATTCTTGTTTCTCAGGTGTGATTACTATACTTGTATCATCAGCAAAGAGAACTAACTTTGCCTCTTCATGAATATAGAATGGCAAGTCATTAATATATAATAAGAACAACAAAGGACCCAAGACTGACCCTTGTGGAACCCCATTCTTGATGGTTCCCCAGTTTGAGGAATGTGCTGATCTTTGCATGTTATGAGAACTACTTATTTCAACTTTCTGCACTCTTCCAGTTAGGTACGAATTAAACCATTTGTGCACTGTCCCACTCATGCCACAATACTTGAGCTTGTCTAGCAGAATTTCATGATTTACACAATCAAAAGCCTTTGAGAGATCACAAAAAATCCCAATGGGAGGTGTTCGGTTATTCAGATCATTCAAAATTTGACTGGTGAAAGCATAAATGGCATTTTCTGTTGAAAAACCTTTCTGGAAACCAAACTGACATTTTGTTAGTATTTCATTTTTACAGATATGTGAAGCTACTCTTGAATACATTACTTTCTCAAAAATTTTGGATAAAGCTGTTAGAAGGGAGTTTGGACGGTAATTGTTGACATCAGATCTATCCCCCTTTTTATGCAAAGGTATAACAATAGCATATTTCAGTCTATCAGGGAAAATGCCCTGTTCCAGAGAGCTATTACACAGGTGGCTGAGAATCTTACTTATCTGTTGAGAACAAGCTTTTAGTATTTTGCTGGAAATGCCATCAATTCCATGTGAGTTTTTGCTTTTAAGCAAGTTTATTATTTTCCTAATTTCAGAGGGAGAAGTGGGTGAGATTTCAATTGTATCAAATTGCATAGGTATGGCCTCTTCCATTAACAGCCTAGCATCTTCTAATGAACACCTTGATCCTACTATATCCATAACATTTAGAAAATGATTATTAAAAATATTTTCAACTTCTGACTTTTTGTTCGTAAAGTTTTCATTCAATTTGATGGTAATACTGTCTTCCTCTGCTCTTGGTTGACCTGTTTCTCTTTTAATAATATTCCAAATTGTTTTAATTTTATTATCAGAGTTGCTGATTTCAGACATGATACACATACTCCTGGATTTTTTAATAACTTTTCTTAATATAACACAGTAGTTTTTATAATTTTTGATAGTTTCTGGGTCACTACTCTTTCTTGCTGTCAGATACATTTCCCTTTTCCGGTTACAAGATATTTTTATACCCTTAGTAAGCCATGGTTTGTTACAAGGTTTCTTACGAGTATATTTAACTATTTTCTTGGGGAAGCAGTTTTCAAATGCATTTACAAAAAGTCATGAAATAAGTTATATTTTAAATTGGCATCAGGTTCACGGTACACCTCATCCCAGTCTAACTGCTGTAGGCTTTCCCTGAAATTTGCAATTGTTAAATCGTTGATTGAACGTACTACTTTGGAGGACTGTTTAGTATTGCTGAATGGAGCTATGTCATATATTGTAACCAGCTGTGCACCATGATCAGAAAGACCATTCTCAACAGGCTGAGCATTTATCTGGTTAAACTTATCTTGGTCTATAAAGAAGTTATCTATCAGTGAGCTGCTACCCTTTACCACCCGAGTAGGAAAATCAATAACGGGTGTCAAATTGAAAGAACCAAGTAATACTTCAAGGTCATTTTTCCTATTACCCTCTTTCAGAGAATCTACATTGAAGTCCCCACAAATGATAATTTGCTTCCCCCTGTCTGACAGATAGCACAACAAGGAGTCCAAATTTTTCAGAAATAGATGAAAATTTCCTGATGGGGACCTATATACAGTTACAATTATAAATGTGCCTTTATTTAATTTAAGCTCACAGGCACATGCTTCTATATGTTTCTCTACACAAAACTTTTTTGTATCTATACTTTTTGCACAATGATAACTTTTGACATATATGGCAACTCCTCCTTTCTCCATATTTTCTCTCATTACATGTGCAGAGAGCTTATAACCACTTACATTTACCTTATCCATATCAGTAACAATGTGATGCTCAGACAGGCATAGTATATCTATTTCATTCTCAGCTTCTAAATCTTCTAAACAAACCAGAAGCTCATCTACTTTATTCTTTAAACTCCCAATATTTTGATGAAATATACTTACATTATTTTTAATTATACTTTTATGAGAACCTTTCCTTATTCTAACATTTGCAGTACTCTCCTGTCTGAGTTTCTCATTGTGCTTAGGCCTAGTTCCTATACCAGTGGTCACATGGTGTTCAGAGAGGCAGATTATGTCAACTGGGTTGGGTGACTTTAATTCATCAATGGAATTACCTAGGACTGAGATACAACTTGGTGGAGATAAAATTTCTGGTGATTGGTGAAAATTTATAATTGATAGCTGTGATTGGTGATCCAATGCGCTAGAATTGTGCTGTTTAATTTCTTTCCTAAACTGAAGATTTGTTTCAATCCTGACCTCTCGTAGAACTTGACATCTTTCTGTCTTACCTATCCTAAAAAAGGTGCTGCTCCAACACCTGTAACCACTGGTATTTTACCATTCATGGCAGTGCCTCCCCCCCTTAAATTTCCTGCTATTACCCCAGCCAGTTTCCCCTTCCCTTTCCTGTTGAGATGTAGGCCGTGCCTGGTATAGTCCCACCTACTGAGATAATCAACAGGAACCACACCAATATGAGCCCCCGCACCTGATCCAAGCAGCCGTTCCAACTCCAAATTAACTCTCCCAACAGAAGAGTTCAAATGAGGCCGGTCATGGCGTCTCAGGACAGATACAAATTCAACATTGGTGTGTCTCGATGCTGACGCAATCTTTACCAGGTCACACTCTATACTGTACCCAGGATCTCTGTCGATGCTGTTCCCTGGCCCTCCCACAATAACCACGGTGTCTTCCCTGGTAAATCCTTTACAGAGTGAACCTAAATCCTCTGTCACCTGATCCAGACTAGCACTTGGTTTGAAAAAATTTGTGACCTGGTATTCTGGTCCTAATTCCTCCTGCAGAAGTTGGCCTACACCTCTGGCATGAGAACTGCCTAACAACAAAACTTTCTTCCTTTTCGATGACTTTCCTACATTCTTTTTCAATTTCCTATTGAAAGTTTGTTGTGTCCTGTCTACACCTACCTCTGCTTGAGGCTCATCAGTTTCTAACTGAAGCAACAGGTCAAACTTATTTTTGACATTCACCACAAAACTGTCAGACTTAGTTCTAGGCCTGTTCCTTCTGCTACCTGTTGCCACTTCCCACCTCTCTTTGCCCTTCTCCCTCCTTAACCTGTCCAGATCTTCCCTAGCCTGATCTAGCTCAGCCTGAAGGGCAGCAATTTTCCCCTCCTGTTCCACTATCTTCCTATCTCTGCTGCAAATCCTGCATAACCACTGATGAGCCTGATCCACTTTCCCAACACCCACGCCACTGCAGTCCCCCCAGTGAAAAAAACTACTGCATCCATCACACCAAACCCCGGAACTAACAATTCTACGGCAAGTCAGGCACTTCTCACTCATGGCAAAAATAATACTTTAGCTAGAATAAATCAATTAAATTACCGAAAATCAAAAAAGACGTTACAAGAATTAAGCCTATGAACAAATGTATATAGGCAAGTTTCTGATATAAAGTTACGCTGTTTTTCTGAAATCTGTATTAAAACAATGAAGTTATACGCTATTTACGGTAGTTTACTTATTTGTTACCGAGAAACTAGTTAAATTACCGTGAAACAAGAAACAAACACGTTTACAAAATTTAAGCCTAAGCGCGACTTCGCGAAGTTACGATCTTTTCGTGTTTTCTGAAAAAATACGCAAAGAAAAGTCAAACCTTTAACGGCAAGACTAAACGATGCACTAATGCACGTATTTAATTTGTTGTCGGCGTTAAACTAAATTATATTCCTGTCCAAATCACTTAACTTTGCTGCATGAAAAAATGAAATATCGTTGTCTACTACTAGAAAAGCTGTTAATACAAATTGTACCCAAGACTGGTGTGGTTCTTCGATCTGGTTACGTGTATTTTGTCACTGTCTGCTAGATAAAACGAAAGAGGCCTGCCTAATATTGCAGCAATTGTTACACACACCAAATAAACGGGACTGTTTTGACAGAAAAGGTCATTTTTATAACATGACGGAATACAATTCACGAAGTACCAATATCAAATGCCTATTAGGCCTACTAAAAGCAAAAAGTTTTATGTTTGGAAATAGTTCCACATTTCACTCATATTCTCTAGCTTCTGAAGCTTGAGATCGAAAAGTAGAACGAAATTTTTATATAAATTTGGAATCGTCACATTCTTCCATAATTTATGAGAGTCTGTTTCTTCTCCTTCCTCATTCTAACAAACAATCTTGTCGTCACTAATTCTGTAACTATTCCTGCCAGTGTCAAAACTTATTCTCTGGTTAACTTCACTAACCCTGCCACAATCACCGGTTTAGTTATCCCACATTTATTCTCCGGTTAGGCGTTATAACGTGTTCGTACAACGCGTTTTCCGTGCTACTCCCAGAATAGAACTTTAGCGGCTGCTAGCCGGGGACTGTATAACTGGCCCTTAGTAGTGTAGTGGTCTGGCCAAAGATTTTCTGTCAAAATTTCACTTTCTTGGATGCAAGGAGAAGATAATACGTAATCTTTGTTGCCTGTTATTCCTGTTAGTTGTTTATTTCCGCTCTGGTAGTCTGATTCTATGGAATTTGCTAGTAATTATAACAACACTGATAATTTACACACCCAGTCAACCGCATAAAAAGTGATTGACATTCACCCGTTCGACTTTATTCCGCTCAGCCCGTATAGACCTGTCCCCTTTCGTCTGCATTCTGCAGGAAAGTTTATTTCTAGATGTGACGTGGATTCACCTGGCAGAGACATCACGTACACTATGGACGCGTTCAAAAATCAACTTATGGTTCATTCAGAAATCAACTTTAGAATTTGTTCAAAAACCAACAGGGATGTGTTCAAAATCATATGAGTAGTTGATAGACCAAATTACGCTGAATGCCAGGCGCTTTGTGAAAAAAGGTCTTTTTCCTCAATAATATGAATTCCCCCCGAAACTGCCGCCCGGGGCAGATATCCCAGTTTGTCCCCGGCCCCTGGTTCCGTGCCTGTTGCGCATATGTGAATCTGGCAGCTTCCAAAAGCCTTGGACACATTTTGCTGTCGGCAGACGCTTGTATGAGCACTGTGCTTTGTTGTTGTATTGGTGCAGTTCCTTTGCAACTTAAGTTCTATTTTCGTTTTTTTTCTCTCGTTCGTTTTTTATTGCTGCAGTATTATTCTGCAGTAGCGAGATACACTAATATTCTTTGTTAGAGTATTGGTTTTTGCCAGTCAAAGTTACAAAAATTTAACTGAAAACTAAAACAATGAAAATTTTCCGGTTTTCTCCCGGATGAAAAAATTCCCGGGTTTTTCCCGGATCTCCCAGGTTGTATACACACTGCATTTTCATCTACTGCTACATTTAAAAATTATGGTATTGATTTTCTTTAATCCCTGAATTTCAGTATGAGTAGAAAAAATATCAGTGGTCTTAATAACAACATCCCCAACTACTTTTGACTGAAGCACAAGGGAAAACAGACTGTGCCCTTAGGTTTTGTTCAGTTTCAAAAACCTCTCTTAGAGAAACATGATAATTTCCCCCACATAGCTGGCGGTATTTGCCGAACCTGTCTTCTAAACTGTCTGTCTGTATGAAACGTCCTGGCAGATTAAAACTGTGTGCCCGACCGAGACTCGAACTCGGGACCTTTGCCTTTCGCGGGCAAGTGCTCTACCAACTGAGCTACCGAAGCACGACTCACGCCCGGTACTCACAACTTTACTTCTGCCAGTACCTCGTCTGGCAGGAAGTTTCATATCAGCGCACACTCTGCTGCAGAGTGAAAATCTCATTCTGTCTGTCTGTACTTTTCCTAACAGCAAATAGGATCTGTTTTTCTCAGAAAGCCAGTAGTCACTGAAGTCGATCAAAGCAACAGTTGTGTGTTTCAAAGCGCTGTCTGTCTCTCGAGTAAGTTTTCTTTCATCACTACAATCTTCCCAAGAACATAACCATGAGATGAAGCACTGTAAGAATTCTTGTATGTGATGGGAATTACTAGTCACAGGTTCTTGGAAAATGTTTCTTAACCTCTGTCCCTTGAGTAATGTTTTTACATTTACAATATCCCACCAACGATTTATTATTTTTATGAATGTTGCAGTACTTTCCCAGTTGCTAATTGCTTTCTTTGAACCAAATGTGTCCAAAGCAACAACTGTCGTATCATTGAAAATATGCAATACTAACTTGACATTTTGGCGCTCAATTGAGTTAGGAAATAGAGACTTCAAAGTTAAGGAACTGCCATATTGCAGCAGTTCATCTTTTTCTATTAAGTGTAATTCTTTCAGTGCTCCAATAGATGACAAACCTCCCTTCAAACTGTCACTGAAGTCAAGAAAACACAAGATCTGCTCCTTTTGTTTAAACCAGTTACTGCAGATACACTTCAAAATATGGACAGTGTCCAAAAAATAATACAATGGGCAATTTGGAGAAGATTGTACAGGGTGATCACACTTTATTTTCACATCTGGAGGAGTAGAAAACTTAGACACTACTTTCTTATTAATTGCATTATTGTCTGCTACTATACCAACCACCTCAATTTCAACTGCTTGTAATTTAAGAATGACTGTTTTAATGTAAGAGAACAGAATGTCACCCTGAATAGTATGAACTGGCAGAATAGATACCACATCTTTGTAAGGTGATTCCATGCTCTGAACCATAAAAACATAGGCACTGGTTGCACACAAAAATCTGTCAGTGTTAAAGGCACATCCTACAACATTTCCAGCGTTGTAATCAAGCTGAGACTTCAGATGAATTTCATCCATCAACAGGAGCACAGTTTTATCGTCTGAGGATAAAGTACTTACTTTATTTGTGATGTAGCTCATAAATTGATCACCCTGTTGCTCAATGGCAGGATTTGTTGAGAGTGTACTACAAAGCCTTGAAAGGGTGTTAGGACTAGGCATACAAAAACTATCACTGTTCCTCAAAAATTTGTCAGCATAGAATGTAATAATGACCACATTATCATAGAGTTAGTATCATACCTAAATTGAGTTGAACTTCTGCACTTCAAAAATGAAATCTGTTCCTTCAAAAATGTAATTTTAGTTTCGTTTCCTGGCAACTTTTCTAATAAATTTTGCAATAACTGGTCAATTAAAGACAAAATGTTATCTACAGGAGCCTCAGAACTACTATACAGAAGGTAAATGTTCTTAAGAACATCACTTACCACCTGTATGTTGTTTACTTTCATGGGAAATTTCATGTTTCCAATACATTTCATTTCAATATCATTACTGAAGACACTGAGTAATAAACCACTGCTTATAACTACTTGGCAAAAAATTTTTGGGTAAGGATTATGCTTTAGTAACACTAGGCTCACACTGTCAGATTTGTTCATCACTACCCAGTCACTGTGCTTTTTACATTCACTCAACTTCGTTTTCAGTTGTTCTAAACTATCGAACGATATCGCATCAACCATTTTCGCAAGTGTGTCCACACTCTCTTGGATAGCAATTTGAAGAGCACGATTTTCTAAACGCCCCCTACGAATTTCTCGGTCCTCTCGTACTGCAGTTTGATGACTCGACAAGATAAGCATCCAGGCAACTTCGATGGGATAGCATCTGAAAAATTAATAACGAAGCATGAAACCGATCTCACAGCTTACAAGTGAAATAAAGGTAGTTCTTATGCCACTGTACTTTACTAAGAGTGTGTTTCGTAACTCACTTTTTCTCTAGCGTCGACGATCCAACGGTGCTGTCAAGAGTGTACCAGTTTTCGGGTCATACATGCTGGTACTGCTTAAAATATCATCTTTATTGAATTGCAGTTCACATATCTAAAAACAAGCATACAGTTCTCTTTAAAACATATAACGAAAATTAATGATGTATGAGATTATAAATACAGTCTTCTGTTTACTGTATTTTGTTCAGCTGGACTACATTTCAAGTAACGACGACACACTAACCAAACACACACACTGATACTTACAACAGAGTGCTTACTCGGTGTCCAGTCTTGTCTGTCAACAGCCGATAACCATTTTCGTCTTAAATTCTCATCAGATGGAAAATAAAATACACTGACTTTAGGTCCATTATCGTAATTGCCCCTGCAATTCGGCATACAACACATTTGGGGCATTGTAACTGAGTATAGATCAAATAACCACTCACAATCAGCACAAAGTACAATGTGGAAATGCTTCGAATCACGTGTGTCGGTACCTAGCTTCTCAGATCCCTACCCGTGACGTCTTAGGCTCCTTGTTCCTAGGTGGCATTGACTGGAGACGTGCAAAGTGTTTTGCAATTACTTTGGTTGAGTATCATCTCATTTTTGGAGGCTACTTTTTTACGTTTTTCTTTTTGTCGCATTGCTTTAGGAAACTGATGTCTGCGTACAGACTTTCAAATCCAATAAATATACGTAAAGAAAATCGAACATGCTCGGTCCATGAACTCCCTTTGTCAGACAAAAGCTCATACATATGCTCCCAGGCATAAAATCTGAATCTCCCACTATGCGACCGGAGTGCAAAAACAAACAGAATGTGTAACATATTTGACAATACTCAAATATATTGCCATCATTTTCAGGTCTTGAATAGGCCTACTCACTGAGTATGATGTCCTCTGCGGCTTGACATTAAGAGTTGTGAGCCCCGCTAACTTCAAGTCCGTTTTCGCGCAATACCAGCATACTCCATATGTGAATTTTCGTACACTTCCTGAATAACGTTTCACTTTCCTTTGTTTTTCAACTTCGTCACTGTTTTTTATCCATGACGTAGCAGCACACTGCTCAATAAAAGAGAAAATCACAGACTGAGAATACAGGGACTGAGTTTCGCACTGTTCAGTTTACTGTTTGGTCGCTACAGAAGTCAGCTGTCGTCAGTGCTACTGCCGACCTATACAAGATCTGTTCAAAAACCTCAGGAATTGTGTTCATAAAATTTCGTCAACGCTTACCTTTTACTTATTGTGCATGGTCTCCTTCAAAATACTCTCCTCCACAATTGATACACCGCTCACAACGTCACTTACACTTCCAGAAGCATTCTTGGTACACCTCTCGCTGGGTGGTGTGAAACACCGCCTGCAAATTTTCTTGTATCTCACCTATCGTTGCAAATCTTTGTCCTTTCAATGGGGTTTTCAACTTTGGAAATAAAAAAAAAACATCCGCAGGAGACAGGTCTGGAGAGTACGCAAGATGAAGCAGCGCAGTGATTTTGCTTTTTGTGCAATAGTTATGCACCAACAGGGATGAATGTGTAGGTGCACTATTGTGATGAAAGAGCCACCAATAGTCTAGAAACATTTCAGGCTGTTTCCTTTTCACGTTTTCTCGCAGGCGGTGCAACATGTACTGACAATACCACTGCCATGTGGCATGGAATTCGTAATGGACTAATCCTTCAAAGTCAAAGAAGACCATCAGCATGGCTTTGAAATCTGACCTGATGGGCTTTTTTGGCCTTGCAAAATATTTCTGACCCGTTGTGAAGATTGAATCTTGTTCTCAACTCATAACTATAGACCCCATCTCATCACCAGCTATGATTCTCTTAAGGAACATCTTGTTCTCACTTGCACAGTCCAAAAGCTCTTCACAGATTGCCAGGTAAAGATCTTTCTGGTCTTGACTCATGAGCATGGGACGAACTTGGCGGCAACACGATGCATTCCAAGGTACAGTGTCAGGATTTCATGACATGATCCAACTGAAGTGTCACATTGTTCCGCAACTTCTTGGACAATCAGCCTTCGATTAGCATCACAGTTTCATTGACGTTCCTGATTTGTGTGTCATCGGTAGAAATTGAAGGTCATCTTGAATGTGTGTCATCTGTAACTTCTATCCGGCCATTTTTATACTGTGTGAACCGTTTGTAACACCGAGTACCGCTTAAGCACTCATCACTGTGGGCTTCCTGCATCTTTGGTGGGTCTCTGCAAAAATTTTCTTGAGTTTCACACAAAATTTAATGCAGGCACGTTTCTCCACTAACTCTATCTCGAAATTCTCAAACTGTGTGACACAACATTCTACTCAGTACAAGACTGAACAATAACTAACAGACATACAACAATGAAACTTCCGGCAGTTACACATTAGACACAGGCGTGTGAAGGGATGCCAACCACATTTCACTCCAATGCACCGTTGGCAAGAAATTGCAAATGTTCCGGAATTTTTTGGACAGACCTCATATGAGCTAGTTCTGTGCATAATGCCTGCCGCAGCAAACAGTCTTTAGGACTTGCCAAGTTGCTGGCACTGAATTACACTGTCTCCCAGCACATCTCTGCAGCTGCAAATGTCCTTCTCCCACCACTCTCAGAACTCTCGGCAGCAAAAAGTTGTGGCGACTAAACAGTACCAATACCGCCAAATTTGAATGCACTAAGCAGGGTGGGAAATCAAAGAGAGGGGACCTTGATATACTGACTAAACCAGAGGTTGTAGAGAGTTTGAGGGAGAGCATAAGAGAACAATTGACAGGAATGGGCGAAAGAAATACAGTAGAAGAAGAATGGGTAGCTCTGAGGGATGAAGTAGTGAAGGCAGCAAACGATCAAGTAGGTAAAAAGATGAGAGCTAGTAGAAATCCTTGGGTAACAGAAGAAATATTGAATTTAATTGATGAAAGGAGAAAATATAAAAATGCAGTAAATGAAGCAGGCAAAAAGGAATATAAACGTCTCAAAAATGATGTCGACAGGAAGTGCAAAATGGCTAAGCAGGGATGGCTAGAGGACAAATGTAAGGATGTAGAGGCTTATCTCACTAGGGGTAAGATAGATACTGCCTACAGGAAAATTAAAGAGACCTTTGGAGAAAAAAGAACCACTTGTATGAATATCAAGAGCTCTGATGGAAACCCAGTTCTAAGCAAAGAAGGGAAAGCAGAAAGGTGGAAGGAGTATATAGAGGGTCTATACAAGGGCAATGTACTTGAGGACAATATTATGGAAATGGAAGAGGATGTAGATGAAGATGAAATGGGAGATACAATACTGCGTGAAGAGTTTGATAGAGCACTGAAAGACCTGAGTCGAAACAAAGCCCCGGGAGTAGACAACATTCCATTAGAACTACTGATGGCCTTGGGAGAGCCAGTCCTGACAAAACTCTACCACCTGGTGAGCAAGATGTATGAGACAGGCGAAATACCCTCAGACTTCAAGAAGACTATAATAACTCCAATTCCAAAGAAAGCAGGTGCCTACAGATGTGAAAATTACCGAACAATCAGTTTAATAGGTCACGGATGCAAAATACTAACGCGAATTCTTTACAGACGAATGGGAAAACTGGTAGAAGCCGACCTCGGGGAAGATCAGTTTGGATTCCGTAGAAATGTTGGAACACGTGAGGCAATACTGACCTTACGCCTTATCTTAGAAGAAAGATTAAGGAAAGGCAAACCAATGTTTCTGGCATTTGTAGACTTAGAGAAAGCTTTTGACAATGTTGACTGGAATACTCTCTTTCAAATTTTAAAGGGGGCAGGGATAAAATACAGGGAGCGAAAGGCTATTTACAATCTGTACAGAGACCAGATGGCAGTTATAAGAGTCCAGGGGCATAAAAGGAAAGCAGTGGTGGGGAAGGGAGTGAGAGAGGGCTGTAGCCTGTCCCCGATGTTATCCAATCTGTATATTGAGCAAGCAGTAAAGGAAACAAAAGAAAAATTCGGAGTAGGTATTAAAATCCATGGAGAAGAAATAAAAACTTTGAGGTTTCCCGATGACATTGTAATTCTGTCAGAGACAGCCAAGGACTTGGAAGAGCAGTTGAATGGAATGGATAGTGTCTTCAAAGGAGAATATAAGATGAACATAAACAAAAGCAAAATGAGGATAATGGAATGAAGTCGAATTAAGTCAGGTGATGCCGAGGGGATTAGATTAGGAAATGAGACACTTAAAGTAGTAAAGGAGTTTTGCTATTTGGGGAGTAAAGTAACTGATGATGGTCGAAGAAGAGAGGATATAAACTGTACACTGGCAATGGTAAGGAAAGCATTTCTGAAGAAGAGGAATTTGTTAACATCGAGTATAGATTTAAGTGTCAGGAAGTCGTTTTTGAAAGTATTTGTATGGAGTGTAGCCATGTATGGAAGTGAAACATGGACGATAACTAGTTTGGACAAGAAGAGAATAGAAGCTTTCGAAATGTGGTGCTACAGAAGAATGCTGAAGCTTAGATGGGTAGACCACGTAACTAATGAGGAGGTATTGAATAGAATAGGGGAGAAGAGGAGTTTGTGGCACAACTTGACAAGAAGAAGGGACCGGTTGGTAGGGCATGTTCTGAGGCATCAAGGGATCACAAATTTAGCATTGGTGGGCAGCGTGGAGGGTAAAAATCGTAGAGGGAGACCAAGAGATGAATACACTAAGCAGATTCAGAAGGATGTAGGTTGCAGTAAGTACTGGGAGATGAAGAAGCTTGCACAGGATAGAGTAGCATGGAGAGCTGCATCAAACCAGTCTCAGGACTGAAGACCACCACCACAACAACAACAACAACAACAAGCAGTGTGGGAGAACATACATATGAGTTGTGTAAACATGTGTTTAATGTAGTTAGGTTTGAAACTCCCAAGAATGGACTACAATGTGAGAAAACGCGCTAATGACCAATTCCGCTGTAACTGAACAGTAGGTTTTCAAACTGTTAATATATTTTTCATTAAAAACATTTTCTTTAGGTTTTGTGTGGCTCAGTAGAGCTTCATTTTCAAGAAACTCTTTATGTGTAGGAGCTCTTGCAGTCACTACAGCTTAACTTGTCTATTAATTAGTTTGCAAACTCTCTGGAAAACAAGTTATGCGCTTTGCAGTATGCAGATTATGGGTTGTTCTTTATTCAACATATTATTACTTACAACTCCTTTGTTGATCATTTGGTATCTTTCACACAACCTAATCTCAATTTTACTCAATGGCAAGTTGAACAAAATGTGCAATTCTTGAAATAGCTTGCCTGGGATATTTCAAAATAAAATCTTTAAAGATCACAATGGAGTTTTATAGTAAAGCATAATTTCTTAGCACTTTGGAGCTTACATATAAATTGTACTCCGTATCAATATTGTAGTAAGCTATTAAAGTACATTCAATTTGTTTCACTTATGGTACTCTTTCTTGCAGTTAATGATATGCCACTTCAAGTACCCAGCTAAATTCTGTATGAACTTGTTTTATTTCTATCATTACACAAAAATTACAAATAATTCATGAGAATAAATATTTATTACTCTGTTCATCATAATGACTAGAAACAAAATGAGAATTCATAAGAAGTGGGCTCTGGAATGCTGACGAAAACACAAGTTGTTTTTAGCAAAGCACTGGGTTACTATTTATGGAACTGCCCCCCCCCCCCCCCCACACACACACGCCCAGAAAAATCAGGCAATATAGTAAACAATGATGAATTAATTCAACAAGTACAGTGTTAGAAAATACACCTGTAACAAAAAACCATAATTAACATAATGATATTTTCTATGTACATACTATATAAAAAAATTACAAATACCTCCAGGTAACAACACAACATGACTTATGAAAAGACTGTATTTTTAAGGAGTAATTTGCAGTTGCACAAAACTTTGTACATGCTGTTACAGTTTTTAAACATCTCACTGATCAATAACAATGTAAAAATATTGTTGCTCTCAATTAGAATATCATAGTATGAAGGTTACCATGACAGTCTCTCATTTATTTTCAGCAATGGGCACAGAAAAGCGAGACCCAAAAATACTATTCCAAAATGATTGCATATACAAAAGAATATCCGTCATCATTGCGTTCCATAAAATTAAACTACTATGCTATCTTTTGGGCTTGATAACACTGGGAAGTGAGGTTTTTGTTTTGGAATTCAACTTCTTTTTGGCTAATTTTTGTTTAGCTTCTATCCTTTTCCTCTGAATTTCTTCTGGTGTGCATCTTAAAGGTGGTGAACTGGTAACTGCCTGAGCTAAAGAGAAAATACAATACATTCATTAATAAACATCAATGCAAGTTTTAAAAGAATTATTCATGCTGCCTCTGGAATGCATAACAAAACTGTTAGTTTAATAGCCATATCATGTGAGTGTAAGATATGGCATCTGAAAGTTAACAGGAAGGAAAATAGTTAATCACTTGCAATAACAATGACTACAGTGCAACAGGTCAGAGTTATAGTGTTCTTGGAGATCTCGTTTTACTGACATCTTCAAACAAAAGTTTATTAAGTAGAACATACACACAAAATTGCTAGCTATAAGGAGTAATAAGTGGTTCTCAAATGTAACTGCATTGCTGAACATACTTACATTCAACTATTTCCAATACATTCACCAATTCAGTTTCATTTACTATGTCATCTTCTAAAGCTGCCGTTTCAAAGAATGCATCTCCACTCTCAGATAAAAGAGTGCAATGGTTGTCCAATGAATTTTTGTTGGGTTTCCCTAATCTAGATTTTGTGTTTGGTCGTTCATTTATTTTTGGTTCTAACGTTTTTGAAGTTAGGCGACAAACATTAGACAAATTTCTTACATCATTCTGACGAGTTTTCACCTTAGTAACATCAGTTCGTTCTGTAGGACTGTCACACACACTTTTCTTCTTGCCACTGCCTTTTTTATTAATTTCTGTTGTTTTGTTCACATCACTACCTGCTGATGTGTCCAGAAAAGAATAATCTTCATCTACCAAAGTCTGAAGGGCACTTTCAAGAGAGTCATCATGGAT
Source organism: Schistocerca americana (assembly GCF_021461395.2). Classification (NCBI taxonomy): domain Eukaryota; kingdom Metazoa; phylum Arthropoda; class Insecta; order Orthoptera; family Acrididae; genus Schistocerca; species Schistocerca americana. Next base: position 283,128,813 of record NC_060122.1, read on the forward strand.
TTCCTGATGAGTTAAAGATTCAGATAAGTTTTTCTTTGTTCTTGGGGACTTTCTAGAACCATAGCCTATAAATTGGCCATATTTGTAATATTTGGCAGATCCTGGCGTTCTCGATCTTCTTGGCTTAGGTGCTGGTGACAGTTCTGAACTGACATCCTTCTTTCCGCTTGGTACCTTCACCATATTTGCAACATGTTTGTTGGAAGCTGCTCTTTCATCTGGCTGAACCATATTTGACTTTCTAAAGATGTTGCAGGGTGATAATGAAGCATTAGGCAGCTCAAAATTTTTATGTTTCAATTCATTTATCGTCTCTTCCACTTTCTGGGTGCATTGTAGGATGACATCATCATCATCATCATTTTCTAGCAACATGCCAAAATCATCTTTTACCAGTAAAGTGCATGAAACTGTCTCTTGCCTGTTAACAGTATCACGGTTTGGTGATGTACTATGAAGAACACTCTCTCCATCACACAAACTGTCTTCCTCTTCCTTCTCTTCAGAGTGCACATCTGGAAAAAGAGCAAAATATACAAACAATGTTGCATGTTTCATATTCCTCTGAAATCAATGCAGAAATTTAGCAAACAATAGAAATAGTTCTTACTTTCACTGTATTTGTACTGTTCGGAGAGATGCAGCAATTTTGTCAAAAATGAAGGAGACGCTGCTCCTGGCAACTTCCTTGTTGGTTTACTGGTGACAGGTTTCTTTGTTGGGAGACACTTTCCTTGTGGTGGTGTAATTAAATCAATTATCTTGGAATTCTGTTCTGGGGGAAAAATCAAGACAGAATAACAATGTTTGTGCTGAATAAAGTAACTTATATGCCATCAGCTTCTGCATTTGAGAATGAAATTCTTACAGTAATGCCTATAATTTTCGGGTTTGTCACTAAGGTACATAATGATCTAATCAATTTAAAAAGGATAACGACTACATATACAATTGGTTTAATCAATATCAAACAATAATGGAAATGCCTGGATGGAAAAATATGTAAAATAAGGAAAAGACGACCACTCACCCGTAGTGAAAAGAAGTGTGATGCACAGAAACTGTTAACTGAAAATGTATTCACACTAGCTTTCGAGCTCTTGTTCTTTCTGTGATGAAGTACACCCATCACACAGAACCCAAACAAACACTCTCATGGTCACTTATCAGTTGTTCTGTTATGGTGAGTGACTGTAAATAAGTTGCATGCACAATAACATCAGTTGCCCTTATGTGTCTGCCTGTTCAGGTAAGCATAACTCTTGATGTGTTCCCTAATCTCCCCCTCCCAAGTTGTCCGAATGCCTGAGATGTCAGCATGTGCAGCATTGCTGCCAAGCAGTGCATACAGAGAGGAATGGTTAGCAGTACGCATCCATGCATTGTGCTACTGAAGTAGCTGTATTGACCGCAGCCAGCAGTTCTGTACAGTGTAGTGTACGAATGTTTCAGGCGTATGTTGTGTTGCGAATGTTCAACTTTGTGCTGTCAAATTAGTTCTGCACTGCCTGCCAGGTGCACTGTGTTTAGTCTATTAACTCCGTGCTGTTTACTCCTAGTTTACAGCAATTTATATGTTCATGTTTATTCTATGTTCAGCTGTCACTGTGCATAGTTCTTAATAACCAATCACCAGGCATCTCATTTGTTTTCTCACGAGTCTTGTTTGACGTATACTGTGTCTAAAAGTTGTTCTGTATTACTCGAACTATAAACAAATAAAGTTCTCATCATCCCACAAAGGAGATATCGTTTGTGCATTATTTATTGTAAACTAAGCAGCTAATTGGTTGGATGGACAAGTACTCAGGCCTATGGTCTAACAGCTACGCATTATACAATGTGTAAATTATGCAACAAATAGTGTAAAAGTATGGATTAAACACAATGAAGATAGTATAAGCATTGTATTCATTACTTTAAATCATTTCACATAGCACATATCAACTAATAAAAGCATTTTCACATATACAATAAAGATCAAAAGTAAAGAGTGACTGGGTTTTTCAGATAGTAAATATTTTCCTTAATTTGCTGTAATATTCTTCAAATCAGTAAGTGGGTTGTACTATACACTTTCTAAAGCAGCCCAAGGTCTTCTTTAGAGTTCACTTTATCCCCACACCAAGTTTCATCCAAAATGGTTCATGGGTTAGTAATGAAAAAGTAACAGAGCTAATTTTGTAGTTACAATATCAGTATGGATAAAAATTTCAATTATGATATCTTTTATTTCTGTGATCTGATTTTGACAAAATAAAGCCAATATGGGTGCCCCAAGCAATGCTCGAGTTATCTGTGAAAACTGTTTGAAAATTCATCTAATAGATTTGGAGAAGCATGTTCAAACATACGCAACAGTTCTACAGATTTCAAAAATGTACAGAAACGATAAATTGCTACTTACAGTAAAGATGAAATGTTAAGTTGCAGACACGCATAACTAAAAGGCACTTACACATTAGCTTTTGTCCATAGTCTTCATCAGGAAAAGAAAGTGACTAACACACACATTCACTGACTGGTGCACACACACAACTGTCAGCTCTGCTAGCTTGGACCAGAATGCAATTACAACATGGCATAGAAGTGTATGGTTGGGAGGAGAGAAGAGTGCTGTCCTGCGGAGTGTGCAGCGATCAGAGTGGCAACAGGTGCAGTGTCAGGAGGTTGTGGGGCAGGGAGGTGGGGATGGGGAACGGAGCAAAAAAAGGCGAGAAGCAGGAAGGATGTGGGTGCATTGGCAGAGGGCAGCACACAAAGGGGATGGGAGATGAGAATAGGGAGAAGGTACAGCCTGGCCACATGGGAAGGGTGTATCTGCAGCGACAAGAACTCCCTAGTCCAGTATTCAGAGGGTCTCACCAAGGCCTTCACATGCAGGCACCAGCCATCAGACCTGGTCTGCAAACACATCTCCTGTGGTATTTTTCCTGATGCATTCAATCCTCATACAACCCCCAAGAACTATCCACAAAGGAGTGCTGCCCTTCGTGATCCAATATTGCCCCAGACTGGAACAACTGAACCACATCCTTTGCCAGGGCTTTGATTACTTATCATCATGCCCTGAAATGAGGGACATCCTACCCAAGATCCTTTCCACCACTCCTAAAACGGTATTCCTTTGTCCACCCAATCTCTGCAACACCCTAGCCCATCGCTATGCCACACTAAATCCCAACCCCAACCCCTCGCCACAAGAATCATATCCCTGAGGAAGGCACAGGTGCAAGACCTGCCCAATCCACCACTTCATATTCCAGTCCTGTCATGGTCATCTCCTATCCCATCAGAGGCTGGGACAGGAGCTATCCAGCCAAAATTATCCTGGACTTAACCTACAGTAACATACTGTCCCCACACTCTCCACCTAACGTTTTCCACCCCCTCTGTCCTATCATCTCATCCCTGTTTTCATCTCCCATTCTCTTTGGTTGCCACCCTTTGTCAACGCACTTGCCCATCTTTCCCTGCTCCTCTCCTTTTTTGTTCTGCTCCCCCTCCCCCGTCCCCACAGCCTCCCGACATTGCACTTGTTGGCAGTCTGGTCTCTGCCAGACAGCACTCTTCTCTTCCCCCACTCATACACTACAGTCCCTTCCCCTTTCCTGGCCCCTGCAGACTGCTATTCCATAATCTGACAACTGCATTCTGGTCCAGAGATGACAGTCATGTGTGCATGAGTTGTGCTTGCCTCTGTGCTTGGAAGTGTTTGTGTGTTTCTCTTTTTCTTTCTTCTCCTGTGGCTGTAAGCTAAAGTGTACGTTTCTTTTAATTGTGCCTCACTATATATTAATGTGTCATCTTTACAGTAAGTAGCAATCTATCTTATTGGGGAAGGCAGTACACGGTCTCAATGGGAAGGAATGATGTGGACAGAAGAGAGATGGGAAAAGTTCTTGTGAGGCATTGGGAACAGATTAGTGGGAGATTATGCCAGGGGTCTGGAAAAGTGCAAGTGTCTCTGAACTATGCAAGTGGGAATTCTCTTTCCAGCATATCCTGCACCCTTGCCTTGCCCCTGGGCTAAACCTCTGCTAACCTGTTTCACATTGCCCCTCTTACTTTTCCCTTATCTCTTCTGTCCAACCACTCCTTCCCTGTCCAGCTTGTATACTGCCTTCCCCAACCAATCTCCCACTCCCCTCATGCGGGTACTCTCTCTATCTCTCTCTCTCTCTCTCTTTCTCTCTTCTCCCCCACCTCCAGCCTCTCCCCTTTCTCCATTCCTCTCCCTTTTGTCTCTCCCCTCCCTGTCCCTCTTCATCTCCACCTTCCTCTCCATTTCCCTCCCCCACCCCTTCCGCACTCTCTCATCTTACTGTGGAGCCACTGAGTCATCTGTCGAAAGACCTGCCTCACATTATTATCCCACTACCACCCCCTTGCCTTGTGTGGCCTTGCCTGCCCCCTTCCCCACCTCCACCTAACCATCAAGTACTCTCAGTAATCAGTCTCTCACTGTGACTGCTAGAGTGTGTGTTTGGTGTCTGTGTTGTTGCATGTGGGGGGGGGGGGGGGGGGAGGGGGGGAAGGGAGCAGAGTTCAAAAACTAGTGTGATTACTGTTCTCTGTTACATGTTTCTGTGCACCAAGCATTGCTTTACTACAGGTGGATGGTAGACTTCCCCTCATTTTGTGTATTTAACTAATGTTATATACAGAGTGATTACAACTAAAGTTCCACTTTCAAAATCCTGCATAAAAAGAACCACTCCTCAGAAAGACATCAAATTTGAATGGAATATTATCAAAGATAAGGGAGACATTAATGGAAATTATGGTGAAGCTCTTTTAGAAGAACGGTGACTGTGTGCCAGTAGCTCTGCAGAAGTTCTGGACACTCAAGGATATGATAAAGGTGTTTGTCCCACATCTGCTGAGGATCTGGAGAAAATGATTATGGAATTTGAAACACCAGGTTCTTTAGAAGTGCAATGTGGCAGAGGGAGAACAACTGATATGATGTCTGTAGATGATGAGGACACAGCCTTGTAGGAGGGGTCAAGTGTTAGTGTACAAACATGAACACTACTTCAGACATGCCTGTGAGTGTGGTGCATAAAAATTCTCAGAAACATCCTGCACTGCAATCCATACAAAATTACTCACGTTCAGGAGTTGCTTCTTGCTGACCTACCCGTCAGACAAACATTTTCTTTAGAATTTCTTGGTTGCATGGAAGTGGACAATGAATAGCCAAAGAACATGCTGTGGACAGACAAAGTTCATTTGCATCTACAAGGCCATGTCAATACACATAATTGCAGCATATGGGTAATGGAAAATCTGCTCACACATAAAACAGTACCGCTTCTTCTTCAAAGGTAACTGTGTGGTGCTAGTTGATGGCATTATTTATCGTAGGGCCATATTTTTTTGAGCAGATGATTCCTGCAAGTCCTGCTACCTGTACCATCACTGGTAAATGCTACACTCATGCTCATAAATTAAGGATAATTGCAGAATGTGGTGCCACACAACGTGGCACTACTTGAGCTAGTAGTGTAGGCACATAGGGAACACACCCGACACAGATCTGTAAGTCCACGGTATTGGTGATAAGTTGAGATAACCATCCTGAAACACATGTGCTACAAAATGCTGCTGTTTCCTGTGCATGTATCCTGACATCAATACGGGATATGATTACCATGCACACGTACACAGGCCGCACAACGGGTTGGCAAACTCTGGATCAGGTGGTCGAGCAGCTGCTGCGGTATAGCCTCCCATTCTTGCACCAATGCCTGTCAGAGCTCCTGAAGTGTCGTAGGGTTTGAAGACATGCAGTGATACGTCAACCGAGAGCATCCCAGACATGCTCGATGGGGTTTAGGTCTGGAGAACAGGCAGGCCACTCCATTCACCTGATATCTTCTGTTTCAAGATACTCCTCCACGATGGCAGCTCGTTGGGGCTGTGCGTTATCAAGCATCAGGAGGAAGGTGGGACCCACTGCACCCCTGAAAAGATGGACATACTGATGCAAAATGATGTCCCGATAAACCTGACCAGTTACAGTTCCTCTGTCAATGACATGCAGGGATGTACGTGCACCAAACATAATCCCAACCCACACCATCAAACCACGACCTCCATACAGGTCCCTTTCAAGGTCATTAAGGGGTTGGTATCTGGTTCCTGGTTGATGACAGATGAAGCCCCGACGGGAATCACTGTTTAACTATATATTGACTTGTCCGTAAACATAACCTAGGACCACTGTTCCAATGATCATGTACTGTGTTCTTGACACCAGGCTTTACGGGCTCTCCTGTGACCAGGGGTCAGTAGAATGCACCTTGCTGGTCTCCAGGTGAATAAACCATGTCTGTTCAGTCATCTGTAGACTGCGTGTCTGGAGACAACTGTTCCAGTGGCTGAGATAAGGTCCCGAGCAAGGCTACCTGTAGTACTCCATGGCCATCTGCGGGCACTGATGGTGAGATATCGGTCTCCTTGTGGTGTTTTATACTGTGGGCATCCCATACTGTAGTGCCTGGACATCTTTCCTGTCTGCTGGAATTGTTGCCATAATCTTAAGATTACACTTTGTGGCATACAGAGGGCCCGTGCTACGACCTGCCGTGTTTGACCAGCCTCCAGTCGTCCTAGTATTCTACCCCTCGTATCATCATCAATATGTGTTCTTTGAGTCATTTTCAATACACAGTCACCATTAGCACATCTGAAAATGTCTGCACACTTACTTTCTGCACCATACTCTGACATGCACCACCAACACACCTCTGCGTATATGGACTGCTGCCTGTGTCACCGTGCGATGACCGCAGGTCAAATGCACCACAAGGTCATACCCAGATGTGATTTAATCCTGCAAACCGCCCACCGGAGTGTTGTTTCACCATGTATCAGCATTATCCTTAATTTATGAGCATGAGTGCATTAGAATCTTTTGTGCACCAGTATGACTCCAACCCTTCAACAGCATTAATGTGTGGGTAGGACCATTTTTATGAATATTGCACTTCTCTGCACATTGCACAGCCAGTGAAGCAGCTGCTGTAGAAAAATCTTGGAAATGCTAAGATTATCAGTCGTCGTTTCCCTACAGATTGGCTGTCCAGATCACCTGATCTGACACCCTGTGACTTCTGGCTGTGGGGTATCCGAAAGATGCCGTGTTCAGTGCTGCGATTACAAGTGTAGCTGAACTGAAGGAGCATGCTATGCAGTGTATTCTGAACAGGACCCCTGAGAAACTCTGATCTGTTATGAAACATGCTGTTTTTCCAATTTCAACTTGTGGCAGAAAATAGTGGACAGCATACTGAACATCTCTTGTGCCAGCCTCACAAGAATTTAAAAAAAAAAAAAAAAGAATGCTGTTGCTTTTTATGCAGTTTCTGGTCTCAGGACAACTAAGCTGCTCAATGGAACAAAATGGTAAGTGCCAAAATAAGAGGATAGAAGATTGCAACTGATCCAAAAATCTGAATACTTTTATTCTAACATTCTTTTAGTTCTGTGTGGCTTTTAACACCTACTTTCTTCCATACATACATAAAAAGGACATGATACAGACCGAAAAACATACTGAAATAAACACATTAATAAAGTGGAGATACCACTATGTTACCCAAATCGCTTACGCTAACAACAAAACGTAATGACCGATAGTTATACGAGAACCATTACACAAAGGTACAACTCCATAATTCGTTGCTAAAAATTACTTAATCACTCATAACTCTCATCACTAATGTTTACACTGTCCAATTGTGTTGGTTTTAGTGACAAGAAAATTCCATGATGAACAGGAGGGTTGTAATCTAAGAGGGACAGGACATCAGTAGCTTTCTTCTTTTCAATGAGTCTTGTTCTGTCTTATTTTAATCAAAGAGTAAGGACTGGGCTTTGCTTCCCATGTTTCCTGAAACTTACTTCATGCCGTATGTCATGATAGAATGTGTCGCTGATGAATATGGTTGATGGGTTATTCAGCGGTCACCTTCCACGTGCATACGTTCCTTAGGTTGACAGCCAGACTATCAAAAGTTTACTTTCTGAAGACATTTTCCTTCAAATGTCTTATCTGAAATGAATGCTCCCTTCTCATGCTACAAATAGCAAATTGATTCCTCTTGGATGATTTATGGATATCAGACGACTCTTCTGGGCTGTACACATCTTGTACTTGCTGGTGCATGAATTTTCAATTGTTGAAAAATTTCTATCAGAAAGCAACATCACGTGACCACAAACACAAAATGGTGCTCAATTACTTGAAATCATCCAGATGATATTATAAACTGCCAGAATGGAACTATGTTCCAATTCTGATTTTGGCCACAGCAGTTGTCAGAAACTGAGATGACAGTCTTTCCTTTTAGGTTATTTTTGATTATTGCCATTATTATCATCATCATCATTATTATTGTTGTTGTATTATTATTACTTGCAAAAATATAAATGAAAGAATATGCATATAAACACCATGAAGCATTAAACAGCGGCCATTCAGTAATAAGACACTTCTAAGGAAACAAGAGATTACTGCATAGCAGAGGGCTACAGGTAGACAGATGCTTAATGAAATGTGTTTGGCTGTCAATGTCTTCAATGACTACTGCAGCAGAACACTGTCAAGGGATCTTTCACAGAACCCAAAGAAATTCTGGTCACATGAAAAGGCTATTAGTGGCACCAAAGTCCCTACTGAATGAGACAGGAACTGAAATCGAGGGTAGCAAACCAAAAACTGAAATGCTTAACTCCATTTCAAATGTTCCTTTACAAAGTAAAACCCAGTAAAATTGCCCAAATTTAATCTTTGTACCACCAAAAAGATGAATGAATCATGTATTCGTGTCAGTGATGTTAAGAAACAGTTGAAATCTTTGAAACTGAACCCAGCTCCGGGGCCCGATGGAATCCCTGTGAGACTCTATATTGAATTTGTGGCCGAGTTAGCCTCTCTTCCAATTATAATCTATTGTAGATCCCTCAAACGAAAAAAGTGCTCAGTTTTTGGAAAAAGGCATAGGTCACACCCGTCTACAAGAAAGATAATAGAAGTAATCCACAAAACTACCAACCAATATCCTTGGCATTGATTTGTTGTAGAATCTTGGAACATATTCTGAGCTCAACCATAATGAGGTACCTTGAACAGAATGACCTTCTCAATGCCAACCGGCAAGGATTTCGAAAAACTCGCTCACGTGATACCAAACTCGCACTTTTCTCACACAACATACTGAAAACTTTGGGTAGATGCTTTATTTCTTGATTTGTGAAAAGCATTTGGCTCAATACTACACCTAAACTTGTTTTCAAAACTATGATCATATGGGGTTAAATTTGTGACTGGATTGAGAACATTTTGGTAGGGAGGACACAGCACGTTATCTTGGATGGAGAGTCATCGTCAGCTGTAGAAGTAAGTTCAGGTATGCCCCAGGGAGGTGTGTTGGGATCCTTGCTGTTCATGTTTTGTATTCATATCCTTGCAGACAATATTAATTGTAAAATCAGCTTTCTTGTAGATGATGCAGTTATCTATAATGAAGTTCCATCTTAAAGACGCTGCATAAGTATTCAGTCAGATCTTGATAAGATTTCGAAGTGGTGCACAGTTTGACAACTTCCTTTAAATGTTTAGAAATGTAAAATTTTGCATTTCACAAAATGAAAAATTGTAGTACCCTAAGACCAATGAGTCACTTTTGGAATCAGTCAACTCATACGAATATCTGGGTGTAACATTTTGGGGGGATATGAAATGGAAAGATCAAATAGGTCCAGTTGTGGGAAAAGCAGGTGGCAGACTTTGGTTTATTGACCGAATACTGGGGAAGGGCAGTCAATCTGCAAAGGAGATTGCTTACAAATCACTCATGTGAACAGTTCTAGAAAATTTTTTAATTGTGTGGGACCCTTACCAGATAGGACTAATAGGGGATATTGAATGTATACAGAAAAGGGCAACACGAATGGTCACAGGTTTGTTTAATCTATGAGGGATTGTCACAGAGATAATGAAGGAACTGAACTGGAAGAAACTCTATTAACAGTGTTTCATGAACAGGCTTTAAATGATTGTGCATTCTTAGTTACAGCCCATAGCAATGTAGCTGGGGAGCCTTTTTTGTGGGGAAAGCAGCTAGATATGTTGCGCAGAGACCTATGATACCCCTGTGTCACCTAAGTTACAAGGAGCTCACAGCCATGTAACCAAGGTGTTTATTGGTGTAGCAAACTTAAATATTTACAAAAAGTGCTGATAAACTTCAAGGACCAAGAGGCAAGCACAATTTAAGAAATTAAATTTTTAACCACTTAGAAAAACGTGGTAACATAAAAATATGGACAAACACAGTCTTGATGGCAGTCTAGCATAGGAACTCAAGTTGAACAAAAGTTCAAGTTGAGATAAAGTCAAGTGCACAATCAAAACAGGACTGTGAGTTGGAGTGTGTAAAGTATCATGGCAAGTCAGGGTAGAACAGCATCCATGCTGCAAGTCTCACTTATTAAATATTAGTAACAGGTGTATCACTGATCAAGATTCTAAAGTGATGTTAATTATTTGTTTCAAAAATATTGTGATACAAATAAAAAAAATCACAATCTTGAATTATATCTTTGATAATCAGTGATATGTGCTGCACAAGTCTTCTCTCCTATTTTGCAATTGCACATCTAGCTGCTTTAACTTCATTACTCTCTCTAGGTCAAGAATTGTTAAGATATGTGAAATACAAGCAATAACTCCCATTCTTCATATGGCCATTCATTGTATGGCACCGACACACTGAACAAGCAGTGGAGATTTTAACACTGACTTCAACAAAGTTTCAAAATACAGAGATGATCTTATGGCTGTATTTGCAACATACAACTTGCTCCCAATTACAAATTTTCAGCCACAGTCACAAGTGCATCCAGGACCACTATTGATTTGATATTGACGAACAAGTAAATTCACAGCTAGAAACATCAACAACGGTTTCAGTGAACACTTTGCAAAGCTTCTTGAAATATCTTCACCAATGAGGTTAATTATGCAGAAAGGAACAGTGAAAATAGCACTTTAGGGATTAACTAAGGGATGACACACAAACTGAAGTGTACATATGTGAAAGAACAGATGAAAAGTTCAATATATTATTGGGTATCTTCTCACATTATTTGTACATGTCATTTCCAATTAAAATACAGGAGCACAAAAAAGTCCTTGGTGACAAGTATAAAAAAAGTCATTTGCAGAAAAGTGAAGATTATATGAGATCTCTCAAGTCTTCCATAGTATCTAATGACTAACAGGCATATTTCAAAAAATCTAAAATGATACCATAAGCACGGGCTACTTTAGCCCTAGGGTCCTTCTTTGGCCCAAAAGCAAAATAAAATGGAACACATTTTATTGAGCGATTTGTGGTAGTATCTGAAATAGTTTCAGTTGGTTCCGCTTGGTGGTAGGATCAATCAAGCTGCCTGATAGTTCAAGTGATTCCTCGGTTTGCCGCTAGGATGCAGCACCACAAGTTGTGTGTCTAGTGTAAACACATGGAATTTTAACCTTAAAAACTTCTTTCTGTATATGACAGATTTCTTCATGAACTTCTAATGTAAGTATGTTTTTTAGAACTCTTTTTAGTTGTTTATACCATGCTGTAGTTAGAACTCTGTGAAACACAACATGTCTTCCCATTTTCATATATCTTTAAATTAGTTCTAGTAACCTGTAAAGTACGATCCACTTTGGCCCAGTTTTTTTTTTTTTTTTTTTTTTTTGGGCAAAAGTTGGTTGTACTTTTATAAAACTGTTATTTTTAGTGGTAAAGTTCTACAATTAGCTTGCAAAATGGGTACTGATAGTGAATATATTTCTATTACATATGTTTGGTTTCAGCTTGTTCAAGATGCCCTACAACTACACACGTCTTCCAGGGAGTTGAAAATATGCTGACTACAGCAACAAACATCTTCAAGCTTGTTTAGAAACCATTAGATCTGGTGAAATGACACAAAGGCAGGCTGCTGAACATTTCCAAATACGCTGAAGCACTATTAAAAACAAGTTGAAGAATGCATTTTCACATTCCCCAGGCCATTCTAAAGTACTTTCACAAGAAGAAGACTTAGCTTTTGCTAGTCATATTGACAAAATGTGTGATATGGTTTCCCACTATATGAACTTTGTTTGAGGTACATCATAAAATCCTACCGAACTAGAAAAGGAAAGACTGTACAATTTGTTTGTAACAATGTTCCGGGTCGTGACTGAGTTAAGTCATTCTTAAAGAGACACCCTCAGTTGGCAGTCAAATTTTCGTGTAACATCAAATGAAATCGCACTCAGATTCATGAAAAATAATGACAGAGTACACTGAGAATCTGAAAGAGGCGGCAATGATGTATCGCCAGATATAATTTATAACTACGACTAAACTTGTATGTCAGATGACCCTGGAAAGAAACAATTGATATGTAGGAGAGACTGCAAGTACCCAGAACGGATAATGAATTCCACCAAATCTAACATAAGTGTCATGTTCTGTGGTAATGCTAAAGCTGATTCGTTGCCTCCTTATGTTACATATAAAGGAGAGCATTTACGGAGTATGTGGGCTGAAAACAGCCCTGAAGGGGCACAATATAACAGTACAAAACAAGAATGGATTGATGGTGCAACTTTTGAGGATTGGTTTTCAACTCATCTATTTCCTGTTCTAAAAAAAAAAAGTGGTCATCAGTGTCAATCTCAGTTCACACATAAGTGTGAATGTTCTTAAACTTTGTGAAAAGAACAACATCCAATTTGTCTGCCTGCCTCCGAACTCTTCGCATTTAACACGGCCACTTGATTTAGCTTACTTTAGGCCTCTCAAGATGAAATGGAGACAAGTTCTTACAGAGTGGAAGCAATCAGACAGCGGCAAAGCTGCATCCACACTATCAAAGGACATTTTCCCAAGATTGTTAAAAAAGGCCTTAGACAGCATAGAGTCGAATGTACGGGATAATCTTTTGGCTGGATTTAAAAAGGCTGGAATCCACCCGATCAGCAAATAAGAGATTGTCAAACGTTTGTCATCATACAATGCTTTTGTTAACCTTGATTTAATAGGACAAACATTTATCCAAACACCTTAAGGAAAAAAGACAAGAAGCTGTTCAGCCGCAAACAAAAAAATCTCGAAAATTGGAAGTCCCTGCAGGAAAAAGTATATCTTCAATTGAAATCCTTCAGTACCAACAAAAACAGCAGAATGAAATAGAAGAGAAAAAGAAAGGAAAAGAAACTTTAAAAAAACAGAAAAAAATTGAAAAGGAAAAAAAAAAAAAAAATTAGATGGAAACGAAAAGAAAAGAAGTGGTAAAAGAACGATCAGCCTTTCATCAACAGATGATGATTATGACAATTTCAGTTTAGTGTCACAGTGACCTGGTTTTTTCCAGCAGCGATGAAGACTCTTTTAGTGTCAATGAACCAGATAAACCAATTAACTTAGACGATTCAAGACCCAGTAGAAGCTTCCCAATTGCAAATGTTGAAGACCCAAAAGGAACCAATGGAGACATGAAGGAACTTGTAGAAAAGGACAAATTTGTTGTTGTTTATTGGAACAGACTCTGATTCCCAGGGTTGGTGCTCTCTGTGGGAGAGGAGGGAGCTACAGTGGACTGTATTGTGCTGACCAAGAAATTTTGGAAGTGGCCCCAAGAAAGCAATATGTTATTTTATCAGTGGTGTGACATTGTTAAAGTAACTCAGCCTCCAAAGATAGTAAAAAGAGGCCTTCTTAAGGTTGATTTCATTTAAACATAAAAATTCCTTTTTTGAAAGAACTTTAACATTTTTTAAACTTTTTTTTTACACTTTGACTTACCTATGTATTTTTAACTTAGTGTAATATAGTACTGTAATGATTAAATAACATGTGTTTTTAAACATTCACATCCTTCTTTGTCACTTGCCTTTATACCACAGTTTTTCTATTGAAAAACTACTTTGTTTAAAAAATTAAAAAAAAAAAAAAATAGAAAAAAATATTAGGCCAAAAAGTGTGCAGCATCTAAAATTAAGGTGTTACAGTTAAAAATGTTACCAGAACTTAAATTAAGTAAAAAATGATTTGTTTGAAGGGTAAATTGTATGAAATTGTTCAAAAGTGGGCTAAAGTAGCCTGTGTTTACAGTGTTTAAAAAGTGGTCAAAGAAGTGAAAATAATGGCAAATGACGGCTACATAAATAATTCCAATAACAAAATGAAAGCTGTATGAAATAAAGTGAAACAGCAAACTCCAATATTAAATACTCCAAAAACTCCAATATTAAATTTAACTGTAATGACCAAAAATTCACTGATACTGAAGAAATAGCAAATGTGTTCAATACATATTCGAACAATATAAGTGTGCAATTACTCACTGAAATCAAACCTCGCGCTAAATAGAGCCCAATACCATCTGAAAATACCAATGTAAATAGTACTTCTCTCTCTCTCTCTCTCTCTCTCTCTCTCTCTCTTTCGAACAACCCAGAAAGAAGCCCTCTCAGTTATCAGAACTTTACAAATGAGCCACTCCACTGTAATAGGTTGCACACCAGGCAGTCATATTAAAAATTTTGAAGAGCTCACCGCTGAATCATAAGCTCACCTTCTCAACAGTTCCCTTCAAACTGGGATTTGCCAATCATAGGTGACCAGATTAAATGGCCATCTACAGGTCCATTGTTCTACTACCTGTATTCTAAAAAATCATGGACTTTTTTCCCCAAATAAGAGTTGCAGATTTTCTGGCAAAGCACAACATGCAACATGGTTTCAGGAAGGGCTGATCAACTGATATAGTGGTTTCTCAACTTTAGCGAATTACTTCAAAGACCTGATAATGGCAAAAATGTAATTGAAATACAACTAGATCACACTAAGGCTTTTGGTAGCAAACATTACACTAAACTATTGACTAAACTTGACAACTAGAGTATTGAAGAACATCCAACAACTGGACAAAATCATACCAAAGCGGATGAAAGCAAGTGCTTGTGCAATACCAAAGTTTCAACAAATTGATTCAACATTATTCAAACTCTCTAGCCATTAAATATGGAGTGCCACAAGGCCCTACTTGTATTATAGGTGAATAATCTGGACAAATTCTATGTTAACACAATTAAGTTTGCTGATGATACTAGTGTGCTAGTCAATGGGAAAGAAATGGAAATGCTTCAGAAGTCTACAACAAACTCACTGAAAGATACTGGAAACTGGTTCACTCACAAGTTGGTAATAAAAGCATATAAGACAGTGGAACTAAAATTCTACAATGTGACAAAAGCTGAGCAACCTGTTGATATTCAGATATCTTATAAGGACATTCATATTGTAGGCAAATAAAGTTCTTGGGTTCATGGCTCCAAAATAATCTTAAATGGTGGACACATACTGAAAAAGTGTGTAAGAAATCAAGCACTGCATGCTACTTGATGAGAATATCAGAAGGATGCTGCAACGAAGATTGTCTGAAAACTGTATACACTGGCTAAATACACTCACAACTGGAATATGAAATTATTTTCTGGGATATCTCCTCTCTCTGCCAAAAGCTCTTTAGGGTACAAAAAGGATTACAATGAGGCGATAATAGTCATGGGATAGCGACATGCATTTACGTATAAAGGCAGTGGTAGTATCATGTACAGAAGGTATACGAGGTCAGTGCATTGGCAGAGCTGTTATTTGCACTCAGGTGATGTCAAAAACCTTTCCAATGTGATTATGGCAACATGACAGGAATTAACAGATTTTGAACATGGAATAGTAGTTGGAACTAGACACATGGGACATTCCATTTCGGAAATCGTTACGGAATTCAATACTCCTAGACCCACAGTGTCAAGACTGTGCTGAGAATACAGAATTTCATGCATTATATCTCAACACAGACAATGCAGTATCCAATGGCCTTCTCTTAATGACTGAGAGCTGCAGCCTTTGCAGAGAGTTGTCAGTGCTAACAGGAAAGCAACACTGTGTGAAATAACCCCAGGAATCAATGTGGGATGTACAACGAATGTATCCGTTAGGACAGTCTGGCAAAATATGGCATTTAATGGGCTATGACACCCGACAACCAATGTGAGTGCCTTTGCTAACAGCACGACGTCACTTGTAGCACCTCTCCTGGGCCTGTGACCATACTGGTTGGACCTTAGATGACGGGAAAACCATAGCCTGGTCAGACGAGTCCCGATTTCAGTTGGTAATAGCAGATTGTTGGGTTCAAGTATAGTGCAGACCCCATCAAGCTGCGCACACAAGTTGTCAACAAGGCACTGTGCAAGCTGGTTGTGGCTCCATAATGGTGTGCAATGTGTTGACAAGGAATACACTGGGTCGTCTGGTTCAACTAAACAGATCATTGACTGGAAATGGTTTTGTTTGGTTACCTGGAGACCTTTTGCAGCCATTCATGGACTCCATGACCCCAAAAGTCAATGTACTATCACACGGTCACAATTGTTTGTGATGGGATTGAAGAACATTCTGCACAATTCAAGCAAATGATTTGGCCATCCAGGTTGCCTGACATGAACATTTATGGGGCATAGCAGAGGTCAGTCTGTACACAAAATCTTGTGCTGGCAACACTTTTGGAATTATGGACAGCTAGGACAGCATGGCTCAATATTTCTGCAGGGGACTTCCAACAACTCTTTGAGTCCACGCCATGTCAAGTTAGCAACTTGCCGGGCAAAAGGTGGTCAAACATGATATCACAATATTAGGAGGTATTCCATGACATTTGTCATCTCAGTGAATAACAATAATGAAGGTATAAAACAGAACAAAACCTGCAGACCACTCTTTTAAACCAGGAAATTCTGTCACATCCATGCATCTACGTGCACAAGATAACTGTTTCATGAAAAAAATGTGCAATGGATAATCTTCAACTTTTTTTAAACAAAGATGTTCACTCCCATTAACACTAAAATAAAAAGAACTTCCATATAGAAAGAGGAAACACCAGTCTAAACAAACAAGGAACCCTAAATTACAGAAAAGTTATTTATACTAAGTTTCCCCCAGAAATTAAGTTAGTAAATGACATGTCAAAGGTCAAGTCAGCTGCTAAGGCATATCTGAATCATAACAGGTTCTGTAGCCTGCATGAGTTTCTTCGGGAAGGACACTAAATATTTGTGTTTGACCTTAATGTTCTATCACATAACTGTTACCGTGATACTAATACCAGTCTACAAGTAAAGTTTATTCTCTTTCTATTTGTACAATATATGCTCTGTATCTTATAAGTTAATGCACAAATGGCTCTGAGCACTATGGGACTTAACATCTATGGTCATCAGTCCAGTTAATGCACATTTAACATTAAAATACTGTAATTAATGTAAATTTAACTCTTGCAATATTATATTTTGTTATGCTTTTTGACTTATCCTACATCAGGATGTACCAGTTGTTTACTACATGATTACCTGGACCAACAAAGATCTAATCTAATTTAATCTAATAAAAAAGATCTGAACCTTTAAGCTGTTTTCATGTTGGTATAAAACATTATATACAGTAAAACAATTTTTAACTGAAACTACAGTCATCAAATCTCTACTTGATTGTAAGAACATCAAAAATTTATTTTTGAACATAAATGAAAGCAATCTTACATTGAGAAAGTCAATGAGAAATTTATTTGTGTAACCCAAGATTTATTTAATTGCAATATGTAGCAAAGATTCAACATTTCAGATAAAAAAGAACTGTGATGATTTAATTGTGAGCTGCTTCTAGGAAAGCATAATTATAAATTCCAGGTTTTTCCCCTTACTTAAAATTTTTATTTATATATCAAGGGACTTTGCTTTTTGTGGGTGTTGAAAAGGTACCCACTCAATACTAATTTAGAAGCTAGTGACATACCATGACTACTGTTCGGTGAAGCTTGTGGTGAATCCCAGATGACGGATGGTTCATGTTCAATAAACTGAGAACAATTTTGTATTTCAGTCCCAGGAGAATTGCTCTCAGTTAATACAGGTGACCTCATGTGGGAAGATGTACATTTCTGATTAAGCACACAGCTACCACTTCTGTCAGTATTGTCTTCCTTTATAGATCCTGTTCAGAAAATATGTATCACTAAGATGATTTTTTTTTTACCTTCCTAGAGTTCCATGCCTTTAGGTTTATTAATTCTTACCTCTTACTGTCATCTTTTCAGATTTCCTTTTCCGTCGACTGTGATGTTTACTTTTTAATGTGTCCTCCATTGTTTAAAGTAATGTTTTCCAGCTGTTTAATCATGCAAATAATTATATTACGGGGAAATACTTAATAAATATGGAAATACGTTCCTCTCACAAATTGAGGAAACTGAATTTTTGGAAGTATACAAGAGAGAAAAAACTGACATTTCCCCTAACCAAGTACGGTGTGAATTATCACCAACTGGAGGTATGTTCCTGCAACATAGAAATACCAACATTCATAAGTCAATTTTTTTTTTATATGTTTTCGAATTGTAATGAATCACGGGCAACAAATTATGTTTGGTGTTGAGGATTACGAGTATTATTTTCTCTGTAGACAGCATAGCAAGACCTGACTGACCGATAACCCAAGTTGCATATGGTGACAATTTGGGACACCTCTCCCTGTCATTGCTTAATGTAATACTAATAGTTTGTCTTCTTGTGATAAGTAGATGGTAGATGACGTGTAACATCTATAACGTATCTGAATGACTAGTATTTATGCAGCTTAGTGTTATTTTCTGATGCTATATATACTTGATACCAGTCGGAGGCTTTGTTGTGTGATGTAATGATGCTGTGACATGACACCACAAGCACAAACAGAAAGAGAACAGAACACTGCCAGTATTTGTTTTGTGTTTGTGTGTAATATTTTAATGTATGTTGTGGTGACCTAGCCTGAAGTCTAGGTTTTAAATGTGACAGTTTGATCGTGAGTTGGCAAAGCCAATCAATATTACAATATGAGAATAGCTGTCACTCTTATGATGTCTATTTAATAAATAATGGATCTTGATGAGTCATTTATGTTTATCATTTCATCATTTGGCCAAAACTGGTGGTTATTATCAACTCTCTTCATTGAATGAGACACCATACCAATTTATTTATTGATCTGAACTATTGTTTTACTTAGTTGCCAACACTAAATTCTAGATTTTCTTCATATTTATCCTATTTCTACCTAAACATTATTTTAATGTTTCTGCAGTGATAATACTCAACTTTTACTATTACTGTTGGTGAAACTACCAGCAGAATCACTATTTACTCCAACTGTCATTACTTTTACAACTGTATTTGTCATTAATCATTACTGTAGAAGAACTAATAACAACTGGTTACCTACAAGTGCAGAAGTGAAGAAAAACAATTCTATAGCTGTCATGCACCACAGTTTTATGACACAAGTTGACATTGAAGTCATTTCCCAGGACTTCAGTTAAAATAATGCAATAAAATGAATTTAAGGAAGGAGATCATCCAGTCCTGTAAAACTGGTCGATAAGTTGGACATGAGGTGATTGTAATTGAAAGAGGATGCAACTGCTAGATTGGACAGGAGATGATTGTAGTTGAAAGAGGATGCCCATTTTAGTTTTCCTGAGTCTGGACAGCAGTGGCTAAAATTTATTCCTGGATTCTCTCACCAGATAACCAGCCACTGCTGACTGCATGGTACTCATCCTTACAGCAGACGTGTGCTTCTCATCCTGGGGTCTGGGTGACCTGCCAATCAATTCTAATCTTCCGCATCTTATCCCACTTTCATCCCAGAGGATGGAACTAATAGTTCAGAAAGCTGGGATTTACTGTTTTTACTTTTAAATATTTAGATCAGCTTCTTAAGGTACGTACTGACAGCTCTTTTGTCTTTCTGCAGTTTTATGGTTTTCAGAAGTGCATTTTCCTTTAGGAACAAATTAGCACCAATGTTTTTTACTCAAGGTGTCAGCCAGAGATAGCAGGAATCATTTGCTGGAAGCTGATCTACAGGCTTACTTCTTCAGCATGTAATCTACTTCCAAAACTATAGCAAAAAAAGCTACTCAGGGGATGACTGTTACCAAGTTTTGTTTATAATAATTGAATAGGGTAGTAGATCTGCCTTGGATTCAGTGACAGTAATTTACAAATGTGGCACTGCTCAGGAGCAGGGCAACTACTGGACTGTATCTAGCACTGATATTTAGGACAAAGTTCAGCACCATGATGTGAGAAGCCAAGCCTGGGGTGATTACAGGTGATATGTGTTTTGAAAGAGTGCTGAACATCCAGTCACCTCTGTTATTATTCTTACAGCTACAAGGAGGTACTCTTCTAGCAGGGCAACGCCTATAAACACGCATCTCTTGTTACATGACATGCTTAAGATGTCTGTCCATTCACATAAATAAAAATGGAAATGTCATGTGGCTAGGGCCTCCCGTCGGGTAGACCGTTCGCCTGGTGCAGGTCTTTCGATTTGATGCCACTTCGGCGACCTGTGCGTCGATGGGGATGAAATGATGATGATTAGGACAACACAACACCCTGTCCCTGAGCGGAGAAAATCTCCGACCCAGCCGGGAATCGAACCCGGGCCCTTAGGATTGACAGTTTGTCACGCTGACCACTCAGCTACCGGGGCGGACTCCATTCACATGGGGAGCATGATCACCAAAACTGTATAGCATTAAGTAGGACTATATGTGAGCAATGACAGCACAGCACTTGTTCCAGTCTCCATTACCAGCAACATCCCTTCACCATTCGAAACAACATATGTAGGAAAAAAGTCATTTTCCCTCAAAATCTCAAAACAATATTCAACAATTATATGATCATTTGAATGCACAAATACTGGACTGCACTGTGCCTATAGTAAGTATACAAGAAACTGAATTGTTGTCCAAGATAATCCATCAATAGGTAAACAACCATGTAACTCTGACTATACGCAATGTGCAGCTTCAGTAATGATTAAAATAATGAAGGACATTTACATCTTTCACAAGTTTAGTTTGCTGGGAGTTGGACGACATACAAAAATTCAGCTGCCTGCCAGGATGTATGTGCATCCTACTACTGACTCGAGTGCAAACACTGTACCAGAACCTAATCCTGCTATTAACTGTTTCTGTATAGTAAAATCATGTTACATAAAAATCAGTATTTATTTGCATTTCATAGGTTTTATCCTGAGTATCCTGGTTTCATGGGACACATTCCTTGCCTGGGGGACAATGGTTGTTGCCAATATGGTATGTAATTGCACGACAATGTGTGTGTGTGCTAGGTCTCCTGAGTACACTTATAGAATAGACCAATTCTTTAGAAAAACTGGCATCTAGATGGAAATATGAGATTTCCATATACTTAGCTGGATGGTATCTGCACCGTTTTCTGTGTTTCAAAAGAATCTCAAAATTCTTCACTACAGTTCATCTTCAGCAGCATTTTTCAGAGTATGGGTTAGTTCAAATGATTTAGTGCTTCCATAGCTCTCCTCAGTCACTGCACGTGACATATTGTCCACAATATTCAGTAGTTTTATCCTGAGTACCCTGGTTTTGTGGGACACGTTCCTTGTCTGGGGGACAATGGTTGTTGCTAATATGGTCTCTAATTGCAAGAAAACACTAACTAGCTCTGCAGATGACAAAGAGACTGAAGAAATGTATGATGAGATAAAAGAGTTTATTCAGATAGTTAAGAGATGTGAAAATTCAATTCTGACTGGTAACTGGTCTCATGATACACCTACAAAATCTTCTTGATGGCCAATGTTCCATGCTGATCCAGTTTTCCAACATCGGCTTTGATCACATACAGTTAGCATTCAGATATTTTGAGCCCATAAGTTGACTGTTTTCTACAAAGATTTCAGTTGTTTCTTTCTCTATCTTTTCCGATAGGTGTCAGCAGACAGCATATGATCTGGTCAACATATTCTTAAAGAGAAATACATCACCAGTTTCATCCGTTATTCAGTAGATGGATGGGGAGCAGTTGGAGGTTTATCTCCATTTCACATCTGTATCGTCTTGGGTAAAATATTCTGGAGGTAAAATAGTTCTCCATTCAGATCTCCAGTCAGCGACTACTTGGGAGGATGTCATCATCAGAAGAAACAACACTGCCATTTTATGGGTCCGAGCATAGAATATTAGATTCCTCAATCGGGCAGGTAGGTTAGAAAATTTTAAAAGGGAAAAGGAGAGGTTGACGTTAGATCAGTGAAGTTCAGTAGCAAGAGGAACAGAACTTCCGGTCAGGTGAATTCATGGTTATAAATACAAAATCACACAGAGGCAATGCAGGAGCATATTTAGCAATGAATCAGAAAATGGGAAAGCGGATAAGCTACTACGAACAGCATAGTGAGCATATTATCATTGCTAAGATAGACACTATGGACATGCCAACCACAGTAATACAAGTTTATATCCTAGGTAGCTCTGCAGACGACAAAGGCTCTGAAGAAACGTATGATGAGATAAAAGAATTTATTCAGATAGTTAAGAGATGTGAAAATTTAACTGTGACTGGGAACTGGAAATCAATAGCAGGGAAATGGGAAAGGAAAAATAACATGTGAATATGGGCTGCAGGAATGGAACGAAAGAGAAAGCCACCAGGTCGAATTTTGCACAGAGCATATTTTAATCATCGCTAACACTGGGTTTTGTGTGTTGAGGTCATCAGTCTGAAGACTGGCTTGACGCAGCTCTCCGTGCTGCTCTATCCTGTGCAACCATCTTCAGCTCCAAATAATTACTGCAAATTACATCCTTCTGAATCTACTTACTGTATTCATCTCTTGGTCTCCCTCAACAATTTTTACCCCCCTCCCCTCATACTTCCCTCCAACACTAAACTGGTGATCCCTTGATGCCTTAGAATATGTCCTATCAACCAATCCCTTCTTCTAGTCAGATTGTGCCACACATTTCTTTTCTCCCAATTCTATTCAGTACCTCCTCTTTAGTTATGTGATCTATCTAGCTAATCTTCAACATTCTTCTATAGCACCACATTCCAAAAACTTCTATTCTGTTCCTGTCTAAACCATTCCTCACCCATTTTCCACTTCCATACATGACTACTCTCCATACAAATACTTTCAAAGAAAACTTCTTAAAACTTAAGTCTGTATTCAATGTTAACAAATCTCTCTTCTCCAGAAACACTTCTCTTAGCATTGACAGTCTGCATTTTATAGCCTCTCTACTTTGGCTATCATCAGTCATTTCATTGCCCAAATAACAAAACTCATCTGCTACTCTAAGTGTCTCTCATTTCCTAATCTAATTACCTCAGCATCACCTGATTTAATTAAGGCTACATTCATTTATCCTCATGTCACTTTTGTTGATGTTCATCTTATATTCTCCTTTCAAGACACTGTCCATTCCATTCAACTGCTCTTCCAAGTTTTTTGCGTGTCTGACAGAACTCTGAAGACACCATAAGATTTCAGGTTGATTATATAACAGTACGACAGATTTCAGAACCAAATTTTATATCATAAAGACATTTCCACGGGGAAATGTGCACTCTGACCACAAATTATTGGTTATGAGCAGTAGATTAGCACTGGATAATTTGCAAAGAACTAGAAGATGAGACTGAATTTAACTGACAAAAAGAGAAAATATAAAAATGCAGCAAATTAAGGAAGTGAAAGGGAATACTAATGTCTAGAATATGAGGTTGACAAGAAGCACAAAATGGCTATGCAGGAATGGCTAAAGGACAAATTTAAGGGTTTAAAAACATAGCCCTATTCCACTTGGGGAATGACAGATACTGCCTACAGAAAAATTAAAGTGCCCTTTGGAGAAAAAAGAAGCAGCTGTATGAATTTCAAGAGCTCAGATGGCAAACCAGAACTCAGTAAAGAAGGGAAAAGTGAAAGGAATATACTGAGGGTCTCTACATGGGAGATGAACTCAAATGCAATATTACAGAAAGAGAAGAGGACATACATGAAGACGAGGTGGGAGACATGATACTGCCAAAGAATTTGTCAGAGTGCTGAAAGACCTAAGTCGAAACAAGGCCCTTGGGGTAGAAGACATTCTGTCAGAACTACTGGTATCCTTGGGAGGGCCAACCACGACAGAGGTATTCCATCTGAAGTGCAGGCCATATGAGACAGGAGAAGTATCCTGAATTTCAAGAATGTAATAATTCAAATTCCAAAGAACATAGGTGTGAATATTACCAAACTATCAGTTTGATAAGTCATGGTGGCAAAATACTAACACCATTTCTTAACAAAAGAATGGAAGCTGACCTCTGGGAAAATCAGTTCAGTTTCCAGAGAAATGTAGGAACACATGAGTCAATGCTGAGCCTATGACTTCTGTTAAAAGGTAGGTTAAAGAAAGACAAACCTACATTTATAGCATGTGTATACTTACAGAAAGCTATCAACAATAATGATTGAAATACACTCTTTGAAATTATGAAGATAGTAGGGGTAAAATGCATGAAGCAAAAGGCTATTCACAACTCCTACAAAACCACGCAGCAGTTATAAGCATCAAAGGGCTTGAAAGGGAAGTGGCTGAGAAGGGAGTTAGAAAGGATTGTAGCATATCCCCAATGTTATTCAGTCTGCACATTAAGCAAGCAGTGCAGGAAACCAAAGAAAAATCTGGAGTAGGAATTAAAGTTCTGGGGGAAGAAGTAAAAACTGTTATGATTTGCCAATGACTTCTTCATTACACACAACCACTAGTAATTAAACTTCCTGCCATTAGTTTTTCCAAGGACTGTCTTCAGGCTAAGTGCAACTGTGACTGTCACTTGTTAGTTACATCAACTATGAAGTTGTTTACATAAAACACACAACATAAATTATGGGCCTATAAACAAACCTTTATGCAACAATGCAGCAGCAAGTGTTCAGAAACTTATATTAATTACTATCAATATGTAGGCCTTGTGATGCATGTCCCAGAAATTGTATTAATTTCATATAAACAAACAAATACTATATATCAACAGATTTAAAAAAATCTATCACTCATATACTGATCGCTTGGAACAAAATTACAATCCCTCCAGCTAGTTTATAAATACTTGTCACCAACAGTCTGACGATTACAAAACTTTAACACATACAGTATCAACACGAGTAAACAACAACTATCTTATATCTTTAATTATTCTGATAGAGACAGTATTAGATTTACATCATAAAGGCGCTTGATTTATTTTTACGTCAGCTCTTAATGTATTGCCTAGAATAAAGTGACTGAAGCCGCAAGAACCTCCCACTGGTCAACACACAAAATATGGAAACTGACAGATGAAAGTAATGTAAATGGCACTACTCTCAGTTTACATGCAATTTGGTACATTTGCCAAGATCAATGGTTATGATGTAGCTGTACGCCGAAATTAACAATCCACTTATCGAGTATTGGCTTCGTTCACTGGATGAATATTTGGTTTTGTCGCTCTTCGTAAGTGCGTTAGTATCATGACATACACAAACATAAAACGTATAATCCATCAATGAACTTAATAGAAGCTAATCGTCACTAGTCAAACTAGTTCTTGCTTTAACCAAAGCAGTAGCACATTTGCTGTCACCAAATGATAAACACACGATCAAATTTTATACTCCAGCTACTGTATGTATACTATAACTTACCTTTCTGTGGCGACAGAATAGCCACTACTACGATAAGCTTCCGAAAAACGGATAGGTATGGTAACTGAGGTGAAAGCAAATAGTTATTATAGTTTTACACAATTAATATTACAGAAAATGTTTATTGCTCCCTCGTGCTCTCAATTCCTGTGATCAGCACTACGCTGTTTAAATTCCTACCTCATACGAAACAAGCTCAGCACACCTACAACTTTGTTTTCATCACTGGGAGACAGTAGAGCAACGAAGTTGCATTGTCGTTCTGGGCCGGAGATGGAAGCGTGTTTACATGGTTCGCTGTTTGTGTTTATAGTGTAGTAATATTGGGGCAGGAAAATGAAACTTGAAATTTATAACGAAATAATTAGTATTATAAGGGAGTATGATGGGGCTAAGGTATGCCCGTGGCGGGAAGTGGATTCTATTCTTAAACAACGATTTCCAGAGTAAGTTACTGTCAGTTCTGTAATTTTCATCGTAAAAAGCTTTTAGACTCATATACACCGCATAAAAGTAAAGGACTCCTCCTTCTGTTGCTGATTATGTGGCTCACACACGAAACCAAACAGTGGCCTTAGACGATGTGGAAAAATAAATAAATTAATTAAAAAAAAAAAAAAATTGCTGGTTCCTTGATACTACCCATTTTTCCGTTGCAGCTGCGGTAAGGTGTGTTAGTACTGGGAAATTCGCTAGGTGCAAACTGTGTTTTCAGAGGGCAGAAAAAAGCAATCGGATGGATTCAAGGATTGAGTCCGAGAGAGTCCTGTAAGAAACATTTTAGTCGTCTCAGTGTAACGACAGTCGCAAGTTTCTCTGTGTAAAGTTGCTTCATGTGTCTCAAAGAAAATATACAGAAAATTTATCCCGAAAATTAAAATACATTTAGACAAGAAACAATTGTATGTTAAACCTGTCATTTTGAATATCGTCACTGACCCCTAGTAATTCCAAACACCTTAGTCTTAAGATATATGATAAACTGTCACAATCACCAAAAATACTCTCTCTAAGTAAATTTAGGATAGTATTAGAGTTTTGGTTTAAAAATAGGGTATACTATTCTGTGGAGGAATACCTTGGTACCAACTTGAGGGACGAAACCATAATTACTACAAAGTGAAGAGTATCATAGCTGTATAGTTACTCAAGTCATATATGTAATCATAATTCACTTATTTATATTACGTATAAAATGTAGCTATACCACAGATAGCTAATGTGAAACTGGAAGAAAGTGTGTGTAGGCTACTTCTGTAATCAAAATGCAGGTATGTAGTAAGATATATTACTAAAATGTAAATTATCATTATTTCATAAGTGCCTTAAAATTATGTATTTAACTAAAAAGTACAGGCACATGTATAATTTTTGGGTTGTCGTGCCCACTCGTCTCTTATAGGGTGCTTAAAGGATGCTGCTTTCTCAGATAGCTAAACAGCAATTCAAGCAACTCACATTAATGGTTTTTATTACAATGAAGTAGATTGACAATAAGTAGCTTTGGGTCTCAAGTAATTGACAACATGAAAATGGTCAATGTCCTTCAAGGTATACAATGTCTGTCCAAATAATTCACACAAGTTCATGTGGCTCACAAGTAATGGCTCTTCTAGTGCCTCTCCTCTAGTGGGTGGTTTCTAGTCTGCATCTGTTAGTGCCAGTCTGCTAGTGCGCATCTTCTACTGTCTGGCCGAGGCTGGCAGGAGTGGTGCTTATAGTCTCTTCGGATAGAGTCCACTCCTGTTGTGGTGCAGTCCTAGTCAGTGTACTATTGGCTGACGTCGTCTCACAGTCTTCTCTGCTCTTGGGTTCTTCATCATCGTGCCAGCACTTGTCATTACGCCGGAACACTCCGCCCATGAAAGTGACAGAATGTCGTCACGTAGGGAGTGCGACCACAGCGGGGGAGGCAGGAGTGTGAGCGCATCGCAGGACTGAAAGGTGTGGCTGCAGGGGACGTCAAGTTTCTGGTCGTACCCTGCCATCCGGCCTTCGCTCTGGCAGAAATGTCCCCTGGGAATCAACCATAACGGTACACGTCCACCTCCTGACACCATAAACCAGATGAAGAAGGCGGTGACTGCAGCAGTGTGGGTGGGTCCAGCTCCATCGGTAGGATGAGAGGAGGCGAAAGCTCCATTTCCATGGGGTCATCCTGCAGTGTCATGACGACACCCTCTGGTGGTTGCTGTGGCTACACTGTCCTCTGGATCCGTGAATCTGGGGGAAGAGCCACCGAAAGATCATCTTGCACATGATGGAGGCGAAGTTGATTTTGATGTCAGCAAGCCATCTGGACCTGAAATAAGAAACATTCAAGTGCCAAGTCGACAGACGATCTCGCCTCATGCCCATCATCTGCTGTCACTAAAAACCTATAAAAGACAATATAATGCAGTGCGAAGTGCTACTTGCGGCATTTCTTTGGCACTGGATGCTGAGGAGGGTGGAGGTGTTAGACCTGTGTCCGATGGCGGTGGCTGTGAAGCAATTCCGCTGGTGATGGTCCATCTCATGGGTGCAAACGATAGGAGGTGAGAAACAGTTGCAAAGCTTGATCCATGGTGTGTGCAGAGCGAAGTTTTGCCATCTGCTGCTTGAAGATTCTGACAAAATGTTCCGCTTCACTATTTGGCTGCGAATGGAATAGTGCACTGCTTAGATGCTGTATGGCATTGCGTTCACAGAAAGTTTCAAATTCATTTGATGTGAACTGAGGTCGTTGACTGCCACTATAACTTCAGGTAAACCTTCAAGGCAAAAAATAGAGGACAACACCTGAATTGTGCTACGTGATGTCATCGATTTCGTTGGCACAGCAAAAAGAAACTTGCTATACAAGTCAACCCCAATCAACCAACTAGTGTTTCAAAAAAGTCCTGCAAAGTCTATGTGCACATATTGCCATGACTCCTTACCCTCTCCCTTAAAACCCACATCCTTTTGTCTTTCCCTCTCCTTCCCTCCTTCCCTCTTTCCTGATGAGGCAACAGTTTGTTGCAAAAGCTTGAATTTCATGTGTATGTTTGTGTTTGTTTGTGTGTCTATCGACCTGCCAGCACTTTCGTTCGGTAAGTCACATCATCTGTGTTTTTAGATATATTGCCATGGTAATTGTGACTTGGGCCAAGGAGATAATTTTTGTGCTGACACGGACTGATTTTCCACACATGCGTGACACTGTGATGTCATCTCTTCTATTTGGGTGTCCATACCCTGCCAAGTACAGTGTCGATATGGTAACTGTTTCGTACGAACAATCCCCCCAATATCCTTGGTGAAGTAACTGCAACACTTCATTTTGCAAAGCTGTAGGGATCAACACACGTGACAGTCCACTGTCATTTTGTACAGGAACCACATCGAGGCTATGCCGATGGGCAAAGTATCGGCGCACTACAGAGTTCTTTATGCTGTGCAAGGAATGAGGCCAAGATGTATTTTAGAAAATGTTCAAATCTGAATCAGCTTCTGTGACCTGTGCAATTTTCCTGTAGTTCAGCGGAAAAGATTGAAGCAATACAGAATCATGAGCATCAATGTAACAAGAAGATGCAGCAAAAGCGTCAATGTGTGTGTCGGGCCAATCGGAAGATGTGGAAGTGCGTCCGCATTACCATGTTCAGCTGTCAGACGATACACAATCTCGTACTGGTATTGAGACAACAAAGCCCATCTTTCCAATTTGTTGGCAGTTTGTACAGGAACCAGTTTCGTTGGATTAAACAAGGACTGAAAAGGCTTGTGATCCATTACTAAGTAGAATTTTCTACCATGCAAATAGTGGTGGAGGGTCGACCAAAGGGTCCAATCCCATCCGTCGGATTTGACCAGCGATGTAAGGCTATTGTGGTGTGTGACATCATAGTGGTGCGGAGTTTGGTTTGTGAGTGTGGCATGTTTGTAGGTGTCATTATGTTGCGGTTCGTGGTGCCCTCTGATGGTGTGTTAGGGGTTTCCTATTGTGTGGTGTAATGGGTTCAGTTTGGTCTTACTGATTATAGTGGCTGGTTCACGTTTTGGCTATGTTTCGAGTGGAACTGGTTTCAGTGAGTTAATGATTTAGTGGTTTTGTGTGAAAGTTATTGTAATGCTGTTCACTGTTGGTCATCTGTTAACATGAGTAGGCCTAAATGAATTTGTTGTTGGTCTTGTTAGGTATGTATATGACCGATAAAATAAATAGTGTGCAACTCCATGCTATGATGGGCACGACTTAGTTGGAGCTGATCAAATTTCTACAGCTTTTTGGGTTGATTGCGGAGGTGGTCAAGTGTGCTGTTTGTGGGAAGGAAATGACGTTGGCAAAAGTTTCGGCGTCTCGGACCAGGGATGGTTATATGTGGCGGTGCCATAGGGATAACCTATGGCGCTCCATAATTCGCAGTACCTGGTTTGAAAAGTCTAGGTTGGGAATGCGCAAGATTGTGTTGTTGATGTATTACTTTTATTATAGATCCTCTCAAAGTTTTTGCACGCATGAGACTGGCGTGAGTGAGAGGAGTGTGCTTGGCTGGTTTTCGTTTTGCTATGAAGTATGTTCTGAGTTTATTAAGTACAGGGGTAAGTTGGGTGGGCCTGGGGTTGTGGTGGAGGTGGACGAGTCGCAGTTTGGGAAAAGGAAGTATGGGAGGGGTAAGTCTGTGGTTGGTCTCTGGGTGTGGGGGGCTGTTTTACCGGGGGGGGGGGGGGGTGGGTGTTCGGAATGTGTTTTCAGGGTTGTGGTCTAAGGCGTGACTAGTGGGGTTAATTGAGGAGTTTATAGAACCAGGTTCCACTTTAGTTTCCGATGCTTTTTCTTCTTATAGGGGGGTTGGGTGAGAGGGGGTACAATCATTTAGTTGTTAACCACAGTTTAGAGTTTAAAAATTATGAGACGGGGACTTGTATGAATACTATAGAGGGGATGTGTGAGGCCGTTAAGTCAGTTCTTGGGAAGGGGAAGAGGCGTTCTTCCAACCATCAGTCTCATTTAGATGAGTACTGTCGGTGGAAGAGTGTCCCTGAGGGCTATTGTTTTTTTTTTTTTTTTTGTTTTTTTTTTTTTAAAAAAAAAAGGGCTATTAATAAGATGTACAGGCCGAAGGTGGTTAGGGTGATTTGGGTGGGTGGCTGTGGGAGGGGGGGGTGGTTTAGTTGCTGATACTGTTTGTAGGGGGGGGGGGTTGTTATTTAGTTGTGGAGGATCTGCAGTTTTTGTTGAGTTGTAGTGTGTGATTGAGATTTTTTTAAATTTTGTGTTTGGTTATTGTTTATGGGTATTTTATTCTTGGGTGAGGGGGGAGGTTGGATTGGGGGGTGGGGTGTGGGTGGGTTGGGTCTTTCTTTTGGTTGTGTATTTTTTCGTTGGTTTGTGGTTGTGTGTGTGTGGTTGTGTGGTTTTGTGTGTGTGTGTGTGTGTGTGTGTGTGTTTGTTTGTTTGTTTGTTTGTTTGTTGCTGGGTGTGTGCCTGTGTGTGATTGTGGTGGCCGACCTAGGTTGCATCACCAGAACTTTGTTGTGGTAAGTTTTTATTTTTGTTCTTAGTGTATTTGTTGTGTGTTGGGGTCGAGGAAGTGTTCCATTACAATGTGTGGTTGTGGCTGTCGGTGTTCCAGTAGTGGGAGTTCCTGTTGAGCAATATAGGTCAAGGGAAGTGTTTGATTCCAATTTGTGGTTGCTGTGTGTGTTCCGGTATCGAGACTTGCTGTTGAGTTATTTAGGTCAAGGGAAGTGTTTGATTCCAGTTTGTGGGAAGGGGAGCTGTTGTTGAGCTATATAGGTCAAGGGAAGAGTCCGATTGCAGAGGAAATTGTGTTTAGTGGAATTTGGGGAGTTTTGTGTTGTCGTTTTTTTCCGTCGTTTTGTGTGGTTTGGTATGGG
Organism: Schistocerca americana; assembly: GCF_021461395.2. Classification (NCBI taxonomy): domain Eukaryota; kingdom Metazoa; phylum Arthropoda; class Insecta; order Orthoptera; family Acrididae; genus Schistocerca; species Schistocerca americana. The sequence goes on from NC_060122.1 coordinate 283,160,363, forward strand.
AGTGTGTGTCTAAATTTGTTTATATTTATTTTGTCCCCACCCAAAAACCCCCAATTTCCCACACTTAACCCGTTAGTGTCATTAGGTTTTTTGTGGAACGTGTGTGTGTTGGTTTTTCAATATATTTTCGCGTTTGTGGTCATTTTACGTAATTACATCATAGGCGCCATATGGGAGTCATAGTGTATGGTCGTTGCCACCATATTTGTGACGTCATGGGTCAAAGCAGATAGGTGGAATCGGACACTTCTGTATTTCTGTGGTGGAATCTGATTACACCATAGACAATAACCAAAGCCTCTTTCACAGTTAGGGAATAGTTAATCTGAGCTCTGGACAATACTTTTGATTCAAAGCAATAGGCCTGTCTTCATCATCAGTTCTGTGCGAAAGCACTGCACTGATTCCGTAAGAGGAAGCGTCAACTTGCAGTGCAGCTGGTTTGTCAGGATCAAAGTAAACTAAGCATTGATCACTGAGCAATGCATCTTTAGTTTGGAAAAGCTACTTGGCACTCATCTGTCCAAACAAAGCAGACATTCTTTTGACGCAAGTGATGCAATGGAACCACGATTTGTGCAGCATTCGGTATGAACTGAATATAATAGTTCATTTTCCCTTAGACTGACTGCAATTCTGTGAATTTGCAAGGAACTGGCAAATCTCGTATGGCTAACAAATGCGACTGAAGAGGATGTACACCTTGACTTTTTATGACGTGACCAAGATACTGCAATTTAGGTTTTAAAAAAATCACACTTGTCCAGTCTACACTTTAGTCCTGAATCGGACAACACACAAAAAAGCACATAAATTTACACTATGTTCTTCAGGTGTATGAGATGCTACAGCAGTATCATCCAAATAGTTTGAACAGTTTTGTATTTGTGCAGTTAGCTGTTCCAAATAGCATTGGAAAATGGCAGGTGTGAAAGCACTGCCAACAGGCAAATTCAGAACTTAAACAAGTCCAAATGAGTATTCACTACACACACTTTTTGAGATTCTTCTTCGAGCGGTATTTGAAGATACGCATCGCGCAAATCAATTTTTGAAAAGTAGCGTCCAGTGCCTAATGTGCCCATGAGATCCTCTGGTCATGGCAATGGATTAGTATCAATTACAGTTTGTGGGGTGGCCGTAGACTTAAAGTCAACACAGAGGCGAATGTGACCTGAAGCTTTGGGGAGCAAAACCAGTGGACTTGGCCATTGGCTAGCTTATTGGGTGCAATAGCTCCGCTGTCTTGCAATTCTTTAAGTTCGTCTGCAACTTTGCCCAATAATGCAATGGGAACAGCAAAATTTTGGCTAAGCATTGTCTTGATATGTGCAACAAAATTGTTAGTCTAGCCTAAACCTTCAGAAAAAAGTTCTGGGAATTCTTTTAGCAAACCAGCTTCACTGCCTTTTTGCATGGAATGCAGACACTGACAACACACTATCTTGAATGTTAAAGCCAAACAGATCAAATGCATCAAGACCAAATATGTTCTCACACTCGCGTGATTTGAGCACCGTAAAAGTCACTGTTCACCTATGTGAGTGATACATGGCAGGCAGTGTACATTTTCTGAGAATGAGAATGGGAATGTCTTGTCCATTATAAACCTTCAGTTGCATGCTAGTTTTAGACAGGGTGGGGAGCGTAACAGTTCACATGTGTGACAATTTAGCAATGTGACGGAGGCATCCATGTCCAACGCAATTTCCCACAAAGAAGTAAATGAACAAATAGTTTGTTTGACTGGCGTAACACTGAAGAAACTGCTCATGTGCCAGTTTTGCTATTGCCTGTTGCAGACCTTTAATATATGGCATTAATGACATGGACCTTGTGACTAGATTTTTGTGAGTGGACCGAATCCTCATGTTGCAAACATACCGATTGTACACGTCCTTTCCCACCACAAGCGTAACACTGAGCCTGTTGGGAGGGGAAGTCTTGGCGTTTGTGACATGAATAACACCGAGGGCAAGACTTAATTCTGTTCGTCTGTGTAACAGTGTGAAGTGTTGTTCACTCATCGTGGCTAGTGCATGCTGCCACTGAATGGGCTGACTGCAAACAAGGGACTCAGCCTGGCAAATAGCTGGTTCCTGAAATTTATCAGCCAACAGGGCAGAATCGTACTGATCTAGTATTTGCAGTACCTGCTGAAATGATGGATTGGAGTGTTTCAAAATCTGTTTTCTAAGTGTGACATCAGTTACATTGAATGTGATCGCATCATGCAACATGACATCTGAATATAAAGTGCTGCAGGCACATTTGATTTTGCATTTCCTTGTCATACCCTGCAAAAATGTTACCATTTTTTACAAGTAAAGAATTAATACCTAGCTGCTACCACATTCACTTGTTGTTCATAATAGTAGTTAGTGACTGTACCACTTATTCATAAGTAAGTTCATTTGGAGTGGCATTAAGAAATAACTTCTTAGTTAATCGGAACACTGCACTTTCTACTGTGGATAATAGATAGGTTTTCACAGTACCTGGTACATTGTGGGCAAGTATGTGTGCTTTGAGCTGTTGGAACCACTCGAGCCATTCCTTGTCTTCTTCACGAAACTGGTGAAAAGGCAGTGCAGCAGTAGGTGTTGCTGTAGCTGGTGCTGTAGGTGGTGCTTGTTTCGATGGACGCGCAGTGTTGGCAAGTAGCTGCTGCACTATCTTCAGTAGTGTAGATATCTGCTGTGTCTGGAACTGAAACACCTGCATTAGCTGTGTGGCATCTAACATTTGCGGCTTTGGCACCTGAGCAGGGGGCAGGATGGAGGGGGGGGGGGAGTATTTTGGAAGACAGATGCAACAAACAGACAAAGCAAGCAAGCCAAAAAAAAAAGACAAAAGCAAAGAAAATTTCTGCAATTCCCACCTGAAACCTCTGATTAGCAAAAACGACAAGAAACTGATAACGAAAGGAAATGCTGCTGCAAAGTAAAGACCAGAGAGAATTAAGGCTCCACCAAACACAATACAAAATTCCGTGGCAGCGAGGCACTGATTTGTCATGTAACTCGTCACCAATGTGGCGTCCTGCCCACTCATTTCTTATATTGTGCCTAAAAGATGCTGATTTCTCGGGTAGTTAAACAACAATCCAAGCAAATCACATTAATGGTTTTTGTTACAATAAAGTAGATTGACAATAATTAGCTTTGGGTCGCAAGCAATTGACAACATGCAAACTATCAATGTCCTTCACTATATACAATGTCCATGCGAATAAGTCACACGAGTTCATATGGATCATAAGTAATGGCTCTTCTAGTCTGGGTGGGTCTGTTTGTGCTGGTCTGCTAGTGTGCATCGTCAACTGTCTGGCCGAGGCTGGCAGGAGCGATGCTTGTATTCTCTTCAGATAGAGGCCATTCCTGTCGTGGTGCGGCCATAGTCAGTGTACTATTGGCTGACGTTGTCTGACAGCCTTCTCCGCTCTTGCATTCTTTGTCATCATGTCGGTGCTTGTCATTATGCCACGACAATTTTAAGTGACAAAGCCAGTTGCATGGTAAACATGGGAAGGCTTATAAGTAAATATCAAACGTTTATCAAATAATGGAAAATCCAGGATGGATGTGTGGCTTCAGCTGCCAGAGACTGCAGTCTTGTGTGTGAGTTGCATTTGCGTGAATGTGTGTGTTGTCTATTTTTGGCAAAGGCCGAAAGCTTATTTGTGACAGTCTTTTTGTTGTGCCTATCTGCAACTCAGCATCTCCGCTATAGCATGAGTAGCAACTTTTCATAATATCAAACATTTAAATTACACTCCTGGAAATGGAAAAAAGAACACATTGACACCGGTGTGTCAGACCCACCATACTTCCTCCGGACACTGCGAGAGGGCTGTACAAGCAATGATCACACGTACGGCACAGCGGACACACCAGGAACCGCGGTGTTGGCCGTCGAATGGCGCTAGCTGCGCAGCATTTATGCACTGCCGCCGTCAGTGTCAGCCAGTTTGCCGTGGCATACGGAGCTCCATCGCAGTCTTTAACACTGGTAGCATGCCGCGACAGCGTGGACGTGAACCGTATGTGCAGTTGACGGACTTTGAGCGAGGGCGTATAGTGGGCATGCGGGAGGCCGGGTAGACGTACCGCCGAATTGCTCAACACGTGGGGCGTGAGATCTCCACAGTACATCGATGTTGTCGCCAGTGGTCGGCGGAAGGTGCACGTGCCCGTCGACCTGGGACCGGACCGCAGCGATGCACGGATGCACGCCAAGACCGTAGGATCCTACGCAGTGCCGTAGGGGACCAAACCGCCACTTCCCAGCAAATTAGGGACACTGTTGCTCCTGGGGTATCGGCGAGGACCATTCGCAACCGTCTCCATGAAGCTGGGCTACGGTCCCGCACACCGTTAGGCCGTCTTCCGCTCACGCCCCAACATCGTGCAGCCCGCCTCCAGTGGTGTCGCGACAGGCGTGAATGGAGGGACGAATGGAGACGTGTCGTCTTCAGCGATGAGAGTCGCTTCTGCCTTGGTGCCAATGATGGTCGTATGCGTGTTTGGCGCTGTGCAGGTGAGCGCCACAATCAGGACTGCATACGACCGAGGCACACAGGGCCAACACCCGGCATCATGGTGTGGGGAGCGATCTCCTACACTGGCCGTACACCACTGGTGATCGTCGAGGGGACACTGAATAGTGCACGGTACATCCAAACTGTCATCGAACCCATCATTCTACCATTCCTAGACCGGCAAGGGAACTTGCTGTTCCAACAGGACAATGCACGTCCGCATGTATCCCGTGCCACCCAACGTGCTCTAGAAGGTGTAAGTCAACTACCCTGGCCAGCAAGATCTCCGGATCTGTCCCCCATTGAGCATGTTTGGGACTGGATGAAGCGTCGTCTCACGCGGTCTGCACGTCCAGCACGAACGCTGGTCCAACTGAGGCGCCAGGTGGAAATGGCATGGCAAGCCGTTCCACAGGACTACATCCAGCATCTCTACGATCGTCTCCATGGGAGAATAGCAGCCTGCATTGCTGCGAAAGGTGGATATAAACTGTACTAGTGCCGACATTGTGCATGCTCTTTTGCCTGTGTCTATGTGCCTGTGGTTCTGTCAGTGTGATCATGTGATGTATCTGACCCCAGGAATGTGTCAATAAAGTTTCCCCTTTCTGGGACAATGAATTCACGGTGTTCTTATTTCAATTTCCAGGAGTGTATTTATTCCTAGCAATATACCTTTTTTTTTTATCGAGGCTTAAATTTCCGTGGATCTAAATTACTCCAAGCCATAGACAAGATGACTATTGGAGCAAGGTTGTGACTGATTCGACATACCCCCTTTCCCATAAACAAAAAATTGCATCTTTTATGGTGAAGTGACTGTTAATGGGTAATTGAGTCCCTAAAAAAATAGCGTTACATTCAATAACATGTTTCATTTGGCATCGAGAATTGTATATACTGAGTGTAAATGCGTAACATTATGTTTTTTTACTGTCTGATAATTTTCATTTGGTAGTTTGCCACATTTGAAAGATTTATAACCCAAGGAGCTTGAAAGTGCTGAACAACTTGAAATACAAATTCAGTCCCAGCTTGGTTGTTAATGCATATTTGTATCTTATCTACGCTGATGTAGTTGAAAACCATATGTGTTACTCATAATCAGAAAAAAGAAAAAAAGACTAACAAAAATGTTGAAGCTGGTGAGGGCTCCACTTGTTATCAGTTAGTAACTCGTGGTGTGTAATTTATAGGCCCTATATCCTTTAGTGAAGCCACAAGTACAAGAAATTCTGGACATTTGTTTATTTCCCATTGAAGTAAAATTACTTGAAACAACTGTGAGTGACAATGGCATTTGGAAATTGCCCCAAGTTGGATTCCATCTACATACAGGGCTATTACAAATGATTGAAGCGATTTCATAAATTCACTGTAGCTCCATTCATTGACATATGGTCACGACACACTACAGATACGTAGAAAAACTCATAAAGTTTTGTTCGGCTGAAGCCGCACTTCAGGTTTCTGCCACCAGAGCGCTCGAGAATAAACAAAGAACAAATAGAAAATAAATTCACGGCCTAAGATGAAAAATTCATATCATTGATTCCACAAAACAACATTTTTAATTAAAATACTTAAGCAACCTAAACAAAAAAATACTCACCCTTTAAACAAAGAATATTTAAAGGCAAGTTTCACGCATAGTGATGTGAAAGATTCAGTGTTTAAACCTCCTCTACCAAGAAACGTGCCAGAACTGCGAGCTCGCATCAACAATGCTTTCGAACTCATTGATGGGGACATGCTGCGCCGAGTGTGGGAGGAACTTGATTATCGGCTTGATGTCTGCCGAATCACTAAAGGGGCACATATCGAACATTTGTGAATGCCTAAAAAAACTTTTTGAGTTTTTGTATGTGTGTGCAAAGCATTGTGAAAATATCTCAAATAATAAAGTTATTGTAGAGCTGTGAAATCGCTTCAATCATTTGTAATAACCCTGTACATATATTTCAAACCTCTGTGAAGTGCACAGCAGAGGGCTCTTAGCATTGCATTGCATGTTAGAATTTCTTCCCATTCCAGCTGCGTATGGAGCATGATAAGAATGACTGCTTAAATGCCTGTGCGTGTGTGCTGTAATTAATGTAATCTTATCTCCACTATCCCTGTGACAATGATATATAGGGACTGAACATTATCTTTGGCTTCATCAATGCTTTCGTGGAATTATTGCCACCTGTCTTCAAGAGTCTTGCCAAGTCATGCGTTTCTAACATTTCCATGATACTCTTCCTCACGTCAGACAAATCTGGGATTATTTGTGCCACCCTTGCTTGTATACATTCGTTGCACCCCAGTTAGTCCTATCTGATATGGGTCCAACACACTTGCACAATATTATGAGGTGGGACTCAAGATGGGATGAACAAGTGATCTGTAAGCTATTTCTTTTGTGGACTGCTTTTTCCATTATTCTGCCAGTGAAATGAAATTTGCTACACATCTTTCCTTCAGGTGAACTTGTGGGGTCATTGAAATAGAATGATATATCCCTATAAATTGTTACACCCAGGTAAATTTACTTGTATGAGCTGACTGATTCCAATTGTGACTCATTGATGTTATGTTCATAGGATACTATTTATCTACATTTTGTGAAATGCATTCCTGGACACGTGAAAGAAGTTGCCAGTCTTTACATCACTTGTCAGAACTGGGCTGGATGTTTGTACATTTTTTCAGATAGCACTTTTTAATATAGATAAATGCTTATTTTGCAAAAAGTCCAAACTTACTATAGTCCTGTAAGTGAAGTCATTAATATACAGAAATGAACAAAAGCAGTCCCAACACTCTTGCCTGGGGCACACCTCAAGTTACTTTTACTTCTTTAGAGGACTGTCCATCCAAGATAACAAGTGTTCTCCCTCCAAAAAATTCTCTGTCTAGTCACAGAATTTATTTGATACCCATTATACTCATACTTTTGTTATAATTGTTGGTATTGCACAAAGCCAAATGCTTTTTGAAATTAAAGAAATACAGCATCCACTCGATTGCTTTGATTTGTGGCTTTCAATATGTCATGTAAGAAAATCATAGGCATTTATTCTGTTTTGCATAATCAGTGTATTTGGACTTCATGCTGGATTGCATGAAGGTGGTCATTCTGTTCAAGATACCTCGTTGGTCATTCTGTTCAAGATACCTTATTATGTTTGAGCTCAGAATGTGTTCTAGGATTCTACAATATACTAACATCCATGGGATTGGACTGTAGTTTTGTGGATCACTTGTGATATCCATCTTAGTAGCAAAAGTGATCCAATCACTGGGCATAACTGTTTTTATTTTCTTTTTTTCCCAACTGAATATACCGATACCAGATGTTGGTCGTGTCCCAGGACGTAATAATGTTGTGGCATGTGACATGCATATGCAAACATGAAGAGAACAGAATACTGACAGTCTTTCCTTGGGTATATTTTAATTTTTGGAATGGAGGTTGTAATGACCAAGTGATTTGTAGTGCAGCCTGAAGTATAGGATAGGCAGAAAGATGAAAATTTGGCTGTGAGTGAGTGAAGCCAAGAAATATAAAAAACAATCTTATCTGTGGTGATACACTGATCCATAATGTAGCTCAGGGTCTGTTACCTGAATCATCAGTTCTTCGTAGCTCTTAGAGCATGCAGTTATGTCACATGAGACCACTTTCAAAACCATATTATCCCATTCAGTTGTTGGATTACTGTTTTCCCCACTGATGACAGTATGTTTGGGAAACATCTACTATAAGTTGACGATTTCTCCAAAATTTTCAGTTCTGTCCTTAGGTGAGTCTGATGTTGATAGAAGTTTGCACATCACGCAGCTAGTCTGATGTATTTTTTTTTTTTTTAATGTTTCATTTTTGATTGTAATACCCTCCTGTAATGTTCAAATAGAGGTCATTGTGGCGTAGAAGCTAATTAGGATTGTCAGTAGAGCAAAAGTTTTTTGTTCCTCCAGAGCGTGATTTGCTGCCAACATGCACACTACACACCCTTTGTTGGAAACCAATAGAGAGGATCATTAGAGGATCATTTAGTAATCGCGAAAGCGTTACGGAGATGATAGATAGACTCCAGTGGAAGACTCTGCAAGAGAGATGCTCAGTAGCTCGGTACGGACTTTTGTTGAAGTTTCAAGAACATACTTTCACCGAGGAGTCAATCAGTATATTGCTCCCTCCTACGTATATCTTGTGAAGAGACCATGAGGATAAAATCAGATAGATTAGAGCCCACACAGAGCCATACTGACAACCTTTCTTTCCATGAACAATACGAGACTGGAATAGAAGGGAGAACCGATAGAGGTACTCAGGGTACCCTCCGCCACACACCATCAGGTGGCTTGCGGAGTATGGATGTGGATGTGGATGTAGATGTAGATGTAGATGTAGATGTAGATGTAGAGAGTGTGGGAGGGAAATTGCATATTAACTGCTGGCCACCATCTGATGCTCTGGCTCCATCTTTCAGCCAGCAAATATTTGTTGCCTTTCCTGCTCCTTTCTTCTTGTACTCTGTTCTGATACTGAGTGTCTTTGTATGATCTCCATGACTGGTTACAACTTCCCAAACCAACCTGATAAAAACATTTTTGTTCTGAACAAGGAATAAACTCCCTTTGTTACTTATGAGACTTTATAGTTCAATTGCCCCTAAAGAGGCCCCACACCATGCCTGTCCTGATCACATCCCTTCTTCTTCTGTACAAAAAGACCCAATTACAAATTTTTGGCTACCATTGATAATGAGTCTTGCCCAGACAACCTCACATGCAGCTTCAGTTTCTGTCGTGTTAGAGCTGAGTTTCTTGTTTGCTGTGATGAATACACCACCTCCATTCCATATTAGCCTTTCCTTTCGATCCATAAGTAACTTACATTTACTCACAAAATGCACTGCTGTTAATTTTTGCAACTCTCTATATCTGGTATGGGCTGTGGTTTTTTCAGGACTACTTCAAACTTTGAGACTTTAATGCAAATGCTTCAGTAGTTGATCACTAGGGTTTTAATAATTTCATTTGTGGCCTCGTACAGCTTTCCTTATGTTAGCATTAGGTGCAGAGCATATTGCTGTTCTCAATTCAAATTGGAGTTGCTGTCACCATTTGATAAAAGAGGCCCAGAATTATCTTGAAATTGTAACTGTACAAAACGAACTGCATCCCAGCCTATATTTTTAACACTGTATTTTGTAATGGTTCAATGTAATTTGGGTCTAATCAGGGGTAACTTGACTACTCTGTGCTATTCTCTTAACTGACCTTCAATATTTGTTTACCTAATGACTTCACAATATCCAGTCGAGAACAGTAGGAGAAGTTCACATCACTGGGTCAAGTCAGATGCTGCTATGCCATTTAGTTCTTTATATGCACTGACTGCTTGGACAACCTTCAAGCTGTCCAGAGCATGTTCCCAAAATGTCCATAGGCTCAGATCATTCAGGACATCCTTCTTCACCTAGGGGTGGAAGGGAGGTATTATTTTTGTAGGTACTATTTCATATAGGAATTATGGAAATAGAGGTCCAAATTAAGCAGCTACTGACACCTTCACAAGAAAAACTGTGGCACAATGTGACATTCCTGTATATGGCATCACTTCACTGTTGAGGCACAGGATCATGTGTCACTGATAGGAAGGATGCATTATGTTGAAATACAACAATCTGCTGTTGATAAGTCAACAACCTGACTGTAGTGTTCTTATGCTTTCACATAAACTACTGCTCTACACAACATGTGGATCTTCTGTATTGAGAGGAAACAGCAGTTTGTGTTGTATAGATGTCTTACACATTTTAATACCTATCTTCATATAAATTCTGCAAACCACTGTGAAGTGCGTGGCAGAGGGTGCAACCTAATATACCAGGATTTGGGTTTCTACTCAGTCCATTCATGTATGGAGTGCAGGAAGAATGATTGTTCAGATGCTCCTGTGTGTGTTGTAATTAATCTAATCTTCTCCTCATGATCATTGTGTGAGCGAAACAAAAGAGGTTGCATTATATTACTAGAGTCATTTCCCCTGCGGGTCCAGGGGTCAGAATAGGCCCAAGGTATTCCTGCCTGTCGTACAAGGCGACTAAAAGGAGTTTCACATATTTCGGTCTTTATGTGATAGTCCCCTATAGGGTTTGACCTCCATTCTTCAAATTTTCCTGAAGAGCGAGCCAATTGAGGAAGGCTGCCTTAGAAGGAGCCTCGTGTGCATCGTGCATTGAGATCTTCAGTCCGCTTTCTCGTCGTCGCATTGCAGTCCTGCCCATTCTCCATCTCTTGGGCGAGGACACCTTCCTGGGTGCGTTTTCCACCATGCACTACACATTGTCAATTTCTGCGTTGACGATGACCATGGTGACCATGGACTTCTTTGCACCTGATATCCAACACCATAGCCAGTCCGTTGTGGTGGGGCCGCCATGTACCCTGTTGGTTGTAGCCCCCTGACCACACAGGGATCGCTCTGCTGATGCCTGCGCCGTTAACTCCCCATGTATGCCAATGGGTAGACGCTCATCCCCCTGGGGCATTGGGACTCCTGGCAATGGCTATCCTGCCAGGTGGCGTTTGCTGCAGCTGGGTGGCACCTTTGGGGAGGACCCCTGGTTGGAGTGGGTGGCATCAGGGCAGATGACATGCGATGAAGCGTAGTCCATCATCTCTTGCTGGTGGTGAAACACCAGCAGTCTCTAAGTGATCACGAGCTCAATTCAACGCAGAGAAGTATGACCCTAAATCGTTCCCCTCCCTGGCCACACTATGGGAGGAACGTCAGGCTAAGGATGGCAGCGGATCTTGTTTGCCCCGGTACCTTGTATGTTCGAGAGCTGATGGGGAATCTTTCATGACGATGAAGCCTCAGTTTTTTGTTGAGCATTTTGAGGACAGGTTCGGGGAGGTGGAGGGCTTGTCCAAAATGAGATCTGGGTCAGTCTTGATCAAAACAGCACCCTCTGCCCAGTCACGGGAGTTACTCACTTGTGACAAACTGGGGGATGTTTCTGTAACCATCATACACTATAAGAGCTTAAATATGGTTCAGGGTATCATATTTCACAGAGACCTTCTTTTGCAGTTCGACAGTGAGCTGTGCGCCAAATTAGAGTGGCGAGGTGTACATATCGTCTGGTGTGTCCACCGGGGTCCAAAAGACAATCAGGTTGCCACCGGTGCCTTCATCTTGGCCATTGAGGGTGATACATTGCCCGAGAAGGTCAAGGTGACGGTCTACTGGTGTGATGTAAAGCACTATATCCCTCCCCTTATGCTGTGCTTTAAGTGCTGGAAGTTCGGCCATATGTCTTCCCGTTGTACTTCCAGCGTCATATGCCGAGATTGGGGACGCCCATCACATCCCAATACTCCATGTACCCCGCCTCCCATCTGTGTCAACTGCGGAGAGCACCATTCGCTTTCCTCGCCTGACTGCAGGATTCTCCAGAAAGAAAGGAAAATAATGGAGTACAAGACCCTGGACAGACTAACCTACACTGAGGCTAAGAGAAAATGTGAACACCTGCATCCTGTGTGTATGACATCCTCTTACATCGCCGCTACAACAGTTCTGGCACCACCAGCTCCACCAACCCAGGTCACCACTCAGAGCAGGAAGACTACACCTGCCCCCTTGATGGTGGGGGGCATTTCCCTCCCTGTTGCTCCTGCACCACCTGCTTTGGGAGCAACACCCCACCAACCATTGAGAACATCTGTCCCTGCTTATAAGCTGGAGAAACGTAAGTCTTATTTGGCTTCTCTCGCTAGGAAGAGGTCCCTTGGGTCACTCTGTTCCCAGGTTTCTTCTAGTGGGAAAGACGACACCCGCCAGTGGCTGAAGAGCCCAAAAGCAGCTGGTCGTAGGACTTCATGCTCATCCACAGTCCCGGAGACTGAGCCAGTGAAGTCCTCCCAGCCAGGGAAACCCAAGGAGCATCGCGAGGGGGGGAAAAAAAAAAAAAAAACAAAAAAAAAAAACCCTAAGACCAAGGAAATTGCAGTGGCACCCACACCACCGCTACCTACAATCTCTGTGGCTGAGGATGGGGTGGAGATTTTGGTGTCTGCTGAGGACCTAGATCTCGCCAGACCCTCAGACACAATGGAAATAGACTGCTCAGGCAATAAGTCAGTGGCAACAGGTGACTGTGAAGTATAAACTGCCTCATTGAATGTTCCGTGCCCCTTCCCAGTCTCACGATGTCATCCTCCGATGGAACTGCGGTGTTTTTTTCCACTGCCTGGCTGAACTACAGCAGCTGTTAAGCTTTACACCTGCTATCTGCATTGCCCTCCAGGAACCCTGGTTCCCAGCAATGCGGACCCCTGCCCTCCGCAGTTGTAAGGAATATTACAAGAACCGCAGTGACTATAATCAAGTGTCAGGTGGAGTTTGCGTTTATGTCCTAAACTCAGTCTGTAGTGAACATGTGCGCCTTCAAACCCCTCTTGAAGCTGTGGCTGTCAGAATAAGGATGACACTGGAAACAACTGTCTGCAATGTATATCTTCCTCCAAATGGTGCAGTACCCCTGAATGTATTAGCTGCACTGATTGATCAACTCCCTAAACATTTCGTACTTCTGGGAGATTTTAATGCTAATAACCCCTTGTGGGGTGGTACCGTGCTTACTGGCCGAGGCAGAGATGTCAAAACTTTACTGTCGCGATTTGACCTCTGCCTCTTAAATACTGGGGCTGCCATACATTTCAGTGTGGCTCATGGTAGTTACTCGGCCATTGATTTATCAATTTGCTGCCCGGGACTTCTCCCATCTATCCACTGGATAGCATATGACAACCTCCGTTGTAGTGACCACTTCCCCATCGTCCTGTCACTGCCCCAGCATCAGGCTCATGGACGCCTGCCCAGATGGGCTTTGAACAAGGCGAACTGGGGAACTCTCACCTCTGCTGTCACCACTGAATCTCCCCCATATGATAACATCGATGTGGTGGTTGAGCAGGGGACTAGCACAATTGTTTCTGTGGCAGAAAGCGTGATCCCTTGATATTTAGGGTGGCCGAAGCATAAGGCAAAAGATGATGAAATGGAATACAGACAAACTGAACATCCCTGATGAAGTAAAAAAAATACCAAGTAACACTAAGCAGAAAGTTGAGCAATGAAGAGACCACAGTAGGAGTAGATGAGAGGTGGAACAGGTTTGAAAAAGCCATTAAGGATGCTGCAGAGGAAATAATAGGCATAAGGAGGAACAGAAGAACCCAGGAGTGGTTTGATGAAGATTGCAGGTCAGCAATAGAGGAAAAGAACAGGGCAAGAACAAAAATGCTACGGAGAGAAACCAGAAATAATGTGGAACAATATAGAGAATTAAGGAGAAGAGCTAACAGACTGTGCAAGAGAAAGAAAAGAGAGTGGACTAAGAAGAAATTTCAAGAACTAGAAGAACTAAAGGAACAGAGTGAAATAAAAAAGTTCTATCGTGCCATAGGCAAAATGAAGAATAGATTCCAACCAAAAACAATGGCCTGTTCCAGTAAAGATGGGAAAATGATAAGGGAGGAAGAACAGATAGTGGGAAGATGGGCAGAATATTTCAAAGATACACTAAGCACCAGCCTAGAAGATGAAGAGACAGCTGCACAGGAGGGAAGAGTGGAGCTGGAAGTAGACAATGAAACCAATGAGGCAAGAAAACCAACACTACAAGAGGTCTCCCAGGCTGTGCACAAGTCAAAAAATAATCGAGCCCCTGGGGAAGACAGCATAATTGCTGAATTAATAAAAACTGTTGGTGAGGCTGTAATAAAGGAACTGCACACATTAATATCAGATATATGGGAAACAGAAACTATGCCAGATAATTGGAAAATTGGAATAATAGTCCCCATTTATAAGAAAGGGGACAGAACAGCATGTGAAAACTATAGAGGTGTAACACTCCTAAGTACAGCTTATAAGATCTTCACAAGTATATTAAACGAAAGGATACGGAAGTGTGCAGAAAGCATACTAGGGGAATATCAGTGTGGCTTTCGACCGGGCAGAGGAACAACTGATCAAATATTTGTGATAAGGCAAATGATGGAAAAGTTCTATGAATATGATATAGATCTGCATTTCTTATTCATCGATTTCAAACAAGCCTTTGACAGCATAAATCGGCAAGAACTATACAGAGTACTGAAAGAAGTTGGTATATGTGCTAAATTAATAAGACTAATCAGAATGACAATGACAGAGACAAGAGCAAAAGTAAAGGTCCTTAGCAGAACAAGTGAAAGCTTTGACTTTAATAAAGGTGTGAAGCAAGGGGATAGTCTCTCCACTGTCCTATTCAACATTGCCCTGCATAGTGCAGTAAATAAAATCAACAAAAGAGGCACCATATTTATGAAAACTAGCCAGATATGTGCATACGCTGATGACATTGCTATAGTAGGAAGAAATACCAATACACTCCTAGAAACATACCGGGCAATGGAAACAGAAGCCTTAAAAATTGGCCTCATAGTAAATGTAAACAAAACAAAATATATGGTAATGTCACAATCTGAGGCCAGAAGAACCCCTAAAAACCTAAACATCAATGGGAAATACTTCAATGGAGTGTCCTCTTTTAACTACTTGGGAGCCCTAATAACAAATGATAACAGTATTGGAAAGGCTATAAGGGAAAGAATACAAGCAGGAAACAGAGCTTACTTTGCAAATATGCAGCTTTTCAAAAGTAGCCTTGTTACAAGGAAATCTAAATTGCTAATATATAATTCCCTAGTCCGCCCAGTTATCACATACGGCTCAGAGGTATGGACGTTGACAGAGCACGATAAAAATGCTCTAAGAAGCATTGAGCGGAAAATACTACACAAAATCTATGGGCCAATAAGGGAGGAAGAAGGCTGGAGAATACGCTACAATGCTGAATTACAGGAGTTAATACAAGGCAGGGACATAGTAAAATTTGTTAAATCACAGCGAATACGATGGCTAGGACACTTGGAGAGAATGGCAGAGGATAGAATTCCAAAGAAAATGATGAAAGGTATGATCCATTCAGTTAGGCGAAAAGGGAGACCTAGAAGAAGATGGATCGATGAGGTAATAATGGATATCAGCAATATGGGAGTCCGGGGGTGGAAAAGAGCAGCAAATAACCGAGAAGTGTGGAGGAAGATTGTTGAAGAAGCCAAGGCTCACCAAGGGCTGTAGAGCTACTGAAGAAGAAGAGAAGCATAAGGCAGTCCCTTGGTGGTCGTCGGAAGTCGCTGAAGCAATTAAGGAGTGTCGGCGAGCTCTACAGCGGCATAAGCGGCACCCTTTTCTGGAGCACCTCATAGCCTTTAAACGGCTCCGTGCCCGTGTTTGCTACCTTATCAACAATGGAAGAAGGAGTGTTGGGAGAGATACGTCTCCACCATTGGGTGCCACAAGTCATCTTCCCAAGTCTGTGTAAAGATCAAACGTCTTTTCAGGTACCAGGCCCCAACAGCTGTCCCTGGTGTTACCATAAATGGCGAGTTATGTACCAATGCAAATGCGATTGCCGAGCACTTTGCTCGAGCCTCTGCGTTGGAGAATTACCCCCCAGCCTTTCGCACACCCAAACGGCGGATGGAAGGGAACGTCCTCTCATTCACTACACGCTGCAGTGAATCCTACAATGCCCCATTTATAGAGTGGGAACTCCTCAGTGCCCTTGCACATTGCCCTGACACAGCTCCCGGGCCTGATCGCATCCACAGCCAGATGATTAAACATCTCTCATCTGACTACAAGCGACATCTTCTCGTCATCTTCAACCGGATCTTGTGCATTGACGCCTTTCCATCGCAATGACGGGAGAACACCATCATTCCAGTGCTCAAACCTGATAAAAAACTGCTTGACGTGGATAGCCATCGGCTATGATTAAACATCTCTCATCTGACTACAAGCGACATCTTCTTGTCATCTTCAACCGGATCTTGTGCATTGACGCCTTTCCATCGCAATGACGGGAGAACACCATCATTCCAGTGCTCAAACCTGATAAAAAACTGCTTGATGTGGATAGCCATCGGCCCATCAGCCTCACCAGCATTCTTTGTAAGCTGCTGGAACGTATGGTATGTCGGCGGTTGGGTTGGGTCCTGGAGTCACGTGGCTTGCTGGCTTCATGTCAGGGTGGCTTCCGCCAAGTTCGCTCTACCACTGATAATCTTGTGTCCGTCAAGTCTGCCATCCAAACAGCCTTTCCCAGATGGCAACACCTGACTGCCATCTTTTTTGACTTATGTAAAGCATATGACATGACTTGGCAACATCATATCCTTGTGGGAGACCACTCCTGATTTTTATCCTAAACTTCCTGTCGCTCCATACTTTCCGTGTCCAAGTTGGTGACTCCCATAGTTCTATCCATATCCAGGAGAATGGAGTCCCGCAGGGCTCTGTATTGAGTGTCTCTCTATTTTTAGTGGCCATTAATGGTCTAGCAGCAGCTGTTGGGCCCTCCGTCTCACCTTTCGGTATGCAGACGACTTCTGCATTTTTTACTGCTGCTCCAGTACTGTTTTTGCTGAGCGCCGCCTTCAGGGAGCCATCCACAAAACACACTCATGGGCTCTAGCCCACGCCTTCCAGTTTTCAGCCGCAAAGTCTTGTGTCTTACACTTGTGTTAGCGTTGTACCATTCATCCGGAACCCGCACTTTACCCTAATGACGATCCACTCACTGTTGTGGAGACATATCAATTCCTAGGACTGGTTTTTGTTGCTCGATTGACTTGGCTCCCTCATCTTCGTCAGCTTAAGCAGAAGTGCTGGCAGCACCTCAATGCCCTCCATTGCCTGAGCAACACCAATTGGAGTCCAGATCGCTGTACGCTGCAGCAGCTCTGCAGAGCCCTTCTCCAATACCGAATTGACTATGGGTGTGTGTTTTATGGTTCGGCAGTGCCTTCAGCATTGCATTTACTCGACCCTGTGCAACACTGTGGGGTTCAATTAGTGACAGGAGCTTTTAGGACGAGTCTGGTGACCAGCGTACTGGTGGAGGCTAACGATTATGGTTCGCATGCAGTCCCTTCTCTCCGAACTGGAGTCCTTCCCCTTACTACCTCTACTTGCGGTCTGTTCACATACGCCTCCATGGTGTGCGCCTCGGCCACAGCTTCATATGGACCTTTTGCATGGCTCTAAGGACTCAGTTAAACCCGCCGCCCTCCACTGTCACTTCCTCTCAATTCTTGACATGTTCCAGGGCTCTGAAGTGGTTTACACCGACGGCTCAGTGGCTGATGGTCACGTAGGCTTTGCATATGTTCATGGAGGACATGTTGAGCAGCACTCCTTGCCAGTTGGCTGCAGTGTTTTCACTGCAGAGCTGGTGGCCATATCTCGTGTTCGTGAGTACATCCACTCATGCCCTGGTGAGTCATTTCTCCTGTGTACTTACTCATTGAGCAGCCTACAAGCTATCGACCAGTGCTACCCTCGCCACCCTCTGGTAGCGTCCATTCAGGAGTCCATCTATGCCCTGGAACAGTCCTGCCATTCTGTGGTGTTTGTGTGGACCCTAGGACATGTCGGAATCCGTGGCAACGAACTCGCCAACAGGCTAGCCAAACAGGCAACGCGAAAACCGCTTCTGGAGATAGGCATCTCCAAAACTGACCTGCGTTCTGTCTTACACTGCAGGGTTTCCCAGCCTTTGGGAGATGGAATGGCATAACAGCACACATAACAAACTGTGTGTCTTTAAGGAGACTGTGATTGTGTGGAAGTCCTCCATGCAGGCCTCTCGCAGGGAATCAGTTGTCCTCTGCCGGCTCCGCATTGGCCATACGTGGCTAACGCATGGTTACCTACTATGTCACGAGGACCCACCTCAGTGTCGCTGTGGCTCCCAAATGACAGTCGTCCACCTCTTGCTGGACTGCCCACTTTTAGCCACTCCGTGGCAGAGTTTTAACTTTCCCAGCACCCTGCCTTCGGTGTTGGGCTACAATGCCTCCACAGCAGTTCTAGTTTTACGTTTTATGTTTTATACTTCTATGTAGGTTTTAGCGCATGTCCTTTGTCCCTCTGTCTCCTCCACCCTAGTGCTTTTAGGGTGGAGGTTTTAATGTGTTGCAGAGTGGCTGGCTTTCCCTTTTTATTCTAGTGGTTGGCCAGCCACTGTAATCTGCTTTCATGTTTTACTCTCTTCTGTTTCTAGCATCTCCCTGTTGTTTTCTTGTCCTCTTTTGTTCCTTTTGGTGTTCATTGCCTTCCCTTCATTCTTGTAGCTTTTCCTTTCTTTCCGTTTTGTGTTATATGTTTCATCCGTTTTATTCTCACACTTGTGGCATTGTTTTATTAGGAACAAGGGACCGATGAACTCGTAGTTTGGTCCCTTCTCCCACCTTTAAACCAACCAACCAACTATAGTCATTGTTTAAAGCTGGTTCTTGAAACTTTGTAAGTATGATATCTCAAGATAGTTTACGTCTATCTTCAAGAGTCTGTCAGTTCTGTTTCTTAAACATCTCTGTGACACTCTCCCACAGATCACACAAACCTGTAACAATTTGTGCTGGCCTTCTCTGTATATGTTGACTGCCCCTGTTGGTCCTATTTGGTAAGAGTCCCACACACTTGAGTAATATTCTAGAATGGATTGCACTAGTGATTTGTAAGCAATCTCGTTTGTAGACTGATTGCACTTTCTCAGTATTCTACCAATAAACCAAAATCTACCATCTGCTTTGCCCACAATTGTGCCTATGTGATCATTCCATTTCATATCCCTACAAAGTGTTCCATCCAAGTAATTGTATGAGTTGTCTTATTACAGCTGTGACTTATTATGACGATAGGATGCTACATATCCTTGTTTTGTGAGGTACACAGTTTTACGTTTCTGAACATTTAAAGCATGTTGCCTATCTTTTCACCACTTTGAAATCTTATCAAGATCTGACTGAGTATTTATGCAGTTTCTTTCAGACAGTACTCCATTAAAGACAACTGCATCACATGCAAATTCTGAGATGATATAAAATATTTTATATTGTGACCACTGGTTTACTAGCCAGTCTGTCCTCTATTATGCAGGATGATGGGAAAAATGTGATTTGCTTGTTAAGATGCTGTGTGATCGTGATATCTTGCCTTAATTAGTAATTAGGGGTTTGCAATGTTTTTAAGGTGGATTAACCAAAGCTTTAGATAATGCATCGCCATCTCACTACCAGACTGTCACTTTTCACCCTGCCCTAGGTTAAACTACCCTACAGATCAATATGTCACCCCAACTAAGTTTTTTTATTCACATTTGCTAGTTTCACCAACTTACGACAAGTTTGTCACTTTCAGACTCACCTGTACCTTGGGCTGTAGATCACTCTATCACCACAGTGAGTCAATCCAGCTTGGTCCAGTGATGGCTGTGTGACCATTTTTAAATATTTTAATTTTTTTTATATGTGATTGCCCTATATTTGAGAAGTTCAAAACAGTTTTTTAAAATAATTTATCTTGCACCTTTACTGGATGGCGGCCATTTTTATTTGTAGGCATGTTCCAATTTTTCAGTCTGGAGACATTAGCAAAAATTTGAATATTTCTGCACTGGGCTAAGTTCCAACATTGCAATTGACATGATTGTTGTTAGAAAAGTGTCCTCTACAACATTGTCTATTACACAAAATATCCTAAATTCAAAATGACCAGTCAAAATTACCTCCAAAGTTTGGTATCCAAATTTTCAAGAATCCCCTTTTTAGGCCCAAAAATAACAAACAAGGCATGGTTTATGCCAGTCTGTTTTTTCCTATAGTTACATATCATGCACTACTAGCCTCATATAGAGCAAGAACATTTGCAAATATTTCCTTAATTTTGTATGAATTTTTGAAATTTGAAAATTTTAATTTCTTTTAAAGTTTGGGGTTAGTTGTCTCAGGTGGGACTGAATATAAAAATATGATTTTTGCACAGTTTGGACACCAAATTTCAGCATTGATATCTGACTGTGAACAAAGATATGAATTTTTGAAAATGAGGAAATAATTCACACTACTCAACAACTGATCTTATGGCTGTTGCCTATTTATATGGTTTTTTGTTTCATTGTAAAAAAAAATTTAATTTTGACATATATTTAGCTAACAATATCACCCAATAATCATTTAGTTTATTTATTTTTAAAAATGCAACATTGAACAATAGGAGCTTTCGCTTTTGTTCTATGGGAATAAAATGCCCATTTATGTTTAGGTTTATTGTCAGTAAAGAAGTAAATTATTGCTGGGTGTGTCACCGTTGTAGTCATTCTGAAACCTCTGTTAGAGTGGATGTATACACATCATCGAGACTGTAGAATTTGTTATGTGCATTGTTCTGTGTGTAATTTGTAATTAATTTTGAGAGATTAACTGGAATCCAATAACATGCATGAACAGTGCTCTGTTGGACAGATAGCAAGTGAAGCGTGTCACAAAACAGTTTACGGTTCAGTTTCAAAAAACTTGAAAAATGTCAGTGACTTTGATGAAGCTAGACAAACTTTGTTTAAATTTCGACTAAATTCTTCTGTAACATCAGTGTGTGAGTATCATGAGAAGAAATATATTCTGAAGTACAACCACCTTTTTGGAAGAAAGTGCTGTGATTCACTTAAAGTTCATAAAAAGCCTATTACTATAGGTTTGAGGGAAATAAAACTTGAACATTTGTCCTTGTTATGTGAGAGTGAAACAGCTTCCCAAGTGAAATGTAATGTGATTGCTGGAAATTCCCTGTGCCCAAATTGTTACTCAAAAATATTTGTTGTGAATCCAGTACCAGAATCATGTAACCTTGTTAATGGCGTTTCTATTCCTAAAGAGGAAGCTGTTAGCATGTTGGATTTTGCTTGTTCTAAGTTAGACGTATCTCCTGATTCAAAAATAACAAAATTAAGTAGCAGAAAAAGAGAAGCAGCTATTGAAAATAAGGTACAACAAATTTCAGACAAAATTAGAAAAGACTTGGAATCATGCTTTAATAATACAGATACCAACATTATTTCTAAAGAAGAAGAAAACCTACCACTAGCATCATCTGACACAGAATATTTGAGCGTAATAGAGAAATTAAAAATTAAATGTTCAGTGACATCTAAAGAGGAAAAAGTTAAAATTTTAGGTTTTCCCCCGAGTCATGGTCAAGAGAAAAAAATAGTTCATGAATTCGATGTTTCTCACAGTTTGGTTAAACTAACCAGAAAATTAGTGAAAGAGCAGGGCATTCTTCCAGTTTTAGGAAAGAAGAAAGGAGTAGGTATAAGTGAAGAAACAATTAAAAAGATCCAGCAGATTTTTGATGATGATGAAAACAGTACAGTGTGCTCAGGTTTCAAAGATAGCAAAAGGGTTGTTATAAAAGGAGTTAAAGTAACAAAGCAGAAACAACTAGTTCTGTCAAATTTAAACGAACTTTATGTAGCTTTCAAAAATTCTAATCCTGAATACACAATTGGAAGGGCAAAATTTTGTGACCTCTGCTCTAAGTGGTGTATTTTGGCTGGATCCTCTGGGATACAATGCGAAGTATTTGTTTATATCACCAAAATGTCAAACTGATGATTGCGGGTGCAAAATTCAGTGATCTTAACTACAAAGAGTTACTAGATTTAATGGTCTGTGACACTAACAGTTATGACTGCATGATGAGTTTATGTAATAAATGCCCTGGTAAGGAAACCGTTATTGAACTGTTTCACGAATATGA
The DNA here is from genome assembly GCF_021461395.2 of Schistocerca americana. Taxonomy (NCBI): domain Eukaryota; kingdom Metazoa; phylum Arthropoda; class Insecta; order Orthoptera; family Acrididae; genus Schistocerca; species Schistocerca americana. Next base: position 283,182,619 of record NC_060122.1, read on the forward strand.
TGAGGAAATGCCAGACAGTATTACCTTCAAACAGTGGGTCACATCTGACAGGGCAGAAATGGTAACAGTGGTTAAATCTCTTGGAATCTTTAACTGGTAACTTACAAAAACTCAAAAGTGACCACTATGTTTCTAAAATCCAAAGTAAGTTTTTGAAGGACAAGAAAAAGCACAACTTCATGAACCTGAATACATAGTGTTAGCTGATTTTGTAGAAAATTTTAAATTTGTAATTCAGGATGCAATACAAAGGTACCATTGGGTCAATGATCAGGCAACAGTACATCCATTTATTCTATTCTGTAAAAATGAGAAAGATGAAGTTTGCAGTTCTCCAATTTGCATTCTGAGCGACTACTTGGAGCACAACACTTTGGCTGTACATGTGTTTCAAAAGTATGTAATAAATTACATAAAAGTACATTTTCCCAAGGTTGAGAAGCTGATATACTTTTCAGATGGAAGTGGAAATCAGTATAAGAACAAAAAGAATTTTTCAAATCTGTGCAACCACAAAGTAGACTTTGGGTTGGAAGCTGAATGGCACTTTTTTGCGTCTTGCCATGGTAGAAATGCATGTGATAGAGTAGGAGGTACAACAAAACGTGAAGTAAGTAAAGCCAGCCTACAAAGACCAACCACAGTCCAAATTATCACAGTACAGGACATGTATGTCTTTTGTAAGGATAATATTAAAGGCCTTACCTATTTTCTGATAAAGAAAGAAGAAGTGGTTCTGCATATGAAAACAACACTTCAAACCAGATTTGAAAACTGTACAGCAATAAAAGGAACAAGGCATTTCCACTAATTTCTTGGCATTGCAGAAAACTTAGTTCGGTGCTATGTAACACCAGAAACCAAAATTTATGAGGATCATTGTGTCTGTAAAATTACATTTCTGTCTTTAATGTTGAATGAAATAGTGGCCTGTGTGTATGATGGACAGTGGTAGCTTGCAGAGGTTGAAAAAAAAAAATAAGTTTGGAAAACAATGATGTTTTTGTGCATTTTTACCACCCTGCTGGCCCAAGAACATCATTCAAGAAATCTACTAGTGACAAAGTTTGGATACCAATGAAAAATGTTTTAAAGAAACTTTCAGTGCTTGAACTTACCACAGCAACTGGGAGTCTTATTGTATATCACAGAAGCTGTCTGAAGAAATAAGTGTTCTTAACATTCACCGCCAGGTTTAGGAACAGTCGCATCTTGAAGAACGTTAATTGAAAATATTTATTTTAAGTATGTTAAAATAATATAAGTTTTCATTTAAGTGATGTTTCCCCTTTTTGTATATAATTCAGTACCTTACTACAATAATTATTGATTATATCTCGCCAATATCACACAGAATAAGCAACAGGCATAAGATCAGTTGTAGAGTAATGTGAGTTATCTCATTTTCAAAAATTTGTATCTTTGTTCACAGTCTGATATCAATGTTAAAATTTTTATAGTACATCGCTATCATATAGCTGTACAAATTGTGCAAAAATCATATTTGAAATTCAGTCCCACCTGAGATAACTAACCAAAAAAAAAATGAAAATTTTCGAATTTCAAAAATTCATACAAAATAAGGAAACATTTGTAAGTGTTCTTGCTCTATATGAGGCTAGTAGCGTATGATATTATGTGTAACTATAGAAAAAAAACAGACTGACAGAAATCACTCCTTGTTTGTTGTTTTTGGGCCTAAAAGTGGATTTTTGAAAATTTGGATACCAAACTTTGGAGGTCATTTTGACTAGTTATTTTTTAATTTAGGGTATTTTGTGTAATAGACAATGTTGTAGAGGACGCTTTTCTAAAAACAATCATGTCAATTGCAATGTTGTAACTTAATCCAGTGCAGAGATATTCATATTTTTGCTAACGTCTCTAAACTGAGACATCGTCGTGCACTTACAAATGAAAATATCTGCCATTCAGTAAAGGTGAAAGGTAAAATTTTTTTTTTTAAAACTGTTTTGAACTTCTCAATTATAGGGTAATCACATATAATAAAATTAATTGATTAAAAAAAAAGTTTAAAAAAATATCGTCAGTGTTCTGTTAACTTTCTGTTTGTGCATATATTATGTCACTCGTCACACAAACATTATGTCACGGGATGAAGCTGACATTCAGTATTGGTCGGTTCAGTTTACCCTTCAAGATATCTTGATAATTCATTTGTTTGTGAGTGAGCAGCAACAATGTCCTGATTTATTATTTTTATTTCTGTAGGACATTATAATAGTATGTTTTAAGTAAATACCAAGTTGATATTTTGCCATTATACTTACTACTTGAGCCCCATCTTATTCTGTTACTTGCTCCTGTGAACGGGAACGCGTTATGCAGATCTTGGAGTCACTCACGTCCATCTAGAAGAGTTTTTACTGAGTTTAACGAAGGCAATGTTGACCTGATGTATTCAACGATGCCCTATGGCTACACACTGTCTAAACGATCATTCTAAGAAATACCAAATTAAGATCAACCTGAAGATGCCTAAATAAGGCAAAACACGTAGTTAAATAATACACTCCTGGAAATTAAAATAAGAACACCGTGAATTCATTGTCCCAGGAAGGGGAAACTTTATTGACACATTCCTGGGGTCAGATACATCACATGATCACACTGACAGAACCACAGGCACATAGACACAGGCAACAGAGCATGCACAATGTCGGCACTAGTACAGTGTATATCCACCTGTCGCAGCAATGCAGGCTGCTATTCTCCCATGGAGACGATCGTAGAGATGCTGGATGTAGTCCTGTGGAACGGCTTGCCATGCCATTTCCACCTGATGCCTCAGTTGGACCAGCGTTCGTGCTGGACGTGCAGACCGCGTGAGACGACGCTTCATCCAGTCCCAAACATGCTCAATGGGGGACAGATCCGGAGATCTTGCTGGCCAGGGTAGTTGACTTACACCTTCTAGAGCACGTTGGGTGGCACGGGATACATGCAGACGTGCATTGTCCTGTTGGAACAGCAAGTTCCCTTGCCGGTCTAGGAATGGTAGAACGATGGGCTCGATGACGGTTTGGATGTACCGTGCACTATTCAGTGTCCCCTCGACGATCACCAGTGGTGTACGGCCAGTGTAGGAGATCGCTCCCCACACCATGATGCCGGGTGTTGGCCCTGTGTGCCTCGGTCGTATGCAGTCCTGATTGAGGCGCTCACCTGCACGGCGCCAAACACGCATACGACCATCATTGGCACCAAGGCAGAAGCGACTCTCATCGCTGAAGACGACACGTCTCCATTCGTCCCTCCATTCACGCCTGTCGCGACACCACTGGAGGCGGGCTGCACGATGTTGGGGCGTGAGCGGAAGACGGCCTAACGGTGTGCGGGACCGTAGCCCAGCTTCATGGAGACGGTTGCGAATGGTCCTCGCCGATACCCCAGGAGCAACAGTGTCCCTAATTTGCTGGGAAGTGGCGGTGCGGTCCCCTACGGCACTGCGTAGGATCCTACGGTCTTGGCGTGCATCCGTGCGTCGCTGCGGTCCGGTCCCAGGTCGACGGGCACGTGCACCTTCCGCCGACCACTGGCGACAACATCGATGTACTGTGGAGACCTCAGGCCCCACGTGTTGAGCAATTCGGCGGTACGTCCACCCGGCCTCCCGCATGCCCACTATACGCCCTCGCTCAAAGTCCGTCAACTGCACATACGGTTCACGTCCACGCTGTCGCGGCATGCTACCAGTGTTAAAGACTGCGATGGAGCTCTGTATGCCACGGCAAACTGGCTGACACTGACGGCGGCGGTGCACAAATGCTGCGCAGCTAGCGCCATTCGACGGCCAACACCGTGGTTCCTGGTGTATCCGCTGTGCCGTGCGTGTGATCATTGCTTGTACAGCCCTCTCGCAGTGTCCGGAGCAAGTATGGTGGGTCTGACACACCGGTGTCAATGTGTTCTTTTTTCCATTTCCAGGAGTGTATAAAACAAAAATTGCAACCAAGACTGTTTTTAACCAGTACTGTTAAGCACTGCTTTGCTGTATGCCACAGATAGATTGGAAGAATTGATATTTTAAGAAAAATTAGCATATTTGAGTTTGAATTTGTGTAAACATGAACATAAGTGGGACAGAGTAAATGAGAGGAACATTCCTTATATGTTCGTATACAAATATATAAATATTTTGTTATTTTAGAAAGGGCTCTGATAATGTTCAGTTGTACACTCTAATGAGCTATCTTCAGCCGATATTCCTTTGTGTCACTGTTATTCCTGCCACTGTTGAAGATGAAACACCTACAAAGGAGGACCAAAACTAGCTCAATGCATTATTTGTAGTAACTTTTGTCCAAAATTTTAATATGATGATCTAAGAACGTGTCCAAGTTTTTGTGAATATTTTATTTCCACAATATTACTGCATTTTTGTTAAGATGACAGCAAGATGTGATTACTTTCTGTATTAAAGATTGTAGCTGATCCACAGCCAAACATAAAAGAAGTGAATGAGTCTAAACATTTTGGAGCAGATATTTCCTTTTTCAAAAAACACTCTTAAAAATAAGAAACAATGTAAATTATTTTTAAGAACCAAACACACAATAAGCTTTTGACCTTGTTCAATAGAGACACTATAGGGGAGAGTAAGATTGAAATTAAAATGTATTGCAACAGACCAGGATTTTAGAAACAGTAACCCAAGAATAAATCTGGCAACGAGGTCAGCATAAGAGCATCAATGAATTTCAGTGAGAGCTAATGTAAGAAAAACATTGTACACCACAAAATGCAGAAAACCCATGTTCCAGCACAAGTCAAGAAAAATAATGCTTCCACCAATCTACATCTCGTATAATGACCTCAGGTATAATAAGACAATTTGGAGCTTATAAATGAGGTTGCAACAATCTTTTTGTGTGAGTACCATCACCAAATGGTGGAAGGAGGGAAATTTTTTCTGGTATGCTGTGTAATGACCATAAAGAAAGCAAACAAATTGTTTTCCCTAGAGAACAGATAATGCTAACCAATATATAGAGGCTGACATTTAAAATTAAAAAAAGACATTAAGGTGTTGGACTCCCATTAGGGAGTAGCTTTAAAATTCTTGTGTGGCTCCATAGGTTTTGGTTTACCATGGTTACCCTTAGACACTCAAAATTTATGTCTACATGTACATCTATTCTCCACAAGCCACCATAAAGGTGCATGGCAGATGGTACTGTGTACCGCTACGAGACATTTCCTTTCCTGTTCGACTCACAGATAGAGCGAGGGAAAAATGACTGTCTATATGCCTCTGTAATTAGTCCTAATTTGTTGTATCTTATCTCTGTGGTTCTTATGGAAAATATATGTTGATGGCAGTAGGACCATTATGGAGTAAGCTACAAATGCCAGTTCTTAAAATTTTCTCAAAAGTATTGCTTGAAAAGAACTCCGTCTTCCCTCCAGGGATTCCCTTTTGACCTCCTGAAGCAGCTCCGTAACACTTGCATATTGTTAGAACCTACTGGAAACAAATCTAGCAGCCCACCTATGAACTGCTCAGATGTCTTTCTTTAATCTGAGCTGATGCGGACCCCAAAAACTTAAGTAGTATGCAAGAACAGGTCATACTAGCATCCTACATGTGGTCGCCAGTACAGATGAATCACACATTCCTAAATTCTCACAACAAACTGAAGTTGACCATTCACCTTTGCTACTGCAATCCTCACATGCTCATTCCGCTTCATATCACTTTGCAACATTACGCCCAGATATTTAAACGAAGTGACTATGTGAAGCAGGACACTACTGATATTGTATCCCAACATTACAGGTTTGTTTTTCCTCCTTATCTGCATTAACTTCCATTTTTCTACATTTAGAGCCAGCTGCCATTCGTCATGTGAAGTAGAAATTTTGTCTGTGTCATCTGGTATCGTCCTACAGTCACTCATCTTTGAACCGTCCCGTACATGACAGCATCATCAATAAAGAACTGCATATTACTGCCCACCTTATCTGCCAGATAGTTTATGTGTAATATAGAAAATAATAGTTCTATCGCACTTCCCTGGGGTACTCCCGATGGTATCATTATCTCTGATAAACTCTCGCTGTCGAGGACATCATACTGGTTTCTATCACTTAAGAAGTCTTCAAGCCACTCACATAGCAGGAAACCTGTCCTGAGTGCTCATACCTTGTTAACATTCTGCAGTGGGGTAAAATGTTAAAACACTTTTTGGACATCTAGAAGTACAAAATCTGCCTGTTGGCCTTCATCCATAGTTCACAGTATAATGTGAGAAAAGAGCAAGCTGAGTTTCACACAAGCGATTCTTTCTAAAACCACGCTGACTCACGGATGTAAGTGTTAAGTTCATTTTTGGATCCCAGAAAAAAAGACGTGATTCATCTGTGTCCATTAAGAACTTGTGCTCTCTAATAACCCTCCTGATGAGATTTTAATCACTAACCTTGTTTTCATTCATTGAGTTTGCTCCAAGTGGTGGAAGGGCTAATTTTGTGCACAAGCTAGGTGGACAAGAGCCCTGATGACGATTAGTAGTGTTGGCATTGGATGTGAGTGAACTAGTGACAATTTGTGGATACTTCAAGAAGAAATTGGTTTTCTTTAACACAAATCTGAAATTCTATGAACTGGGTTATATGACTTTATTGACCAAAACAGAGATTGCTTCTGGGAAGAACTATGTTTCAGCCATACTGGAGATGCAATTAATTGCACATTTTGGAAATAGTTTACTGTCAAGCACTATCACATTAATTTCATTATGGAATAACCAGTTTGACCATCTCCAGCCATCATAAGCAAATGCCTTGGTTCACTCTCACTGCTGCAGAAACCATATTGTTAATTGTAAGCGTTGTGATTGTGCCAGGTAACATTTTATTTTACAGCTACTAGAAATAGGGTGGGGTGACTGGTGGAATGTATTTTCCAATGAGAGTGGAATTTAGAACATGTTACAGAATGGGTAAAATCCCAATTAACATTGATTTCTTCTCTTCTCCGGTTCCTCTCAATTGTGTCTGAAACAGCTCTCTTCTAATCTTTAATACTTTAGAATGTTGCATTTGCTTTTCATTGTTAATTTTTGCCTTATTATAACCTGCAGTGCCCATCTTACCTCTAAATTACTTCAGATGACCCACTTTTTTACAGCTACAGGGTTTTTTTCAGCTATTGACCTTTGTTTTTGTTCCCCAGCTATTGCAGACTAAGTTCAGTGGGAAGTAGCCACAAATTTACATTCTAGTGATCACTTCCCAGTGTGGATCCATCTACCAACTAGGACAGTGGCTGACAGGAGACTGTGCAGATGGATGATGTTGTTGTTGTTATGTTCTTCAGTCCTGAGACTGTTTGATGCAGCTCTCCATGCTACTCTATCCTGTACAAGCTTCTTCATCTCCCAGTACCTACTGCAACCTACATCCTTCTGAATCTGCCTAGTGTATTCGTCTCTTGGTCTCCTTCTACGATTTTTACCCTCCACACTGCCCTCCACTGCTAAATATGTGATCCCTCGATGTCTCAGAACATGTCCTACCAACCGATCCCTTCTTCTAGTCAAGTTGTGCCACAAGCTCCTCTTCTCCCCAATTCTATTCAATACCTCCTCATTGGTTATGTGATCTACCCATGGATGATACAGAGGGCAAATTAGTTGCAGTGGATTCAACAGGCTATTTTTGGACAAAAGGTTTGTGCACAGGAGACAGTGGCCCATATCACTTGTGATATCCAACTGGCTGCCGCAAAGTCCATCTCCTGGTATAGTAACCACCTCAGATGACGGCATGTACATTGGTGGAATGATGACTGTTGATTGGCAGTCAGGGCCAGACGAACAGCTCTGCAGAACTTCAAACACTGTCCAACTACAGAAAAATCCTCATGCCTTCAGATCTGCTAGAGCACATGTAAGGTGAGTGATAAAAGAAGGGAAGAGGGCTTCCTGGAGGGAATTTACGATTTTTGTTAATCGGTCTACTTGCAGTACGCAAGTTTGGGAATCAATAAGACAGATTTCAGGTAAGGGTAGTACACACCCCCTTGCAGCCTTGTCAAATAATGGGGTCTTGGTGGACACGCCAGAAGACGTGGCTCAAGTTTTAGCTGAACAGTTCTTTACTGTTACTATGTTCTGGATAATGAGGGAGTCTACAACCTTCCATTCTCCATGTGGGAACTGGAATAAGCTTTGTCTGCAGCCAGAGACACTGATCCAGGACCAGATGAGATCCATTATGTTATGTATTATCATCAGTGCCCTGAAGCAAGACAGCTCCTCTCTTGTTTCAGTCAGATCTGGTTTGACAGACAGTACCCCATGACTTGGAAGGAGACAATATTAATTCCATTCTGGAAACCAGGCAGGGACTGTGGTGTCCCTAACAGTTACCGGAGTGTAGCCCCTACCAGTTGTATGGGTAGGACTCTTGAACACATGATCAACCACCGTCTAGTCTGGCTGCTCGAATCCCGAGGTCACCTGAGCCACCCCTAGTGTGGTTTCAGGCAGTACCATTCTACCCTTGACAACTTAATTCTACTGGAGACAGCAATACAGGAGTCCTTCTTACACCAAAACCATTTCGTTTGTGTCTTTTTTGACTTTGAAATAGCATATAGTATGTGGACACCTGCCACTTTGTATCCAATCCTTTCTCGATGACCGGCGTTTTTGATATCGCATTGGCGATGCCACGTCTGACTGCTTTGTTCAAGAGAATGAAGTCCCCCAAGGCAGTGTCCTCAATGTCACATTGTTTGCCATCACTATCAATGGCATTTCATCTGCAGTCAGGAACCCTGTCAAATGATCTTTGTTTTTGGCTGACTTTGCAATCTTCTACTCTTCCTCTGATCTTATTATGATGACAAGGCAGTGACAGCTAATCAATTGGAGGCTGTTAACCTGGGCCAGGACAACTGGATTTTGCTTCTCATCCAAGAGGACTACATGTGTCAGTTTTAACCGTGCTCATCAGAAGTTTTAACCAAACAGTGCTCACAATGGGGGACAATACTTTACGTTTTCAAGACACTATGCACTTTTTGGGTTTATTATTTGACTTGATATTAACTTGGCTGGCACACTGAAAGACAAACAAACAAAGGGCTTCCAGTCATTGAATATTTTGCAACACATTAATGGCAAAATGCGGGGAGCTGACAGGTCCTGCCTCCTGCAGTTTTATAGAGGGCATTTGTGCAATCACTTTTAGATTATGGCAGCGTAGTCTACATATCAGCCTGTCCTACCTACCTCAAGATGTTAGCTGCTGTCCACCACGAGGGCATTTGGATATCGACTGGAGCCTTTTGAACCAGCCCAGTTCTGAGTCTGTGTGCAGAGGTTGATGAACCACAACTCTGGCTTTGGCGATGAGTCCTTTTGGCTTGACAGGTGCTGAAAATCTCTGTCACCTCAGTCATTGACATTTAGTTCAGTGGTCGAACCCATCTTTGAATGGCTGTTCAAGAACGGCCCCATGCGACCAAGCCTTTTGGGGTTGCTTGCTACAGAGTGTCTGAAGGATCTGGATCTATCAGGTATCAAAACACACAGCCAGGGATTGAATGCATTGCTGCCTAGGCATCTTCAAAGGCCCAAGGTGACTGTAAGCTTGTCACAGTACAAGAAATCTTGTACTCCAGATTTTGTTTTTACAACTTTGTTTTCATCCATTTTAAGTATGTACCACAGTTTTATCATTGTCTATACAGATGGATCCCAGCAAGAGAATGTCTTCAGTTGTTCAGCTGTTTTCCGTGATAGGGTTTTTAAAGTGCATCTTCTGGAACAATTTACAAATTATGATGCGGAATTATATTTGAAGGCACTGGAGAGGGTTCACAGACATCACTGTACAAGGTTTCTTGTCTGTTCTGACGCACTTAGTGTACTGCAGGCAGGGAGGTTATCTTTTGCTGGGTACCTGGCCATATTGGGGTACAGGGCAATGACATGGCTGACAAAGCTGCCAAGGAAGCATGTTGGGATGTCATTTTCTGACACACACATCATGCATCAGTGGGAGACTGAATGGTTGCAGGTGTCAGACAACAAACTGTGATCACTGTAATCGACGGCTAAGGCATGGCGGACATCATGTCAGCCTCACCGCTGGAAGGAGGTTCTCCTTACCAGACTGCATATCTGGCATAGCCCTTTAACACATTGCTTCCACCTCTGGTGGGAGGATCCACCACTCTGTGAAGTTCGTGGCACGCCATTGTCAGTTCAGCATATTGTGGCTATGTGTGTCGTATATACTGATATTAGGGCAGCCCTCAACCTCGATGGAGATCTGCCCACCAACCTCACAAGTACTGATTCCAGTGTTAAAGGGTGGTGAAATTTTGTGAATGTCAGGCCTTATCCCTAAATTGGTGGGGAAGGGAAGCAGACTTTAATACATTATAAACTGCTCTGCATGTGGGGACAACCTTTGTTCGCACCCATGAGATTTGCATGCTGACTTTTCGCCAGAGTGATGATGGCCATGATATCATCATCGTCATCATCATCATCATCATCATCATCATCATTATAATCTAAATCACTTCTTTATGTGTGGCAGTGCATCAGTAGCCCTGTTTTGTGCTAGTGAGGAGACACTTTTTATATTTATTCAAGTTTGTCATTTGTGTGTGACAGGGTAGATGGTTATAATGCATGCACAGTTGCTTATATGACTAAAAGCCTCATTCTGACTTCTTTCCAGATAATGATATTTTTTGTTAAACTTTTTGAGAGTGTTGTTGATAATGACGTGCAAGAAATTAATAAAGTGTGGATCTTAGTGTTTCAGCTGACACATTGGGTAGCATTTATTCCCTTGAATACCAAAAGAAGATGAAGAAAAACCATCAGAAATTCAGTAAGACTGGAGAAAAATTGTATAAAAAGTAAGAATAATTTTTTTTATTATCAGTGAAGTATATGTTCATATTCAAGTGTATCATTTTTTACTATCAGTTACCACATTCTTATTTAGAACACAGTGCCTTAAGTATTTTATACCAGTTTCTTTTTTGCAGTATCAGATCATTACACTGTGTAGCCCTGTGTCAGCAGTGCAATATATCCTGTGCATTTGCACTCACAATCAGTAATAAAGGCACTTAAGAATATAATGAATTGTTGTCTTGTAGCTAATTTTTTGTTTTGATATTGAAACTTTGTGGTACATTGAAGCACATCTTTATCGTGCCATCCATCAAGTCACAAAATAACTAAAGTAATTAAATTAAATAAATATTTTTGCTGAACACCTACAAGTTACACCACTTCAAAGAATATGTGGATACACAGATAAATCAGTGAATAGAAGATACAGTAGTATGAAGATTGCCAGCTCATGTAAAAGTGGTTGAATGCACTAAATGAATTTCAGAGATTGACAGTCCACTTCCTTCTTAAGGAGATGGTCAGTTTTGAATTGAAAACTCCAGGGTAGAGAATGTTTTGTTTTTTTGCCACATTTCTGTTATTCATTTTCTTGTCCTTAAAGTGTGTAATAACTTGTCCATGCACTACACCATTAATTAAATAAGTATTAGGGTAGGTACGTGTGCCAGGTCTGTCTGTCTGTGTTATTAGAGAGGCGTAAGAAACATGATGTAAATGGCAACCTTACAAATGTAGCTGCACACAGTCAGACTCCTTCTGTGGACCCAAATAAGTGCTATTCTGCATTACAAAATGTGAGAATAAACTATTTGATCTCCAGGATGCTGGTGGCTATTAGTCATGTGTTGAGTGGGTCATATGAAATCATCTGTGAAGAGGATACTGCCATTGAACAATTAAACTGGAGAAAACACAGTTTGGTGCATATTTTATGAGATATCAGTTAACTGTACACTACAAGGCAACCAATTCCATAAACAATCAAAATTCTAGGAAAGTGTGCAGATGCTGTATTTTAGTGGGACACATCCAGTGGGCACACTCTTTTCTTTAACTGTGAAAGAATCTTGAAACACAACTCGTACAACAAAAATTACAGTACATCCAAATCTTGTAGCCATTTCCTCTGGTTCACTTACATGTAAAAAATGATAAGCTAGGCTACAATTTGAAAACAGTTCCATCAAAACCACATAGTTGGAATATTGTTAACCAACACACAGTTCTTCCTTCACAGTGACTCCTTCAAAACAAAGGATATTATGGCCTACAAGATTCCTACAGTTTGATGCAGAGTACATTTCAACTGGGAAAAGGGAAATAATACCACAACCACTGATAGATTCAAGAATAACAATCACTGGGGCAGTACAAATTTTGTATATCCATGAGCACTGCAGATGATGAAGAAACTGAAAGAATAAATGTTGAGAGAAAATAAATTAGTCATATAGTAATGGGAGATGAAAATTTGCAATGGGGAACTGGAATACAATAGTAGGATAAGGAGGAAAAGGAAAAATAGTTGGAGAGTATGGATTGGGGAAAGGATGAAAGGGAAGGCTGGCTATCTGGTAGAAAATTGCACAGATCATAGTTTAATCATTGCTAGTACTTGGTTTAAGAATAATGAAAGCCTGTCGTATGTATGGAAGAGACATGGAGATACTGGAAGGTTTTACATAGATTGTGTAATGGTAAGGCATATTTCAAAACCAGATTTTGAACTCCAAAACATTTTCAGGGGCAGATGTGGACTCAGGCCATAATTTGCTGGTTATGGCCTGCAGATTAAAACTAAATAAATTGCAGAAAAATAGGGAATTAAGAACATGGGACCTGGATACTTTAAAGTGCCAGAAGTCATTGAGAGCTAAAAAGGGACCATTAGCCAAAGATTAAGTGAACTGGGACAGGGTAAAGGAATAAAAAATAAGATGAATGGGTGGATGGAGATTTGAAGTAGAGGATAAAAATAGGCAAAAAGCCAAGGCCCTGTAGAAATCCTTGTGTAACACACGAAGTATTAAAAAAATGTAATTGATGAAGGTAGAAAACAAACTGGGAATAAATTTGATTTTGACTGGGATTCTGTGAAATGTGGGGTGCCAAACGGGTCAATTCTAACTCTCCTGCTTTTCTTTATATGAATCAGTTAAGTGGCACGAAATGTAACAGATGATTCAAAAAGTTCTCTGTTTACGGATGACTTTCGTGTCCTTATGGAAGACATGGACTGTAATGTAATTAATCTAGTGAATAGTGAAGTGAGCAGTATCAGCTAGTGGTGAACAGAAAATAAATAGTTGCTTAATTGCAGTAGAATACAGTTTATACAATTTTTGATTATGTAGATCTGTTTTAAAAGTGACTTTTATTAAAATAATTAACAGAACTGATTTTTCCAGTAATTTTTGGGTCTGCAACCAGATACCATCAACATTCTGCGACAATATGTTGATGGGATCCAGCTGCAGACCCGAAAATTACTGGAAGAAGAAATACGCCAGGAAAATTTCAGCATTCACAACAGAGTCGATCATTTTAAATTCTTGGAATTAAAAGATTCTACTCTATGTCACATTGCTGTCTTCAGTATTGTATAATAATTTCCTTTCTTGCCGTCAAAGAAATATGAAAACTTATTTACTTACCTTAATTTCACTATGTTGTGAGCAGTTGTGCCATACTTTGGGACAATTCTGAGCATTTACAAAGTACACTATGCGAGCAAAAGAATCCAGAAACCTCCCAAAACATACATTTTCCATATTAGGTGCATTGTGCTGCCACCTGCAGCCAGGTACTCCAGATCAGTGACCTCAGTAGCCATAAGACATCGTGAGAGAGCAGAATGGGATGCTCCGCGGAACTCATGGACTTTGAACATGGTCAGGTGATTGGGTGTCACTTGTGTCATACATCTATACACGAGATTTCCACACTCCTAAACATCCCTAGGTCCACTGTTTACGATGTTATAGTGAAGTGGAAATGTGAAGGGACACGTATAGCACAAAAGCAGGCAGGCTGACCTCGTCTGTTGACTGACAGAGACCGCCGACAGTTGAAGATGGTCATAATGTGTAATAGGCAGACGTCTATCCAGACCATCACACAGGAATTCCAAACTGCATCAGGATAAGCCACATTTCATGCCTGTAAATGGCAAATAATGCCTCACTTGGTGTAAGGAGCATAAATGTTGGACAACTGAACTGTGGAAAAATGTTGTGTGGAGTGACGAATTACAGTACACAATGTGGCAATCCGACAGCAGGGTGTGGGTATGGTGAATGCCCGGTGAATATCATCTTCAGCGTGTGTAGTGCCAACAGTAAAATTCGGAGGTGGTGGTGTTATGGTGCGGTCGTGTTTTTCGTGGAGGGGGCTAGTACCCCTTGTTGTTTTGCATGGCACTATCACAGTACAGGCCTGCATTGATGTTTTAAACACCTTTCCACTGCTGAAGAGCAATTTGGGGATGGCGACTGCATCTTTCAACACGATTGAGCACCTGTTCATAATGCACAGCCTGTGGCGGAGTTGTTACATGACAATAACATCCCTGTAATGGACTGGCCTGCACAGAGTCCTGACCTGAATCTTATAGAACGTCTTTGGGATGTTTTGGAACGCCGACTTCATGCCAGGCCTCACTGACTGGCATTGATACCTCTCCTCAGTGGAGCACTCCATGAAGAATGGGCTGCCATTCCCCAAAAAACCTTCCAGCACCTGACTGAACATATGCTTGCAAGAGTGGAAGCTGTCATCAAGACCAAGGGTGGACCAACACCATATTGAATTCCAGCATTACCAAAGGAGGGTGCCACGAACTTGTAAGTCATTTTCAGCCAGGTGCCTGGATACTCTTTGATCACATAGTGTATATCTTTACACCATAAAAGGTCAGTCGGAATGATCTGTGGTGTCAGTTCACAAGTTACTGCAGGCCTCTTTCGTGTATCTCAGTGCAGTATTCTACAGCTACTATCCCTATTCTCTTATGGGATGTATGACTAATAATGCAAATTCCTTAAGAGACACTGCAGTATTTACTCAGTGAACACCAGACAAAAATTATTTACACTTCCATAACCATTGCACAGAAATATGTGTTTTACTCTGCAGGTTCCAGTGTTAACAGGCTGCCTATGCAACTGAGAAATGTGAGTGATAAACTCAGGCTGTTTTCTTATGGCATTTGTATCTTGTTCCATATGAATGTTCTTCACAGTAGATTAGATCATTTTGCTGTATCATGTTAATTCTTTGTATTTACTATTATCAATATCTAGTTTATATGTTTTTGCTTCAAAAGTATGTTCTATGAATTACTAATAGTGACCCTCCCATCTCACGCATAGGTGGTCATGTCATGCCTGAAGGGAAATAGGGGAAATAAATAGATATATCCTGATTTATTTTAAGCTGCCTCCTGTGATAAGTAATCCTGATGACCAACACAGTTACAGTCAATTTTGACAAGAGGAAGCATATTGCCACACACACATAAGAATGTTTTAAAGTGCTTAACACATTGACTGCCATGATGAAATTTGGACCATGCATTGCTATGCCACATTGAAATCACAAGTATTACTTCTGAAGCCAAATTGATTTTTTGCATCAGATGTCTTCTTTTGAACATGTAGAATTAAGTTACTTGATAAAATTTCAATTTATGACTGATCTGGACTGATAACAGGCATGGGCCATATATGGCTCACGTGGCCCAACAACAACATTTTGACACAATTATAGTCTGTGGCCATGTGAGCCATATGTGGCTCTCACTATTTGAAACCACAGAGGTATAAAAAATTGTTTTTCAAGAAATTATTCAAACATTTAGTTTATTTGATTATATTAGCTACATATAACATTATTTACAATTTTTTTACTTGGTCTGACAATGTTCATGAATAAAGATCTTAGAATATTCTGTTTCTTCAACACAGTATTGTCAATGTCACTAGAACACTCGTTGCACATAAAACTGTCACATTTATTGCATTTAGTGCACACCCTTTTCACTTTCTTAGCAGCATTCTTTCTTTCTTAGCAGCATTCTTTCTTTCTTAGCAGCATTCTTTCTTTCTTAGCAGCATCCTTTCTTTCTTAGCAGCATCCTTTCTTTCTTCTGCTCTTCGCAGATATTTATAACAGCCCAAACAGCATCTTTGACTGCTCTGCTTTGGTCACTCTACTGTCACAAGGTGATGGCTGTTATCTTCATGAAACGGTTGTAGTGTTGCTTGTGGTTGTGGATTCTTTGGCATTCAATATCAGTAGAGTCAAGCACCCCCTGAAAGGAATTACAGTAGAGTCCCGTTAATCCGAACTAACTGGGACCAGAACTTGTTCAGATTATCGATTTGTTCGGATTAGCCGAAATTAGGGTGATGAGTTTCTAGAATGAAGTATACCAAGCAGATAAGTAGGTACACCATAGTAACAAATGGGAACAATGGCTCACTTTCACTCCTTGCCCTTGTTGTTGTGCATTGTTGAGACCTTTGTAGTGTCTGAGGTCAGTGCACTGCCAGTTGGCTTGCAAAGCATGTGGTTAAGTTAGTTATCGATTGCTGGCACACATAGCAGTTGTATTGTATTTGTTCAGGTGTAGAGGTGTATTGTATTTTTGTCATGAGTAAACGGAAACCTACAACGTTAACTCTCAAAGAAAAACTGAATGCTTTGAAGCGGATAGACAATGATGAGAATGTATCTAAACTGGCAATGGAACTGGGTGTTGGTAAAGCAACCATTTGTGATTGGAAGAACTGAGTGAAGCTTGAACAGTCCTGTGCAAAAGCCTGGCATCATAAGCAGAAGACCATGCTCCTGGTTTTAAAATGTCCAAAGATTGTGTGGCTTCATTAGCGT
This sequence comes from Schistocerca americana, assembly GCF_021461395.2. NCBI lineage: Eukaryota > Metazoa > Arthropoda > Insecta > Orthoptera > Acrididae > Schistocerca > Schistocerca americana. The sequence goes on from NC_060122.1 coordinate 283,199,424, forward strand.
GCAGCAACGCTGCTGGTAATCACAAGCTGCCTGTAAGGCTGATCACCAAATCTGCTAGGCCTAGAGCTTTTAAAAACTGCAACATGAAGACCCTGCCCGTATATTATCGCAACGAGAAAAAAGCATGGATGGATGGTAAGCTGTACAAAGAATGGTTTCACTGCCAGTTTGTTCCCTCTGTTCGACGGTTTTCTAAGGAAAATCATTTGTCTCTCCCATGCAGTCCTTTTCATTGATAATGCGCCATCTCACCCCAGCACTGAGGAATTATGTGATGGAAAAATTGTGGTGAAGTTTTGCCCCCAAATGTTACACCACTTCTACAGCTGATGGACCAGGGCGTACTGCAAACATTAAAACTGATTTACAGAAAACAGTTTTTAAGAATGCTGATCCAAGATGATAGCATTCCTTTAGTGGACAAAATAAAAAAAGACCAGTGTGAAGGATGTTGTTTATTGGGCCACTGAGGCATGGCAGAATATTTCAGAAAATACTCTGAGAAAATTGTGGAGAAAACTGTGGACATCTCTTGACATCCAGGACATCCTAGTTGAAAATGAAGAGGAAAATCTGCTACAAATGATACAGGCAATCCCTGGATGTGGAGAAGCTAGTGAAGACGACTTAGATGAGTGAATGGCAGCGGATGGGGCATGTGTGGAGAACCTTACTGATGCTGGTTTGGTTGCTGCTGTGACTCAAGACCAGCAAGACTGCTGTGAAGGAAGTGACAGAGAGCCTGAAAGCAACAAAGGAGAGCTGGTGCCACACAATGATGCTGCAGAAGCTCTTGACCTCGCGCTACGTTATTTGGAGCGACTGCCCACTGCTACACCTGGTAATTTGATGTTTATGAGACGATGGTGCAACTATGCGTCATATAACAGACTGTCTTCATTACACCAAAAAACAATGACTGAGTTTTTGTCATCTTAAAAGTAGGGATAAAATGTCCGCTGTATTTTAGTAAGTTTGACAGATTTTCTCTCATTGTTATGCATTGTTTAAACCTAATGTTTTCCTGCCAATTTTTCTAATACATGTTCACTGTACTGTGTAAATTAAAATAGTGTGTATGTACAGCAGTTTACCGCTCAGTTTTTCATACTTAGAGTAACATTTTTCATGTTCGGATTAACTGAACATTTGGATTACCGGGCCTCTGCTGTATTTGTATGAGAGACTTTTATCCTTTGTTTGCCAAGTTGTACAGCACTTGAGCATTTACAAACATGTTCCAAAAAGGATTTCAGATACTATCTTTCTGTACCATTTACTGTATGCCGAAGTTTGGAATCACTTTGGTTACCAGTTGTAAAAATATTGAGTTTTACAAACATGAGATGGAGAAATTGTGGCGAAGTTTTGCCCCCGAATGGTACACCACTTCTACAGCTGATGCAGCCACCACTTTTAAACCCATAGTTGAAACGTATTATCTGTGAGCCCTATGAGGCTCATGAGGCCTCTAAACACTGTGCATGTGAGCCAGTTATGGCTCACGTAGCCCACAGTACAATGTATACGTGAACCAAATATGGCTCATGTGGCGTCACAACCCTTGTAACTGTGAGCCACCATTGGCTCATGTGGCAGTCAGTGTGTTAAATCATTAATTAGCAGAATCAGAATATGGATGATTTTCGTAACAACATTTCATATATCTAATGTTACAAAATTCCCAGTGTGGATTTTTTTCATCACAATGAACAAATAAAATCTGAGAAAAGAAGCAACTGTGTACTTACTGGTTCCAAACATTACTCTGATAAATAATTTTAATGATGAAAACGCTCAGGAAATGAAGCGATGTATCATGTCAGGTAAAATATTTTTTCTGTGATGAACACACTATTACTTTTTATTATGTGGGATTCTCTGTTTTATTTGCTTTGTAATGTCTTAACAACACATACTTGCTACTGTAGAAATTTTCAGTTAACAGCTCTCGAGCAGCATTAAAAACCTGAACTCAACGACATCATGATATCATGGATTGCCATTGACCATCATGTATTTCCTGTGTCAACTGATATCAGCTTAATAACTTTGTTGTCCAATTTTATTATTTGTACTGGACATAACAATGAAGCTGTGAGTTTTTCAGAATGGAAAGCGAATTGATTGTCTTGCTGTTTTATTCCATTTGGCATACATTGTACCACCTCTTAATGTGTACTGACATTCAGGAACCGCAGCAGAAAGATAATTTAAAAGACAATTTTATTATGCAGGTACCAGAAAGAAGCAGATTCTGGAGAGAAGCCAGGAATTCTCCTCCGCCTTGCTGACAGTATTGATCTATCTCCAGCATTACTTGCACGTATAATTTTAGAACAGCATCAAGAACAAGGGTCAGATGAAGAAGAAGGTATGATTAACAAAAATATCTTAAAATGTTTTGATATAACAACAAAAATAATCAATTTTTGACAATATAATGTTATTGAATAGATAAAAAATGTACTCACAAAAATCAAGCAACAGCAGGAGAACACACATAAAAAAGATTTTACATATGCAAGCTTTCAGAGCCAGTGGCTCCTCCTTCTGGCAGAAGAGTTGAAGGGGAAGGAAGAGGGGTGTAGGAAAAGGACTGGAGAGGTGTAGGAAAAGGGGTAGAGTTCAGAAAAGTCACCCAGAACCCTGTGTCAGGGGAGACTTACCAGACAGAAAGTCTTTCCTTCTCATCCTGTCCGGTAAGTCTCTCCTGATCCAGGGTTCTGGGTGACTTCTCCAATCTTGACCCCTTTTCCTAAACCTCTCTAGTCCTTTTCCTTCACCCCTCTTCCTTCCCCTTCAACCCTTCTGCCAGAAGAAGGATCCAATGACTCCAAAAACTTGCATATGTAAAGCCTTTTTTTTTTTTATATATGTGTTCTCTGCTCCGCTTGGTGACTAGATATTTTTAAAAAAGTTTTGACTTTTTTAATTAACATTATACTGTTTGTTGGAGGTACTGTGTTCTGTTTTATTGTAAGTGAAAACAGTTTATACTCTTTTCAATACAATGGACCTACAGCTTCTACAAACAGGAGAAGCACAGAATATTTTTGAAGCAGTGGGGGCCAGACAACAGTTTTTTTATGATTATTTCCCTAAAAAAGTAACGCGACTTAAAATCTAAACATATATTTGATTAATTCCATTTGTTGGTACTTTTGTGGCCTGCACATTAATTTTACGCCTTATGATCCTGGAAAGATCTGATGGAATGAAAATAATTTAGGAGTAAAGGTAACCAAGGTTGCCACAAGTCCTGGAAATCAGTGAATGTCAGGGAAATTTGAAAGAAACTCTGGAAAAATCTCAGTTTTTGTCTCAGTAGATGAAATGGTTTGTTTACTGAGATGTCATGCATTGTCAGTACTTCCCTGCTTCCTCATTCTTACTACTTCTCCCCTTCCTACCATTCCCCTCAACTTGCAGTCAGTGGTGCCACCACTTCTTTCCATAGCCTAGCAGCTGCCGACGAGAGGCAAGGAGGTGTGAGGAGTGATTTGTTTGGATCTTAGTCTTTTCTATGTGCCCGTCTGCAGCTCCGCGATCATCTTCACGGTGTGTTGCTACCTATCCTCATCAGTATTGATTCTCAGAGTATTTGTGCAAGTTACCTGTTGTTTGGATTGATCATTGTGGTCTCATTTTATCAGCATGAATAGCTGGCCACACAAGTGAACTTCCACAACAGGCCAAAACCGTAGGCTATTTATACGGTTATTTCTAACGGATCAGGCCTGCTGATCTGAAGCCCATCATTTCCCACTAATGTGCAGGCCCTGCCTGTCAGATCTAGTTGCATCAATGAGCCCATAGGGCGGGTGTGTTTGTGTGTGGCATAATGTGACGGATTTTCATCATGGACCCAGGACTGTGGTGCTCCTCGGCGGGCCAGAGAGCCACAGGTGATGGATTTCAGGAACTGTCTTATAGCAAGTACATTGTACAGTGTGGAATTTTATATATATTGTAGTAAACTGTGGCACTTTGAAAGTAGTCCATATATTACATAGTATGGACAATAAGAAGAAGAAAATTGTGGCAATCACTGGCTGTTTGTAAGTTATGTAAAAATATATTTTTCAAAAGAAAAATCACACAATGCCCATAAAATGAAATGATCGTGTGGCATTGATGGCCGGGATGCCCCATCCAGGGAAGTTGGGCCAACGGGTTGCAGGTCTTTATTCAGGTGACGCCACATTGGCCAACTTGCATGTTGGTGATCATGAAATGATGATGAGGACAAAACACCACGCAATCCACAAATGGAGAAAATCTCCAACCTGGCCAGCAATCGAATCCGGGCCTGCTTCATGGTAGGCAAACACGTTACCACTAAGCTAAACTGGTGGACACACAATACCACTAAAATAATAGACATAACACAGTGTGTAATAACTGACAATGATCGTCGTAGATTCAACATTTTATTGGCGGTCACCTATAGTGATGGTTTACACAACTCTTCCCTGCCTTATGCTCTTCTTCCAAGAGGCCTACTTTTCTCTGAGGCTACTTCTGAAATCTTGTGACTCCAAGGAAATGTGTATTTTTGTCACCAAATGTGTTTCGTTTTATTGAAATAAAATAACATCATTGGTCTTGGTGAAACATATGTACCATTTGTATTGCTTTCTCCATCTGAATACAGTTCATTACAAAAGATGTTGATGTTAGTACTTAAGATTTTTGCTCATACATTTAGAAATACAGAAGTCCCTACATTTTTTTGGTCAACTTATGTCTTTACTCACCCTTGAGATCTCAAAATTCGCCAGGGAGAAATGCTAAAACTTGTCCGGAAATCAGGGAAATATCAGGGAATTTCACTTGGTGAAACTTATGGCAACCCTGGTAACATCTCTCCAAATAGGAAAGGTGTTGATATGTCAACAGGCACATAAACAAGACTGAAAACTTCACCAGCATTTGGATGAATCCTTTTTTGAGCTAGTGTGTGCTTTCTTCCTGCCCCCTCTCCCCCCCCCCCTCCCCCCCTCTCCCCCGTGCCCTCCTCACACAAGTATGGTAGATTGCAGTTTTGGAACTCAACTGGGTTGGAAAGTTGTGTCAGGTGGAGGGATTGAGGGGAGAAAGGAGGTGGAGAGTGGGAGGGGAGGCCAAGGAAGCATGTTAAAATCAATTATTATTCACATCTGTCTTGAGCTTACTGCAATTTAATTAAAGATAAGTAATTCTTTTTAATGCCTGTGAGGTACAATCATGACAGATTGTTTTATGGGGAACAACTATGGATAGGCTATTCACATTATAGATAATGTGGTGAGTCAAAGATTGCAACTTTCTCAATCAAAAGCAGACAGCTCGTAGTTAAAGTGTCTGAGGCAAAGCCGCCTCAAGAGCTGTACTAAAATATTTCTCAATAATAGGTTACAAAAATAAGTCATCATGGAGGTTTACGAATATTTCCACACATATTTAAATATTGACAGGACAGTCACCATTTTTGAAACTATTGATATTAAAAGATGTTTCTTGAACAGGCAGTAGCTAGTCGTCAAAGCTGTGCCCTGAAATGCCAGTTAACTCCATGTGCAGTGGTTTGGGGGCGTGGCTTCTACAGAGTACAACTCTTTGGTATTTTTTTTAAAGAAATTTCCACAGTTGGACCATTAATCGTTCATTTATTTTACATGATTTTATTTTGGCTTAATTGCCATTCTCAAGTGCGTGTTGCAATGTTAAAAGTCTGTCTGACCTGTCTGTGACATATCTTTGTCGAAAAAACATAGTTTTGTTCTTAAGAGAACAGTTGTCATATTACAGGATATGAGTATGTATTGAAGATACATAATATGGCTGAAATTGCACGCAGTGAAAACCCATTAAGACAGTATGGTTTATGTAATAACTAATATATTCCTGTGCCCTGCATTCGTCAGTTTCATCATTGAACAGAACTGACAAATGCAGGCCACAGAAATATATTAGCTGTTAAATATGCCATACTATGTTAATGGTTTTTCACTATGCACAATGTCAGCCATATTATATATGTTTGATATGTACTCATATCCTGTAATATGACGTTGATATATAAGACCAGAAATATGTTTTTTCAACATATTTTACCATTTCTTTTTGTCAACATCCGCATGATTTTCACGTGCATACAACAGAGGGAATCAATGGAGCTTCTGATGCTTGACTATAGAATTCCTGTCTCTGTGTATCACTATTACGCTTTTTCTGTTTGCTTTTGTTGATATCCTAGAGGATTTTCTCTGTTGTACAAAAACTTTTATATTTCAGAGTCTTAATTTCCAGTGTCAGTCCAACACTTTTGATGTACCAATAAAAATATCTTTGTATTTTCTAGCAATATTATGAAAAGGAAAGTTGCTACTCACCATATAGTGGAGATGCTGAATTGCAGATAAGCACAACAAACGGACTGTCACAAATAAAGCTTTTGGCCATTAAGGCCTCCGTCAATAATAGATGTCACACACACACACGCACACACACACACACACACACACACACACTCACACTCACACTCACACTCACTCTCACTCACTCACGCAAATGCAACTCACACTCTCGACTGCGGTCTCAGGCTGCTGAAACCACACTGCAGTAGCAACTTTCCTTTTCATAATATTGTTACATTACATCCTGGATTTGCCATTGTTTGTATTTTCTAGCTATCATTCTAACTTGAACTCATCATTTGTTTGGTCCATGACCGCGTAAAACAATGTTGACTTGTGGATCCTCCTGCATGCAAACACCTTCTGTTTATTTAATTCCCCAAAGTAGCTCCAGTGAAATACCGCTATCATCAGTGAAATACCGCTATCATCCATGGGTTTCTTTATTAAAAAATGTGAAACATTAGCATTGTTACAATACACTATGAAAAATTTCAGATATCTTTGTCGATAATTTTTAGTACCTTTTTACTTTAAAGTCATTGCATAATATCTATGTTTGTTGCTGTTTTTTCAGCATACAGCATGTCTTCTGTATAGGTATGCGCAGTTGTCATTAACAGATATTAAAATATGAACTTAAAAATGTTGGTTTTATTACAAATGGACTTTGTGGTTGTATTGTGATACAGTTTTGGTTTGCAAAGGTTGTAACATATTCTGTTGTGCACTCACATTAATTTATTGCATTTAGTTGCTCTGTAGAACACAGATAAAGCATTTAGGACAAACAACATGAAAAAGTCTACGATCAGACAATAGGACTCTCTGCCTCCCCCACTTCTTTCTCCCTGCCCCCCCCCCCCCCCCCAATCTTGCCTCTCGCGCGCGCGCACACACACACACACACACACACACACACACACACACACAAAAACACAGTGAGATGAGATGGTGCAATATTATGTTTCTTATGTGTTTTTTGGAGCGTCTTAAGTCAACCAACCAATGTGAGAACACAGAATACATTGGAACCTTTGCTCGCCAAAACTGTGTGACAATACAACCACGAAGTCCCTTTTTAATAACAAAAGCATTTTTATATCTGTTTTCACCACTGAAATTACGGTCCACATTGTGCAGTGTTGAGGCATGTTATGTTGCATATGCGTGTGTTTATTTACATCTTGGTTATAAAAACATTTTACACACCAGCTGCCAGAGGCTATGTTTTATTCTCTGTGAATCTGCCTATTATGAGACAGGTTCACTATTGTTTTCAGTGTATATATTACTGTACTTGGTTGGTTACAAGATAAATGTGACAGGCTTTCTCAAGGGAAAATTCTATGTATGTAAAACTTCTCTAAGGCTGTTAACTCCCAGTAAGTTTCTGTCCTGTGTTGTTGTTGTTGTGGTCTTCAGTCCTGAGACTGGTTTGATGCAGCTCTCCATGCTACTCTATCCTGTGCAAACTTCTTCGTCTCCCAGTACTTACTGCAACCTACATCCTTCTCAATCTGCTTAGTGTATCCATCTCTTGGTCTCCCTCTACGATTTTTACCCTCCACGTTGCCCTCCAATGCTAAATTTGTGATCCCTTGATGCCTCAAAACATGTCCTACCAACCGGTCCCTTCTTTTTGTCAAGTTGTGCCACAAACTCCTCTTCTCCCAAATTCTATTCAATACCTCCTCATTAGTTATGTGATCTACCCATCTAATCTTCAGCATTCTTCTGTAGCACCACATTTCGAAGCTCCTATTCTCTTCTTGTCCAAACTATTTATCATCCATGTTTCACTTCCATACATGGCTACACTCCATACAAATACTTTCAGAAACGACTTCCTGACACTTAAATCTATACTCAATGTTAACAAATTTCTCTTCTTCAGAAACGCTTTCCTTGCCATTGCCAGTCTTCATTTTATATCCTCTCTACTTCGACCATTATCAGTTATTTTGCTCCCTAAATAGCAAAACTCCATTACTACTTTAAGTGTCTCATTTCCTAATCTAATTCCCTCAGCATCACGCGATTTAATTTGACTAGATTCCATCATCCTCATTTTGCTTTTGTTGATGTTCATCTTATATCCTCCTTTCAAGACACTGTCCATTCCGTTCAACTGCTCTTCTAAGTCCTTTGCTGTCTCTGACAGAATGACAATGTCATCGGCGAACCTCAAAGTTTTTATTTCTTCTCCATGAATTTTAATACCTACTCCGAATTTTTCTTTTGTTTCCTTTACTGCTTGCTCAATATATAGATTGAATAACGTCGGGGAGAGGCTACAACCCTGTCTCACTCCCTTCCCAACCACTGCTTCCCTTTCATGCCCCTCGACTCTTATAACTGCCACCTGGTTTCTGTACAAATTGTAAATAGCCTTACGCTCCCTGTATTTTACCCCTGTCGCCTTCAGAATTTGAAAGAGAGTATTCCAGTTAACATTGTCAAAAGCTTTCTCTAAGTCTACAAATGCTATAAAAGTAGGTTTGCCTTTCCTTAATCTTTCTTCTAAGATAAGTCGTAAGGTTAGTATTGCCTCACGTGTTCCAACATTTCTACGGAATCCAAACTGATCTTCCCCGAGGTCGGCTTCTACCAGTTTTTCCATTTGTCTGTAAAGAATTCGCGTTAGTATTTAGCAGCTGTGACTTATTAAACTGATAGTTCGGTAATTTTCACATCTGTCAACATCTGCTTTCTTTGGGATTGGAATTATTATATTCTTCTTGAAGTCTGAGGGTATTTCACCTGTCTCATACATCGTGCTCACCAGATGGTAGAGTTTTGTCATGACTGGCTCTCCCAAGGCCATCAGTAGTTCTAATGGAATGTTGTCTACTCCCGGGGCCTTGTTTCGACTCAGGTCTTTCAGTGCTCTGTCAAACTCTTCACGCAGTATCTTATCTCCCATTTCGTCTTCATCTACATCCTCTTCCATTTCCATAATATTGTCCTCAAGTACATCGCCCTTGTATAAACCCTCTATATACTCCTTCCACCTTTCCGCCTTTGCTTAGAACTGGGTTTCCACCTGAGCTCTTGATATTCATACAAGTGGTTCTCTTCTCTCCAAAGGTCTCTTTAATTTTCCTGTAGGCGGTATCTATCTTACCCCTAGTGAGATAAGCCTCTACATCCTTACATTTATCCTCTAGCCATCCCTGCTTAGCCATTTTGCACTTCCTGTCGATCTCATTTGTGAGACGTTTGTATTCCTTTTTGCCTGCTTCATTTACTGCATTTTTATATTTTCTCCTTTCATCAATTAAATTCAATATTTCTTCTGTTACCCAAGGATTTCTACTAGCCCTCGCCTTTTTACCTACTTGATCCTCTGCTGCCTTCACTACTTCATCCCTCAAAGCTACCCATTCTTCTTCTACTGTATTTCTTTCCCCCATTCCTGCTATTTGTTCCCTTACGCTCTCCCTGAAACTCTGTACAACCTCTGGTTTAGTCAGTTTATCCAGGTCCCATCTCCTTAAATTCCCACCTTTTTGCAATTTCTTCAGTTTTAATCTAAAGTTCATAACCAGTAGATTGTGGTCAGAGTCCACATCTGCCCCTGAAAATGTCTTACAATTTAAAACCTGATTCCCAAATCTCTGTCTTACCATTATATAATCTATCTGATACCTTTTAGTATCTCCAGGATTCTTCCATGTATACAACCTTCTTTTATGATTCTTGAACCAAATATTAGCTATGATTAAGTTATGCTCTGTGCAAAATTCTACCAGACGGCTTCCTCTTTCATTTCTTCCCCCCAATCCATATTCCCCTACTATGTTTCCTTCTCCCCCTTTTCCTACTGACGAATTCCAGTCACCCATGACTATTAAATTTTCGTCTCCCTTCACTACCTGAATAATTTCTTTTATCTCATCATACATTTCATCAATTTTTTCATCATCTGCGGAGCTAGTTGGCATATAAACTTGTACTACTGTAGTAGGCATGGGCTTTGTGTCTATCTTGGCCACAATAATGCGTTCACTATGCTGTTTGTAGTAGCTTACCCGCACTTCTATTTTTTTATTCATTATTAAACCTATTCCTGCATTACCCCTCTTTGATTTTGTATTTATAACCCTGTATTCACCTGACCAGAAGTCTTGTTCCTCCTGCCACCGACCTTCACTAATTCCCACTATATCTAACTTTAACCTATCCATTTCTCTTTTTAAATTTTCTAACCTACCTGCGCAATTAAGGGATCTGACATTCCACGCTCCTATCCGTAGAACGCAAGTTTTCTTTCTCCTGATAACGACGTCCTCTTGAGTAGTCCCCGCCTGGAGATCCGAATGGGGGACTATTTTACCTCCGGAATATTTTACCCAAGAGGACGCCATCATCATTTAATCATACAGTAAAGCTGCATGCCCTCATGAAAAATGACGGCTGTAGTTTCCCCTTGCTTTCAGCCGTTCGCAGTACCAGCACAGCAAGGCCGTTTTGGTTAATGTTACAAGGCTAGATCAGTTAATCATCCAGACTGTTGCCCCTGCAACTACTGAAAAGGCTGCTGCCCCTCTTCAGGAACCACACATTTGTCTGGCCTCTCAACAGATACCCCTCCGTTGTAGTTGCACCTACGGTACGGCCATCTGTATCGCTGAGGCACGCAAGCCTCCCCACCAACGGCAAGGTCCATGGTTCATTGGGGGGCCGTCCTGTGTAAGCAGTAAGTATTTGTTCATTCCTGTCAAGAGCATATATTTCGTATGCCAGTCAGGCTAAATCTCAACACCCACATCATAGATGGTTGGTTGTGTTGGGTAAGGAGACCAGACAGCGAGGTCATCGGTCTCATCGGATTAGGGAAGGACAGGGAAGGAAGTCGGCCGTGCCCTTTGAAAGGAACCATCCCGGCATTTGCCTGGAGCGATTTAGGGAAATCACGGAAAACCTAAATCAGGATGGCCGGACGCGGGATTGAACCGTCGTCCTCCCGAATGCGAGTCCAGTGTCTAACCACTGCGCCACCTCGCTCGGTCATAGATGGTTGGCTGGCAGACTCTGCAGACGACCTGACAGACAGTGACCACAGCATGATTTAGTCTGCACTACAGCACAGGGAGAACTAAAGCTACTGGTTAATCAAGCTGTCTACCATGACTGATACAACAGATGTGATGGAAGTGTCAGTTTCCAGACTTTCTGCGCATTTACTGCCTTTCTGGCCACACAACTCTATGCTGTGATTTGAAGTGGAGGCCAGTTTTTATTATACAGGGATCACAATGGATTTTTCAAAGTTTGCGGTAGTGGTGAGTCAACTAGACCATCTGTACACTGCAGAGATGGAAGTTGTGGTAACCACACCAACTACAACAAACTCCTACATGAAACTGAAGATAGAATTGATTCATACAGTCTCTGCATCTCAAGGAGAGTGCATCGGGCAAGTCTCAAGAAGTCGTTGCAGTATCTAAGGCACTTGAGGAGCAAGGTCGACACCGACACATTATCTGACAACTTGCTATGTGGATTACAGAGTAGTCGCCTACAATGGTAGGTAAAGGCAATTATAGCCTTGCAAACTGAGATGCCCTTGGATGTAGTGGCTTACTTGCCTGAGAAGATTTTGGATGCAACGACACATGCTCCAATAAGTGCAGTGACACTGTCATGTAAGCAGCACATCTCCAACAATGGTAACGCACGCAAACTATGACAGTCTTTCAGCCAAGGTTGATGTGCTCACCAAACAGATCAGTGTATTTAACACCATCTTGAAGGAAGGTGTTATTTGTCCATCAGTAGCCCACAGTCATCTCCTTTACACCTTGTGGTCCGAGGACTGGGTGTTTGTGTTGTCCTCATCATTCCATCATCATTCATGAAAGTGGCTAGTTTGGACTGTGTACAGATTGGGAATGTGTACGGGCACTGATGACCATGCAGTTGAGCACCCCGCAAGCCAAATATCATAATCATTTACACCTTGTGGCAAAGAAAGTGTGGCGCATGCCGTCCATGTGGAGACTATTGTGCACTCAAAACCCCAACAGAACCAGATCAGTATCCAGTGCCTTTGTTACGAGATTATAATTACACTTTATGTGAGGCAACCCTATTCGGTGTACTTGATTGTGCTAAGGTGTTTACTCATATCCCAGTGGTAGAAAAAGATATCTGCTGATTCAAGGCTTTCTGCTTTGGAATGGTAGGTTCGCAGTTGTATAATATTCTGGAAATTTGACAAATTTTTACTTTGGTTGTCTCAGTTCAGTCAATGTACGTTTTATTGCTGCAGTCGTTACCTGTTTTGTGTTGACTCGCCCATTCTCAAACCACACTCCTAAAATTACGAAGCCCATATTATACAGAAAATATTTACATACAGTATGCATGTCCATATTCCAAGTACTTACACTGAGGTGACAAAAGTCATGGGATACCTCCTAATATCATGTCGGACCTCCTTTTGTCTGTTGTAGTGCAGCAGCTCTATGTGGCAAGGACTCAAGTCCCTGGAAGTATTGAGCCATTTTGCCTCTACAGCCATACATAATTGCTAAGGTGCTGCCGGTGCAGGATGTTAGGTGGAAACTGATTCCTCGATTATGTCCCATAAATATTCAGTGGGTGACCATACTGTTTTCTCAAATTGTCCAGAATGTTCTTCAAACCGATCGTGAATGATTGTGGCCCAATGACATGGCACATTGTCATCTATAAAAATTCCATTATTGTTTGGAAACAAGAAGTCCATGATCTGCTGAAAGTGATGTCCAAGTAGCCAAACAACCATTTCCAGTCAATGATCTGTTCAGCTGGACCAGAGGGCCCAGTCCATTCCATGTAAACACAGGCCACACCATTATGGAGCCACCATCAGCTTGCGCTGTTCCTTGTTGACAACATAGGTCCACAGCCTCGTGGGGTCTGCATCACACTTGAACCCTACCATTAGCTCTTACCAACTGAAATTGGGATCCCTCTGATAAGGCCAGTTTTCCACGCAACATGGGTCCAGCCAATATGGTTGTGAGCCCAGAAGGTGCACTGCATGGAATGTTGTGCTGTTAGCAAAGGCACTCGCGTTGGTCATCTGCTACCATAACCCTTTAACACCAAAATTCACCGGACTGTTCTAACAGATACAATTTTCATACATCCCATTGTTGCTTGTCTGTAATAACAATGTATAAAAAAGGATAGATTTGGTGCTCACCATAGATGTTGAGTCACAGACAAAAATCCTTAGGCCCATCCCAGAGCCTGTTTCCTGAGTCCATCTCTCTCCTCACCCTTGCCACTCCTCACAGTCCTACCTTCTACGTGCTTCCTAAAGTCCATAAACCCAACCACCCAGGATGCCCCATTTTGGCTAGTAATTGTGCTCCCACCAAGAGAATCTCTGCTGTCATAAGCAAGCACTTTCCAGCCTTTTATCCACAACCTACCCTCCTGTATAAAAGATTTGAAGCTTTTCCTCCACTGACTCTCCATAGTTCTTGTTTCCTTACCACACAGTAACTGTTCCTTTACCTTACAATGCCCTGCTTGTCACTATTGATGCCACTTCCCTTTACACTAACATTCTTAATGCATATGGCCTTTCCGCTATTGAATACTACCTTTTCCAATGTCCCATGGCCTCAAAGCCCACAACTTCCTTCCCGGTCATCATGACTAACTATATCCTCACCCACAATTATATCACCTTTGAAGGCATATCCTACAAAACAAATCCATGGTATAGCTTTGGGCACCCACTTGGCACTGTCCTATGCCAGCCTATTCATGGGCCATGTGGAGAAATCCTTCCTAACCACCCAGAATCCCAAATCTCTCAACTGGTTCAGATTAATTGATGACATCTTCGTGTTCTGGATTGAGAGTGAGGACACGCTCTCCACACTCCTCCAGAACCTCAACACATTCTCCCTCATTCGCTTCACCTGGTCCTCTTCAGCCCAACAAAACACCTTTCTCAATGTTAACCTCCACCTCAAAGATGGCTACATCAGTATCTCCGCCCATATCAAACCTTACAGCCAGCAACAAT